>NC_141687.1:942991877-944191877 GCF_964263255.1 Lissotriton vulgaris | reverse complement strand
TGCTAAGCACAGACTTTTAGCTTACGTGTTTTAAGCCACACCCTAACTGCATTGGCCACGCCCCTTTCAGAAACGCGCTTTAACACCTCAGTGGCACCTTTTACAATGCTAGCCAAACAAAATTCGGTTGGACCAGGACCTTTGACAGAATATTGAAAACCTAGTTAAACAGGCTTATGACGGTAAGTAAATATATAGTTAGGTTTCAATCAGACCAGTATTTTGCAAGCGTCAAGAAACCACTGGTAAATAAGTTTGCCTTTCAGGTAGTTATAATAATAAGGCATTACAACTGGGACTGGTGAGTTGTGTGGCAGTGCGGCTTTAGAATCGACTGAAAATGAAAATATAGTTGTAACGAGCAAAGGGGTGACGGAATAGAACGCGGATTGTGAAGTATGTCGAGTGCTCCAAGAGGAAGCGGGTTGAGCAGCCTCCTTCGGGTCCTTGTGCTGGAGGGCCGTCGCCAATAACAGTCGTCGCACGCCCCTGCGCCGCTCCTCCCTTGCAGACGGAAATGCCGTGGGTTGGGGTCCGCCCGGTTGGCATTCTCCAAGGTTCCCAGCCGCTCCCCCGGGTGTGTCTTCCGTTTCCGGTCCTATTAGTCTCGCGGCTGTTGTTCTTCCATCCGGGGGACGCACAATCACGTCGGAGCGTCCTGCGGAGGGTGGATTCCAGCCTCGTGAGCTCAGCGCGCGCTGTCAAAACAGCGAATGCATTTCGGGTCCATGAGAGGCTTACTCCGAAGAGCGCATGCGCCTTGCAGAGATGTAGGGATTCGGAAATGATGATTTACAGGGCATAGTGTAGACCAGGCTTATCACACATCCAGTGCTGTAGAGGACGCTGGTCCCACACACTCTGGCCCCACACACTCTGGCCCCGGGCTCGCTGGAGCGCCGACCATTCACTACCAGCGTATTTACGGAAACTGAATAAGATGGCATAAATGGCAGCATTTTAGAAGGGGAAAGTGGAAGATTTCATAATAAATAATCTGGAGACATTATCACCCCATATTGACTTATTGAAAAAATAAAGCCAGTTTTTTAAAACTTTACAAAAATCGGGAGTCTCCTGTCTGAATCGAGTTGTTGGAATGGATGGATTTGCTCTGCAGTGTTTGCAGTAAACATGAGAACTCTTTGTTCGTATGGTTGCCCCAGATGACTGGGAGCACTACGATGCAATTCTGGTGGCAAATTGTTCCCTAAATGTCAATTCAGCACCAAGATACTATGTGCACAGTCAGACCGGCACCGCTGTTAACACAGTTGTCAGACACCGAAACATAGTCTGCGCTGGGACACTCTTTTTGAGTATCTGTTGAGCTAATCCAAATGTTTTTCATTCATTCAAACATGCTTATTGTAACTACATTTGTATGGCACTTACTGCTCCTCAAGAGACGTTGGAGTAGTTAATGGCAAATAGCTTGGTACTTTGGAACCCTAGGATTGTGTTTATCCCACTGGTTATTGGCATTAGTCTTGTGTTCTAAAAAAAAAGGTTCCTTGGATTTACTCAAGTTTATTTGATAGCTTGAAGGGAGTTAGTTTGGTTAAGATGGTTACTGTGAGTTTCTGAAAATGTTTGTTGAGATGAATAGGTAGGTTAGAGGAGAGTGGGTGATGCTGTGTTACAGGAAGAGGGTTTCAAGGAACATGACCGTGTAATATCTATGAATTAAGGTGTGGACATTGGCAGAAATCAGTGTTGTAATGCAAAATGAAGGGCTCCAACACCCCGCCCCCCTGCAGAATGTGATATAGCCCCATGTCACCCATATCTCACAAATATTCAGTGGCTTGGTCTGGATTGGGCACCTTAAAGAGTCGGGCCTAGATTGCAGCGGCCTACGTTACACTCCTGGCAGAAGTACAGTTGTAGAGAATATGTCAGACAGGCATAGAGTAGATTATACTCACAAGAAGAGGGAGGAGGGAAATGAGATGGTGATTCAGTAGATATAAAAGAGGGGGGAACCTTCAATCGTTCCATGTCAAGGTGCATTTTTCATGCAGGGAGTTAAAAATATAGTTGGGGGTGAAATGGCACACAGTTTCCGGATGTGAAACAGGAAAAATAAATATCTGATCGCAAGACAAGCAAGCATTTTTTTTTGCACTTGCAATCTTTGTTGGCGATGCAGCACTTAACCACGCAGATTTCTTGATACACTGTGCGAGTGAGTGGTAGAAAGTTTGTTGTCTTTTCTTCGAAACTATGTGGGAAATGTTTCAATGTTGTGCATGATAACCACTGAGGTAATGCAGTGCCCGGTGTTGTGATGGATGAGGAAATGTGAGAGAGAGATACGCATTTTATTTGTTGTTGTTTGTGGTATGCTGGCAGCAGATTAGCTCTGTAGAATCTTTTTATTGTGTGTGAGTTTCTTATTTTATGTTTAGTCCAATTTCCTTGGCTAGCCATGGCAGGAGGTCGTCTGCTCTAAGCAAGGCTAGCTTTTGGAATGGCCAGCTGCGCCCAGTGCACATGTAGTGAGAGGGGCGAAAGGAGCGGTCTGCATAAAGATCCTGAAAACCGCAACGCCTCCTAGCATGGCTCCAGAGTTTTTGAAGGGTTTTAAACAGGGCCGGACTGGCCGTAGCGGGCACCGGGCGTTTCCCCAGTGGGCCACAAGGTTGGGGGCCGGTTTTGGGCCCCTGGGGGGCCGTCTTTGTTACAGAGGGTCGGCAATATCTGCCCACTGTAACAAAATTGTCCGAAACCGGACCTCTCAAACAGCTCCGCTGCACCCCCCCACACCGCAGGGAGGG
Source organism: Lissotriton vulgaris (assembly GCF_964263255.1). Lineage (NCBI taxonomy): Eukaryota > Metazoa > Chordata > Amphibia > Caudata > Salamandridae > Lissotriton > Lissotriton vulgaris. The sequence continues at coordinate 944,189,097 of NC_141687.1, read as the reverse complement.
GCAGCTGAGCAGTGTGTCAGGGCCGGTCTCCGTTCCCAGTCTGGCCCTGGTTTTAAATCATTTTTAATGTGCCGAAGTCTGTTTTTTGCACCCTATCATCCCTCTATATTGCCCTTCCTTAGATCTCTCACCCCCTGCCACCACAGATCAACATGCCCCTCCCCTCCCCAACAATTAGCCTAAAACCATTCTAAAGGAGCTATGTTGTGGGTGATTAAGTTTTGCCAAGGAGGTGTGGAAATGTGTTTTCAGAGGCTAGTCGATGCCTTGATGTAGCCAGCCAAGGACTGACCTGTGAAAAGGGGCTGCAGTCTCATTTGTTTTTTTCACCAGCAGTAGCTATGGCAGCACATTTCCCTCCCTGATGACTCTCTTGGAGCAAGGGCTCGCCCTGGCTCTGAGGACTTAGATTCAGGGATCCTGGATCGGAGCAGGTGTAGAGGGTGAAGGGCTTATCGGCAAAGAGTCTGTACTTTTTCAGCAAAGTCTTTGTCCTAGCAAGCATCTCGCCTCTTTGAACTTGAGTTTCAGGCAATCATTTCCCTCTTAGAGAATTAAAACTTCACTGAGCTCCATAAGCTCTCCCTGGTAATATGTTGTCAGTCAAGTGGGGAATTTAATACACAGATCAAAACAGACTACATTAAAGGCCCATCTCCAAAGATAATTTAAGTTAGCCTGACAAGACCGGACTGGCCATAGCGGCCACCGGGCAATACCCCGGCGTGCCGCACGGGTGGGGGCCGGGTTTGGACCGCTGGGGCCGTTTTTGTTACAGGGCCGTTTTTGCAACATAGTTGCAAAATCGGCCCTGTACCAAAATTGGCCGAAAACCGGCCCGGCAAAGAGTTCGGCAGCACCTCCAGCCCCCCCCCGCCCCCCACCCGAGTGGGGGGGGGGTGGGTGGGGGGGTGAGGCCGAGCACTTTGCCAGGGCCAGTTTGGGTTCCCAGTCCGGCCCTGTAGCCTGAGCTTTGAACAATCGTGTATATTGAAGATCTTGAATTTATGAATCAACTTAAATCTCTATTGACAGCTGATGTAAATTTCTAAGAAATTAATGAAAGCACGAAACTATGTAAGGTCACAAAAGTTGCCACATTGACCTTTGCTAATAGGAGTTCAGAAAACCCAACTTGCACCCTATAATTTAATGATGGGTGTACAGAAATTAGAAAATCGGTCTAAAGACAGTCAAAGATCTGAACACGCATGTATTTTTTTTTATTTTAAGCAACAAGTTCCTGTGATTCTCAAGAGCGCTGAAATGAAAAAAAAATTCTAGGATTAACCAAAGTAATGCAAGTAAAGTAACTAGTTAGGTGAACTTCACTTTGCTATTGAAAACAAAATAAAGCACCTCTCCTATCAAACCAAACGACAAGGCAAATGTTAAACTGATTCATCAGCAATCAGCACAAAAAACCCTGCACGCTGGTGAGACATCCAAGACCGATCTATTGTAAAATGTGTACTGTTGACGAGCCAGGAGTATAAAGAGAATGTTTTTCAGGATCTATTTACACCACTGATGCAAAACTTCTTAACAAAGCCTGCTAAAGACCAGTCTAATAAGTACCCCACCTAGCCTTAGTTCCTTTTCTCATTTCTAAGTGCACTGAGTGCTATATCCGAAATAAGCCTCTTTTTTCTATTTTTAAGAATTTCATTGGCCATTTGTTAACCCATTTTAAACAAAAAGGTCGTCCAATATCGTTGCTTAACTCCAATTTTATAGAGTGCTTAATACAGCACTTTTGCAGTGTCCAGGCATTAATAATGAACGTGTCACCTTTAACCAATTAACTTGTGCTAAATTGGTCTACTCTAACTTGAAGTGTGCAGGTCACACACGAATATCATTCTTTCCTTTCTGATGGACACTACATGCTGTATCATGGGCTTCCCTGGATCTCTTGCTATGGCAGTCACTGCAGGGGTTTGCCGCTGTACTGTGTTCCCTTCTCAACACCTAGTCTTCACTCGTGCTCCTCTCAAATAGGAAAGAAGTCACAACCGAGAACATTTGCTGCAACAGACAGTAGAAAACCTAGCTGTCTCCCACACAACTGTACAAGAAGCAACTTTAGAAGCCCCTGATCTCAACAACCCGTGCTCCTCTGGAGCCAAAGGTCTTTATGGAGATTGCCGTAAGACCCTTCACTTTTCATGTGCAGCCTTATTGTCAGGTGATACAACACTACTGGAGGATTTCTGATCACAGCTTTTTTTTGTTGCCAAGGGTGCAGTGTCCTCTAGCCCACACAAGCCACTGCCAAGGCCATCAAAGACTAGCTGAAGATGGAGTCCCAAGGCCGGCTAAACCAGACCCCTGGGCAGACCAGTAAATTCCCAGACTGGTTTTGATATTGGTCAGTGAGCACAAACTAGTGTGTGGAGCAAGTGGAGAGCGAGGAGAATGAAACGACCACCCACAGCAATGAGAGCTAGCAACATTTATAACCGTGGGTCCTGCTGATGTTCTGACCAGTTGGGTACCCAAAATAAACATTCTAGAAAACAAAGTAGACCTTTCACCCCACAGCCATTTAGAAGCTCTCCAGGCAACATAAGAAAGAGAGGTTCACGCTGACACTTCCAGCTGACATTTAGCATCTAAATGGTTTTCCCACAGCAAGGCAGGAGTCCTAGGATTAGATCTATACGATTTATAAGGCAGGCAGGAGAAAGTTGAGTGCAAAAAAAAAATTAAATGCTTAGAGTAGTCGAATAAAGCCTAGTGGTGATACGATTGGACAGCCAAGATGGGGTCGCTGACTATCATAGCTGTAATCCACAGGCTCACCCTCCTTTTGTCAACTCATTGTTGTTTGATGGAGTCTGTGGTTTTTTTTTTTTTTTTTTTGCTTCTGCGGAGAGCAGTAAGCAGTTGTAGTCTCTTTTGGATTCCTGTTTGCTCTTTTCTATAGTTCCCGCCCATTGTTACTTCCCCCCCCTCTCACCGATCTTTTAACATTAGGTTGGCTGATGGACGAATTCCTTCAACCTACCCTGTCTCCCAGCATGCTGGTGAAAAGCTGCCCAAAGAGCTTGAACACCCCTCCCCCTCCAACACAAGCAGCCACAACCATCTCATGACCATCTACCTCACAGACCGTGAATGCAGAGAAGATGCTTAGTCAACATTGAGATTCTTACTAGGATGATGGCAGGTTCATTCATGACGAGGTGGTTTATTTGACACCACCATATGCAGTTAACCAGGGTTTTACTTGTCCCCAAAAATGGACAAATCCATGCTTTCACCTGATGGGAACAGCCCAGTATATTAGCGCTGAGGTCTACCACACTTCAGTTTATTTTGACCCCTTTGAGAAGGATTTTCCTTCTTAAGTATAGGCTTCAAGGGGATTTTGCCAAGACTGCAGTACATACCACAGCATCGGAGATTGTTTGACTTAGCATTGATCAACAAAAGCTGCCATCGTACGTGACCAAAGAGTGGATTCCGTTTGCACCTATGCAAATACAAAATGTGCAAGCAACGAGACCCATGCTAGAATGTTATTTAAAATTATCACTTGCGTTCTAGAAGTTTGCCTCCTCCTAAGGAAATTGTTCATGCAGTGGGATTGGATGCAGTCTGCGTGCGCTGATGCTATTAACTTTTTTGCCCTACACCTTGTGCTGTTGGTCAGAGAGATAAAGCTGATTTTATGCTAATCTATATTGAAACTGATGGTAAACTGACTATATGAATTACCACCGTTTGAACCTCTGCAAAACTGTGTTCACAATGCAACACAGTAGAACTTACATTTTTTGGTATTGAGTTTTTGTTGATGGACACTAAATTGAAAATTTTCTTTTTTGAAAATTATGATGCAGCTAATGTTATTGTTAAGTCACTTGTATCTCACACTGTTATGTGCAGACACCTACCATTTTAAGCAACAGAAATCTATTGTAACTGAAGTTTAAGCATTTGTTGTAACTTTAGTTGTAATATTCACCAAACACTGATTTATTCCCAGGGCTATGTCTTGCGCATCTACTTAATGATGTTGGTAAGGTAGCTAGGATATATTCGTTAGTACCTACACAGAAAGTAATTAAATCTGAGACTGTCTATTTCAAGATGTATCATTCTGCAAGTTCTCAAAATCTCTCCTCAATAAACTTTTGCATAATTCTTGCATTTAAGACATGGCAGCTGCCGACCCATGTAAGTGGAGCTTTTTCCGACAGGCCAAGAATTGCCCTCCGTCTATCTGTGAAGATTACACTGTTTTTGTGCCATTGTGCTCTAACAATTGCCCCACTGTTTTCCACTTGGCCCACATCCGCACCAAAAAGCTTCCAAGCCTGAAATGCTAGTGACGCGTAAGCATTGGCAAAATAAATAGGACATCTCCTTTAATAATAATAGGTAAAATAGCTTTCTTTATGTTATCGATTGTCAGACGTCATTTGTCATCTATATATGCCTTGGTCCTAAAACATATGAAACAAGTACAGTTCAGCAATTCCAACCTCGGACCTTTGAACGTACACCACCAATCCAAAACTGTCACAGTATACCCTGAAGAGAGACATTATACACACGTGCATCCATCAGAACACTAGCCTGTTCCTTTCCATGGGCATTGATTCTTTGAAATCCACACCTAGAGGAGCTAGCTAACCCTTACATTAAATCAACACTAAGGCACTGAGTCCACAGACACCAGGCAGAAGATGAGGGTTTGAATAAGGACAGTGAATGGCGTGACTTCCTTAGATCTGCCTACACATTGTCATTAGTTTTTTTAGTCCTAAACATGTTCTCCCTCCTGTATAACAAAAAATGTTGAATGTTATATTTTGTTTACAAATGATTTTCATTGGACGTCACATTAGGTTTATAAAACAATAAACAATGATATGTTGAGATCGCTATGTCATGTGCTTCTTTATTTAGATTATTGCTTTGGTTTCTCCCGCGTCATCATGTTAGCTAATTATTGTGCATTTATTTGGTATTTTCTAGCCTTGAAAAATTATTGCACGGATACATGAAAGGCATGTTGGTATTTACATTTTGGAGGATTTTGTACAGATGAACAAAACTGAGCAGGGACATCAAACTGAGCGTAATTGTGCAATGTGTGTGATCCTTTTTGCAGTCATTTATGCTGACTGGTCTCAAGAGATAACGAACCACTTACAGGCTTTAGATGTTCCCATTTGAACTTGCAAAAACTAGTGCGGAACTTGAGACCCTGGCCTTTTTATGTATGTTTGTGGTTATTAACACTGGTTTGTGTTGGGCTAGTATTTCCACATCCACGAGTTCTAGCCGCTTCAGGTTTCACACCTGTATTCTTTTTTTAATGCTTTTAAGTTCTATAGAGACGTATTATTTTTCAAAGTATTGGCATCGTCTTTAGTTTGATTAGGTGCAGCATACTAGCGAGCGTATGTGCTGTCAGCTGTGAGTCCTATTGTGTACTTACCAAAGCATTCAGGGGCTTGGAGACTGCACATTTCTGGCTTTCTTGTCCCCCTCATGAGTTTGCTTCTTATTCCCCCGCCCCCTTGGTGCTTCCCTCACCACCCCAGCGCATGATGATGCTTGCCACTCCCGGCCCTTCAATAAAAAAAAATGCTTCCACCATTGCGCATGAGCTCCTACAAAATGATGAGGCTTTTTATGCATTTGTTTCCTTCGGCCATCCTGCACTGCATGGCTAAAAACATTGACAAAGCCAATATATCCCAGAGGTGGGACCTATTTGATTTACCAGTACTTGTTTTTGTTGAGTGGGCTAATTTCTGTTTTATGTTTGGGACACATTGAACCTCCTCCCCGAGTAAATATTGGCTGCTCGACCACAACCCCCATATAAAGTGAAGGCGTCTTGTCCATCTTTGGTAAGCAGCTGGTTTCAAGAGGAGGAGTGAGGAGTAATGCAGTGCCAGGCACTGATGGTGCCCTGTACTCACAATCTGCCCGAGGACATGGAGAAGATGCCTGATGGGATCCCACGTGCCAGGATATACCTGCAAGGACAAGTCACAGGAGTGCACTTCCGGTTCTTGGCACACCTCGCTGATGGGGGAGCCAGACTTTACTCTCTGCTGCATTTCCAATGTGTTCGATCTGGTGGCTGGTAGCCCAGCCGTCTCCTACCCAGGCCGCATATCTTATGCCTGCATCATTGCTCAAAAGGCAAACACACATGTTTGCTAATCATGTCAGCTGGATGACGGGTCATACTTCTCTCCCCTAGCACTGTGTGCGTAGCGCGTGACCAGGTCAGGCAACCTATCCGTTGCCCTCTGTCCAGGTCTTGCGGCCTCCATGTTGCATTTCCTGTGTTTAGCATGTTCCTGCACAGGGGGGCTCATACCACTTCCTGTGCACAGCGGTAGATCAATGCATCGACCACCTGTGCCATATCTGACTTCTTCTGAAGAATCGTCGAACGCTTATTCCGTCTGTAGCAGTCTGTGCTCGTCTCCCAGGAATGGACACTTACTGGGCACACCTGCCTATCACGGCACATGGTTAGCATGACACATGTCTGTTTTCCCTCCTCCTCGCGCTTCCTTTGTCCATGTGCTCTGGACAGGAAGGCCCAGAACTCTGCCTTGTGTATGTCACTTCCTGTGCCAAGCATGTATCCTTATCCTTTCTGCACTGTGTTTGTGTCACATCTTCCTGTGCTGAGGCATGTCCTGTACCTGTCACCTCTCCTGTAAGAGACCCACACCTTTCCATCCCCTTGCCCTGTCACTGCTGACTCAGCTTCCTTACTCACTCACGAGCCTGAAATGTGCAGCGTCACCGCTGCCTTTCATTCCTGGCAGCTTCTCGGCGCTCTCTGCCAGCTTGCTGTACGTGAATGCAGTCAAGCCTGGCTCTCGCCCGGCGCGTGCCGATAATCTCTCTTATCCACTAGATCCTGGTGGCGGGAAGAAAGCGCGCGGCCGCTTTCAACGCCTGGCATGGCATGCCGACTCACTCTTGATCCAGCAAAAAAGCAACCGTGTGAATGGCTGGCACTGGCACTGCAGGTGGTGCTCGCCAAGAGCCCAATTCCACTGGTGTAACGTTGCCCTTCCGTCATTGTCGCATTGTGCAGAGTGGCCTGACGCAGATTGCCCCCCCCCCTCCCACTCCCCCCCGGCCGCAGTATGCGACGAGGGGCCCCCTGTCTCCTGTATCTTAACAGATATTCAATGATTATTGGGAGAATATAGGCTCACAGTAGGTTGGGGGGCCCCGAGGGGCTACAGGGGCCAGAGTGTGCTCACTAGCCTCGCTTGCAGCTCGGGGGCAGTCATTTTACAATGACCCGAGGGCTCGGACCTGCCAGCCCTGGGCAGAGCAGGGATCTTCTCATCTCAGACTCTGCCCCTTTAAGTCATGGAATCAGACCAGTGATGATATTAGACTGGTGGAGTTTGCTACAAGATGTCAGGCAATGAGAAAGTCCTTGTGCACAGGAGCGCTACCCTCAAACTGCTATTAAATAAAGCCCTGCCCTTCTAGATCTGGCATTCAACCCACCTACAGGCTGTAGGCCCGGTGGTGGTCCGGCCAGCCTTTTAATAACTGCGGGTCAGGGTGGGATGTGTCAGCACGAGCTCCTTGCGCGTCTGCACGCCCTCTTCCAAACAAGCACTGGCAAATCCAGCAGGCCTCACCTAATGGACTAATAGCGTTGATAATACTTTTAGCCGCGATGTTGAGCCTCGTGGCTGCTGTGCAGCATGGCAATAAGAAAAAAAAGCTTTGATGTGGCCACTGCGTCACTTGTACGCACAGGCGTAGGTGATTTTTTTCGCAAATCAGAGATGGATCATTACATTAAAAAAAGAGGTATGAAAGCTCTTCATTGTTTAATTAAAGAATGATTGGGTTATGACAGCGAGGTGGGAGAGAAGCTACACTGCAGCGGAGTGCCAAGCAGCACGAGCAAAAGAAGAACATGGACCTCAGAGGGATGGAGAAACGCCTACAATACGAGTGGGGGTGAGACGTACACGGGCGAGAGAAAGAGTAACGTGGAGGAGAGACAAACAAACGGGGGAGATAGCTAGAAAACACATGCACTCTCTTGGAGTGATTAAAACAAAAAAAGTAATCCCCTAAAAGCAAGCACAGGAAGCGTAGAAGCCAGCGAGGTAAAGAAACGGTGAAGAGGCTGTGCTCCATGGGAGGGGCGAACACAAATTTGAAAAGCTAGGACACAAATAGGAAGCAAGAAAAACAGTGACAGTAAAGCAATGAATGCTAAGCAATCGGGCTGCAGGCCTCTGGATGTTGTTGGTAATCCCACAACATGTCTTTCACCACCAGACATTGCACTGTCTGATAGCCTCGACCTAAAAATGGTGATCCCACCCTTTCCAGGCAAACTCTTATAACGGTATTTCAGTGTACACGTGTCTTCCTCGCACCAGTCTATCACACATGTCACCTTACTGATGCAAACCCACAACATCACAGGGGGTTGCTCAAGCAGCAGCTACTGGAGGCATAGGGTTTGTGGTGGAAAAAAATCTTAATTGAATTATTGAAAATTGATTGGTATACCGGTGAACAGTTATTCATATATTTGCATGTACAGGTGCAAGAGTTTTCTATTACTCCTGTAAATTTTGAGGAAATAATTTACAGCTACAAGACCCATGTGTTCTTTATGACGGTACCAGTCCGAACCACTGATCAATAATACTATTCATTTCCTCTGCCATTGCTGCATTATAACCATGCACTTGGGCTCTTGCACGTCATTGAATTGGTCAAAGAGTGAGTATCATGAAATTCCCATCTCATTCGCCTTTTGTTTAATCACTTTGATGTGAATTAGTCAACGTAACACTGTTCGCTGTAGCTACTGTTTAATGAGGATTCCTGAGTTTATTAAGACGGCAGATAATTGAAGTCCACTGCTGTGCCCAGGGGAGCCACGTGCATGTATCACACTATCAATTGCCAAGAATATCTCGTGCATTATGACGTAACATAATTACAGCTGTTGTGCCACAGGAAGCCGTGTGCACTAAGACTTAAAATAAGCAAGCCTTCACACTGTCCAGCAAAGCGGGTAAGCAGCCCTGGTGGATTGATCTCAGGGGTGACCGATTAAATTCAAATCCAGTGCAACCGACCATGCAAGACCAGCAACAAGGTATGCGGTTACAGCCAACATATGCTTTCCTCAGGGGCATTTGCCATGTTAAAATGAGGCTTCAGGATGGGTTGTACTGAAAGTACAGTGTCTTCTTCTAAGCTGGGCAAGCGGGTGAGGAACAGTTGTCTTTTTGTCACTAAGGCCGGCCGAATATAGACTAGTAGCTACGTGAGTTAAAAAAGCAAGTGACTCCTCCCTTCATGGCGGAATCCAACGCTGATAACTAGAAACCCCATGGCCATCACGCCTTCTGTTCTGTAGCCACAGCTGCAAAGCTCCGTTTGCAGTTTGGACTCAAGTGCCCCGGATCCTTTCGCTTGGCCGACAGCCGTGCTGGATGTGTGCATTCATCTCACATTCTTCTCTTGGCCTTCGCTGCTTGGTGGGTGCTGTCATCAGACCTGTGGCAGCTGTTGCTCTGGCCTATCTGCAGGCTCTCGGAGCCCACAACTGTCCCCTTTCGAGTGATAGCGCAATTGGTCAAGAGATGCATGGAAGAAAACCTGCCCTGAGATCTGTGCCTGGTTTGATGAGACCACCCTTCTCCCACCAGCAGGTGGACACTGGAGCAGTTCTGGTGTGCACTTGAAGGTTGGTCGTTGGGAGGCAGGAGACCGGTGTTTGGAACAACCACTGCACCTTCTGCTCTTCTCAGCAAAACTGCTTTTCCTATTAGTACTTACAATTTTTTTTTTTAGGTAGCCACTATTTGTTCCAAAAAGCGACATTCATTGGTGCTTGGCTTTTGCGTTTACTTTAATTTTAAACTGTACTCTTAGTAAACGTTTACTAACGTTGGATGTAAACATGTTTTAAAAATAGCTTTCAGTGGGTGTCATGGATTCAAATGGGTGCTGATTAAAACAAACTAATATACTCAAAACCACAGAAATGTACCAGATTAGTTCCATTAAAAAAAAAAAAACTTTCACAAATACAAGATAGTCACCTTTAATAACATATTATCATGCACTTTGTTTTAGCGCAATGTGTTTGCAATTGATACTTAAACGCTAATGTTGTTTTTTCGGTTCTTAAAATATATTTACTGGTACTTTCCAGGTTTTTTTAGACCTTTTTTAAAATGATTTTATCCGCACCTATTGTTTCCTTAAGTTTCAGAAAACCGTTTGTTTTTAATTCATTTGTTTTTATTTTTGTTTTTATTTATATGTGATCAATTAAGTTAACTTGTTAGGTGGATTCCTGCGTATGTGTGTGTGGCTACTTTAAATACGTACTTTAATTGGTCTGTTGGCACATTTGATATTTGTTGACCTTACTTTGGTTTGAGACATGGTTGTTTGGATTGAATGTAGCTTTGTGGGTCAAATGTATAATAATCTACAACTTATAAAATTGAGCTCCAATTAATAAAGTATGCTTGTTACCAGATTTACTAATGTGCATATCCTTCTGTTTTGATAGTACCTGCCCATTAATTCATAATGATTTTGTGAGGAATGGAGATGGTAACTGGATAAGATTTATGCACACACCAACAATACAGATGCATTCAAAACTGGTTTACGCTCCTATTTTCACCAGCACTGCTGTTTCATAATTTTCATCTTTTGGTTTTCTTTTTGAATCAAACTCATGGTCAATGGGTGCAGTGCAGACCATTTCTCGCCTACACGGATGTCACTCAGTGGCTTCTAACTTAGCAGTGTGTTGAATTCGAGAGCTTTTGCCTTGACTCCATGCCATCCAAGCTCGATCCCCATTGAGAGCTGCTGAAGCCGTCGCAGCCCACCAGTATCTTGCCACAGACTGGTAGGAAGATGCAAGTGTCTTTAAAGCAGACTTCAAGGCTCAGGAGACATCTGATAGCAAATCTAGCCCGGCACCCCTTTGGGGTTGATTCCATCTCTCAATCACTAGAAACATTTATCATTTGCTGGACCACAGTTTTCTGCAATATCCCCCATAACCCACTGCAGCCTTCCTGTTGGAAGTCTCCAAACGGGAAGGAGTGCTAGAGATATATAAAAAATTAATAGTACAGTTACGGATTGATTGTTCGCAACCTAGGCAATTGGAAACGATGCTTTGCCCCTAACTTTGGTTAAAAACTGCCATTAAACATTGTTGATTTCACAGTGTAATACATGTTTTTATGAAAGTGAAAACTGGTTGGGTTTTGACTCTGTTGTGCCCTAGGACCACTAGGGAAAAGAACCACTTTGGTATTTACAAGACCATAATTCCAGAATGTCATAGAAGATAAATGTATCGTTCCTCTGCCAAAGAGCACTTCCATTGGCTCCATTACTTGCAAAATACTCTGATAATAACCTCTTGTGATATTACAAATAGCATTAGCCTTCTCCATGGTGACCTGGCATCTTCAAACTGTTGCAGTTTTTCACATCTGTTTCCTGGCAGTGGAAATTGATCTTTTGTTCTAATTTCTGTTGTGACATCTGAATACTGTCTATGGTACTGGAGCCTTACAACTGGATCTAATATGTGTAATGTTATCCTTTTGCTTGTGAGTGAAGCAGCAATAGCCTCTATGGAAATATTATGAGGACGTCTCCTGGTTGGCGGCGGTACTGCAAGCTTGGATCTCACTATAACCTCTATGGAGACTGCTATTCTGTGTTCACATACCATATGTCAGGACATTTTGTACTTGCGGTTATCATCAGATGTTATGTCACCAGTTGCAACATTCTTGATATCATTTTCCATGTTTAAGGTCCTGACGGGTATTATAGTCGGGTACTCTACTGGGTATTCCAGTGGTTTTGAGTCGTTTAAATGTAACCATAACGTGTATGTAGGTGAAGTGGACTTATATATTGAACCGATCAACAGAGCTTTGCCATATAGAGAGAGTTGGGTCTTCACAAAGTCAGAGGGCAGGATGGAGGCAGGGGCGCGGGTTGAGGGGGTGGGATTTTTTAAAGTTGAATCACAACAAGGTGGGTTGAGCTGGGGAGGAGTGAGATGGACAGGAGGAGGTTGAATTTGAACAGGGGGCACTCATGTGAGGAGTTCAAATTTATCTTTCTCTGTTTTTTTTCAGATAAGTATATTTTTTTAGCCATGACCTGTACTCCCTACTTCTGCTGCCTACAGGCCGCGACCTGGTTTCACGTCCTACAGGTATCATGAAGAGGAAAGACCTTCAGCAAATGCGAAGTGCTTAGTACTGCTGTGTGAAGTGCACTTAGTTACACCCTCTTACACCCTCTTATCCATCCTTTTTAATGTGATGGTATATCAGTTTGTTGTGTCTCATTTGTGTATTTATTCTTTTTTTTCGTTGTCATGTTTGTGTATATTTTAATTTATTTTAGTTTAAATTTGCCCCATGATTTTTTGTTTTAGAATGTTACTTTGTAGAGTGATTGTTTATCCTGGGTACTGTTTGTTGGTATGTTTTACATTCTGGATTTGTATTTAAGTGATGTCTTTTCATAGTCTAGTGTAATGTATTTTTTCCCTACACATGAGTTTCCTTTCTCACACACTCACAATTGAGGTTAAATTGATATGCATTGGCACATTTTGTATATCTTCACATTATATACTTGAATTTTAAAAAAACAATATTTTTCTGCAACATATCGGCTACAGTTTCTACAAAATCAATGTAGCCCTTATGTAACTTTATTGCTGCTTCACCTGGTACTAGTTTGTTTCCATTTCCTGACGTGCTTGCAACGTTTTAAGTATGTGTCTGTGTGTAAGTTATGCTCATGGATAGTTGTTAAAAAGCATTGTTTAAATGTTGAATTCATGTGCTGCTCTGTCATATGGGTGCATTTTCTATCCACATGGGAGAGTGTGGTGTGCATTAGGTTCTAGGTGGCATACACATTTGTATTTGTTTGCCGTTTGCTGGAGTACGGTATTCGGGCGTAGTGTGGCAAGCCAAGTTGGTGTGTGCATGATCTATGTGCTACAATATGTTGTGCATTTCTTTCTATGTGGATTTCACGAGTGCCAGTGAATGAATGACTTGCTGATGTATATTAAGTATGCAGGTGTAGGATTCAGCGCTGGGTGCTGTGAATGTGTGTCCGTGTGAATGGGCGGTGTTTCAGGTGTGTCGGTCAGTCAGAGGGTTCAAGAGAACAGTGGGGCTCTTGTTGTCTTAGTTTCACAAAGCTGGTTGTTTAGATAGCCTATTTGGGTGCTACACAATATGGATCTATTATTTTTGTTAACAAATAACTGAAAGGAGTGCTACTACGGAGCCCTCATTTGTAGAGCTCCTTTGCGGCCACTGGTCACACCATTTCAGACTTCTTAACACCTGGATTCAAAAGACGTTAATACATTTATGGGTGTTTTTATTTCATCCATTATATCGTCGATTCCCACTAAGATCATAATTTTATCAAAGAATGTCTTCTTACAAATTCACTGTAGTGCATTTTAAATAGTTCAGCTAGGTGCACCATGGTTTAGTGGGGAACGCCACATGTGTGGTCATATGCAATGCACATGGGTACACATGGGTGGAGGACCATTCGGGAGATGTGCAGTCACCGAATGCCTGTCGTTTTTAATGTTTTCTTTATTATTAAACACAAGTTATGTATTTAAAAAGCGTTTCTTCTCTTCATCCCAGTCTTATAAAACTGCTTATTATGTCACTCCCTCTAACTGTGCTGTGGTTCACTGGAAAGCGTCATTCATGTGGATTCCTAATTGGAAGTTAAATCGTGCATCCTTGAGTTCTTGTCCAATGGCGTCCGTGTTGGTTCCAGCTGGACAGAATGTTCTTACACTTTATATCCAGAAGTATTCTCCGGTGTCCTCGTTCTGGCTTTGACATCTTTGACCGATTATTGAATGGGTTCATTGTAACATGTTACAGACTGGACAGTGTTCATATTCTCGCTGGGTTGCGGCTTCTTTATTCTGGACAAAGATTGTTTCTGCTGCCCACATATTATGCTTTGCAGTCATGCTTTGGCACGAAACGGCATAATCAACAAGATGGTTGGCGGATGTGAGGTTGGGGGCGTTCTATATATTCCCCTAGCATAGCTTAAAAAAAAATTGTTAACATATATTGGGATAGGTTGCACCTTGTTTTGCCCCATCTGTTCTGTTGATGTAGGTGTTCGTATGCTTTCTTTTTTCCGTATTTAGATTTAGAAATTGAAGTATATGGACATCCGTCATCCTCCAGCAGGGGTGTAGCTTGGTCCGTAAGACGGAGTGGGGCGTGAGCTGGCATATCATGGCAAAATACATTATTTGAGAAGCAGAGCATGAGGGGGCTTAAGGGGCAGAGGAGAGGGATAGTGTGAATTCTTAGGGTTACTGAAAAGACAATATGTTGTAAAATAAACAACATGGCTGGCTGGTTGGGTTTTACACCGAAACGTACGTCCGTGACAATTGAAATTGAATATAAATCAGAAGACCTCGTGCCAACGCATATAGCCTAGGAGTTTTCAAGAAGACCATCATTACAAGAATCTATTATAGTTATGTTGATAGAAATGTGTATATATTTAGAAGATGATGTAATGGAAAACATGTAGTACATTTTGAGCTACAACATGCAGTATATGCATTAATACAAAAAATATTTTTATTATATAATACTTGATTGTAATTATTTGGTATTTCGATCTTGCCTGTTGTCCAGGTTCTAATGTATTTTTTTTACAAGAAATGGTTTTACTTGATCTGATTCAGTTTGAACGAATGAAGTAGGAGAGGGATATGTGTGAGGGTATGTATAGTTTTTCCGTATGTCTGGGGTGTCGGGTTGAGCAACTTTGAGAAAATACTTAAGTTTATTTATTGTGCATGTATTGTTTTTTTTTGTAGTTTCTCCTTTATCAATATTTCTATGTTAAAAACAGTGTTACAAAGTGTCAAATAGAGAAATACTGAGAATAAATAACACTAAATATATATTACTTTAGTTATCAAATATGTTTTGTTCTATATGTGCTCGAAAGAATGCTTAATTTATGAATGAGAGAATGCTTAATTTATGAATGTTAATATATTAAAGTTAGACCAATTTAAACTAAGAGTTGGCTGGTTCGTTTGTTCTCTGGAGCTTTTTCCCCCCTGGTTCCACCTCTCTTCATTAAGGTTTTCAAGGGCCCTCTTATGTTCTTGAGAGCCTCCTCTGGTGGTCCAGAGATTTACCACGCTGGACATTGACTTGTATACCTATGAAACAAAGGAACAGTGTGGTAAACTCTTGCATTTATTCATAATATTGCTGTAGATGTGCTGGGTTCAGGGAGCTTGGTGATATCACATGATGCAGATGGCACGTTGTCCAGTTCAGATCCTTCGGAGCATTTGTGGGTTTATTATAGAAATCATCTGTTCCTGGTTTGTGATGATGACACAGAGGGATCTCCAGGAAAGGGAGGTGGTTGTATCTGCAGCAATGCTGGGTAGAAGTCAGTTTAGTTCTGAACACTGATGGTAAATTCCTACGGACTCTTGCTCGCTATGATCCGGTCACACAAATGATTGAGCTAGCTTGCCTCCTATCTTTGACACCCAAAGTCACTGGTTTAATCTAAAGAATCTCTAAATGAGGAATCTCTAAATGAGTTACTAGAGGGTTGAACAGGTTGATGAGTGACTGGTTGGGCAAACAGCTGGGTGACTAGAATAATAAATACACAGAGGAAGTGGCCATATTTGTATTTTGGTGTGACTTGCGCCTCGAGCCGCAGTGGGTTGGGTTAATATTCGAAATTTGCCCTTTCTACTGGGGCACACCAAATGATATGCCAAGAGTGGGCTGCAACACTCATTGTGCCACCCACTGAAGTGACATTATAAAACATGTCTCAGGCCGGCCATTGCAGCCCACGTGTGCAGTTTAAAACTGCCATTTATATCTGGCAAAAGAAACATTTTGCAAGGCCTAAACCTTCCTTTTTAATACTTTTAAGTCACCCCTAATTATGTTTATTTAGTTTTACATGTCCTGGCACTGAAAAATCTCCAAAGTAGTTTTTCAATTGTGGCAAGCTAATAATGGTTTACACTATATCATTTAAAAAGCCTAAATTAAGTTTGGGAGCAGCTAGGGAAATATGTCAAACTATCTGTTTAATAGTAATTTAACCCCTTTGGCGCGGCCACGATTCTGCGCCTGTGCGGCATATTTTGAAGTGGGCGGGTTCATGACGGCCGTCATCAGCACACGCCCACCGTGATGCATGACGGCTGGGGGCCGTCATCCGCATCGAAGGGGTTAAAGTCCAACTTAATGGTAAAGTCTGATATATCACTGATTGGGAAATGGCATTTATAGAAGGTTGTACTTTTCCTGCCAAAAACTGAAAGGCTTTACTGCCAGAATCCAGTGTCACCTGACCCCTAATTTCTCCCTTTTAGGTGTGTGTGTACACCCAGGTGTTTGTTACTCCCAGATAGTAGACAAAGGGTCTCGGGTGTGAAGTGGTGCTTCCCTTCATTTGACAGGATGCCCTCTGGCTGTGCCTACAATGGGATTACCTTCAAAGAAGGCCTCTCCTGCTACAAGCAGATGCAGGTAACACCTAGGACTGCTCCCCTCTTTTTCCAGCTAGCCAGTCTGGCTCCAATCACAGCCCGCTGTTTTTTGACATGACGGTGGCAGGTCTGCTCGAGGTTAACATATAACACTTAGGGTGCACATCATAGGGGTGAAAAGAGGATATCCATTACCGCTCTTGTGTATTCACAGCCTGGCTGCTGAAAGGCCAGCTTTTGTTCTACCAGACTATTGTCTCAAGGTTTCTTGCGGATTCAAAGATTGCCTCGAAATAGATTTTTGTATTAGATGTGGTAGGACACTAGGATTACCAAATTACACCTTATCTCACACACCCCCACCCTTCACAGCACAAGTTTAGTGCAGCTGAAGACTTCTGATATCCTGCAAATGTCCAAAATGGGTGAGGTTAATTCTGGGAGCATTTAACCCATTGGGTATCCTCCGGGTCATTGTCAAACACAAGTTCAAGCCGTGTATAAATGCGGCACCTCAAGGAACCCACTTCAGAACACTGTGTTGACCTGAGACGAACAGAAGGAGGAGTGCCCACGTGTCAGTGACCTGAGAAGAGTCCCGAAGACTGGATATGCTCACCCCCTCGTACCCAGGACTAAAAAGTGGACTCCAAGGGTCATAATGCTGACCTCCTGCGACAGAGACCTGTGCACAGGCCTCGTACAAGTTACTTTATGAGGCTTGGCAGAGTGTGCATTTTTCTTGGTGCCACAAGGTGTCTAGTGCTTTGGCTGTCAGAAGTGACTGGTGCTGGAGCACACGTGATTAGCACAGGAGACCTGTCAGCCATTCGGGGCCCAAGGAGACCAATGAGTGCAGGTTCTAGGTGGCAATGAAGCATATAAACCCTTTAGTCTAATTTCCATTCTTCCAACACTCTAGTGTTTACTAAAACTGTGTTGCACCTATATTTCTAAGTAAGCTGGAGGTGAGCGTGAATGATATCCACCCTTTAAGTTCTTTACATTTTTCGGTGAAAATGTAGGACAATGACCTAAATTACACAATATGTTATTGATCTGGTATCGCAAGTGAAACTTTTACGCTAGGCAATAAAGACAGGACACTGGTCCAGCATATTATGTGCAAATTAAGCAAAATCGCATAAAGTAAATTTGAGGCCCAGGGGAAATTTGAATTAATAACTCTAAATAGGTCTCAATGGCTGCTCCTAATGTACTCTGTATCTGTGAAAGGGTTTTGCGTGAGTAAAGCTTGAAATGAGGAATATCCGCTCAGCAGAAAAAATGCGACAAAACGTTTATAGTCCTATTGTGCGGTGTCCAGGGCACTTGACCCATAGTTGCCAAATTGCTCTATATCACGTGAGATACTTTCAGGCAGCCGTGTTTGCAGGTTATGCAACTACACTTTTCAAACTTGTGTGTGTGGGCACATTAGTGTGCATCAGTGCTTCTTTCTGCTGTTGCTTGGCTGCGAGCATCACCCTTTCTTGTCCTGGCTCCAGCCCTATGGAACTATTCCAATCACGGCGCACAGCACACAAGATTACTCGGCATTTAGAAAACAGATCAAAACCTGGCTGTTTTCATCCATCTAGCACATGTGTCCTCATGCTGCGCTCCTGCTCCCTGGGTTTTTAGAAACAGACATTTCCTGGCTGTCTTTACATCTGGCTAGCAACTGCCTTCCAGGGTCACCCGTTCGCAAGCACTGGGACACCCCGTTGCTGGGGCAGCCATGCGCTATACAAGCGCTTCTAACATAACATTAG
This sequence comes from Lissotriton vulgaris, assembly GCF_964263255.1. Taxonomy (NCBI): domain Eukaryota; kingdom Metazoa; phylum Chordata; class Amphibia; order Caudata; family Salamandridae; genus Lissotriton; species Lissotriton vulgaris. The sequence goes on along the minus strand of NC_141687.1, from coordinate 944,170,710 downwards.
GCTCTCCCCGAGTATCCACCCTTCAGGAGCTGGTGATGGGTTTGTTAGGCCCTCCCCGAGGGTGCAGCCACCGCTGTCTGCGCTTCCATTCTCTTCTCTTCTCAGATGTGAGGCAAGACATACATTTCTTTATACAATCAAGGACTGGAGTTACATTGCTAAAGTATTATATTCTTGAATATCTGGGGTTCTTTCTATGCCGCATTGTTTTTCTGGTGAAGCCTAGAAATACGGCTACTTCTCGGGGTCACAGACAGACGGGGAGCTTGAACGTTTAGAACTCCCTAATCCCTCCGTAAGCACTCTCCAAGAGCCCGCAGCTGCAAGGGATATATGTCATCACATCAGGCGCAGGTGTATTATTATGACCGCTTGGTAATGGTGCTTATGGACGATCAACGAAAACAATTTACAGAAATAAACAGGCCTCCTGCAGTCTAAAAACACTACTAGGAATTCCCCAAATAGGAAATCTCCAATTTCTTTGTGGCACCGTCCTGTCATGTCTTTAAGCTGCCCCCGGGGCACACATGGAGTAGTTATGCTGGGTTTACTCTGAGACATGTCAGGTGGGATTGAGTGCAACAGTGTAAACTAAAAGGAGACTACACAGCAGTGTCACACGTTAGCACAAAGGTTGTATTCTGAAAACAAAATATCTGATCATTGCAAAAGGGAAATCTTCACAAAGTTATAGCTTCATAAGTCCAACTAAAAGGGTTAATGTGTCACAAAATCCCTTATCTCGGAAACTTCTTATTCTATTGTAATTGCATTTATATAGCGCTCTCTACCCCTGACGAGGCGGCGAAGTGCTTTTTCGGCGAGTAGCACGCTACTCGGGACCCATAAAGGATTAATGTTGAATTAGTATAGTGAAATATGAAAGTAATTAAAGTGGTGGATATGTTAGTCAGTTATTAAAATTCAGAAGGATAGAAGTGTAAATAAGGTGTTATTTATATAGCACTTTTTACCCCTGATGGGGTGTTGAAGCGCTTTTTTTTTTTTTTGGGCAGTAGCACGCTACTCCGGAAACCCATTATGATCTTATAATATTCGGACCGGTTGCATATACATGGTTCATCTTGACTGACTGAAGAGTTAAAAATGACGGAATACTGCACTGATGGCACAAACCTAACAAAGCAAGTAGTTTAGAAGTGTTGGTTCTAGCATGTGGATCGGCTTTTAAATCTTTCTTTTTGTGAGAAGGTGGCCTATTGACACGCAAAGTGCACTGCGCTAGTGAGAACCAAACTCGCCTGGAGAATTATCCCGCGTGCAAGCGCAGCCTAGTATTCAAAGTCCAGTTGCTAATTTTGAGGTAGTGTTGCACTCACCTGCATATTCGGGTTTAGTCTGCGCACTACAAGTTGCTTAATAAATAAAATAAATAAATAAATTGTGGATTCTCATCTGTTGATCCAAAGAAGCTAAAAAAAATGTAGCAGGTGCCCCAGGTATTAAGAAGTGCTGAGTTGTTCCCGCCAACGGTTTTGGCTGCAGAGTCTCTAAGTGATGCTGATGTGCCCTTATGTAGACCCTACACATTCTATGCCAAAATCTGTATTTGTGCTACATTAAGGGCACTAGTGGCAGCTGCTTTAATGCACCACCATAAATGGCTACAACATGGCGCCAGACTGCAAAGATAATGTCATCCGAATAGCAAAATGTAATTTAGCCTTCAACTCTGGTCTATTGGCCCACTCTGGCGTGAGGATTTTCTAAGCTGCGCCTCAGTGACATGGCCGAATAAGGATGACGTGTGTCTGTGACATCTCATTAGCTTGTGCTGGAGCATGCTCTTGCTAGTCAGGTCAGGCAGCTTCTTTTTGAGCTGGAACCACATCAATGTGCAAATGGTTGCGTCGCTTCTGTAATATGTTATACATTTTATTGAAAATGACAAATACCCAAAAATGGATGTACTCGCTTTAGCCGAAAAGAGAGAGGGGAGGGGACAGGAGAGTGAAGAAATTACAGGCTGTCTGCAAGAAATAAGAGTTTGAACAGGTACGTTTGCACTTTTTTCCTGAACATGAGAGGGTCGATGGTAGACTTAAGACCAATGGGGAGCCCATTCCAGAATCTGGATGCACTTTAAGGGAAAGAGCAACCCCCAAGGGGATCTTGTTTATAGGGGGGTCTCAGTTAGATTAGCAACGGTGAGCGCTAAAAGAGAATCCGAACATAAGGATACATTTGAATCTCAAATAAGTGGGGCCAAATTGTTGACTGCTTTCGGTATAAAGGGCATAGCCTTGAAATGGCGTGCTTCTCGACAGGAAGCCAATGCAAACCTTTAGGAGTACAAGAAGTAGACGCTGTGGCTGGAACGGCCAAGACCATCCGAGCAGCCGAATGTTTGAACACCGGTAGTTGGTGAAGCAAGTACTCCGGAAGTCCGAGATAACCTCCCGCATTGACTTCAGTAACGCAGACTATCAAAGAATTTACACGTGCGTGGAGGGAGTAAGGGAATTAAGCATCCTAAGCAAGATGAAATTTAGCAACATGATTTGTCTGAGATTCAAAAGACCATTGGGAACAGTAAACCTGAACGATGGTGTCCCCAGCTCGGCTGGCGTCCAAGCATGTGACCAGGTGGATGTAGAAGATCCGAAGACCAGGATTTTAGTTTTGCTGCTGTTGAGCCGGAGGCAGTTGGACTGCATGCACAGCGCAGGAGCACAGACACACGGCCAGAACTTTGACTGAGGTACATAGGAAGTCTGAGAAGACTCTGGGTGTCATTAGCGCAAGAGAGAGGACTGGGATCGAAGATACGACGGGCAAGATAAAAATGATGGAAGATGGTGCTCAACTGCAAGCACCTCAGATACCTGGAAAGGTTGGATCAACATTTTTGTAGCACTTTAGTTCTTTTTAATGAAGCCTGCAATGCATTGTCGCAGAAGTCGCTCCATTGGAGTGGTACGGATGCAGAAGCATTGAAGGGAAGTACCATGTCTGAGAAATGTCTGGTGTTGTGCGTGTGGGGAATTCAAATAATTCACCTACAGGTGCTTGAGATCTCCTCTTACGCTATTAGTGTTTCTGGTAGCACCGGCAGTTCCAATAAGTTATTTTCAGAAATGAGTCCACTTTAGTTACACTTCTGAACATTTATACCTGTCACAAGATTATTATCCTGTGCGGGGGCGGGAAGGGGGAGGGTTCCTAACGGTTTAAGGAAAATATTAAGTTGAGTCCAAAGATGTCAAAGCAACATTGTTGGAATTTCAACAGAATGATTTCAGAGTTAATGTGTTACATAATTTTACGATGTTCTTTGCAGATAAAACTGTTCAGGATTTCTATAAACAGATCATTCTGTCTCGTCAGAGGTCTTAGCTGGGTTTGCCATCGGTGTGCATGGATGCACTCCGGCTGGACTGGAATGGTGGTGTCTGTACGGGCTCGGGTGAGCCACCTGGGTGGCTTCAAGCAGCCTGGGCATCCACCCCCTGCTCAAAGGTGGGTGGTGTGGCAACTGGCTTCATGTGGGCTAGGAAGGGGACCCAGGCTATGTTGTGTTTCGTGGGATATGTTGTATGTGATATGGTTGATATGATGTGTGTTTTACACATGTTGTGGTCTCCTGGCGTGCAGATGGAAGGCTGGACAGCAATTCAGTGAAGGAAACAAAGGGGCAGTGCCTCCATTTTTCTCCCGACTCAAAGATGGCAGGCCCTGGTACCTAATTCCAGGGCAGTGGCATTCCAAGCCTAGGGAGCTAGGTGAGACGAGGCTTGACCTCCAATGGTGAATTTCAAAATCCTAGGAATGTTCAAAAGCGAGAGGTAGGACGATCTCAATGTCCTGATGGAAACATAAGGATAAGTGCAGTGCCTTCGATGGTAAGTTGTGGTGGAATGAATAGCACGAAGGGCGTGGCGTAGAAGCTTGATTCAACTCTGAAAGCAATGGGAAGCCAGTTCCTTGGCTTGGGAAAGCTGGATGCAGATAGAATAACATGTCCCTATGAGTTTGTAGGCCGTGTAGGCCATGCAGGTGCATTTTGGATATATCCAAGTATACGAAGTTGCAATATTGAAACCGGGGTCCTACCCGGGCATTGGCAGCAGCCCAATGTCCTTTTTATAGAAAAAAAGTGCCAGTTTGCGAAGTTTGTGCTGCATAAAATGCAGGTTGATAGCACTGATGAATCTTGGGCACGCATCAGCACTTGTCATTGGGACTAAACTACTGGATGGCATGAGCAGCACTTGTCTGAAGCTGGGTCTTCCCCTGCGTCATATCAATAGAGTATAAACTCTAGCCAACTTAATAATGAGAATGGAAATGGAGGTAGTGGTGCCGCAGCCCTGTCGAATGTGGGCTGCATAAGGATACATGGGATTGCGTCATAGCAAGAATTTGAGGAACCCTGGTATCGTTACTATGTGCCTGCCTTGAATCTGTGATAGGCTCGCATATCCATATTCTTTCCCTATTGGAATCCCACAGTTTGTAGCAGATGCCATATTTGCTGTGACCATTGTTTAACATATAGGATGCAATCTGTGACGTCAAGTGCGATATCAGTAAAGCATAAGGTGGCATTGAAAGTTTTTCGTTTGAATGGTTATGGGTTTTTCTTTTTAAAATCCTGTTTAATCATTCACTGCCAGTGATAGAGAATCGTGTACATCTAGGCATCTTTTGTACAGTCACTTTAAACGTATGGTGGTGCATGTATACCTCATCACGCATGCACACGAAAATGACGCAGGCACAGCGGCTGCATCATTGTGTTGTCTTTGTACACATTTTTTGGACCAAGGCATTTGTAAATTTAGTCAGTAAGAATAGACATTCGGTTTGACAGTGCTTGTTTCTTTCTTTTGCTTTTAGCACTTCATGGAAGGTGTGTGTTTCTTACTTCAACCAGTATATTATATGTTCTTCCTGACATCCTCGCCCCCACTGTCTTTGTGCTACCATCACCTCGCCAAGCTTGTCTGTTCCTTCCTTCTGATTCTGGCATTTTTTCAACACTTATTTTATTTATTGCTTTTCACTAACCCACCATGTTCCCGATCCCACCCTTATTACCGTTGTTCTTTTTAGGTCAACGCCTGTGTCTGGTTTACTAAAGGCATCTTGGGGACTTTCAGAAAGCTGACCTAGGAATGCATTCTGTTCATTGCTGACCATTGGCTTTGTGGTTTATAACTCGCATTATCTGGCTTTCTATTTGCTGCCTTTATTTGTTTTAGGCTGTCCAGCTTGAGTTTCTCCCTCAGTTGCCCAAACCTTGTATACTGTATTCTTCCACAAACTCGCTTTCTGTAAACAGGCCTTTAAATCTTGTTCTTATCTTGTCACATTTGCTGCGTATTCAAAGACAGAGGTCAAGTGTCAAGCTGTCTTGGGAGGGAGCTTGATGTTTACTTTTCTTTCTCTGACTTCAAAGGGAGAATGTATGTGAAAATCCTGATGATTACCCATGTGAGAGGAGAGGGTGTAGGATTTTTTTTTCTAGCACATAAAAAATTGAACTCTGCTGATTAAGAATATGTCAGAATTAGTACAAATGAAGCACATTTTTTTGTAATTTTGAAACCAAGCGAAAACAAATATTTGTAAATCAATCAATACTCTAGGTGGTGACTTGCACACATTAGCGTGTGTAGTAAAACCGAATTTTAGTGCAAATGTAATAGTCATTTAAATTGAAAATGTATGGTAATGGCCGTGTGCTACCACACCATGCCTACTCCACACTACACTATGCCACACCACTCTACAACGTTCCATTCTATTCTACGCCCCTTCACTCTGACATTCTACGGCACGACATGCCACTATACCCTAGCCCACTCCACTGTAACCCCCTCCACTTTGCTACAATCTACCCCAGTCTACTCTACCACACTCCATCACACTCCACTCTAATCTACCACACTCCACTCTACTAAACTCCACTACAATTCCGCACACTATTCAAATCTGCCCCACTCCACCTCAATCCACCCTGATCTACCCTACTCCAATCTATTTCTTTCCCAATCTACTCTGCTCCAATGTACCCCACCCCTCTACAATCTACCCTACTCTCATCCACCCAATCTACCTCACTTCACCCCACCCTAATCTACCCCACTACACTCTATCTCACTCCAATCTACTCCACTCCAGTCTACCCAATGCCACCCCAAATTAATCTGCCTTACAAAGTCGACCACTTCCGCACTCCAATCTGTCCCACTCTAGCCCAAACCACCTCGTTCCATTCTCTCCCAATCTACTGCACTCTAATCTAGCCCTACACCACTTTTTTACCATGCTGAACAGCAGCCACAATAGTGTACAACATAGCTAAATTACCTTGCCAATAGCTCACGCATAGGTAAGACATGTTGATTTTGCCGATGCTAGTTTGCTTTTCCACACCAATGCTGCATACCAGCTGCAAAAAGCACAGGCAAAGCCAATAGGTCTGCATTACCAGCCAAAAGGCAAGACCTGTTCCTTTTGTCAATACTAGTTTAATTTCTCTCTCCTCCCTTCTGACCCCATTGGCCGTCGGGCGTGTTTTTACATTTGATCTAAAGTTTTAGAATAAATATTTTTCGAAATAGATTATATACTGTACCTATATTTTTTTCTGAAATTCTCAAGCACAAGACAGACAGGTCAACTCTGCTTTTATTAATTGAGACAGGGAATAGTGTCTGGAGAAGGTTAGTTGCTTGCCAGAAGCTAGCAAAGTGGTGCAGGCCTGAGAAGTGCGTAATGTGAAATGCTTAGAGCTTTATTATCTGGGGAGTTTACAGAAGTAATTTAAAGATGTTAAATCTGAAGCCTGTGGATGGCACATCATGGATGCCTGCTTCGTTGTGTGTAAGTGTATGGAGTTGCGTGTAGCGTGGAGCTTTGCTTGAATGGTGTCTTCACTAGAGTGCACGCCGGAAGGGAAGACTGACCAGTTCTCTTCTGTTTTTCAGCTGCCGAGATACCCCAGAAAGAAGACCTAACATCTCAGGGTAAAGGGGATGCAACTGGGATCCCACCAGCGGGGGAGAAAACCATGCTCCGACTGGATGGAGAGGAGACTGCAAGACCACAGCAGGAGGCTCAGAGCTCATCACAGAAGCCTCCAAGCTCTGCAGAAGGAACTGCAAGTCACACAGAAGTGCCTGTAACCCCCCCGAAAGCTCCCTCGAGCACCCCGAATGAAGCCGTGGCTAGCCCTTCAACCGATGAAACCACAGAGAGCTCCTCAAAAGAAGACACAAGCCCCCTTACTCCATTTCCAAAGAGCAACGATGGCTCCCCGGTCCCCGGTGTGTCCTCTGCCCCCTCGCCGACCTCTGCGGTTGTCAGCCCCCGACAGAAACAAGGTGGGTCATGAATACTCCAATGCGTGATTGTAGGTCTGAGATCCTAATCTTATTTTCAAGCATCATTGAGAGAGTTGTCCTCTGGTCCTATTGGCTGATGTCTCAATATATTCTCTTTCCTTCAGAAAGTCTGCTTCGAGTCAAAGAATTGTGAGAAACATTACAGGCACACGTGCAGTTTATTAGGGCTCCAGCATGAGTAGCTTAGTCTGTCTTTAAGGGCAGGGAGGCGGACTAAAGGACTCCACTTGGGATTTTTTCCACAGCGCCTGGTCTAAGGTTTAGTTAGCGCGAAGCCTTCTAGAAAGTAACATCCCCTGAGATGTGACCCCTGCTACGTCACAGGAGATGTCATCACAGGAAAAAGCTCCAACAAAAGTGGGTTCGAAAGTCCAAAAGAAACCTAAAATGAAAAAGCGAAGTTGGAAACCTGATAAATAGATGCACAGTTCGGATTCTATCTAAAACGTGTAAAGTGACTCAAATTTAACTGAATGATTAAAGTGACAGGTAATGTTACTCTTCAGCCTATTGTTACCTTAAAAACATTTGTTATTTAGCACTACAGGTCCACGTTCTTGGTGGACTACCCTGTACACCAGACTCTAAACCCCCCCCCCCCCACCCCCCAAGTATCCAGATACAGTGACCGGTGGGGTATGTTGCCATTGGCATCCCAGCGCCACAGAGATGTTCAGGTGAACAGGGTCTTGTTAAAGAAAGGCATGAAAGACTACATTAAATGTCTTAAAGAGATGTACCAAGAAACTGAGCTAGAAGGCTACTGATGGAGTCCCAGAACGCCACTGCCACCCCGCTTGTAGTATTTAGTCTATTCTGATGCCGCCAAAATGCCGGAGACCTGAATATCGTCCTCCGTCATCACATCCAAGTTTGCTCATGGCCTTCCAAGTATGCATTTGAGGAAGTAATTCATTCTCTTCCGGCAGGTTTCATGCTACTCCCTCACTTTCCCCACCGCCATCAGCCATTATTGTGCAGTAGTCCATGCCAGACGCAGCACTGGACAGAGGGCCTCCATTGTGCGGGAGTAGTGTCCAGTCCTCTGTCTGCCAGCCCTGAGCGGCAGGTACCGCATCAGGACCTGCTTGACCAGTAGTCCTCCATCTGTCTCCACAATGCAGTTGTCTATCCCATCGGTGCACTTCAAGCCAAATGGTCATCAGCGTAAAGAGTCCCTCATGGGGTTATAGAGTTCAGTGGTCCGAAGAGTGGGGCCTGGGGCGGCCTTTGCCTCACAATTTTAACACGCATATTTTTACTGCGATTATGCATTTACAACACTTGCCAATTCCACGCATTTAAGGTAAGTTTAGGAGGGGGGGGGGGGGTCCCGCCCCCGCCCCCCAAATGCATTGTTTTTAAATCTAAAAACAATGCATGGTATTGGCATGCAATGTAAATGCATATTCGTGGTAAAAACATGTGTGCTATAAAAATGCGAGGAAAAGGCATGTGATGTATTTAGCAGTGTTTTGAAATATGCTACGCAGATGTTCACTGGTCTTGCCACTTCACACCCACTTTAGCCCTTGGTCAATGCAATGCCTCAGTCGTGCACTCTGGTTCTCAGGCTGGCATCCGACAGCGATTGCAGCAGAAGTCACTAACCCTCGCCTAGGCTGGAGTGGAGGCAGCATCCTGTGTCCCTGACCTGCAGCAGTCTCCTTCACCAGTCTAACGTAATCCATATAAAGGATGTGCTAGCTTGGCTTTTAAGTGCATGACTTCTGCCTGATAACTATTTTATTTGGCTATACTTTGAAGGATACTATTAAACCCAGATCTTTTGACTGGGTGTGGGTGTTTGATTGATTCAGATGCTCCGTCCATCACCAGCCCCTTTTGTACCGCTTTTGGCCGCCATAAGTGTGGCAGGGTATGCTCAGACGTGAGTCCCTTGCTCACTTTGCCACTGGATTCAAGCAAGCCTGGCTGAAGACGGCTGGAATGCCAGAAACCGGTCCTCGGAAGCTTGTTTCCGGTCGAGGAAAGACATGGCTTGGCAGTTCGGACTGGACTGTTCCCATGAGGCATAGGGTCAGACTGATTTGCATATAGCCATGTCTGAACTGGGGTGGCAGAGTGGGCTAAAGAACGGTAATGGATTAAACCCAGATCTTTTTACTGGGTGGGAGTGTTTGATTGATTCAGATGCTCTGTCCATCACCACCCCCTTTTGTACTGCCAGCATTGAGCGGCAGGAACCACATCAGGACCTGCTTGACCAGTAGTCCTCCATCTGTCTCCACAATGCAGTTGTCTATCCCATCGGTGCACTTCAAGCCAAATGGTCATCAGCGTAAAGAGTCCCTCATGGGGTTATAGAGTTCAGTGGTCCGAAGAGTGGGGCCTGGGGCGGCCTTTGCCTCACAATTTTAACACGCATATTTTTACTGCGATTATGCATTTACAACACTTGCCAATTCCACGCATTTAAGGTAAGTTTAGGAGGGGGGGGGGGTCCCGCCCCCGCCCCCCAAATGCATTGTTTTTAAATCTAAAAACAATGCATGGTATTGGCATGCAATGTAAATGCATATTCGTGGTAAAAACATGTGTGCTAAATACATCACATGCCTTTTCCTCACATTTTTTTTAGCAGTGTTGTACCGTCGTACAACCTTTTGAAATATGCTACGCAGATGTTCACTGGTCTTGCCACTTCACACCCACTTTAGCCCTTGGTCAATGCAATGTCTCAGTCGTGCACTCTAGTTCTCAGGCTGGTATCCCACAGCGATTGCAGCAGAAGTCACTACTCCTCGCCTAGGCTGGAGTGGAGGCAGCATCCTGTGTCCCTGACCTGCAGCAGTCGCCTTCACCAGTCTAACGTAATCCATATAAAGGATGTGCTAGCTTGGCTTTTACGTGCATGACTTCTGCCAGATAACTATTTTATTTGGCTATACTTTGAAGGATACTATTTAATGCCATCTTGATTTTAATTCCCATCACTCATTCGGGATCCCAGTGCTGCAGCATGTTGCTGCCCTATTACCAAATAAATGAAGAGACCTCTGCTAGATTTAAAACGGTCATAACTCAGCAGACACATCAAGGGGCAAGTTGCTGACCTAAATACATACTTCCAAAAATCAGAAGGTGATATGCTAACTATTTTACAGATGCTTTGCATACTATTAGCTCCAGGGTCGAGTCTTACTCCTTCCAGCAGTTTCAGAACTTTGCTTCCAATGTTAAGTGCAGATTTGACACTCTCGTTCCTGTTGATCCTCAAATCCTGAGGGGAGGACTTAGAACCAGTGTTTCCCAAACTGTTGGTGGAGACCCACTGATGGGTCACAAGCCGTTTTTGGGCAGATTGCAAAAGTCCTGGTCTGTTTTAGTAATATTGAAAATGATTAGCCCTGCTTGTTTACCAGTGCACAGCTGCTTAACTGTCTCCTGAAGTCCTGCTTTAAAACAGACATTTGCAAAAATTGCCAAGCAAGGCTCCAAGTGAACCTTCCAGTATTAGTTGCTGCTGGGTTTTTACTTCCCATAGTCATTTTAACAGAGAATGTGCTCAATACACAGCAATACCATGTATGGGTAACCTTCATACATAAATTGGGAAATAAAATAATGTGGCCTAGCGGCTAGAGCTGCTGAACTCTGGGTTTGGAAATTCTGTCTATTTTACCATGTAACATTTAAGGGACCCTTAACTTTGCATGGTACGTCGCTCCCCCGCTGCAGCACCGCCAGGGCTTGAGTGCCCCTGTGCCCGGTTGCCTGCTGCTCCTTGGTGCTCTTTTCCCTCTCGGTTCCCTGCTCCCCGCTGCAGTTCCTGCCGCTGCTGCCCCTGCAGCCCCGCCCATTCGCACGCCCCTGCCACCCGCCTCCTGCCTCCCAGCTGCTCCTCCCTCCCACCTCCCCATAAAATGGTGGCCGCTGAGCGGACGCGCCGCTAGTGCGCCGAAGATGTGCCGAAGGCAAGCCCGTCTGTGCCTGGACCGCGGCCAGCGCCAGAACCCCTGGCCCCTGCACCACCCGTGATGACTGCCTCCGATACGACGCCAGCACCCTCATCGCTCTCAACCAAGGCCGAACCCCCACCAGCTACCGGGCTACCCCGAAGCGCACCCACGCTCCCTTTGCATGCCAGAACTGCAGCTTCTCCTGCATCGAAGACGCAGAGAAACCAGCCACGACAAAAAACACAACCAGCTCCGTTGCATCCGGATTAACACCCGCTCCGCACGCAAACACGCCGTCGAGCTCTGGGACCTACTCAACACCGCATCTCCAGATGTCGCTTTTCTGACCGAGACCTGGATGAACGAAGCCTCCTCCCCAGACATCGCAATAGCCATCCCAACACCGACGACACCCAGCACCGCCGAACACATGCACTTCCAGATCCACACGGACCCCAAGACCACCCTAAGAGCCACCCTCATCTACAGACCATCCGGACCCGACACCAATTCTGCGACACCATCGCCGACTTCATCAGCACGTACTCACTGACCTCCACCAACTACATCCTCCTCTGAGACCTGAACTTCCATCTGGAGAACAAAAACGACAGCAACGCCTCCACCCTGATAGACAACCTTGCCAACCTCGGACTGGAACAGCTCGTCATGTCGCCGACCCACATTGCCGGACACACGCTCGACGCCATCTTCTCCTCAAGCCCACACGTCTCCTTCAGCCACGTCTCGGAACCCACCTGGACGACCACCACTACATCCACTTCACCTTCCGGAAACCAGTCACACATCACCGCACCCTACAGATCCCCCGTCGCTTCTGGGGCAGAATCACAGAAGTAGAACTGCAGACAAACCTTGCGCTCAACCCACCGACCAACCCCTCCAAACCCGACGATGGCGCACGCACCCTCAGACGATGGATGGACTACTGCGCCAACACCTTAGCCCCGCTGAAAAAACAAACCCTCAAACACACCAGCAAGAGAGCCAAATGGTTCACCCCGGAACTCCTAGCGTCTACGCGCACTTGCTGGAAGTTGGAGAACATATGGCATAGCGAGAAGTCGCTCAGCAGCCGCGCAGCCCTCAAAGACGCCATCCACAACCACCACCACCTCATCTGGACCGCCAAGAGTACCTCCTTCAAATACCGCCTCAACAACAATGCACACAACAGCAAGGAGCTCTTTAACTTCGTGAAGGAACTCTCCAACCCCAGCTCCAACGCCAACGACATCCTGCCGTCGCAAGCCCTGTGCAACTCCCTCGCCACCTTCTTCCACTCCAAGATCACTGACATCCACAACAGCTTCAACCCCCGGATGACCCCTACAGGCCCCAACACCCAGGAACCACCACACCCCACCGACTATGACCCCTTGACAATCTGGGCCAACGTGAGCATCAAAGACGCAATCAAGACCATGGGCACAATCCACTCCGGCTCACCGTCTGACGCTTTTCCACACCACATCTACAACAAAGCCAGCAGCTCCATCGCACCCCACCTATGCAACATCATCAACCTCTCCTTCGAGACTGCGACATTCCCTGAGACTGGAAACACACTGAGATCAACGCCCTACTGAAGAAACCCAAGCGAACTGAAAAACCTTCGGCCCATCTCCCTGCTTCGGTTCCCAGCTAAGGTCATCGAGAAGATAGTCCACATCCAGCTCACCTGCTACCTCAAAGACAACTGCATTCTGGACTCCTCCAAGTCAGGTTTCCGCGGCAACCACAGCACCGAGACCGCCCTCCTCTCCACCACAGATGACATCAGGGCCCTGTTGGACAACGGCGAGACGGCGGCCCTTATCCTCCTGGACCTCTCCGCCACCTTCGACACCGTATGCCACAGCACACTACACACACGACTCCACGACGCAGGGATCCGAGACAAGGCCCTGGACTGGACCTCTTCCTTCCTCTCCGGCAGAACCCAGAGAGTCTACCTCCCCCCACCACCCCCATTCCGACCCAAAGCCTCCGAGATCATCTGCGGCGTCCCGCAGGGATCCTCCCTCAGCCCAACGCTGTTCAAAGTCTACATGGCACCTCTCGCATGCATCGCCCGACAGCACAACCTCAGCATTATCTCCTACGCCGACGAAACGCAACTGATCCTCTCTCTCACCAAGGTCCCTCTCACTGCCAAATCCAATCTCCACCAGGGAATGAAGGTCGTCGCCAAATGGATGGAGCATAGCCGCCTCAAACTGAACGCAGACAAGACGGAGATCCTCATCCTCTGGCCCAACCCCTCAGCATGGGACGACTCCTGGTGGCCCGCATCACTGGGGACACCCACCACCCACGCATGCAATCTGGGAGTCATGCTCGACTCGAAACTCACCATGACCAAACAAGTCAACGCTGTCTCCTCCACTTGTTTCAACACCCTCCGCATGCTCCGCAATATCTACAGATGGATCCCGACAGACGCAAGGAAAACTGTCACCCATGCCCTAGTCAGTAGGAGACTAGACTACGGGAATGCCCTCTATGCTGGAGCCCCGACCAAGCTCATCAACAGGCTGCAAAGAATCCAGAATGCTTATGCCTATGCCTGCCTGATTCTCTACGTCCCGTGCCGCGACCATCACCCTCCACCTGAGGAATCTGCACTGGCTCCCTGTCGACAAAAGAATCTCCTTCAAGCTCCTGATCCACGGACACAAGGCACTCCACAAGAACGGCCCAGCCTACCTCAACAGCCGACTCTTTCAACGTATCCAACAGGAAACTCCGCTCCGCCGACCTCTCCCTGGCTACCGTCCCACGCATCTGTAAAACCACAGCCGGAGGCAAATCCTTCTCCCCCTCATCCTATGACAAATCGAGGACCTTCTATCCTTCAGGAGACAACTCAAGACCTGGCAACAACACCCCCCCTTCCTCCCTTCAGTACCTTGAAACCCTCGCGGGTAATTAGTGCGCTTTAAAAATTATTTGATTAATTGATTGACCGGGGAAATAAGCTGGATGCTTTCCCCAAACTGTGAACAATCGGTCTTGGTGTCACTTAATGTAATCCAAGTCATTTCATATGACACCAAGGCTGCTAATGCCTGCTGAAGAGCAGTCTCGGATTGCTCCGGGACATTGTATCATCGGCAATAGTCATGTGATGAAGTAGAGAGAACTCTTGCGAAATTGGGGTTTTGATCTACCTGCGCCATCACTTCTCCCGGGTCTGCTGTGAGCGTAAATAATAGAAGTCCTGTATGCACCCCTGTGTCAGCCTGCTGCACACCTCAAATGTTTATGTATAGAAGGAAGATCATAGTGCATTAGCTTTGAGATTTTTTTCCTTATCTTCCGTCTCATAGGTGCTTTAAAATTCACATAAACACGAAATAACGAGGCGCTTCTAGAAAAGTAACCATCAGTCACCTGTTGAGAAATCTGTTGGTCCTTTTCTGAAGCCATGTGGGGAAAATGGAATGGAATGGCCTCCGAGCTAACTGATAACCAGGAAATGCTGTCGGGAGATCTCATCGTCCTCTCTGGCCCCCATTTCCTGCTCGAGGGTCCACTGCATGATGCACTGAGTAGCAGGGAGCACCTTTCAGAATGGAGTCTTCCTCTGATGAGACCAGTCCAGCACTCTCTGATATTAGTCTCATCTCCCGTGCATGCCAAACCCTGCCATCTAGTGCACGTGGTGGTTTTCTATTTTTGTTTTTAGGTCTCGCCTGTCGACGCGCATGCGCATCGAGCAAGCGAGACTATGGTGGCTTATCCACTCTTTGTCCAACTTGCAAGGAATCGTGGCGATTCCTTGCAGTGCCCGTGACTTTTAAGCTCAATGCGCATGCGCATTGAGCTTAAAAGCGCGTGCACATCAGTTCCCTCATCCGCACGTCGCATTTCTCCTCCCCCCTCGCCCCCTCCCCTGCCCGCCGTGTCGCATTTCTCCTCCCCCCTCCCCTTATCTGTCTTCCCTTCGTCTGTTCCCTCTCCCCGCTCCGCCCCCTCCCCTGCCCGCCGTGTCGCATTTCTCCTCCCCCCTCCCCTTATCTGGCCTTCCCTCCGTCTGTTCCCTCTCCCCGCTCCGCCCCCTCCCCTGCCCGCCGTGTCGCATTTTTTTTAAAATCACCACTTACTGTACTTAAAGAGAGCTTGCCTGCAAAACAAGTTAAATAGGAAAATGTAGTTCTGTTTCTCTAAACCCCGTCGCCCCCCACGGCTCCCTAAAGTTGACGGTTAGGGGGATAAACTTGTAGACCCAGCGTGGCCATTTAAGAGATGGGGTTTGTTAAACTAGAGGGGCTGTCAAGACATGTCACCACCCACATACCAAGTCATTTTCAATGGGAACAAATCTTACATCTTAAAGTACAGTGCCAACAACCACTGTGCCCTTACAGCCTCAACGACGCCAGGGAAGGTCTCAAGAAACTTATTTCTTTATGCAAGTGTAAAGTTTTGAGCTGTTCGCTTCTAGCGCAGCGTCTGACCTGTGACAGCTCACACGTTTAAGAGGCAGCATCGTGTCTAGATCCCCGGTCTCCACTTTTGGAC
This sequence comes from Lissotriton vulgaris, assembly GCF_964263255.1. Taxonomy (NCBI): domain Eukaryota; kingdom Metazoa; phylum Chordata; class Amphibia; order Caudata; family Salamandridae; genus Lissotriton; species Lissotriton vulgaris. Next base: position 944,154,863 of record NC_141687.1, on the reverse strand, counting down.
CCACCAAACAATTGGTTTTGTGTCTCAGGAGAGGCGAGCGATACAGCAAACAGGTGGGTGGCAAGCGCCGCTCCATGGCACTGCAGTAGAGATGCGCGAGGACAGGCAACAAGCGGCAGCTCCTACACCTCCTGCCCCAACACCAGCGCGCGGACTGCCAACAGGCAAGATGCTCGCGGGAGGCGCCCTTACCGCTTCCGGATGTCCTCGGGCAGACAGGGGGGACGGGACTGTCTTGGCTGGCATGGCTGACTGGCTCTGATTCACTAGGCACTTCCAATGTGGACCTCTGGCAAACTGATATAAAAATAATCAAGGGTGCGTATGCACACAAAGTCTCTAAAGTTTTTTGTATAGCGCGAACCTGGACATGTACCAATTTACAACAAAACCATTCAGACTAACGCATCTTTTAAGGTGCAGGAAGGGGGCGTATATTTTTTTTGTTATTGCAGTTATTAAAGCAATTTGCCCCAAAGGTATGGGAGCGCTTTACATGAGCATCATGTTACAAGGGTACATACATTTTTTGGTAGGGGGAGATTAAATGATTAGCGTTAAAACATACACTGCCAAACGCGCCTTCACATCCTCACCCCCTCATCCTCACACACCCTCTCACCCTCACTCAGCCTCACACCCCCTCACCCTCACACACCCTCGCACCCTCTCACCATCACCCCCTCTCCCTCACACACCCTTACCCTCATCCCCTCACCCTCACACACTCTGTCACCCTCTCACCCTCACCCTCACACCCCCTAACCCTCACCCTCACCACCTCACACACCCTCACTCACCCTCACACACCCTCAAACACCCTCACTCACCCTCACACACCCTCAACCCCTCACCCTCAACCCCTCACTCACCCTCACCCACCCTCACACACCCTCACCCTCAACCCCTCACCCTCACTCACCCTCAACCCCTCCCCCTCAACCCCTCACTCACCCTCACTCACTCACCCTCAACCCCTCAACCCCTCACCCTCAACCCCTCACCCTCAACCCCTCACCCTCAACCCCTCAACCCCTCACCCTCAACCCCTCACCCTCAACCCCTCACCCTCAACCCCTCACCCTCAACCCCTCACCCTCACTCACCCTCAACCCCTCACCCTCACTCACCCTCAACCCCTCCCCCTCAACCCCTCACCCTCACTCACCCTCAACCCCTCACCCTCACTCACTCACTCACCCTCACCCCCTCACCCTCAACCCCTCACCCACAACCCCTCACCCTCAACCCCTCACCCTCACTCACCCTCACCCTCACTCACCCTCACCCTCACTCACCCTCACTCACCCTCACCCACCCTCAACCCCTCAAACTCACCCTCACTCACCCTCAACCCCTCACTCACCCTCACTCTCACTCATCCTCACTCACTCAACCACCCTCAACCTCACTCACCCTCAACCCCTCACCCTCACTCACCCTCAACCCCTCACCCACTCACCCTCAACCCCTCACCCTCAAACCCTCACCCTCACCCACCCTCAACCCCTCACTCACTCACCCTCAACCCCTCACCCTCACTCACCCTCACTCACCCTCGACCCCTCCCCCTCAACCCCTCCCCCTCAACCCCTCACCCTCACTCACCCTCACTCACCCTCAACCCCTCACCCTCAAACCCCTCACCCTCAAACCCTCACTCACCCTCAAACCCTCACTCACCCTCAACCCCTCACCCTCCCTCACTCACTCATCCTCACTCACCCTCAACCCCTCACCCTCACTCACCCTCACCCTCACTCACCCTCACCCTCACTCACCCTCAACCCCTCACCCTCACCCCCTCACCCTCAACCCCTCACCCTCAACCCCTCACTCACCCTCACTCTCACTCACCCTCACTCAGCCTCAACTACTCCCCCTCACCCTCACTCACCCAAAACCCCTCACCCTCACTCACCCTCACCCTCACTCACAACACCTCACTCACCCTCACCCTCACTCACCCTCAACACCTCACTCACCCTCACTCACCCTCACTCACCCTCACTCACCCTCACTCACCCTCACTCACCCTCACTCACCCTCACTCACCCTCACTCACCCTCACTCACCCTCACTCACCCTCACTCACCCTCACTCACCCTCACTCTCACCCTCACTCTCCCTCACTCTCCCTCACTCACCCTCACTCACCCTCACTCACCCTCACTCACCCTCACTCACCCTCACTCACCCTCACTCACCCTCACTCACCCTCACTCACCCTCACTCACCCTCACTCTCACCCTCACTCTCCCTCACTCTCCCTCACTCTCACCCTCACTCTCACCCTCACTCACCCTCACTCACCCTCACTCACCCTCACTCACCCTCACTCACCCTCACTCACCCTCACTCACCCTCACTCACCCTCACTCACCCTCACTCACCCTCACTCACCCTCACTCACCCTCACTCACCCTCACTCACCCTCACTCACCCTCACTCACCCTCACTCACCCTCACCCTCACCCTCACCCTCACCCTCACCCTCACCCTCACACTCATCCTCACCCTCACTCACCCTCACACAGTGCAATAGTTCTCAGACCATTTCAGTTAGAGCTTTTAGAAATGTTTATGGTTTTTTTTATTTTTAATACTTTAGCATTGGCTACAGGAAACAAAAATGCTAAACATTTACAAAAAAAACCCATAAACAATTCTAAAAGCACTAACTCTAATGGTGCGAGACCTATTGCATTTCCAATGCTTGTTCTGCATGTTCTTTGAGCTGTGCCCATGGGCCGCCAGTCCCTCAATTTGAGTTTATTGGGTCGACATATTCGACGTCCTGCTTTAAAGTGGCGTTTTCAGCTTCTTGTCAATTTACAGGGCTCCCATGTCTCGTTCTGCAGATCAACTAGAACTCGCGTCTGTCTAAGTGCTCGGTCATAGCGCGTATTTCGTCCAAGTAGAGCTTTACCAAGATCGAATGAATACTTTGGGGGGTTGGATAGTGTAGGAGACGTATCAAAGCCTGGACAGCTCTAAGACCAGAGCCAAGGTCACAAGGGCATGCCAGTGTTCTCTGGCCTCACCCTCGCATTTGAGGTGCCAGCCAAGCCGTGGAGCAGTCCAGATACCTTGCTCTGGCAGGTGCTGTTCAGTATCTTATTAGTCTTTAAAGGGGGTCATGAAGCGGCCCCACACCCCAGGCCTCTTCTAATAAGTGGGCAGATGCAGAATCTGTAAGTGATGGGCAGCACAGAAACAAACTTTCATAAAAACACCATGTCCCGCAAACGGCAGGAGGAATTGGGTGGCGCCCAAGCAAGGCTTCCAGCAGGTCGGGAGGTGGGGAGGCCATGTGGCTAGGAGTTCCCTGGCATTCCTTCCAGTGCTGCGCCGCCTCCTCCACACTGGGAGGGAACTGCCCTATTTAAGTCAGTTTGGATTTTTTTTTTTAATTGCTAAATAGATCACGTGGTTTCTACTCTCTGCATTTATGTCTTAGTCAGCTGTTTGGAGTGCGTGTTCTATTTTGTTAGAGTTGGCAAAAAACAATAGCTCTAGTTCTGCGACTATGGTTCTCTCTGAGCTGGTGTGGGATCTCGGAACATGGGACTTTTGTCGTCTCTCGGCGCAGTTATAGGACTGGGGCACATCCAGCCTCCGTCTGTGTATGACTCTTGAGCACTAACGCCAAAACTGCAACAGGCATGGTGCAACGCTACCAGAGTCCTTTCTTTCTCTGTTTGGGGAAAAGGCACGACGAGTTTACGCTCAGTCCCACTGAGGCACACATTAAAATGTGCACCCCTGCAGAATTATGGAAGCACGCATTGTGATTCCTTTTTTAAAGAAAGAAAATGGGAGATATTTTATCATACACACGTATCCTCTGCTAAAGAACTGAGGGGCATATTATCAACAACTAGCGATATTTATCGCTAAATGGGCTTAGCGATATTTTTTTTATCGCTGCGCATCGCCGGATTTTATCGCAGAGCAAGCGTGCTATTAGCAACTTTTATCTCTAAAGCGATAAAATATCCGGGGATAGCGGCGAAATGCGTGAATATCACTGGGAATCCAGCGATATTCAGGCATTAACGCTGATGGGGTCTTAACCTGAAGATCACCTCTCATTTGATATACAGGTTAAGAAGTGGTTAGAGCAGGCGTTAGGTTTTGGCGATATTCGCGCTTAGTGCAAATTTTTTCATCGCCACGCCTGCGTTGATAATAGGCGATAGCGATGTTAGCAACTGCTTTCAGTCGCTAACAGGTTGGGTACGCCCACTTTGCATGTCATTAGCGATAAATATCGCTGACATGCAAAACGGGCCCCAAACCAGTTGCTATCGCCTACAAGCTGTCGCTAAATGCTGTTAGTGACAGCTTGCTAATAGGGCGATAAAATTATCGCCGCTTTTCAGCCGAAAACGGCGATAATCTCATATCGCCCACCTTGATAATATGACCCTTAATTTGTATTGAGGAAAAAGGAAAGTGCTGAGACCACAACACCACGGGCCTGGAAGCTGGTGTGCACCTATTGTCAGGTTTTTTATTTTGCTTATTTTTTTACCGAGGGTCCTAACGCTGTGCTATAATTAGATTAAAAAATCAAAACCCAAGTTGTACTCGAAAGACAATTATGATATAACCAACATAAATTACGTTTTATAAAATTACCCTGAATTAAAGTTTGAGGTTGTGAACCATCAAACCCTTTCACAAAGGGCGCATTTACAGAATATTTTTTGGCGAAGAGTAGCGTGGAAGTCTGTTAGGGATGCGAGTTCACAAGCACTTTTTACAGAAGTGTTACAAAATCGTACAACAGTGCGGATTCAGTCTTTTTATTTGCAGTGCACACTTCTAAACTGTCCACTGCCCCACTCCAATATAATTCTTGCAATAAGGAGCAGGAATGTGTATATTTACTGCACTTTTAGGGGCCTGGTATCAACAGGATTGACAAATTTAAACAAAGTGCAAATTGGAGTTGTTTGATGCTCCTCCTTCAATCCTATTGAAAAAGAAAACCAAGATTTCTGGGCCTAAAAGTAAACAAACAAAACTTGTGTTTGCAATGTCACGAATCTGCCCTGACACAGGCCCACTTTATAAATTGTATTTATATAGAGTTTACTACTCCTAACGAGGCGTTGAAGTGCTTTGCGGTGAGTAGCATGCTACTCCAAAGCCAAAGATTAGAGGTTAATAGTGAGTAGAGTAGTAAAAAATGTTTTTTGCTTTTTTTTGCATTGCATCGGTTGTGTTAGGTTTGTGCTCTTGATTTTTGTTGTTGTGTGTTTAGTAGAGCTTAGAGTAGGGATACAATGATGGGAGTGGATATGAAAAAGAAAAAATAGTACGTTGATTTTTTTTGTCAGTAGAGGCCGTGAGTGACTGGGGGGAATGAAAAAAGTTTGAAAAGGAGGTTTGGAGGGGTTCATAGTTGTCAGAAAGACTTGGGATGAGTCTGTGAGAGGAGGGATGGGACAAAAGTTTAGAGGAGGATTTTTTTTTTTAAAGCTGAAATTAATGTAGGCATACACACATGGGCATGATCCATGTTTACAGAATATTTCACATGGTCTGATGTGCACAGTTATCTTGTGGAGAAGTTTGTAAATTTTCCATGCCATTTCTTAGAAGAGTTTGTGCCTGCTGATAAGTCTGTATAGGCACCTATATGTTCATAGAAGAAGCAATTTATGCACGGTCTAAAAATGCATGTCTTTTGTGGTGTAATATACATTTTTCTACTTGTATGATTGTCTTTTTATAACAGGAACTAACAACAATGTCTCAACCGGTTTCAATGAGATAGGCAAATATACATGTATAAACAAGACATTACAAGAAGGAAAGAGGGAGACTCGTGGTACATTTTTCAAAAGTGCTCATGGCATAAAGTGTTTGAAATAACAATTTATACATAACTGTTACATCAGCACTGTGGGCATAAATTGCAAGGCCAAAGCAAGAGGACTTGGTGCACGTTGTGCTTGTGACACATAAAAAGGTGACGGCGCAAGTGACAAGTGCAAGAACAGCGAAAGGCGCAAAGTGATAAAAAAGATGAGTTGCGGTGCGATTTCATGACCTGTATGGTTGATACAACAACCAACAGTAAGGTGGAGATCTGCCTCTTCAGCTGGTACGATTGAGCATAGCTGATCCAGGCTTCCAGTTTTAAAGATGTTTGATGTGGGTGCAGCAACAGAGTGTTAACCCTGAAGAATCTGCCAAAAACTCCTACAGGCAGTGAAACATGTCGGTTGCAGGTAGTGGTATGCGGCAATCCGCTACCAGCCTTTTTAATTCAGCAGCCCAGACCTCAGTCAGTAATAAAGTTGTCCAATAGGTCTGACTGTTGATTTTACTATCACTCTGTCAGGGGCTATGCTCTAAAGCTCCTTTCTCTGCACTTTTTCTTTATCTTGTCTTTTTTCACTTGACTCACATTTTCTGGAAATAGGAATGGCCACCTATGATAAAGGGGCACAACATTTGGTAAACATCTGACCAATTTGCCCCGAGGGTGTTCGCCCGTGAGGTGCCTTCCTCTCCGCCACAACTTTTTTCTGGTACGAATTGTGTGAGTGTGGATGTTAGTATAGTCCTATCTAGGGCTGACTACATTGGTTGCGCTGAGTTGAATACATAGTGAACCTCCCTCCTTTTTCTTTAGTATTTACGAGTAATATGTTGCTTGGGATAGCAGGGCATTAGAGAAAATAAAATACCTACTTAGAGAAATACGAAGAGGTATATCCGGAATTTTATAATTAAAAATTCCAGTGGCTATTCTCATGCCCATAAGACAATCGCTAAACTCAGATCCTGGGTACAGGGAATTTTTGGATTGCATTTCAGTGAGTGGAGGGCTTTCCCTAATAGTACCCGTTATTTTCCCTCTAAGCTCCTCTTGTTATCATACAAAATTTAGGATGCCAACTGACCCACCTCTTCCCGCCATAGGTTTAATACATAGGGCACAGAAGTGGTAAATAGGCTTTCATGTGCCATATTCTGAAAAGTGTTAGTGGTGACCAAAATTGAAGCAAATTGAGTTTGCCCTTCATTTGCCTTTTTACGTGTCTTTTGTTAACAGACCAGAAGCTATTGACTAACTGAATTTATGATCGCGCGAAGAGGAAATATAAGAATTTGTGTCCAGGAATATACCGAATATTTGCCCCATATCCAACATAAATGATTTTAAAAGTAGTTTAAATTGATTTTCCTGTATTTCTATGATTATCAGATTCCTGGAAGTGAAGGGGGTTTTCCATTATGCAGCACATAAATAACTGGAATTTGGATTCTCCCCAAAATATATTTCTTTCTTTTAGATTTTAAAACGGAAGTCTTTTTGCTTCTGTCCCACCTATAAGCTGTAAATTGAATAAGAAATCTCTTGGTTCTTTTTTTTTTTTTTTAGCAGTTCAAAACTTAGTCCATTGCCTGCGTCTTCAACTCCTTCTTTCTCCCCATGTCTCAGTGTACCACCCATGGGTCCCTTATGCCCCTCCTTTTTATGCATTGAACGCGTCACTTCTGTTTCCTCCGTGGCCCTTCCATGCCCTTAAAGTATCCCTGTTGGTTCCTCAGTGATCCCTCTCTCTGCATCAGTAAGCCCATCAACAAGCCCAGTTGCTTAACTGGACCCTTCCAATCGCATTGATTAACTTATTGATCGCAGTTAAGACTTTACTCCACTAAAGATGCCCCAGGAGCCCAAAGCGACTGCCTCTGTCGCGCCGGCTTTGCCTGTGTTGCAAATGCTCTGCCTTTTTCATGAAAGTGCAGAATGTTAATCTTTAACAAATCAAAATCCTTATCCAGTTCCCCTTCCTTTACCCACTGTTGCTGCACCTGTCTCCTGACTGTCTCTGTAGTCCAATAAACACACTGATGATCCTGGGCTCCTTACAGGAGTGGGAGAAGGGAAGGTGTGCCAAGTGCCAGGACCTGGTGTACCGCTTCTTGCGGTCATTCCTGGCATTTGCTTGACACACCCATCGGACCACTTTCATTTCTGTGGCACCGGTTAGTTTAGAAGACCTGGTACTTATGTACTAAATGCCGGCCTGTTAATTAAAAATCTGCACACCATAAGATGCTTGTAGCTCCATGACAGCAAAATAATGCCCCCTGCAGTACAGCTTCTACTGCCTTCATCCCTGGAGCAGTGTGCAATATACAGCACTCTTGCAGTGAAGGACACACCACTGCCCAATCAAAACATGTACTGAAGCCTTTGGACTTGCATCATTAACTTTATTGGTGGTGTTTAATGTCTGCCACTGACTTTGTCTTTATTGTTCATCTTCAATTGCACTAGCTGTGTCTCGATTGCTTAATTTTAGAAAAAGTGCAGAGCCCCAAAATTTCTCTTAGGAACCCTCCTCCAGAGCTGTCAAATGGGGGCTGATGACCAGCTACTTTCGATTCCCTCTCATACCCTTTTCTTTCTCCACCGTACATGTCCAGCTTCTTTATCTCATACTTGCAGCCTCTTTATCTCACACAGCAGGTGCTTTTTTCATTCCTGCTATTTCTCTTTCTCACCTTTCCTATCATTCAGAAGCTGCCTCTTTTCTATCTTTCTCTGTCTTATTTTGGTCAAAACCTGTTGATGGAAAATAAGTCCTTATCCTCAACAAGCATTGGAAATGCAATAGGTCTCGCATTAGGTTAAGTTTGAGCGATTGGTATTTTAAATGACACTTTTTTTATTTATGTGTTGGTTTTGAAAATAGCAAAATTAATAGCTTTGTCAGTTACAATGTCAATAGTTTTAACTTTTGCAAATGTGACACCTATAGCATTTGTAATGCAATGTGTGTTGTATTTACGTGACTTAGATGTGTCGATATTACAAACAACAATGGCTTTTAATTTTGTAAATAATTAATACTTAAATAAAAATTATTGTAATTTATAATGGCAATACCTTAAACGTTTGTAAATAACTTTTGTGAAGATTATGTTCAGTGTATTTTATTGTGATGAAAATTCAAGAACATTGCATTTGCACCTACACACACACACAGCCACACACACACACAGCCACACACACACAGCCACACACACACAGCCACACACACACACACACACACACACACACACACACACACACACACACACACACACACACACACACACACACACACATAGATGTGCTAGTGGTAGATCTGGGGGATATGGTGGTGGTGGATGCGGTGGTGGATGTGGTGGTGGATGTGGTGGTGGTGGTGGATGTGGTGTTGGTGGATGCGGTGGTGGTGGATGCAGTGGTGGGTGTGGTGGTGGGTGTGGTGGTGGGTGTGTTGGATGTGGTGGTGGATGTCGTGGTGGCTGTGTTGGTTGTGGTGGTGGATGTGGTGGTGGTGGTGGTGGTGGATGTGGTGGTGGTGGATGTGGTGGTGGTGGATGTGGTGGTGGTGGATGCGGTGGATGTGGTGGTGGTGGTGGATGTGGCAGTGGATGTGGCAGTGGATGTGGTGGTGATGGTAGATGTGGTGGTGATGGTGGATGCAGTGGTGGTGAATGGGGTGGTGGTGGATGGAGTGGTGGATGTAGTGGTGGTGGGTGTGGTTAAAGTGTTGGTGGATGTGGTGGTGGATGTGGTGGTGTTTGTGGTGGTGGTGGATGTGGTGGTGGATGTGGATGTGGTGGATGTGGATGTGGTGGATGTGGCAGTGGATGTAATGGTGGATGTGGTGTTGGTGAATGGGGTGGTGGTGGTGGTGGATGAAGTGGTGGATGTAGTGGTGGTGGGTGTGGTTAAAGTATTGGTGGATGTGGTGGTGGTGGATGTGGTGGTGGTGGATGGGGTGGTGGTGGTGGATGAAGTGGTGGATGTAGTGGTGGTGGGTGTGGTTAAAGTGGTGGTGGTGGTGGTGGTGGTTGTGGTGTTGGTGGATGCGGTGGTGGATGCGGTGGTGGATGTGGTGGTGGATGCGGTGGATGTGGATGCGGTGGATGTGGTGGTGGTGGCGGTGGTGGTGGCGGTGGTGGTGGCGGTGGTGGTGGATGTGGTGGTGGATGTGGTGGTGGATGTGGTGGTGATGGTGGATGTGTTGGTGGATGCGGTGGTGGTGGTGGATGCAGTGGTGGTGGATGGGGTGGTGGTGGGTGTGGTGGATGTGGGGGTGGTGGGTGTGGTGGATGTGGGTGTGGTTAAAGTGTTGGTGGATGCGGTGGTGGTGGTGGATGTGGTGGTGGTGGATGCGGTGGTGGATGTAGTGGTGGTGGAAGTGGTGGTGGACGTGTTAGATGTGGTGGTGGATGTGGTGGTGGTGGTGGATGGGGTGGTGGTGGTGGTGGTGGTGGATGTCATGGTGGATGTGGGGGTGGTGGTGGATGTGGAGGTGATGGTGGATGTGGTGGTGGTGGATGCAGTGGTGGTGGTGGATGCAGTGGTGGTGGTGGATGCAGTGGTGGTGGTGGATGCAGTGGTGGTGGTGGTGGATGCAGTGGTGGTAGTGGATGGGGTGGTGGATGTAGTGGTGGTGGATGTGGTGGTGGTGGGTGTTGTGGATGTGGTGGGTGTTGTGAAAGTGGTGGTGGATGTGGTGGTGGATGTGGTGGTGGTGGATGTGGTGGTGGTGGTGGTGGATGCGGTGGTGGATGTGGTGGTGGAGGTGGATGTGGTGTTGGTGAATACGGTGGTGGTGGTGGTGGATGTGGTGGTGGTGGATGCGGTGGTGGTGGATGCGGTGGTGGTGGATGCGGTGGTGGTGGATGCGGTGGTGGTGGATGCGGTGGTGGTGGATGCGGTGGTGGTGGATGCGGTGGTGGTGGATGCGGTGGTGGATGTGGTGGTGGATGTGGTGGATGTGGTGGTGGATGTGGTGGATGTGGTGGTGGATTACATTGAACCCGCATGCATCAAGTGCGGATTATACAATATAAAATAATGATTTATTTTGCGCTGACTCGCAACCTTAACCAGCCATGATCATTTAGAAATAAATAAGACTATCCACTTAGCTGTGTGAATACAGCACATTCTACAGCCGATTAATAAAAAGTCACCAACACAACTAAATAAAGAGCATGAAAAGACAAATAAGAAAGCTGGTGAAAAAGAAAACACATTGCCCAAAAAATAGTGCTTCTGCAAACTGCATATATTGTGCAAAAAGAAACGGAGCATTACTGACAAAGACCAATAACTTACTTTACAATTCTTTTAAGCTAAAGAAATCCATTGCAGCGCACGTTCAGTGACTAAAAATTGAAATCAAAGCAACCACATTCATCCATCAAAAGAACAGCTCAAGAAGGCTGTATGGTGGGCATCGTAAATAAAAAGTGCACATTACACGGCCGGCCGGCCGGCCGTGAAACTGAAAGCACGGCCGGCCGGCCGTGAAACTGAAAGCACGGCCGGCCGGCCGTGAAAGCCTTTGATCTGGCAGGGGGTGGAGTGGCACCAAGCTGGGCAACAGATGGCTGGCGATTTGATGCTGTGCACGCGCATTTTAGGTCAATGAGCTTGCGCATTGACCTAAAAGCGCAAGGGAACAGCACCAAATCGCCAGTTAGTTAAAGTTTGTTTAAAGCCCTATAGTCTCGCTTCTCTATCAATGCGCATGCGCATTGATAGGTCACGAGACCTAAAAATCAGTGCTGGTGCCCACCGCCTGCAACCACCCGCACAAATTCAGCACGGACAGCCAGACATGTTCCCTGGAGCACTCTTTCTGGCACCCCAGTGGCCACCTCTGAGCCAAGCCACCTCACCTCCTTAGAGCGCATCTGTGACCCCGGCTAGTCCTCTGTTCCAGTGCTTTGTCAGTTGTTACTTGTGCAGCGCAACAGCATACTGACCAACAATGAATTCTTGTCTTTTCCCCTAGATGCCCAAAAAGCAGAAGAAAGGCAAAAGCTTGCAAAGGAACGAAGGGAAGAGAGAGCAAAATACCTTGGTAAGTCCCAGCAGTTTGTCCCATTTGCAGGCTGATGTGGAATACATCATATTTACTCGACAGATCGTTTTTCAGTTAAGTGTTGAAGATATAATGTAGAGTTACTATGTCTAAATGACGTGAATTGTGGATGAATTGTGGTCCCAGTGCAATTCAGGGGAAAAAGCACCCCATCACACAGTTTGGTAGAAAAAACTACTGTAATAGGGGTCCAAGGCCCCATACTCATCTGCCTTCTGGAGTCGTTTTTCAGCATCTGAGAGAAAGGGGGGGGTTGTAAACTATATTTTATTATGCCATGAAAGCAGTGTCATTGGGACCGAATATTGGCTAGTGTTACTGATTCACACTCGAGGCACACAGCAGTTTTCTTTCCCCCGATGTTTATCATGCCAAAATTCCCCAAAATTGTTTTTCAAACTTGAATGAGCGGAGCACTTTTTATTTTGTGAAATATTAGGCAATATCACAAAAAAAATGTACGTACCCTAAACTGTCAATTGGTATATTGCTTTCAGTTCATATTTCCTAATCGGCGAGGTTTGTGGCCAGCAATGGTAGGAATAATCTTCACTCCTGACTCTGGGCATACATATTTTTAGTTATAAATGAACGCATGCAAGACCCAATGGTGTCCGAGCAGAAGGAATTTTCCAAGAGCAAAACTGAAAAATAATACCTTTTAAACCGGAAGAAAATGATTTGATATTGTTGCACAGATTCACATTAGGTTTATAGGAGGAGGCATATAGGAAAAGCGTGGAATGTAGAAAATATTTACAGACGTAGCAGAGATTATTTATTTACTTACAAAGAATTTAAAAGGAATGTTTACACAGGAGATTAATGTATTCAGAGCAAGTGATAATTTTGTTAAGCTGTACAACAATTAGAAAAATAATATCCCATTCCATCAATGCGAGTGGCCGGATTACTGGCCGTATCATTTATTGGTGGAAGTGGTGCTCAAATGGCAGAATTTGCAGCGCTCTTACATCGTTCATATGATGAATTTATCCTATTGGCTTGTGAGATCCAGTTGCACTCTCATGGTGCACTTCCAGTGAAGGAATGCTTTTGTGCGTTTAGTTTTCTTGAAAAATGCAGTTTCCAGAAAAAGAGTGTTGGAGCACCGAAGGTGGCGTTGGCCTCCTAAACCAACCAGTTTCTGGACAAGATGGTTCAGGGTTCTTGCATGATGTGCCTTGTGCACAATGTATGGTAATTTGAAGACACTCCTTCCATCAATGGAAAGCCACTTAGGTTGGCGGAACCCTTCTTTACCAACTATATTTCATGATGCCGCTGCTAGGTCATGGACTCTTGGAGATCTTAGAACAGCTGGTCGGTTATTTGATCATCAAGTGTTCTGCTCTTTTCCTGCCTTAAGAACTGCATATCACCTGCCTTGTAAGACGCCTTTATTAAGTACTTACAGGTACGAGATTTTCAACTGCAGTGTTTCCCATGGAACTATCAATGATGTCGACTCTGAGCTCCTTTTTTTCATATATGTATTGCAGTGATTGCGAACTAACTATTCGGGAACTCTACCGTATGATTGAGCATAAGGAAGACTATGTAGTCTGAATGGTGAGCAAAATAGGGGTAGAGGTACAGGAGTGTTCTAAAGGATGCTTTTTAAGCGGTCTGTTCCTCTATGACCTTGGTTAACTTGAAATTGCAACACTTTAAATCTCTATGTATGTTATACTACATTCCAGAGAGTGAGAAGGGAATCAAAGTTGTAATAAGCATAGGAAACGCTGCGTGCCCTGGATGGGGGCTCCATGCTGCAGATATTGTTCATATGTTTGCCAGTTGTCCACATCTTTCACAATTCTGGGAAGAAATTGCCCATTCTCTCTCTCTCAGCATTTACAATGTGATCTGCAATTTAATATTAGGGATATTGTGCTGGGTTATAAACGGATAGCAGATAGGTGTGTCTCTACAATTGCTTCTATTTCTATCATAAGAGGTCGATTATGTATTGCGGGAGTTTGGGCTATGTCAATGCCCCCTCACAGTCCATCCTTGGTGGGCATTGTTTGGCTAAATATACGAGATAGAGGTAGCAATCCCTCTTGGGGTTGGAGCTGCCAGAATTCTAAGCAAGCTATTGGCTCCGCTCTTTACTCTATCATTCTCCTGCTGTTTTTGCTTAATTTTACTTGATTCGCTTTTGTTTTTCATTTTATCAAGTATTTTTTGGTAATGGAAGAGTGATATACAATTTATAATATTAACACAATATGAAGCTACTAAAGTGATTTTATTTTCCCCTTGCGCCTCCCTCTTTTGTCTTTTTTTCTTTTTTTAAGGGGGGTACCTCTTAGTCCACTTGTGCAGTTGTTGTCCGCAGCTGGTTCCTTTCTTCTCTTTGGCCTCTATTGTCCATCGAGATAAGGAGCACTCTGTGTGCTGAGCTCCATAATGTTGTTTTCAAAGAGAAATTAAATGCAGCACTAACCATGTTGCTGCCAGGAGAGCAGCCCCGGCACCCCTAATACAGCCTGCCCCTCTGGGATAATCAATACATTGTTGCCACCCACTCCCTCCATGTCCCTGTCGGCCTGCCCCACCCACAGCCATTGAAGTGCATGGAGTTTTGTACTCCTCCCAGGTCTACTGTTCACGCGCCCCCAAAAGCAACCGGATCCAATGCATTCTAATTCAGCACTCCCTCTCATGTGATGTCACTGCTGTAGCTTGTGCCTGAAGGTCGAAGAAAACCTGCCCGGCTGGCGTTTGCGCACTGGGACATCTGGACAGTTCACTAGAGTTCACCCAGGAGAGTCCACACACCACCTAAGAGCAGTAGTTTCTTTGCAGCTGCTCTGTATTTGTTTTCCCTGTTATTGCCTCTTTTCCTAGATTGGCGGGGTAACACGCCTTTTGCCCATGAACACCAGTCACCCTAAGAGAGAGTTAGTTCTTTGAGAGCATTGAGGACCTTTTTCCACGTATGAAGAGCTCTATCTGAGCACTGCACATTTACACTCCTTCTCTGCTTGAGTATCTTTAGGCAACTTGGATGCTAGACAACATCGAGGTTGCGGATGCTTTAAGAAGTATGAAGCGGCATGAGTCGCATTTGCACTCAATGCAAAGAGCATCATCAGCTGCTGTTTTGAAAGTTGCAGTCGCTGTGCTGCATCCGGATATGAGCCTGTCTGGAGCTTATCTGATAGGTTGTGTTCTTCTATGAACCGTCTGAGCTGGATTTATACACCGCTCTTTTAGCGCGTAGGTGAGGAAGGGTAGATTTGTGACTCTACATAATTGATGCATGTTGCCTGTATCTGTCCACTTTAAGTAATGGAGGAACTTGTCCTATTTTTAGGCAGTCTGAAACTTCCTTGAGATGAAGGTGTTGTTTAGGTTCAACCATTATGGTGTAAATGGCAGGCTAATCCCTTAAAGCAGAGTAAAATAGATGGGTTCAGAGAAATGGGAGGATGGTTTAGTGTTGGCACTTGTATTGAACAATTCTATATGAATAATGGAATGCCTTAGATTTGTGGCTTATGGCTTTGCGGCTCTGGTCTCTCACAGGGTTGTAGAGATTGTGATATTTTATCCATTCCATACACAGAAATTGAAGACATCTCACATGTTTTTTGCTATATGTTGGTGATTCCCCTCTGTTGAAGGGAGACTGAATTGTTCGACCATTTCAAACGGATTTCTTTCTTTTTTTTTTGCTTGGTCAGGTCCGGATTTGCTTTTGGTTGGTTTCACTTTAAAAACTGTTGTATTGCTTCCCTTCCTGTTGTATCTTCCCTCCTATCTCTGTTAGCACTGCAGCTCTATGCTGTATGTTCCATTCCAGGGCTCACTTTGTAGAGTGTTGGGTTGTTGCCTGGTTGCCTTGTTGCTGGGTTTTCTGTTTTTACAATGGTTTGGAGAGCAGTTGCAGTTGGAGTTGGACATGTAACCATCTTGCTCTCCTGTCTGCTGTGTAGCTGTTATGGACTAAATCTTGATTGAACCCCTGGTGACGGTAGGTAGGAATGCTGAACAAGCTCAAGGAGGAAAGTGGTGGAACGTTGGAAAAATTGTCAAAGTTAGGAATGTTGCTCTATCCTCCTCAGCTGTACATCATTGTCCCGAGTTTGCTGGACCCTCCGGGGTTTCCCCTAGAAGGAACACTAGATCAAGAATTGTTCCTAACAGGTACCGTCTTTGAACTATTCCATTTTTACAGCACTTCTCGTGTATCTCTCGTTTTTTAAGTTTTTAGTTTTCCATTTCGTTTTTTTGTTTGTTTTCCTTTTGTTTTATTGAGAAAGGAGGAAAGATCCAACATATCCTCCTATCTCTGTTAGCAATGCAGCTCGATGCTTCATTGCCTTGTCTTAATGTTCCATTTCAGGCCTCACTTTGTAGAATGTTGGGTTGTTGCCTGGTTGTCGGGTTCTCTGTATGCAAATGGTTTGGAGAGCAGTTGGAGTTGGACATGTAACCATCTTGCTCTCCTGTCTGCTGTGTAGCTGTTCTGGAACAAATCCTGATTGAACCCCTGCAGTCCCTACAGAGTCAATTACTACATTTCCGTACCAGGTTTCGTTAGGTTCCTAGTCCTAGAATCTCATTTGTTTATTAAATTCTTTCCAATAATGTTGCACCGTTTTGTTTTGTCTATAAGGGTTTGTGTGAAGGTGTCTTGTCTATAATGTCAAACTTGGTCTCGCAGTATTTACCAGTAAGCTCATTGATCTTGTGTATTAGTACGATGGAATGCAGTGAGTTGACTGCTTTGGTAACTGGCAAGGGACAATCCATGTTTTTCAGGTCTCATACCCATTTACTTTTTTTTTCTTTAAACAGTCGGTGGTACTAATTTTTTATGTAGGCGGGTGAGAGAGTGAGATGCATCTTCCACACGGATCACAGAGTTGATTTTGAGTATCCCCCCATTTTACTGTAAGGGAATCTAGAAGTGAGTCTTTTTATGTGTATTTATGGGAGTTGTGATTAATTAAACTAGGTTACTTTTTTAATAACTATGAGGAGAAAAGAGGCAAAGGAGAATCCTCTGGGTCCTGCAGGATAATATGCCTGCAATGAGCATTGCGTCTGAAGGGTCCTTTAAGGCCAGGCAAAAGCATGTAGACCCCCTCTCTGTATAAACTTGGTCCAATAATGTGCATCTTGGGGTGCTGCTTTGGGGTTTCCTCTCTGCATGTAACCACCAGTGGACATGGTGGCCGCAATTTTGTATCCAGCTCCTTGAGTGGTCTCCTAGCTCCTCTCTGTGTAGAGTCACAATCTAAGCTCTTGTCTAGCTGTGACTGGGCTGCAGGGCAACCTCTAGGCACTTACACTCCCTCTTGATGAGAACTTTCGATTTGTGCTTTTAACGTGACATTGTCTCATCTTGCCCACACCCTGCACACCCTCCTATTGATTTGACCTCAAAATGGACTGATTAGAATGCAGCTGCAATGATCCTCCGACAGTGCGAGCCTCCCTTTATCATTTTCTCTGTCTCTATTCGGTGATGTCCGAGCCATCCCCTCTTGAAGTTGAAGCGCAGGAGAAAGGCGAGTTTAGCAGAAGCAAGTGCTTAAAGTGCTTGAAGTGGGAATTGGTACTCACTATTCCAGAGTGCTGGTTTGTTACTGGAAAGTTCAGGTACTCTCCAATAAATAACATTGCATCCCTGCTAAAAATTGCAGGTATTCACACTCCATTTGAAATTAAATAATTGCAGGTAATCAATCAATCAATCAATCAGGCAGTTGTTAAAGCGCAACTAATCGCCCGTAAGGGTCTCTAGGCTCTGGGGGGGACAGAGGGGGCTTAACAGGTTCCAGTCCATCAGGGGTGGGGGTATGTCAAAGGGCCAGGTTTTGAGGTTTCTTGCGCAAGTGGGAAGCGATGTTGCCTGTCTGAGATGGAGGGGAAGGGCGTTCCAGGCTCTGGCCGCGAAGGAGCGGCCTCCCGATCTGGTCTTTCTGGTGCAGGGTAGGAGAGCTGGGCTGATCGTAGTGTCCTCTGGGGTGCGTGGCATTTGAGTCGGCTGTTCAGGTATGCTGGTCAGGTGTCGTGGAGGGCCTTGTGGGGGTGAGTGAGCAACTTGAAGGTGACTCTAGCTTTGATGGGGAGCCAGTGGAGGGTGCCCAGGTTCTGGGAGATGTGGGAGTGTCTTGGCAGGTCGAGGACCAGTCTTGCAGCGGCGTTCTGGATGTTCTGTAGCTTGCGGTGAGGTTTTTGTTTATTCCGGCGTGGAGTGCGTTACCATAGTAGAGTCTGCTGGTGATCAGGGCGTGAGTGTCGGTCTTTCTGTGTTCGAGGGGGATCCATTTGAAGGTCTTGCGGTGGAGGCGGAGGGTGTGGAAGCAGTAGGTGAGACAGAGTTGATCTGGCGGTCCATTTTGAGCTCTAAGTCCAGGATGATTCCCGGGTTGCGGGCGTGGTCCGTGGGGTGGGCGGGTTTCTGAGGGTGGGGGGCCACCAGGTGTCGTTCCAGGCGTCTGGGTTTGGACTCATGATGAGTACTTCTGTTTTGTTGGTGTTTAGTTGGAGGCAGCTGTTTTTCATCCATTTGATACTCCGCACCTGTGAGCTCCTGCTTCAGCTAGCCCTTTGCTCCTACCCTGCCCCAAGAGAAGAGGTCTTCTTGATCAGCTGATCCAGAATCCATTGCTGTTTGCTCTTCTATTTGTGCTAAGTGTCTGCGGGATCCCCGAGCCATCGGAAACTTTTCATTTCCTCCCCGTAATTTCTCTGAACATCGTTGGCAGATGTCGTCATTTCATGAGTTTCATCGTCTTTTGTTGTGTTTTTGTTTCCATAGTAACCTTTCCCTCTTGGGTTGGCCATGATCATTTTCGCTCAAAAAATAAAGATGACGACTGTCCCGGATGTATTAAAAATGAGATCTTCACATCGAACTTACACATCAGCTTTTATCACTTGGACTCCGTACAGGAAGGGAGGTACGAGTTGTTACAGTCCAAGCTCAGGCCTCCTACACCTAAAGGTGGAGAGTTTCTCCGAGTAGGGAGGTAGCGAACTTTAACCTTTTTTCCTCGAGTTGAAAGCCGTACTGTCTGGCAGAAGTCTAGTTGTTGTGTAGGTTATTGACTACCTTAACTAAGAGCGAACCCCTATTTATTGGCTGTCATCCATTGCGTGCATGTTGAGCCAGGTGCCTTTTGATCAAATTTGTTTTTATTGGCATCAAAATAGTACATTGCAATGACAGGACCATTGCATTCCACCAAGCCCTTTATGCCCCTCCCTAGGATCCCGGCGTGGGGCTCCCAGTCCGTAGGGCCTCGGGCCATGCGTCCATGTATGCAAAGGAAGCTAGTTCTAAGCAAAGTGATGCACCAAAGAGCCCCCCTCCCCAACCCCCAAACTGTACCCCCTCCATCCCAACAGAAGTATCTGTCTTCCCGCCCCCCCCCCCTCACCGGTGTGTTCTGCCAAGACTTTTAGGGATTCACCTGGGCCTCCTCTGTTTTTTCGTTGTTCCCTTAACTTCCTGAGGTTTGTGGAACTCATCTACCAGTCTGAGAACTTTGAGATATTTGGGGCAAGTCAGCTCATGGAATTCGGTGGTGAGCAGTGCAATTAAAGGCGACCATATCTCCCGGAATGTGTCTGCAGTTTGTGTGAGAGAGGCCTGTATGCATTCCATCCCCATTATAAACCATATTTTGTGGAGCCATCCCGTGTGAGAAGGTTTGCGTGTGTTGCCCCACAGTGAGAGGATGTGTTGTGTCGCTGCGCCCATTGCCAACCCCATCTGTTTCCCACGGATTGATTTGAGTGGAAAGGTCAGTTTGTTAGGCAGACCTAAAATCGTGTATGCCGGGAAGCGTGGAATCTCCGTTTTTAAAGTGCAGGTCTATATCTCGTAGCACCTCCTCCCAGTAGTCCTGCACCTCTGGGCATTCCCACAGCAGGTGGATCATAGTCCCAGTTTGTCCGCATCCCCTCCAGCACTTAGGGTCTCGTCTAGGATTACTCTGATGGAGTCGTTCAGGAGTCAGGCGCCAGTAACAAGCCACTTTGATTGCGGCTTCCCTACTAGCCACGTTCCGAGCTGTATGATGTGTCCTGAAAAATATATCGTGCCATTCCTTGTCAGAGAGTGTCCGCCCCAGCTTTCTCCCATCTTTTCTGTCCTGCTGACCTAACCTTCGGTGCTGGTGGGGTTAATACTTTATAGAGTTCAGAGCCAGGTGCCTTTTGAGGTGTAGTCCCTAGTTGCTTTCCATTGTGTCACCTTTAACCTCACCAGTCACAAGTGGGTGATGGTACTGGTGGAGTTGAGTAGAGGCATAGTAGAATGGCGAATTGTGAAAAGTGCTCACTCTGTGTCTTTCCAAATTTTGGGATTGTCCAGCTAGGTACTTGCTCAGCCTTGCTTACAGTTTGGGACTGTGATCTGGACTCCGCGGAAAAGAGTCCTTTTGAGCAGGTCTATGGCCGCATCATCTAGGCATCAGTGGATTTGGTCACGTGGGCAGTGTGCACCTCCTGCTCTTTCACTGTCAGGCCATTTCTCTATAAAGTGCGAATTTTTCCAGTGTCGTTGTTCCGCATTGTATATAATAATTGCACGTTGTCTCCCTCTCCTTGATCTGGTTTTCCATACCAGCCTAATATAAACAAGCATTGGTAAATGTATTAGGTTTATCCAATGTGATTAAGGTTTTTTGTTTTAAATTTTAGCTTAGTGAACTGTTGTCAATATAAGTTAGTGAAACTTCGTAAAAGTGTTATGAGCTGTTTCCGAAACCGGTCCTAGAATGCTAGTTTCCGGTCCAGGGAGGACCTGGCTTGGCAGTTCGGGCTGGACTGTTCCCATGAGGCACTGGGTCAAGACTGATTTGCATATGGCTGGATCCAAACTGGGGTGGCATGGGGAGCAAAAGAGTGATGGAATAAACCCACATCTCTTGACTGGGGGTGAATGCTTTGATTTGTTCTGCATTCCGTCCATCAATTGTGTCTTCTGTTCATGGCCCTATGTGCAGTAACAGTATTTTTCACACACTTGTGGATTTGCTGCATTTGCCACATATTCCATCATAAAATGCTTAATCTGCAGATAAAAAAACAACAAAGTTTCTAGCCCAAACGGTTCAAAAGTTACTGAAAACGCAGTGAAGTCTTGCCATGAAGTGGAATCCCCTTTGCAAAGGTTGACTGCTCACCTTTCTGTTGCTTATTGCTCTATTTGACTGTTGAACTGGTACTATTGATCAGCGACCTATGCCCAGACAGTGCTATCAAGTGCTGGAGGTCAGCACACATTTAAAGATGACACCTCCCCCAGCAGGCACTTGTATCCTAGCTAAACCTCTGCATGTTGTGCTTGAAGCGCCCTTCGTCAG
This sequence comes from Lissotriton vulgaris, assembly GCF_964263255.1. Lineage (NCBI taxonomy): Eukaryota > Metazoa > Chordata > Amphibia > Caudata > Salamandridae > Lissotriton > Lissotriton vulgaris. The sequence goes on along the minus strand of NC_141687.1, from coordinate 944,133,601 downwards.
ACAGCTAAAGAAAGCAAGGCTCGGAGTAAGAGTGTAATGGCTCGGACGTGGTGTAACAGCCAGAGCTGCCAACTTGGGAGCTAGGGAACCAGGTTCGAGCCTCTGCGTCAAGTCAACGTCCAGTGAATCTGGGCAAATTACTTAATCTCTCCATGCGTTCCAAAACATTTTTTTTTAAAAAGGACGTGATTTAAAAAAATAAACAAAAAAAGACGTGATTTGAACACAAGGGTTCAAGTAGAGTGGCAGCAAAATCTTCTTTTAATTTTAACTGCCAAAAATGCTCCAAGTGCACACAAAAGAACCCCCGAAGGGGCTGCTGTGGCGGGCTAGTGACTGCCTCGGCGTTTGTTCTGTAAATCCTGCCCAGCAGCAGTGTTATTCCATTTCCGTCCGTCTCCTGATTAGATTGATTCTGTTGCCGGTAAGGCTGGCGGCCGCCTCCGCCCGGGGCCGCGCTCCAGCCAGAGACCCGGGCCGTGAATATTTCATAGCGTCTGGGATTGATATTTCACAGGCCTCGCTGGGAAGGTTTGGAAGGAACACAGCCTGGCGCGAGCCTCGCCGCCAAGGCTGCAGAAAATGTTTCAAATGTCTGTGTCCGAAGTGCAAGTTTTGCCCAGGTGACTGGGAATCAAACGGAATATAGAATCCAGGCTTTCTTTCCTTTTACTCGTTGGAGGGGCAATGTAGCTCCTCGAAAAAAACAAACCTACCCAGAAGGTGGGGGTGGGGGGGGGGGGGGGCGGGGGGTTGGGGGGGCGGGGGCGGGGTGGGGGGAGATCTAGGAAAACTAAATTTGGAGCATTTAACCAGTCTGCAGGCCATACCTGTAGTATTTGCCATGTCTGTTCTCTGCGCACACAGTTTTGCGCCAGGGTCAGCAGGTTACGTTCTATTGCATTTTTTTGAACAGTAGAAATATATATATATATACAGCTCCTTTTACCCCAGAGAGGCCAAAGAGTGCACCGATTTATAAGGGCTTTTGTGGCATCCTTTTTGTAATGCTTGATTTTTAACCTGTTTACTGATTATTTTGTTTGTTTATTGATATTTCACTTAAAACCAAACCAGTCACATACCTGTTGGATCCACAGGTGCATTTGTTTGAGCGTGATAAATTACCAATGTACTAATAAAGAATGTACATCAGCAAACATCAAACCACCGCTGTATAATCGCATTCCAAAAGCAAATATAAGGCTTTCACCATTGCCACATTTGCAGCTTTACCAGAAGTGTCTCCGCAGTCCAGCTGGTAATGACTTCCCTTTTCCCGGGTATCTTGCTCTTTTTTGGGCATTCTGCTTGGGCATTTAGTGCCACATGCCAGTCTTTCATCAGATCTTCATCAATCCGTATAGGTGCACCCAGAGCCGGACTATATGCTCAATAGGGTGATCATAGTCCTAACCTCTGAGGGCGGTGTTAGTGAAGGTCTGTAAGACTTAGAGAATGTTCATAAGCACAATGTATTGTATAAAAGATCGAAAAAAGATGCGAGCCCATAATATGCAGATACCTTTTTTTTCTGATTTTTGCAGTGGTTTGTGGCATGCAGTTATGTGTGCAGGAGGAGTCTGGTTATTCATGCTCTCCAGAATCTCAAGTACTGGTCCATTCTACTTATTCCAGCAAGAATCATGTTCCATGTCTTCACTGATTGATTGAATTGAGCTTCTCCTGATGCAAAGCTTAAAGGGAGAGAAAGCCAAAAGGGTCACCAATCTAGAGTGAAGTGAAATATCTTGATGGTAGCCATAGAGTTTTTGCAGAAGGAAGAGTGGTTTGGTTCCCTGGATAGCTCGAAGCACATTGGTTAAAAGGTAGCATGTCTAGCTGCTTGCAGTCAACGTAATGATTTACCATTGAGCCAAGCTTTGTTACGAGTAAATTTGATGTAGTGATCACATTATGTAAAAGGATTTATTATTTATTTATTTTTATTTTTTATGGAGCGCAAACTTGACCCGTGAGGGTATCCGAGTGCTACAGTGTTGAACAAACAAAAGGTTTAAAGTGCAGAAACACACCAGATCAACATGTATGGTTATAATCACCGTCAGTGGTCCCATATTTTCTCATCGTGGGGAGTTGGTGATCTGGGAAAGCGGTAGTCCTAGAATAGTCCGGCACAATGTGGTGGTTGCGGGCAGGACTTAGGTGAGGAATTTACCCATGAGGAAGGTTTTGGTCTCCTTTTTGAAACGTGCTAGAGACGGATCATATCAAAGCTGATTAACTTCTGCCGAAAGGGAGGTATTAGGCTTAATAATTGCATGTAGATTTATTATTTAGTTTGAAGCACATAGTGAATATCCAAGTTCTTTCAGCCCAATGGTGGACTGGTGCTATTTGGTTCATTTCCCAGAATCTGTTTTCGAAGTGTTTAGCATGATGTAGTTGGTTCGAATCCATTGATGAACCACTGAAGATCAAATGGGTGTTTAAGATTGTTTGGTTTCTGTACCGTCTGTGTTATTGTATCCTCAAAGGTTGATGGCGGCGATGAGGATAGAAAGCTGAGATATACATTATTGAAAAGTGGGCAATGATGAAACCTTGACTGACTCTGGCTGTGGTTGGTCCAAATGCTGAGGAGAAAGGGGCAAGCGATGTGTTAAGTGATTGTAAGAGGCGGGAGGGAATACAATGTATTGGCAGTACCTGTAAATCGACATTTTTAAGTTACTACTGTTATGTAGGGTGATTAAGAGTATGATCGTTAGTTCTGATGTCCTGCTCTAGATGCAACATCAAAGTTACCTAGCTCAGGGACGTTTGTTGGGCATAGCTGTCGGTGTTTCTATGTTTTAGGAGTTGCATAGTTCACACATCGCTGGCAATAGTATAGTGTAAGATGCGCTTTAGGATCATGACTAGTGGATCGGGTGCTATTCCTTCAGCTGGTCCTATAAATATAGCAGGATCCAGAGGTTTTTTAATCACTGGTGGGGTTTTGTTGTACAGTTCTGGAGGGGAAATCTGCACTATTTACATTTCTCAAACTATTCACTTTCATTTGGCTTTATCAAGATTGACTAGTGATGGTCTCATCTGGTGTACATTATTGATTTTGCAGGGGCAAAATCTTCAGTGCAGAATCCAGTTCTAGAGGCTGCAACTGGACTGTTGGCCCATTTCTGGGGCCACATATGGAGTATTGCGCAACTTTATGGAACCTACCAGAGATGGGCAAGCAAAATAGCGTGTGATTTATATATAGTCTAATAACCAACAGAAAAGTGAAAAGGGCAATAACAGCCTTCTGAATTAAGTGTCAGCATTCAGCATCTATTCTTGTTCCCCTCTCCTTTTTGTCCTCTCTTGATATCCCTCACTTTATTCTTTTTCACATCTCCTTCCTGGCACACATTGTACAGAATGTTCACTTTAACATACACACACAGACAAACTCTATCAGTACTAAAATTTCTGAAAACATTGTGAACACAAAACTTGCTTTTATATCTCTCCCGCGAACTCTCCAGCAACTTTGTGCCTGAAAAGAACTTTTATTCGGGTATAAACTGTCTACATCCCTAAGAAAAGTGAAATACTTGTGGCAGGACCGAGCAGTGTTCACGACTCCTCTGCTGTAATGACCGTCTCTTCCCTTTGACCATGCTGTGGATGTTGATAGATGATTCCAAAGTAGAGTGTTCTTTTTTTATTGATTACATGGTGTGGTGGTTCTCCTGCTCTTGTAGGTTCTTCATATATATTTTGGGTGTTTTCAAAACATTCTGTAGGCAGCGAATTTCTGCTCCAATAAAAAAAAGACTGTCTCCCATTTTCCAGGCTGTGGTTGTCGTCCACTGGTGGGATTTCAAGCTTCTTTGCTGCAGGGCAGTATAGGTTTCTCATTTACCAAAAGGACCAATTAATTCTTCAACTCAAGTTCTTGTCGATGTGAGGGCTGGAATTTACAGAGTCCTATAGATGTTTGGAGTGTAATATTGTGTATATGGTTTCGAATCCTGTTGTGTTTGTTGTATGGGAATTGAGTGGGGGGCCTGGAAATGGAATCCATAGGAGTTCTGGAGCTGTAGAAATTAGACATTTGATGTCTCACTAGTAAAGTATGTACAAGATGTGCAGGATTCCATCTTCAAGGTTTTTTATTAACTGTACAATTAATTAAAATATTTACAGTAAAAATAGAAAGTACAGAGAACAGTAATTCTAAAACTTCTTTACTTGTTTAAAAAAGGTGTACGCCTGTACTGTTAAAAGAATGGTGTAAAAAAACAAAATAAGGAAGAAGGGTACTGCTCCCCCAGTCTTAGTCCCATTTGATTGGCCTTTTCCAGCCTTGTATACGTAGGAATAAGTCTTTGCTTTATTTCATAGGGGGGCGTACAAGTGTCACTGTCAATGATACTACGTGACAAGTTCACTTCAACTCTGATCCGTTGCATTTGGGGTGAACTTCCTTAATGATGAAATGCTCTCGTTATGGGTTTTTAGCGCTAGTCTAATTTGGTGAACAAATTTCGCTGATCTCGCTAGTGTCATAGTGGTGGTGGTGGTTGACAAACACAGAGCTGATGCTTCCGAGCATGTTGTTAAGCTCCGATTGAGGCAGATCGGGCGCAGCAGTCGCCGGCGTTCATTCTTGAAATGAGGACAGCAGCAGAGAAGGTGTAGCCAGGATTCCCTTTTGTACGTACATAGCCTGCAGGATATGGAGTCCCCTCTTTGGGCCCAAGCGGGTTTGAAATCTACTATCCCGAGCGTGATCAGCCTCATAGATAGAATTTTGCTTCGGGCCTGTGTTGTGATAGCCTCGCTTAGATATAGTTGTGCTTTGCCTGCAGTGTATGAATTGTTTAGGGGTTCCACATTGGAGCTTCGGCGATGGGATTTGTAATCAAGTTCAAAGGAGATTTCATACACGTGTTTGTTAATGGCTCTCTTCCAAACATTCAGCGGGATATCCTGCCGCGCGAGATTTTCTTCCACTAATTTAAGAGCTTTAGTTGCATTTCCCAGCCTAGTGTGCCATGTCGATACTGGGTCTTCAAAAATGGATCTCAATTGCTGTTTTAAGGAGTTAGCCGGGGCCTTTAATACCCTTAGGTACAACTTGATAAGCTCCCCCTGGCCAATCACATCTGGCCTTGCTAGGCCAAGCTCCAGTCTCAGCCTGGTTCTTCTTGCAGACCTTGGTATCTGTAACACCGACTTGTAAGCCTTGGCTTGGTCAGAGTTGAGAAGGGCGTCCAGCTTCCCAGGGAAAGCCAAATGTCCATAGGAGATTGCAGGAAGAAGATTTGCTCTTAAAGCTATCAGTATTGGACTTGCAGAGGGGCTGATAAGGTACTGGCTTAGTTGTCTTAGCAAATGTGTTACCTTGTTGGCTTTCAAAGCCAGCTGATTGAGGTGGACATTTGCTTTGTCCCGTTCCGAGTACCAGACCCCCAAGTAGTTGTAAGAGGCCACAGAGTGTATTTGAGCATTTCCCAACTGCCACTGTGCTTGCCGTTGCTGATGGTAGGGTCCGAAGATGATGACCTTAGTATTCCCTTTGTTGACTGTCAGGCTATTGGCGATGTTGAAGCTGTTTAGGGCCATTAAAGCTCTTTGTAAGCCTATCTTCGTGTGGTCATGGCTGTATCGTCATATAAATAGGAGTTGTGGCCTAAATTCTAGTGGACCAAGTTCATGGTCCCACCTTCTGGGTGGATTGCAAATGGGAGCATTGGCTGACTCGAGGCAAGACATAAATTTGTGTGTTAAAAAAAGTTTACGTAAAGAGATACTTAGTTGCATCATTAGTTTAAGATATATGGAGTCCAAGTAATTAAGAAAACTGTCACTAATAGTTTTGGGGGGTCGAAACGCATCAACATATACACTGGGAAAGAGCACAAACTGACTAAACTCCAATAAAAGACTGTTACAATAATAGTGCCCACAGCTTAAGCCCCACCCTTTCCTATTTTTGACCACATGAGAAAGTAGAACAGTACATTCTACTAACTCATCTCATTCATTATCTGTGCAATTTCAGTCCAAGACTGGTGTCCCCACTGACAGATTAATTTTTAAAATGTGAAGTGCTGTAGAGAAGAAAATTAATAAGAATACAAGGTCCAATTCTGATTACCTTTTGCACATCATGCTTTATTCTCTTAATGTTAATTGATGTGGTCACAAACATACACGAAAAATTAAATTCACCTGTAATTATATCAGTACAATTTGTTTTCTAATGCATATGAAATATATATTTGTATATTTCTTTAAAAGTATCATTATGCTTGTGTTTTGTTGGAGATCTGATGACCACAGATAACTTCAAATGGAGTACATGTCAAAATTGGCACCGTAACAAACGAGTCATGCATTTGTCTTGAACTTGAAGCACAGATGTGTATGCTAACACTTGGCTCCAGACCATCTCCTCCACGATTTATAGATGGGCAACATGCACCCAATTTTTCAAATTAACATGCTTTGTTGCTCTATGAAGTTGTCAAGGTTAACCACTCGATTGTTAAGTGAAGGGAATATCCTTATTCTTTGAGCCCACATAAGATCACTGTAGTCGCTGAACGGGCATAGTGGAACTTGAAAAAGATAGCGTCCCACAGGGGCATAGTGCTGATAACCCATAGCCCACCATACTTACTGCCCTGGTTGAAATGCATAAACCATAAGCAAAGACGAGGCCACACCAGTTGTTGCTGGAGAGCGCTTAGCTGCAAGTCTATTATTGCATATGGAAGCAAGACAAAATTGGGTTAACTTAAGGGCGATACAGGGGCGCTCAGCGATGAGCAAACTATGTTGACCGCCCACCTGGTTAGACAACAAGCACCTGGACTACACCCCATCGGGTGCTTTGGTGTTTCCCACACTATGCTCCCCATTGGAAAGAACTTGCATGCTGTGGCGGAGCGGTACAGGGCAAGCCTCCAGTTGCTCAGGTTTACAAATGCCCTTGGGACTAACAGGGCGCTGCCGCTTATATCCTTGGGTCGTGCCATAAAGACTCTTGGGAGTTGGCATGGAGCATCCCCTTTGTTCTCCCTTCATGGTTACTTCTTGCCTCAAAATCCTTTGGATCGCACTGTAACTCCACCATGCCACAGAGGTGACCGCCATTGGCTCTGGGGCCCACCCAATGAAGTCTTGCCTATTCCCCTGCCACCAATTTACCTGTCTCCAGTGCCTCCTGCAAGTCTAAAAGGAATAGCTGTGCCCACATCCAATAAGTGGACTCCATCCTCTGCAAAGTAACCTTTGGTGTGCATATTGATCAGGCTAAGCCTTAAAAGACCCCTGCCCCTCTCCTCTGTATACTTCCTCATAGCACTGTTAATTTGTCTCCGAGCCACCTCAATTGCCGCTTCTGACCGTGCTCCCTGCACAGCTGGCGAGGGATAATCACAGACCAAATTGTTTAGCAGGAGCCCAAAAATCTACCAATATCTATAATGGGCTTCCTCATGGCCAGAACCAAGCGGCACGCCGGCCTAAAGTAGTTGAATCATTTCCTCACAAGTGGATCACTAGCATATGGGGGGGCTCCTAGGTTCATCGTAAAGCTTCTGGTGCAGCTTGTTCAATAGGTTTGGCCATCCCATGCCGGGGAAACCTATCTACGTCAGCAGGGTGTTAGACAAGCAATGGCTCCAGTTCCTTGACTTCACCTGTTGTGCCACTCTTGCGTCGAATGAGTGGCCGATGACCCAAACTCTGACCACTAGCAAGAAATAAAGAAGGCGGATACAGGGAAGCAATCGTCATTGCTCTCCTACAAAGCTTCTGATGGCTGTAACACACAAACACAGGTTTGTCATGCAAAACCGTATGTTTTTCACTTCAAGCATAAAATTCACAAACCTATATACAAAAAGTGCGATTGCAGAACCACAGTCTGAAACGTTGCACAGGAATGCATTGCCCTTCCTCGTACCAAAAACCCTTTCTTTAGGAGTAATCACCCCGGGTGTGATCTTTTCACTGCGGGGGAAGGGTAATACATTTATGAAGCAACACCCCTCAGGGCCTAATATATAGCTCATAGTTATCCGATTCCCACCTGTCCATTTTTTTTTATATTCTGGTCGGTGAGGCCTGCTTTGTATGCAGAGGTTGCTGGAAGCCTGCCCAAAGAGGATGGGGGCCAAGAGCACCAGGTATTTATCCCCTTACCCCTCCGCCAGGTGCCCGCAACAACCGGAAGTAGCGTCAGCAGCCCGGGGAGAGTAAACGAGTTGCTCTTAACATCTCGTATCTCCAGGGAACAAGTCGTAAAAAAAGAAGTAAGGGGGACGCTGTCACCGGGAGTGACGTCACGACAAGAAGTGACGTCACAAAAGGTGCTGAGCTCCTCGTCCCAGAGAGGCCAAAGAGTGAAGTCCAGCTGTTTGGCAGGGGGGACGGCGTCCCCCAAGTAAAATAAGTGGAGGGACGCCGTCCACCCGTGTGGTACCCTGACTCGAGCCCTGCGTATCTCGCCTTAAGCCAGGTGGTCATGGCGACGAGGGTTATGCCGTGGGGCAGGAGAATGCGGCGCTAGGTCCCCACCAGGGCTTGGAGTTTCTCACAGTCTCACTGCAGAGGAAGCTGATCTGTTTGGAGCAATCCCTGGACTTGAAGTCCCTGGTAGCCAGTTGTCAGGAAGAAGCTGTTGTACTTGTCTTCCATGGAGATGTAAACTGGTACCTAAGGCTCCTGTTTTCTATTCCTCCTGGTGCAGGTCATCACAGGGGGTCTTTGATTTCTCTAGTATATAACAAGGCCGTCCAGACACCCTCTTAGTCTGTCTGTCCTTTCTTGGGTACACACTTGCTGCATATCATTCCCCTGAGGCAGCGAAGAGCTTGGCTTGGATTTCTGGCAGGGAAATGCTCTTCCTGTGCGGCTGCTCCCCAGTGCCATGTGGCAGGACGCCTCAATGCACACATCCCTCCACTGGCTAAGTGCTTTTAATCCCTTCTGCAAACGTATGGATCTCAGATGATGGATTTCAATGTGAAGCGCGACGAGGGAATACTGAGCACTCTTTAAAAACAAGCCTATGCGTCATTGTTTTACAAACTCTGCTATATTTTGAATTTTCGTTGGTAGCTGGGGTGCAAAAATCTCATTTGCGAGGTAACGGATAGCGAGCGTTCTCAGCAGGTATGAGCACTTTGCGGTTTTTAAAGTTCCTTTAACTATCAGCATTGTGTTATTATCCATAGTGCACTAATCCGGCCTATAGGGGAATCAGGTGACTTCCTGGCAGGCTAATGCCTTCGAAGGGGCGCCGGGCCCCAGGCTCTGCCTAACCTCCATATAACTATACCTGAACCCGGCTGACTGTTTAAAGTCACTGGCCTACCCAGAAATGACTCGCAGGCTTTAAAAGCCTGTGCCTGGTTTCACCAGGTATTGGGTGGAAGCGCCAGTGTGGGTTGAGAGTGACCAAACCTGGCGAATGATTCCCCAACCAAGTTGCCTCTTTTGGTTTGCAACGTGGACTTTCGTAATTAATAAGCAGCCTAGTGAGTCTTGCGTAACATGCGTACAGTTTTATGCAACATTCTTAGCATGCATTTATGTTTATAGTACACTAGTTGGCAGAGTACATGGGGGTGAATCTAGTGGTGTTGCCTCCAAGTTTGGGGTAACTTGTAATAGTCAAGGCACACGTCAATAGGTTTATCTTGCATTCTGACCACTAACTAAAATATTCAGCCTTTTGCAGTGAAGAAACAAATACGATGTATACTGCTTTAGAAAGCAATGCATCTATGACATAATGTGTAATGATTGTGTACTTTTGGGATGCAAAATACTCCCTCTTGCAGTGCACTGGAAGAATACACCAATCAGCCAAAAGCAAGAGGTGCCTGACAAATACCCACTTCCGTGTGGAGTGAAAGACCACTCTGTATATTTTTTAACCGCATTGGTAAGCGGCAAAATCGGGATGCCGAACAGGAACGGCTATGCGATCTGAAAACATGCTTGGCCCGCATGTGTGTTTTATACACAGTGGCAACCGTCACTAACAAAGGGTGGTGAGGCGGGTGGGGGTAGCACGGGGGACAGGACGACGGGTTAATAATAATTATAAAAAGGTACCTGATACCACCTCCTGTGTTGCCTTGCTCCTGCCTCTTCCTGTGTCCCAGCAGCTCCTGGGACAGACTCCCAGCCAATCCCTACTCTGCAGAGCCGCACGGGAATTGGCCTGAGCGGGCAGGAAAGAAGCTCTGCTCAGGTCATTTAGTATGTGGGGTTTCTCCAGCCCGGCTGCAAACCGAAGAGCACATCTGTGTTTTCGTCGGCCTGAAACGGCTGGCCAAACACACATGAGCACTTGGAGAGTGCACAAGCCTTCCTCTTCCATCCTCCCATGCCCCGCCCCTCCATGCACAAGCTGGCTCAGAACCAAGAAAAATGTTCTGGCTCTGCGCCAGGCAGTGGGGCGGCGCTTCTCCGCCATTGCGCAGGAGCCGCCACTGTTTACACGAGAACGGCTCCTCTGCAGGGAGTGTGTGGTGAAAGGCACAATGAACTACAGACTCTAAACACAGGTGCTAGCTCAATGTTTAAAACCACCCTGGATTCAGAAGAGCACCCAAACTATCAGCAGCGATCTTTGATTCAATAATAATTCAGCATTCTTATCCTCATGCCAATGTTGAGCAAGGCCAATTACCTGCTTCACAATTATGGTTCGGGATCAAAGGTGAGGATGCGTAATGAGCGGTAATTTCTAGCTGTTAATGGCATCAACATTTAGGCGGAAAGGCTATTAGCACCCGCCCTCTACCCAAACTCTCCCTTCATAAACAAGCCACATGTCCTTGCCTTCTTCATGCCCACTTCATATTTTCACTAACCCTCCCATGCTGGTTAATAACCGCATTCTCCTCTTTCTGATTCATTGAGGCAATCTTGGCATTCCATACAGGATGCCAATAATGTCAAAGGCTATTTCACTAGTGCACCACAGATACATTTTTGCTGTGGTTACCTTATTCGCTGGTAGTCAATCTGTCAACTGTAGAAGGAAGAATTATTGAGTTGGTACTGCCAACCTGTGTTTGAGAACTAACATACACGTGCAAACCACCCACCAGCTCCTCTCCTACACAATTTTCTTAAGTGTGCAAAATATGCATCAGATGGTGAATTGTGTGGCAGGTTCAGATAGGCTTAATTATGCTGAAAATGCTGTGGTCACAGAATTCCAGTGACCTACCTGTTGGGCTTAGCCCGTCGCATGGTGCCTTCTAAACATCTTTTTACCAGGTACCCTTTTGTGTGCCCGCCCATATGATCAGCCTCTTGTGTGTAGACCAGAAAAGGAGGGCCTTCGTATTAAGGGTATACAAAATGATAATACTGTTACTTATGCTTGGGTGGAGCGCACCCTCTGTAGAGTTCCACAAGTGGCGAATTGAGGTAAGTCTTGCTGATTTTTAGAGCAGTATGTTTGTCGCGCTTTAAAATTAGTGTGAACGGCAGGCACCACATGCAGCGCAAGAGGGTGCAGCTTCTTTCTGCTGCTCCAGTTCTACTTGAGCGGCAGCTTCCTTAACGCAAGCGGCTGGTTTCTCAACGTGAGCGGCAGAAACCTGCTGTGACTGCCCACGTTGAGAAGTCTCGCCAGGAGGTGGTCTAGCGTTTGATTTTCCTCGCTCACGCTTGCCAACTTAATGTTGGTGAGCCTCAAACGAGGAAAAACTCTGCTCCTCACTGTTACGTGGAGTTTTTCGGAACTCCGTGCTCTACACAGAGTGGGAAAAACTCTGCGAGCGGAGTTTACCACCCAGGCCTACTGTTACTGTGTACAAATGGCAAACTCAACTCATAAGGAACAGTGTCTGCTGGGGGTGTCTGACCACACATTACACATTCGATTCGTAAAAGGGTTTTGATGATTTACTGTGTGATGTTTACTATGCAAGTAACCAAGTTCAATATTGCTACGAGAAGTCTCACAGCATCTGTGGATAATTAGAATTCTGATCCTGTTTCTTTTTGTCAGCTGCCAAGAAATCTGTCTGGTTGGAGAAAGAAGAAAAAGCCAAACAGCTCCGGGAGAAGCAGCTGCAGGACAGGCGGAAGAGGCTCGAGGAGCAGAGGCTGAAGGCGGACAAGCGCAGAGCTGTGTTAGAAGAGCGGCAAAGGCTAAAATATGAGAAGAACAAGGTGATTGCGTCATTGAGCCTCAGTTTTTGACAGTGTCTCACAGGCCCTTCCGTAGGCCTTGAATGACTGTGTGGAGGTGGATGCAGTTCCATGTCCTACATCCCAAACCCCTTCCTCCACTCCTCGCATCTGCCTGCACTTTTGATTTACATACGTTAAATTCCGTTGTATGGGAAACTTTTTAAATTTTATTGGAGAAAAGTGCTAGATCCGCAAATACGTTGGGAACCATCCTGTGAATGATGTCACAGTTTGTCTCAAAGCCCAAGCTGACTTCATCAAACAAAGGAACATTCTAGAATGCTTATTAATTGGTGATTGTAATTGATGCGGTAATCGGTAAAGAGAACTGTTTGTTTCTCTTTACCGATAGCCCCTTCAAATGATGGCTACTGCCATATGCGTAACCAGAGTTGACTTTTCCTCCTTGGGACTTTTTTTGATGTCATTGAGATGTTCTGCATTTTGAAAGTTTGGGTCTGTTAAGTGAATCGCCTTGAAATAGATGTAATCTTCTTTTGGGCTTCTTCTTTCACTGTGTTGCCGCTTAAATATCGAACCTGGCTTGAGCTCACCTATGTGAGAACTGAAGTATTGAGCGGGCTCTAGGTGACTTCTTGAAGCAGAAGAGACTCGTAGTATTTTTGCTCTGCTAAATTATACATGAAGTCCTTTTTAGATTCAGGAAGTCTATCCCCGCAGGGACATAGCACCAGTGATCTCCAATCACTGCAGAGTTTAAAATGAAATGGTCTCTGCTGTAGAGAACAAAAGAAGAAAATAAATGTTGTAGGGAATGTGGCATGTCTGTATGAACAAAAAGGCATTTATAGAGCAAAGCATTTTGGGTTTTGTTTGATAGAGGGCACAAAACGTTTTAATTCCCAGTTCTCTTGCCTTTCTGGGCGGGTTAGGAGCATTTGCAGCTACATGTACGTTTCCACCTGCTCCTGCATGGGAAAGTGACGGAATCTGAAGTGTTTTTCCCCCCATCCGGATGGTGCTCAGGGCTGACTCAGTCAGCGCGCTCGGCTAGCACGCTATCGCGCAAGAACCACACTCCACGCTGTTACTTGAAGTGTAAAAGGCCATTTTATTAGGACAAGGTTGCAATCCTTTAGACTTTATTACATAGTACATAAATGCAATAAATATACTTTCCCCACCCCATACCGACTCATTCTCCATTCCTCCTTCTCAAAACTATCTCACCTGTTTGACTCTTCCCCATTCACTCGGTGACCTCCGTCCTCTCCCCATTCTCACCTTCACTTGCCCTCCGAGCATCCTCTGTTGAATTTCCTTCATTGCCTCCGCTATCAGTCACCCGTGTACCGTTCTCGCCCCCCCCCCCCCCCCCCCAGAGGAGTGGATCTGCCCATATGTGACTCACCACCCCTCCAAAGTACCGCCAACCAGGGAACCCCCGGAGGGCGGTTCACTGCCCCACCCCCCGCTCTCCCAGGCACCTTTCGCCTCCTGTCCACCAACTCCGCAGCACTCGGTGGACGACCATACCACCACCCAAACGTATGTTTTATATAATTCACCGTTGATGAGACAACCGTCCGTCGCGAAAGGTGCCAACCTGCCCAGCACCACTTGAAACCCCAAGTTCCTGTGCAGCTAATGCATCCGCCACCTTGTGGCACCCAGTGGCCGACCAGCCACCACTACAACATGTGTCTTGCGCAAACAAACAGTCTTATCCAAGGCAATCCCATGTCCAGAAAATTTGCCCCCCCCCTTTCCGTGAAAGACCATGCCCCCTTTTTCTTGCACCAGTGTAACCAAAAACTTTGACCAGCCAAACCTTGTCAGGGACAGGAGTCCCCCCTTTCATTCGGTGAACGACCATCCACCACCTGTGTCTGAACCCAGATTTACAGAGCACATTGCGTCGGGCCAAACCGTGGCCGGGAATGTGCCCCCCCCCCCCCATCCCGCGTAAACCAATCACATATTGCAAGCCACTCCTCGGCTGTAAAAGGTGCCTCCCCACGTGGTGAACGACCATCCACCACCTTCACCTGCATCCCGTGCAAACAGATAGGATTAATTTTAGGCCAAACTTTGCTGGCGACCAGTGCCCCCTCTGCAGTGAACGCCCATCCACATTTTGCTGGCATCCATCGTAGACATATAGGTTTCTCGGGGTAACACCTGGTTTGTGCCAAATGCCCCCTTTCCGGTGAACGACCATCCACCTTTTTGCTCGCCTCCATTAACATATAGGATTCTTGGGCCAAAACCCAATAAGTGCCAAATGCCCCCCTTCGCGGTGAATGACCATCCACCATTTTGCGTGCAACCAGTGTAACTGAAGATTTTTTGGGCCCCCATGTTGCCTGCGACGAGCCCCCTTTCCCCGGTGAACGACCATCCACCCTTTTGCTGGCATCCAGCGTAGACATAGGTTTCTCGGGCCATCACCTGGTTTGTGCCAAGGCCCCCCTCACGGTGAACGACCATCCACCCTTTGCTTGCATCCCGTGTAGACAGACAGGATTCTTGGGCCAAAACCTATTAACTGCCAAATGCCCCCCTTTTGCAGTGAACGACCATCCACCATTTTGCGCGCAACCAGTGTAACTGAAGATTTTTCGGGCCCACACAATGCCTGCGACAAGAACCCTTTCCCCAGGAACGACAAGCCACCCTTTTGCTCGCTTTCAGTGTACAGATAGGATTCTGGGGCCAAAACCTTGTTCATGACAAGTGTTCCCTTCGCGGTGGATGACCATCCACCCTTTTGCTCGCCACAATTTTAAACGGGGCCAAAACCTTGTTCATGACGGGTGTTCCCTTCGCGGTGGATGACCATCCACCCTTTTGCTCGCCACAATTTTAAACAGATCAGAGTTGTTGGGACCAAAACTTTGTGACAAGTGCTCCCTTTGCGTCGAACGACCAGTCGTCCCCTCTGCTTGCATCCTGTGTAAACCCACTCCGAAAATTTGGGCCAAACGTTGCTTGTGAAAAGAGCACCCTTTTGCTGTGAACGACCATCCACCACCAGTACCCGCACCCAGCTGAACCAGTGACGTGCGTGGATGAACAGATCCCTGTCCATGCAGGTGACCCCCATCCTGGCGCAATCCCCTTCCTCACACCAGTACCTGTGTCTTTCAATAGCCCCCCCCCCCTTCGACCCACCCTGCTGCAAGGCCCAGAGTCATCACTGTGACCAATCGCCCCCATTATCCGCTTCAGTGCACCATGTCCACCTCCATGCATCATAGTGTAAAACCATACCCATGACATCCTTGCATACGTCTGTCTCCCACCTGTATCCTCAGATCGGGCAACTCCTTATTTCTCAGAACACATTGCCAACCGTCCATGCCACAAATCCCCGCACACACCCTGCAGATTCCCTCCTTATTGCACAGCCCTTGAGCAAACTGGCCAGTTCGCCTCTTCTGTCGGTCCATACCCAAGAAAAAGGGGGGGGGGGGCACCCCCGCCAGGCGATCGCCTGGGGTCCTGTTCCACTCCCAACTCCTGCAGTAGAAAAGAATAATTAGTCCTTCATGAAGTGTATTCCTCTTCCCTTAGCCCCTGTTCGGCCAGTGTCCAGTCGCCACGCCATCCCAGAAACAACTAGTCGTACACCTGTAGCCCTGAAACCTGCAGCCGCTCCCCCCTAGGGCCCCGCAACCACTAAAATCACTGCCACACCATCCTCACAAAGCACCCAAGTCGCCCTGCTTGAGAATCAGGCGCTCCATTATGTACCCCCAAACACACCAGGTGCCACACCGCCGGTCACCCTATGCATCGCCCATTCATCCGCTGCTCCACGGTGACCACAGCAACCCGCCTCCAGGGGGAACTAACGAACTCCCAGGTCCCCTTTAACTCTTGAGAGAAGCATAGTTGCCAGTCTTTTCACCGCTGCCCGCACGCCATCTCCACACACCACGCATCGCAAAAACCATCCCTGCACCTACCCTGAACACTCCTTCTGCACCATTCAGCCTCGCACTCTGTGCACCTATTATAGATTCCCCTGCCAGACACCCTGCCTAAACCCCCCCCCCCTCCCTCAGGTGCAGCTCTCGCAGACCAGACATACCGTAAAGCCGCCTGCACCTCAGGACCCCCACGCGCTTCAGACCCCCAGCTACCCTTGTTCGTTACAGCATGCGCGTAGAGCACTCCAATACCCACGGTCCAGCCACCGCTATATAAAATTGTAAATGACGTAAATAAAGGGGAACAGCGTATCAGTCAAAACCGTCCCACACCATAGCGCAAACCTCAAGCCTTACCACTCTTACCGCCAGTCCGAAGCACCTGCTGCATCTGCGTCAGCCAACCATGGCCCCGCCCCCCCCCCAGGTATGGCCTCATCACAGCCCCCTAATCCTGCTCCGGCGTCCTTGGTCCCGGGCAAACCCTCCCCCAGGTCACCCCCAGTCAGAATAATACCTGCGCCAGAGTCCCAGCTGTCTCACATAAGACATCTGGGGCCACTGCCCATGGCTTCAAACAGATGGACTTCCTAACCCAGTCAAACCCCTGCGCTTCAGTGGATCATCCAAATCTCTACTTTGTAAGACATCAACCCTGCCTAATGGCCTCCGATTAGTCTGCTTGCCACAGCTGTGGGCAAGCCCCTCCTGCTCCCCAGGTCACCCTCTGCGCCCGTACAGTGCGTGTACGCCCCCCAGCTGCTCATTATATCCATAACTGCTTGCGTGGCAGCCATCACCTCCGGTCCCCAAGCGCTCTTCTCACTCTGAGAATGTCCCGTGACCCCTGGCAATATTTTCAACCATGCTGAGCTGATCAACACCATTACCAAACGTTCTAACCAGCAACGGGTGTGGTCCCTTCAGTCCCCTGTCCAGTCCCATGCCTTTCGTCACATGACCCTAAACAGCTCACCAGCAGCCTGCCGTAGCGGCACCTGCCTCTCCCTCATCAATCACCGCTCAATGCCCCCGGCCAACCAGCTGTAGACCCTCCGTCCGTGCAGCTCCCCGGCCCCTTCAATAGACCCGTACCTGAGAGTCCGTCCAGGACCTCCTTCTCCTGCTCAGTCGCTGATGTTCCCAGACGTCTTCCTCCTGCCCTTGTCTGCAGCCGTACCGGCCTCCTGGAGCAAGACAAAACAGTCCAGTTACTTGCAACTCCTCCCCCACCCCTTGGCGACCCCACTCAACCGCCTACCCATTCGTACTGCATCCGTCATCCCGCAATCCTCCACATCCATGACAACAAACCCCATACGCATACGCAGACCCCCATGCCGCACGCCAGCTGTCACACACTGGTCGTAACTTCTGCAAAAAATTGCCATAATGCTGAAATGTATATACTGCGCGATCCCACGATGGAGGGGCAGGCCTCCGCAGACCCCCCTGCAGCTTCTGGCCAGCGTCTTGAGGCCGTTGTGCGCCCCGCTGGCATCCACTGTACTGCCGGCACAATACCGGCCTTGGTGGGCCCCCCCCCCACCAGGTCGCTCCAACCAGGTGAGGCCTGAGCACCACCGAGCCTCGCGCCGTGCTGGCGGTCCCTCACCCCTACTCACAGTGCCCCAAAAACGCCACCTGTGCCCCCGACCACATGCCATGGCCCTCCTGCACAGCAACCCCCAAAAGAAAGGTCCCTACAATAAGCAGCATAGACGTGCTCCTGCCCCAGTGACGACATTCACCCTAACTGGCATAAAAAATCATTACTAATTCTGCTTATAGCCATTGGATTCCTTGTATACATAAGAATTTGCCTTACAGCCCCCCTCGGGCCCACCCGCGCTGACTCCCGACACGTGTCCCCCCACAGGGTTGCAGTCCGCAGTAGGGGGCTGTACCTTCCAAAACCCTGTACAGCACCCCCCGCCCAAGGCACTCTGTCCGCCCGCCCAAACAAATCGTACTAAACAGCAGGACACAAGTGGGGGGAGGGGGAGGGGGGGCAGGTTTAGGGAACTCAGTGAAAAACGTATGCACCAAATACCGCCCGATGTAATCTGAGGACGGGGCAAATTATACCGCCTCTGGCCGCTCAGCCGCCGACCTACATTTAATAAACGCTTGGGTAGCCATACACTGCGCATGGCCATACAATGCGCATGGACCAGACCTTACTGTTCCAGGAGAGATTTTAATTATTAACTAAACCGGCCCGCGCACGCCACATTGCCGCCGCCGCCCCCTTCCCCCTCCCTCCCCGCAAGGAAGCGAACAATCGCGTAGGATGCAAACGCACTGCCGTACCAGCTGCCCACTTAAACACCTGCCAGACGACAAGACTGGGTGCCACAACAAGCAAATGCCATACTCCAAGGATACACATGACTACACGGCCCAACATGTAAGCAACCCCATCGCTGCCCTCCACACATGCATACACGTCTGGGCCGTCACCCGCCCGGTGAGCACGCCAGCCGCAGCCCCTCCCACCGGCCCCGCACCGCTGATCCAGACAGGTCACCATTACTACAGGAAACCGCACACAGCCCTAAAACCGAAACACAAATCGACCCCGCCCCGCCGCCAAATCGGCCCCTGCCCCAACCACCCACCTACTGACCACAACATTTTGCTATGTCCCCCCCGGTGGTGCTCAGGTGTTAAAGAGGCCGTTTCTCCTCTCCCAACACCTTATATGGCCTCCCAGATCCCGCCCCTTCCCCTTGCCCCTTTAATCCCAACCCCCACCTTGTCCTTCCGGTCTTTGCGCGAATTCCCCAGGGGAAGACTGGTCTGCGACCTTCACTTCCCCTGGGGGCCGCAGTCTTTATTTAAAATCAGTGATTAGCCCCTATTTTCTGTCACAAATGTATGCAGTCAATTTATGTTCTAAGCCGTGGAAATGTAAGTGAGTTTTCCATCCTTTTCAGTTGACATATACTGTTGAAATGGGGAAAGACAGTCTGGTGTACTTAGCTAGGCTAACTCAGCCTTGTTTGTATTACTTTTGAGTGAAGGAAATGACGAGCAGACCTAGATAAAAGGCTTGTCTCTGTTTTGTTTCCATTCTTCTTGGCGTGACCGGGATATGTGGCAAACAAAAAAGAGTTTGTTGCTGAGATGCAGCAGCCTAGCTTGGAATTGTATTCTTGTTTCAAACACACTAACAGGACTCCTTCTAGTTGGTATTTAGACTCATTTGTGCTTCTGGGTTAAGCTTTGCTACTGGTTCATGTATACTGAAATCATGTTTCATGAGGGCTGCCGAGCTTGTGATCTTAACTTCTGTGCTTTGAACATGAATACTTTCCTGTTCCAAGATGGCTGCTGCAATCCGAACTCACAGAGTTGCATAACTCTGTACATGAGCTAAGGAATGGTTCAAGAATTGTACTATTGCCATCTCTCTCGTTGAAAAACACAGTTGTCTAAGGGCTGACTCTTACATGTCATTGTTATCAAACGTGATGAGCTCTTACTATTTATGGGCAACAGCTCTTCTGCCCATACATTCCATTGTCATTAACAGAGAAAAACTACAGCAGAACAAATGCTCTCTGTTTTCAGTTTGTGAATGCGGTTCCTCCTGATCCAAGATGGCAATGAATCCTTTGGGATAGAAAGAAATCCTTGTGTTCACGCTTGCACTGATGGACACCTCTCATTTCATGCACAGCAGAGGACGAATTCCTTTGGCAAAGCAAGGATATTTGAAACAAGCCACTTCCTGTTCAATAGGTAGTGCCATGCAATGCCACTGCAATTGTTTCCACCTATTAAGTACTAACTCTGCGAGCCTCAAAGCCAAAATGTAGAGCTGTGGCTAGACCTCCCCTTTAAAAGTTGTTTTCTTTCATTCTCATTGAGTGCTGGGAAAGTCTGTTGCTGTCTCTGCGTTGTAAGTGGATAGGAGTTATCCCAGTGAAAGGTCTGTGTACACATTTCTGTTTGTGCGGATGTCACCATGGTAACAAGATGTGAAGGGCCGGTTTGAGCACCAGGGCTTTCACTAGGTGCTTAGTGTTTTAGTGGCCGTGTTGGATTGGCAGAGCACTGGGTGTTTTAAGATCCTGCGGTACACAAGTCCCAAGTCCTTTTGATTTTAGTAAAATTATGTACGTAATATACTTAACAATATGGGCATTCAGCCAGCACCTGTCACCATTGGTCTGCCGTTTTACTCCTACGCACTGTGGCGTATCAGTGGCAAAGCTAGGGAGGCCGGGGTAGTGTCGCCGGGTGGCAGACGTTTTGGAGGCGATGTCCTCGCCCCACTATCGCCTGTCGTTGTAGGACGGCAACAGCGACCCCCGCTCCTCAGTGCAGAGAAAATACTCGCCAGCACCCCCCACCCCGCTCTCAACGGTGGCCGCTACGGGGCAGCAAACGCAGAGAGCCCCACGGACGCCCATAGGACTAGCTACGCCACTGCAGCGTATAGCATGGTGCAGTGGTTTAACCCACTTCCGCTATTGGCTCCCTTCACTCTGAGTGACAGCATTCTGCACTTTCACAAGAAGCACATCTACACGCAAAGTAGTTCTAGTCCTTTCAGGGATTACTATGGCAATGCTTGTCTTTATAAGCCCCAAAATAGTTTTGTTTTTAGTCGGTGTGTTTCTTCGCCAAAGCTTGTTTCTACATCCAGATGTTTTTTAATTCCAGTAAGACTTCCGGCGTAAAGACTGCAATCTAAATGCTGTGAATAATCTCGTGCATTTTCATGTACGGCTTAGAATTGCAACTATCTGCAATACCTATTGTTACCAATTCTTTGAAATATACATAAAATGGGTTTCACTCCAGCCATAGGAATATTTCTGTCGCCTCATGCTATTGGTTATAGCACTCTTCTGGTGATGTAATCCATCTGACACCATCTTCTACTTAATTAACATTTTTGAAACATATCCGAGCTGTTGGAGTATTTTTTTCATTTTAGAAATGCTGCTCATCACAGCTAGCTACTAGTTCCCCATTAGCACAATGCTGCTTTTTGTGTCAACAACATTAATCGTTGTACTGAGCACGGGGCTTTCGATTAAATATGAAATTTTCATGCTAGGGTTTCCCTTTTAGGCAGTGGTTTCTTTAAGCGCAAACCACGGCAGTAATCTGCAGGAAGTGAAGACTATGAGCTCTATTACAATGTACGCGCTATTACAAATATATGTGCGCGAATAAATCCATAATCAACGATTTACCCAACGTGAGTGCTGGTCCTTTCCTATGGGCGTGAGAGCGTGAATATATATGTGTGTGTGTATATTGATTTTTAATTTTATTTATTTTAGTAGTTTTATATAGCGCTAGCCTGACCCGAGGGTATCGGAACGCTTTACAGAGGATACATTTAGAAGAAATCAAACTATACAAGAAAGTGACAAAATGCATGTCGATGTTGAGGGATCAGCTTCATAGTCGAGGGAACATCTGTTTTGTATTCTCACTGAGGTGGCGATGGAGCGGAAAATAAGTGTCTGTACCCCCACTCTGAGAGTTCCTATCGACTCCCTGGGGCACCGTTGAGGAACAGGATTTTGAGTTGGCTTTTGAATTTTACAAAGGAGGGGATGGTTCTGATGTGGGGGGGAATGGAGTTCCAGATTTTAGGCGCACTTCCGGCGAAGGAACTAGTCGCAGTTTTTATTTTTAGAGTTTTTGGCGGGATGAGAAGGAGTGAGTTAGAGCTTCTAAGGTTCCTGGCATGACCGGCTTTTTTGAGTTTGGGCGCCAGGTATTCGGGTTTGCCGGTATGTAGGGCTTTATGAGTGAGGCACGCTATTCTGAAGCTGATCCTAATTTCAACTGGGAGCCACTTAAGTTCACTGAAAGCCGGAGAAATGTGGTCAAATTTCTTGAGTCCGGTGACCATTCTGGCAGCCCCATTCAGAGTTGTTTTGATGGGAGCTAGGTGTGACTTTGCAATTCCTGAGAGGACTGCTTTCCCATAGTCCAGCCTTGACAGTACCAGGGTTTGGGTGGCCTGTTTGAGATCACCAGGCGGGATGAAGGGTTTTATTTTGTTCAAAAGTTTGAGGTTAAGGAAGGCGCTCTTAGCCGAATTCTTGATGTGTATGGTCAGGTTTAGTTTCCGGTCTAGTGTGATACCAAGTGATTTGACAGTCAGCTAGGGTGAGATTCCCGTTGAGCGCATCCACGGCATTGAGCCATTCCGCAATTTGAGGGTTCTCCTCCTTGTTCGAGATGAGAAGAATCTCGGTTTTGTCGGGGTTTAGTTTAAGATGATTCAAAGACAGCCAGTGTTGGACATCATTCATTCAGTACGTCATTGAGTCTTTGATTGTCACTGAGGGAGGATGTTTCCAGATATATCGGAGTATCGTCTGCGTAAAGATTGAAGCAGATGTTGGCTGCTCTGATTAGTTTGGTGAGGGGTTCCATGTAGATGTTAAACAGTTGCGGAGAGAGCACTGAGCCTTGAGGGACTCCTTTGTTGCTAGGGTGAGAGTCCGAAGCAAAGGTTTTTGTTTTTTTTTGGTTTTTTTGTGTGCGATTGTGTAGGAATGAGGAAAACCATTGGAGGACCACTTCACCAAGACTGGCGCTTTCTTGGAGAGCCCTGATGAGGAGTTTATGGTCTACTGTGTCAAATGGTGCTGATAGGTCGAGGAGAATGAGGAGGCAGCATTGATCAGAGTCTAGTGAGTGGTGGATATAGTCTATGATGTTTATTGCGGTTTCAGTGCTGCAGCCTTTTCTGAAGCCAGATTTGTGGGAGTCCAAGAAATTGATGTTATCCAGGTGTTGGGTAAACTGTTGGAGAATGCATTTCTCTAGGATTTTGGATGGAAGGGGAAGGTTGGATACAGGTCTAAAGTTATTCAAATCCGTCGTGTCAAGGCCAGGTTTTTTCAGCAGGGGTGTGACCTGACCTACTTTAAGGCAGTCTGGAACGACTCCATTTTCCATGGAGCTGATTATTATTGTGCACCAAAGCGGTGCTAGGGAGAGCTTCAGTTTTTTGGTTAGTAGGGGTCGAATGAGGTCAAGGACATGGGAAGAGGGTTTGGAAGTGGAGATCATTGTGACTATCTCATGATCTTGGATGGGGTGGAAACTTAGCCAAGAATTGGAGGCGGAGCCAAGAGCGACAACGACCGTCCCGGGCATGGTGCTCTTGGTGGGTCCAGTGTTAATGATGTCCAGAGAGAGTTCGATCTTAATGATCTTGTCATTAAAGAAGTTGTCACAAAGTTCGTTGGATGCCTGAATTGTGGAGGCCACCGGCTTGGAGGTTTGTTGTCTAATGATGCTGTAGAGCTCTTTGGGTCTATTTTTTGCGCTATCCAGCAAAGAGCAAAAAAAAACAGATTTCTTGTTTTTTATGTGATTGTTGTATTCCCTGCGGGCTGTTTGAGTTCTTCGCGGAGAGAGGAGCAAGGGTTATTCCTCCAGCTTCTTTCTATGGCTCTTAGGTTTCTCCTTTCGGTATTAGAGTCCGTGTTGAACAAAGACCTGGATGGAATGGCTCTGCCTTTTTCAGTTTTTGGGGAGCGAGTTGGTCCAGCATAGTCTCCAGGTTCGAGTTGTAGTGAGTAGTGAGATCGGTAGTGGAGAGGTGGTCATTGGGGCGGGGCAGGGCAGGAGTGCGCATATCCTTTCTTCAAGCACTTCCATGGGAATCTGAGAGAGGTTTCTGACCCACTTGGGGGGGTCTTGCAACGGTGGTTGAGAGAGAATATGTTGGTTGATATGGAATAGGATCATGTGGTGGTCCGACCAGTCAACGGGGAGTACGTGTTCGATCGAGATTGCGTCTCGTTTGGCGATAATGGCATTTAGGGTGTCTCCTTTGTAATGCGTCTCCTCTGTGCAGTGTTGTATAAGATTATTGTCACCGAGAAGATTGGATGGCATTTGGATTAGAGGATTGTGTTTCATTCCATCGCAGGTTAAGATCACCAAGAATTAAGGAGTTGGAGTCTCCAAGAGCACAGTCAGCAATCGGGTCTGATAGTTGTTCCCCAAAAGCTGAGGTGTTGCCCGGTGGGTGGTACAGAAGGTAACAGAGCATTGATCCATTATCTTTGGTCTTTGTTTGCGGTAAAGCATTCAAAGGTGTTGTATTTGCACAAGTCTATTTCCAGGATGGAGATGTTATCTTTATGGATGATGGCAACTCCACCCTCTCGTTGGTCTTTTCTTTTTTTGTTGATAATGGAAAAACCTGGGGGCACAAGCATGTCTAGGCATGGTGAGGAGTGCTCATTGAGCCAGGTCTCTGTGATGAATGCAATGTCAACGTCCTGCGAGAGAATGGCTTCTGCTAGTTTGGTTGCATGCATGGATGCTGATCTGCAGTTGATGAGCATGCAGTTGGTGGAAAGCTCTTTAGTGCTAGGGATCGTTTCCTTGGGTGCTCTGGGAAGGGTGGTGAGGAAAGGCGTTCTGGGGAGTTTAGTGCCCGGAGGGTCTCTTCCGAGACCCGTGATCACTTGGATTTTGGATTTAGGCAAGTCAAAGGTGGGTGTGTCATACGAGGAGGATAAATCGGCTGCTTCTTTGTCAGACATTGTGGCTTCAGTAAACGTAGGTCTAGAGGAGACTGGCTCAATGTCTGTTTTTGAGTGAGTTTGAGCTCTAGTGCCGCGGTCCGTGGTTCTTAGGATTTTTTGTGACCGGTCTTCCTTCTCCCTTCTAGAGTCTCTGTACTTGTGTCACGGGGAAAGCAGCGGGCCTAGTGGGGCACTGGTGGAGGAGGCAGCTGTATGAAGGGGAGACCTGGTGGGGTATTGTTGGGGACTTCGGGCCTTGACGAGATTGGTGAGGATTTAGTTCAGGCCCTGGGAAATAGTTTCAAGCTGGAGTTCTAGTGAAGCGATATGCTGCTTCATAGAACTGTGTATGGGGTGAGGTCATCAAGGCGCTGGTTGGCCAGAGCAGTGACGGTCGTGTTTAACCTGAGATGTCGATTGCTATTGGTGTAGAGCATGTTATTTCCTTTTTGTACCCCAGGAGGAGGGTACGTTGCGCAATGGCATGAAATCGACCTAAGGTCTGGGTGAGTTCTAGTGTTATTGGGGGACAAAGCCGGTCGAGCGGGTTCAAGGAGATGTGGAGGGTGGGTCCAATTAGGAGGACAGGCTTGTTGACCTTTTGAGATTTGGCGGACAGTCTCTGTGGAGGCGCTGGAGTGGGCTGGGTCTCTGGGGTGTAGGGAAGAGGAGGAGTGGGACGAGGCAGGGGAAGTTTGAGAACCCTGGTGTTTCAGCCGCAACTTGTGGCCTTGTTCACAAACTATATATATATGTATGTAGCTGCTGGCTTAAACATTTAACACCTGAAAAATGTAAGTAATTATCTCCAACTTTGATTGTAGTAGCCATTAAAACAGTCTTATGTAGGTGTTACAATGTGGAGAAGCGTGGCTCAGTGGTTAGAGGCGGCAGACCCGGAAGCTGAGATCGGCCGTGGACCAGGGTTCGATTCCCCGCCTCGGTGGGTCTCTGGCTCAAAAATTCCACGGAGTCGACAATTCTCGCTCCGGTGCCTACTCGACTCACGGAGTCACACTCTGCGACTCTGGGCAATAGCTTGCTTAATCTCCACTACGGCCCCTCACGGCGGGATGCCTGGCTTTCACCTTGTGGATACCCGGCCGGGATATCTCACAGGGGAATACCAGGACGGGTTCCCTAAGCAAGTGCCTTGGGACCCCTGGGTTAAAGTGCGCTATATAAATCGAAACACATTTACATTTTACATTTACAGCCAGATCATTCCAAGACTGATTTTCTTTTTTACTGCATATTTTAATTAGTTGTGCTTCATGGGCATGTTTGAGTGGTTTGTTACCTCCCGCTTCATATTATGGTCTTGTTCTGGGTGCTCTAGTTTAAAGCCCAGCTTGGTTATTCAGTCTCTGAAGTTTGAGTGGCTAAGTAGGGAGTACACTGCGCCTTGCAGTGGTCTGCTCTACCCATGAAGAGTGATCTGGTGGGGACCACTCTGTGATTGGCAAAGAGGAGCAGAGCGAATCTTTGATCCTTTAGTAAGTGCCACCATTTGACTACCACATTTGCATGGGGAATGAAATGCAAACGACAGACCACTAGAAGTCGTCTATGTTGTACTCTGTCCACCAGCGTTGCTGCTGCTCTTGGATTTTGAGGCCAGTGGAACAGGTGACTTGTTGATGATGTTCCACAGTGTTAGAACCATAGTCTTTGGTTTTGTTTAGTCTGTGTTCGTCGTGTATGCTTCCACATTCAACAGGCTGGCTTTGAGCTTTTATTCTATGGACTTTGGCTCATCTCTTCCATAATATTAGAGTTTTTTTCCTGCTCTGCTGCAGTCGCACCACACCGCATCACCCCACCCCTCTGATACATCAATATCCATTGATAGTTTCTAGAAAACCGCTACTTTGTTACATAGCACGAGATGTGCCGTGTGTCTAGTATGGTCATATGTCCATACGTGCTAAACAATCTTCTTTGCTTTCTGTCTCCAGGAACGCTATGAAGCAGTCATCCAGCGGTCAGCCAAGAAGACATGGGCAGAGATACGCCAGCAACGATGGTCGTGGGCCGGAGCGCTGCACCAGAATTCACCGGCAAAAGATGGTGAGCGTGCCTCAGAACCCCTCTGGGGATCATAGTCCTATCCGAAAGCACCACATGGGTGTTGCACATGAGACCCACTCTCCCGTGTATAATTGGGTCTGCAGACACCACCATGAGATTTATCACATCAATTCAAATAATAATGTCTTTTCAAGAGTACCTTGAAACTGTAATGTTCATGAAAAATAGGGGTGGAATTTTCTGGTGTCAATGGTCACAATTGGTACCTAATACCAATATCCACTGTACACTTTCACAAACACTAGAAGTGTTGCTGTTCTATGGATGTGACCGTGAGCTTCACTAAAACAAGCCAGTGCAGAGACTGCATGCCGTTTCATGTATCCCTATGATTAAATCTTTGCTTCTGGTGCTCACTGTTGGCCTCCATAGTTTTACATACACCTGACCTCGTAACCATCAGTGTTAGAAATAAGGCAGTCTCCACACCCTGAGGATAGTTCTCAAGGGCTTACGACCCAGTCTGTTTTTGTGCACCACTCTGAACCGTGTCCGACAACTGTAGGCATGGGAGATACTAGTGGCAAATCTGTAGTTTAGCACCGGTGATGGAGAGCCTGTTAAAACACTGAGTTGATGTAATCACAGGATGTCTTTGTTAGTTAAGGAAAAGACATACCACCAACGATGCTGCTGGCCCCTCAGTTTCTCTGGTCTCAACTGACAAGCCTGGTTCCCTCTAACCAGGAACTCAACATTCCTGGAATGAGCTGCCCTTGCATGCAGTCAAGGGGCCAGTAATAAACCACAACACACCCCCTTACATAACCATGCAAAATGAGCAATAAATATATAAGGAAGTAACACACATAAAATAAACCAATAAAACAGTACATATTGTAAGTATAGTTGATTGCTAATCCATTGGGGTTTGGACGTGTGGGTTAGGATCCCATCCTTGTCGCCAGGGTTAAGACACTGAGTTGATGTAATTGCAGGATGTCTTTATTAGCTAAGGAAACTGCACACCGCCAACGATGCTGCTGACCCCTCAGTTTCTCTTGTCTCAACTGACCAGCCTGAAACCCTCTGACCAGGAACTCGCAACATTCCTGGCATGAGCTGCATGGCATGCACGTAAAGGGGCCAATAATAAACCACAACAGAGACCTTTTTGTTACACCCCATGCGGGTCGGGCTCTCCTTGCCTTTGTCCTTCTGATCATGGGGGACTGTCAAAATGGGTGGATTGCCACGTAATAGTGAGCCGTGAGACCGTTCTTAATATACCAAGGCAAGGACCATACTAATCAGTAAATGCTATGCGCAAAAATGATCAATAATTTGTGCATGGACATAAACTCCACTGTACAAGCATTGCCAAATGCTAAGTGGCACACTACACGTGCCGGGGCATTCAGTATCACTTGTACAGATGCTGGACTTATAGTTAACTAGAAATCTGTCAATCATGTCAACAACACACAAAATGTGGCTGCCTTGCTGCATCCAGCAATAATTACAACAACAAAAAGTTCTTATAGCTGCACCAAATAGCTCAACTACCACCAGCTCATGGAATAAAGGAAAGGCAACCTTACGAATCACCTGTAGCATGACCAGCACAAGAGAACACCAAGCAGAACAGGCACTGACCTCGCCTTAGGGACAGATAGCAGAGAATGAATCCAAATGTTACCTGTGACACCGAGGAGACTCGCACCAAATCCAGGTGCTGCAGCCAATGTGCAATTAGCCTCCAGCGATTTCGATAAAATACAAACCCTAGTAAAAGTGAGGCTGAGAGTCAAGCAGCTTTCGCAGAACTCGTGATGGAAGGTCCGAGATCGAGACATGATAGACATGATGGACAAGAAACATCAGTAGCTTTAAAAACAAGACAACTGCAAGATCCATCATAAAGAAAATTTACAGATGCTGCGTCTAACAGCCAGCCAAAGCTGATTAGCTGTTCAAAAATCTAGTGTAGCAAAGAAACAGTTGGATGCAAAAATGCTGGCATGGTATGTAAAACAAAGAAGGCACATCGTTCGGCTTGGCCACTTATAACCTGGAGAAAATCAGGTGGTATTTCTGCAACCTGATTAATCAGTCTGCATTTGATTGGCTCTGAGAACCAAGCAAGCAAGGGTATGAGGCAGACAAATCCTGGATGGAGAACTATTTTCCTGGTCCACTTTCAGACCAGCCTTGGTGCCTCCATGCAGGTGAAGCGATCCGCCTCCTTCGTGTGATCTTGAGTTGCTTCAGCTCCTGCTTCAGAGGTTCTTCCTGGTTTACATTCCGAGATAAAATACATTCATACCAACATTACCTCCAGAAATGAATCTATTCCTAGCCTTGAACCTCTTGTACTTCTAGCAAATTTGAGACCCTGAATCCAGGGCTGTCCTCCCTCAGAGCTCTTCTTCTCCAACAGGCAAATTAAACAAGATTACATGGCTGCCTCTTTCTGAGCCATTGCAGGGTCATTACACACTGCCTGACTGTCAACCAGTTCATCTAGTGTGTATGCATGCAGAGAAAGAGGGGCTAGAGTTGCTTTTGGGATTTTTTTGGTGAGGGACCTGCGTTCCAGAGGCAAGGCAAACAGATGATTCCCTGTCCGCAATTAGCTTTGATTTCAGGGAGCTGCATCCCGAGTAACCCAGCTCCTGGAAAACACTCCAAACGTAGACCGGGAATCCTCTGATTTGCAGACTTTGAAAGCATCCGTCTTCTGTGGGGTGGATGTTATTGGGTAATTTGAGATGATCTTCATCACAACAAGGTTTTAGAACAAGTGTGTTCTGTACTGCCATGGGTGAAAATGTCAAAGGCTAGCCATTCGTTTGTTTTGCGCTGCTGAGGATGTTCTTAATGCTGACCTAGTGTTTAACTTGCATAGAAGAAGACCTAGATGTCATCGAGTCCCCGCTGGAGGGGATGGACCTTAAGAATCGAGCCAGCTCTCCACTTGGATCAGGTGGTGCAAGTGTGTGGTGCATGCAGCATGCAGTTCTGGACCAGGCATATGTGTGCATGACAAAGGCACATGGATGTGGTGTATGGTGGAAATGACCGCTGAGTGATCCATGCTGGGTTTCAGGGGTGCACTGTCACTGGAACTAGGTTCTGTGTCAAACAGTTAGACCTTATTAAACCACAAATTCAGTGTAACATCCTGGAAAATTGACTTGGAGGTGACAGCACTGGAACTGCTTGTTGTTATGGATGGAAAAACATGCAATGGTGAAAGCATCATGAATACTGAGCAACATCTGCCCTATACAAAATGTATTTGCATCGTTTTGTTTATCTCTTAATGCAGCCAGACTTGTCACGGGGTTGTGTGGGTGGTGGGTGGCTGGCAGACATGCTTGCGTGTGAGGAGGTTCTGGGTGGTTGAGGGACAGGTGGCAGACATACATGCATCTATTCATGGGTCTCGGGGCTTGGAGGGCAGGCGGCAGACATGACTGCATTTGTTGGCGGTGTGTGGAAGACCAATATGCCTGCCTGGATTTAGGTGGAAGAGTCTCACTCGAGAGCAGGCAGCTGGCATATGTTCAAAGAAGGTGAGGGGGTCTGGTGGGTAAAGTGCAAGTGGCGGACATGCCTATGGAGGGCAGACATCCCTCTCTGAGTTCAGACTTTATGTGGTTGTGAAGTAGGTGGCATACAAGACTGCATGGAAAGAGGATCGTCGATGGGAAGCAGACCTACATCTGCCCTGGGAGCAGGGTTTAGGGAGGGTGAGATGAATGCAGGTCTTCCAGCGGCACAAGGACAGGGGTATAGGGAATGTGGCAGCCATGACTGCATGGGAGCAGGGCTCTGCGAGTGGTTTCTTGTGTTTTGTTTAAATGCGAATGTGCTATCCCTCGACATCTGACCTGCGAATATCTTCTTTCTCTGTATCGGAGTGGCTAGCTGTCTCCTCCATGACACTCAAGCAGGGGCATGTAAGATTGTTTTTGTGCATGCTTTTTCAATGACTGCACCCAGATCCTTGGGTCCTTTTGTGTGACTGCTTACCAGCTGCATCGTGATTCCAGGGCATGTCTCGGAATGCTAGTGGTGATTATTATTATTATTTGCTGTTTTATAACTCGCTCCGTTACTACCAGAGTGTCCTGGCGCGACCTGGTGATGACCTTGGTAACTTGGCAGGAATGTGCACAACTGGAATGTCATTTAGTACAGGCACGTTGGTTACCCCAAGTGGGATTAGGGTGCTGTCTTCATGGTATGCCAGATTATTAGATGGTCATTTTCTGCAGCACGGTGTTAGTCATACCACAGCAAGACAGTTCAGACTGTTGCATCTGCTACGAAAAAAGGCTAAACCCTTCAGTGGTGGCTGGTGTAGTTTGAAAGTAATGAGCTGTAAAATTAAATCATGTGTTAGTCTGGGGGAGAGCAGGGGGCAAGCATGACTTTCCTGAGAGTGGTTCTCTAGCGTAAAGGAATATATTCCCCCTCTAAGAAAATATACTAACAATGGGTGAACAATGGTGAATTTTACAACATATGTCTAGATTCATCAAGCATTTTTGTGGGCGCAAACGGTGCGAATCGCAGAATTCAGCTGTTTGCGCCCGCAAAAATGGCATTTGGAATTCATCAATGGGTCACGATCGCATTTAAGGAATCTCAATTTGAGATTCCTTAAATGCTATTCATGATCCATTAAAAAATTGCGATTTCGCTATTTTTTGCCCCTATTTACCACGAAGTCAGACTTTTGTTCATTTTTATCAGTTGTATGTTACACACACATGTCCTTTGGACATGTGTGTGCGCAACATAAGTCTAAATTTACATTTCACGGGTGCTACAGGGTGTCCTTTGGACCCCCCTGGAACACTTGAAATCGCATCCTTATTTGCGATTAGCAATTTGCTAATCGCAAATAAGGAATGTGTAGGAATCGCAATTTATTTAGAGATTCCTACATGAATCCCGTTTTGTACGTCCTTAATGGCGATTCCTTAATAATCGCTATCAAGGACTCGCAAAACGGGACCATGATGAATCTAGCTGTAAGTTCTTTAATAGAATGAGCAAGAGCTCATGGCTGTGATCCATAACTCATGTCGAAGACCTTCAACCGGTATTGCCCTTGTCAGTGGACTATAATGCTTTGGTAACTTAAGAAGAGCATTCGTTTTAAGAGCGTGTTAATTATCAGCTTGAATTTTGTTCCACTGAAGGCAGTGAATGAGAAATTTAATTTTTTATTTATGCTAAAATATTTATGCTAGCGTTAGTGCAATGTGCAATCTGCCTTTCTATAGGCAGGGTGTAGTTAGTTATTAGTTGAAGAATAAGAACTTTTTTGTGTTTTATAGAGGTTGCATAATATGAAGTTGGTCTTCCAGTAGAGGTCTCAGCTTAGAAAGATGATGAACATATTTAGCAGAGGAACTGATCGTTCGGATATTACACCTTAGAAAAAGCTGAATACATAGCAGTGGACAAGATGGCCTTTCCATAATGCGCAAGCCTCAGCATAGTGGGACCTTGAGTATGAACAAACCGCAAAGGCAAATGCGCTTTTTTGAGTAAATTGGTTCTGGTCCACATGAAAATATAAGAAAGTGTCTCTTGCTGTTAAAGAGCTATCACTCTTTGAAGAAGGCCCATTGCAGTGAAGCAGGACAACAAAGATAATTATTGCTTAATTACACGTTCTCCTACTGCAGCATTGTTTCTGCTTAAGGCATTGCCTAAAGACAATATGCGCTTCTGGAACAGAAATATTTTCTGTTCCGACTGTACGTCAAGGAAGGTATATTATGTGTTTACTTTCCATAGGTGTTTAAACATTGCCTGGAAAACCTGTCCAGCTTCTTTCTCTATGTGCATATAGAAACTAGATTTATGACTCCTGGTATCATTAAGACCATGGCAACAAGAACAGATGATGGACAGAATGCTGAACAAATCAAACATTCACCTCTAGTCGGAGATCTGGGTTTAATCCAATGTCTTTTTGCTCACCACTCCACACCAGTTTGGACCCAGCCATATGCAAATCAGTCTTCACCCTGCTCCCTATGGAAACAGTGCAGCCCGAACTGCCAGGCCAGGTCCTCCTTGAACCGGAAACCAGCATCCTGGGACCTGTTTCGGGGGTATAACCCTTAATCAGCCAGGCTAGCTTGTATTCAGTGGCACAGTGAGTGCGAGACCCACTTATAGGCATACCCTTCACGGGGCCCTCGAGAGATTGAAGGTTAACTGGACTGTTTTATGGATCTGACATTTTTTTGGTGTTTTCATACGTTATTATTTACTCCTGAAAAACCGTACTGACACAAAATAAAATGATGCAAAACAGAGCTCCGATACTTAGTGCAAAATGGTGCTAAATTATCCCTCTGTTCTATTATGCTCCACTTCTTTCTTCCAGGGATCAGTGTTGCTCTGTGGCAGAAAAAAAGCCAACATTCCTAATTTCTTCCATTGTAGTCAAAACGGATGGTGATTTAATTTTTCTTTCTGCTCCACTAGCTGCCGGTAAATTGTACAATGTTTAATATGCTTATTTGCACAAACTGGATTGTTTATGAGCTGGCATTTTAATTAATCACTTCTTATACATGAATGTATTTATGTACGAGAAGACATATATGAGTGATATTTATGTTTGGGGCCCACAGTTGTCCATTTTGAGTTTTATTCCATTTAAACTGTGCCTGCTCCAATGTGGATACTCCCAGGACTCAACCGGACAGCACCGCGCTCCCGGGCCAGATTTGATGAGCAGGCCTTACGGTTGCACGCTCGCACATGCGTACTATACGGACCAACTAGTGCAGGGGGAGATTGGCAAGTCAACCTACCTACGTAGCACAAGAAAAACACCGTCCAATCGGGGTGAACCATCAAAGCATAGCATAACTCACATAGGCTGCTGTGCCCCTTCTGCTTTGAGTTTCTGTAACCTAACGAGATATCAGACTCCACAAACCATAAAAACTGGTAATACACTGCGCTTTTAAGTACGCTGATATGCGTGACAATCGTTTCACATGCGGTAATGTAACTTAAAATGCGTGACACTTGTCAGGGCTGCCAGAAAGACCGTAGCTGTGAACGAGCAAATGGACACCGCGCTCTCACATGATCGTCATGCGAATTTCACATGATAACAGACAGCCAAGTACTATCTGACGTCTTGCTACTCGGTGCACTGTGCTCACCTATTTGACTGAACTCCGCAGTGCGTGCTCTTTGCAGTGCCCTTAAAGCACAGAACTCGAGGCTTGGCCTGACCTCGAAACCTGCGCTGGCACACTGCGCAGACTTCAGAGCTCATCTTCATGCCTACACCCTCCCACCCCACCCTGGCATAATTCGTCGTAGGATGGGGCTAGGAAGGCTTGCTGACTCCACCCCAAACTGTAACAAGTTGAGAAAGGGAGGGACGGTGGAGAGTAGACTCCAGTCCCTGATCGACGTCAAGCCCCTGGTGCTGCAGGGCTTCCAGCAGAACCGCCCGGGGCAAACCGCGTCACACCGTCTTCAGGGGGTGGAGCTCAGCCCACAGGTGTTGCTGCACTTTCAGAGTCAAAGCTTCAGCTATATACTTTGTGCAGGCATCTGTCTGGTTTGTAGTCCCTGCAAGACTGTGTTACCAGGTATAGGTATGGTTGGAGAGTAATCTGTAGGAACCGCGTGTAGTCCTAATGCGGAGTCACTGGTACCAGGATTCAAAAGGCAGGATTCTCTATACATCGAGCATTTGACAAGGGGCGTCGCGTGGAGTGTCTTGTTCTGAATCATCTTTCTATGCCGCTGTACTAAAATTTCGATTTTAGCAGCCTGAGGCTTACACCACAAACTATCTGTACTCCTTTGGAGGAAACCGTAATCTAGAGGCATGTCCACAGAGGAGGGAATTTTGAGACCTACTCATGAGGGCTTTGGTTTCTAACGCCTATGCAGAGAGAAAAAAAGTTTTCTCTAAGGACAAAAAAACAAGATGCTGACTCACTCCAGTTACCAGGTTGTAGGATAGATGCAAAACTACTGCTACAGGCAAGTAACTTACTTCTGTCTTCCGCTGTACACCTCTTAAAGGTGACTGGGAAGCTGAATTCGTGTTTCAGTGTAAACCTGGCCTCGATGTAATTTTCTGCCCAAAACTGGGATTTCTCTATTATTTGCCCAACGTGAAGGTAAAACATGGGCAGGAGCCCACGTGAAGCAGAAAGAGTTTCAAATAAGGATGTCATTTTCCTCATGGCTGTGCTAGACATGTGATGAACAGTACCCAGTGGCCTTCATTGTGAGTATGCTGGTACTTGGGTTCAGTAATGCGGCATAGGAAAATGCAGATGCCGCTGGGTAGGGGCTTCCCGTGGTGCAGTATTACCTTCACATTTAGGTTGGAATAGCAGCCAGATCATTAATACCAGACTTTCCAGCTGCAGTGTTTGATATTATTACTTTTTCCTACTCCCACGAAAACTGCACCAGTTCAACAAGGTTTTACGTGGCCAGATTTATGAAAGGAAAAACCCCAGATCTGATGGTAGTTTTGAAAAAACATGTAGTCCCGACGACAATGACGGTTTTACAGTTCTGATGGGGGTCGCAAAAAAGATTCTCTGCCACAGGTAACATAAATGTATTAAGACATCATCACAACTTGTATATACACTGGTGCCAACATTTAGTTGTGGGTGCAAATGTAGAACATGTTACATCCCGCCACCAATTTTACACTTGGTGAACGAAAAGTTTTTTTAAAAACCATGATTTATGAAAAACAGTCCTCGGTCAGTTCTCCAACTATGATTTCAGTTCAAGTGCACATCAAAGGTGACATATGGCCTGCTGTCATTAGGTTTGTTTTTTATTATTATTTTTTACAAACCACTTTTAGAAGAGCTGCCACTAGTGCTCTCATAAAACTGGAGGGTAAAGTTTTGTGCAAACCAGTTGCACAGAAAAATGTCCAGCCCGTGGACACAAAGGTACTTTGTAAACCATGCAACCTTAGAGGACCTTTCCAGCCGATGGGAACCTACTATTAGTTGTGACCCACTGGTGGAACATTGTCCTGGAAGATCTCTCACCCCTTGGTTTCTTCCAGCTGCTGATGTTTAAATACTTTACAACCAAAAACCTTGAAAGATGTTCCATCTCTGGTCTCCCACAAGATGTGTGTGCTAGGATTTTTACACAAACCACAGAACCTGGGAGTCAATCTACCATCAGTAAAGGTTCCTTGCAACCCATAGAACTTGGAAAAGTTCCCTCCAGTGGCGTCTCACAGCTGTAGATGCACCGGTTCCTTTACAGACCAAGGAACCTCAAGAACGTTCAACTTGCAGTTTTGCTATTGACAATTAATTTCAAGAGTTCTTTATAAACTATGGCGCTAAGCGTTGCTCCAGGAGACCAATGATGATCTGTTGGCATGTCTTTGGTGTTCATCTCCATAATACTATAGAATTGCTCGTGCCCTGCATTTTTTTGCATTTTCTGAATTATGGCGCACATAAGAAGCAGCATGTTATTGTTATCTAGGTACTATTCTAAACAGCTGTATGTCAAAACATTGAGTAAGAGAGTTGCATTACATGTAGTGAGTCTGTGACTCCTTCTCCATCTTGCATGGAGAATTTAGCTCATTGATCTGGCAGGTTGTTTGAGGTTTCGTGACCAGCATAGAGTAGTTAATTATTGCATTCTTTGTGTGGTTTGACTTAAAGAATATGTGCTGTGAGTACCTTGAATTGGATTGCCGGTTTGCACCAATCATGTTGTGTCCGTGTGCTTCTTATGCACATCATTGGTGAGAACCAGCTCATTGAAGACCACATGCAGAATGGCGCCTTAGATACCTGCGGCATAGGGTAGGAGTGTTTGAAATGGTGAAAGCATGGCGTACGGGCTCCCTAAAAATGATGTTACAGTTCCTGGATAGCGAGACATGGCAGCGGGTGGGTGAAGTTGACCCAAGTAGGTCTACTCCACATTGATATCACTTCCCATCTATGAGGCAGTGTCTAGAGATTGATGAGCTACAAAAAAATCCCACCACAGTGGTCTCTCTTCCTGGGTCATTTACATATTTTTCCCAGTTATACTGTTCTCTCTGGCCTGACACAGGCTCTGAAAATGTTTGATTTAAACAGTCCCCTAATTTCGCGCTTTGTGCTCATGACCTTGTAGCACCGGGGAGGGAGATGATCGGTTTAAGGAGGGAATCCGATTAAATGATCATTATTGCCTTGTGTTTTCTCAGTCTGATGTCTTTGAAAGCCCCTTTGGTATTACTTATCGTTGCTGGGTTTTCAGCGATTGCAGACTAAGGTTCTGTAATCTGTTGTAAGGTGCCCTGCTGTGGCAGGCTCCCGCACGCGACGTTGCAGAAAGTCTCCGTCTCCTAGGCACTACCCTCCTCCTGCCATCTTCTGCAGCTCCAGAAATAAATGGGCTTCCAGGCAGAAAGCCAGGATAGCTTTTTTCCAGCCAGCTCATGAGAGCTCTTTGTAAATCTGTGGCAACCCTCCATCCACCTAGATTAAGGTTACTGTTCTTGAACCCTGCCCATCACCCTTTTGCCCCAACAGCCCTGAGTGGGGCTTGAGGCCACAGCAGACATGCACGTTCACTGTGAGTGGCAATTCACTTTCATTTTGCTCTTTAAATGTGTCTGCAGATTCCCAGACTACTGAAACGCATTAATTTGCTCTTGACTGAACTGCAAAATCTTGATTTAAAGTCCAAGGTGTGTATCCCTTGCCTTCTCAACAGAAATTAAGCGGGGGGTCTGTACATATACACTCGTCCCAGACAGTAGCGCTAGCTGTGCAACCGAAATTAGCTTAGCACATGACTAACTCTACCAGGTCCTGCAGTACTCTGCGGGACAGACATCTTAGGAATTCTCCTGACTATACTAGTCCACAACATGTTGGTCGGCATTACCCCTTCACGCCATCATTGATGCATTAGCTAAGAGGCTGCAGGATTGACCCTGGGCTGGAGCTTCAGCCTTGTTGGGTGTTTACTGTGTACCTTCACCAGTTTCATAGGTGTCGGCTTGCGTCACTGCTGGCATGACTGTGTCACTCATGCCTAAGCACCCCGTCACTCACTCCTTTTTACTGTAATTTCATGTGCAAACGCAGAGACAAAAGCATGTCTCTGGTCCGCCTGAACAGCTTCTACACCAGCCATATAACACACACTTCATCAAAATGATGATCCCAAGGGGGAGAGTACTAGCTGCAGTGCAATATTCTCTTACTTTCTTATGAAATTGTGTTTTGTCCTAAATAAGAGGGAAACGTGTATTTTGGGCACCTTCATGTTTTCTTTTCTTCACAAGACCCTGTGTGAAATGTTCACACGGTCCAACCATTATTTTCTTATTTCAAAAAATAATTTTTTATTTACATTTGCAGCGGTTGAAACTTTTGTATAATTTTTTTCCTTTCATTTTCAACTATCCACCACAATGCTGACCACTTGGTCATCCGTGGTATTTCTGTTACTTATTGGTTATCAAACAAAAACCTTTGAAAAATAAATTATCGAATTTGATCAATGTACAGGTGCTCCTGACCATTACTGGTGTTTGCACACTGCAAAGGTTTTCAGGCATATCCCAAATAATACGTTTGTGCTTGTTGTGTATACCCAAGTTCCTGTATGGAATATAGGGTCACCCCGTCTTTGTAACTGATTGTACGTTAGTGCAGCAGTGCTTACCGTACTGCGTAATGGGAGTCGACCAACCATGGGAAGAAGGGAAGGGCTTTCGTTGAACAGTTTTGTGATTTATTAACCGTTTCTTGCTCTCGCACATACATCTTCCAGTATTCTCAAGGTGCTTAGTCTGATAAGACTCTGCTAATCCTCAGCCTGTCGATTCTAAAATGGTCCCTGATCAAACGGATAAAGCCCTCACGCCACCTTCCTCAGTTGGGCTGGAAGACTGTTGCAGATTGTCTTGAAAAATTGATTCATCGATGTATATCTCAAGGAATGGAAATTGTGGTATTGTGATTATTGCAAGGTTTTCCACACATTTGTGCTTAGTTGCTGATTGCTCTAATGAGGACATTTGTAGCACATTAATATTCCTTTAGTGGTAAATATACGTATTGTGAATGCGCTCGTTAATAGGGGAGAGGGTAGGTATAGCAAGATGCACCAAAAGAAATTCATGTTCACAGTGGGACACTTTAGCAAAAATGATGCGTTCCAGTTATGGCGGACACACCAAAAACGTAGGCTCTGTACTGTTGTCGTAGGGCAAAAGGAATGCGACACTAAAGAGTACAGAGGTAGCGCAAGGACAAACCTATTAAGGGCCACAAGGTCTCTGTTGTAATGTCAGGCTGGAAGGAGGGGTTAAAGTCTCGGCCTCACCGCTGAACTGGAACGGGTATAATAACCGGTGGATTAATGTGTTTTCTAATTCAATTATATCACCTGGTGCTGGTCATACAGCGTGTTAAGTTAACTCATTTGTTTCCTTCCCCTATCCTGCAGATGTTTCACTTATGTCTTCTTTTAATTTTCTCCAGTTTTTGTGTTTTTTTTTTTTTATTAAGCCCACTGTGAACTTCATACTAAAAGCAGGGAAGGGGTACTCGAGCCTCTAGTTTCTTGAGGTGCCGCGGCTCCTGTGAGACGATATTGCATACTGTAGAAGAAGCTTCACCTGAGAGTCTAAGAAGACCCATTTTGTTAAGGCTTCTATTTAGTAGGATAGACCAAAATTGCAGTTTGAGTGTGCAAATGTAGGATTATTGCAGACTGCGACAATGTAAGTGGTCAACTGGTTTGGGTGGATGATAGAGAAGCTTGTGCAGGAGCTGTAGAGACGCGCCTTCAGGTGTGCCATTTAACCTTAGTCTGATTCCATCCATCCACGACCTTCTTTCGGCAAATGCCAGCAAGCAGTTGACAGTGGTCCCGAGTCTTCTGTAGATCTGGCATTCATTTGGATGGGGGTGGAAATCCAGGCTGGATTCCCTGACCGCCCATGTAAGAGCAGGAGGGTGGAGGGGTTGCTTTGTCGACTGAGCCCCCATCCAAGCTACTCCAAGTAACTATTTATGATGAAAGAATTTTCGGGGCCGAGGATATGGTGAAGAGGTTTATTTTCTCATCGGCGAGTGTGATTAGAGACTATGAAAGGTGTCCAGTACAGATAAGGTTGCCTTGAAGAGCATCCCTTTTGACCCTTGCACGGGCCAGACGCCCATTTGGCTAGGGTCAAAGATAAATTGGGACTCCATGAATGCTATGTAATGAGAGGCCGCCATGTTCTGTAGGACCTTGGTGGGAAGATGGCGTTTATATGGTGGCTGTCCAGCATGAGATGTCTAAAGCAGGATTTTACAGATACACTTCTGCACTCACTGCCCGATCTTTACAAAACACCTGAGGCAACAAAGATTGTGGCAAATTTTACTGTACAGGCAGAAGGCTATGTGCACTGTCTTTGGCTGAAGGAGATTGGGCTGTACCATCACATATGTGGCAAAGATGAGGCTACAGAGGATTAGCTCGTTTAGGCAGGGTGAAATATGCCATTGTCTTCCAAATTTTTTTTTAGGGCTACCAAACTTCATCAAAGTAGTCTAAAAACTGGTCTTTTCAGCGCTATGAAGTGGAGTTAATACCTCTTTACAATGTTCTGCAGTTTTTTTTTATTGGAGATTACATCAAATTGGCTTCTTGTAGTTGTTTTTTCCTCATGATCCATGTATGTATGAGGTACTAAAGTTGAGTCCTATACATGGTGAAACGTTGGAATTGTTGCCTGTGCAGTTGTGTACATAACTATTAGGATCATAAACCTTCAGGGTGAGCCTGTTGATGATCTGTGCCTCATCTTCCTCTTTCTTAAGCAACGATGCATGATGTCATTCATGGTGGTATCCATGCGGCCTTGCACTTTATTGGAAAATGAATCATTTAAATACATGTAGAAGCTGCATCTGCCAAACCTACTCATGCTAGTTTACAGGAAGAGTACACTCTGGCCTGGAACTGTGGAAAGGCCTTGTTGTTTTGTCTTGCGTTTTGGGAAAAGCAGTCAAAAAAGGCATGGGGAGCACACAAGTTCACAAGAATGGCGGCTTGTCCAATTATACGGATAACTGCCAGAGCGCAGGTGGGGCAGGGAGGAAGCATAACTGTAGGGACCCTTGACAATTTGCCTAACAAACTATATTTTCTCCCTTTTTAGGTACAAACAGGTGCTCGATATCTGCAGTAAATCTCCCTAAACATGTGGATTCTATAATCAACAAAAGGCTCTCGAAATCTTCTGCCACCCTCTGGAACTCGCCCAGTAGAAGTAAGAAGTACTTATTAGCCGTTGATCTCCTGCGGTCCAGTCGCTGCACGGAGAGGCATGGGGCGGGTGGGACCTCTAGCAGAAACTGGAAATGTGGAAAATCCAATGGGGCTGCCTGTGCTCCATTCCTCTGACCCTCACCCTCCCTTTGATTCTGTCTTCTGCCTGTATGGTTGCTCCACTTCATGCCTGTGTGGTGTTCTTGCTGGTATTCCCATATCCATTTGGCAAGAACTTGTTGAAGTGAGTACCACTTTCCCCACCCACTTTCCTTCCTCCATCCATCTGTCCTACCTCGGCACCCCAAATGGATCATCCTCTTATCTTCATTCTCTTTGGGTATTTTCTGTTGATCCTTTTACTTTTGGTGATTTTTGGTTCATGGCAAGTTCTTGGAATCTCTTCAAGAATCCCGCATGATTGTTACCAACTTCCCCATCGAAATCGCTTTCTGCATGGACCATCCCTCCGTTGTAATCTGGAGCCCCGCATGATTGATCTGCCAGCT
This sequence comes from Lissotriton vulgaris, assembly GCF_964263255.1. Classification (NCBI taxonomy): domain Eukaryota; kingdom Metazoa; phylum Chordata; class Amphibia; order Caudata; family Salamandridae; genus Lissotriton; species Lissotriton vulgaris. The sequence continues at coordinate 944,092,105 of NC_141687.1, read as the reverse complement.
CCCTACCCTGTGTCTGCTCCAGTACCTCCCTGGGAACTGAAGTTGGTGATTGGACTACTGTCTTTACTGCTGTGCAGACTTCTCTTTCCATCAAGTAAATGAATTCTTGATGAAATGAATGACAAAATATATTTGAAGCTCAGATATCTTGGTGTGAGATGTTTGAAAATGTTATTTTGTACACTGTTTGTTGTGCCTTATCAGACTTTCCTGGTCCTTCATACCCTGTTTGCTGTTCTTCGTGTTTTGTCTTGTACAACAACATGTGAGACATTCCAAAATCCTCCGGAAATTTGGAATGTGAGAAATTCCAAAAAGCTCTTAAAGATGACGGGAAGTAGTCCATGGGGTTTAAGTATGGGGCTCTGAGCACTCTGGTCCTACCGTGCAGCCCTGCAGGGTACACCAAATGTGGTGCTGCATGTGAAGACCAAGTTTAAGGCCTAAGAAATAGTCCTACAACAATTTCAAGCCACTAAAAGTGACCTTTGACACTGTGTCCCCCATGCAACTATACTTATGTTTGCATGGGACAGAACAAAGATGTTTAGTCAATGTTGACCCAATTTAACAGTCTCTTTGTAGTTTGGTGTGTCTTGGTTTGTAACACCCCATGCTACCCAAGCAGGCCATGTCTGCCCTAAACCACTATCCAGAATCCACAAAATGTGACCCTCCAGTGGGAGTGGATTTTCACAAACCCATCATTTTACTCTCAAGATACTTTGTGTACTTATTTGGAAAGTGTTACAATGTATACACTGAATACCTCCCACCCTTAGGGAGACTGTCCTAGGCGTTCTCGGGGCATTAGACACCTACTCCTAACTTTGTGCCGCCTGACAATGTAATGAGGATTCAAGAACTATTTTACCTTAAACTCTGCACAGTGCTGTTATAGAAAGGTTTTGACATGGGCCTGTAAGTGTTCAGACAGTATAATTTAACACTGGTTTTCCAAACCCTATGGTGACCAGGCCTCTGCCAGCAGTGGGCCATTACGCCTTCTTTGCCATAATCTGGTGGTTGTTTGGCTGTGAAGGTGATATTGGCATGGAAAATGCCTTGATAAGTACTACAATGTTGAATCATTATAGTGTTTTTATATATTGCATCAAAATCTAATAATGGTCTCATTGTATAGAGGACACAACACATGGTCTGAAACCTTGCCTGCACAGAGGCCGCGTAGGTAGAATGATTACACTCCCAACAATAAAATCTATTGGTTGGTTAGGATGGACAGTGGACTTACTGGCAATATTTGCAGTTCTAAGTTACTTTTTAGGTCTGGCTTGACAGCCTAACTGTTTATTTGCTCTACTGCTGCCTATTCTTTAAAAATAGAGCGAGTGTGGGCTGTCGTTCTACTCAGAAAAAAAAATCTTTTTCACCTAATGCTATTGGCTTGTGGTGTATTATTACTTCTATAAAGTGTCTGCATTACAGTGAATGAGGGACTGTTTTACATTTAAAAAGTACACTGAATTGTTACCCATTACATGTGTGATCTCATGGGTATTGTATACCAAAAGCAATTCTTTTTTAGTTTTATTTTTAAGGCAGTACACTTGTTAAGAATATTTGGTTTAGGACTCTACATCAAGATGGACATTGTCAGTGCTTGTTATCTCATGCTTTTCAGATGTAAAAACAAATAACCTATTAGGGAGAAGCAGAACTGGTGAGACTTCAAAGGAGTGACGGCTTGGTTTTGCACCATCCTGGCCTCTTAGAAAATCAGAAAAGAATCATGAACATTTAGCTGTAATTAATCTTTTGAATGTGAATATTGGGCAGCCGCCTTTCTTTCTCCATTGTGTATTAGGTTCTTATGAAATGCATCGCGTGCACTGTTAATTACCCTTAAAGTGTTGTCCATTGTATAATTGAACCAAAGTTGTGCAAAGCGTTACTGTAGAATACAGCAAACTGTCTGATGGAGTCAAATCTGACCCCAACAGGCCATTGAGAGGTAAACTTATTGCTAATAATTATCACTATTTCCAGCAAATATCTGCTCGTCACCCTCTTTTTCTTGTTCTTTGTGGTGGCACTGGTGTTTAAGTTTCCCACCTGTCTCCGCGCTGCTGCGTATTGTCTTGTGATCTCTTCCAAGCCTACAATTGGCTCTCTGGGGTGGTCTGCCAAATGTGGCAGCTGTGTGCGCCTCTCAGATCCCTATCTCTCTGTAGAAAGAGGGGCACAGCCATTTGTGCCTGAAAAATTTGCAGTCAAATGGAAAGGATGTCTTCCTATTACGAAGCACTGACGTTTGACCAGGGAGAAGATGGGGGGGGTCTTTGGTGTAGGCATCGAGAAGCCACATCTTGGAGTGTGTTCATCCATTTCTCTTCTGGAAAACCCCAACAGAAGACCTGACATGGGGAATCTTCTTCAGGTGACCAGGAGTATCCGGCCACCGCAGCACTTTTGACCTTGGGCTTTCTTCCAAGGAAATCTTGATTTGTGTCTTGCTGCAGTTGGACTTCACCTGATAGGACCCGTTAGAAGGCACGGTCTCTCATGCGAAACGTAAATGATGGCCTTACCTCATCTCTGCCCCCATCCCCCCTCTCAGGGAGCCCTGGGGGTGCGCCACACTCCAGGAAATTGATCAAGTGTTTGCTTTTGGAAAAGAGGACTGTCTTCAGAAACCAGCAGTGGTCTGTGTTTTTTCGACGTGTTCGTACCACTGAAGAATATTTGCGTCACCTGAGTCGTGGTAGGGCCTGTTACACCCTCCTGGCTGGAATGATGCTGAACTTCTTCCCACAGCTGGGCACATCTGGAAAGGTTGCACCTCTAGGCCCACCACTTGCAGTCCCGAGTGGATCTAGCACAATAACAACAAAGCAGCAGCAGCAACCAAACACCATCGACCTGCGGCTATTGGTCTGCTTAGTCAGCACCTGATCGGGTTGCTTGAGGGCTGTGTGTTTGCTGGTTCCAGGAGATAGTGGTGTCAGAGCTCAGATGTATGCAGAAAGGAAGGCTATTCTGAGGGGATAGGGTTACCTTGTCGCTGCCAGCAGAATGTATGTATCGCCTTGAGTTCCTCAACTTCTTCCTGTCAGGGCGTATCCTCCTTCAGTTTACTTCATACACACCAGGGTGAAGATGCCTTGACCTCTAGCTGGACTTGTTCAAGACGAATTGAAACACAAACTTTTGAAACGCATCATTGTATTCCCCTTTATGTCAAGAGTTTTTTTTAACTAAGGTGAATTAATATTAATCATGATGTAACTGTTCTTGGTGATTTTCTATTTTCTGTTATTTCGTTTTTTTCTTAGCTGTTTCTGTACTGTTCCCTGTGAAGGCCCTGAACTGTGTCAGTCTGCATTTAGTTTGTTGTTCTGTCCTTGAGCCAAACAAGTGGGTAAAATAAGCCGTTCGGCCATCCGCTCTGAGGGTGGTGTCTTACTTTCTTTATCTTTGCGACTGTAGGCATGACCTAAACATACGCCAGTGTGCCCTATCCCACAGGCTCTAGAATTTTTACAAAGACTTTCCCGAAAATACTGATTTTCCTGGCCTAGAACTCTACCCATCCGCTTTGAAAGGCTGTCCAGGCCTTGGCCCTCTCATACTTTACTTCTTAAGTAGGCCTCAGTAGACTTTTTAATAAGGCACTAGTAAAAGTCGCAATTATCCAGAATTTTCTCCAAATTTCGCCTTACACCGTCTTGCTTCATTGTTTTTCAAATGGGTAAACAATTTGCATAAAAAGTCTTGGGACATACACTAGAGTGGCTCGCACAGAAAATCTCTTGCCAAGAGATATTTTTTTCTCGAACTAACGTCTCGACATTACTTGCTACACATTTTTTTTTTTATACACAAAGTGCATGCTTGCTTAAAAAACTCACGCAAGATAGTGACCAATCACAATTCACTCGGAAAGCATAATTTAATTGAATTTTAATTGGTCCTTTAATAGGCAAAAGGGAACAGAAAGCACTTGTCCTTGGTTAAGAATACCATATGTACTGACCGACTCTTTATCTAAAGAGCTACAACAGGTGCACGGTGTCTTACAACACCTAATGGTTTGTTAAAAATACCTGCAAGTACAGATTCTTTATCTAATGAGATGATAATAGGTACAGACCCTTGACCTGAGAATGCCAGCAAGTTCAGAACTTTTGTGAAAGAATGTGAGAAATTGTGGAAGTTTTGCTTGACCCCGACCTATAAAGGCCTTTTGGGTGATAATACAGGTAGATACAAACCCTTTACTTAAAGAAGGTACCAAAAGGTACAGGTCTTTTGGCTGAAGCTAGGGATGCATGAATCGCGACAGTCCCTTTTGCTAAGGGAGCACCGTTGCCATGGATGCATCAGTCAGTAGAGGCCTTATGGCTGGGACTGGGAGTGCACCAGCTGCTGGGGGCCATCTTGATTACGATTACACCAGATGTTACACGCCCTTTAGGTTGACTTAGAGTGTACAATAGGTAAAGTTTTAGTAGAAAAATACAATACCAATAGTTACAGGTGGCTTGGCGACGATGACTCCGTAAGTACTGACCCTTTGCAAGCACCTTCGAGGCCTTTCGAGTACACTCCCTCTCCGCCGTGTCTAGTGTGCCTGTGTAAAGGCCGCATTCATGCCAGGGCCTCCCTTGGGAGTTCATTGTATGGAGAGTTGACCAGTGGTAATAACCTGCAGATACGGCCTTGAACCGGTCCCCGGGAGATGCCCCTCTGCTAAACGAAACCATCCTCCTTGTATATTGAAAGGTTTAAAGCTCTAACTGTGTCTTCGCTGCTTTTGCCGCGGGCCCTCCCTTGGTCTCAGTGCGGTACCGCGCGCCCTCTAGTGGCTGACTGAGAAATCTGTTATGACTATAGGCCTGCCCTGCTCCATTAATACATTGTTTTTATTTTCCAGTTTTCCTTTATTACTGAGTCACGTTTGTATTGGGGTCAGTCCTTGTCACTCAAAGATATGTTTTATTTTCACCTTTGGGATTCCGGCAGGCTTCTTAGATGCCTTTGCCCTCCCTCTCTTCTTCTTCGGTGTGCGCTGTGCGCGGTCCCCTCTGCTCTCTGCCCCGGGGTGAGCCGGTCACCGGGCAGCAGGCCGTTGTTTGTTGTTCCGTTCCATGGCAACCCCTGTGCTCTGCCCTCGGTTTCCATGTCTGCAGAAGGCCCGGGACTGGTGTTCTTGCTGCTGGGTCACATGAGCCGTCTGGGCTCACGGACCAGGGCGGGTCCGTGGGCAGCCGCGGTTGCCTCGTTAACGCTCTCGCATGCAGCCCGTCGGTGTGAGGGGGCTCCTTTTTATTGGGTCGGTATCTGTGTACCCTGGAAGGCAGCCGAGCTCTTCACATGGGCCGGGAGACCACCTGCCGGGCCGTGAAGGTGGCAGGTGCCCGGACGAGCTCTACTATGAAAGAACGTAAGATACAAAAATACAGAGAGAGTACATTTTGGATGCATATATCACATAGACAGAGCACATAAAAATATCTCTAGTAACAACAAAGGCAAAGTACAACTTTTCCCCTGGAGCGCTCCCTTGTCTACTAAGAATTTGGTTGTTTCGATCCTTTACTTCCCATTATCGCCACCTAGTGGTGACGTGCTCTCATACATCACCGCTTGAGAGAGCCTCCCAAGCAGTCATTGTTAGTAAAGCTGGTAATAATGAATGCACGTCCGCAGCACGCTCTGCCTTTGGTCTAGTTTCTGGGTGCCAGTCACAGGTGCTCTTTATTACTGACGGAACTCAGCACTACTCTTATGTCATCCTTAGAAGGATGAACGGCTGAATGGACCCACTTGTGTTCAAAGATTTGACCTTCTGGTTAGAAACCTCTACGATGAATGCATTAGTCCACTGAGCTATCTTACTGGATAAGTGACCGAGGAGAGTTTCCTGTCCCTTTGGGGAGCACTAGACCTGCCTATGGTTCGTCTGCTGCTTGGAAAATGCCCCCTGAATTATTCAGTTGTTGAGCCCAGAGAACCTTAAAACTGTACTGAACAGCACTGACTACCCAGTGCTTATTTTGTAAAAATAGAAGTGCCGGGGCCCTCGTCAGGCCACTGCGGCTTGCACCACCCAATGCCCCTGCCAGGGCTGCCAATGACAGTATTAATACAACTACCAAGCAGCACATTCCTCTTAGTGTGATATTTCATACTATTCCAGGTCCCCAAAGCTATAATAATGGTTCGGGTGGCCGGTATTAAAGAACTGTTGTTGTGCACTTCAAACAGCGCTACCATATGGCAGACTGTCATAAGTGCTGGTGTCGACAATTAAGTGCCGTTGCTGAGCACCGGAGACCACCGGTTCAGATTAAGCACTGCGCCTGCCTTAAGAGCGGAGGCGGCCATCTTCCTTGCCTCGAGGCAGCCCCTGCTTCATACACGCTTGGTGCAGTGATCCTGCTCGATGTAGAATCTTTGGGGAATACACCGCAACCCTTTAGGAACCAGGCAGCTGCTATTTACCTGAATTAAAAGTTCAACATAGGATTATTTCAGAACCCTACAGAAAGTTAATTTGTTTAACAAGCAGCAGAATTGGAGACTAAAGAAGGACAAAGCTTCAAATCTATTTATTTATTTATTCAAAGTTTTATATAGCGCGAACAAGATCTTAACAGATATCATAGCGCTTCACGGGGGGGGAGTGGGCAAACAGGAGGGTGAGTAGACCTAATAATTAGGTACAATATAGTGAACGGTAGCATAATAGGATAACAGTCATGTGCTAATAAGATACAGGTAAACACTCAGACAGTAAAATAAGGCGGTGCAGAGTCTTTGATCTAACTATAATAGAGATCATGAAATAGCAGAGAACACTCAGACAAAAATATAAGACGGTGCTGAGTCTGAGCTAGCTACAATACAGTTCTAGCGAGAACAATGAACATTCAAATAGACATTATGATAGGGCGGTGCAAAGACTCTGATCCAGCTGCCATAGAGATCAGTGGATACCAGTAAACCCTCAAAAGACAATACTATAGGACGGTGCATAGTCTTTGATCCAACTGCAAAAGAGGTCAGTAGGTCATGAGCATAAAGTTATTGGAACATTAAGTATCCAACGTTACAAGATCGGTGCAAAGTCTCTGAGCAGCAACAGTGAGGATCAGGTGAACTTGGCCATAAGGATGGCTTTCACTTCTTTCTTGAAGAGTACAGTGGAGGAGATAATCCTCGTTTCAGGAGGGAGTGCATTCCAGATCCTGGGTGCCATTCCTGAGAAGGAGCGTTTGTAGGTTTTTTTCCTTACGGAATCTGCGAGGTTTCAGGAGCAGACTTTTTGTACTTCTATTGGATCTCGAACCTCCTGATATAGTCAACTTTTGAGTGAGGTAGGTGGGAGCCTTGTGGTGTATGGCTGAGTGTGTCATAACCGCAATTTTCAATTGTATTCTGGCTTCGAGGGGAAGCCATTTCAGGGATTTCAGGTCCGGGGTTATATGAGAGTGTTTCCTTGAGCCCGTAATGAGTCTCGCGGCAGCATTTAGGGAGGCTCTTAGGGGTGCTGTTGTTGCTTGAGGGAGACCGCTGAGGGCCACAATTCCATAGTCTATGCGGGGGATGACTAGTGCTTGTACAGCAGTTTGGAAGTCCTTGGCTGGGAGGAAGGGTTTGAGTTTCCTCAAGGTGTTGATTTGAAAGTTAGCTCCTTTCGTTGCTTTGCTAATGTGCTGTTGCATATTGAGCTTTGCGTCAAGTGTGATGCCTAAGGATTTCGCAGAGTCCACGACGATGGGTTGGACATTGAATGCTGTTAGGTGATTGAGCCATATTTGGGTGGTGGTAATTTTAGCAGGGGGTGATATCAGGAGGAACTCAGTTTTCAATGCATTTAGTTTGAGGTGATTGTCAGCCAACCAAGATTGGGTGTTCCTAAGTGTGCAGTTCAGAAGTTTGATATCTTCCGGGGATTGTACCTTTAGGTAAAGTTGAGTGTCATCGGCATACGTGTGGAAGTGTACATTGGATGCCTGGAGCATGGTAGCGAGTGGTTCCATGATGAGGTTGAAAAGCGTGGGTGAGAGGGAAGATCCTTGTGGGACGCCTAAATCTACTGGCACTGGAGAGGACAGCACATTGTTGATCTTGAACTTTTGGGATCGGTTGTGTAGGAAGGAAGTGAACCATTTGAGTACAGTCCCGGATAGGCCCATTTTGGTATTCAGGAGCTCTAATAGGTTCTCATGTTTGACCGTGTCGAATGCTGAGTTTGAGTTTGGTGCCCATTAAGAAATAACCAGGTTACAGGAGGGAGTACAGTACTACAATAAGGACACTCTATCACCTGAGTTGTGAATACATGGATGTATAAAGTGCGCTGCCTATAAGAGGAGATTAGTCTAAAGGAGACCAGTTCTTAGGGTAGGGTCACTTTAAGGAGAAACTGCTCCCGTTTTATGCCCCCAGCCAATTTAGAACAGGGTAGATTTAACATATGTGATCTGGGGTGAAATAACATATGCGAATAGTGCACTTGTGCGGTAGGTGATGGAAGCATCGTGGCGTGTATGTGCAATGAAGTGTTGACATTCTAGCTGTCAGCGATCCCCTATGACTGGGGGATGGTGGGTGGAGCACTTCACTGGGTTTGTGGCATCACTTTTGACGCAGAGGCATCTGTGTTGGGACTCTTGTACACTATGTGAGACCTTTGTCACTTACATTCTATATCCCATAAGGACTATAGTGAGTGATTTGACCCAAGTTCCGGAGTTCTCAGATTTCCCCAGTTTCCTGTGGCACATACCAGGACCGAGTCTCCCGGATAAGCATGAGCAGAGTTTCCTGGAGAGGTGAGCAACGTCGGTGTAATCCCACTCTCTCCTCTCTTCAGTTGTCACGTCATGGCTCTAAATCTCTTTCCAGCCATTGGTTCTTTCCACAAAGACGTGGACACAGTCTCGAGCCGCTGCCATCAGCAAGTCCTCGCTGACATTCACTGGCTTACCCTCCTCCTAGGCTTCTTGCTCTTCTAAGACACTACTCCATTCCGCTCTCATCACCCACTCATCCCTCTCACCAGGATATAATACATCTGCTCAACCTATTCACCCCATCCACACCCACCCTATGACTATCACCTGAAAGAGGCACCGACCCTCACCCTTACTCCTGGATTCCATCTCTCTCGACCTGTCCAACAGACCCTTATTTGTTATTTGACTCTCGCTATTTGCCCGCCACACATTTTACTCCTGCTGCCTCATTGCCACACTCCCAAGCCACTCACACTATCCACTCCGGCAAGACGCAGAAGGACACACTTTTCTGGACCTGGTAGAAATCACAGCTGGACATGCATCCTGAAGCCTACAACCTAGCGACGAGGACCCTAAAACAGGTCATCTAAATCTCAGTGCTTTCACGATCCCCTCATCTCCCTGATACCTGGCCCTCAACAACTCTCCCATCCTGTCGACTACCTACTACCTTTCAAACATCCAGCCTCTTGGTCCCTCTGGCGTCTTCTAAAAAACCTCACCAATCGAAGCTACCCTGACCATAATCCTGTAAAAAACAACCTCCACCCCCTCTGCCCCTTTATTCCCTCCAGGTATTCGACTCCCCCCAATATGGTCTACAGCAACAGGTACCTCTCCCACAAGACAGTTTCATTACTCTGGTCTACAGACTGACCAAGCCACCCCTCTTTCTCTTTTAGTCCCAACATTTTAAGCCTGTTGCTCACTCCTACAGAGTTCACTTTCATCTTCAACATTATTCACTCATTCCTTTTGTTCTGGCACCTACCCAAGACATTTTAAATCAAGCGTTTAGATATGACCACTCAAAAAGCCCACTGCTGAACCAGACTTCTGCTGTCAAATTTTTATCTTGTCGCTCTACTCCCATTCCTTCCCACAATGCCTGAACATTTGGTGTTTAATCAGCATACTTTTAACTCTGTTCAGTCCTCGTAGAACCCGCACAGTTCGCACCACTCTCTCATGTATACAGATGTCTCACCTGCTCAAAACACTCTGACCCCTGCAGCACTCTTCAGCAGTTGTCCACCCCACAGTGGTACCCATTGCACATTCATACCCACCCTGGCTACATTTGCGTCGACGACCCATTGAACCTCACTGCATCTCATTGGGCCTCTCTCTTTCACCGCTGACGCACAACCTATTTGTGTTTGCGCCGCTGTCCTGCATCCACTTATGGAATGTTAATTTCATATAATATTAATATAGTTAATATACTTTTCTTACCTTCTTTATACTGCATTCTTCTATGAACTTGCAGCCTCATTTGGTTTCCGCTGCATTCTCCAAAAGGTTGAAACTCATACCTTTTTTATCGTCTACAACCTTCATTGCCCACCTCTAGTTCAGAATCCCTGACCATTTTACTGCCAGTGGTCACTGGAAGTGTCTCGAATATCTTCTACATTCTTCCAAAACAGAAAGCATTTATTGTCTATCTCTCACAAGCAGACACTCAAACTTAGGTGTTTTCCATGGGTTTCTTAGGCTGCCACCAAAAATGACATGTACCACAAAATGGTAAGCATGTACCTCTCTGTAGATGTGGTTCTGGCTGTGGCGAGTTGCTGCGTGAGTCAGATGACTTATGAGTAGAGGGTCATCAGACCCAAGCGCCCTGGGATAGCAGGATGGTCTGCCTGCAGATGGACGTTGGTCCTGTAACTTGAGGCGTGTAGTTCTTGGACCCTGAAAGTAAGCCACGGTCACAGCATGTGTAGTATCCGCTGTAATGTCTCTTTTAGGGAGGAGTATGTTGCAAGGTGACACTGCTGCAGACCCCACCTTCTTCCGGAGTGGCAGCCATTTTCTAGTCACAGATGCACGTGCTGGGCAGCAATGTGGCGGCAACATGGACTGTCTTCCACTGTACATCCCGTCTGAGTCTTTACAGGTCCCAGTAGAAAGGCAGATTCCCAGACAGGGTGAGGGCAATCCAACCCCCCTGGCATGCAAGGCTGGCCTGGAAGCTGGTGAGACAACAGCTGCTGGAGTGGACGTTTATAGCTGCTATACTGCCTCTCCGGAAATGGTTGGGTACCCGCCACCTCCCAGCCTCATATGAACTTTGACCATATATCAGCAGTTTGTTGGTGAGAAAGTGGATATTTCCATTCTTTTTGTATCGGATATTGACAATTCAGGGACGGCTCCTCTGTTTGAGCGGAGAAGCGTCGGCCCGACTGCGCTAGAGCAGCGGGCACACACAAATAAGTATAAGTAAAATGGTATGGCATGGCATTGGTTGGCATGGCATGCCATTGCCATTTTACTTAGGGGTCATAGTGCAAGGGCAGGGGGTGTGGTTGAATCCTGCAATTGCAGGATTACAGCTGCCCCTGTAGTGCGCACGTGGGGTTGGCCGGCTCTATTGCTACGGCCAGCCTGACATGCGTACTGTAAACCTAGCAATATCCTGACTGTGAAACAGCCACGGAATTGCAGGCACATGCCCCCAGCCTCCAAATGAGCACTGTGAGCCTGCTCCCACCAATCCTGGAGCTGCTCTCCGCATGAGAGCAGCTCCAGGATTGGTTGTATTGGTGTTCACTGAGCAGAAAGAAAGTCCTTCCCTATCCTGCTTGTGGACACTGATCGGGTAAAGTGTGCACCCGGGGGAGCAGTATATGGTGAGTTTGGCGCCGTAGCACCCCACCATTTTTTTATAGTTGTAGCCGCTACCGATTAACATATCACTCAGTCTCACCCTCCGTTGAGAGTTTTGGAATAATGACACTTGAGCGAGCGCCATCCACTTACCTTGAGTAACATGCTGTGTACCATCACTGAACGGGTCATATGTAACACAAGTAAAAGGCACTGGGATGTGTTCAGGGCTATTGGGAAGTGTTGGCAACCACCAGATGCAAATTAAAGAAGACTCGTGTTACTCAACATATTACAGTCTCTTATCTTATCACCAGAGGTAAAATAAAAGTACAGGTGTTTAACGGTTGTTCTCGGTTTTTCTGTAATTCTTATTTTCTGGAAGCAGTCTCATGTATGGCCGGCGGTCAAAACACCCAGAAACAGCCATCACTTGTTTAGTCCACAAGGAGTTTTCAAAATTGTTAGAAGCTCTGTTCTACCTAAATATGTATACATTTCAGTCTTGTAATTAATGTGAGTTTAAAAAAAACAGATGAGAAAGTCTGTGACATATGAGTGGACCCAGGTCTTTGGCCAGAGCGGTGCACGTGCCCAGTTTTTACTCCCCGACAGTGGTGGTCTGACCTACAAGGGTAAATTTACACCATTGTGCTCTTACCCTGTGCTCTACAAGTATACTACGAGAAAACAAAATGGGCAAGCGGCCGCACACCCAAAATGGGATGTGTGAAGGGAATGTTACCAGTGCTTGGGATTGGTTCTAAGGTGTCTAATTCTTGATGCATTTAAAGCGTGCATGTCCCCTATGGGGAGAAGCGTTTATTAATGTAGAGTATGTACCTTGGATGAGTAGAAGGTATGACTGTTTAAAGTTTCAAGTGGAAACGGTAAGTACTGTGAAAGAAGTACTCGCGAGTACCATTGTGTAACTTTTGTGGGCCTGTCTCCATAATTAGCACCAGATCATAGTTTAGGAGACTTACCCGTGACCTTTGATTGAAACGGAACCATTCTATATCCAAATGATCTTAATTACAGCACAGAATCAAAAAGAACTCTAACAGACGACAAGACGCAGACAGGTAGGGGGGTATTGGCAAATTAAATGCAATGTAAAGGATATGGTTTTTTTTTTACATTAAATGGCCATGTAAAGTTATAACCATATATGTGGCATGGGTAGTTTCTCCTTGGCATTGTGCACCTAGGCCCGAATACTTGCTTCTGGAACTGTCTCTGTTTAGAGTTCAATAGATGTGCTGTCGAGAAATGTATTCTGATAAATTATATTCTTACCGTATATTGCATATCTGTTTCCCTTGTAAACTTTATGGTCAGGCTTTAGAGGTACGTTTGCCCAGGTTGCCAAAACAGCAGTTTACCAGTTCTAACTTCTAGAGTACATGATTGCCACACTGGTCACTTGTTTTTCCGAGCCAGAAAAAAAGGGGGAACGGGTAGTTAGGATTGGGGTTGAGAGCACTGGGGTTTAGTCTCATTTTCACGACCAATATTCTATGTAGTGTTCGGCAGAGCATCCACTCCAGAGATATGCATGGGCTCCTAGGTGACCCAGTATAAGGCCCTCCAAATATGTAAAGAAAACCACAGTGGTTTCCTGGTGAGATGAAGGTAAAATGTATTTGAGAGATATGGTCTATGTTCATAGTAGCAGTAAGCAAAGAGGTAGCAAATGTCTCCATCTACTGTGGAAGTAGAAAATAGCTGAACATGTGGCTGAGTAGTAGCAGCCGTTTTGAGCCATGTGCTGCATCAGTGTGAGCTGTTTGACCCCTTAGTGGCGGCTCCCCCGTTAAGGCAGTGGAGCGTCACCCCACTTCTGAGAGCCAGGAGATTCAAACATGAAAAATAAAATGATAATACCACAACTTTATTATCATTTTAATTTTCTTGCAGGCTGCCAGCCGAGCCGACTGAGCCGAGTCTATAGACAGGCAGGCCATCATGACGGGCGGCAGCTACAGCAGGGAGGAGTGGTGGTGAGCCCTGCAAATGTGCTCGCTGGTTTGGCCGGCCGTCTTAGGATGGCCAAACTGACATGCACACTTGGATCTCTCCAACCCGAGCAATGTTGCTCAGCGAGGACGAGAACAGGCACAAGCTCCAAATTCCTGAGTGAGCACCAAACCAGCCTGCTCAGACCAATCTCAACGCTTCTCTCATGCTAGGTAAAAGTATTATCAGTATGAGAGCAGTGTCTGGATTGGTATAAGGGAATTTGGGAGCCTGTGCACCTGCCCATGGACTGCCAGGGCAGGAGCAGAAGAGCACCAAGGCGGTGGACGGCAGGTAAGTACTCTTAAATGTTTTTTATCCTCCCCTTGCTGCATCACCACTTTTATTTCACATCAGCCGCCACTAGACACCTTGATGAAGGGTACAGGGTTAGAAACGTAACCACTATTTTGGAGCGACCAGGAATGTCACAAAAATCCATACCCAGAAATTGACTGTAAAGCGTGATGTCATTGGAGTAGTGTTTTCTCTAATTCTACCTCTCTCTGCTCCTCCAGTATGCCCAGGGTCTCCCAAAATGGATCCCAGTGTCTTCCATATGTTGTGCCCATTGTAAGTACACACACACCTCTACGCACACACACACAAACAAATACACGTATGCAACTTCCAGTGTAATGTATGCGCTATTTACTCTTCATAATATTGTATTGCTATATGTAGGTAATCTAAGAATACAACTGTTCCACTGTACCTTCCCACAGACACACATACATGCCAACGCTGCACGCAATCCAATGCAGGCCAAGCGCGAGTTAAGCACGCAACAGCAGAACTTTACCAGTGTGGGCTGGGAAGCACCACTCCTGTGACCCAGGTATAAAGGACCTGTCCACTCTGCTGATCACAGAAACTTAAAACCCGTCATGCTGCCACAGCCGCGCTCAGGCTACTTCACTCCTGGCGAAGGCGGTGGCCTTCCACCACTTCTGTGAAGCACCTTGGATCCCCACCCTAATCTAAGCAGTCCACGAGGCAGGCCTAGGTTATAGTGCACATGGATGATCCATGTCCGCGCGTGCCAAAATACTTACCAGCGATCCAGATGTCACCACAGTTGGGGTACCAAAGGCTGCGCTGCACGTCTGTTACCATGCAAGGAACTTGTCCGTCCCAACAAAGTGAAAGGCGGCTCATGGAGGGGCTGGGCCTTCAGTCCATCCTGCTCAGAAAACCGCTGTGCGGGTTCAGGCACAGACCAGGATTGCTGCTAACAGAGACTAATCCCTGAATTACTGGACTGTTTCATAAGATTCTGTTCAGAAACATAGCTGCCAAAGTTTGAAATTGCTATGTATGACACTTTCCTAAATTCAGTGTAATTCTGAGTGACATTTCAACACTATGAATGACACTGGCAAGCAAGATAAAGCAAGGAAGAGAGTTTACCTAGTCACCTGAATAAATGCTTCAAATAACCAAGTTTTAACCGTTTACAATCCCATGGAGAAGTGCATTACCATACAATAATGTCAAGGTACAACCTGTCTGTGCATTAGCTTGCACAGTGCACAACATAAAACAAACATTTGAAATGCAATAGGTCTCGCATTTACGCGAATTTAAGCTTTTGTTATTGTAAATAGCAATGCCTTTTATTTTTGTAAATAAAGCACATGTCAGGGCGCCCCTTGCAACCAATGAAGTAGCATCCGTCTACTCCAGGGCCTCTCTGTCCCGTGTGTATCCTGGCCCAGTCTCCCAGGATGTGAAAGGCCCAATCTCGTCAACTGCCTAATAAATCAACCGCTCTCAGCTGACTCGAGTCGCCAAAGCCACTGCAGACTGGCACTGGGCAAGCCTCAGAGTGAGGCCGAGGCACACCGCATGTATAGTTCTAAACAAATGAAATAAGAGAGGTATGTTGTCATTGCGCTCTAATAAAAGCTGCACTCTGTGCAGACACGTGACGTGGCTGGTGCTGATCTTGTAGGCACAGAATGAGCTGCACTTGTGTGTTATTCACCGCTCCCTCGGACCACCGCTCAGAGGCCCTAATCATTACTAATTCGTGCGCTTGAGTAAGCTAACAGACAGAGGCTGCACATTAAGGCATTTAAAGCATTTCGAACATTATCCGCAACTTTTGTCTTCAATGTATGATTTTATGACACCTGCGCTTGCCTTGGAAACGCACTTATTTAATGCAGCGACGACCAAAGGAGCAAAAGCATTTACACATGTAGCTTGAAGCCAAAGCATTTGTTACGTGGCGCTTCAAAATAATCATTCATCCCTTTAATCAAAGATTTTTGGGAGGAGAACACGCTCAGCCACCCCCCCCCCCCCCTCTGCCCCCTCCCCCCTCCTCCTGCTGGAGGAGGCCTCGATCACTGTGGGGCTGGCTGGCACTGATGCGTGCTCCGCTTCTGCGGGTGCCTCCTCTGCTGCCCCTGCGCCTGGCACCGGTGGGAGGGCTCCTGGGGCCGTGCCCAGATCTGTATGAGTGGCAGAGTGGCGCGGCTGCGCCTCCCAGACTCCCCCCGGGCCTCGCAGATAGAAGCAGCAGAGAGCACCGCTGGGCCCGGGGAGCGAATTACCAATGATGAGGCAATCACCCCCAGTGATGGAGGTCAAAGAGGACACACATGACGTCAATGTGACGCGAGGCGGATCGCTGTGGCCCTGGACACATCTGATTCCTTTTCAAAACTCACGCTCCTCTGTTGCTGGCTACTTGTTAGACGTGGGTGATGGGTTTCGGACTGCTTCCGGGATACTGTCATTTGCACGCGCGCACGCACTCACAATCCACGTGCATCTACAAGGTAACGTCAGCTCGACGGATTCATGTGCCTGCTGTAGAGATCTGCCTAATCTGTAGGAAATTGGGCTGAACCCTTTTGGGATTGGACCTCAAATTACAGCACGTGAAGAGGACATAGGAAACCTATGTTGGCATAATTATACAAAAAAATGCATTGTTTTATAAACCTGTAATACCATAAGTGCTGATAGACCCTGGTTTGCAGTCGTTGTATTAATAATTGATAGCAGAACAGTTATCCCGAGTCATAAAATCACAACTAAATCATTGAATAGGGGTCAGCGAATATTTTGGATCACAAACTTGGGTATTTCTTGTAAAAACAATAATAAAAATGTAAAGGTCGCAGTGTTACAAGTGAATTGGGCTTCACATGAAAATAAGGACTTTCACAAGTAGTTTATATGCATGTGTGATTTATGTTGTCACATGTGAGGAAATCCTAAACACAGGTATACATTCAAATACAAGATGCCTTAGAGGTACACGTGTGGCGTGGATCTAGACTACTTGTGAGAAAAGGTGAATAAGGTCTGCATTTGCATACATTGTGTCAGTCAAAATATCTTTATTCGGCTTATTAAAAACCATACAAAGAAATGAACAATAAAATACATTTCATACAAGATTTATCATAATACACATGATACAGAAATCTAGCAACAATTTT
The DNA here is from genome assembly GCF_964263255.1 of Lissotriton vulgaris. Classification (NCBI taxonomy): domain Eukaryota; kingdom Metazoa; phylum Chordata; class Amphibia; order Caudata; family Salamandridae; genus Lissotriton; species Lissotriton vulgaris. The sequence continues at coordinate 944,075,022 of NC_141687.1, read as the reverse complement.
AAGATTTATAAAAAACAGTTTAAGAAAAAAATGTGTTTAACATTAATAACTAATCTTGGCAGGCAGCTTTCGCCCTTGAGGCGGCTACCAGGAATTTAGCAACGCAATAAGTAATGTGAGGGTTAGGTAGGAGTTGTAAGTAGAGTAAAGCCGGTCTCACCTGTGTGAAGCCGGCCTCCTTGAGAATTGGCAACAATAATTTTTTCCTAGGCTCTAAATATAAACCACAAAACATAACAAAATGCATTGTGTCCTGCACTGAGAACTGGTCACAGCTGCAGGGCGGAGCTAATTCTGGTTTCTGCCAGTTATTAAAAGAGCCTAAATAATAATGCAGCAAATTAAATCTAAATTTGGTTAAAAGAAACCTGGTAACATAACCAAGGTATGGTGCAAGTGAAGGTGAAGTAAGCAGCAGGCAATGGTCCCTCACTGCCGGCTTTGCTAGTTCGCTCTCTTCACGGCACATCTCCTTCCTTCCCATAAAAGACTTTTTGACTGAATCAAGATCTTGAATCCTAATGGACTCCGGAGAAGTAAAAAGCTCCGGGCGTCCTAGATCAGAAAAAGCTTTTGCTAGATAGGCCAGCCAAGGAATTTTGTTAAATTTGTCAAGGGACAGGACATCGGTCAGGATCTTGTGGTTTAATGGGAGTTCTTCGTTCATCCATATTTTTAACCATAGAATCAGAGGGGCCATGCTCAACTTATCTGAGAGAAACTGTAGGCCAACTTCTTTATGTATGGAAACTTATCTGAGAGAAACTGTAGGCCATACATTGTGGTCTGAGAGTTGCTGAGGTAGCATGACTTCAGAGTACTTGCAAGAAACGTTACGCAAGGTATATATGTGTGTATATATATGTATATATATATATATATATATATATATATATATATATATATATATATATATATATATATATATATATATATATACACACACAGTGGCATTGAGTTACCAGCATCATTTAAGACTTGCAATAGGAAGTTGCACAATTGTGTAGGCTTGGGAAACGTTTCAAACTCTGCGAACTACGGGTGGGCTTCATCAGGGCCATACCGGGGAACCAAAAGCAGAGCTGGCAAAGATTCTCATGCAAGCCCGCTCCCTTCATCTCTTCGGGCTATCGTTCTTTCCTTCCTTCTGTCACCCTCCCTTTCTCGCACTCTTAAAGCCCTTTACCCCTACTGCGATTAACAGGGACATAGGCTACAGGAGCGGCCCTGGGCTTTCAAAACCGGCCTCCAAAGGATCCAGGCCATCGGGCAATGCCTGGTGGAATAAATGGCTTTTCTTGCTCTAGGCCTAATTATGGTAAACTTTGAGAAACTATGCTCGGTGGTAAAAGCTTCACATACCGTTGACGTCATAACAGCCCTATTAAATAACAGAGCTTCTCTGTCCATCACACCTCTGTTCCCAATTCACGTTCGTAAAGGTTTGGGCTATCTACTCCTCTCCAATGTTACTTTTGTCATTCAGGATAGAGTAAAAGATACTGCTTGTTACATTTTACCAAATGCAGGAGTAAAATAAAGTGACTATTTATATGTTTTTAATTGCAGTCCAGTTATATTAATATTCCATGGCACCAACAACAACTTGTGGACCTTTCAGATGCTATTTTTGGTTTTCTCTATCCAAGAAGAGTTGCCAACAGAGCTTTTTTTTTAACGTTGACAAAACAGAAAGGAGATCAGTTTGTTTGGGATGAGTCCGCTTTTCTGGATTAATCTGGCATCCATTTACCGTTTTACATTACAAACTAGACAAAACTTAAAACAGGTACTCCCGCCTTGGAGGAAAGACGAAACAAGTGCTTTCACTCACTTACATTTTCAAATGAATGCGCTTTAGATAGGAAAAATGGCTCCAGTTTAAAAAGATTTCTGGTATTCAAACTGATAACCTACCTGGTAGTATAATATTCGGAGGACCCCAGGGCTGGACAGGAATGAACCTGCAGCCTCACCCTCTTGTATCACTGGTCTCCTTGGCAGTTCCATATAAACTGATATATTTCTTCCTTTTACCCATGTATAATTCTCGTGCAGTAAGGTTGTTTTTAGGTTTTCTGTGCAATTCCTTTCACCATTCATGGCAAACTCCTTGATGTCATGTGTTACCTGTAGTAGCAATACTGCCATTCATGGCAAACTTATTTTATGTTACAAGGGGTCTACTTTCCATTCGGTGTATTCTTCCACCTCCACTAAGACTAATTCATGTCTGAAAAGTGCAGTCTCCCGTCATACATTTAATTCATTTTCTCGTCCATACCTTGTAAACACAACACAATCCCTTTTTAATTCCACACAGCAGAAGGCATTTTTTAAAAATACTTTTGTAAATACCCTAGTGCAAGAGTCAAACCAAGTGATGTCCTGTTCATGTTTTAAGTGCGATCTTGTGACACAGATGGTGACTATAGCGATATTACCTATTCCTGTATCATAACCTGAGTATTACTAATCTTAGTATTTTTAGCCAATCAGTAGCAGCTGCTGAAGCTGGAGGAGGCACCACACACATGACATCACACAATCCAGGACAGGCGCTGTCGAATGCAGCCATACATCAATCATGAACAGCTGCTGTGCCTGGGCACCACACAATCACTGTGAGCTGTGGTGCCAATGGGAGTCTTGGATGCATTATAACACGCATTCAAGAACAGCTGCTACACCAGAAGGAACTTCAAATACATTGAAGCCACACAGTGAAGGGCAGCTGCAGTGCCCATGGATGAGCTGCGTGCATTATGACATCGGAGTCGATATCAACTGCTCACAAGGGGGCATCATATGCATTATGACGTCATTAAGTTATTCTATCTGCCTCGAGAGCTACATGGACATGCTTCTAATTAGGGTTGTGTTGGTGCCATTGGATCTGTTGGAACAGACAGGTTGTTTGAATGCCTAGAGTGACCATTTAGCAATAGAACTGCATGCTAGTGATATAAAAACGATTGTGCGTGGACTGATAAGAAGGGTATCAGTTTAGGTGCTGCACTTTAATAACAAGAATAGTAGACAACTAGTTGTGCTTTTTTGTTGTTGTTGATTTTTAAAAAAATTTTTTTTTTACATTGAGTACATTTTTGGACGATTCATTCAGTGTCTCATGGAATCTAACATGTTTCAGCTTCCTGACATGTATATCGTTGGAGCCTTCATCGGGGTGTATGTAGTAAAGGCTGTAGAACTCACCTCTGTGTTACATGGTTTCTAAGAACTCATGCTTTGTCAGATCATGGCAGTCATATGTAACAGTGTACAGCCTTTTTTCCCCATGATTATTCTAATGTGCCTGACGTGATCGACTATTCCCCAGCCTTACTGGGGTTTGTAAACTTCTACTCTGGTGTGCATCCTGTCTCATGGCTGTAGGCAATACCTATTTTAGGGTGGTTTCTCCCCGGCCTGGCTCTTACACAAGCGAACATCCTGTCCTCCTGACCCTACTCCTCTGCACCAAACTTTCACTTATAGCCATCTATGGGTGTGGCTTGATATGTTTTTGATTGACTTTCTCGGAACATTGAGTTTGAATTTGTGAGTATATCTGCAGTATTAACCCTTTGTCGCTTTTCGACAGACCGTAGTGCACCACTGAGCGCCTGGGAGAGCAGCATAGTGGACCGGCTCATGACTCCAACTCTGTCCTTCCTGGCCCGGAGCAGGAGTGCCGCCACTCTTATCGGCAGCCGCAAGGATCTTGGTAAGGGGCATCCTGCTAGAAGCCCAGGTCAGACTCTGTTACTTCCATTCGCTACAAACACAACCCCAAAACCTCGCTAAGTGCATTCGTGCGCATAACATGTCACTGACCTATGTGTGCATAGCATGTGCATCCTTTGGCCATGTATGTGCATGACAGTCTGTTACTTTACCTATGTGTGCTTGGCAGTTTTTTATTGAGCGGTGTGCATTTCATTGCATTACTAACCTGTGTGTTACTGCATTGTGTGTTTGTATGGTAGTGTGTCTGGTCTTGAGCTGTGCACATAAAATGATCCTATACAGCTGTCCGTTATGAACCTGTTTATGAGCATGTAGTGTTTTAGTTGTAGCAATATCTGTGTATGCTACAATGTATGTAATACGTCGACGTTTGGGTATATGTGGTGTCTGGGGACATTATGTAAGGGATAAAGTTCCTCCTTCCATACATTATAAGTAGGACTCCCGGTTTTATGTTATTTATTTTTTTACATTTCCCTCTGCATTTATTCATATTTATATTTTGGCCATTTTATTGGTAGGAATCCATTTAGTCTCAAAACATAAAATGGTATATTTCCACATTTATTCAACTGATAAACATGCACTCCTATTTTGATGCCTGTCACATTTTAGCTAATTTAGCCGCCAAATATAACCAAGCACTACACCCACAGGTGACTATTAGCAATATGTACAGATACATGTTAACATATGCCTGTATTTAAGGGAATCTCATCCGGTTCTTAAGTCACCTGGGTGTCTATCTGCTTAGCATTTGGTCCTGAATTCATGAAGAACAAGTAGAGTCTCTCACAAGAAGCACATTTGTCAGTATTTTTCTGCTTTTAAATAAAGGCAGGAAATTGTTTTCTGTCTGTAAAGATCTGTAAAAACAGAAAACTGGAAGCCTTAATTAGAAGGGTATTGAAAGTCACCAAGGAGTTCCATAACCATATAGAGGAACCCGGCCAAAGGCTGAGTTACTTTATAAGTTTATGGACCTCTAAGTGAATTGCAATATCATTATCTTGTATATAAGGGGGTACCTTATTCCATGTAATGCATGGGCACATCATCATCTCTCGCACAAACCACTTAAAACCTTTGCTGCGTAGCTCTATCATTTGAAAGAGAGAGCATGTTTACAAACATGAAGAATAAAAATAGAATCTCTAGTGCAAAATTAAATACATCAAAAATCTGTTGGATATTATTTGAAGAAATATATTGAAACAGTTCAGTACAAGTCAGTATAAAAAAGCTGCAATCATTCAGAATGTATAAAAACATTTAGAAAAATCTAATATTTTCAATAATTATGCACTGTAACCTACAAAAATAGAGCAGAAGAAAGTAAAGCAACTTTTTATTTTCGTTGCTATAAACCGCTTCTCCATGGCTTGCCATGCCTTTCACCTCTTACTGCCTCTGACAGCAGGCATTGTGACGTCAGAGCTCTACTGCAATAACTTGTGATAGTCGAGTTCTGGCGTTGTAATCTGTGACCAGATGCGTCAAGAGTCGCAGATTATAAATAAAGACTGGAGTTAATACAGGGTTTGCAGAATCCCTTGTATTATAAACAGTTTGTTCTTTTATGCACCATTGCGGTCGCCTTCCTATGACAGGCCTATACAAGAGCTTTTGTGTCCGTATTCAAGAAAGTTGGTTCATTTACATTGAGTAAATTTTTTGGACAATTCGGTGTGTGCCTCATGGAATCTCACACATGTTTCAGCTTCCTGACATGCATATAGTTGGAGCCTTCATCAGGATGTGCTTTAGCGGACTCATGACTAGCCCCCACACCTCTGCTAATTGGTCTCTGTTAATATATCTCAGCCTGACCAGCTGCTTGCCTGACACTTAATCTCAAAGAGCTAATCCTCTCAACCCTTTTTTTGCTTTCTCTTTACAGAGATTATGCTTTGACACACTTCTTGGGGGCTTAATATATACTGTAGATATCTGGAGATCTGTACATTCTCCATTAATTGGCAACTTTTTTATTAGATAATATCCATTATATTGGTTTTGAACAATTTTTTAAGTGTAAACTGAACATATTTACCACATCTAATGAAGTGACCCTGTGCCAAAGTACAAATGAAATGGAGTTTAAAAATAATGTTGCATTTTTTAAATTTGCAAAGAATGTGCAAACACAAAAATCTGTAATATAGAGAAAAAAATCATTACTTTCTTACAGTTTTCAACGGTTAATATATTATTTAGTTATCAGTTATCTGTTAGTTTATTTATATGTAATTCTTTTTTAACTATTTAATTAGATCCTCAGCTGAGTCAACATAAATATTGTCTCCCTAACGTTTAATTAGTAAGCGCCTTCATCAAGATCGAAATCATTAACGAAAAAAACCCCGACCAGCGGTCACTGTCAATAAAAGAAAATTTAGCTCCACATTAGAATTTGAAGATTCAATGAGATTCCAAGTGATCGTCATGGGATTTCCCTATTCCACCATACCCAAGCTACAGGGTGAGCGGACCCCTTGGTTACCTTCAGGGACCATGCCCTCTTGAGAAGACCTAGAAGATTAACATTATCTCACCAATATGTTCATCCATTCTTGGCTTGGATATATAAAGGCAAACCATGCAGAAAAGGGGGTAAGAGTTCCACGTAGGCGACCTGACAGAAGGGGAGCACTTGTACCCCAGTGTTCAGAAGGTTGTCTGTAGGAGTTTCCACCATTCTGTCGCCATGAAAGACTTCAGAGGTACAAATGATGGTCTGTTTGTGGGTTGAACACAGCAAACACAAGGAGATGATGGACGGTGCAGTTAAACTTTTCAGACACTCACCCCCAGTCACAAATCTGGATTGAATCCATCACCGTTCTTTAGCTCAATTCGCCATCTCAGTTTGTGGGACAACACTGTCTTCTTTTCCGACTTACTGATGCTGTATAAGGCGTTGAAGTGGTTTCTTCTAGTGTTCGGTATGGGCTGTCCTTCTGGTCTGGATGTTGGATATTTTATGTTATGATGTTCGCGTTTGTATTGTGCTTGTGAGGTGGCAGCAGTTTGAACGTATGGGGTCATAGCAGTTGCACCAACATAAAACAGAATCCCAACACCAACCACCTGAAATGTATCCTTCTCAACACCCGCTCAGTCCACAGACACGCCGTTCATCTCTGGGATCTACTCGACACTACATCACCGGACGTCGCCTTCCTCACAGAAACCTGGATGAACGCCTCTTCAACACCCGACATCGCCATAGCCATCCCTGACGGCTACAAGATTATCCGTAAAGCTCCAACCAAACAGTAGGAGGCATTGCCATTGTTCATAAGAACACCATTCGCATCTCGACCAGTTCCGATGACAACCTCGCAACCGCCGAACACCTCCACTTCCAGATCCGACACAAGAAAGACAGTCACCCATGCACTGGTCACTAGCAGACTAGATTACAGAAACACCCTTTTTGCCGGAACCACAACCAAATTACAGAAAAAGCGCCAACGTATCCAAAATGCCTCGGCCGGACTCATTCTAGACGTCCCCCGCAGAGCTCACATCTCCAGTCACCTGAAAGAACTCCACTGGCTCCCCGTCAGCAAAAGAATAACGTTCCGTCTCCTCACCCACGCACACAAAGCACTATACGATCTAGGACCCGAATGCCTCAACACACGACTTTCCTTTTACACCCCCACCCGCAAACTCCGATCGTCCAACCAAGCACTCGCAGCTATACCACGCAGCCACAGGTCCACCATGGGGGGGAAGATCCTTCTCCTACCTTGCTGCCAAAACCTGGAACTCCCTCCCCACCCATCTCCGCCTTACCCAAAACCACCTCTCCTTCAGAAAACAACTCAAAACCTGGATATTTGATAAGTAACCCCCAACCTCCCTCAAGCGCCTTGAGACCCTCTGGGTGAGTAGTGCGCTATACAAATGCCAAACTTGAACTTGAACATAGTGTTTGTTGATGTGTATTGGTGACATCTGCTTTCTGCATGTGTTCGGCTGATGAGTGTGTTTCAATGTGTGGTAGCATTGTTACTATTTGTTACCTTCTAACTTTTGATGCTTAAATATTACTTGCACAATGACCAATTTTAGTTACTTAGATGTGAGCTCACAATTTCATAACAAAATTTCCGGCGTTAAGACAGATTGTTGGGTTAAAATGGAGTCTTTTAGTTATTAAAACAAATTCTTCAAGGACACCTGGGTGCAGAATGTAAAGACTGATAGATGTATTTCTTAATTTCATTTCTCATTGCCATTTTTTTGGAGGTGTAGAGTAAAAAAAAGTTTTTAATTTTATGTGGATGTATGTGAGTATGTATGTGCGTGTGTATGTATACACGTGTGTATGTGTGTTATATTTTATACACACATAATATCCTATTTGTGACTAGCAGTGTCGGCACACTTTGTGCATGACAGTCTTCTGCAAAGGGCTCCATTGCTCGCGGAGGCTTTCCATGTTTTCCAAAATGATTTTCTGAATCCTTGAAGTGATTCATTGAGAGGATTACTGCGAAGAGGGGCCATGGCCCAGTACACGTGCAGTAAACAAGTTAAGTTTAAGGACTTATCTCACCTTGACTACCTGTTGCTCATTAATACTATGAAGAATGATTCTTCTAGGTTACAGGCTATTTAGTCAGATGAGCTGAGATACCCTCTTGGATTTTAGTTCCAGAGCCTCCGCTGCTCTCCAGCTTTGACAGACACAGGCACAATTCCCCCCAAACCATTCTATGAAATTTACTGAAAATCACAGGGAGTTGGGGAAGTGGAGGGGCGGGCACCCTGAGCACATTCAGAAGGTGAAACATTTGCAAATCATCGTCCATGCCATACGTCTGCTTATGGCCAGTAACTTTGTATTTGGATTGTGGACACACTTCTCATTTCAGTGAGTGCTGTCAGTAATGTTGTAGTGACAAAAGAAATATTTAAATTTAGCAATTTTACTTCGTAAGCAAAACAAATGCTGTCCACATATTGCTAGGACTTTGCAGGTATTTAATGAAGAGGAATCTTCCCAGTGTATAGTTTAGCCACCGGATGCCTCTTTTCAAGGCAGACCATGTGGGGCTTTGGTAACAGTTGAGCTCACAGTTGGGAGGGACTCTTTTTTTTCCAGTTACAACTGGGGTACACTGGGCTATCACCTGGCTTTTCATATCTCTAGTCTGTGCATTCTGGGCATCAGTAACTCTTGCAGAGTAGGAGCAGAAGCCATCCTCCCAGGCTTGGCTTTCAGTGGTTCTTGCATTGTCTTTGTGTAACGTCTGTGATTGGTGGTTTTCCTTTCAGCAATTCCGGTCTGTCCGCGCTCCGCTTCCGCCAGCCCCCTTACTCCGTGCGCCAACCACCACCCCCACCTTCCATGTGCTGAGCGACGAAAGACTGCCGGGAGCGCCAACACAACCCCTCGGAAAAGACGAGACTCCTCCCCTGTAAGTTACCAAGTCTCGTTAGTAGGGGCACTATTTGAGATGAGGAGATGAGTTAAAACATCAGTCGCAAAGAAAGTTGAGTGACTTCAAATTGTTTGCGAATATTAAAATTACAATCATTAAAGAGAGAGAATTCAGAATGATTGGTTCTCGTGGGCTCTGACTCACGATTTTATATATTTTTAAAAAAGCTAATTATTTGTAAAAACTATTGTTGATTTTAGGGATTCTTGGTAAGGGAGGGATTTTCATTTCCATTTTTTTCCTTGACCATTTTGGTAGAGCATATTACAAAATAACTTGTCTTTCACCTGAACAGTAGGTGTTATTTCTAACCAAATATAAGATATTCCTTTTGTAACCCTCTGGAGGATAAGAAATTCCGGTCTGCCACGAATCCAGGTTGTAACTGGCTTCGGGTTCTGTAGTACAGGAAACGTGCAGAGAGAGGTTAATGTGTTGGATTAACAAATTAGCTTTTATTCTGTCTTTTCTGCTCCTTTGTTCTATAACACCCTCAATCCTGAAAAGAAAAAGAAAGAGAAGAAGGACAAAGAGCGGGAGAACGAGAAGGAAAAGAATGCATTGGCCAAAGAGAAGATCTTGAAGAGGCGGCAGTCTGCACCAACCAGCAAAAGCCGCCTGTCTGCAGCGCTTGAAATCAGGTCAGCAGGAAGTGAGGTCTGCGCATGTGGTCGCAGGGCTTGAATGCACAGTGGTTTAATTGATCCGATGATACCAGCCCCAGTCTTTTCTACTAAGTGCAGAAAATAACTAGAGATCTCAGAAAGATTCAAAATTTTAGTGTGGCCATCAATAGATCAGAGTGGTTGGAATCTATGCCTCCATCAGCCCACTTTTGTATCAGTTATCATTTCAAAGACCGTTACTGTACATGCAGTCAGGTACCACCCAAGAGGGCAGGTAATCACGCAACATCAGAACCTTACTGTAAGATTTCTGGTTCTCCGCCCGATCAGATACTTTCTGTGAGTATAATAATATCTGTATCCATCGTCACATCAATGTCTGTCATCGAGTCCAATAACCTATGAAAACAGATGGACTTCTTTTTCAAGAAATGCAGACATCAAAACAATGTTACTTGTAATTCGTATCTTACTGCAGTGTATGGATACTAGCAGTACGGAGGCAAACAGGAAAAATGTGCTGTTGGGGGTCTCCAGTTCATTCCTGTGTTGTGCACGCTGTGCTTTAATGCATGCTTTTTTTGTTATCACATTTTTTTTTGGGTTCTGGTACAGGTTTTTGGAGTAATTTTAGTGTCTTTAAAACAAGGTTGTCCTGCTGGAAACCTGGAATTCTTGGCCCACGTAAATCATGGTTTGTCCTGTGAATATATTTACCACAGGAACCTATCCATGTTTACCCAGTTCCTTCGCCCCAAAAAGTTATTGTGGCAGCACTATGTTACTTCTTATGTTTATTTCTTTAATTCTTTGTAAAAATGGATGCCAGAAATATTAGGATAAAAGAACAACATCAATAATTGCATCTGTTAATAATTTGAGTTTTGTTCTAGTTACGAAAAATAATTGACATCCGCTTATAGCACCTCTTGATACATCCTCGCCATTCTCAAATTTAACATATTCCTGACCTGACTGGACTTTTTGAACCCAAGGGAGAAATAATTGAAAATTGATTAGTATCCCACAGAGGCATCGATCGAGTAGATTGATTACAATTAAAGAAATCCCCCGAATGTGCATTATCAGTCTTAATAAGCAACACAGACCCGCTTCAAAAGGACGTTTTCACCGCAATTATGCTCTCGAATCAAACATGCATATTCAACACTCAAGGACTCAGTGCTGATTCACTAAATTATAAACTAGAATGCAATGTTTAAATTGGACTTTTATTTCACATGATTTTTGGGTTTGTGAGCTATTCGCAATGCACAATTTGTACCCGTCGGGAATTAATGTCCCCTTTCTCTTGGGGTTTGACATCAATCAAGTGTACTTTAGATGTAGTATGCATGTCTTGAGCAATGCTTGCGGTTTCCACATAAGTGAATTGCAGGACTGGACTAGAGTGGGGGTTGCTGCCAGGTAAAGCAGATATTGACGTAACCCTCAAAAGTTGTCTCTGAACTTTATTAAACTCTGTAGTTCTGGCTTAAGACCAGAGAATTCCCAGGTATGCTAGTATCAACACACACAAACCGTTACTGTTTTTGGGAAGGTCCCTAAAAAAGGGATTAAAATGGCAAGAGAAGTTGGAAATGCAAAACATTGACCAGTGTTTTCCCCCGGTTTTGTGTGCGCACCAGAAATAGTGCGATTGACCCAAAAAATAACTGTAGCAATGATTAGTTTTTCTTATTGAACTCCAATGGATTGTAGGATGTGGGGTTTTTGAGGACCAGGTGATCTAACCAAATAAGCACAAGGAGGACAGGTTTAGCAGAGAGTGTGGACAGAGTGTCCCAAAGCACCAATACAAAACAGTCGGAGAAGAAGGGGGGCTAAAAGACAGCAAGGGATTAAGGTGAGCCACTGCGACACCACTGTATGGAAAAAAATAGGGTTGAAGATCCCAAAAACCTCAATAAACTATAAACAAGATGAAAACAGTTTTTCACCCTTGATATCATGTACAATTGAGGGGGTCCATGTAATGCCAAGGTCCGAGGAAAGCCACTGCTTCCATTTGTTGATTCTAGCCGACACCTACCCATCCACGGCTGTTATTTTCCCCAACTGGAGAGTGGCCCTGGGGTCAAATGCTTGCGTATTTCGAGGTATTGGGAACAATGATCTTGAATCGCACTTTTTTTTTTAGTCCTACTTTCCTAGGAAGGGCGCATTGTGGTATTAACAGGTCCCGTGGCATCTTGGACCAGTAGTTCCATCTGGACCTTTTAGTGACAATGAGGGGGTCATGTGTGGATCTACAGAATAGGGCTATACTGGAGAATCGCCATGAATGGACCCTGTGTATTACTACTCATGAAGGATTTTTCAGGCACTTCTCCTGAGGTGGTTAAGAGGTTTAAAAAGTGTTACATTTATGGAAGACTTCGGCAATTAGCAGCAGGAAAGGCAAACACTGACAATTGTGTTTCATATCAGTGCCTTTTGGAACTCCAATACCCTTCCGTCAGTAGGGGGGTTTTAATTGTATCAATAGTGAGTGTTTCCACGGGTTGTAACAGACTTGCATTTTTTCTGCAAAGTAGACAGTAATTTACTTTATTGCATGAAAATTACTCTTCCTATTCATTTCTCAACAGCAGTAGAGTAAAGAATCGGTCATCCTCTCCAAAACAGCGGACGGTCTCTCCAAGCCCTGGCGCTTCACCTGCGACACCTCACAAGCCACCCTCACCCAGAAACGTGCAACCGTCTCCCAAGGCACGGCCAAAGACTGACAAGGTAAAGGAGGAGCGGCGAGTGAAGGAGAGCCCCCTGAAGGCCAGAGTAGACACCCCGGTGAAAGCCAAGGAACGAAAGGAGGAGGTGAAGGCGGATGAGAAGGCAAGTCGGGCCTCAACCCCATCTCTACCGGAGGCAGCAAAGGGCCCAGATGTGAGCGGCGCAGACCCTCAGGCAAAGGAGGGACCCACAGGTAAAGAGCACATTGTACCTTTTTAACAACAAAGAAAGCACAACTCACTGTTTCTAAGAGTGCTTTAGGATTGTGTCCAGTGGGTAAATCCTGAATGGTTGCCTCACCTTTTATTGAGTGACCATGTCCATTACAGCCGAAACCTTAAGAAAAGAGTTGTCGAAATCCATCCCCAAAGTCCTCAGACGTTATCCGCCTCTGGATTAGAAACATGTTGGTAAAGCTGACATGAAGGCAGGTTCTCGGAGATTCATTTGCTCCCTTTGTCAGAATCTACTGACCACAGAACAATGCATAGGTCTGAAACTCCTTAGAACTATCGTCCCTCTCAACCTGTCAAAGAAAACTGAACGCCAAGTAGTTTAGTGTGAGCCTGCTGCTAAAACCAATACATTGGCAGCATCATGATGCACCCCGATGTGGATTATCCTTGATCGGAGACACAGGCCTTGCTCCTAGTTAATCTGGGAGTGGACTTTCATTTCGAGAGTTTGTTTAACTTCTACTGCTAACTGAACTAATACTGTGTGGGTCCTTGTCTACTTGTAACTGTTGGCATCCCCAATGTTACCAGCTAAACAGAGTTCATGGCTTCAGTAAACAAAAGTGGTCTTTACATGGAGTTAGGAAAGAGGAGAGCAAGAATTGGAGAATTCCACAGGAGCAGACTGCCCTCTGAGATTCTTGAGCAGCTGAGGCAGAAAGCAGTGGTTGGTAGTGGAAATGATGTTAGCCTGAGGGGAGTGTACGCATCTCGCTACTGTCACAAAGTAGAAATGCAGCTGTACCAAAGATGTGTGTGCCTATTTCAGAACCCACTGGAATCGGAGGTCTGTCTCATGGTGGAAGGTTTTTAGGTGAAACAAGAGCTGGCAGCGTAAAGTCCTCAAAGTAGATCTACCTGGACAATAAACTCCGCTTGCGATCCAGCTGTGGAATACCCTCAAGGGTTTGAGATTCTCCAATGGAAAATCTTCAGATATGAGCAGGAGAACTAACTAGAGAACGTCCTCAGGGGAGATAGATTCCACAGTTTAAGTTCCTTAGGTGTGAGATCTCGGAGTTGAGATGCCATTGGTGGAGGGATATGTCTCGGTAAAAGTGCCTCCGTAGCGAGACCGACTTTTTTTAGTAAACGTTTGCAGTAGGGGAGGAAGTACAGGTGGAGCTTATCAAAGTGTGAGAGTTCCACCTTTAGAAGATCCTCAGGGAAGGGACAGATCCACCTATGGAAGGTCTACAGTGGAGGGAAATCCTACAGCAAGAAGTTGCCCGACTTGGAGGAGAGACCCAACATTGGACTGTCCTCTTTGAGGGTGATATGCAGGTTTGAAGTCCTTGGGAGAAAGGCACTGGTAGAAAGTCTTCCGGCAGAGGAACGTAAGGAACCACTGGTCCTCTGAAGAGAGATGGAAGGCATTTTGGCAAGAGAAATCCACAAGTAGAAATTCTTTGGGTGAGAGCGATCAGCATCTGCCTGGTCCTGTAAAACAAAGGAAGGAATTGAAATCACAGTGGAACATTCTAAGAGATGGAAATTATATTATTGGGAACATCTGAATCTGAACATCTGTGTAATTGCTCTATGTTGGTGGGTTTGAAAGTATTATTGAAATGTGTCATGTGCTGCGTCTTATATGTATGATTGAGTCTTCATGAATCTACAATGCCACAGAACACATGCACTCATAATGCGCTGGAGTGCCCCAAAAGTCCTCTGAGTTTGAGAACACCAGTCCTATATTGTTGGAATTGTTTGAAGGAAAGTGATTACAAAGTTAGGTGGCAGGAAGACTCCATCTTCCAAGTATATGGTTTCCAGTCTCTGGGCTTTCAGTTAACAGCCTTTGGTAATTGTGAGAGTTGAAGCCTTGGTACAGTTGCAGTCATTGAGTTGATCCAATAAAAGGTCTTAATGACGTTTCAAGGAAGTCCACAATGCCTTTGTCTCTGTGACTTGTATGATGTTTCTTGAAAGGTCCAAAAGACCGATATGTTTACAAAATTATTTGCATGGTTTGAAAAGGGCTCTTGCCTCAGTTACGCACATTTGAGGAGAATCCCATTTTCTGGGGAGAATGGTAGCTAACTAATTTCCTATACAGTTTAGTTCCACCTGTAGAACAGTTTCTTTCTCCTTTGTGACTGAATGGTTGACCAGATCTAAGCTAAATACTCTTACAGCATAACTTTAAAAGAACGTGTTGTGGTGATTTTCATATTCTCTCATGTTGGCTGCTTTCTAGGTGGTGCAGAGATAGCTCCCGGCCCTGCTGCAGCCCCAACTCCAGAGCCTAGGCCTGCACCGGTTATAACACCGACACCAGCTGCACCATCTTTGGCTGTTGCGTCTCCCAGTAAGTCCATAGCGGGCACCACTGACCGGGAGGAGGCAGCCAAGCTCCTGGCCGAGAAGCGACGCCAAGCCCGCGAGCAACGAGAGCGTGAAGAGGAGGAGAGACGGGAGCAGGAGGAACGGGAGAGGTAAGTCAGTCAAAGGCCTGACTGAGAGCTTTTTTGACTGAGAAGGTGAAAAGGAGCGTTTTAGCCGTCTGTGTCCTAGGCATATAGTAAAGGGTGGGACTAAAGGTCCGAAAGATGCAGGTAGTGAGAGCAAGTACGGAGAGGTGGATCCTGCACTGAGCCAAGCACAGGGCTGTGCAGCAAAGAGGAGAAATGATTATGGTAGCGGTAGTGTTTAGTGGGCGTAGAGACCAGAACAGGGAAAGGCATATATGTCTTTTTAAATGACCAACCCAGACTGTGAACCTCGTTCGCCATACCAGCCTCAAGACCAGCAAACTTTCCTCTCCCATACCCCTAGTGTGGAAGTGGGCAGTCAAAGGAGATTTACGTATATAATGTAAGATTTGGTGTTAGTGAAGGATGCTGCAATGTCTTTTCTATACATAATTTGTTGGTATTTGGGAATCTCAATACCACAAGCCGTGTGTGATATCCAGAAATGGACTCCTAACAAAAAAATTACTGAAGTCCATGCTTATTAACCATTGTGGATTCTTCAGATATTTTTGTATTGCATCTTTTTAGCCACCTGGCTACAGACTGCTTTTGCACTGATGTGATCAATATCGGGCCACTGCTTTTGCAGATGGTGGCACAGATGTGTCAGCAGAAGAAGCGGCTTCCCAGTCCTGTAAGGGGCTTTGCACTGGAGACTCTCAGCTCTGCTAGCTGCACTCGGCAAGCCCTCTCTTGCAGAAGACCGCTTTTCCTGGAAAACTCTCCTCAAAGCTCCTCACACAATGCATGCCAGGCCTGTTGACTTTGACAGGGCTTGTTTTATCCAGGCTGTGTCATTGTATAAGAAAATCAAAAATACACAAATCAACCTCGGCCACACACAAGATTTTCAACTCTTGCACGTCACAAATGAGGTCCGATTAGCCGGCTAAATACATTGGCTTGTTCATTTTGCTGTGTAGAAGATACTTGGTCCATCTGTTAAATTGGGAGTATTCCTTTTGGAAAGTGGGTGACGTTGATTTGCACATAGTCTGAAATGACACCTACAAACTGAAGTTGAGGGAATGGAATGCTACCCGGAAGAAATACCTGTTAAGAATTATTCAATCAACCATTTCCACCCATTATTTGTGTTCTCCTATGCAGTTGACTTTTTATGTTCGAGCATTTTACTGTATACATTGCACAGGTGGTTGACTGAAACACCACTCACAGAAGAGAAATAAAGAAAACAAAAAAATCGGGAATGGTACCTTAGTAAGAACCACTGCAGCACTGTAGACAACGAAAAAATCATGGACACAGCTCTGCTTTTCATCAAGCTGACTTTGGCTGGAAGCACCAGTTTTAGGTGAAAGGCGGGGTGGGTAGAATTTCAAACTTCATTCGTGTTCTTAAGGCTTTCTGTTCGTTCGGAGACTTTTTTCTGAGGGGGTATAGGTGTTTTTATACCCCTTTTTCCAGTGGACTTTTCATCTTCCTGTTATAAGCCATTTTGTATATCCTTTTTGTTAAATGTCCATCTGGTATAGTGAATATATTTAGGAATGTCTCCAACAATGTTTGTGTTGTCAGTCTTCCTGACTCACTCCACAAAGGACTGCTGAAAGATGTCTTATAGAAGGCCGACGGATGGGAGACGGTTGTTCTGTAAAATTGACAGAAGACCGCCAACTAAAGCATCAACATCGACCTGACCTCTGGGGAGGGTCTAGTTCCACTCATTCTCCCTTCCATTGACATTGCTTCTGCTACTACAGGAGGTGAGTGGGCAGTTTCCCTGGTTCACCTGCACTCTTGCTCCCGGTCAATATTGAGAGGCTGTTCAGAACATCGTTTGACGTTGAAACCTTCTTCGAGGGTCTCTTAGTAATTGGACTCCGTGTTGAGTGGTGCCTCATTGAAGATTTAAGGGGCTCCCTGCCTTCCAGGTTTTCTCTGTCCATAACAAGAATAAGATCCTCTATGCACTTGGAAGAGAACCTGACAACCTACACCATCCCCTCCAGCAAATGACATGTTTTCCGTTGAGGATGAGCTTTATCTATCCCCTGAAAAAGGGCTCAGCCTCCTCAGCATTTGAATCATATTTAACATTTATATGGCCCCCCTGGAGGATGTTGTCACTCCCTTTGGGATCAAAGCTGTCACATACGCTGATGACACCCAAATGGTTGTCTCATTCTCACTGGAAAAAGATAAGCTTAGAAATCTGCATGATTGTCTTGCAGGAATCTATAACTGGATGTCTGACTCGAGACTTAAATTAAATGGCACAAAAACAGAGCTTATGCTTTTAGGTCATCAAGTAACTTCCCTTCCCACCTCCATGTGGCCATCGTGTCTAGGAGCTCTCCCACAACCTAAGAAAGAACTCAAAAGCTTAGGGTTCTGGTTGGAGCAAGACCTCTCTTTGAAAACTCAGGCCAAAAAGACGGCTGGTACCTGTGTGGGCCTACTTCGCTCAGCTCGGAAGATTCTCCCCCTACTCCTGACACAGTCCCAAAAATTGCTCATTCAAGGTCTCATCTTATCCAGATTAGACTATAGCAACGCCCTATTTATGGCTGCGCCTGAATACACTATTAACATCCTTCAGCGCACCCAAAACGCCGCAGCGAGGCTGTTGACAAGCACTGACCGGAGAGCATCAGCAAAACCAGCGCTCAGAGCTCTCCATTGGTTGCCAGTCAGGGAAAGGATCAAATTTAAGGCTCTATGTATCACTCACAGATCCTTGCAGGGTAAAGGGCCCCCTATGCTAGGAACAATACTCTACCCTTATAAAACTACTAGGTCCCTGCGCTCATCCCAAGGCAACTTGGCCACTGTTCATAGAGTCAAGAAGGCTCGCACTGGAGGGTGACGTTTTTCGGTCACGGCAGCAACCCTGTGGAATTCTCTGCCAACCCGGATGCGAATTGAACCGAACCATATGAAGTTTCGTAAGCTGCTGAAGACATATCTTTTCCCACAATAATTTTAACATTCACTCCCTTCACCCCCCCGCCTCCTCCCAGTTTTCCACTGCACTCTCAGCGCTGGGACGCTCCCGGGCAGCCATGCGCTTTATAAATCCTTTTTCATTTCATTTTCATTCATTCATTCATTTGTGGTTGCCATGTCGAAGGGAAGTTGCTGTTCTAGATGTCAGGTGAATGTGGAGGAAGAGATGCATTCTCTCCTAGCTGCTCTTGCAAAAGAACAAGGGCACAGAGATCAGAATCCCCCAGTTCTAAAAGCCATGGGTCAATTCTGCATCAGTCCGACTTGGATTCTGATTCTTTGGCAGTCTGGCCTGAGATGTTTCCATATCCTTTGTCAGTTCCATATTGAGAGTCACTAACAGATGATTTGAATTATTTTCTCTGAAAGTGCTGCAAGAAAGTTGAACATTCAGAAGATTACTCCACAGGTGTCAGAGTCTATATTTTTTTGGGCTATCCGAATATAGTCTTGCTCGGACATAATCAGTTGTTCCCTTGCTTCTACATCTGTTGGGACATATCATACGCACTTTTTCAATCCTTTCTCAGGGCATCTGTAAAAAGTGGTTTGGAGAAGAAGTTCAGTGTGGCATAATCCGATCGAAAGTTTTTGAGAGGTGTAGTACCTGTGGATTATTTGGTGGAGCTCTGGTAAGAATGTAGTTACAGGCTCAGTCTTTAAACTCTCCTGATAATGATGTCAGAAGATGGCAAGCCTGCTAAAAGTCACCTGGCATTTTCAGAGCTGCTCGTTTTTCTGCGCTGTTAAGCCAATAGGATAGATCCCTCTGCAACTCCAGGAACCAATTTCTGGATTATCTACAGTGAAAAAGGGAAGATTTACTTGATATTCTAAAAAAAGAAATGGTGACCTCAGACCACCCTAGATTGGAGTGGCACGAGATGAGGCAGATCTAGCAATTGTGGAAATCTAATCAAAAAGAGGGGGCGCTGTTCCTGAGAGATAAAGACACAAGAAAGATATCTAGGTTCTGGACAGGACATTAAGAACAGTCAATAGGACTGTTTCTTGTTGCCCTCTCACACCCTAGGGATGTTGGGGCTACTTCATCAGGCGGGCGCTCCTCGTCGGGTGGGTGCTGTAATGCGTAAGCGGTCACCCGAAGTGTCATTTAGCGGTTTGACTGCAAGGATATCCAAGTTAGGAGTTTGTGATGTGTGCGACAGTGATTTAAAACTGAATATGGAATGTCAGATTAGCCTTTAATATATAGACTCCCCTGCTAGGTAAAAAAAAAAGGGAGGTTGGTGCTACTTTTAAGGGGTATGATGGGCCCAAGTAGCTCTGTGTAACTTAAAAAAAAAAAAAACACGGGTCAACATGTTTCGTGCCTCTGTGTTCTCAAAATGATCTGTTGCGCTTCAGGACCAAAAAGCGTAATCTGCCAACCCCACACTTAATTCATTATGGGCGTCTGGACAGCGGAGGAGGTTAGGAATAACAAATTTTGCGCACTTTCCAAAACCCTGCAGTTGTGTGCAACCTCTTCCCTGACCGATGAGGCAAAGCAGAACTTCTAATTAGGTTGGATGATCGTTTTAATTATAAACAAGTATGTACCTCCCTTTAGAGGGGGACCGCCCGTATGCTAGTTGTTGTACAGAATGGTTAGGTTGTCCATCCTGCCTCCCTAGATTCCACCAAAGGGGGTGAATCCATCTTTTCTAGATCAATTGTTTCAACAGACTGAAAAACTGCTTGAAAAAAAGCACTAGATCCTGTCCCCAAGCAGCAATACAACAGAGGAGTCTACTCCTGATATTTTCTAAAGGAGAAGGGGACCATGCTTTGTCCAAATTTTAGACCTCAAAAGGGAATACAAATTGGTCAAAGGGGAAAGATTGAGAATGTCTGGTCCCCATCAAATTTTCCCTCACCTATACATTTCCCCTCACCTGCAATAAGGCAACTGGATGAGTGTATTAAACCTTTTTCATGCACCTCTTTTTGCCAAGCACATGAGTTTTTTTGAGCTTCAAGATTAGAAGCCATCATTACAAGTACAAGGTTCCCCCTTTGGATTGAAGTCTGCTCCACAAGCTTTTTAGAAGGCCATGGCAGTGGCCCCTGCATTCCTGTGCAAGAAAGGGTTGTTTATCGACCGGCTACTGAAAGCAACCCCTTGTCAAAGGCTAATGCAGGATCTTCAGATGATGATAGAATTCCTCTTCAAGTTAGGCCTTCATCTTAACTACAAAAAATGTATATTAGTTTGCAGTCAAAGTACTTAATGCTTTGGTATGGTGCTGGACACGGGAAAAGGAAGAATGTCTCTTTCTCAAAGGGTTTTGATCTCTGCACCAGAAATTCACTGGACTCCAGATGGCACAGTCCTTCTTTTCATCCTCTCTTTTGGTTCCATGGCTTCATCCCTCTAGCATGGAATGTAAGTCTACATATGAGACCGCTGCAGCTGTGTGTAGATGACCAATGGTGTCAGAAGTCGGCAAAAGTACAATAACAGATTCCAGTTGACATTGAACATTGTCCTGTCCATGCACTGGTGGTGCAGCATCAACTATCTTCAGACAGAAATGCTGTTTCATCCACTGCTTCCTACTTTCACATTAGTGATGGATGCCTCTTTGAAGGACTGGGGTGTGTCTTGTGATCCACGGTTGGTGGTCTTGACCAAGAGAAGTTATCACAACAGTATGTTGCAGAAGCAAGCGGGCCACCAGGCTCTGAAGTCTTTCCATGCAGGGATCAAGGCTCGCTGGCTCCTGAAACAAACCCACAATATGCCCACCACGTACTACTAGAAGAATCAGGGAAGGATGTGGGCAGGCTCCAACAATGTAGCATTGAATACTGGCAAGAGGTGTTTGTCCGACTGCAGTTCACCTTCGCAGGATGCAAAACATGAAAACAGCCATTTGTTGGAAGTGCTGGAAGACATCTGCTGCTGCTGGAACTGCCCATAAATATTTGTTTGGATCAGATAAAAAAAACAAAATACCATACTTAGAATCCAGACTTACATAGCTCGAGCCTTGGGGAATGCACTTTTGACGAGTTTGTCCATACAAGTTCTTTAATCTTTCCCTCCAGTTCCTTTGCTTCCAAGTATGAACACGAAGTCCAGGCACTGAAATGCGAAGATGATTTTTTTGCTCCAGACTGGCCGTGCCAGTGGTGTTATCCACCTTGCTTTTGTCACATTAATTGGCCAGGGTATGAGCAGATGTGGGTCCTTTGCTTACTTTGCCACTGGATTCAACTAGGCTGATTAATGAGGGATAAAACCCTGAAACCGGCCCCAGGATACTTGTTTTCAGTCCAGGGAGGACTTGGCCTGGCAGTTCAGGCTGTACTGTTCCCATGAGGAACAGGGTCGAGACCAATTTGCATATTGCTGGATCCAAACTAGGGTGGTGAAGTGAGCTAAAGAATTATGATGGATCTAACCCAGAACGGTGACTGGGGTGAGTGTCTGAAAAGTTTCAGCACTCCGTCCATCATCTTATTGTGTTTGTTATCCAACTAGTCTACAGACATCCCATCGGCTGTGTCAGAAACTGAGGATCAGGCTGGACCTGCTCTGCAGGCGTCGGACAGAATGTTTCATCCCAGCCGTTCATCCCTGAAATTAACATTCTGGTTACTGGAGGCTTGCAATATGGACATTTGAACTTGCCAGAGCACTGCATGGCCATATGAAAGACGTGAAATGTCTTTCGTCAAGATCTTCAAATGCATTTAAAAGGAAGAGATTCTGTATTTGATGTATCGACAAACAAAAGGTCATGTGAAGCTGTCTGGAAATTATCATATTGCCATATCTTCTTTATCTGGTCAAATCTGGTTTAAATTTTTTTCCCATTACAGTGCACCGTGAGGCGACCATACGTCCCCTCACGGTGCATAGTAGTTAAGGATTCCCTACTAGGGCTTAAAGTGTTACCTCCATTTAGGAGGCCTTCTCTTCCTTGGGAACTGAACTTGGTAGTATCCAAGTTGATGGATCCTCCTTAAGAGCCTTTCCATGAAGTTGATTTGCAACATCTGTCCAGGGTTTTTGCCTTTTTAATGGCCATTACCTCTGGCAGGAGGATGTGAACTTCAAGTTCTGTGAAACCGTACACATGCCCTTCAGAACAAAATATCATCAAGCACTCACCTTTTTCTTCCAAAGGTTGTGTGTGATTGTCACATTAATTAGACAATTTCCATGCGTACCTTCTTCCAGCATGTTTCATCCCGGTAGAGAGTTGTTGCATACTCTTGATATCAAGAGGGCTTAAATTATTTTTTCGATAAGACTAAAGAGATTTGAAACGCCAAGCAACTCTTTGTGATCTATGGTGCTGTTAACACAGGCCCAGCTTCCTCTAAATATACCAGACATATGGATTGTTTTTGATATTATTACTGTGTATGAAAAGGCCAAACGGTCTTATGACCTTTCTATGAAGCGTGAATCCACTAATGCTGCATTAAAGAGGAATGCCCCCATCCTGGATATCTGCTGGGCTGCTACATAGACAGCCCTTACCGTTGCTAAACATTCTTTGGTCTCTGACTCCAGGAATGCTCACCCCACCCACCTTCCCACCTTTTTAGGGCCACAGATTTAGTACTGTTTTTGTAGACTGTCAGTGTCTTCCCTTTCGCTCCATAAAATGGTGTGCGGTCACCTTTCTGGCCTCGAAGGGCTACTGCAGCTTCCAGGATTCATAAAGGAGGTGCTTGTTACTGAACGCCGTCTTTCAAAGTAAAGGTCACCATTCCCGATTTATTGATTTTATTTCATTTTTTGATTGGTGTTTTAAAAGAATTTGGCCTATTTGGGCAAGTTCTGTCTTTAGAGGATCAATTGAAAAACGTTTGAAATTCCTTGAAAAGCTGCATTCAGAAATCTCGCATATATGCACAGCTGTTCTACCTTTTATTAATTCAGAGGTAATACTACCCATGGTGAAATACTAAGATTACTTGTAAATTGCCTTCTCAGCGAATGGCTTTTTGCTGGTACATACTTCTGTTAGGTTAATGGCTGGTGGCAGATACAGTTATATTTTTTTCTTTATTTTTTTTTATGGCATGAACTTCAGCCAAACTGGGTTTCAGGAAACTATACAATACACACAGAACACTTAAAGTCAACGAATATTGACTGTTTCAGCATTTCAAACAAACATTTTTCCTACATTTTGCAAGGTAAATAACATTGCAGCAAAGCTGGTATGCACGAGTCATACAAGGAGCATGCAATATTTGCACAGTGGATGTCAAGGGTGGAAGAAAAACAGTATAAATGTGAAATGGTTGATGAGGGAACAGGGTGAAGCTCTACCGGTGAGCCTCCATTGGGTGAAGCTGGCCTTGTGAGATTGGCTGCTGGTGGGCATGGTGTGTCATGCAGCCTGGATCTGTTGTAGCTTTAGATGTTGGGGATTGTTTGGCCGTCTAATGATCTGATTCAGATGTTTCCCCTTAAAAAAGTGCTGTTGGAGAGCTCTAGGGGCAGGAACTGGGCTTGAAGTGGGTGGGCAGCGTGGAGTGGCAGCGGGGGTGAAGGCTCGCCCCACCCCAGAGGAGTCCTGGGCTTGGCTCTGGGAGGTGGTTGGTTACACATGTGTTGTCCTCCCCAGTGACTGATCCCTGCTTTCCTTAAGGGTCCTGCGGGAGGAGAAGGCTCGCCGGGACGCCGAGGAGAAGGTCCTGCTGGAAGCAGAGGCCCGCCGGCTGCAGGAGGAGCGGAGGCAGCAGGAGGAGGAGCGGCGCCTGCAGGAGGAGACCAAGAGCAAGAAGGAGGCGGAGGAGAAGCTGAGAGCCGAGCAAGAGGAGGTGGAGCGGCTGCAGAAGCAGGTGAGGGCTAGGGGACAGTAGGGCGAAGAGTAGGCGATGGCAGTGAAAAGGAATAACAATACCCACAATCATGAGCAGAGGTTTCTGGGAGCTTTCAAAGATCTCACAAAACCTGAGGCCCTATGACTGTGGCCACTGCACTTCCAGAGCCCAGGAGTAGAGTGCAGACCCGACTGACTACATCAATGAAGCTAAAAAGAAACACTGGCGGTCAACTGGTGTTAGAGCAGAGGGCTTCCATCTGTGGGGTGCGACCCCCAGGGGAACCGTGGAGACCTGGGAAGGGGGTCCCTCATTCCCCAGCTTCACTTGTGCCTGCAATCCAAAACGTTTGCTTTCTTTTTGGATAAAGATAGCAGTCCTCATGTGGCTAATTTAGATCGTAATCAGCTGAAGTTCAATCAGTCGAGTCTCTTGTGCTGTGAAGTTTTCACGCCAGGGTGCCAGCTTGCCTGAGTGAAATGAAAATGTGCCTATCAGTTAATCTGCAAGTGTGAAAGGAGCTTGGGAGCTGGTTCTGGATTTAATTGATCAAATCACTCCAACCATTGTGATGACAATGATTTTGTTTTTTGAGTGGTAGAGCAAAATATTTAACAACTGAGCTGTGAAGTGTGTGCTTTTAATTTTAACTGCATTTACACAGCCCTTAGTACCCCTAAAGGTGTGTTGAAGGGACAGTTATGTAAAAAAGAAAATTGCAGTACATACGCTTTGGTATTACTACAATCTACATTTTGGAAGCACCTTTTTATTGTAAAACTATTTGTACATTTTGTAGTGCTCTATCTTGCACTGTGCGTAATGCAAGTATAAAGTAATGCCTTACATATTTACAGTGCTTTCTGTCATAAGGCTGTGACCTCGTAGCAGTAAAAATACACGTCACTATTCTCCACTGCGTCAATCAAGATTTAATTCTGTGGCTCTCTGGTTACACACAGACCTTTGCAGTGCATTAACTAATAAGAGATTTCATAATGTACTACAGTGCATTTTCCACTGAGCAACAACTTTTAAAATCTATTTTTCATTTACGCTGCCCATTATTTTATATGTAGATACCGGATAATGAAATACCTAAAAACATACAGAATATTTTGGGCCTTATTTATGAGAGGCTTTCATCACCAAAGCATCATTTTTTTTTTACTCTCTGGCGGCGCAAGCATCTTTGCAAAGTCACCCTGCATGGCTCATAGATATGGGGTAAGACATAGCAGCGCAAGTCACTGTGTTGCCTTACTCTGCGTCAAGGAAGGTGTTCCATGGGCTTTGTGTGGGGTTCCCACGCAACACCCATGGATTTTGATGCTGCCCCATATTTACAAAATCACGTAAACCTGGGGCAGCTCCATAAACGGACGCCTCCCTAGCAGAGGCGTAACGAGGAGAAATGTTTTAATTTCTCCTTTTTTCCCCTCTTTCCATGTGTGCTGCATTCTGCAGCTCCCAAAGAAAGAGGAAAACGCCTCTCTGGATTATTGTTTTTTTGAAGCAAGGTGCCCCTTCCTGTACAAAAACAATCCTGTCTATGTTGGTGCTAGGCAGCAATTTATGCACCAACGCTAAGGAAAAGGACATGAATGCACCGTATTTCATAAATACTGTGCATTCCTGCCCTTTCACATTGGCATAGGGCAGCGCAGCAAGAAGACTTGTGGCGCTGCCCTAAGCCAATTTCTCATAAACGAGGCAATTTATTTTTAGCTGCACCTTTGACTACATACCCACGTTCACTGACCTTTTTGTTATCTAAACACAGTTTAATATTATTTCCCCCACCATAAAAATTATTTGCTGTGGGAATTAGGGGCGTTTATGGTTGTCGACTGTTGTCAATGATGAGGAGTACCAGGTTCTAAAGATTTTCTTCAGAATGGGGTCCTTAAGCTTAAAAATGTTTGACCACAGGGGTGTGGGCATCAAAAAGTTTGAAGACCTCTGTTAGAGGGTTGATAAGCGTGGCTCAAATCCACTGGAGTGACTTACAGCACTCACCTATAATTACCTTATAGGAAGTCAGCCGGACAGTGGAGAAGTAAAACAAAAGTCTTTATTAGGCCAAACAACACTCATATGAGAGGGCCCTGTCCGACCTCACTCCTAGGAGTGCGAACGAGAGGACTGACTCTCTGCATCACAGCAATACATTATAATGCAATACAGTAAATGGGGTACGCCCCTTGTGGAAAACTACTGAGCCCCAGACCAGTGAACAATGCTCTCATACAGCAGGCATCTGCACCTGCGAGGGATACATTATTATCTCTGTTCAAGGCCAGGGAGCTAGGCTTCGGCGTCTCTGGGCATGAGAACATTGCAGATAACACGAGTTGTTAGTTTCGGCCACAGTGAGCCGAGAAACGAAAACTGCTGTCTTAGTATATTTCTGTATTCCTGCGGGAGGGGCATGAGCGAGCAGAGCCCGCAGGCACAGAGAGTTACACAAAATGGTGGCACACAGGCTAAGCTAAGAAACTAATATGGTTACACGTACATTCGAATATAAGTAATAGGTGAGTATATGAATTCAGCATAAGTGCGTTTACGTAAATGCATTAGTTAGTCATATGATGCTAACTCACACGTCATCATGGGGTAATTAGAGCATCGAAAAGTGAATTCTATCAGACCCTCCTTTTAGCATCATTGGCTAACTATAGCCTCATTTAATTGCCAAAAGGTAGTGCCGACATACATTCTAGGGGCAGGCCTACATTACTTCATTCGAGAACATCTTCTGCAATAAACATTAACCAACTTGCATCAGCAGGAATTTCAGTAATCATAGAAGTGGTATATTGACCATGCAACTTCTTTTTCGGACGTATATTTGCAGCACACATTGAACAACATGGAGGGAGGCAATATATGCAAAGGCAGCATGACAGAATTACACTCACTACTCCAACCAATCCCATCAGTATTTTCCAGCCCCATGAAGAAAAGGCACCCCAGAGCCACCCTTGGAGAGACCATGTTCCATTATCTTGGTGCAGTTCAGTCGCTAATCTATGCAATTTTTGCACTGCCAAGTTAACAGTCGGGGCAGAGTCAGGGATATAAACGCAACAAGATGTCCCGATGACGCGACAGGCCCCGCCCCTATCGGCTAGTATGACGTCAAGGACCATCCTATTCTGGATCGTAAATAATCTCATAGCCTGAACCTCAACAGAGATGTTAGTCGTAATGTCAGCCTCAACCAGAACCACCTTTTCCATTACCCTAGAAAGTCGTCTAATAGCTCTACTGTTGAATATAGGACCCCAGAAAGGAAGCAGACCCTTAGAAAAATCAGTCCATTGCTGATACGAGGTATCTGTCTGATCAACGTCCTCTACTTGAAGTTCCCTCCTTTTACGCTGCTCTTGCGGCTGCTCTTGAGGACTGGGGAATCGTCGATGAGTTCTGTGATAATCAGAGGGGGCCACATATACAGGAGGAATCAGATAAGCCAGGTAGCACACCCCACCCCAACCCTCTGGCAACCATAAGTATCCATTTTCACCGCATACAAAATATATACTGGGTGGGGCAATCAAAGAGGGGCTAACTGGCAGACGTATTGATGCAGTCACATTACAAGAGCTATTTCCAACCTTGATGGGACCCCTTCCCTCTATACAGAAAAACGGAGGAGGACCCACCACAGCAAGGGGTATCAAAGACTTGGAGCTGCCGTTATTCTTAGGGGGGTGCCTATAAGACAAAGTGGCATTCAATTTCATGAAACTATCCCTAAGTCTATCAGTATCATTAGGTGTCAAGAATCGGCCCAACCTTTTCTCACATGTCTCTATAAAAGTCTGGTCAAAACGTCCGTCAGTGTATATTCGTCCAAGGGAAGCTGAAGGAAAAGGGCGTACTCGCATAGTCATTGTCCACCCCCTATTTTGTAGTCGGGGTGTTAGGGAATCTGGCTGTTGGAAATATTTAACTAGACCTATAAGGGTGTACCATCCCACACAACTATTTACCGGAGTCAAAGGAAGAGCAAGGAATCTATCTTTCTTATAAGCAGCAGAAGGCAAAAGCCCGCAAACCCAGCAATCTGTCATGTTGGTAGTGGCATGTGCATGATGCAAAGTCTTAATAAAAACATTATCTTTATAATTGGTACGTATCATTCTTTCGCCATATTCAACAGTTAACATATTGTGTTCCGGAACAGCAGTAGGTGTGGGTGCAAATGTATGAACGGGATAATTTTTATCTAGGAAGAACAATATTCCAAGAGTCACCAGAAGGGCAGTTAAAAATATTATTACCACCACAATTTTTCCCTTTCGGGAAAGGGCCAACCAGGGGGAATCAGGCTCACGTCTCGGGGGAGCTGCAAAAGGCTGCTCCTCATCAGGAATTGGCCGCCCAAAGGGATACATTTTGTGTACTCTGCAACACCAAAAATCAAAAATAAAAATCACACTACAACTAAAAAAATAGTCCCAGACAATCCTCAACCGGCCGGAGGGGTTCTTCAACCCTTAAAAAAGGGATCTTCTTCCCTGTGTCCTTCAAAGCCTCACAGGCAGGCTTTTACCGTTCATACCTATTCCCACGTCGTTGGTCAGCACTTTGAAATAAGGGAAGCACTTAATTCGGGCCCCGCACCACTCTTTAGTCTCAAAGAACACAATCTTCGGCTAAACACCAGGGCTCTTACAAGTCCATCCCTACCACTAAATCTTCTTTTTCAGAATGTCCACTAAGCCCTTCTTCCAGTATTTAGTCCATCATTTTCCAGCACTGTACTTATTTTCTCCGGGGCCGGAGATTGTAGCGAGTGCTCCCTGGCACTTCGGGATCAGAAAACAAAGCTAGTGTATCAGTGGCAGATGCTGAACTTTCCGATATCTCTTTGCTAGCAACAAAAGGAGTGGTAGAGCTCACGGTATTTTCAATTCCGCTGTGCTCTTCTCCAATCAGTGAAGCATCCGAGAAAGGAACATATCTTGGAATATTTTCACACTCCTGGTCAGCGATGCCATCTTGTACCCATTGATCATAGGGCAACGGGAGCGGGACCCTCTTCACATGAGAGGCATGGGTCCACGCCTTTCTGCCGTCAATCCGCAGTGCCGTGCGCGTGGTGAGGAGCACCTGACGAGGCTCTGACCATCTCGGCTCCAAACAGGACTTCCGCTGGTATCGTCGCACCACGACCCAATCCCCTGGGTGGATGGTGTGTCCAGGCCCCTCCGGCAACGGCTTCAGAGTGTCTGCTACCTGCTGATGAATAGAACGAAGATCTTTAGTCAAAGCATACAGATAATCTGTCAACAGAGGGTAAGGAACTTCTGAAAAGCATTTGGGTCGGGGCACTCCCCAGATATTGGCCGGGCGGCCAAATACCACCTCGTGCGGGGAGACGCCCATTTTTGCATTTACAGTGACTCTTGTGGAAAGCAAAGCTAAGGGAAGTGCGTCTGGCCAACGGAGACCTGTACTCTCACATATTTTGGCCATTTTTAACTTGAGTGTGCCGTTAAACCGTTCCACCAGCCCTGCTGCCTGAGGATGCAAGGCTGAGTGGAACTTCTGGGTGATGTGTAGACCCTTGCATATATTCTTCACTAATTCAGCATTAAAGGACGTGCCATTATCACTCCAGATCACCCTAGGTAATCCGAAGCGGGAGAAATACTCCTTTATCAACATTTTTGCAGTAGACATAGCCGTGCAGTCTTTCGTTGGGAACGCCTCCACCCACCTACTAAAGGCGCATACGACTACAAGGACGTACTTCAAGTTGTTGACTCTTTCCATTTCGATGTAATCCATCTGAATCACCTCAAAAGGGAAAGAGGGGGGTGCAAAATTTCCAGTTGGGACAGGGGTACCCTTTCCAGGATTGTGTCTCAAACACACCATACACTGACGAACCAAATTGGTGGCCATCTTAGAGATATTCTTATTGCTCCATACCGGGTCTAATAGCTTGCAAATGCCCTTCGCACTCACATGGGCAGGACCGTGTGCCATCGTCACTACTGGAAGGACATACGCATTCGGTAACATCCATCGTCTCTTATCTGTCACATCTGTCCAGCATTCATCCGCATCCAGTCGTCCCTGCCCATCCTTCCATGCTCTCAATTCCTCATCCGTCGCCTTGCCCTGTATGTTCTTGACACTCTGTACCGTGTCTGCGAACATATGAATATCTGGGACCCATCGTGCTGGCCCTGCCACAAACATTCGTGGTAATTTTTCTCTAGCAGTCTCTTTTGCTGTCTCGTCGGCAAAAGCATTGCCTCGCCCGACATCGTCCACTATTGTCTTGTGTGCGCTACATTTTATCACAGCCAATCTTTTGGGTAAAGTCAGTGCCGTTAGTAGTCGTAATATCAGTGGGCCATGTTGGATGCGTTGTCCATGGGAGGTCAAGAATCCCCGTTCTGCCCAAAGTCGCCCATAATTATGAACCACGCCAAAGGCGTATTGGCTATCGGTGTAAATGTTGACATCCAACCCCTCACTCAACTCACATGCTCTCATTAAGGCGATAATCTCGGCAGCTTGGGCAGAATTGTAAGGTATTCTAGAAGTCTCTACCACCGTCTGTAATGTCGTTATTGCATATGCTGCTGTCGATGTCCCGTCTGGTAATTTAAAACAGGATCCATCAACGTACAGTTCCCCGTCTGGTTCTTCCATGGGTCTGTCTGTCAGATCCACCCTCCCCTTTGTCTCCTCCTCAGTCCTATACAAGCAGTCATGTATGTCGTCATCATTTGTGTCACTATCTGTGGGGTTTGGTAACAAGGTGGCGGGGTTCAATGTGGCACATCTTTTAATTGTCACATGGGGTGCAAAAAGGGTCATCTCATAACCCGTCAGACGAGCGCTTGTTAAATGCTGCGTCTGTGTCCTGTTCAATAAAATGTCCACAGCATGCAGTACCATTACTGTGAGGTCTGATCCCAGCACGAGCCCTGCCGATTGTCTTATAGAGACCGCAGCAGCCGCCGTGGCTCTCAGACAACTCGGCAGCGCTCTTGCCACATTGTCAAGCATTGCAGAGAAGTACGCACACGGTCTCTGCTTCCCCCCGAAACACTGAGTTAGGACAGACAACGCGCAACCTTCCGCCTCGTGCACGTAAAGAACAAAAGGCTTCTGGTAATCAGGTGTTCCAAGAACTGGTGCCGAACACAAAGACGTCTTTAGTAACTCAAAAGCTTCCTGACATGCGGGGGTCCAGGGTAGGGGTTCGCGCACTTCTTTGGTAGTCAGATACAATAGGGGTTTTGTTAGTAATGCATAGTTAGGTATCCACTGACGACAATACGATGTTATGCCTAGGAACGCGCGCACCTCTCGCTGCGTGTTAGGTACCTGCATGTTAGTGATCGCTTTTATGCGCTCCGGCGTCAATCTCCTCCCCACTTTCGAAAGGAGGTGACCGAGGTAGGTGACCTCCGTTCGACAGTATTGAAATTTCGGAAGGGACACCTTATGCCCCCTCTTAGCCAAGTGGTGTAACAATTTTACAGTAGCATCCCGACAACCCTGCTCGTCGTCCGAAGCTATTAGGATATCATCCACGTACTGCAACATTACGTTGCCCGGTGGAAGTTCCAAATCATCCAATTGTGCCTTCAGGGCCTGACTATATATACTAGGACTCTCAGTGTACCCCTGAGGAATTCTCTTGAAGCGGAAGCTACGGCCAGCCAATGAGAATCCGAAAAGATACCTGCTGTCTTCATGTACTGGGATACTGAAGAAGGCATTTTTCAAATCTAGGACAGAAATATTTGGCCGAAGGTGGAATCATTGTCAATATCGTAGTGATGTCCGAGACCACCGGGTACTGTGGCTCCACTACTCTATTTACCTGGCGCAAATCAATCACGAATCTATAGACATCAGGAGTATTATCTGTTGCATCAGGTGACCGTCTTTTAAGTATAGGCAAAATAGGACTGTTACATATATTCGAATCAGTCTCTTCCACTACTCCAGACTGTATTAAATCTTGAATTATTTGTAACAAGGCCTTCTCACCCTCTCTAGGTATTTTGTATTGTGGAATTCTGGGCAATTTGGCTCCCACCTTCACTCTTATTGACACCGGGGCAATGTCCATTCTCCCCACATCATTATCACTGACAGCCCACAAGCTGTCGGGTATGCCTCGAAACTCAGGTGGCAGCGGGTCGTCTTTTGAAAAGCACTGTAGTGGGCGGGCAACATTGGGGCCTAGAGTAAGATACACGCCGTCCGGAGAACAATAGATAGTGGCATGCAATCTTTTCAATAAATCTAAACCCAACAAATTTTCACCACAATTTGATGTCAATAGAAACGGCGAATCAACAGTAAAAGGACCAATCGTTAACGTGAGAGGTTTAGAAATGGGGCTAATCACCGGAGTTCCCGCGAAACCCACGGATATGTTATTCTTGCCAGACAGAGCCGCCCCTGGGACCCGAGAACGAGCCACTGAACTTTTCATTGCACCCGTATCCACTAGAAATTTCTGTTGGGACCCTAGTAAGTCGGCTTCGACATAAGGTCCCCTCTGATCAACTTCCATAAGTACTGGTCCCATGCTCTGTCCTACGCTGTCCTAGTTGTGGGAAAACCCTGTCAAATCATCAACTGAGTAATCATCGTTATAGTACTGGGCACCATCGCTCTGTAACTGCTGCCTATTGGTATTATTGTCAAAATAATTGCCACCCGGCCTCCTGCCTCCTTCCGATCGTACCACCTGTCTTCCATTATCATCACCACCTCTTCCTCGTCCGCGCCCTACACCAGCGCTCGCCTGAAGCAGCGGGCAATCCCTCCACCAGTGCCCCTCCTGCTTGCACTTCGCGCACTGATTCGGTCCCAGCCTGTCCCTGCTCTCACCTCTGCCAAATCCACCTCCGCGGCTCAGCCCCGCACCCCTTCCTCTGCCTCTCGCCACTTGCTGCAACAAAACCCTCGTCTTCAAATCTTTAGCCTTCTTCTCCTGCTTATCCTTGTTCTCATTTTCCCTGTGTTCGTAATATTGTGCCATACTTAGTATTCCCGAAGGAGAGGACGTCGTCCACGTGCTCTCCGACGCTTGCAGTCTAGCTGATATTTCAGGCAATAAGTTTGTGACAAACCTGTTGACGAAGAGCCGTAACCCCCCATCCTGTGACACATCCTGCCCACTAAAATCCATAAACGTTTCCTCAAATCTCGTAAAGAAATCAGAGACCGCCTCATCTTTCTTCTGCTTGCAAGCCGTCAGCTTGTCCCAATCTACCTTTTTCGGGGGAATGAGGGAATGCATATATTTTATAATACGCCCTGGCAAAGCTAATATTTCAGCCTTCGGCTTCTCTCCTGGCTTACGCTCTTTGTCCCAATCCTGCAACTCCTGCCATGTACCACCCAGCTCCTCCGTATGATCCGTACCTTTTACTTGTCGCCACACATCAACCGGGACCAAAAGCCCGAAAAACAATTCAACATCAGCCAACGTCATCACAGTAGAAGACGCCGCTTCCGTAAGCTCTTTATAATAGGCGGTCGGATTCTTTCTAGAATCCGGCAGCTGAGCCTTCAATGACAACACCTCACTTCTCTTCCATGGCGTGTACACCCATTGCTCCTGAAAATGCGCATCAATTCTGTTCCTTGTAACAGCCTTCGTGACTGGGTCTAACAACTCGGGGACCTCAGGATGAAAAATAGGGTGCACCTCTCGCATTGGGTGGAGACCCGGGAAATGGGGTGTACCGGCAGAGGGTAATTCATTCCTGTATTGCAAAAGCGCGCGCAGACTACTC
Source organism: Lissotriton vulgaris (assembly GCF_964263255.1). Taxonomy (NCBI): domain Eukaryota; kingdom Metazoa; phylum Chordata; class Amphibia; order Caudata; family Salamandridae; genus Lissotriton; species Lissotriton vulgaris. The sequence goes on along the minus strand of NC_141687.1, from coordinate 944,041,154 downwards.
ATCACTTCCTTGACCCCCGTGTTTGTTCTGTACGCTCCAGCCTGTATATCCCGCAAAACCGCCGGGGCCACACCTCCATATCCCTGCTCCCATAGCGGTATCAATACACTAGCCATGTGCCACAAAGCGTGCTGCTGCATTAACGGCTCAAAATCTTTCATGGTGGACCAGATATCTTCGAACAAATAAATATTATTCCTGGCCCATTGACATGCCTGGTTAGCCACCAAACTTTTTTCATCCAAACCAACAGTAGAACGTGTAAGCAGCTTCCGTACCTGTGAGAACAATCCGCTACCTGCGCCGCGACTCGGTGTTAGCATCTCCTGACTGGGGGTGGTGCTAGCTGAAACAGTAGGGAGTGCTAAAGAAAATGGCGAGGGGGCAGGTGAAGCGGGCTGGAGTAGAGAAACGAGGGGTGTCGAGGGCAGGGATTGTTGGGGGGCACTCGCTGAAGGACCTGGAATGGCGCTACTAGGGGCCGAAAGTGGCAAGGAGGGGTACAATGGCTGCGGGGCATACGGGGGTGGGGGTCGGGCGTTCAAAATGTCCTCCATCTCATCTGGGTCGTCCTCTCGTACTACGTAACTTTTATTTTCTTTCAACCTACAAAGTCTATCTGCGCGCTCCATGCGTAGTGCGTTCTCATTCCCCACCTGTTCCTTCGCTTTCTGTGCCATAGTCTGGGTGGACTTTTTATACTCCTCTTTCTCCTCTCGCATCTTACGTTTCCTGACCTCTTTCTGCCACATTCGCAAAGAGTCGAACATACTCTGGCGGCTACGCCTAGCAAACAGTTTGTCTTGCAAATAATCCAATTTAGCTTCATCAAAAGAACCCGTCAAAGGCCATTGTAAATCCACATTATCAGCAGTGTATCGATGCCACAAAGTACCAAACAAAATCGGGACCAGTCCATGTTTAACATACATATCAAAACTCGGTGTCCCTTCAGGAGGCGCGGGTTGGCTCTCGGCCAGTCTAGTATCTGAGGGTCGACAACAGCATCCAAAACATCGCAACTTGCTAAGACACGGCATCTTTACTTTATCTCGAATCACAACTCAAATTCATTCACACACAAACATATAGACGAACCACGTACACATATACAAGATCTCCAAAACACGTGTTACCAACTGGGACAAGGCCCGTCGACCAAGTCCTGGGGAACCTGGACTCTACCGCAGACCGAACAGTACGCTAACTGTTCTGAGGACGGGGACCGGATCCGCTACCCGTGCGGCACTATGGATCACTGCGCGCTTTACCGCGGGAAACCCGGATCACACCTCCACTGAATCACCACACTAGGAGTTCAGAGTAAGCGCGCCAGAGTCTACCCACAATGAGCCACGCCTTCACCACAGTACCATGCGGTCGGATCGCCACAAACAATTACCTCGAAATACGTCCCCAACCCCGTCAAGTCTGTCAGAGCACCAACTCGTACCCTGAGTTCCCCGGAGCACACTAGCCCCAGGAGCACACCGGCTCCTCAAACCATCGGAGACATTCTAGTCTCCCGGAACACTCCCGTTCCTGCAGCAATCACAGGTGGACCACTCACCTTCCGTATGCGGCACCGACCTCTACCGTTCTCCACCTCCGGCTGCCAGGACCAACACGGTCAGCTTCAAGTTCCGCCTTCTGGACCCCGGCGTAAGATCCGAACCGGGACCTCTCCCGATCAGCAGGGTGGGGCAGCGCTGCGAGAACCAAGCTCGGCATCAAATGGGATCCCGGGCCCACCGTGCCGACCAGCGGGTCCCCGGTCTTCTGCTACCCACTTACGGGTGAGAAAGATCCTTATCGCGGGGTCCCTATTCGGGCGCCATCTGATAAGCGTGGCTCAAATCCACTGGAGTGACTTACAGCACTCACCTATAATTACCTTATAGGAAGTCAGCCGGACAGTGGAGAAGTAAAACAAAAGTCTTTATTAGGCCAAACAACACTCATATGAGAGGGCCCTGTCCGACCTCACTCCTAGGAGTGCGAACAAGAGGACTGACTCTCTGCATCACAGCAATACATTATAATGCAATACAGTAAATGGGGTACGCCCCTTGTGGAAAACTACTGAGCCCCAGACCAGTGAACAATGCTCTCATACAGCAGGCATCTGCACCTGCGAGGGATACATTATTATCTCTGTTCAAGGCCAGGGAGCTAGGCTTCGGCGTCTCTGGGCATGAGAACATTGCAGATAACACGAGTTGTTAGTTTCGGCCACAGTGAGCCGAGAAACGAAAACTGCTGTCTTAGTATATTTCTGTATTCCTGCGGGAGGGGCATGAGCGAGCAGAGCCCGCAGGCACAGAGAGTTACACAAAATGGTGGCACACAGGCTAAGCTAAGAAACTAATATGGTCACACGTACATTCGAATATAAGTAATAGGTGAGTATATGAATTCAGCATAAGTGCGTTTACGTAAATGCATTAGTTAGTCATATAATGCTAACTCACACGTCATCATGGGGTAATTAGAGCATCGAAAAGTGAATTCTATCAGGGTCGCATTTCTTTGTGACTCCCAGAACTGAAAAAAGGGTTTCAGATTTGAGCCGGTATGAATTCACACACCTTGCATATACTGCCATCTAGAGTTGAATGTTTGACCACTGTGAATCAATTACAGAACCAACGCTGCAGAGCAGAACTGACAGCCAGCTAATTTCTTTTATTCTCTAGTATAGGCATCTTCTTTCAAGTTGCTTCCCAGATCCTCTACCCCATGCTGGGAAACGAACTAGCAAGCACGCAACCCCCAAGGAAAACCCCATCCCGAAGTATAGTTTTGTTAACTTTTCAAAAGAATCGCCCATGTTTCCCGGAGGGGGATGGGTTGGGCGGGGGGGGAATAGAAGAGGCTCTGCAGAAAAACTTGTGGTTTTTTGCAGATAACGTGAGAGTGAGCCTATCAGAGCCTTGCGCATAACTTCAGAAGCCTGTTTTCCTCGTCTCTTTCTGCATTTCCCAAATTTCAGTCTGTCAGTGTCCTGCCTTTATGTATTATGTTTCACTCCTAGGAGGGTTAGTTGTTCAGCCCGGTAGGGTGCAGGGTTGCTTGTTACAGCAGGTCCTGAAGATGATGCTGTCTTGTAAGGGTACCTGACAACAACCCCTTCATGTCCAGTGTCTGCTCATTTTGCTCTTTCCTTAGTGTGAATATACTGTTACACTATTGGTTTAGAAACTGTTCTATATATTTTGCTTGACCGTGACATTTGATTTTGTTGATTTATTTGATTCAGACTTACACGAATTCACTGTATAAATTGTATGTATATAATTGTATATATTGCAGCAGACCTAATACTCATCCCGCTTGTTTATTCGTATTCAATCTGGCTGAGTATTTGTATGTATTTTGTGTATGAATGGAAGGTATGATTGTGATATGATTGAATATGGAATGCATGTTTGATTTTAATGCTTCACTGTTTTTTGTCCAAAACTGTTTTTGTGTTTACAAAAAAATGTTGTTTCTGTTCAACAGTATATGACTAATACAAATATACTTTTTTTGACCCAGACATAATAATAAAAAGCTATTAACTAGCATACCCCAGCTTTGATAAACTTTCTTTGTCCTGGTAGTAGAGCATCTCTACAAAGTTACGATCAGTATAGGCACTTGTTCTTTGTTGATTATAGTCTTGTAAGGGTAGCCACTGAGGCTCCATCAGGGTTTGTTGTCATGTTTGTTTATACCCTTGCGTAGTTGGGTGGCAGCACCATTATTGACACTCTTCAGTGGAGCTCGGTTGTTTTCTGGGACACTAGCGAGAATGCCTTACCTCCATCCAAGCGTAAGATGGAAGCGTTTGGAGGAGGTTCTGAAGTCTGTTTAACCAAGGTTTATTTTTAACACAAGTAAGAGTTTAAGTTTTGTTTTTGCTATGAGTATTATTATTATTATCATTATTCTGGGCAACCTCAATAAGAGTTGTGGAAATAAAAGTTTCCTTTGCAAAATAGACTAGAAATGGTGGGAACACCATCAGGTGCGAAGTGGTTCACAATGCTCCACCTTGCATCGGCGTATCATCAGGTCGGGCTCACAGATAGTTCAAAAGACTTGACCTCATTCATCATTCCATTTGGACATACTGATTCAATCTTATGCCTTTTGGTCTCTGTGCTGCAGCCTCCGTATTTAAACGTTTAATGTCGAGAATGTTTGAGGGTATGAAAGAGGTCCTGTATTTTCAGGCTGATATTTTGATTTTTGGTAAACTCCGATACAGACGTTGGTGGATGGACAAAGATGTCAGTGTGTGTAGTTACAGAAGGAAGTATTGACAAAGATCAATGGTTCAATGAATTAAGTAGATAGACCCTGTACTCAGTAGGATAAAGAAGATAATGGCTGGGAATGATTGGGATGCATTCAGTGAAAATGCGAAGGTTTTTAAAAAAAATAAATAAGTGAAGAACTATCTGTGAACAATGGTTTGGTCACAAGAAACCAGAGGCTGATACTGCCAGTTACGTTGAGGAAGCATTTGGTGAATTTGGCTAGCGATGGACATCTAGGAATAAGTAAAACTAAAAAGAGATTGAGAGCTGACTATTGGTGGCCAGAAATGGACATGCAGGTGGAGCGTGTCATAAGAGTGTATTGAGTGTTGCTTGAGTGACAAAACCAAGACTGTGAGAACACCTCCCATGGTGTGTAGGGAGGTAACTTCACATCCTTGGGAAGAGGTGGCCTTAGATATTTTAGGTCCTCTTAACATTGGGGCAAGGCCTGTATACATTCTTGTTTAGATGAACATGTTTTCAAGGTGGCCTGAAGTTTCTAATGTGTCAGAGACCACCACAACATCAGTAATAAAATTATTGGCGAAATTGTTTAGCAGAGAAAGCAATCCTGGGAGAATACTAAAGCACAATGTCCAATTCACTTCGCAAGTGATGGAAGATTTTTTTCAAAAGAGAGGAATAGTGCATAAACAATGCTCTCTATCATCCCCAAACTAATGGGATGGTAGAGAAATTCAACCAGACCTTGATAAGTGAGTTTACAATTGTCCATGGTAAATGGAGAAAATTGGAAGGAAGGGTGTTAGAGGAAAACTGAGGCATCTTTTGAGTTGTTTAGATGAAGACAACCAAATACTCTAGTTTGTCCTGAGAGGGTGGAAAGGAACATGAAACTTGATGAGGTTGAATGGTAGGGACGTTGTCGTGAGATCTTGGAAGAGTATGTGATGAGAGAGAAAAAACAGGCAAGTTCAAAGTAAATTGAATTATGACTTACATAAAGGAGCTTCTGATGTCAAAGTGAATGTTCATGATATGGCTGGCATTAAGAATATGCACGAAACTAAAGCAAAACAGTAAAGTATTTACTTGAGCAGATTGGTTCATTTTGGCCAGGGAAGTTGTGATGACAAAGGTGTGGCTCCTGTAAATTCATAAAGTGGTTTGCCAAAGAATGCACAGTTCAGCCCTCAGTGGCCACTTCCCGTCAGTAACTGGTAGCAACAATGTAGAGATGCAGCTAAAAGACTTGTCTAGCCCTACGCTTCCACTGCGACCACTAGTTGCAGTGACTCTGTGATCACAGTTGAACTTGGGTTATTTGGAGCTAATGCTGTGGGTCTTTCCATTTCAGAGGGAGGAAGCGGAAGCCCGAGCACGCGAGGAGGCAGAGAAGCAGCGGCAGGAACGTGAAAAGCACTTCCAGAGGGAGGAGCAGGAGCGTTCCGAGAGGAAGAAGGTAAGATCTGGGTGTTGTCAGGTCATAGAGGCCACACTGAGGCTTGACTATGCCCAGCATTATTGTCCTTTCAGAAGGAATGGGCATGGCCTGATGATGTTTGTAATCCAGTCACATGAAGGTCATTTTTAGGTCTCGGCTAGCGAAGGCTGCGCTTGCGCAGTCTAGCTGGTGAGATTTTATGTCTTAGAGTATGGGGGCTTAAACCCGCCCCTCTTCTCTATTGACTGGCTTCCTAAACGGAGGCCAGCCATTGGACAAGACGAGCGTCTCTCCGTTTAAGCCCCATCTTTTTCAGTTTGAGGGAATTTTACATTCCAGCCAATGGGAAGAGGAGAGAAAGAAAAACACGTCCCTCAATCCGAAAACGACGCTGCGTTTCTCCGAGGCATTCCTGCTTCACCTCGGAGAAACATGGCGGTGTGGAGCTTCCTGTTGTGAGTGCTACACCTCTCGCTATTATTGTGAAGGGACGCAAACCCCTCCTCACGTCAGTACGTAAGGGCCCCTCACTCCGTGGGTGCATGGTCATCTGCACCAGTGCTAACTGTGCTAGAAACTCAGTGCAAGCAGTGCCTACATACAATGCTTCTGTCCTTTCACTCAGTATAGAGCCTTCTTTCTAATTGTCCGAGGGGTGGTGGGGGCGGTTTAGGGTTCTCCCATCGCCGGGGCCCGCAGCGGCAGCAGCTTTAGGACCAACTTTCCTCTGAATCTGTGTAGGGCGGGATGCCGTTGGGAGGCTCCGCCCCGGTGCAGCGACCGCCCGAGGAAGAGGACGAACAGACTCCAGAGCAGGCGGACAAGCAAATAGCGGACCACGAGGGCTGGGGACACCCGCAGGCTGACAGTTACCTCACCACACCCGCCAGCGTCTCCGAACCCGCCTCCGGCATAGGGCGGAGGACTTAAAAACAAGGAGCTGAACCCCGCCCGAGCCCAGAGAGGAGACCGCAGCCACCGAGGTCTGAGCTGACCAGAGACTGCTGGGTAAGGGCTTAGCGACCACCCCCTCCGACACTGGTATTTGAAATAACGCTGTGTATTTTGGGTTTGTGTTACCTCTGGCTCTCTGCTGTGTTTGGAAGTTCATTTGTGGGGCTGGCTGTGGCCCGCTCGGTTTGACCTCGAGCCGCCTCACACTCGGAGAGTTCAGCCAGATGTGAATGTGGGTGACTTTGTTAGGATCGGTTCTTCGTTCCATTCCCGTGAACGCCGCCTTCCTCCCATGTGTGCCCTGCGGTCACACTAGTATGAACTTGTGCGCGCCCACTTACAACTGCTTGCTGGCTCCTCCTTTAACAGTAGATAAATATTGTAATTAAAATAGCAGGCTGTGGCTTCCTCAGCCCTGCAGCCCCCATCAGTATGTCCTGCGTTGTTTCCCCGGTTGTCTAATTAGTGTCATTTTCGACCTCTGGTCTCTTGTTGTTGTGCTTAATAAAACTTTTCTTCACTGTCTTTCAACTGAACGTTGGACATGTTTTCCGGTTTGTCTAAATGTCCTATTTGAATTGACCTCGTGCAGGGAAGTTTTTCAGAGATATTTTGCCATCCTGTCGTGAGGAAATTAAATTGTGTGTGACAAGGTTGTTTTTGGCGATTTAAAAGCAAGCGAGGAGGAAAAGGGGTTGTCTAATAGGGGAGGGTACTAGGGCATTTTGTAGAGGCACATAGGAAGGGGAAGAAAGTATAATGTTTAGTTATGTCTAGAGATGCTACAGTATGATGGTAGGATACAGACAGTGGAAGAGGTATTAGTTATAAGCATGGCCACTGGATTTATGCAGCGGTAGAGTTTGTGCCCGTTTTTTCTTGCCTCTGTTCCCTGGTTGTGCCCGTTTTTAATTGCCTCGGTACCCTGGTTGTGCCTGTATTTAATTGCCTCTGTACCCTGGTTGTGCCTGTTTTTCTTGCCTCTCTTCCCTGGTTGTGCCCGTTTTTCTTGCCTCTGCCCCCTGGTTGTGCTCGTTTTTTCTTGCCTCTGTTCCCTGGGGCGTTACTGGGCAGAGGTGGCCTGTGGTGAGGGGCAGTGGCTGCCCAGGGCATGGACGCCAGCGCACCGGCTGACACGTGTGTGTGTGTGTGTGTGTGTGTGTGTGTGTCTCTGTGTGTGTCTCTGTGTGTGTGTGTGTGTCTCTGTGTGTGTGTCTCTGTGTCTCTGTGTGTGTGAGTGTCTCTGTGTGTGTGTGTGTGTGTGTGTGACTCTGTGTCCGCTAATACTCCCTACTACTCTCTAATGCTCACCTATTGCCATTGTAAATGACAATACCATTTATTTGTTTTAAAAAAAGCAAAAAGTGAAAAAATGCCATTTGCAATGCCAATAGCTTTAACTTTAACAAAGCTGAGACCATTGCATTATAAATGCTTGTTTCACACTACCAGCACATCGTGCAATCCGTATAAAAAATACTGGACCTTTTCCTCAATTTCTTAAGTCGATGACTGGATTCTGAAGGATTCTGCCCAAGCAAAAGGTTTTACTTGCACATCGGCATGTTTTGCTTTACAACCCAGGCTAATGATATCCTGAATCTTCCAAAACCAAAGCTTAAATGAGCAGACAACTTCAGTCTGCTGTAGTGGTGATGGACACTTGTCTGATGAGGGCAAGCCCACTGCCAGAGAGCCTACCGTACGAAAAAGGATTCCTTCATCCTTACCAGACATAAAATCCAGGCAGGTCAGATCCTGGGCTGACTGGCCTCATGACATCCAGTGCTTTATTTTTGCCTCCGACCAGGCTGAGGCATCTGCTCTGGGTACCAAAGGACTCAGTGACTGTAACATCGAGAGTGACTTGCGTCGTCTTTGTTAACGAAGCAGAAGGATTTCCACAATATAGTGTGATGACACCGGCTAAAAAACTGTTCAGAAGCCAAGAATTTGCTCTCCCAGAGTATTGGGTTCATGAAGTGACAGACGCCAACTTGAAAGGAGGAGGATAGATTTTGTAGCACCTGAATGTGAATGTGAATTTGAATGCGAATCTGGTGCCGGGGATTGGACCCCTTGAAGCTGTGCAAGGAAGCAATTACATTTGGGAACTTGTTGATCAAGTGGGTTCGTTGTGTTCAAACGGCTCATTTTGCAGGAGGATGGAGCATACAGGTGTCAAGTCTTCCCACCAAAGGAGTCTTCATCTGATGTAGCATCTACTTTTTGAGATGCAATGGTGTTCACAGCGAGCCTCTGCTCGGCTCACCAGAATCCAGCGGGCACTAGTGTTTTGCGTCCGGAGTCTCCAGAATGAGATGCACTGGTTATTGCGGGCTTTTAACCACAAACTTGAAAAACAAGCAACGGGTCTGCAGTGTGAAACTTTGAGGATTTCAAGCAAAAAGGTCAGCCTGCCTCACATCTAAAGGTACTTCCACTTTAAAAGTCACTTTCTAAAAGATGCATATCTCAAAAATGTTGAACAATTGCAGACTCATTTTAGCCATTTTGGAGCTCATCGCCTTCATGTGGTTGATACTTTGTGAGTAATGAAACTTGAGGGCGGGTACTTAAACCAACCTTCAAGTTAAGGCTATCAAATGAATATGAATGAAATAGTCTATATAAGGCTCTTCTGCACTTCACTGTGTAATATTTTCACCATCGTTTTCTGTTTTCCAGTCCATTGACATTGTATCATACTCTGAATGGCTACATGTATAAAGAAAAACTGTGTGCACACACCTACATGTAGAGACAACAGGCAGGTTTAAAGGCTGTAGCACCCCGTATCCCCACTAAACTTGGATGCAGTCCCCATCAGAATAGGAGATTGCGCGATGCATTGGCCAGGGGCTTGAGACACATACTGCGCTATAAGGCACAATACAATGTCCTGGATATTTCCTTATTCTTTAGAGGACCCCTCATCATTCTCCTGTGTTCCCTTTTATCCACCCCTCATCCTTCCCGCCCGTTGTAACCTACATACAGACTTGTTGCTGTTTTCGGTGATTCTTCGGTTGCTTGACTGTGCCATTTTTATACACTTACTGAAATTTGCCTTTGCTTATTTTTGTGTTTTTTACTTTTTTCAGCGCCTCGAGGAGATCATGAAAAGAACTAGGAAAACAGACGCGGTTGACAAAGTACGTACAACAGTCGGACTATGGTTAATCTTGTGGTGACTATCTAACACAGGCTTAGATGAGCCAGATGCATGCTCGATTTTCGGAATGTGCATCTAGGTGAATTATTTTATTTAGATTAGCTGTATGTGAATGTGTCTCCTGTGAATATCCTGAAACAAAGTTCCCCTTGAATTACATGGGACAACACTAGTTTAAACACTACATTCCGGTTTCATGTAGGTGGTAGACAATGAGTGTAGAGTGGACAAATGTTCACACCTCCGTTCTTCAGTTGGGAGATCACTAGGGTCGTTTTGTAGGGGGTGGGCCACGGCCTCCATGTCAAGGTGGGTGGGAGTTCATTCACAAATCAAAAGCAAACTCAGGTGAAGGGAAACAGAAAAAATCCCCACGAGGTCAGTGTCTGTAAAAGTCAAGTAAAAATATCTTAAGTGTGATTAACTCTGTCCCAGCTCCTGCTCCTGCTCCTGCTTCTGGTAAGCACATGTGAGGTTTTGGGAGCTCTGGAAAAAAATATATATTAAAAAAAATCATCCAAAAATGTGAGTCTAAGTAAGAGATTTCTATAGATGGCATTTTATTGACTTATGACTTCCACACATGGAGTATCGAAAGTATTCTTTAAATGGCAGACGTCTTTTGCCCTTAGTTGTTTCCTGGACCAAGTTTAGGACTCCTGCACATTTTCATTGGCTGCTCTTCATTCCATTTTGTTTTCAGAATTAAAACACATAAATTCAAGTTTGTATTCTACTTTGAATCTTGCGAGACATCCATTTTTTTTGCTGCCTAAGTTGTTTACTCCCATAATTTTAGGCATGGAATTCTTTTATCTTGTAACAAAATAATAAAAACAAAGTAGGATGACTTCTAAAAATATTTAGGCATTACAATTTAAAATGTCTTTAAAGAAAAGTTTAGCTTAAGCTCTGGGAGGAGAGTTTATTGTCGGGGGGGGTGCTAAGATAGAGTGAATACGCTTGTGAAGTATGCTTTATTTTACCATGTCACGCGTTTATCTTATATTAGCACTTAATAAGCAATTTCCCCAGTCATTCCCCTTGTGCGAAAAGTGGCTCAGCTCTTGTTACCCTCACATTTGTGGGAAAAGTTGTTACAGCTCTTTAGGGAAATGTAAAAGATGTCCGGACAAAGGGGGTGAAGGAATACATTTCTGGGACTATTTCTGTGACCTTGTTTGAGGGTGCAAACCTCAATGTCTGTCTTTTGCCCTTACAGAAGAAGACCATGAATGGCAAAGAAGACCGCCAGGATCCCAACGTCATCACAGGTAATCCCTCTAATGAGACAGTCAGGGAGGGTGAGAAGGTTGCGTTATATCGAACATTATTGCCCACTGCTATGCTGTCACGGATGGGCATAACTACAGGCGTGCTTTAAGCAGTGGTGAAGTAAAGTTGTGTTGAAAATACAGAAATTATGATGATTAGGTCGCCAACTGGACTAATGCACCCACTGCAGGGATCAATTTGCCACCAAGGTATATGTTGAGTTCTGATAAAGCACATCCCGTTCAAACATCATATCTCTCCGCATCGGCACGAGCTGCACTGGCTCCCAGTGGCGAGCAGAATAAAATTCAAAGCTCTTACCCTGGCGTTTAGAGCTCAAAAAGGGACCTACCCCAACTATTTAAAACTCAGACTCCCCCGCTACCATCAAGAGAGACACCTGCGATCTAACTCCCTGCTCCAATTAGCTGTCCCACAAGTTAGGAAAGCTAGACTTGAAGGTCTTTCACTGTTGGCACGGCGAAACTCTGGAACACCCTTCCCTATGCCATCCAATCTGCTACGACAGAAGCTAGCTTTAAGAAGCCTCTAAAGACCTGGCTCTTTTTGCAGAAAGCCTAAGCAATTCACCTGCAACCTTCCTTGTTGTTGTAGTTTCTCTTCAGCGCCGGGACACTTCCTTGAGAGGTAGCTGTTCGCGCTCTACAAGAATCTGTATTATTATTATTATTATTATTATTATTATTATTATGGTGGGTGCATCCACCCTTCCATCCTTTCTTTCTAAAGCCAGCAAAAAGAGCACTGATGAGTTGATACTATAAACGTGAGTTTTTCCAGATCCTGCTTTGGAGGTGCATGCTGTTAATGATGTTCACAGAAGACGTGAAATAGTGAAAATGTGCACTGTGCTGTATCCAGCAACTGTGCGCATTCACCAATGCGGTTTTGATGTCCCCTGCAATAAAATGTGTAGGAAGCGCTCAAAGAGATCACGTTAGGTTGCACATTAGCCTCTTTTGCTGATTGGGGTGGTGTGTAGCCTTGTTGAGTGGAAGGAGGTATTGGGCCGTACCTCTGCAAGCATTGTTGATGGGATTAGCTCCTGGTGTGGCGTTGGTCACATGTTCATTCACAAATTGTTTTGTGTACTCGCCTTTTCAGACTCTGTGAAGCCTTCGGAGGGAACTGTGAATGTGGAAGAGAAAGAGGCGCGGACGCCAGACTCTCAAGATGGGGAAAAGAAATCTGAAGCTGACCGTGCCCCTCGGAGGTATGCAGCCCACCTATAATTAAAATTCCTATTTGTAAAGCGAGAACATAACACCCCTTTAAGGGTTTCAAGGTACTGGGGGCCGTCTGAGAGATTAAGTGAGCTATTGCCCAGTCGAATGATTCTGAGCTGCCACCGGCGATCAAACCGTGAACCCCTTGCTCCGGAGCCAGCTGTTCTGGCCGCTTTGCCACACTTCTCCCACCGAGGCATGTAGAAAGGTCTCCTCGGGTTTATAAATCAGCTTGACCCTATTCGGTATGGATGTGACCCTCTTGCACTCATGGTCGGTCTGTACAATGCACTCGGTCACTTTAGCCAAAGTGAGACATTGCATGAGGCCTGCAGTCTCCGGCCTCCCATCTCTGCCCCTTACTCTCTCCTGCCTCTGCCCATATCCCCAGCTCTGTGGTCTTTAGGCTGGATTGTGTACCCTCACGGTGAGTAACTGTAGCGGGCCCCTAACCCCAGACGAGCACTTACTCTTATTTTCTGTGGAAGTTGTGTGTTAAGTGTTATATTGCAATTAAGCCAAGGCATCCCAAGGGTGTTATGGGAAGAATTGTCGATAAAACCGGTATTATACAATGTTGTTGACATTAGATAGTACATGCAATGAAAAATTCTGCGAATACGCCATTTAAGGAGTATTTGGAGAACGTCTTTAAACATGTGTTTAAAATATATTCCGGTTTTTTTTCTCTCGCTGTGCACGCGAATTTGAGCGAACAAGAAGTGTTGACATCCTGATGGACATTGACCTTTCATGTTTAATGTTCCAGCTGGTAGATAGATGTTCGGTTTCCACCTTTTGAAGCACATTTTGACAACATTTGTTGAAAAAACGTAATTGGTTTTCAGAGACTCAGAACTTCTTGTGGGATTGAAAACCAGAGCTAAAAACGCTCATCCGACCAGTGTCATACTTCAGTTGACCACTGGATGTCACTGCTGTACCGGTTCTCTTCATCTTCGTACCCATCGACAAAGCCGAGTGCTTCCTAAAAATGTAAACCTTCTGCTTTCTGAAGTTAGTGCTTATTGACGTTCTCTAAAGATAGAAACTGACGCCAGCCAGTACCTGTTACACTCGGTCAGCCACATTGAAAGAATTCCAATGAGAAGCCTTTGTGTGAATTTAGGGCCTGGTTTAAGAACTGCTGGTAAAGTCGTTGAATGAAAGCACTGAGGCGTGACCTACTCCCCCACCCACCAGTACAGGCTTACAGTGCCGAAGTGTGTGCTTGAAGCCTACTCCGATAGGTGAGACGGAGGTCCTAACTACCTACCAATTCACTCCGTGGCCTCTTTGCAGAGACTTGAACTGCGTGTGTGTGTCGGTAAAGCATAATCCTAGTTTAGTTAGAAAGAGCAATGGATGGTTGCGCGTTTTTTAGTGGACTTGCTTAGACCATTGCGAAACAGAAAAAACACCGTATGACCGTGTGTAATGTAACTGGTGCTCCTGTTAAGTGTTCCAATGCCCACGCTCCCAGGTCACACTATATAAAACTGCAAAACAGTCAGAAAAGCACGGATCGACCAGCCACACATCCTCTCCAAACAACACCCCTTTGTCCCACAGACTTCAGTTGTTCAAACACATGAGCTGCACTTTGAACAGAGACAGGTGCTGGCTTCGCCTCTAACTAAGCAGAAGACGCGCCTGCCCCCGTCACTCCCCGACCCAGCAGGAATCAAGAGCCTCCTTTCACCGTCAACAGTTGAGGGATTGAAGGGAGAGAGACCTGAATAACCAGTAACGCGACATACACCATCTGGGCCTAAAAAAACATCTCACAATCCGCCTTCACTTGAAAATCACAGCGGTTTGTAGGCGACACCCTGCCCCCGAGACCACATTTTAATGTTAGACTGCACGTCATTTAAGTCACAAGGGTTGCAAATCAGCTGCAGTTCTGGTACAGAAGGGTTGCCATGGAGCTCTGTTGGAATGTGTGCATATCAAGCGACTGAATTGGGAGAGATAATAAAGGCGTCCAATGGCCACTCGTTCTCAACCACTATCTGTGGGTATGTGTGTTGGTGGGCCCTGCTTGATGTTCTGCAGTTCACCATTCAACCACAAGTATTTCTTAGGTTATGAGTTTATTTAAATGCTTTTCTTAAAAAAAACTTACTAGTAAAACATTCTGACAATAATATATTGGCTTGCATGTATTTCAAGTAAAATGCGACAAGTAGAATTCCAGTCAAGGTAGGAGGAGCGAACAGTGGTAAAATTCCAACACTTTACTCCTTATCCCAGCCCAACCATTGAAACGAAGCTCAACCCCGCTCCGTTTCCTACTTTAACCCTGCACTTTAATTGATGCCTTAACCTAGCATAACCCTAAAACTCACTGTGACCCCTTCTCTTACCAGATTCCATGTCTTGCCACGTTCGTTGGCATAATTCTCCCACCCCTAAAACCTTAAACCAGACCAGCACTATCCTGCTTCCTGAGCCCATCACTCACCACCAACCCCACCCTAACCCTCAGCCCTTACATCATCCCACCCATCACTGAAGCCTAAATCACCAAAACCCTTACTTTAACCCCATCTTACCTTTAACCAGTGCTTAAATTGTAAAAAAAGAAGTGCAGGTGCTGAAAATGTTGCCAAGGAGGCCACAGCTCACGTCTTCCTCCAGTGAGCCCCACTTTCAACACTCTCACTGCCTCAGTCTCTATCGTCTAACCTTGATCTGTTGTCTGTCCCCTAAGTCTTTGCTCTAACAGTCTATCATCTCACCTCTCTAATTGTTTTCTATCTTCTTTGTCACACCCTGTATTTCTCATTTGCCCTCTATTCATTCTAGCCCTGCCCTGTTTTCTCTTCACTTTTATCAATGCTCTGCTCTCTCTCCCCTCGATCTTGGCTCTTTACTATCACTCTCTAGAAGTGATTAGCTGTGTCTCCGTTTTATCATTTGTCTTCATTTTTTCCTCCGTCCTCTACATCCTTTTATTCTATCTTCTCTCTTCTTAACGCTCTCTTCTTCACATCATGGCTGCTTTCTCTTTGTATCTGATTTGCTCTCCTCCTTTTCTTCTACTTTGCTCTGTTTTATCTCTCTCCTCTCTTGTTGTTCCTTCTCCTCTTTACTCTTGCTGTCTCTCATCTCTAACACTGCTGCTGCCTGTGACCCCTGTCGTCAGCCTTTACTTGTCCCTGCTATTTTGAACTCCGCGTTTTCCTGTTGTCATTCCTAAAGAAGCGGAAGATGATGTGTTTTACTTTCTTACCTACACCGAGTGCAAAAACAAAATGTACACCAAATAAAAATGCGTTTTTGCATATATTAATCAGTGTGGTATGACTGGGTTTATTGCGGAACAGGCAGCTGCTTGAGCACAGCAGGTCATGTCACTGCTAGTGCTGCCTGTAATTAGTAGGTCCAGGGATGACGACGGCATCGGCCTCCACTGCTCAGCTTGCTGTGACCCTGCCTGCTACAGCACAGGCATTGTCCCCAGCAGTAATGCTGCGAATGCCGGTAAGTATGGCTGTGGCACCTAGTGGACTCACGCACGCT
This sequence comes from Lissotriton vulgaris, assembly GCF_964263255.1. Lineage (NCBI taxonomy): Eukaryota > Metazoa > Chordata > Amphibia > Caudata > Salamandridae > Lissotriton > Lissotriton vulgaris. Next base: position 944,025,260 of record NC_141687.1, on the reverse strand, counting down.
CAGAAATTACTATGCTGGGGTGCAGTACACAGATTCTACTGGTGACGCACAAAACTTGTGTTGGGCCACAGCCGCAACGAGCACATTGAGGATAGCAGCAATGCAGGGCTGCTGGATATGATACTTTGGCTACGCAACAAGTGGAAAGTCCACACTTACTTTAATTTATTCTTCCTCAAGAGCCCTCACTCCCAAGTTCCAAATGTGCTCTCGCAGCTTCCTTGCCTCAACTCCGTCTTGAGCCAGCCCCCAGCTACAATTATCCAATGGGAGGTTTAAGCTCAGGCAGTGGCAGGGTGCAGCAGACTAGAGGAACAGAATGCAAGCCATAGTTTGTCGATGACTTCTTGGATTTGTGATCAGCGTGATGACATCATCACTAACGTGGTGATACACAATCATGCCTGCCTGGACAGGCGTATGCCGGTCTGCCTATGAACATTTACCAGCCAGTCACAATGCAATGTATGTTGTTCTTTTTTTTAATTGAACAATTAATATTGAGACCACCACCTGCAGGTTCAGAAATTGTAGCCACGGCCCTGTGAAAGAAGTGGAGGTGCTGAGCACCTGAAAGCACCTGCTCAAATGAAGCACTGCCTTTAACTTGATCTTATCTGGCCACAAATCTATACTCGCATCCTCAAGCATACCTTTTCCAGTTGAAATACTTTATCAGACTAAGACTAATACAAGCAAACCCACTGTATGAATTATGCAGTAACAGTAAATTATAAAAGATAACAATAGCTACATATTCAAATAATGGATTTCAGGAAAAAACAATTGGGTGTGAAGGGAGAAAAGACCAGTGTTTTAAAATAACTATTGCCAGAAGAAATCACAGTAAATTGCTAATAAAGTGATCAATAGGCTACGAACCTCTAGGTTTATTGCATTTTCATTGTGTAAAGACAATAATAATTGTAATATTTAAAAAATAATCATATTAACATGTAAAACATTATTATTGCTTTTCTATTTTATCTCTGACCGCCTCTTTTCCTTTGTCATTGCCACTTTCTCTACAGCCTTCCTGTCAATGAAATGGCCCAGCCTGTCTCCTTGGTAAATGGTCTGCAGTCTGAGAAACACAAAAACGGCCTCTCCTCCAAGGATTCCCAGCAGGACTTTGAGGAAGTGATCCAATTGCCCAACCACGTTGGCTCTGTGCGGGACAGCACCAACAGCCACGGGGAGAGGGGCCTTGGCCTCCCCGGCGACCCCATCATTGCATTCACAGATGAGCCCTTCATGAAGAAGGCAGTGGTTCAGCCACACCAGATCACAGGTAATTGTATTTTATTGTAATTGCATTTATATAGCGCTTACTACCCCTGACGAGGCATCAAAGTGCTTTTTCGGCGAGTACCGCATTACTCCGGAACCCATAAAGGATTAGTGGTGAGTTAGTATAGTGAAATATGAAAGTAATTTGAGTGGTAGATATGTTAGTCAGTTATTTGGATTGAGAAGGATAGTGAAGGGATAGAAGAGGGAAAAAGGTTTGCATTTATATAGCGCTTGCTGCTTCTGATTGGGTGTTGAAGCTTTTTTTCGTTGAGTAGCACGCTACTCCAGGATCCATAAGGGATTGGTGAATTAGTATAATAATGGCGCCTTACTGAGAGAGAAAGCCTTTAGTCTCACTTCAGGGCTACTGCTTTTAAATTGGTGCATTGAAGGTTCCTTTCAGGATGAGAGTAGGGCTGAAGTGGCTGTTTAGGAGGCACATATTCTTACAGGCAACTAAGCTTCTGTAAGCAAAATGTGATCTCCTCTCTGGTTGCAGAACCTCCCAAACGAAGTAGGGAATGGACCTAGGATGTGAGGTAAGAAAGGGAGTTGTTTGGCCGGCATCGCTAATTGTAGGAGGCGGATTGAACATACTGATGCTTGCAAGCCGTCTTTTTATAGATACCTCAATAAATTACATCCTGCCTTCAGACTGTCCATGTGTCACTTTCCTAACTCGTTTTCTTTCGTTTCTCCACAGAAGTCCTTTAGGAGGAAGTGCAAATCTCGACACGGATCCGCATACCTCCGTTTAGGGCCATGCAGCCTTCCCAAAGCATGTTGGACATTACACAAGTGCCAATTCTGGACCTGTTCTCAATAGTTTTTTTTTTTATAATAGTAGTTGTCATTCAATAAGCACTCCTTGTAGGAAGGAGTATGGGGGTTCTCAAATCCATAAAATCTCACATGACGACAGGATCTCTGAATGAAGATGTGCGAGGGACACTTGAACGGTAGGTGGAGAAGGTCCTGCAGGGTCGGTGAGGCGGAATCTCCCCATCTTGTGGGACTGTCTTTTTTTTTATTTTTTATTTTAATTTTAACTTTGCACCTTATGAGACTGACAGTTTCATTCACTGTAGAAATGACACGAAGCCACTGACTGCTCAGCCATGGTGAGTTCAAAACTGAAGTGCAGTGTTCTAATAATGTAGTTATTTAACTTGAAATGGCCGCTGGGTACAAAGACTGTATGTGAATAATGTAAATAGAACCTCACAGTGTTATATCTGGGGCTTGCAGTGGATTCACTTCCTGTAAAGCCCCATTCCAGAAAGTAGCGGGATGCGACCCTTGAACTTGTGTGGCCACGCCCTTTTGACCTGAACTTTTCAGAGGGCTGCAAGGGAGCTCGGTGTGCTTTGAGCTGCTTAGCGGAGGTGCAGATGGAGGCAACGGCAGGGACGCCATGACGCCATTGGCAGCGGCTTCTCAAGGATGACGCAGTACACTGGACACAGAAGGAGAATGACTGTCTACTCCGCGAACTGTTGCTCCTTCGACACTTGCAGCTGTGTTTAAATAAAAAGAAACATATAATCCATTTAGTCTGCTGTCCATGGGACTTTTGTGTTTCCGGTCCATGCGTTCCAGGCAACTGCGCCACAAATTTGTGTTGTCTGCCATCGCCACGCGCACAGTCTCCTGCCTCAGTCTCTGTGCCTATGATGTCAATGTGTAATGTAAAGCAGACCACTAAACTCATAGAATGCTCCACAAGGCCTTGATGGCTTTTTTCTTTTCCGGCTCTGTTGTGACACAATGGCCAATCTCATAATAATAATGACAATAAAAAACACATTTTAGGAATACAACCTTCCTTTCCATTGAAATTGCAATTTTATTGTTGTCTTTTTACACGTTTACATGCCTGTAATTTTTCTGTCCTTGTATGTGTCTTTGTGTTTATTTGTGTACACTTTTGTTGAAATTACTGCAGATATTTACATCTGCTGTGTGTGCGTGCTTGCATTAGTGTGTCATGGTGTTTTGTGTTTAGGCGTGACTTTGCGTATGAGTAAGTTATTTGAGGGTGCTTCTTTATTAGCAGTGTTTTTTGGCCTTGGTTTGTAACTGACTGCCAGGTATGGCTAAAAGCTCATGCACTTGAATAGTTTAGCGACAGAATGGTTCTTCATTGTGACTCTGGCCAATATGGGATTTGTTGTTTACTTAGTAATGGAGATCAGTAATAATTGTGCAGTTTTGGAGAGAATGGACTTTCCCTTAAAAAAATGTAGGCATGTTACCCATGTGAATCACGCATCCTGGTGTCCCAGAAGTCCTGAGCTGTAGGAACTCATGTTAGTCTGCATTTGTGTAGCACACCGTTTGCCAGTTCCTTGGCCTCTCTGTGCCCTGTGCCTGTATTGGTCTGCAGTTTGAATCTTCGGTGGGGATTCTCCACTCTTGCTCCACATTGGACACTGCCTTGAGTCGCTGACCTTTGCCCATCACCTCCCTTCAGCCTGGTTCACAGTTGTGGTTCTGAGCTGTGAATACATGCACCATGTTATTAGCACACTGTCCATGTATCATCATTACAAATGTTATCAGAGCCTAATCCCTGCAGGAGATCCGAGCCCCTCGGCTGCTCTCACAATTTAAATCCCACCTCTATATATATCCCTCGAGGAATGTGTGCAGGAATGGTGTCCGTCCTTCCAGCTCAGAGGGGTTCGGAAACCAAACCTCTAGCCCAGCAGGAAAGCTTGGAAGGAAAGGGGTGGCCGAAAAGACCTTGACGTGCTCCTAATTAATCTGGATCATGATTGAGCTGGCACTTGGACGTCCATGTGTTATGGAGGCGCTATGGCCCTGATTATGAAGAGGCAGCTAACTGCACTTTGGGTGCGGGCTCCTACATGCACCAGAAACAGCACTAAAAGTTTGGCATCAACTGTGCCAGATATGAAGACTGTTCCGTAGATTTTTATCAGATCAAACCTGGTGCAAATTGTGGAGGCGGATGGCACAAAATGCAGATGCATGTTTTTCTGAGCGGGTGAAAAGTTTACATGCAATTCCCCATTTCAGACGTGCAACTCACAATCAGGGGAAAATTGCGCACTCAAATTATCACACTGCGCACAAATGATAATTGGAGAGGAGAGGCTCCTTTTGTATCCATTTTAGAAGAATAATTACACCTTGCATGCAATAATTGTGCTTCTAATCCCCAAAAATTGTTTCTCACAATATTTTACATAAATACTGTGATCAATTGAAACACTACTAGGGGGCTTGATAGTGTTTCCTGTAAGAACTTTGTACATGTACTGATTTTCAATTTTTCACAATAAACTCTTGGTTGGTGTCTACATACCCAGCACCTGTATATGACATTGCTGTAAGCCTGTATTGTCCCCTATAGTTACCTCTATTTTAGATTCTGCGTTAATGGCAGGTATTTCAGAAATTGGGGTTTTGGTTAAGGGGAGTGAGAACCCTTCAATAGCAAAAGCCACTATCACTGCCATGGTAAACCACTAAATTATCCTGTGATTAACCAGCTGGTAGCTTGACACAAAGCAGTCCGGCTTAAGCAGCTTAATATGTTAAGTATTTATGCAATACTCAAACTGTAATAAAGTGAAAACATGTGTAAAATCTCACACTAATAAAAAAAATGGAAAAAAATAAACCACTTCAGACCAAAAAAACAAAAATCCAATCAGTAGAAATTGCGTTATGAATATTTAATGTTTTGAGTAAAAAATAGGACTTAAAGATTAAAGCTCAAACCGCAGACATCTAGCTGTATGAGACGGGAAAAGTCGAAAGTGTGGCAGACCGTGATGGAGAACAGTTTGGAGACCGAGGGGAATTGTGCCCGGTCCCGTATTACCTTCTGACTTGGAAGAAATTTTGAAGAAGGTGGTCTGAGAAGGTAAAGTTCAGTGGGGCAAGGCTACCGGTGGTGTCCAGGGATGAGGAGCTTTCCTCATTGGGGGGCTACTGGACGAAGTCAAAGTGAAGGTTTAGATGCTCTGGCTTCATCTCTTTTTAAAGTTGAAAATCTCTAGTAGGATGAGGCTGCATCTGTGGAGAGACACCGGAGGCCGAATAGCCTTCCGAAGAGGAGCCACTGTACAGGATTTGCTGCTGCGTAGAAGAACTTAGGTGGAGTTATTGCGAAGTAAGGCCAAACAGCGATGCACCTGGGGAAGATCGGTGAGCGGGAAGGTCCGGATCGTCTGTCAGTTTTCTGAGCACTTTAAAAATAAAAATCTTCGAAGTCCCATGTTCTGGTGTTTGGACACCTTTCACTCCTCTTCCAAGGGTCCAGGACTGGGTGGGTATCACTTGGAGGGTAGGACTCACTTCAGGCCGGGTGCAGGGTTTTCGTTGTTGGAGTTTGTCCCTGTAGCTCAGAACAGGCCAGCCAACTAGCCCTTGGATTTACTATGGTAGTTCTGGGGTGAAGCAGCAAGACCGGGCTTAAGAAGCAGGGCAGTCATCTGAAAGTTACAATGCAGGCTACAAGTAGCAGGGCAGTCCTCTGAAGTACAAAACAAGCTTCAAGTAGCTCAGAAGCCCTCTGAAGTACAAGGCAGTCCTTCTCAGGGTCTTCTGCAGGTCCAGAAGTGAACTAAAGAGAGGGTCTCTGGCTCATATTTTTTTACCTGGTGCCAGCTTTGAAGTGGGAGAAGCCTGTCCAGGCTCCAAGGTGTCTAGGGTGACAAAAGGCTAGTGTGAAGTCCGTTGTAAGTATGCTAAGACAGCTCCTTTGAAATGTAAGAGAGGCAGAGAACAGCTCCGCACCACACATCCTGGCAGGATGGCCCTTCCTGCCAAACACAGATTCCACTTTTGTGTCACTTGTGGGAGGAATACACAAAGGACAACTGCCATGCTAATCAGTCATGCGTCCCAGGATACAGGCTGCAGGCACCAAAGGGTTAGGACAGAAAAATGCCAACTTTCTAAAAATGCCTTTTTCAGAATTGGACATGACATCCGACTTTACCATTAAAAAGGAATTTAAAGGTTTTTGAGACCAAACATGACATTTCTACTTCTTCCCAATCTAAATGTATCACTTATTAAATGTAATAAGGTATCCTAATGTTATCCTATAAAAGAGGTAGGCCTTGCAGTAGTGAACAAACAAATTTAGCAGTTTTTCACCAACGGAACATGTAAAACCTAAAAACATGTCCAACTATTTAAATATAATGCACCTTGCCCTATGGACTGTTTAGAGCCTACCTTACAGGCGACTTATTTGCATTAAAAAGGGAGGTTTATGCCTGGCTAATGTGTTTTTTTTTTCCAGGTCATATTGGCTGTTTAAAACTGCACACGGGCTTCAATGGCAGGCCAGAGACATGTTTTAAAAGACTACTTGTCTTGCTACTACTACTTGCTGGACATCTTACACTTGGCCCAACTTGATCAGCAGGTTTGCTTTCCAAGACATCAGGCTGGCCATATACTTGACCCTATTTGCTCCAACTTCCCTATTTCACTAAGGGATCCTTGCCCGTTCACATGGTCGGATCATTTTATAACCTACTTCTCGTGGGCAGTGTCTAATGCTGAGCCTTTAGCGCGCTTTTGCTGTAAGCCAGCCTTTGGAAAAATCGACCCACTTGAATTCAATCAGGCCTTGGAATCCTCCAGGCCTATTTAGGGAGGGGAGCTTGAGCAGGGTTTGGCTGGATTCACTAGTTGGGTCTCTAAGGCAGTGGCCATGGTGGTTCCACAACACCCCTTCAGGCTAGCTAGGGAATACACTTCCAAACCCTGGTTTAACTCGGCCCTTAAATTATTGAAGCATGAGTGTAAGATCCTTGAGCGGGACTGGTGCAGGAGGGGATATTGTCTGGCAGCTAAGGGGACGCTCAGAGATCAGCAAAAAATATACTATGAAGCCGTAACGTCGGCTAAAGGGCAATTTTATTCGGCCCGCAACAACTCTAAAGACATTTTTGCTATTGTCCAGAGCTTTATGTCCCTCCTGGCCCATGCTAGTGTCCATCTTCAGCTACTTGGTGTCACACTCTTTCCTACTTCTTTAGGGATAAGATCCGGACTATTCAGGTGGCCTTTCCACCCTGTGCCAACAGTACTGAGGACTTTTCGGTGTTTCAATCTGTTGATCCTGCCAACTTTTGTCTAAATTTAGGCCAGTCGATCTACCGGAATCCCTTAGAATCCTCAAGGGTCTAAAGTCTGGTTCGCCCTCTGACCCATGTTCTGCCAGGTTATTGGCAGCAGCGGCAGAGATCACGAACACAGAAGTGAATATTATTATTATGTCTCCTCAGAAAGCTGTTGTTCCAGAGGTCTGGAAGCAGGCTAAGATCTTGCCACTTCTAAAAAAGCAGTCATTGGACCCTCCTAGTCAAGGGAACTACCGGCCTATCTCCCTCCTACCTGCTTTGGCTAAGGTGTGTGAGAAGGTGGTGAACAAACAGCTTACGGAATTTGTGGAAAGGGAGGCGCTTCTGCATCCAGCCCAATCCGGGTTTATGGCTTCTCACAGCACAGAATCAGTCCTGGTTGAGGTGTCGGAGGCCATCTGTGAGTGTTTGGACGCCGGCGAGAGAGCAGCATTAATTTTGCTGGACCTCTCGGCGGCGTTCGAAACGTTCCCACATTCTCGTCTCCTAGCGAGACTGGCCGGGATTGGTGTGTCAGGTGCTGTTTGGGTCTGGCCCAGGTCCTTCCTGGAGGGGCAGGTCGAGCAGATTTGGCATCCACCTTCGTCCTCTTCCTCGCAGTCAGTGACAACTGGAGTCCCCCAGGGAGCTTCCCTTGGCCTCTTCTTTTTAATATTTGTCACTCCTCTGATATATCTGGCGGAGGGGCTGGGGGCTAAGGTGATGGCCTATGCTGACGACACCCACGTGCTTTTCACCTAGGATAAAAATATGGACTCTGTTCTATTGGTCCAACAGTGTTTATCTTATATCTTTAAATCGTTGGCGGATGCACAGCTCAAGTGCAATGAAGAGAAGTCTGAGATTCTTTTATTTGGGAAATTCCATTTTAACTTCCGATAGCAGCTTTGGCCTCCTGAGTTCCCCTTGCCCACCTCCACAGGTCAGCCTGTTCAAAATCTGCGGGTGTGGTTTGATGAGTCTCTCCTTTTTGACATACATTAAGAAGTTGTCTGGTTGCTGTTTCGGCCTTCTCAAAACCCTTATAAAATGTTTTCCTCTCCTTCCACAGGCGGCCAGGGAAAAGGTTACCTGTGCACTGATTTCGTCACAGCTGGACTATGCCAATGCCCTCTATGCTTGTATTCCCGGCTACCTGCTGAGGAAGCGCCAGGTGGTCTAAAATACGGCAACTAGACTTTTATTGGGCATTTCGGCTAGGAACAGTGTTCTCCATCAGTTGCGATCACTTCATTGGCTCCCTGTGATGGATAGAGTTAAATTTAAAGTATTGGTTCTGGCTCATCATGCTCTCCATGGTTGTGGTCCTTTATATTTGCAGAAACGTTTTTCATTTTATGTTCCTGCAAGACCTCTGCGGTCTATGTCTTTGTGCTTCGCTCAGTTTCCTCGCTTTAAGTACCAGAGGTTAGGGGGAGCTCCTTTGTTTTGAAGGCTGCTGTTGCTTGGAATGCCCTCCCACTTGCCCTGCGTAATATTCAGGATCCAGTGGCTTTCAAGAGGAAACTAAAAACACATTTCTTCGCTTAATTGTTATTTTCCATACTCTGCTAGGCATCGCGCCGGGACACTCATGAGTATCTGTGCATGTTACTAATTGGCATAACTACTTAAGTGGGTGGCACAATAAGTGCTGCTGGCCTACTAGTAGCATTTAATTTACAGGTCCTGGATACATGTAGTACTACTTTTTTTGGGACTTAGAGGTGTGCCAATCAAGTATAGGTCAATTTTAGCATGTTTTAAGGAGTGAGCACAAGCACTTAGGCACTGGTTAGGAGTAGGGCTGGGTGGAACCCGCAGAATTCTGCAGATTTACCCAAAAACTCAGCAAGACTCCGCAAAGTTCTGCAAGTGGTGGAGTTGTGGTATGCCGCGCTGCTTGGGCTGATTTTTAGCACCGTGAGCTTGTCTCTCATTGTAAAATTAGTATCAACAGCACCACACAGCGTACTAAGGGGCGATGCTGCTTTCTGTTGGGCAGGTAGATTTGGTACTCGAGCAGCAGCTTTCTAAACTTGATTAGTGGTGATCTGCCTTGATTACTTGCATTAAGAAATCTCAGCGGAGGGTAGTCTAGCACTCTATTTTCTTGCTCGCACCTGCCAACTTACCTTTGGCGAGTCGCGCATGAGAAAAAAACTCTGCTGTGTAGCAGAGTTTTCCGGAAACTCTGCACTGCAAGAGGAGCACAAAGTGAGCAAAACTCTGCAGGAGGAGCGGAGTTTACCACCCACCTCTAGTTAGCAGTGGTAAAGTGCACATAGTCTTAAAGCCAACAAAAACGAATTTTAGCAATCTGGAGAGGAGAAATCAAAAGGTTTTGGCGAAGGCCACCCTAAGGCTGACAGATCTAACAGAGGTGATCCGGGGAACTCCATACGTAGTAGTCAAATGTACTGGTTGACCTCTGAGAATCACCCAGGTTGTTGATAGAGCTGTGGAGGTCGATGCCTGAATGATGTTTTTGGAGTTCTTTTGGGGAAAGGAGGGTATTCAACATATTCATAAAATGGCACTTGGTGAATGTGGGGTCCCTGAGATTCCTCAATGCCATTTTTTAGTTAGAGCAAAATTTTCACATTCTGACCCCATTGAAAATGGAAATTCCTGTTCAGTGACAAACGTCCAGTACCCATGTTCTGTCTTCCGAGGGACCGTAAGTCTGGGGAATGCTATACATGTTCGTTCTTTAAGCCAAAGACATTAATACATAGGAATAAACTATTGCTTGTCTACTGGGTGGCTGCATACATCTTAGGGAATTGAGAATTGAAGAAGCAGAAGAGAAATGCTGAGTTGATGGAAGAGCTGGATTTCTTTTTTTAATTTTTTTTATTTATTTTTTAATTGAGAGTTCAAATAAAACAATACAATATAGAGAACAGGACATAATTGAAATCCTGAGCTGGATTTCTTGGAAGATTATGATGTCAAAGCAGCTCGGGGCAAACACCTGTGAGACTCTGGCCATAGGAAATTTTCCCAGAGGTCGAGGAATGTGCTCACTAAAAAACAGACCATTGGCTTTACAGTGCCTAAAACTTTTTTGAAAGGTAAGGCATCCTACCCTGCGGCCCACAAGACCAATTCACTGGGATGGAGGTGCCAAATAGCGTTGATTCTACTTTAGAAGACTATCAATCTCAAAAGGACAGGCAGGGTAGCCCTAAAGGAAAAATTCAAGGGGGATAAAAACACCTCCGACTCCATTGACATCGAGAGGAAGAAAAGGGCACTCAAGGCAGAAATCAAACTAGTATAAAAAGAATAGTTAAAAAAAAAAAATAATGTATTTTAATTTTTTATTTTACAGAGTTTTATATAGCGCAAACTTGACCCGAATCGGGTATCAGAGCGCTTTACATAGCACTAGTTGCAATACATGAGGACACATTCATTTTTTGTTAGGCACGGGAGATTAAGTGATTTGCCCAGAATCACAGGATATTCAGCGTCATTACAGAGACTCGAATCCAGTTACCCAGATTTGAGGTAAACCGCCCTAGCTTAGGCCAACTCCTTTCCCTCATTTGACTGTAATACAGACTCCCAGGTGCTTAAAAGTCAAGTTGTGTATCTTGAGTGTTAAGTGGCATAACTTCTGTCTAGATCTTTTCGACCCAGAGACTTAAGAACTTTAGGTGTTGGCATAGATTATTATTTTTTTTTAACTATTCTTTTTATAGTAGTTTGATTTTTGCCTTGAGGGCCCTTTTCTTACTCTGCCACCCCCTAAAGTTCTTAAGTCTCTGGCTCAGGTGCAAACACGGGTTCTCTTGCCTGGGGTTATTCATTTTCTGGCCCATCTGGTGCACAAGAGAATCCTCACCCCCCTGCTTCTACTGTTCTGGATTTCAATGCCGATCTCCCCCCTGGTGAGATGACACTTGCAATTTTGTATCAGACGATAATGGCCCATAGGGAGGAGACCCGGCAGGAGAGTGCTCTAGCACAGGGGGCTGGCCGCAGAGTACATCCATCCAGGATCACGGAAGCAGAGACCCGGATTTCCACTCTCGAAGATGATGTATTAACCCAAAAATCCACTATTAACTCAATACAAGCTCAGCGGCTGGATATCCAAGGAAAGCTCGTGGACTTGGAGAATCGCGCTCGCAGAAACAACCTAAGGATCCTGGGAGTTCCCGAGGGTTTGGAAGGATCAGACACCCGGCAATTTGTTATTGACTTATTTACAGAGGCGTTTCCCGAGATTAAGGAATGGGACTTGTAGCTGAAAGTTCAGCGAGCCCATTGGTTCCCTTTCAAACAACGTCCGGGTCAAACATCTACTAGACCCCGCGCTATTTTGATCTGCCTGCAAAAGTTTTTGGCTAGAGAAAGGCTCTATGATCTGGCACGACCTGATAAGCAAAGATCCGGAAGCAAAGATCCGGAAAGGGCTGTAAATTCTTTGTTAGGCCTGATTTTTGTCCTGCAACGCTTGAGCGGAGGTGGCAGCACCGCCAGCTTATTGCTCCCTGTCAAAGGGAGCGCAAGTTTACTTGCTTTTTCCGTCTAAGCTCAAGATAATTCACCAAGGTCAGGCTAGATTTTTTGATTCAGAAATTCAAGCAAAAGTGTTTCTGGACTCATTGTAATTGTCAACATGCATAAGTACGTGGCTACACCTTTCTCTTTTCTTCCTTCTTTTCCCGTACTTATTAGTAGGGGTTATGCCCCTACAGAAGATGATGTGTTTTTTTTTTGTGAAAAATATAATTTAATCTGCTTCCATTTTACATCCCTCTGGGGGGTATATCGATTATTTACAGGCCTTTTTCTTTTTGTTTTGTGGTGTCTTTTATATACTGGTGGCAATTCTGAGCAGGGACTCTGCTTACACCAGCTTCTCCATCATTGGACCATGGTCCATTTGCCTAGTTTGGGGGGTGGGGGTTCTAGTGGGTGGTGGGTAGGTAGCAGGGTGGGAGGGGGGATGGGTTGGGGGGGTAGGGCGCATCCAAAAAAACAGCTTGAGAATTTTTCTTGATATCACTACAATGGTGAATTAAAACAGACAGCTATCCGAATTCTGATGTTTTTTCACAAATTCTTTTACAAATTCTTTAATGGCATCAGGTAAAATACGTATAGCCTCATGGAATGTTTGTGGTTTGAACAATGGGAAGAAGCGGGTTTTACTTTCTCGTATTATCCAGGGCCTTCGGCTTTAGATCTTATGTTTGCAGGAAACTCATGTGCCCTGGAATAATCGGGATTGTTTGAAAATACCTGGCTATGATTTAATAGTATGTTCCCAACAAACCTCAATGATAAGAGGGGTGGCCATCTTAATGAAATGGGGGCTGGGTGCTTGTGTAAGAGATAAGCAAGATAGTTGTGGTAGATGGGCACTTGCTGAACTTGCAATCAATGGGACATCTCTTACGATCTGCACAGTTTGTAGTTAAAATGTTGACGATCCTGCAGTTATAGACTATCTTAATGTCGAATTAGCCTTATGGCCGCATCATGTTATTCTCTGCGGCGACTTTAACATTAATTTAGCTTCAGATTTTAATTTATTAGGCGGGCAAAACTATGTGGGCCATAAACCTAGGGTCTATAGGGCTCTGCAAGCACTGGTCCAAGATCACTCAATGGTGGATTTATGGTTTCATCACTGTAAAAATTTGGATGGACCACATACTTCTCAGCTCCTCACAAAAAAATGGTCCGATTAGACTATTTTTTTGTATCAGATCAAGTTGCAGCCACTACTTCAATTTCTATTTCACCTAGAATCATATCTGATCACAATTTGTTGATAATTGGTTGCACTCTGAAAGATATGGCAAGATCCCCAAGTCTGTGGACATTCGATAGAAAATTATTATCAGACCAAACATATGTAGACCATATGAGGCCTTGGATAAGGGAATTTTTAGATATTAACAGAGGCTCAGCCCCTTGTAACATCGTTTGGGATTCATTTAAAGCTGCGGTTCGTGGAGAGACGAAAAGCTTTTCATTTTCTCGTCAGCGACTAATTCAGGAAAAAACCAAGGAGCGTGTCGACGAGTTGCGTCGGTCAGAGGTCCAACTCACGTCAGCGATCAGGGATGGCGGCGATATAGCCCCATTCAGCTACAGGTTGCACGCATTAAAGCCTCCCTGCTTGAATATTTTGGCCTGGATCTAGCAGCCAAATACTTACAATATCGGTCAACAATGTTTGAATTCGGGGAAAAGTCTGGTAGGGTTCTGGCCAAGCGACTTCAGCACCGTGGTATAGCTGATCGAATTACTAGGATTCAGGACCCCCACGGTCAAATTCACGATAATCCCCTAGGCGTACTAGCAGTTTTCTCTGAGTTCTACCAGTTATTATATAGTGAGGAAGTAAGTGATGTTACTATCAGTTGCGAATTTGAAGCTTTCACCTCTGGCCTCAACACGTCTAAAATCTCTGGGCATCAGAACTCAGTCCTTATCGCCCCTATAGAGTGGGATGAGGTGGTGCTAGCTTTAAATTCTTTGGCCAGTGGCAAGGCAGCTGGCCCGGATTTTATTCCTTTAATATTCTATGATATATTCCGGTCAGAGATTCAGGAAGATCTTTTGCTGACTCTTAGAGATGCCCAGCGGGGAACCATCCCAGATTCCTGGCGTTTAACAACAATTATTTTGATTAAAAAAAAAAAAAAAGGTAAGCCAGAGTTGGACCCTGCCTCATTTCGTCCGATTTCACTAATCAACTCGGATAGCAAAATCTTTTCTAAAATCTTGGCTGCTAGGCTTGCAACTGTGATAACACCTTTAGTCTCTATTCGTCAACACGGATTTATTCCTGGAAGGGACACGGCGGATCATGTCCGCCGTGTTATAGCTTTATTGGATTGGGCTCAGGTTACAAATTCTCCCCTAGGTATAATCCTGTTGGACGCCGAAAAGGCGTTCGACAGGGTTGCCTGGGGGTTTCTGTGGAAGGTCCTTCAGTGGAAAGGGTTCTCCCCTATTTTTATACATGCTTTAAAGTCTTTGTATATCGCCCCTCAAGCAAAGGTTTCAATATCTGGTCTTCTCTCTAGACCATTGAATATTAGTAGAGGCACCAGGCAGGGGTGCCCCTGTTCGCCCTTACTATTTGCTTTATATATCGACCCGTTTATTAACACAATTGAGCTTGCTGCAAATATGGAACCTGTTAAGATTAATCCCCATGTTTTTAAAATTCTGGCGTATGCCGGTGACATTGCTGTTTTAACTTCTAATGTGTCATCTTCATTTACGGCTATACAGAATTTGGCTAAAAGGTATGGTCCGCTTTCAGGCTATAAGCTGAATGTTCACAAAACACAGGTCATTCAATCCATCACTATGGGTCCCTCGGACGCTCCAGTCGTTCAAAGCACTAAATATCTAGGGGTCCAAATCACTGCAGCAGTGGAGCTTTTACCAGAAATGAACATTCTTCCAATTATTGGCTCAGCCGAACACACCTTGCGCAGGTTGGATAATCTACACCTATCGTTATTTGGTAGGAGGAATGTCCTAAAGATGCTTATATTGCCTAAATTGATGTATATTTTTAGGACTATTCCGCTGGTAGTTGCTCAGTCCAGTCTTGCCCGAGCAGAAAGGTGCTGCAACAGGTTTCTGTGGAGCTACCATTCTCCCCGAAGGGCTGCTAAATGGATGCATCTACCACTGGATAGGGGCGGGTGGTCAGTCCCTGATTTGCTTTTATAGAACTGGGCAGCTCTTTTGCAACATTTAGCTTTACCACTTTTTGGGGCCAGGGCAATACTCTCACCAGCTTGTACCCCCTCGATCTTTGAGATAGGTCTGGGGGATGAAGTTAAGGGGGTTCTCTTATTATTTATTTTATTTAAAAAGTTTTATATAGCGCAAACAAGATCTTTACAGATATCAGAGCGCTTTACATAGACGGGTACATGAGGGAGCAAAGTCAAACAGGTAAACAGGCTTTACATAGAAGGGTGCATGGGGGAGCATATTCAAACAAGTAAATCAATAAATCACAGTATAAATAGTACAATTAAGTGACAAAGCCAATCATGTGAATGATAAAACAACTTACAAATAAGTCAAGGGTCAAACATGTAATATTGGTGCTGGAACACAGCTACTAGAAGAAAACAAAGTTCAAAGTTATCATAGCTATGTATTCAGTATGGAGGAAAGTACGCCGGAAATGGCAAATTCCTAATCTCAATTATTTTACACCTTTGGGCTGCTGTTAGGCTTTTGCCCTCCATCTTCCAAAATGTTGTTACAATTAAATGGAGATCGCGTGGGATTTTTACTTTGGGGGATTTAACCTCTGAGGGTGTGATGGCCTCTTTTCTATTTTTAAAAGATAAGTTCGGATTGGGTACACATGAATTCTTTAAGTACTTACAGCTACGCAGCTATATTAACAAATTCTTGCGCGACACCCCAACGCATTGGTTAAAAATACCCTTATGGAACTTATTTTGAGAAAAGCTCGAATTGGGGCTCTTTATCAGAACCTGTTATCTGGTCTCCCAGATGATCTTTCTACCCAGAATGCCAAATTGGACAATAAGTTGGGTAAGACTGGTATACATGTTTCATTAATACTTTGATTTGTCGAACTCTTTATTAACTTCAGGGAGTTTACGTTCCCAAAGCTGCATGGCCCTTTTTGATCTTTATTTTACCCCGGCTAAGATCTCTAAATGGGGAGGGGTTAGAGGCCACGGTTGTCCACGATGCGATCAAGCAGCAGGCAACGATGTTCACATGTTTTTCTCGTGTCCCAAATTGGGTCCTTTTCTGCAGGATGTTCAGCAATTCATTAATGTGGCTCTTAAGATATCGATGGATTTATCTTCTGAGTTGATAATAACGGGGTGCGAGTGTGATTCTTCGTTCATCAGATCTGATCATGAGTCAGCTCTTCTTTGTATTGCTATGTCAATAACCCGACTTAGCATAACTTCTGAATGGATTAGCCCTATCCCCCCTACTTTTATCAACTGGAGATCAAGAATGTTAGCACTTCATAATTTGGAATCTGCTGTGCTTCAAAGAGGGGGTAGGAGGAGGCGTGAGAGGGGATCTAAAATATGGGCACCATTTGTATGTTGGTTGAATAATTAAATATTTGATGGGGGAACTTCTCCTTTTTTTCTTTAGGTCAACCTGGGCACAGTACTTACATGATCTGGCTTACTCTTTATGCTTCTTTCCCCCTTTTTCTTAGTATTTGACCTGCTAAAAAAAACTTCTTGGATTAAAATGGACTTGCAGGTTTTGTGAACATGTACTTTAATTTGTGTTTAGATTTAATCGATCGAGTTAAAATCACTGCAAAGATTCTTTTGATGTTTTACTTTTAATTGGTTTATAAATTTTGTTATCAAGCTGAAAAAAAATGGCCTGTTTACAGAAATTCAGTACGGGTGGAAGAATACAGTAAAGAGGTCTTGGGCAAGGTCAGGGACAAACAAGCCTAAAACAAATATAAAGCCAGCAAATCGAAAGCAATCAAACTTGAGTTTTAAACCAAAAAGCTAATGGTAAGCAGTGGATGGAATGCATTCCCAGTGAAGCTTTCTGAATGCCCTGAAGATGTTGTTAGCCAACCAGCCGGCTGCGCTGTCTTGTAGGCTTTGACCTAAAAAGCTTCTCATTTACCTGAACGTAGCATATATTATGTGCGTTCCTCTCGTCGTTGACCTTGCTTAGTGGTCATAGATGCTGATTGGCTCAGCTAGCATCTAAAGAGGCTGGAGGATGATCGAACCAGCTCACTGGTGCCTACTCGCCTCTGGATGGAAGATGAGAGGTCCTCTAGCCTCCTGTGCACATAAAGACACACCTCATTCTTGTCACTTCCACCGGGGTGTGCAGCAGTCCAACATTAGTGGTACCAGGTGTTGATCTCAAAATCACCGTGAACTCTGAGCCGGTGGGGCCCACTGGCACTCACTTTTGTGAACAGGCACTTTTTTTCCACCCTCATCAGACATTTCCCAGGTTCAAGAGAGTAAAACAAACACGGAGGAAGGAAGGTGGAAGAGAAAGACTGATGAAGCGTTACAAAGGGAGAAAGCAGGGACTTTGCAAGAGTGAGATAAAGGGACACGACATTTCTGGCAGTGAATTAAAGGCACATGAGGTGGATTCAAGACTATGCAGCCATGGTATTTGGCATGCTGGCATTTAATTGCACCGGCTTCAGGCTTCTGAACAGAGCTTTGCCGTGCTTAATTTGTAAAATGGATGCCAGTGCCCAGAAGCCCACGACTTGAGATCACCAGTTACCAGGTTTGTGTAGTCCTGAATCCATCTCAGGCCGCTTTAATCCACTGCCAAACGCTCCCTGCCCCCTTTATCCCACACTTGCAGGTTCATGCTATCTCCCTTGGTGACTGCTTCACTGTCTTTCTCGTCTTCCTTATCCCCGGTCTGTTTTTTCCCTCTCTTACTCTAGGAAAATGTCTGAGCAGGAAAAATAAGTGCCAGTCCCCACAAGTGAGTGCCAGTGACCTGCACTGGCTGAAATTAAGCTCTGGAGCTTTTGGCACCGCCACTTATTCTTTTACAAATTAAGCACTGCCTGGACTGGTAAAAGCAGAATGTTAAATAGATCTATAAAACATACCTGGCAAACATCATAATTGTTTTTACCAGTTTCTGGGTATCCTAGTTGCATAAGTTATTTGAATAGTTTTCTTGGTCTGTTAAAAACAGAGCACAGAGGCAGTTCCACATTTCAGAAACACTGTGCACTCCAAATGGCATTTAAAATGACTAAGAATTTTGCTGAGATTTTACAGAATACTGCACTTTCCATTGTTCATTGGAAAGGCCCAGTTAGAAGGAAACTGACATTGTTATGTAAGCTGGCCCTGTTTGCTTTTCATGCCTGACCTGCCAAAACGTGTTCATCCTCCTGCGAGTCTGGAAGCCAAATGCAAACTTGCCTTGTGAACTTCTTGCCGCCCAAACAAAACCCTACTTCATCTGACATCAGTTTTATAAAGCCAGAGGAAGAAGAGTAATTGCTCCTGCCCCCCGAACCCTCCCTTTTTTAAAGTTTACTTTGCTAAAGGAAGCACTATGTATTTCCTGTGATGTTATTTACGAACACAAGGGTGACTTCTGATGTGTTTCAGTCAATCCTTGAGCGTGTTATGTAGTCCCCTCAGCAAGAAGACCCGGCATCTGCCACCGCCATACTCCCTATGGATGCTAGTGAGAGCATTAAGGATCCCTATGTGGAGATATGTTTAGCCCACTTAATATGAAACATCCGAGAAGCGGAGAAGGGTGGCCCATGGAACATGTGGCTAGGTTTATTAACACCTTGGCTGCTAGGCGTTTTCCCCCCCAGTGCTGAAAGCTCCAGATTTTCATAGTTTCATGACAAGCTCAGCTCGTCATCAGCACAGCTCAACTGTGCATCATGACGAGCTGAGCTCGTCATCAGCATCGAAAGGGTTAAGAATGGGATTAAAAAGCCTTTGGACTGGGAAATGCGTTGGCTGATGAAGGCAGAATGCTCAAGGCCAAGAATTAAATAAAAAGTTTGTGCAACTCCAAATTTGGACCCAGATCCTATTAGCTATTTATTTAGGCTTGGGAGAGATCCAAGGAAGGGTCAAGAAAGATCGTTATAAATCTGCCAGGACAAGCTGCTGGATTTTTTGCGGTCACTAGGAAGGATCCTTGAAATGTCAGAGGATGCTTATGCGAATGTGGTACAAGTTGATGTGCAGTTATTAAGAGGATGGAGCCAAAGGGCATTAGTACTCCTAGGATATGCAAATGCAGGTTATTTACAAGAGAGGAGGAAAGAAATAATAATGAAGATTAATCCAAAGTTGGGAGATTTGGCACAGAAAAAAGGAAGTGAGGATACAAAGGGTTTGTTTGGAGAAGGTTTGGTAAAAAAAAATAGGAAAGTATGTACAGACATTTACGGCATTGGATAAGACACAGGGAAACATGCGTACGATGTTTGGAGTTTTTGGAAGGGCCAGTAGAAGGGGACCTTTTACTGTCCGTGGAATGCAGAGGTCCCAATATGGCTCGCAGTACAATACACAGTATGGTTGGCAGAACAGAGGTAGAGGATACCAGCAGGGTACAGGATTTTACCCAAGTAGAAGAAGGACAGGAAGTAACAGAAGATATTCAAGAGGACGAGGATTGCCAAATAATGGAGGACAAGGTGAGTATGCGGACTACTTTTGGTTCTTCCCAAAAAGGAGTAGGAGGTCGATTGAAATTATTCAAGAAGGAATGGGAGAGAATTAAAGGAGATCCTTGGGTCTTGGACACGCTTCAGGGTTTTGTAATAGACTTCATAAGTTGTCCTTTTCAGAAGAAACAACAAAGAGAGATAAAGATGTCATTAGAACAAGAAGCAATAGTGGACAAAGAAATAATTTCTCTCATTGGGAAGCATGTGATAAAAGTAGTGGAGGAATGGGAAAAGTGTTTTGTAAGCAATTTCTATTTAGTAAAAAAGAAGGACAAGGGGTGGGGTCCAGTGATAAATCAAACACAAGGAGATGATGGACGGAGAGCTGAAACTTTTCAGACACTCGCCCCCAGTCACAGATCTGGGTTGAATCCATCATTGTTCTTTAGCTCCCTTCGCCACCCCAGTTCAGACACAGCTATATGCAAATCAGTCTTGACCCTGTGCCTCATGGGAAAACCAGAGCTGCCAAGACATGTTTACCCTGGACCAGAAACAAGCATCCTGGAACCGGTTTCGGGCTAGCAGCGCTCATCAGCCAGGTTAGCTTGAATTCAGTGGCAAAGTGAGCAAGGGACCCTGCCAACTTAGGGCAAACAAAGCAAATACAAGGAGATGATGGACGGAGCACTGAAACTTTTCAGACACTCACCCACAGTCACAGTTCCTTGTGTTTGCTTTGTTCGCCCTAAGTTAGCAGGGTATGCCCAGACATGGGTCCCTTGCTCACTTTGCCACTGGATTCAAGCTAGCCTGGCTGATGAGGGCTGTTAGCCCGAAACCGGTCCCAGGGTGCTTGTTTATGGTCCAGGGAAGTCACAGCTTGGCATTTCGGGCTGGACTATTCCCCGGGCCCTCTTCAGCGACTCCGTCGCCGACCTCACCAGCACCCACGCACTCACCTCCACGGACTACATCCTCCTCTGGGACCTGAACTTCCACCTCAAACAACAACAACGCCAATCCAACCGCCCTGACCGCCAACCTTGCCAACCTCTGCCAACTTGTGACAGAATCCACCACGCCGCCGGCCACACGCTCGACCCCGTCTTCTCCACGAGCACTCACGTCGCCTTCAACCACACCACCGAACTCCACTGGACCGACCACTGAGGCATCCACTTCACCTTCAAGAAAACAATCACCGCACCCAACAGCTGCCCCGCCGCTGCTGGAGCAAAGTCACAGAAGACCAGCTGACCTCCACCCTCTCCCAGAACCCACCCACCGACCCATCCGACACACACCGCCGCCCGAAACCTCAGACAGTGGATCGACGACTGCGCCAATACCCTCACCCGATCAAAAAACCATCCATCAACCACCCCAGCAAGAAAACCGCCTGGTTCACCGAAGATCTCCTGACCTCCAAACGAACATGCCGGAAGCTGGAGAAGAAATGGCTCCACGACCACACTCCAGACAGCCACGCAGCCCACAATAACGCCATCCGCAGACATCACCACCTCATCAGAACAGCCAAGAGATCGTCCTTCAAAGCCCGACTGGATAACAACGCACACAACAGCAAAGAACTTTTCAACATAGTGAAGAAACTCTCCAACCCCAGCAACAACACCAACGACATCCCGCCCTCGCAAGAGCTGTGTGACTCACTGGTCACCTTCCTTATCGCAAGATCGCAGACATCCACGACAGCTTCAACTCTTCACCCGCCCCGACCGCAACAGACCACACCCCGAACGCCACCTGCACCAATCAACTGACCTCCTGGTCCCACGTTAACGATAAAGAGACACGCAAGGTCAAGAACTCCATCCACTCAGGATCTCCATCAGACCCCTGCCCACACCACGTTTTCAGCAAAGCTGATGCAAACATCGCACCCAAACTACGAAAGATCATCAACATCTCCTTCGACTCCGCGACATTCCCGGAAAGCTGGAAGCATGCCGAAATCAACACCCTCCTCAAGAAGCCGAAGGCGGACCTCAAGAACTTCCGGCCCATCTCCCTGCTCCCCTTCCCGGTGAAGGTAATCGAGAAAATCGCCAACATGCAGATGACCCGCCACCTCGAGGACAACAACATCCTAGACCCATCCCAGTCCAGATTCAGACGCAACCACAGCACCGAGACGGCCCTTATCGCTGCCACAGACGACATCAGGCACCTGCTAGATAACGGAGAAACCTCAGCCCTCATCCTCCTGGACCTGTCGGCCGCCTTTGACACGGTCTGCCACCGTAAACAAAGAACACGCCTCCAAGAAGCCGGAATCCAGAAGAAGGCCCTGGATTGGACCGCGTCCTTCCTCTCCGGCAGAACCCAGAGAGTCTGCCTCCCACCCTTCCGATCCAAACCCACCGACATCATCTGCGGCGTACCGCAGGGCTCATCTCTCAGCCTGACCCTGTTGAATGTCTACATGGCCCCCCTTGAACAAGTTGCCCGCCAGCACGACCTGAATATCGTCTCCTATGCCGACGACACCCAGCTCATCCTCTCCCTCACCAAGGACCCACACACCTCCAAAACCAACCTCCACAAGGGAATGAAGGCATTCGTCGAGTAGATGAAGAGCAGCAGTCTGAAACTGAACTCGGACAAGACTGAGGTCCTCATCCTAGGTCCCACCCCCTCTGCGTGGGACGACTCCTGGTGGCCGACCACACTAGGAGCAGCCCCAGCACGCAACCTGAGATTCATCCTCGACTCCTCGCTCTCCATGTCGAAGCCGTCTCCTCCTCCTGCTACAACACCCTCCGCATGCTCCACAGGATCTACAAGTGGATCCCGAATGAAACCAGAAGAACTGTGACCCAAGCCCTCGTCGTGGACTACGGCAACGCACTCTACGCAGGAATCCCGGACAAACACCTGCGACGACTACAACGCATCCAGAACACCTCAGCCCGACTGATCCTCCACGTCCCCTGCACTGGCTCCCCGTCAACAAGAGGATCACCTTCAAACTCCTCACCCACGCACACAAAGCACTCCACAACACCAGACCAGCATACCTGATCGACAGACTCAACTTCTACACCCCCGCCCGCCAGCTCCGCTCTGCCATCCTCGCCCTTGCCGCCGTCCCCTGGATCCAACGAATGACCTCCGGCGGCAGATCCTTCTCCTTCGCCGCCAAGACCTGGAACACCCTCCCCACCCATCTACGGCAGACCCAAGACCTGTTCACCTTCAGAAGGCTCCTCAAGACCTGACTCTTCGAGCAGTAGCAACGCCCCCGCCCCCAGTGCCTTGGGACCCTCAAGGGTAAGTAGTGCGCTTTACAAATTCACTGATTGATTGATGAGGCATAGGGTCAAG
This sequence comes from Lissotriton vulgaris, assembly GCF_964263255.1. NCBI lineage: Eukaryota > Metazoa > Chordata > Amphibia > Caudata > Salamandridae > Lissotriton > Lissotriton vulgaris. Next base: position 944,002,334 of record NC_141687.1, on the reverse strand, counting down.
ACTGATTTGCATATAATAACAACACTTTGTCCCCGAGCAAACCAATAAAGTATCATAAAGGTCAACATGTTTTCAAATTTCAGTCCATAAAGAGTCCTCCAGAAGATGCAAATTAAAGAATATGTTCTTTATTTTCTTAATGCTCAAGTTCGGAATAACACATTCTGGGAAATGATCCAGTGTAGTTGGTATCATCCAATGTAGCCAGACAGCCGACACGTGTTTCGTCTTGGGCACAAATCACCCACACAAGACTCATGAATGCCTATTGTGATATAAGCCTGGACTTGAAATACTAGTCCTTTTAAGGTGACGTTGGAAAACCAGACACCAAACGGGACAGTTACAAAATCATTTACCAATCCTGACTAGGTGACGTTGGAAAGCAAGACACCCAACGGAACATTTCTACCTAGATTCCTATTATATGGGACCGAACACGGACCATCCAAGGTGTGAGGATATAACTCCCCTAGAATTACTTGCCCTGAGGAAGTCATTGGGTGATTTGTGCCCAAGACGAAACACGTGTCGGCTGTATGGCTACATTGGATATTGTATTTACAAATTTTGTGGCTCCTGAAGAAGGCGTGTCCCACGCCGAAACGCGCGTCGACTCATTCGCCACTTACTGTGTGGTTTCTATGGATAGAAACTGTCAAAATGTGTATAAGTTGATGATATTGTTTTTATTTTGATGTATGGATTATGATTTTATTTTTTCATTGTCACAGAGCTTATATCGTACTATAAATTGTATGATTTTTAAATGTGTCTATTAAATTTACATTTCATTTTAGTCTGCTTTTGCTGTCATTTTATGCCTTTTGTTTTCCAGTGTGTTACTTCCTAGAAGTTTTTTTCACATACATATTTAATGGACATGCCATTTGATGGATCTCATGTTTTTAATGAAAAAGCAGACTAGACCTAGAAGCATTTTAAGGAGAGCAGAGCCACTGGGCTTTTCTGCTCTCATAAGGCAATTCACAAACAATTTCGCCCTCTCCATGACTATGGTAGTGGTTTTCCCATCTGTCAATGCCGGACTGCTCCAGAACAACAACTTTTTCAGTCCTTTTGTGTTAGAGGCTGTGGCTCTCAAAGACAAAGAGAGCAGGGACAAGGTGTGGCTCAGTCCCCTTCCACTAAAGCATCCACAACCACAAAATCAATCTAGTGTGTCACTAAAGCCACCCTGTCGGAGTCAGAATCTGATATTGCCTCCTTGGGTGGCAGACCATCACGACAGACAAATGAGTCCTCCAAATTGTCCACTTTTGACTATGCTCTTCCATTCTTTTCTACACCTTGACGCTTGCACCACCTTCAGCTCAGTTAATGGGGGACCATCTTCATGTTTTACGGCAGGAAGTACAGCCTCTTTTGGCCAAAGGGCCTATAGAGGGGTTCAAGACTTGGAATTTGGAACTGGGTGTTTCTCCTGCTACTTATTTGTTCCTAATTTAGATCTGCACACTGGTCATACCAATTTGCCCACTGGCCCTGCATCTGAGGGTGTGTATAGTCTAAAAAGCAATTGACCTCCGTGCGCATGAGTGGCGCTTATGTTGAAGTACCGGAAATTATTTACCACCTCCCAATTATAGTTATATTCACAACCAATCCCATTCCCATTACCAATAATCAGTCAGTTGGCAGTGAAGAAGGTCCAAGCATTTATTATAACAAACAAACTCTGCCAGAGGAGCTCCTTGCGACCTAACCCCAAGAGGTCCGCCAAGAAGACTGCTGGCACACTGTCAGAACATCACATATATACAGTTGCATTTGCAGAATCATTGCCCAAGATGGAAAAATACAAGTTGGTACAGGTTGGTGCGAGAAGGAAAGGCCATATATGGCACACAAAGCACTCTTGGTTTAGCTCATCCTAGATTAGCAAGGTCGAACGGGTGACTCCCTTCTGCCAGCTCCGAGACAGTCCGCCCGCACCCCTCCCGGAATGTGCTTATCAGGCTTTCTCCTACTACCTACAACCTTGACAGGCCTAACGAGCTGAAACATCAATTCTGCAACAGTTGGGTAATTTCTCAGAAGAACAACTTTGGTGCAAGGAATGAACGGGGTCTGTTAATGTAAGGCTTCGAGCGAGGCCACAAAATGGCTTCGGTCGAGTCAGGAGAGTGTAAAATGCGGAGAGTGGTGCAAGCTAGAAATCTAAAATACTGCAATATGGATTTATGCTAATGTTTGCGTACGTATGCTAAAACATTTAGATACATCATGCTAATCTTGAGATATCGATTATAGATACTGTATACCCGAAAATCGATTCCGGTTCCTCAAACCCTCCTTTTAGCGTGTTGTAGCTAAATACAAAGTCAGGCATTTAATCTCTAAAAATCTCCTTGTTAATGGCCATCAATTCATGAATCTCTTTTTGCAGGATCTGAAGTTTCGCGGGGACTGGGGTAGGCACGCACAGTGTAGTAACTCGGGAAGCACAATAGGAGCAACAGGCCGGGCCACATTGTATCAGGACGCAGCAGGTAAAGATGATACCGGCTGCTCCACCCAAAATCAATAACAACTTCCATCCCCAAGTGGACAGGTGCCCCCAGAACCAACCCGACAGTGACCAGGACCCATTATCAGTATGCATTTCAGAGGCAATGCGATGCAGCTTTTGAATGGCTAGATGAACGGAAGGGGCGGAGTCTGGAATATATACGCAGCAAGAGCTGCCGATCACGCGGCATGCTCCCCCTCGATCAGCCAAGCTAATGTAAAAAACCATACGGTTTTGGAGCGCAACGAGCCTGGTCGCCTGAAGCTCAACAGTTAGGTTGGCTAGGATGTCAGTAGTAATGTTAATGACATTTTCCACTATCCTGGACAATCTCCTTATTTCTCTGCTATTGAATATGGATCCCCAGAACGGCACTAGACCCTTGCTAAAATCTGTGAATTGTTGCAAAGAGGTGTCGGTCTGATCGACTTCGGTCTTGACAAGCTGCCTTCGTTGTCTATTGGGTAGCGCGGTGGGTGCAGTGCTTACAGGGTGTAGCTGATGTGTCCTGTGATAATCAGATGGTGTTATGTATACAGGTGGGTATAAGAAGGACAAATATCAGTGCCCAGCCCAATTACGTGGTAACCAGGTATATGCATTTTCTCCACAGACGAAATACACATTGGGTGGCGTAATCAACGGGGGGCTAATGCGTTTCTTCATTCAATAGGTAGAATTGCAGATACTGTCTCCAACCCGTATACGGCCTATTCCTTGCACACAAAATTCAGAAGAAACATTCAAAATAGGAATGGGTACAATACGGTCACTTGTAACATTTCGTGCAACAAAAAGCCGTAAATATTGAGAAGCATTGAAATGGCTAAAATCATTAAGTTCTTCCTGCAACCAAGTATCGTTCCTAGCCACCATATACCTGTTCATGCATGCCTGTGGGTCTATTGACCCCCGTCCCCCATTTCCTTTTTGGTCAAAACCCCCATGCTCGTCAATATATGCCAAAATCATATTGTATTCGTTTATATCGTAATCTCTGCGATTGTCACCCCAGTGACGATATATGGCGGAAAACCGTTTGAACCAGGCCTCACAGCTTCCTAGATAGGACAAGGGTAGTGAGAGAAACAGATCATGATTGTGCACCACGGATGGCAGAAGCCCACAAACCCAGCAATCAGTAGTGTTACATTTTTAGCATAAGTCTGGCGATGTCGTTCTTTGTGGGGTGCTAAAGTGTACAGCAAATGCTCAGATGGGGCAGCAGTGGACGGTAGAAAATTCTGCAAAGGGTATTGATGTTCTAGATATACAAACAAGGCCATAAACACAGCAATTATAACAGCTATAACCACTACAAATGCTACTTTGACCCTCGTGGTCCATGTGGAAAACATAGGCTCATAGAATGGTACGTGTCGTGGGGCAATTGGAAATTCTTCTTCTAAGACAATACGGCCAAAAAGGGTACATTCCTAGCTAAAAGTCCCAAAAAAATAAGCTCGGGCCTAGCAGTCCGTCCTGCCAGAGGGTTCTTCTCCCTGTGTCCGTCAGAGTCTCACATGGAGACTCCTATCGTTCATCTCAAGCAACCAAAAGAGTGGTGGTCAGACTTTATCCAGTTGCGTAACCTGGTCGTTGACAATAGCTGGTCTTCTTTCTGAACAGAGCACAGTGATCGAAGTTCCAGCTCTCAACGTGTTCAGTCCAGTGTCCCGCTCAGCACTTCAGACCAACAAACTAGCAAACCCTATCTATTCAATCGAGTCTTTCCTTATCTCCTAGCGGTGGGGTCTGAGGCACCGTTATTTGTTTTCCTTGGCCGCAGGTTATACCGCACATGACCCGGAACTTCCTGATCAGAAAATAGTGCTGCAGGTACTTTTCGAGCATGAGAACTTTCACTTGCCGGGGTACTTGAAACATGATTCAGAGCAATTGCAGATTCAGCAGAGACCAATTCACCTGATCTCGTCACTCCCTCCTCTAGCCTTTGCTCAATCTCACAGGCGTCGGAGAAGGGTACAAAAGTAGCGGCTCTCTCAGTTTCCTGTGTCAGAATTCCCCCTGGGCGTTGCTGATCATAGGGAAGTGGAAGTGGCAGCTTCTTCAGATGGGAGACATGAATCCAATGTTTTCTCCCATCCGCTTTAACCGCCGTCCGGGTGGCGAGCAGAATCTGCCGTGGCTCGGACCACCTTGGAGCCAAACTGGTGTCACATTCAAACCGTTCCTGGGTTAATCTCATCCTTGAATTCTTCCATCCATTAATATCACACTCTCGTTATGAACTATTTATTATGGTGATCTAGATGAAAGAAGGTTTAGATGCCACATTTTTTATTGCATTCCTTTTTAGAAATATCACAGACCTGCCCCAAAAATTGCTGGCGATATTGCCATCATCTTTAGAAACAGATATAAAATATTGGATATGCAATTGTTAACCTTCGCAGAAGCGGAGTCTTTTACTAAATCGCTCTACTACACAACTGCTAACACACGCTGGACTCCAGGACTTAACGCCCCCACTCGTATTGCAGGACATATGCTGGATGCGGGTCCCACTGGGTGTCATTGACTCGAATAAGATTTTATCTATTATCTGGATTTACCACTATTTAATTACTGTTCAAATACAAAAATTGTTACTATAACAGTTAATAAAAAGTCCCTACCAAGTTGATAGAGGATTCAAGGCAACTAAGCATAGTTTGTGCCCATCCTCCAATCCCTAACTCTCTTGCTTCAAGTTATTCAAATGACTTTAATTGGGACACCTCCACTGCGGATAACTGGTTCCCCTAACCAAAAGGAATTGGAAATCAAAACAAAGAATCTCCCCGTCGTGCACTCCGCTATTGCTCAAACTCCCAAAAATGTTTGTCACGCTGAACGTAGACGGCGCATTAATTACAAGACTATAAACTCCAATAAACAATAAGCCACCAGTTTTCAAATGTGCAATTCGAGCTACATAATCCAATTATTAAAGCAAAAGAAGTGAGACCGTCACAAACAAATAGAAACATTTTACAGTAATAGATGAATGATCGAATCCACCAGTAACTCACTCTTACTTCCCAGCAGTTCTACAATACTTTTGATACTTGGCACCATTTTTCAGCCCATGCTCTGTCATCAGGAATGAGACGTCCTCTGTAATTTCTATCAACAATTTCCGTCAATTACATGCGGATTACATGTCTTTATTAATTGGGAAACACAAATCTGTTGCTCCCAGTGATCCCATCCCTCAACACGTGCCTGACCTTTTACACCCCCACCTGCCAACTACGATCGTCCAATCAAGCCCTCGCCGCGATTCCACGCTTCCAAAGATCCACCATGGGGGGAAGATCCTTCTCCTACTTAGCGGCCAAAACCTGGAATTCTCTCCCCACCCACCTCCGCCTCACACAGAACCACCTCTCCTTCAGAAAACAACTAAAAACCTGGATATTCGACAAGTAACGTACCCCCCCCCCCTCAAGCGCCTTGAGACCCTCTGGGTGAGTAGTGCGCTATACAAATTTTGAAATAGAACTAGTTAGGCGATAACGACGCTGTTTGTCATATTGTCAATCTCCCGCTAAACGTTGGTTTAGTCCCATTGAAATAAAAGGTGTCATCAGCCCTATCCGCAAAAAACTTAATATCGATCCCGAGGCGCATTCCAACTACCGCCCATTCACTTTGTGAAAATCCTAGAAAGCGCAGTTATGCATCAATTAACCCTCATGGTGGACCTGTCTGAAGCTTGTGACACCGTTGACCATACTAGTGTGCTCTTCAGACTACAAAGCTGCACCTTCTGCAGCACTGTGCTTGCAAAGTTGTTGTTTCTAGAGGGGAGATCTCATACTCTCGCTCTACAATTTTTCATCTGACTGTCTCTATTACCTCTGGATTTCTGCAAGGTTCCACCCTCTCCCATTTCTTATTTATATGCTTCCTCTCGTGAAACTGATCTGTTTTTGGTTGTAGGTTCTATACTTCTGCTGATAATCCCCTGCTAATATTTCATCTTGGAGCCTCATCCTCGTTAGTCTCTCTCTAATCGAATGTACCAAAATGTTTTAAACATGAACATAAAAAAAGATTCATTAATTCTGTGAAAAAATCTTCCATTATAGTTTTTAAAATAAATTCGCCTTTTTAAAAGGTAAAAACGTAAGATATTATTTTTATATCTTTCCTATCTCAATCTGTTTAATATTTTAGTGTAAAGAGACTTTTATGCTGTACACTCCGCTGTACAAGTTTTCTTTAACATTAACTTTAACGTAACAATACCTTACATTGAAGTCAGTCTTTGCAGTGGAAATTACTTCTCTGCGGAGAGGATGTGAGTTGCAATCACTAACAGCACAGGAACCACATCGGGCCAATTGGAAAGAAAGGTATTATGAGAACATACCCCATGTTCCTACCAAAGATATTGTCATTGTTCCATACCGACCTAACCATAATTCTCCTGGCTTTCTTTCAGAAGCCAAGCAGACAAAGCACTGCACACTCTGAATGTTAGAAGGGTGGTAATGTATTGCATATAGGACATCAAAAAACCATGTAGTTCTTTGTGGCACACTCCCCACAGGCAAAGGGCACAGAAGTGACCAAAAATCGCATCTGCTAGATGGATAGTGCAAACTATTGAGTGCTGTTATCAAGTAGCAAATAAAACACTGACAATGAAACCAAAGGACATTCCACCAGGAAGAAAGGGTTCACACTAGCATTCTTGACCTTTCATCTTCCAAGACATCTGCAAAGCAGCCACATGGTCTAAAAAATACACATTCACAAAACACAATTGTTTAGAAATAGAAACACGTAAGACGATGTCAGTAAGACAATCGGTACTAAGGCATTTGTTTTCATCCCCCCCCCCTTTTCAAACCCCTTCCATGGAGATCTAATACTGTGGGTGTTCTATGCAATGCATGGAAATCTAGAAGAGATTTCATGATGAAAAAGAAGCAGGGGCGCAACTAGACACAAATTTCGGGGGGGGCTAACACTTCAAATGCTGGAGGCGGAGCCAAATTCAATGCATAGGGGTTTTTTTTGCCGATACAGCACAGCTCAATTCAAAGCACGCTGGGCTCTAACATTAATGTATTAATAATAGTATTTAACAAGTTTTGCAGGAAGTTTAGGACTTTCCTTCAAGGAATTCTAGTAGAATAAATATTAAATGTTGTATTTTAGTACACATTTAATGAGTTTACCTACTCTCACATGACATTTATTTTTATAATTACTGTTTTGCCAAGAATTAGTGACATATGATGCGCTGTACAAACACCTGAGGTCAATTGTATTGGCTTCAACCCATTAGCAGTTCAAAATACTTTTAGAAGATATTTGGGTTCCTCCATCGTCCCGCCTCCCGGAGGCAAATAGTGCAGTTTAAGCACACTTCTATAGTTATTGTTCTACTGAATGAAATGAATGATTGAAAATAATATGTAAAGTGCAGTTTTTCCCTAACCAATCAAACTGGTGCTGAGCAGTAAATGAACGAGAGGTGGAGACTGCACTAATATGGAAAAGGCACATTTTACTTTTTATAGAGGACTGGAGTCTCTGGAGCTTGGTAGCCAGAGAGTTCCAATGAGTTGATGCCAGAAAGGATCAGCATCCAATAGGTACTTGCCTAATGTTAGGAATTCAGGCAGTTGACTACTGCAACTGCAAAGCATAGGATTTTGGAAAGAATATAAAGAGTAATACAATGGTTAAGAAGCAGAGAACCTGTTTTATGGAGAGCGTCAAGATCTAGGAACAACACTGTGAAGTCACATTGTTTCACGTTCAAAGGCAATAGACAGTATAACAGTGAATGAGAAGAGATTGTGAAGAAATGGGGCAGTCCTCAGATGAGGCATGCAGGAGGGTTTTGAATGATTTGAAAACAAGAAGCCCAAGATAGACTTCCATTATCTAGTTGTGAGAAAATAGTTGAATTTAAAGCAGTCATATGATTGCAAGAAGAGATGGTTTTGCATAACATGAGGATGCTGTATGGAATTTTTTACTGAGTCAACCTCGAGTGAGCGATGGGTCCAGCTCCACCACCACCACCACCAAAGTGAAGACCATATCTATTCAGTGAAGGTTCCCTAAAGATGAAACCCTCTGTGTTGACACTATTGAGTTTTGATTTGACTTGATGCAGGAGGCAACTGCGAAAAAGCAAGATCATAATTTCTCTTGGGAAGATCCCAGGTCATTGCCGAAGAAAATGATCCTATGATATCATCTGTGTAGGACATCACAGAGAAACTAAAGGGTTGTATGAATAAAGTGAACTTAATAAGATAAAGAGTAAACAATGTAGGGCTCAGAGAAAAGCCCTGTGAGATTCTGCAAGTGAGAGGTCTTGAACATGACTAAAATAGGGGGATATGGACTCTTTATGCCCTCTCAGATAGAAAAAAGGTAAGACACTACAGGGCGTGTCTTCAATGCTATATTGCTCCAAATAATTGGTATTTTAATAAACATTTTATGAAGTTTAAAACAATCATGTTATTACAGTGCATATGAATATCACCTTAAAGCACATACATTGTTATTTTAAAATGTACTCTTTATGTAACATAGGCAATCCCTCCATAAGTGCAGACAATAAGATGTATACCTCAGTAAACAATACAAAAAACTGTGTTGGGGGTCAGCTTTAACCTGTTTTTAATGTGTGATCAGAACTATGCAATACCATAGGATACTGATTTGGACCCCAAGTAAACTGGATCTATCACTGGTCATAAGTCTATCAAACTCAACGGTGTATCTGCTCTTCCAGTGAGTAGTGTGTGTCCATCCCTTAATTATCGTCTGCCTCTTATACAGTCTATATTTAATTGTTAACCACACATCGGTATAGTGTGTTATGCAGTTGGGAGTGCTGGTCATTGAGGGTGGCCTATAATCTGAAAGCCTTTCAGTTTACAACATTATTGCTTCCCCCGATCTGTTCCATGTATGTGTATAACTGAGTTTCTCACTGTTGTACATTCTGCCTCCACCCATTTCTTTGTCTTCCTCAAATTGTTTTTTTTATTAAGTGCTATTGTTGCTCTTCATGACATAGCTACGCTACATGTTGCTGCCACTATGGTCTAATCTGCACACCTGTATAGTCTTCCTTTTTTTGGCTCTAGGCAACAAGACCATCATGCTCACCCTCCGAGTACTGTCTATTCTTTCACCCACTACTTTTGCTGTTGTTTGAGTCATGTTTCCAGTAGTCTTATAGATTCCAGCACTCCTAAAGACAGATGGTCAAATCTCTCTTTAGACCCTCATGTCTGAAAGATTCATCTTTAATCTCCATATCTTTCTGAGCTTCCTTGGGGTGAGATAGTTTTGATGAAGGAAATGTAATTGTATTAATTTGAAAAGGGCAAGGATGCCACTGCTGGTAAGTGGAAAACATCTAGGAGGGCTGCCATCTAGTAGACCACTCTCTTAGAGTTCAAGTTTAACTGTCCAAAATGAAGCCATTTTGATCATGAGACAGAGACAGGGCAACAATCTATTCGCTCGCACCTCCCCCGGGATTGTATACTGTATAGTCATCATAGAGAGTGGTTGCTTCAAAGTCCTATCAAAACTATCACAGCCAAATTGCAGAATCATGAATAGAATCTCTGTCATTTGCGAAAGCATGAGTAAAGTTTGAGCCTGGTTATAGACATCCAAGAGCTGAGGAGCCATCAGTCTTTTGTATGTTAAGTAAAATTTGTTTGGCAGGCCAACCGACCATGGGTTCTGGCCATTAGTTATCACTTCTATAGCTTGAGTAGTTTCAGCCAGCGCTGCCTCCAAAGCAAGTCTTTGATCTTGTGATGAAATGGGAAGAGCCTGATGTCCTTAAATCTTCAGTAAATGTGCCCTATATCTCACATGGTAGCGCATCCAAGGAGATGTAGTAATTAACAAAAAATTTATTGAAGTTGGTCGGTGCATAGTACACACCCCGGGATATCTCCTCACAGCATCGCCACTGGACTTTGAAGCACCTCCGAGGTAAGAAAGCTTGCTAACAACCAGCCTGATCTATCACCCTCTCCGAGTTGCTTGGCTGTGAATTCCTTAAAAGCAAATGGGGTTCAATCTATGTTTGATCATCTTGTACCTTTCCCTACATGCTAGTAATCTATCATTGCTCTTAATATCAACCCCAGTATCCCTCAGAGGAGTATGCATGGCAGTCTCTCTCATGCATACTTCCCTCTCTAGCAGCACTTGAGTCCCAATTATCATGCTGATACACACTACCCGAATCATTAGCTTTAACACTTATAATTCATCAGCAGGCTCCCTAATGTACCTCCACTTTCCCTACAATAGTCCACATTTGCATCCCTCACAGCCCCCCAAAAAGTTGCATCTCACAGCGCTGCCACCTAAAGTTTCCATGAGTAAATGCTAACAGGCAATATACCCCAGCCCAGGTTAACTAAGAGCAGTCAGTGGGCCTTATTATTGCGCATATGTACTGAGCCTCAGCCACGAGTCCCATATTCAGGAACGTTTCCGGGTCATCTGTGTTTCCACTAAACACCAACGTGCTGTCTCCTAAGCCACTGGTGATAATCAAGCCCAGCTTTGCATGGAGTGCCTCCACTGCTGCAGCAGCCCTCTCAGCTTGTGTAGAGTAGCAGATGGTCTGTCAACCTTTTGTGTTTTTCTCCTACGTTGCGGTTGAGATTTCAATCAGTTTTGGGATGACCAATAAATAGGGCTTCACGAGTTTGTCAGAGCTTCAGCCCATTTCCATACTGCGGATGTATCAGTATAGATGCGAATTTCCCATTGTACAAGACTTTCTGGTCTGCTTGGAATGAAAACATGTACTTGAGGTGTAATTCAGGAAGTTGTTTCTTAACTTCCAGATATGTCCTCCTCTGTTGTTGCACCATTGGAGTGTAATCTGCAAAAATCAGTACTTGTGTATCATCAATTGTATATGGGCCAGCCTGGAGCTTGTGTGGGGCCCTGACCCAAAGAACCTGGCTATCTATAATGCCTAAACTGTGTGACCCTGGGAAATTGCTTTCCTTCACTGTGGCTCCTGTTTCAAGATCTTTATATTTTAAGGCACCTTGAAATAATTGTTCAGGATGCAAACAGTGCAGAAACCTCTCTTGCATATTGTTTAATGTACCATAATGTTGCTCAATCTATAACAATAAAGGTCTCATATAGGAGGCTCAATACACCTACCTAGGCATGCTTGCCTACCACAACCTGTCAACTGGAAGCCAGGCTTTTTTCAAATCATGTGCATGGTCTGTTTCATAGCATGACTATGATTACAGTTAACCCTTCACCCTGTGAAAAATGCTGCACATCATGCCGACAGCCTCACTTATAGCGCATTGCATGTCCTCTTCAAGGAGCAGAACTTGAAGAAAATTGCCATGCCTGCCCACTTTTGGGCAGTGCTGGGGTCATCTCTCCTTGAACACTGCAAGATGATGCCGCTTTGTCTGTAGTACAACACTTAGCTCTGTTGTGGCAAGTGGAACAAAGTCGATCAAAATCTGTAGTAGCAGCAGATGACATTATTATAGCCCTGGCTGGTCCTTTGGATGGCAGTTGTTATAATATGGGCCTGTGCCTGCTCAACTTAGAAGAATTGTCAGGTGATAGGTTGTAAGTGTTGTACTTTGTAACCCTTCCAAAAAACATTCAGTGCTAAAGCTCTTTTTTCGTTCGGTGAGACCCCCTATCTGAATGTTGGTCCTCGTAACTTTTCCTTCAGCATCTTTGGCCCAGTATTCAAGGAATGAGATTCTGTCTTGCACGTTGTCAACGTGCTCCCCGAGCACTCTGATCTCGTGTCAGTTTTGCTTTGGCTTCTGATACCAAAATTGCCAGTTCTGATCAGAGTTAATCCTACATCAAGCACTAGTGTCAATCTTTTCGACCAGGGCTGCATGAGTATGCTTTATAGTGAGACTATAGGTTTAATATGTCAGCAGTGTCCGCAGTTGCAGTTCACCCCTTACCTCCATGCCTTAATCTTCAACTGTCAACTCTCCCCTGTCTCTTACCTTCTTCCATGCATGTCTACCCTTCCTCTTTCTTGCTGAGCGTTACTTTTTCTCACTGATTATTTCCCTCATACACTCACTTTTCCCCCTGCTCCCTCCCTCACTCATATAGGGCCAGATGTAGGTAAATCCGATTTACCGACTTTTAAATACCGAGTCATACCGAATCGGTATTTAAAAGTCGGTAAATTGGAAGGAGGCAGATGTAGGTAAAAAATTACCGAATCTGTCAGAGTCGGTATTTACAGATTCTGTAAATACCGATTCTGTATTTCCCATTGATTCCTATGGGCCTTGAAGCCCATAGGAATCAATGTGAAATACAGATTCGGTATTTACAGAATCGTTAAATACCGAATCCTGCAAGGGTGCAGGGGGTGTCACTTTGACACCCTCTAGCACCCCAAGTACAGGCATGTGTGCCATGTGGCACACATACATGCCCTAAGGGCATGTCTGTGTGTCACATTGCACAGGTGTGCATGCACAGATGTGCATGCACACCTGAATTCGGTATTTTACCACCCAATAGGATTGGGTGGTAAAATACTGTCTTTTAAGGGCCTATGGCACTCCTAGGAGTGTCACCTACATATGGATTTACAGAATCGGTATTTTTACCGATTCGGTAAAATACAGAAGTGGTAGATTTACCGAATCGGTAAATATACCGATTCTGTAATTACAGACCCACCTACATCTCAAAAGCCAAATACCGGTCGGTAACGGCCGAATTCGGCCGTTACCGACCGGTATATGGCTACCTACATCTGGCCCTTGGCCTGTTACTTTCGATCAGTGGCTCTGCCCCACTTTCATCCATGTTTCCCTCAATGCTGTAATTTCCCTTCGGATTGCCACCTGGCCAGTCTGTTAACCAAACAGCAGGTATTTTTAAGTAACGCCCGGTAAAAAAAACCTTGGAACTCAACAAAAGCTCATAGTTATTAGTGTTTAAATTACGAGGTCCAAGCAGTTAATACAAGTACATATACAGGGCCACTAGAGGTATGCAACTGTATGGCTGGGGTGTTTTTTGCATAGTTGAAAAATAGCTACATTTGCCACATAAACTATCATCTGCCTCACAATCTGCAGATGTTTACAGAAAAAAAATGTTTTCGCTTAAACGTTCAAAAGTTACTAAAAACGCAGTGTAAGGACCTTTGCAAATGGTGACTGGTCACCTAACTGTTGCTTATTTCTGTATTTCGGTTTTAAACTGGTATTAATGAGATGCAACCAATGTTTAGACAGTGTTGAAAAGAGTCAAAATTACAAATTAATATAGTAATGCCATCACAAAATGTGCAGCATTATGCACATAATGTACTTAACCTTACTGCATAATTTGGCTCTCCCCTGCTGCAGAATTTCAGTTGCCCCGCATATATTACATCAAAATTATTACCAAGCAACATACACAATTCCTAAATTATTATTAACGCTAACAGAGTCTTCCTCTTCGCTGTTCAATATTTGTCTCCAAACATTTTTGATGACCTGACTTTATGACTTCGATATTCAGTTGTTCAATGCAATAATTGCAGCTTCACATTTACTGTGCTCCAGGTGATGTCTTATTTTTGTCTATAATATCCGAGTGTGCATTGCGAACTCCTCAAGACTACTATACTTTCTATAACACTCACTATACTGTGATCATTTTAAGCCCCACTGTCATTTTAGTTTGGTGACATTATAAAATAAAATGAAATTGCCTGAGCAAAAAAGTTAAGAGCTGAGTGAATTTTTCTTTTTCTAAAAAGACTAACTGCAGATTTGTTCATAAATTGCTATTCACTAAGCAGCCTCGTCCCCATTTGTATCTGAAAATGTGGCAACCCTATGTATATCATATGCCCACTTTAGAATCATCTCTCCCCTACAATCTTTGCAAAAGTCTGTTGTGACGTGGGTGTATTCCTTTTTGTTTGCAGGATACTCTGTTCATTCCAGGACGGGGGTGTGGGAGGGGGTGGGTTGACTTTACTTCACACCTTTAAACCCTTTCACTGTGCCAGGCTCGCCGCTGTTATCATGCAGATACAGCCATTAAGGAATGAAAGGGTCATGGAGGGGGAGTCTACTAAAAGAAAGAAAGAGGTAAATAGGATCAACGCAGAGGAAAGCTGTGACCGCCAGGGCTTTAGGACGGATCGAGTAATACCCTCGATGAACCTTGACTTCTGCCTGGCAGCCTCAGCCCAGCCCACGGAACCTGACGGGGGGGGCTGAAGCCCTTTCAGCCCAATGGTTGTTGCGCGCCTGAAAAGAAGCAAGTGACCACTGTAAAATTGATTTGATAACTTTAAGCTCTTCTAGAGTCTTTTGTGATCTTCCTACCTCCCCAATGATAAAGGGTAGTGGAGGAGAGTTAAAAAAACAGTCATGCTAGAGGGAATAGTGTGTTCACAGTTGGCCTGATATACAAACTCCCCCTAAATTGACTCTTTCCAAGAGTAGGGAAAAGTTTTGTAATTCAGCACTACTGGCTCCAACCACTAGATGGCGAAAGTTTGCACAGTATATTTCTATGTCATAGAGGAAGTTGCGTAGAGTGGAGAAGTGTCGTAAAGTGGCATAGAGTGGAGATTAATGGAGTAGAATTAGAGTAGAGTGGCGTAGAGTGGACTATAGTGAAGTAATGTGAAATACAGTGGTGCAGAATAGATTGGCGTAGAGTACAATGGCTTCAAGTAATGTGGTGTTGAATCCATTGGCGTAGAGGGCAGTGACGTAGAGTAGAATGATGCAGAGTAGATTGTAATGGCGTACATTGCAGTGCCATAGAGTAGATTGTTTCAGGCTAGAGTGAAGTGGCGTATAGTGGAGAGGTGCAGGGTAGGGTTAAATACATATGAGAATGCATATAAAATGCTGAAGAGAATTTTAGGAACGAACATTAATGAAACTGCACAAAATGTCTTTACCAGAACTCGCTTTGTGCCTGGTTAGGGAACCAATGCAGAAACCAGTAGCAGTCTCAATAATACTTTGTGAGGTCTGGGGCAAAATCTATTTGGCTTGAAGGGAGTAGGTATTAAGAGAATGGAGTTACTCACTCAGTCATTAGGCAGGCTGATCATTGAGAAATTTAATGCGGTAAGCTCTTCAGATCAATAGATCAGCCATTGTGGTAGGGATCGGTGAGCAGATGACAACTGGGTACAGTGTCTGGCTCCTGACGGGCTTACCTTAGGTGCACCAGCTGCCTGTTTAAATACATATGAGAATGCATATAAAATGCTGAACCTTGCATACCCCATCTCTACTCCAAATATGGCTGAATCCTAGTGGAAATATAGGAGAGCCTAAGTGGGCCTGGAAAGAAAGAGAAAGTGGTGGGTTCGACTCTGGAAAGATCCCCAGCTGGCCTCTTAACCATTAAGAAAGGCGTACAATAGGGAGGCGTATAGTGGAGAGGCATAGAGTAGAGTTGTGTAGAGTGCAGAGGTACAGAGGTGCAGAATAGATTCGAATGGCATAGAGTTGAACGATGCAGAGGAGGGTGGTGTAGAATGTAGTGACATACAGTGCATTGGCGTAGAGTCCAGTAGAGGGGCATAAAGTTGGGTGGTGCAGAATACAGTGCAGTGGCATAGGATGCAGAGGCACAGTAGTGTGTTATAGAGTTTAGTTGCAGAGTAGAGTGACAGAGTGGTGCAGTGGTGCATAGTACAGTGGGGTAGAGTGTACTGACAGAGTAGAGTGGTTGAGAGTAGAGAGGCGTAGAGGGAACTAATTGTAGAATGCAGTGGTGTACAGTAGAGTGGATTGGTGTAGAATGTAGTGGCATAGAGTATGGTGATGTAGAGTGCATTGGCGTAGAATGCATCTGCATAAAGTAGAGTGAAGTGGCGAAGAGTAAAGTAGCATAGAGTTCAATGGCGGAGGGTGCAGTGTTGCAAAATAGAGTAGCATAGAATGCAGTGGCGTAGATTGCGGTGGCATGGAATGATGCAGGGTAAAGTGGCGTAGAGTGCAATGGTGTAGAATGCAGTGGCACAGAGTAGAGTGTTGCACAGTACAGTATAGTCTAGAAAAATTATGCAGGGGTTCTGCCCAAATAACCCTCCCAACCATGGGCTAGGGACATCACAAGAATGAGGAAGTAGAAAAAGGGGGTTATAGAGGGATCAATTCAACAAAAAACGTTATGCACAAGATAAATTTAATTACCTTGTAATGTGCAATTATTTCCAAAGCATATGATTTCACAAATTTACAAACAGATATACGCATCACAGTACAGTATAGTGGCGTACTGTGTAGCTTGGCATACAGTGTATTAGTTTTGAGTATAGTGGTGTAGAGTGCATTGGCATAGTGTTGTAGAGTGCAGTTGCTTAGAGTGGTGCAGAGTAAAGTGACGTAGAGCGAATGGTGTAGAGTGGTTGTGAGTGCGAATACATAGAATTGAATGTTGTAGAGCATAGCGGTGTACTGTGCAGTGGTACAGAATAGACTGGCGTAAAGTGCAGTGGCATAGAGTATTTGCTTTTACTTAAATGGCGTAGAGTGTAGAGTGGAATGGCGCAGGGTTGATTACAGTGGAGTGGAATGGTGCAGAGCGGAATAGAGTGGCGTAGAGTAGATTGTTTCAGAGTAGAGTGAAGTGTAGTATAGTGCAGTGGTGATTAGAGTGGCTAAGAGTCGTTTGGTGTAAAGTGCAGAGGCGAACAGTGCAACGGTGCATAGTAGAGTAGTGGGGGGCTAGAGTGCATTGGCATAGAGTAGAGTGGTGCAGAGAAGAGTAAAGTACAGTGGATTGGCATAGTGTGGAGTGGTGCAGAGCAGTGTGGTAAATTGGAATTTGCATGGTTTGGTAGCACAGTGCCATTACAGACCACACATCTTCTACATTACAATGACCATTATATTTGCACAGATGTACAGTTTTACTAAAAAAAATATACAGTGCACAAATGATAAGGTGTGGAAATGTCATCACCTAGTGTATTCATTTGTTTATAATAAAATATGTATTTCCATACTTCAGAATTACCAACACATTTTCTTAATTTGTGCTTTCCATATTCTGAAATATCTGCACAGTTCATTTACAGATATTTAAATTTTGTTTTGTGCTAGATAACAAAAATCTCATACAGCACACCCGAGTAGCCAGCTTAAAAAAAATAGCATCCTACAGACTGTCTGCCTCACATGGATTGTCACATTAATCCTCACTTTGAAGTAGGAGAAAGAAAAGTAAACACCAGCTCACTGGAAGAGAGATCCTGACATTTGACCCCTGTGTTTGAATGCATATAAAACTTACTAGATAAGAACAAGATGTAATGGCCTGTTTACAGAAATTCAGTACGAGTGGAAGAATACAGTAAAGAGGTCTTGGGCAAGGTCAGGGACAAACAAGCCTAAAACAAATATAAAGCCAGCAAATCGAAAGCAATCAGACTTGAGTTTTAAACCAAAAAGCTAATGGTAAGCAGTGGATGGAATGCATTCCCAGTGAAGCTTTCTGAATGCCCTGAAGATGTTGTTAGCCAACCAGCCGGCTGCGCTGTCTTGTAGGCTTTGACCTAAAAAGCTTCTCATTTACCTGAACGTAGCATATATTATGTGCGTTCCTCTCGTCGTTGCCCTTGCTTAGTGGTCATAGATGCTGATTGGCTCAGCTAGCATCTAAAGAGGCTGGAGGATGATCGAACCAGCTCACTGGTGCCTACTCGCCTCTGGATGGAAGATGGGAGGTCCTCTAGCCTCCTGTGCACATAAAGACACACCTCATTCTTGTCACTTCCACTGGGGTGTGCAGCAGTCCAACATTAGTGGTACCAGGTGTTGATCTCAAAATCACCGTGAACTCTGAGCCGGTGGGGCCCACTGGCACTCACTTTTGTGAACAGGTACTTTTTCCCACCCTCATCAGACATTTCCCAGGTTCAAGAGAGTAAAACAAACACGGAGGAAGGAAGGTGGAAGAGAAAGACCGATAAAACGTTACAAAGGGAGAAAGCAGGGACTTTGCAAGAGTGAGATAAAGGGACACGACATTTCTGCCAGTGAATTAAAGGCACATGAGGTGGATTCAAGACTATGCAGCCATGGTATTTGGCATGCTGGCATTTAATTGCACCGGCTTCAGGCTTCTGAACAGAGCTTTGCCGTGCTTAATTTGTAAAATGGATGCCAGTGACCAGAAGCCCACGACTTGTGAGCTCACCAGATACCATGTTTGTGTAGTCATGAATCCATCTCAGGCCGCTTTAATCCACTGCCGAACGCTCCCTGCCCCCTTTATCCCACACTTGCAGGTTCCTGCTTTCTCACTTGGTGACTGCTTCACTGTCTTTCTCGTCTTCCTTATTTCCGGTCTGTTTTTTCCCTCTCTTACTCTAGGGAAATGTCTGAGCATGAAAAATAAGTGCCAGTCCCCACAAGTGAGTGCCAGTGACCTCCACTGGCTGAAATTAAGCACTGGAGCTTTTAGCACCGCCACTTATTCTTTTACAAATTAAGCACTGCCTGGACTGGTAAAAGCAGAATGTTAAATAGAGCTATAAAACATGCCTGGCAAACATCATAATTGTTTTTACCAGTTTCTGGGTATCCTAGTTGCATAAGTTATTTGAATAGTTTTCTTGGTCTGTTAAAAACAGAGCACAGAGGCAGTTACACATTTCAGAAACACTGTGCACTCCAAAAGGCATTTAAAATGACTAAGAATTTTGCTGAGATTTTACAGAATACTGCACTTTCCATTGTTCATTGGAAAGTCCCAGTTAGAAGGAAACTGACAATGTTATGTAAGCTGGCCCTGTTTGCTTTTCATGCGTGACCTGCCAAAACGCGTTCATCCTGCTGCGAGTCTGGAAGCCAAATGCAAACTTGCCTTGAGAACCTCTTGCCGTCCAAACAAAACCCTACTTCATCTGACATCAGTTTTATAAAGCCAGAAGTAAGAAGAGTAATTGTTTGCTCCTGCCCCCCGAACCCTCCCTTTTTTAAAGTTTACTTTGCTAAAGGAAGCACTATGTATTTCCTGTGATGTTATTTACGAACACAAGGGTGACTTCTGATGTGTTTCAGCCAATCCTTGAGCATGTTATGTAGCCCCCTCAGCAGAAGACCCGGCATCTGCCACCGCCATACTCATTATGGATGCTAGTGAGAGCATTAAGGATCCCTATGTGGAGATATGTTTAGCCCACTTAATATGAAACATCCGAGAAGCGGAGAATGGTGGCCCATGGAACATGTGGCTAGGTTTATTAAGAATGGGATTAAAAAGCCTTTGGACTGGGAAATGCGTTGGCTGATGAAGGCAGAATGCTCAAGGCCAAGAATTAAATAAAAAGTTTGTGCAACTCCAAATTTAGACCCAGATCCTATTAACTATTTATTTAGGGTTGGGAGAGATCCAAGGAAGGGTCAAGAAAGATCGTTCTAAATCTGCCAGGACAAGCTGCTGGATTTTTTGGGGTCACTAGGAAGGATCCTTGATATAACAGAGGATGCTTATGCGAATGTGGAACAAGTCGATGTGCAGTTATTAAGAGGATGGAGCCAAAGGGCATTAGTACTCCTGGGATATGCAAATGCAGGTTATTTACAAGAGAGGAGGAAAGAAATAATAATTAAGATTAATCCAAAGTTGGGAGATTTGGCACAGAAGGAAGGAAGTGAGGATACAAAGGGCTTGTTTGGAGAGGGTTTGGTAAACAAAAAAATAGGAAAGTATGTACAGACATTTACGACATTGGATAAGACACAGGGAAACATGCGTACGATGTTTGGAGTTTTTGGAAGGGCCAGTAGAAGGGGACCTTTTACTGTCCGTGGAATGCAGAGGTCCCAATATGGCTCGCAGTACAATACACAGTATCGTTGGCAGAACAGAGGTAGAGGATACCAGCAGGGTACAGGATTTTACCCAAGTAGAAGAAGGACAGGAAGTAACAGAAGATATTCAAGAGGACGAGGATTGCCAAATAATGGAGGACAAGGTGAGTATGCCGACTACTTTTGGTTCTTCCCAAAAAGGAGTAGGAGGTCGATTGAAATTGTTCAAGAAGGAATGGGAGAGAATTAAGCGCAGCGTCCACGTGCTACGGCCGCGCCGAAGGTGCGCCAAAGGTAAGCCCGTCTACGCCCGTCCGCGCCAAGGCCGCGCCCAGCGCCAGAACCCCTGGTCCCCGCTCCACCCACCCCTCCCGCACTACATACGACGCCACCACCCTCCTAGCCCTTAACCCCGGGCGACCCCCCAACTGCGTCCAAGCCGCTCCTGGACACACCCATGGACCCTTCTCCTGCAACTCCTGCAAGTTTGACGGCACCAAGACCAACTCCCCATCCACACACACAAAATAGACATCTGACACCAACCACCTACAATGCATCCTGCTCAACACCCGCTCGGTCCACAGGCACGCCATCGACCTCTGGAATCTACTAGACACCATCTCACCGGACGTCGCCTTCCTAACAGAAACATGGATGAACGCCTCATCAGCCCCAGACATCACCATTGCCATCCCGAAAAGCTACAAGATCATCCGTAAGGACCGCACCGACCATACTGGAGGAGGCATCGCTATCGTCCATAAGAATACCATCCGCATCTCAACCAGTTCTGACGCCAACCTTGCCAACACCGAACACCTTCACTTCCAGATCCACACCGACCCCAAAACCACACTCCGAGGCACCCTCCTCTACCGACCTCCAGGACCCCGTGCACAATTCAGTGACGACATCACTGACTTTATCACCCCACACGCCCTCCCTTCCAAGGAATACATTCTACTGGGAGACCTCAACTTTCACCTGGAAAAGAGCAATGACAGCAACGCCGCCACCCTTCTGGACAACCTCGCTAACCTCGGACTCAGACAACTTGTCACCACCCCCACCCACATTGCAGGTCACACACTCGACCCTATCTTCACCTCCAGCAAACATGTCTCCTTCAGTCACACCACAGCTCTCCATTGGACGGACCACAGCTGCGTTCACTTTATCTACAATAAGACCACAACCCACAACCATCCTCAACCTACTCTGCGAAGAAACTGGAACAAAATCACCATCGACCAGATCTCCTCATCGCTTCTCCAAAACCCCCCTGCCCACTCCTCAAACCCCGACCAAGCAGCCATTAACCTCACCCAATGGCTATCCAACAGCGCCGACATCCTAGCACCGTTGAAAAAACGTCAAATCAAACTAGGCAGCAAAAACGCCCCCTGGTTCAACAATGATCTTAAGAAATCTAAAACTCTGTCGTTCCCTCGAGAAGGCCTGGAAAAAAGACCCAAACACCAACACCAAGGACGCCTTCAAAAACGCTACCCGCATACACCACCAACTTATTCGAACTGCCAAGAAAGCCGCATTCAAAGATCGACTAGACAACAACGCCCACAACAGCAAGGAGGTATTCAACATCATCAAAGAGTTTACCAACCCCACCGCCAACTCCAATGACATCACCCCCTCCCAAGCCCTCTGCGACTCCCTAGCTTCATTCTTCCACAACAAAATCGCAGACATCCATAACAGCTTCGACAACCGACCCGGAGACCTACCCACCCATCCTTCTGCCACACCTTCACCCCCCCTGAACATCCTTAATGACTGGAACACAATCTCCACTGAGGACACCATCCGCCTGATAAACTCCATCCACTCAGGATCCCCCACAGACCCTTGCCCTCACCACATCTTCAACAAAGCAGACTCCATCATAGCACCACACCTCCGAGACGTCATCAACTGCTCCCTCAACTCCGGCACCTTCCCAGAAAGCTGGAAACACGCCGAACTCAGCGCCCTCCTCAAAAAACCCACAGCTGACCCCACCGAACTCAAAAACTACCGCCCCATCTCGCTCCTTCCATTCCCGGCCAAAGTCATCGAGAAAGCTGTCAACAACCAGCTCGCCGCCTTCCTCGAAACCAACAAATCCCTCGACTCCTCACAGTCCGGCTTCCGAGCCAAACACAGCACTGAGACCGCACTCATCGCAGCAACAGACGACATTCGAACTCTTCTGGACAATGGAGACACAGTCGCCCTCATCCTCCTCGACCTCTCCGCAGCCTTCGACACAGTCTGCCATAGCACCCTTCTACAGCGCCTCAAAAACATCGGAATCCAAGGAAAAGCACTGGAATGGATCACCTCGTTCCTTGCCGGAAGAACCCAGAGAGTCCGCCTCCCACCATTCAAGTCAGAGGCCACTGAAGTCATCTGCGGCGTGCCACAAGGATCTTCACTCAGCCCCACCCTCTTCAACGTATACATGAGCCCCCTCGCGGCCATCGCACGCCAACACAACCGCAACATCATCTCCTACGCTGACGACACTCAACTGATCCTTTCACTCACCAGAGACCCTAATACTGCCAAAACCAACCTACATGAAGGAATGAAAGAAGTAGCCGAGTGGATGAAGCACAGCCGTCTGAAACTGAACTCAGACAAAACAGAAGTCCTTATCCTGGGTACCTCCGCCTGGGATGACTCTTGGTGGCCTGAGGCCCTGGGAAAAGCACCCACCCCGACGGACCACGCACGTAACCTGGGCGTCATCCTGGACTCCTCACTCTCTATGAACAGACATTTCAACGCCGTCTCATCATCTTGCTTCAACATTCTTCGCATGCTCAAAAAAACATTTTGCTGGATCCCCACCGAAACTAGGAAAACGGTCACCCACGCACTGGTCACGAGTCGCCTGGACTACGGAAACACCCTATACGCCGGTACCACCGCAAAACTCCAGAAAAAACTCCAACGGATCCAGAACGCTTCAGCCAGACTCATACTAGACATCCCGCGTAAAGACCACATCTCTGGTCACCTGAAAAACCTCCACTGGCTCCCCGTCAATAAGAGGATTACTTTCCGCCTCCTAACCCACGCGCACAAAGCACTTTACGAACTTGGACCCGAATGCCTCAACTCACGTCTTTCCTTCTACACCCCCTCCCGCCAGCTACGATCCTCCAACCAAGCCCTTGCCACTGTACCTCGCATCAACAAAACCACCATGGGAGGTAGATCCTTCTCCTACCTGGCAGCTAAAACCTGGAACTCACTTCCCACTCACCTTCGCCTCACTCAGAACCACCTAGCATTCAGAAAACAACTTAAAACTTGGTTATTCGACAAGTAATTCCCCTCCTTTCTTCAAGCGCCTTGAGACCCTCTGGGTATGTAGCGCGCTATATAAATCATTTGACTTGACTTGACAATTCCTTTTCAGAAGAAACAACAAAGAGAGATAAAGATGTCATTAGAACAAGAAGCAATAGTGGACAAAGAAATAATTTCTCTCATTGGGAAGCATGTGATAAAAGTAGTGGAGGAATGGGAAAAGTGTTTTGTAAGCAACTTGTATTTAGTAAAAAAGCAGGACAAGGGGTG
This sequence comes from Lissotriton vulgaris, assembly GCF_964263255.1. Classification (NCBI taxonomy): domain Eukaryota; kingdom Metazoa; phylum Chordata; class Amphibia; order Caudata; family Salamandridae; genus Lissotriton; species Lissotriton vulgaris. The sequence goes on along the minus strand of NC_141687.1, from coordinate 943,978,367 downwards.
GCGTCCAGTGATAAATCAAACACAAGGAGATGATGGACGGAGAGCTGAAACTTTTCAGACACTCGCCCCCAGTCACAGATCTGGGTTGAATCCATCATTGTTCTTTAGCTCACTTCGCCACCCCAGTTCAGACACCGCTATATGCAAATCAGTCTTGACCTTGTGCCTCATGGGAAAACCAGAGCTGCCAAGACATGTTTGCCCTGGACCAGAAACAAGCATCCTGTAACCGGTTTCGGGCTAGCAGCGCTCATCAGCCAGGTTAGCTTGAATTCAGTGGCTAAGTGAGCAAGGGACCCTGCCAACTTAGGGCAAACAAAGCAAACACAAGGAGATGATGGACGGAGCACTGAAACTTTTCAGACACTCACCCACAGTCACAGTTCCTTGTGTTTGCTTTGTTCGCCCTAAGTTAGCAGGGTATGCCCAGACATGGGTCCCTTGCTCACTTTGCCACTGGATTCAAGCTAGCCTGGCTGATGAGGGCTGTTAGCCCGAAACCGGTCCCAGGATGCTTGTTTATAGTCCAGGGAAGTCACAGCTTGGCATTTCGGGCTGGACTGTTCCCCGGGCCCTCTTCAGCGACTCCATCGCCGACCTCACCAGCACCCACGCACTCACCTCCACGGACTACATCCTCCTCTGGGACCTAAACTTCCACCTCAAACAACAACAACGCCAATCCAACCGCCCTGATCGCCAACCTCGCCAACCTCTGCCAACTTGTGACCGAACCCACCACGCCGCCGGCCACACGCTCGACCCAGTCTTCTCCACGAGCACTCACGTCGCCTTCAACCACACCACCGAACTCCACTGGACCGACCACCGAGGCATCCACTTCACCTTCAAGAAAACAACCACCGCACCCAACAGCTGCCCCGCCGCTGCTGGAGCAAAGTCACCGAAGACCAGCTGACCTCCACCCTCTCCCAGAACCCACCCACCGACCCATCCGACACACACCGCCGCCCAAAACCTCAGACAGTGGATCGAGGACTGCGCCAATACCCTCACCCGATCAAAAAACCATCCATCAACCACCCCAGCAAGAAAACCGCCTGGTTCACCGAAGATCTCCTGACCTCCAAACGAACATGCCAGAAGCTGGAGAAGAAATGGCTCCACAACCACACTCCAGACAGCCACGCAGCCCACAAGAACGCCATCCGCAGACATCACCACCTCATCAGAACAGCCAAGAGATCGTCCTTCAAAGCCCGACTAGATAACAACGCACACAACAGCAAAGAACTTTTCAACATAGTGAAGAAACTCTCCAACCCCAGCAACAACACCAACGACATCCCGCCCTCGCAAGAGCTGTGTGACTCACTGGTCACCTTCCTTATCGCAAGATCGCCGACATCCATGACAGCTTCAACTCTTCACCCGCCCCGAACGCAACAGACCACACCCCGAACGCCACCTGCACCAATCAACTGACCTACTGGTCCCACGTTAACGATAAAGAGACACGCAAGGTCAAGAACTCCATCCACTCAGGATCTCCATCAGACCCCTGCCCACACCATGTTTTCAACAAAGCTGATGCAAACATCGCACCCAAACTACGAAAGATCATCAACATCTCCTTCGACTCGGCGACATTCCCGGAAAGCTGGAAGCATGCCGAAATCAACGCCCTCCTCAAGAAGCCCAAGGCGGACCTCAAGAACTTCCGGCCCATCTCCCTGCTCCCCTTCCCGGTGAAGGTAATCGAGAAAATCGCCAACATGCAGATGACCCGCCACCTCGAGGACAACAACATCCTAGACCCATCCCAGTCCGGATTCAGACGCAACCACAGCACCGAGACGGCCCTTATCGCTGCCACAGACAACATCAGGCACCTGCTAGACAACGGAGAAACCTCAGCCCTCATCCTCCTGGACCTGTCAGCCGCCTTTGACAGGGTCTGCCACCGTAAACAAAGAACACGCCTCCAAGAAGCCGGAATCCAGAAGAAGGCCCTGGATTGGACCACGTCCTTCCTCTCCGGCAGAACCCAGAGAGTCTGCCTCCCGCCCTTCCGATCCAAACCCACCGACATCATCTGCGGCGTACCGCAGGGCTCATCTCTCAGCCTGACCCTGTTGAATGTCTACATGGCCCCCCTTGCACAAGTTGCCCGCCAGCACGACCTGAATACCGTCTCCTACGCCGACGACACCCAGCTCATCCTCTCCCTCACCAAGGACCCACACACCGCCAAAACCAACCTCCACAAGGGAATGAAGGCATTCGTCGAGTGGATGAAGAGCAGCAGTCTGAAACTGAACTCGGACAAGACGGAGGTCCTCATCCTAGGTCCCACCCCCTCTGCGTGGGACGACTCCTGGTGGCCGACCACACTGGGAGCAGCCCCAGCACGCAACCTGAGATTCATCCTCGACTCCTCCCTCTCCATGTCGAAGCTGTCTCCTCCTCCTGCTACAACACCCTCCGCATGCTCCACAGGATCTACAAGTGGATCCCGAATGAAACCAGAAGAACTGTGACCCAAGCCCTCGTCGTGGACTACGGCAACGCACTCTACGCAGGAATCCCGGACAAACACCTGCGACGACTACAACGCATCCAGAACACCTCAGCCCGACTGATCCTCAACGTCTCCTGCACTGGCTCCCCGTCAACAAGAGGATCACCTTCAAACTCCTCACCCACGCACACAAAGCACTCCACAACACCAGACCAGCATACCTGAACGACAGACTCAACTTCTACACCCCCGCCCGCCAGCTCCGCTCCACCATCCTCGCCCTTGCCGCCGTCCCCTGCATCCAACGAATGACCTCCGGCAGCAGATCCTTCTCCTTCGCCGCCAAGACCTGGAACACCCTCCCCACCCATCTACGGCAGACCCAAGACCTGTTCACCTTCAGAAGGCTCCTCACGACCTGACTCTTCGAGCAGTATCAACGCCCCCTGCCCCCAGCGCCTTGAGACCCTCAAGGGTAAGTAGTGCGCTTTACAAATTCACTGATTGATTGATGAGGCATAGGGTCAAGACTGATTTGCATATAATAACAACACTTTGTCCCCGAGCAAACCAATAAAGTATCATAAAGGTCGATATGTTTTCAAATTTCAGTCCATAAAGAGTCCTCCAGAAGATGCAAATTAAAGAATATGTTCTTTATTTTCTTAATGCTCAAGTTCGGAATAACAAATTCTGGGAAATGATCCAGTGTAGTTGGTATAATCCAATGTAGCCAGACAGCCGACACGTGTTTCGTCTTGGGCACAAATCACCCACACAAGACTCATGAATGCCTATTGTGATATAAGCCTGGACTTGAAATACTAGTCCTTTTAAGGTGACGTTGGAAAACCAGACACCAAACGGGACAGTTACAGAATCATTTACCAATCCTGACTAGGTGACGTTGGAAAGCAAGACACCCAACGGAACTAATCTACCTAGATTCCTATTATATGGGACCGAACACGGACCATCCAAGGTGTGAGGATATAACTCCCCTAGAATTACTTGCCCTGAGGAAGTCATTGGGTGATTTGTGCCCAAGACGAAACACGTGTCGGCTGTTTGGCTGCATTGGATATTGTATTTACAAATTTTGTGGCTCCTGAAGAAGGCGTGTCCCACGCCGAAACGAGCGTCGACTCAATTCACCACTTACTGTGTGGTTTCTATGGATAGAAACTGTCAAAATGTGTATAAGTTGATGATATTGTTTTTATTTTGATGTATGGATTATGATTTTATTTTTTCATTGTCACAGAGCTTATATCGTACTATAAATTGTATGATTTTTAAATGTGTCTATTACATTTACATTTCATTTTAGTCTGCTTTTGCTGTCATTTTATGCCTTTTGTTTTCCAGTGTGTTACTTCCTAGAAGTTTTTTTCACATACATGTTTAATGGACATGCCATTTGATGGATCTCATGTTTTTAATGAAAAAGCAGACTCGACCTAGAAGCATTTTAAGGAGAGCAGAGCCACTGGGCTTTTCTGCTCTCATAAGGCAATTCGCAAACAATTTCGCCCTCTCCATGACTATGGTAGTGGTTTTCCCATCTGTCAATGCCGGACTGATCCAGCACACAACTTTTTCAGTCCTTTTGTGTTAGAGGCTGTGGCTCTCAAAGACAAAGAGAGCAGGGACAAGGAGTGGCTCAGTCCCCTTCCACTAAAGCGTCCACAACCACAAAATCAATCTAGTGTGTCCTTGCAAGCACACAGCCACCCTGTCGGAGTCAGAATCTGATATTTCCTCCTTGGGTGGCAGACCATCACGACAGACAAATGAGTCCTCCAAATTGTCCACTTTTGACTATGCTCTTCCATTCTTTTCTACACCTTGACCCTTGCACCACCTTCAGCTCAGTTAATGGGGGACCATCTTCATGTTTTACGGCAGGAAGTACAGCCCCTTTTGGCCAAAGGGCCCATAGAGGGGTTCAAGACGTGGAATTTGGAACTGGGTGTTTTTCCTGCTACTTATTTGTTCCTAATTTAGATCTGCACACTGGTCATACCAATTTGCCCACTGGCCCTGCATCTGAGGGTGTGTATAGTCTAAAAAGCAATTGACGTCCGTGCGCATGAGTGGCGCTTATGTTGAAGTACCGGCAATTATTTACCACCTCCCAATTATAGTTATATTCACAACCAATCCCATTCCCATTACCAATAATCAGTCAGTTGGCAGTGAAGAAGGTCCAAGCATTTATTATAACAAACAAACTCTGCCAGAGGAGCTCCTTGCGACCTAACCCCAAGAGGTCCGCCAAGAAGACTGCTGGCACACTGTCAGAACATCACATATATACAGTTGCATTTGCAGAATCATTGCCCAAGATGGAAAAATACAAGTTGGTACAGGTTGGTGCGAAAAGGAAAGGCCATACATGGCACACAAAGCACTCTTGGTTTAGCTCATCCTAGATTAGCAAGGTCGATCGGGTGACTCCCTTCTGCCAGCTCCGAGACAGTCCACACCGCACCCCTCCCGGAATGTGCTTATCAGGCTTTCTCCTGCTACCTACAACCTTGACAGGCCTAACGAACTGAAACAGCAATTCTGCAACAGTTGGGTTATTTCTCAGGAGAACGACTTTGGTGCAAGGAATGAACGGGGTCTGTTAATGTAAGGCTTCGAGCGAGGCCACAAAATGGCGTTGGTCGAGTCAGGAGAGTGTAAAATGCGGAGAGTGGTGCAAGCTAGAAATCTAAAATACTGCAATATGGATTTATGCTAATGTTTGCGTACGTATGCTAAAACATTTAGATAAATCATGCTAATCCTGAGATATCGATTATAGATACTGTATACATGAAAATCGATTCCGGTTCCTCAAACCCTCCTTTTAGCGTGGTGTAGCTAAATACAAAGTCAGGCATTTAATCTCTAAAAGTCTCCTTGTTAAAGGCCATCAATTCATGAATCTCTTTTTGCAGCATCTGAAGTTTCGCTGGGACTGGGGTAGGCACGCACAGTGTAGTAACTCGGGAAGCACAATAGTGGACAGGTGCCCCCAGAATCAAACCGACAGTGACCAGGACCCATTATCAGTATGCATTTCAGAGGCAATGCGATGCAGCTTTTGAATGGCTAGATCAGTGTTTCCCAAACTGGGGTCCGCGGACCCCCAGGGGTCCGTGACACATTCCCAGGGGGTCCGTAGGCAACAGTTTTAGAAGCACAGAAATGTTTCTTGTATAATTAGCAGCTTTCCAGCAACAATAAAAGCGTCAAGAGAATGCCAGTGATTAATGTACTTGCTGGGGAACATGGACAGTTTCCTTCAGTGGCAGCTTTGATTTAACTAATGTAGCACAGAGGGTTAATGTGCCTACTGCAAAGAACGTGTAACATGCATCTTAAAAAGCAGTATTTTATGTGCCTAGGTTCGTGGTTACTGCTTTTGTCACAGAGATTCTTTTGTTACTGTGAACTTCATAAGTGACAATCGTAATCTAGGTGATGGACCTATAAACAGTCATCAAAGAGCTGCTTGCAAACTGCATGGTACCAGTTAGTAACATATATTTTGTCCCAGTTATTAATTATCCTGATGCTGCTAAAAAAATATATTTGGGTGGAAATACATTTTTAAGTTAAAGTCAGTGCTAGCCACTGTTCTGTTCTGAATCCTGAGATTGTGCTTTTCCAGACTAAGCACTCTTTAAACATTTTATATACACACTGATTTACATGTATGAGTCAATGTCTCTATATGTGTGTGATGTAAAATGCTCTGACATCCTACAATGGTTAGAGAGATGCTATAAAACAAATGAAATACATGTGACAGAGGGGCTATTACTTTAATATAAAATACTAAGCGCAAGATGTACGATCTGTTTTTATACGTGCAACGGGTTCGCGAACCCATTTGTGCATGCAAAAACCTATTGGGCCATGTACATAGCCCATTTCACGAGTCGCAATTTGTTTGCGACTCTCTAAATAGGTTTTGCAACTTGCTATTTGGAAGGGGCATTCCCTTCCAAATAGCGAGTCTCAAAACCATGTACATATGTTAGCGGTCGCAAAACAGTCACAATTACCACCTACTTCAAGTAGATGGTAATGCATTCGCAAATGGGAAGGGGTCCCCAGGGGACCCCTTCCCCTTTGCAAATGCATGCTAAATTAGTTTTTAAGGGCAGGCAGTGGTCCCAGGGACCTCTGCCTGCCCTTAGAAAATGATAACAAAACGTTTCATTTTCTTTTTTTTAAATGCATGGTAAACAGGCTGCATTTTTTTTTAATCTGCTTTATTTAAAAGCAGTCCTAGACATGGTGGCCTGCAGAGCCCAGCAGGCCACCATCCATGGGAGGGCTGGACTTCCCTATGGGCTTGCAAATTGCGAGAGGCTCATTAATATTAATAACCTCACAATTTGCGACCCCATTGGGAATCCCAAACAGTGTTAAACACACTGTTGTACATTTCATTTAGCGACTCACAATTTGCCACTCGCAATGTGTCGCCAATTGCGAGGCGCTAAATGAAATGGTTGTACATCTGGCCCCAAAATCCTTAGTACTTTGAGTATTTGTTTTGTGTGCACAAGTGTGTATTTTTTTCGAATTACTGTTTTAATGTTTGAAATTTAACTCATACAAATTGCTTGGGGGTCCCCGGCTTCCATTGGTAACTCAATGGGGGTCCTCAGGAGTCAAAAGTTTGGGAACCACTGGGCTAGATGAACGGAAGGGGCGGAGTCTGGAATATATACGCAGCAAGAGCTGCCGATCACGCGGCATGCTCCCCCTCGATCAGCCAAGATAACGTCCAAAACCATACGGTTTTGGAGCGCAACGAGCCTGGTCGCCTGAAGCTCAACAGTTAGGTTGGGTAGGATGTCAGTAGTAATGTTAATGACATTTTCCACTATCCTGGATAATCTCCTTATTTCTCTGCTATTGAATATGGGTCCCCAGAACGGCACTAGACCCTTGCTAAAATCTGTGAATTGTTGCAAAGAGGTGTCGGTCTGATCGACTTCGGTCTTGACAAGCTGCCTTCGTTGTCTATTGGGTAGCGCGGTGGGTGCAGTGCTTACAGGGTGTAGCTGGTGTGTCCTGTGATAATCAGATGGTGCTATGTATACAGGTGGGTATAAGAAGGACAAATAACAGTGCCCAGCCCAATTACGTGGTAACCAGGTATATGAATTTTCTCCACAGATGAAATACACATTGGGTGGCGTAATCAACGGGGGGCTAATGCGTTTCTTCATACGATAGGTATAATTGCAGATACTGTCTCCAACCCGTATACGGCCTATTCCTTGCACACAAAATTCGGAAGAAACATTCAAAATAGGAATGGGTACAATACGGTCACTTGTAACATTTTGTGCAACAAAAAGCCGGAAATATTGAGAAGCATTGAACTGGCTAAAATCATTAAGTTCTTCCTGCAACCAAGTATCGGTCCTAGCTACCATATACCTGTTCATGCATGCCTGTGGGTCTATTGACCCCCGTCCCCATTTCCTTTTTAGTCAAAACCCCCATGCTCGTCAATGTATGCCAAAATCATATTGTATTCGTTTATATCGTAATCTCTGCGATTGTCACCCCAGTGACGATATATGGCGGAAAACAGTTTGAACCAGGCCTCACAGCTTCCTAGATAGGACAAGGGTAGTGAGAGAAACAGATCATGATTGTGCACCACGGATGGCAGAAGCCCACAAACCCAGCAATCAGTAGTGTTACATTTTTAGCATAAGTCTGGCGATGTCGTTCTTTGTGGGGTGCTAAAGTGTACAGCAAATGCTCAGATGGGGCAGCAGTGGACGGTAGAAAATTCTGCAAAGGGTATTGATGTTCTAGATATACAAACAAGGCCATAAACACAGCAATTATAACAGCTATAACCACTACAAATGCTACTTTGACCCTCGTGGTCCATGTGGAAAACATAGGCTCATAGAATGGTACGTGTCGTGGGGCAATTGGAAATTCTTCTTCTAAGACAATACGGCCAAAAGGGTACATTCCTAGCTAAAAGTCCCAAAAAAATAAGCTCGGGCCTAGCAGTCTGTCCTGCCAGAGGGTTCTTCTCCCTGTGTCCGTCAGAGTCTCACATGTAAACTCCTATCGTTCATCTCAAGCAACCAAAAGAGTGGTGGTCAGACTTTATCCAGTTGCGTAACCTGGCCGTTGACAATAGCTGGTCTTCTTTCTGAACAGAGCACAGTGATCGAAGTTCCAGCTCTCAACGTGTTCAGTCCAGTGTCCCGCTCAGCACTTCAGACCAACAAACTAGCAAACCCTATCTATTCAATCAAGTCTTTCCTTATCTCCTAGTGGTGGGGTCTGAGGCACCGTTATTTGTTTTCCTTGGCCGCAGGTTATACCGCACATGACCCGGAACTTCCTGATCAGAAAATAGTACTGCAGGTACTTTTCGAGCATGAGAACTTTCACTTGCCGGGGTACTTGAAACAGGATTCAGAGCAATTGCAGATTCAGCAGAGACCAATTCACCTGATCTCGTCACTCCCTCCTCTAGCCTTTGCTCAATTTCACAGGCGTCGGAGAAGGGTACAAAAGTAGCGGCTCTCTCAGTTTCCTGTGTCAGAATTCCCCCTGGGCGTTGCTGATCATAGGGAAGTGGAAGTGGCAGCTTCTTCAGATGGGAGACATGAATCCAATGTTTTCTCCCATCCGCTTTAACCGCCGTCCGGGTGGCGAGCAGAATCTGCCGTGGCTCGGACCACCTTGGAGCCAAACTGGTGTCACGTTCAAACTTCTTGACTAGAACCCACTGGCTGGGTTGTAGTCAATGTCTGAGGCCCTCTGGCAGAGGCTGCAGTTCGGAGGCTACCTGCTGATGAACAGAACGAAGATCTTTAGTCAAAGCATATAGGTAATCGATCAACATAGGATATTCAATTTCAGAAAATGATCGTGGCCTGGGTACCCCCCATACATTCGCGGGTCTGCCAAAGATAATTTCATACGGGGAAAGGCCAGAGCGGGAGTGTGGGGTAACGCGTAGTGACATAAGGGCTAAAGGCAAGGTGTCAGGCCATTTCAACCCTGTGCTTTCCTGGATCTTGGCCATTTTGAGCTTGAGGATACCATTATATTTCTCCATGAGCCCTGCTGATTGCGGATGCCGGGCAGCATGGAATTTTTGCTTAATCTGCAGGCCCTCACAGATATGCTTGACGAGGGCTCCATGGAAGTGCCCCCCATTGTCCGACCAGATCAAGCGGGGCAAACCAAAGCGGGGTACAAACTCTTTGAGAAGGGCCTTTGCTGTGGCCATGGCAGTATTTTCCTTAGTAGGGTAGGCCTCAACCCATTTGCTGAAAGCGCAAACCACCACCAGGACGTATTTCAAGTTGTTGACACGCTCCATGTGAATGTAATCCATTTGGAGTACTTCAAAAGGCAGCGTTGGGGGTGCAAAATTTCCACTCAGGACACTTTCTCCCTTCCCCGGATTGGACCAACCGGACAGCCGTCCTTTGGATATTAGGGTTGTTCCAAACTGGGTCCAGGAGCCCGCAGATACCTTTTGCTCCTATGTGTGCAGGACCGTGCGCCATAGTCACAACGGCCTGTACTAGTGCATTGGGCAGTAACCATCTTTGCTTCTCTGTCAGATCAACCCAACAATTATTTTCATCCACTCTTCCTACCTCCTGTTCCTATTTCTCTAATTCTGCGGGGGTAGCTTCCTTCTGTAACACTCTCACACTTTCCATGGTGTTATCAAACAGTTCAGATTCCTCCACCCATCTTGCAGAGGAGTTCACAAACATAGTTAACATTGGGGACTGTGCTGTCTGTTTGGCCACCTCATCTGCGAATGCATTTCCCTCCCCCACCTCACCCACTATTGCTTTGTGCGCACTGCATTTGATGATGGCTAATTTCTTGGGCAGGGTGAGGGCATCTAGCAGCCGCAAAACCAGGGGACCGTTCTGTATTTTCTGGCCATGGGAAGTAAAGAAACCCCGCTCCCTCCACAGCCGCCCAAAGCTATGGGCCACACCAAAGCCTAATTGGCTGTCTGTGTAAATATTGACTTTGAGTCCCTCACTCAACTCACAGGCTCGCAGTAAGGCCATAAGTTCAGCAGCTTGGGCTGACCGGTGAGGTACTCGGAATGTTTCGACTACTGTCTTCAAAGTGGTAATTGCATATACAGCTGTTGTTGCTCCATCTGTTAGTTTAAAACAAGACATATCCACAAATAACTCCCCTTGAGGGTCAGCTAGAGGAGTGTCAGTAAGGTCAATCCTGCCCTTAGTTTCTTCTTCGATGCGATAAATGCAATCATGTGTGTCATTGGTAGATTCACTCGGAGGGAGTGGTAACAATGTAGCAGGGTTTAGTGTTGCACATCGAGTGATCGTGATATGTGGTGCAAACAACGTCAGTTAATATCCAGTGAGGCGTGCACTTGTAAGATGCTGTGTCTTCGTTTTGTTTAGTAATGTGTCTACAGCATGCGGCACCATCACTGTCAGATTGGAATTTAGGACATGTCCTTCTGACTGCCGGATTGCCACTGCAACAGCTGCTGTGGCCCTCAGACACCTAGGAAGTGCTCTGGCAACATTATCCAGTGTGGCTGACAGATAAGCACAGGGTCTTTGCTTACCACGAAAGTCCTGCGTTAACACCAAAAGTGAGCAACCGTCGACCTCATGCACGTATAGTACAAAAGGTTTACGGTAGTCAGGAGTGCCCAAGACAGGAGCAGAACATAAAGCAGTTTTTAAAGAGTCAAAAGAGTGCTGACATTCATCCGTCCAGGGGAGGGGTTCATGCACTTCCTTAGTAGTCAGATGCAACAGAGGTTTAGCAAGAAGAGAAAAATTAGGTATCCATTGGCGACAGTAAGAGGTAATGCCAAGAAAAGCGCGAACTTCGCGCTGCGTGCAAGGAACAGACATTTTAGAAATAGTAGTAATACGTTTAGGTGTTAGTCGTCTACCCTCCTTCGATAGTAGATGACCGAGGTAGGTCACCTCCTGTCGACAGTATTGGAATTTAGACAGGGATACTTTGTTCCCTTTAGCAGCCAAATGGTGTAACAATTTAATAGTGGCTGTTTTGCAGCCATCTTCCGTGTCTGAGGCAATGAGCAAGTCATCCACATACTGCAAAAGGACATTGCCTTCCGGCAAGTCCAGTTCGTCTAGTAAAGCCTTAAGGGCTTGGCTATATATGCTCGGACTTTCAGTATAGCCTTGAGGTGCGCGACAGAAGTGGAAGCTTCGTCCAGATAACGAGAATCCGAAGATCTGTCTGCTATCAGGAGGGATAGGGATGCTGAAGAAGGCATTTTTAAGGTCTATGACCGAAAAGTACTGGGCAGTCGGCGGAATCATCGTGGGGATCGTGGTGATGTCTGTCACCACTGGATAATGTGGTACCACAATCTTATTAACAGCTCTAAGGTCAATCACAAAACGGTAAGCAGCGCCATGGCCCTGTTCACCAGAGGCAGAATTTCTTTTCAAAATCGGGAGAATCGGGCAAACATTAGCAGCCGTTTCTTCCGCCACCCCTTTGTCGATCAGGTCTTGGATAATTGACAGCAAAGCCCGTTCTCCCGCGGGTGCTATTTTGTACTGCGGGATGCGCTGCATTTTCGCACCTTGTTTCAGCGTAATGTGAACCCGGGGAATATCCAACTTACCCACATCAGCATCCCCTGTTGCCCAAAGCGTTGCGGGAATGCCATCAAACTCTGGGGGAAGAGGTTCATTTTTTGCAAAACATTGTTTCATGTGGTCAGCGTAGGGTTATATTGTTAAATAAACCCAGTCAGCAGAACAATGTATTGTCCCGTTTAATTTCTTTAACATATCCAAACCCAGCAAGTTCTCCCCACAATGTGAGGTCAGCAAAAGAGGAGTGTCAATAGTGGCGGGACCGATTGTGAAGGGGAGAGGTTTGGAGATGGGACTGACAACTGGGACTCCCGAGAATCCCACTGAGACATTATTTTGCCCGGACAGAGCCGCCCCTGGAACCAATGATCGAGCAACAGAACTATTTATTGCTCCTGTGTCAATTAGGAAATTCTCAGAAGTCCCCATCACTTCCCCTTTTACATAAGGTCCCCTCTGATTGACCGGGATCGACACTTGGCCCCTACTCTGTCCCTGGCCGTTACGTAGGCATATTGATCTTTGTATTCGTAATCATCGTGATAGTACTGCTTGCCTTTGTGGCTATCAAAATGATTTTGCTCAGACTTGCCTGAGGCTTCCTCTCTGCGCATATCACTCCGATCGGGGCCTCCTCGTCCTCGGACTGCTCCGTTCTGGGCAAGCAACAACAGACACTGTGCTTTCCAATGCCCCTCCTCTCAACAATAGGAACACTGGTTTAAGCCCACAGTCGGAGCCCCGCCCGTGCCTCGGCCCGCACCCGCCCCTCTGGACATGGGCCCTCTGACTCCTCTTCCTCCTCCTTGTCCCCGGACTACCTGCTGCAGCAATGTCTTTGGCCTTCTTCTCCACCTTCTTTACTCTCGTTCTCCTTATGTTCATAGTACTGGGCCATGTTTAAAAACACAGAAGGGGTGGAGGTAGTCCAGGTACTTTCTGCCGCCTGCAATCGTGCAGAAATTTCCGGAGCCAAGTTTGTGACAAATCTGTTCATGAACAACCTAGTTCCACCTTCCGTAGCTAAATCCTGTTTGCTAAAGTCAATAAAAACTCCTTCAAACCTAGTGAAGAAGTCGGACACACTCTCATCCTTTTTCTGTCGGCAAGCAGTCAGTTTATCCCAGTCAACCTTCCTCGGCGGTATCAAAGTGTGCATAAAGGCTATAATCTTCGCTGGCAAAGATGTTATTTCACCCTTAGGTTTGTCTCCCGGTTTGCGATCCCGATCCCACCCTCTTAACTCATCCCATGTCCCCCCTAGTTCAGCGTGATCAGAGTCGTGCACCTGCCGACATATATCAACAGTCACGAGTAACTCAAAGAATAGCTCGACGTCTGCTAATGTCATTACGGCAGATGCCACAGCTTCGGTCAGTTCCTTATAGTAGGCGGTAGGATTCTTTCGGGGGTCGGGCAGTTGGGATTTCAGAGCAAGGACCTCACTTCTCTTCCATGGAGTGTATACCCATTGCTCCTGAAACCGGGCGTCTATCCATGCCCGTGTGATCTGTTGGTTATCATCGCGTAGTTCGGGAACTTCGGGATGATAAATGGGATGTACCTCTCGCATGGGATGCTGTGAAGTCCACAGAGGGCTCTTTAAGAACAATCTTCCTCGATATTGGATCAGAGTGACTACGTTTTTGTATACTTCCTCTGGTGTCAGATTAAATCTATGGGTCCAGTCTTGAATATCATACAGTATTTGAGGAGCACTCCCGTTATCGAAGCTGACCTCCCAAGACCAAATGAGGGAATTGGACATCTGGAATATCACGTGTTGCTGCATTACCGGTTCTAAATCTTTTACCGTACTCCATATGTCAGCCACAGTATACACTTCACTCCTTATTCATCTGACGGCCTGATCTGCTAATACTTCCTTCTCACCATACACCACAGATGATCTAGTGAATAGTCGTTTACCATCCAACCCTCCGGATTCCCCTCTTGGAGTCTGTTCCGACATACCGGGTGTGGTGCTGGCCGATTGAGACGCCCATACGGGACTCGGGATGCTTAATTGCATGCGAGGGGATGTTAAAGTCTGCCTGGAATCAGGGACAAGGGTGGCCAGGTCCCCTGTAGAGGGAGATGGAATGAAGCATTACGTCTAGGGGTGGCAGAGCCTCGTTCCTCTGGTGCGGATGCTTGCGGTGCAGCCGCCGCTTGACCAGGGACCGCGGGGTATATGAGCTGTGGGGCATATGGCGAGGGAGGTCTTTTGTCTAGCAGATCCTCTATCTCATCTTCGGTTTCATTTCACGTTACATAGCTCTTATCCACTTGCAGCCTAAACCGTCTATCCTCATTCTTGATACTCTTTTCTGTTCTATTCTTGTCATGCGCAATCGCTTTTTGTGTTATAGTTTGCCCTTGCTATATCTTGAGGAGTTTTTCTGACCGAATACGACTTCTCTTCGCCTCTTTCTGCCATTTGTTAAGAGTGTCAAACATGGCCTGCCGGCTGCGTTTAACAAAGAGACGCTCTTGTAAATACTGAATCTTTTTCTCATCAAAAGACCCAGTTTTTGGCCACTGTAGTTCCACATTATCCTTCGTATACCTGTGCCACAAGGAATTAAAAAGAAGGGGGCCAATACCGTGCTTGCAATACATATCGTGACTGGGTGTTCCTTCCGGAGGGGCTGGCTGACTTTCATCTAACTTCACGCTCTCTCTGTGAACACAGCCAAAGCATAATTTACTAAAGCACGGCATTTTCCTTTCTCTATTCTACTCGAGCTGAAAAGGAATCGAGGATTATTATTCACAAATATAGCAGATTCAAGTTTTATCAATCACAACCCTCTCATACACATGTCCATGTTTACATTCAAAGTCATACTCACGTTGCAAAAATAACCCTTCAACTGGACATAAAACAGAGACACAGAGGTTCTGTAAACGACAAAACGAAAACACCAATGCCTTGCAAACAGAAGGTGGAGCCCGTCGACACCCACATATGGAGAACCCTATTTTTCCAAATATTCAAAGCTGCAAAGAACACCTTCTGACAACAGTCTTGTCCTTAGACTGCCTGGAGATAGCTTACACAGGTTTCTAAACCACAGACCAACCTACAGGCCATCCGACAGTATTCATGGTTCACCTCCCGAACTATGATGGCTAAGCCCGCTTTTGCAAGCGCCGCTCCGGAACTGTCTGAGTGCTACCCAATCTCAACTGTCGGCATTCCCGAGAACAGTCCGGCCGAGCGAGAACCGCAGTTCCCACAAAAGGCGTATAGTCTCTATCTCCAGCGTTTCCACACAAATCAAACCAGAGGCATCTGCACGTGCAATTTCAACGTTGCCCCGTCAGACCCCTTATTCAGAGTTTCTCAGTGACCACAGGTCACCAAATGCCAAGTACCAAATCCGGAATTTGAAAACGTAATCCAACACAAAACGAGATGAAACACTCACCTGGTGCACACAGGCCTGATTGCACGTTCTTCACTGCAAACTCTTGATAAGGCCAACGTGGCTGGTTCTCGGGTCACACCCGAAGGACTCCGGCGTGGGGCCACTAGCAGCTGAGGTTCTCGGGATCGGGAGAGTGGAGCAAACCCCGAGTTCTCGTTGGTCTATTCTGCAACCCCCCCCGATCGGAAGGACCGCTTTTAATGTCCCGGTTGTTGTCTGAAATACAGAGGGACGACCCCAACGCGGAGTCCCGGCGGAGTCGCCAACTGAAGTACCTGAAATTATTTACCACCTCCCAATTATAGTTATATTCACAACCAATCCCATTCCCATTACCAATAATCAGTCAGTTGGCAGTGTAGAAGGTCCAAGCATTTATTATAACAAACAAACTCTGCCAGAGGAGCTCCTTGCGACCTAACCCCAAGAGGTCCGCCAAGAAGACTGCTGGCACACTGTCAGAACATCACATATATACAGTTGCATTTGCAGAATCATTGCCCAAGATGGAAAAATACAGGTTGGTACAGGTTGGTGCAAGAAGGAAAGGCCATATATGGCACACAAAGCACTCTTGGTTTAACTCATCCTAGATTAGCAAGGTCGAACGGGTGACTCCCTTCTGCCAGCTCCGAGACAGTCCGCCCCGCACCCCTCCCGGAATGTGCTTATCAGGCCTTCTCCTGCTACCTACAACCTTGACAGGCCTAACGAGCTGAAACAGGAATTCTGCAACAGTTGGGTTATTTCTCAGGAGAACGACTTTGGTGCAAGGAATGAACGGGGTCTGTTAATGTAAGGCTTCGAGCGAGGCCACAAAATGGCGTTGGTCGAGTCAAGAGAGTGTAAAATGCGGAGAGTGGTGCAAGCTAGAAATCTAAAATACTGCAATATGGATTTATGCTAATGTTTGCGTACGTATGCTAAAACATTTAGATACATCATGCTAATCTTGAGATATCAATTATAGACACTGTATAACCGAAAATCGATTCCGGTTCCTCAATGTGAGAAACAGCGTCCATGACACCACCTAACAGTGTACCAGAGAGCTACTCTAAAAGTATTTGGATCCACTATGACCCATGAGGATTATAACCAGGTGAGGAATCTGTGGTTAGATAGAGTATTGTTGTATTCCAGGTAAAGTACATTGTTATGCCTGGCACTTTAAATATGTCATCATATGTGTATTCTAGGGTTGCTATGTCTAATGGCGTAATTGAGTTCTTTATTAGAGTTCTATATGGTTAGTTGCTTATCTATCTAATCTTGTTGATTTGGAAGATTTATCTTTGTATTTCATAGAGATATATTTAGTAATTGTTTTATTAACTTATAGTAATATCAATGTTTTTATCATATATACTTTGTTATTTTAAAATGTATAAAGAGAAGAGGATATGTTGTATTCCAGGTAAAGTACATTGTTATGCCTGGCACTTTAAATATGTCATCATATGTGTTTTCTAGAGTTGCTATGTCTTATGACATAATTGAGTTCTTTATTAGAGTTATTTATAGTTAGTTGCTTATCTATCTAATCTTGTTGATTTGGAAGATTTATCTTTGTATTTCATAGATATATATTTACTAATTGTTTTATTAATTTATAGTAATATCAATGTTTTTATCATATTTACTTTGTTATTTTAAAATGTATAAAGAGAAGAGGATATGTTGTATTCCAGGTAAAGTACATTGTTATGCCTGGCACTTTAAATATGTCATCATATGTGTATTCTAGGGTTGATATGTCTTATTACATAATTGAGTTCTTTATTAGAGTTCTTTATAGTTAGTTGCTTGCCAGCTGAAGTGGGATCACCAACGTTTTGTCTGGTACTTACACTAAAGAATATGTTGTAATTATCTTGTATTGTTAATCTTTAGTATGGAGTGTGGAGCACTGTGCCTAGTGCGTTCCACATTCCATGTAGTTGTGCCTGGAGCCACAAACTTTCCACTCAGGACCAATTAATTTAATAAATGAATATAAGTTAACTATCAACCTGCTTTCTGTCCTTTCAAGATACTTTTCAATATTTGCGATGAGGATGGGAAGATGGCTTTACCTTATTGTGTAGTTTTAGACAATGGTGATAAATGGAATTATAGGCGTGTAGCTTTGTATCAAAAGGGTAACACAAATGTTAATTGTGGTAAATGTCTTCTCCACTGTTCTTCTCTGGATAGACTCTTCTATGTCATCTGTGACATAATAGAATGGCTGGGTGACTCTCTAGCACACAGTGTCTCTATCTTCCTGACTGTGGCAGTTGGTCATCTCAGACTGAGCTGCTAACAGCTAGCTCCTGGTGGGGTCTTACTGGTCTACTCTTGTACTTGTCATCTTAGAAGGAACTTACAATAAAGAATCCTACTTACACAGTGGACTGTGCATCTTTCCTTTACCACATTTTGGCGACGTTTTTAAGAGGATGAACCTACGTCTGAACTAAGGAAGCTTCTACAAGAAAAGGAACTTAAGACATTTTGGAACTGCTTCTACAAGAAAAGGTACTAAAGACATTTTGGAATTAAATTTAAGTAGAAAGGTAACGCCTGGCTGACCCCACCAGTGTCCTGTTTCACCTTGGACAGCCTGCACCTGGGCGTTTGTTTGTGAAAGAACTAAGTACAGTGAAAGTACTCTTTGTCATCTTGCTGTCATATGGATTGTCTCCAGCTACAAAAGCGTCTGAGACTTAGCTGGCCTGATCACCCTTCTATGTTTCTTTGTCTTTTGGAGCCTTGTCAGTCCGCAGTATGTTCATGGTTGAGTATCCCAACAGCATGTTATGAGTTTACTTTCACGGATTTCCCCAGTGCTAGCAGTACCTTTCACAACAGTTACCATCGCTGAGTGTTTCATTCGTTTTTCAAAGACCACCGGCGTGTGTGTCTTTCATCTGTAAGCCTGCTCCTTGTGTTTGCGACGTTTTTCAAGCCTGCACCACTTGGCCTGCGTGGGACGTCAGCACCGAAATTTGTGGAACTTTACTGAGGCTTGGTGCTCGTGTATTGCCAACAGCGCCGACATTTGTGGAGTTTTACCCAGGTTTTGTGCTCATGTAGTGCCGACTGCTGTCTGTTATGGGAAGACCGACAGACACCCCTTGTCAGCCGTTCTCGAGTGTGCAGAGCAATACCAGCTGTTGCGTTGATCTAAAAAATACAGAGGCAAGTCGTGCGCGTCTGCTGAGGTACAGTGTGCTCTATTATGTTATTTTTACAAGGTTGGGTTTCTCATTCTCGCCGCGCTACTCAGGACAGTTCAACGGTCACTTTGTTTTTTAAAATGAGTGCGCGAGCTTGGTCATGCACTTAATCCTTACCTCATTGTCGCAAGGAGCACCTCAGTGGCCATTGTGACGTCTGCCGAACTCGACTGCTTCTACGGCACCCACATACGTTTGCCCAGCACTAACGTGCCGAGAGCCACCCTGGGCAGCGTATCCTACGCGCTGCCATTTTAGGATTGTCTTTAAGCATGTAAGCAGGACCGTTTTAAGCATGTATTACACACGCTTTGCCAACCACGTTTTTTGACGCTCTCCCAACCGAGTTTTTTTCTCCTCAGTGCAACGTTCTGGGTGGCATTTTAAACATGACCAGTTTCAGTTCCACAAAGTGCACAACGGAGCTTGTGTCTTTCCTACCCTGGGTGAGAGTTTCATTTCGTGACTTTTATGACTTTTAGGAACATTTGCATTTGGATGCTTTCAAGCTTTCTCTTCATCGCTGGGTGCATTTGACACTCGCCATTTCCATGAGGAGGTGTTTACAGGAACCCGGGTAAGACTTCGCTCACCGGAGCTATTGTTTCCTGTTATTTACTGTTTTAGTGCATTTCTCGCTGCATATTTTGTCTTTGTCAACACCTTGCTGTATGTTTGGAGTGTGCTGATGCATTGGTTCGTGTTGGTTCTTACAGACTTTTCCTGTCTGCAATGCCTACCTTCATTTCGTTTTGTGTGTAAGGTGTGGGGGCATCCACTGAGAGTAAGTTTGAGGAGCTTTACAATTTCTCTGTCTTCACAATGCTTGCCTTCACTTTGTTTGTGTAGTTGGGGTTGTGTGGGCGGTTAGTGTAACAGTACTCCTATTTTGTCTTTAGGTGAGGTGTGGTTTTAAGGGTTACTACTCTTAGGTCATTGTTGTCCTGTTGTTTAGGGTAGGTTGTCTCTTTGTGGGTAGTCAATGCCCATGTTTTTGTCCTAGGGTTATGTAGAACCTTTTGGTGTACCCTTTCTAGGGGATGTAGTTGTTTTGAGTTTCAAGGGTGAGTATCCTAACTTGTACGCTTATTGGGTGAGGTTGTGTTTCAGGGTGGTAGTGTTTTTGTGGGTAGTCAATGCCCCATTTCAGTTCCCAGGTTTACTATCCTGCGGTGTACCCTACTAAGGGGAGGTTGTGTTTTAGGGTGGTGGTGTATTTGTGGGTAGTCAATGCCCCTTTTCAGTTCCCAGGTTTACTATCCTGCCGTGTACCCTACTTAGGGGAGGTGGTGTATTTGTGGGTAGTCAATGCCCTTTTCAGTTCCCAGGTTTACTGTCCTGCGGTGTACCCTACTTAGGGGAGGTGGTGTATTTGTGGGTAGTCAATGCCCCTTTTCAGTTCCCAGGTTCACTATCCTGCGGTGTACCCTTCTTAGGGGAGGTCGTATTTTTGTGGGTAGTCAATGCCCTGTTTCTGTTCCCAGGTTTACTATCCTGTTGTGTACCCTACTTAGGGGAGGCTGTGATTTTGAAGGGCCCTACCCTGTGTTGTTCTCTATCTTTGGTGGAGATTGTTAAACATCATTTCTTTTTGACACTCTGCTTCTATCTAAGTCTACCTGCTTGAGATTCATGGCCAAGGGTTTCATGTCGGTGGGACTTTGTAAGAAGTTTTATAATTTTCTTCTCTGTCACCATGTTTTGTAAAGGGTCTGTGTCTACGCTTGCCTTTGTTTATCAGGGGGTTTACCCTCTGGTGTACCCCTTTTGTGAGCGTGACCACCTTTCTTTGCTACCTTGGTTCTCTTTCATCTAAACCATGCTTTTACCCTAAGGGAAGGGGATGTGGCATATAGTAGCATTTAGTTGTTTTTGTTCATTTAAAATCTAGCATGTTATTGTATTTCCGTTCATGCTAATGATGTCTCATGCAGTACTTGTTGCCTTTAAAGTACTTTGCCGAATTGTTTCTTATTCTGTTCTTTCTCCTTAAGGGAAGAGGATGTGTGGTAAATGTCTTCTCCACTGTTCTTCTCTGGATAGACTGTTCTATGTCATCTGTGGCATAATAGAATGCCTGGGTGACTCTCTGGCACACAGTGTCTCTATCTTCCTGACTGTGGCAGTTGGTCATCTCAGGCTGACCTGCTAACAGCTAGCTCCTGGTGGGGTCTACTGGTCTACTCTTGTACTTGTCATCTTGGAAGGAACTTACAATAAAGAATCCTACTTACACAGTGGACTGTGCATCTTTCCTTTACTACATTAATGTTAAAACTAAGAGTCATGTTCCTTATAGCAACAAATTTTTGTCGATGTCTGATAATGATCTCACTCACAATTCTCAGGATATCAATATTTCTCAAAGGGTTGTGCAAGGAGGAGGTGATGCTCCTGCTTCTCCTGTTGAACGCCAACCAACAAGAGAGGTAAAAGATGCTCCTGCTTCTTCTATTGAACGCAAACCAACAAGGGAGGTAAGACTTTATAGAAGTCGTCATCCTCCAGGTTACCTGAAAGATTACATTTGTACTTAATGTATTTCCATAGTTAAGTATATGTAGCTCTGATTTTACTTGCATTGTAGAATATTGTTATTTCCTCCTTTCCATCTCAATTCTTCCTTTACTCCTTCCTTCTTTCATTTTTTTTATAGTTCTTTTAATTGTTATAAGAGAAGAGGATATGTTGTAATGATCTTGTATGTTTAATCTTTAGTATGGAGTGTGGAGCACTGTGCCTAGTGAGGTCCACATTCCATGTAGTTCTGCCTGGTTCCATACTCTGGCAGTTGAAGACCAGCTGGCCAGGGAAGAGCCACGAACTTTCCACTCAGGACCAATTAATTTAATAAATGAATATAAGTTAACTGTCAACTTGCTTCCTGTCCTTTCAAGATACTTTTCAACAGAATACATTTGATTAATATATACATTGTGGAAGATTTATCTTCGGTTACAAGTATCCACTATGAAGACCTTTACCTAAGGTAAGTAACTTGTTAATCATACCAGACAAATTTTCCAGTTCTGTCTTGACAAATTAATACATTTTGGTTCTGTCCCCGTAAACCACTTAATAAAAAATATTTGTAGGAGTAAAGCCCAGGAAGGGAAACAGTTTGTATGCATACAAGCTGGAATGCAGGTACCCTAATGTAAGGAGAGATAAGAGAGGGTAGATTTATGACAAGAATAAAAAACTAAAACATGAGCCCAGTGCAGGATAAGTGGTTTACAAAATGGACAAAATACAATTATCAAGGGCAAAGTGTATCCATGCATTTGCAACTTTACTTTTTAAAAAACGCACATGTTCTAGATCAGTAGCTCTTAACCTTCTGACTTCTGTGGACCCCCATATAATCGGTACTGGGACCTGAGGATCCCCACCGAATCATTATTGGAATCTGGGAGCCCCGCTGAGTCACGAGGACTCTAGCACAAGCATTTTCGATTATTTGAACCACAAAACAATACACAAAAAAACAAACACTCATCGACCAAATACCCAAATATTTTATTTAATTCAAAAACAAATAATAAAACATCAAAATATTGAGTTTAATATGAAGTTGGAGCTTTTCTAAATTTAATTTAGGCCACTCATCTTCCGTACTATGTTGTGTTTAATGGACTTGCACTTCTATCACGAATCAATCTGAGGATATTAACTGAATTTTTTCCCCTCTAATTTCAAATTCTTGTACATTACCAGAATGTTTTAAAATCTTCAGTTTTACATTTTTCTTCGTTATTTATATACACTTTATAAATCAATTATTATTTCATTTTCTAAGCAGTTGCGGACCCCCTGAGCAGGCTTTGCGGGCCCCCAGGGGTCCCAGGACCACAGGTTAAGAACCACAGTTCTAGATGATGTGAGACAAACATAAAAATAAAATTAAAGGGCACTGTTCACACATTGCGGCAATGGTGTGCCTATATAGTTAGGCCCGGTTCCTTTTACAATTTACAAAGAAGCCGGATTGCTTCCCATGTTCTGTGCCATCTTCACGATATTTGAAAAGTATCGATAGTAGATGTCTAATGTCACTAAGCTGAAATTTTTGGTAGAAAATAAGTTAAATTATTAATCGAAGTCCGAGTACTCTCAACAAGTAAAGAAAGGAAACTGGGCATTACGAAAGTTGCTCAAAATCCTGGGATTGCACTGTTCTGAAGTGGCTTGTGGTAACTCCTCTGTAAACAGTAGTGCACTAGATCAGGTAAGGCCCTTTGCTTTTAAGAAAAATAGTCATTTAAAAAAAACCTTTTTAATCAGTTGATCATTTGCCTTTTTATTTTTTATTTTTTTTTTATTTTTTTTAAAACCTTTATTTTATGAAATGCACAATACACAGCGTCTGCCTACAACCCCTTGAGGCCGGCCGCTATGACATATTAGAAAAGGATACAAGAAAAACCAATAGGCAGAACGCCGTTAAAGCAATCTCTGAGTGAGAAGTGTCGGGTAGAACATAGAACAATAATATCAGGATAGGAAAAGGTTTAATTTTATAATTTTGTCGAGTACCTGTAGTAAAACTACGAAAAGAGTCGAAGCAGATCACTGAACAGGATAGACATCACCGTTAAAGGAGCACCCAGAAGGAGGCGTTATAGAGAAAAGCATTTATAAGGAAACAGGAGGCCACCATCCAGGAACTAAGAGCAAACGCTACACCACAGAATGATAGAACACAATAAACTCCCTACTATCATTGAACCCCGACCCCAAGGAACATAGAAGAGAGAAAAACCGAAGAAGAGGAGAGAAAGAAAGAAAAAGAGGGCCATAGAGACAAAGAAAAGACATAGAACACATCCCATCCCCCCACCCTGCATACCAACGGAAGGCCACGGCCCACCCCCCCCCCAATAGGCATGCCTGTCGCCCCAAAAGAACCCCAAGTGGGAAAAGAGATTCTGGAGAGTGGGAAAGAACATCCCAGTCGCCGACTCTCAGGAAAGGAAGGAGGAGGAAAGTATCGCATAATCCCGGCCTCCACCAGCCCCGTAAGCGTCCCCCACCCTGAGTAGCATCGGCACAAATGAAGTGGCAAGTAAAGCAGCAGGTGGGAAGACTCAATTCCGAACGTGCGTTCACAGAAGACCGGAGGAGGACCACAGTGATAAAACCAAAACTACAAGCACATATCACACCGGCCGCCCAATCCCAGACCCCGCCACCAACACAATACCTATATTCAATGACCCCGGCAGTCCATAACTATCCCAGCAGTACATGCAAGATCAGTCCGAAAATAAGAGGAGACAACCTCAACCTTGCCCCCTGCGATGCGAAGCAGCGACACAGTCTAGCCTCATGGTAGATTTCTTGGAAAATGGGAGCGAGCAGGGTGACCAACTCCGTGCGGGGGGTTGTCCAGCAGAGTCCATCCGAAACTCAGCCATGTAGGTGACGAAAGTACATGAACCACCCGGCAAGGGTAGTGACGGCAGCTGCAGAGGAATGTGGGAAGCATCTCCAATAGACCACAAAGGAGTGTCAAAACATGGCGTCCGTAAATAAGACCCCTTGCCCTGAATCGGCACACAGACATCTGACCGCTGCGTTTCCATCACAGACAGCGTCTCAAGGATATCGGGATCACATACCTTCCATTCCTCCGAGTACACCTGAGTAGGTGGGCCACAGAAGTCGGACACCAGATGTGGCGCAGTGTCCCGCACTCGTGAATGTTCCCAGTCTGGTGGAGGCACAACGGAGAGAACAGCTTCCAGGCGGTGCCCAAGGACACAGGCGTTGTCACGTAAAGCAGTGCGAAAGGTATCCAGGGCTTCAAGGATGTCTGTAATCCGCACTGGTGCCGTAGGAGGGAAGGATGCAGCAGGTCCCTGTTTACTGGGCTCGAAAACTTGTGATGGCCCCCCAAACTGAACATCTACGTCTCCGTAGTGAAGCTGAGCACCTCGCCGGTGCCCCATGTAGTATGGCCGGGCCGGGGGCACAAAGGAAACACAGACCATCGTGCCCTGTGCAGATGTGTACAGAGCGTCGGCTGCGGCCGTGTCACCAGGCGCAATCCGGGATCGTGAGGAATAAATAGCGGTTGCACTGTCCTCAAAATGGCTCCCGCCACATCACACAGCGAGGCAAGAGACGAACAAAGGCAGCAACAAGTCTGAGCGGCGATACATTGTTGCGATCGCAGCCAGCGTGCCTCCCGTGGAAAGCGGAGCAAAGCGAGGCGGAATACAAAGTAGCAGGGAGGACCTGATTCAGCTGCCGCACTCTGTAGGCCGGCTCGGCCCCGTCTACTGTGGCCGCTGTTGTGGATGGAGGCAGTCGATCCCGGGGAACAAAGACCCTTCCGCGCCGGGCAGCGTCTGGGAGAAGGCGAGTACGCTACACCGCTTCCACCGCAGGGAGGACATAGAGAGACACACCATCGGAGTCGGGGTCCTCTCCCATGCCCGAAAAGTCGACTCAGGAGCAGGATGGAAGTCAGGATAGACCACGGGACGGGAGGAAAGTGGAAGGGTCGGCGGAGCCGAAGGACTAGGCGGCCATCATGGTTGCAGGCTAGCTGCCTTTTTAATTGCATGCCTGTTTGAATTTTTTTGTGTAAATTTCTTTATGGCTATTTCACATGTACAGACCACAAAGCTTAAAATTAAAACAACAGATCATCATTACACTTATGCGATGTATAGTCCACGGTATGCTCCACCCAGGGGGAGGAGTCTGTTGTGCAGCACTCAGCTAGTTGCATTCCTGATGGTTACCACCAGTATCGACATAGTCCAGACCACACATCCTTCCAACTGCCGTTTTACCTAAGTCTACCCTTGGGAGATGCCTGAGGGGGGTAGGGGTCGGTGAGGGCACATCTTGCTACCTGCCCACCGCAGTCCACCACCAAACTCCTCTACCCTCTCAAGGTGATTCTTCCTCCCCTGCAGGGGTCACCCGCCGGGGTTCCCTGTCCCTCTAATCCCCCACCATCTCTAATCATATCTCCAGGTCCCGCTCTGCGCTCTCGCCAGTCCTCACTCTTCTCAACCTATGCTCTTCCACTACTGACTAATCCTGTAGGTCTGCCATCCATTTCTGCAGTGGGTGGGGGTTCGGGGCTAATCCAATGAATCGCAAGTCATCGCCAAGTTAACACAGTCCCAGTAATGCAAATCTATACCCCATTTCCACCACTTTTTTGGGACCGGCAAAAGGCTGAGGAGGCAGGAGCGAACCGTCCGCTCTATTCTAGCACGGGTGACCTCTCGGATAGAGTGACCAGATCTTGAGAACCAAAAACCCGGGACATTTTGGAAATATAGAAGAAGGACTACAATTTTTGATCCACAGAATGGAGCAGAATGACAGCTTTCATCAACATAGGATCACAGAAGATGCATAAAATAAATAAAATGTAATTTCTACAACCAACATCAGAACTATTTATTAAATGGCTTACTTATAACGGCTGCTAACTAGCACAGCTTTAGAACTCCCAAAAAAAAGTGCCTCTCACTGTTTTCAGTTGAACCACTCTAAACAAGCATTTACAATGCAATGGTTTCGCCTTTGGAAAAGTTAGAGCTATTGGCATTGTAAATGACAAAATTTGTATTTATGTGTTGGTTTTGAAAACAGATAAATAAATGGCATTGTCATTTACATTGCCGATAGCTTAATCTCTCGCAAATGTGAGACCTATTGTACCCTACGGACGAGCTCAGCAGACAGCAATTACTACCACACACACCCACACCCAGAGCCACACACACACACCCAGAGCCAGCCACACACCCAGAGCCAGCCACACACACCCAGAGCCAGCCACACACACCCAGAGCCAGCCACACACACACCCAGAGACAGCCACACACACACACCCAGAGAATCTAGAATAATACCTTAAGCCTTCTAAGTTCGAATCAGCAAGTCCATATGTGAGAGAGGATCCTGTTCAGCATCATGAGCTGGTGTTTTTTAGGTCTTGATTATCAGATATCGTAAGATGTCTGATTGTGGAAGGCCTATTATGCTCTTACCAAGTACTTACAGGGGTTTCAGGCCCATTGTTTACCAGTGGTTGGCTTTATTGTCACTCTCAATTGCTTGCTTCTTATGCAATGGATTTCCTTGTCACAGTTTAAAGAGGAGAACTGGTATGAGTCTGCCTGAGATGGGATCAAAAAAAGATCAGTTTGGGTGGTACAGTTTTGCCAAGCTATGCAAACGCCACATCCTATTTGGTAATTTTCCAAAATGGAGACAGGTCTCGCCAACCTGTGCCAATCTCGGGATTTTTTTGATCCATAAGATACAGTGGTGTGGAAATGAGCAGCATCTAAGAAAACGTCATTGTTGCCCACTGTCGCTTTACCAATAGCTGTGAAAATAGAACTTCTAAATATTTCATCTACATGATGAAATGTATTATTCCACGAAGGCCAATACAATTCATGGATGACTTTTGCTATTAGCTGTACGGACTTGATGAAGGCTGAGAACTGCTAAAAATCTGAGATACTAACCCCTTGTTTAAGGATTGGCTCCTTCAGGATTAGTGCAACTGCACACAACAGAAACATATTATGATGCACTAAACAGGCCTATGGCGAACATTTCGAGTCATGATGGGTGCCACTACCCTTTTAAAGTATCATATTTTACACACAAAAAATATATATATATATATAATTTGCTTCACACACTAGAAAAATGTTCGCGCTGCTAAAATCCCGGCAATATTACCACCTGTGTATACTCCTAGAATATGTTTGTGCTTGCCTCACCAAAGGAACCTTTCAATGTTTGAGGGGTGGGAAGACAGAGATTAGTCGAGTTTCACTCTTTCATTGCAGGTGTAACCGTGTAAGGCGTGTTAGAGCAGGAAGTGTGTTTATATTCACTGCCGAGAAGGACAGGGCGACGCGGCCTCCTCGTGGTTATGCAATCAGGCCGGCTCGGTTAGTCGGAGGTAAAAGTGTCCGAGGCAGCGTTGTTACTGGTAGGACACACCTATGCACCGCAGGGACAACAACTACACACACACAGCCCAAGCCAAGAACACAGACAATGGCGTTGCGGCACCTGCTTTGAAAACATTAATTTACCCTGCGTCACAAGAGGACTCTGCCAAGAAAGTCTGGACCGCTGCCCAAAAGGTTTTAAAAGCTGGGGACACGTCACATTTGACAAGTGGATAAATGAGGGGGAATTCGCACAAAGAGGTGGTGTGTCTCATTAATTACCATTCAGAGGACAAAGCTGTCAGCACGTAAACAAAGCATGTCACCTTACAGGACACCGTAGCCCACAGCAAAACCAGAAAAGCAACGGAGAGTGAAAGGGGAGGGGGGCGGAACGGACACATGGGGAGGGGGGCGGAACGGACACACTGACAGCGGGAGGGGGGCGGGAACGGGCACAGGACAGCGGGAGGGGGGGGCGGCGGGAACGGCCAGCACTCACCTGGACCTGGACTTCCTCCGGCGGCCGTGGTCGGCATGGAATGACAACAACAAACCCAGAAGAAAAAAAAAACGAAATTCCGCCCACCGCCGCGATGACGACATTGCAGAGGCGGAGAGGGAAAAAATCGCGGGAACGCCCCCGAATCTGGTCCGGCCTTGACGGACAGATCCGGCTTCCAATGGCTAGCCTCCATTTATGGAGCTAGCCAATGGGAGCCGGGGGACGTTCCTGTAGCCCTTATTGTAAACAATAGATTTCGCCTGCGCCGAAAAGCTGCGCAGAGCGCAGCCTTCGGCGAGGCGAAACCTAAAAAACGGGACATGAGCCAAAATCTGCCGGGACGACTGGTGATAAACCGGGACGTATGGTCACCCTACTCTCGGAGGATCTGCACCCCCCCCTCAGACCAATAAGCCTCAAGCTTGGGGCACCCCCCATGTCACTTGAAGAAAACTAACTGGGGTCGCTCTACATCTGGCATACCCCTCTGCAGTCTGGGAACACTGTGCAAATACTGCAAAGTTAGATAAGCTTGATGCCGATATTAGAACTGTGTGAGCTTAAAACGTGCATTGCTAGCGGTGTCCTTCACTTGGGCACAAGCAAGTTTCCATTCTCCATCCTTGAGTGGGTCATCCATACCCACGTACCAGCTCTTGCGACCTGACGCCATGTCTATGTCTCTGTCCTCTTTCAGTGCTGCATATAGTTGGCATACGAGACCTCTGCTTGGTATGACCCAGAGAGTATGACCCTGAGAGTGTGGGATTCCTCTGGTTTCACCGGGAAAGACGCCCATATCTCTCCTGGCCCCGGAATTTCCCTGGAATTGCCCCGGTGCCACCTGGAACAGCTGTCCGACTTCTTCCCTAGTCACAAAGGTATAGATTGAATATAGGTCCCCCCGCATGTCAACAGTCACCTACCGTCCGTAGTGGCATATTCCATCAATGTGTTTATGTGCAGAAAAGACTGCAGCCACCAAAGAGAAAGTAGCTTAAAATTTGGGGACCCGTGTGACCGCTTGTTTCCATACCATCTATTTGACATTTTAATCATGGTTTTTAGGTCTCGCCTGAGCCAGCATGCATGCGCTGCCCTGCGAGGCTTCTAGTAAGGACTTCCAACTCGGACCACATGCGCATGTGCTTTTTTTTTCCTCACACGCTATTGGCCTTTGCGTGCGTTTGCGTGCGTCTTTCTAAGAAAGGCAGCATTCAATTAGCCAAAGGCGGGTGAATGTCCCCCGTTCTCTCTCCCCGGCCTAGGGAGCTTGGGAGCGAGCAGTGGCCCCGCACTCTGCCTACTGCATTCCTTAAATTCTTTGCAGTGCGCGCGCACCACTCGCTGGCTTTTTCAGGTCATCGGAGGCCATGAGTTGGAATCGTAACAAGGCCAGCTCAGCAAGCTGTCCTTCCTGTTTCAATACACTGAGTACCCGTAAATTGGAGGAATCATATTTACAGCACTTTGGACAGGGCAATGGTGTGTTTTGAGGAGCTACAAAAAACACATTATTTAATGAATGTAAGAGGAGTATCGCTTTATATTATTTCCATTGGTAAGATTTATTTTTTTGTAAAGTTATCCATTTTTTCCTTTGCGGGCGATCACATACCAGGTAGGGGAATGCGCTACGAGGCCATGAAAATGACAGAGTTGAGCTATACAAAAAACCAAGAAACATACCACATACTTCCAGAATCAGTATTCCTCTGCGGGCAGTGATCTCCAAGAAAACAGTGTCTGAGGTGAACTGCCTGTTGGTTACTATTTTAGTATTATATTTGATTGCGTGCTAGAATGCGGATTCCTTTTCCAGGAAAAAGGTCAAAGGGCACATCCAGGGCAAGGTGTTAATGGAGCGGCCCTCGGTGTGTGTGTGTGTGTGTGTGTGTGTGTGTGTGTGTGTGTGTGTGTGTTACTCCTCCCCAGGCATTAGTCTGCCACCAGTGAAGCCCCATTATTTCCGAGCGTCCCAATCAATGAGGTCGTGAGAGATTGATTCCAGGAGCTATCGCTGTGTTTATGACAAGGCCTGATCCAGTCACTTACAGGAGTGGGCAGTAATTCTCCAGTAACCTGGGAGGGGCAGGCTCCTGATGGTGTCATTTATTGACTGGGGGAGAAGACAGACACTCTTAATTTAATTTCACTGGGGGAGGCGGGATGTCCTCTGATGGAGGGGGCGGCAGTGCAAGCTGTCAGTGTGTGGGCAGTACGGCGGCTTACTGTGATGCAGCCAGGCTACTGGCCCAAGCAGGATAAAGGATTGCCCCCTGGGTGGGCACCGTTCATCACAATACCTCCTGTCCACTTACCAAAAGTCTTATTTTATGTGCAGACAGCGCCGTAAAAAAAGAGTGACATTTTGAGGTTTCCTCTGGGACTTTTGCAACACTAGGGCTTTTTGTTCCTCTCATTGGGGTTTTTCTGCTGTTTGTGCGCACTCGCTGTACTTTATACCTAAAAAACACTTTAGTGTCGCCGTCAGTCAGAGATTTCTATTCCTTCCTCAAACAAGCATTGGCATAGCCAATAGGTTTTGCCTTTGGGACCTTATAAGTGTTTAGCCATGCAACAGTTGATGTTATTGCACCAAGGATATTGTGCTAGATAACTAAACACGTATAAGGTCCCAAAGGCGAGACCTATTGGCTATGCCAATGCTTGTTAATATTTTATATTGTGTATGGTGTTACTGTGCATGTGCCCTGAAAACGCTGTAATAAATTCAGATTCAAATTTAGTGGTACGACCGCATCTTTAATCTATTTTCAAATTCTCTGTTCTGAAACACTAACGTTATTGAGAAGTTGTGTGCCCTGAAGAAGCAACAAATTATGTTTTATTAAGTTGCAAAAACATGTTAATAACCTAGCAAACTTACAGCATCTTAAATTTATTACAGTTGTTGTTGGACTGTAACTACACATTAGGTAAATCGAAAGTTGAAGTCCGAATATAAGCAATAAATTATTTTAAAATTCAAAGGTCCCTCATGTTGCTGCCCGCCATAGTTATACATACAATCAGCCAACTTTCACCAAGTCGTTGATTTATGGAATGGTCACTGTAAAGCACGTAAATGCACAAGACCGATTGGCTTTGCCAGTGCTTCTTAAATATTGTATGTCCCTTCTATGTGACAGTACTAGGCAGCGGCAACACAAGCATAGTAAATATTGAAATGTGAAATCAAATAGGTAGTCTACCCCCTGAGCAAAGGATTCCCATCAGGGAAGCTGCCATTCCACATATGATGATGTCTGCTGGTAAATCCCACAGCTGTGAAAGGGCTCCTACGTGGAGCCAGGGGGTTCACACCTACAGCACTTCTGGCCCACTACAGAGAACATCATGTAGCAAAAGCTGCTGTTGAGGGCAAGCACCTTTGTTCAATACTCACTGAGGTAGGTAGGGTGGATGCTGGAAGGTGAAGGTGACCTCAGACACATCCATTCTGCTGGACATGGTGCCTCTTCTATGGGGGTTGCTCTTCAGGTGGATGCAGTGGGCAATACCTTCCGAAACAGGTATTGAATGAGTCACAGGCTTGGACTGAGTATACTAATGATTGCTGAAATGTGTTTATCTATTGCCTTGTTATATTTTTAAGTTGATGGGTATTTATACAACATATGTTTCATATCATATGTATAGTTTATGTATGGTGCATATGATTGTATTAATAGGAATGGTTCTTTACTGTATTAAATATACTTCTATAGTAGTTATATAAAAGGGGTCTCTCTGGGGCATTCTTATTGTAATTACAGGTAATGGAATGTGCCTTTTTGTCCTGCTGCTCGACAGTAAATGGGTCTCAACAAGCACTGGGCTACCTTTTCACTGTTTGAAGAGTACATGTCACCTCTTAAGTGCCTACAGAAAGATTCTGTAAGATACATTTCTTAAGAGCAGAATTACATTGTGTGTTTACATCCACAAATTACATGCAAACATTCTCCACCTGCTATATTCCTTAAACTCCTGCATGAAAAATTGACATTCTATCAATCTTTTGTTACTTCCATCCCATATTTTTTTTAGTGCACCGTTTCCCTTCTTCCTTCTCACTTAGCCCCCTCTAATGATCACATCCATGTCAATAAGGGACCACAAATTCAGACAATGGGACGCAATAGGCATTTCATGAGTGGGGGTCCTTTGAAAGGCCGCAAAACCAATCACGTTCGCTCAATTGCAGGATCAATACGAAATTGCACCCACTGAACTATTCTGTTAGTGCAAGTCAGACACGCATTAGAAGCGGTCATCCAACCTGATACAAACCTACCTAAGGCATCCCCTTTAGAGGATAGACTCCCCACGGTGTACATGGACAAGAGGGTTATCTCACTCACATACAGGAAAATTGTCAATAACCAATGGGGCCCTACACTACTGCCACGAGACGAGTGGCAGACTGTCGTAGGCAAACTAGACGATTCCGACTGGCAAGAAGCAATAGAATCTCAGAGGGTGGTGGCAGTATCCTCCAGGTTACGCCTCCTCCAACTTAAAGTACTGTATAGAACATACTTCACCAGAACAACACTACACAAGATAGGGTGGATTCATGACCAGCTCTGCCTACGACAAGGCGGTGATATAGGCACCTTCTATCACACACTGTGGGAGTGCCCTGTAATCCAATTATACTGGGAAGCAGTGATGAATACAACCACACGAGTCTGCGCAAATCCGACACCGTCAGAGCCTTAGCCATGTCTATTAAACATTTGGGAGGCCACAGACCTGAATCATGCAAGGCAAACTTGGGTATAACGATGGCAAAACGAAATATTGCCAGGCTTTGGGGAGCATGTACCACCCCAGTCCGGGAAGACTGATGCAAAGATATGGATATTGCCATGGCGGCTGAAACAGCTACATATGTTCACAGAGGTTGCCCTTGCATGTGGGAGCGGGTGTGGGGTAAGTGGAATGCATATAGAGGAGACATCTGTACTCCACCTAGTATGACCCCAGTGTCCGACAAGGATGATTAACAAAACACATTGTCCAATTGTCGATGTGCCGCATGAGGTCTATCCCTCGAGCTGCTAAATATGTGCTCAATATTTTGTACAAAAAGATCATGGTTATATGGAAATATACTACTGTAATGTTCTCACTACAAGTCTCGATTCTCAATAAAAAAAATTATAAAAAAATAAATAATGTACCACAAAGAAACTAGAGTGAATGCATGGAATGAGCATAAAAACTATCTCAATAACTAATGGACTGACCACTAACTTTGGACTCCCGGGTAGCGTGCTACTCACCGTAAAGCACTTCAACGCCTCGTCACGGGTAGTAAACACTATATAAATGCAATTTGAAAACACTCTTTTAACAATATTTGGCAACCAGAACAGTATCCACGGCAATGGAAGTTCATATTGCTTCGAAGTTGGCAACTATAATGTAGGCGTTTGCCACACTCTTAGAACCTGTCTCCTCCTGCATCATCTGATTTCTTCCACGGACCGATATAAGAAATATTGTTGGTCCTTTAAAAATGACAATGGTTGCATTAAAGCCACCTGAGCGACAGGTATTACTAAGGCAAGCATTGGCACAGCAATCAAAACTGAAGCATATGATAACAAAAACTTCTGAGGCCCAAAAAACCTACTCCACCTCTGGGCTCATTTTGTCTTGATCTCAAACAGAGAACCATGCTCAAACTTTTTGTAAAATGTACTTCTTGAATCCCAGAGCGTTCGACTCACAAACTTAGTGGAACAAGCAATCTAAGCATCCTAGGGTTCGCCATAGGATTTGGGTAGATTGATAATTATATGGACTATCTCATGATAAAGCACAGAGCTATGCATACATTTCATTTCATTTCATGAAGCTTTATTCGGTTCATAACAATTGATGACCATAAAAGCACATAGCAAAATGCAACAAGGTAAAATGCATAAGTAGCAGTAATGTTTAAAAAATCATACTTTTCCTAAAAGCCATAGATTTACAGATAAAACTTGCAGCATAAAAACATATAAAAGGGCAGTCCATATTGTATAATATACACATTGCATCCTCCACAGTACGAATACCATACCTAATAAATATTGGTTTCAAGTATGCATTCCTTACATGTTGAAACAACGAACAGATCAGCATAAAGTGCATGGTGCTTTGTTTAGAATGCCCATCGCAGGGACAAGGGCCAACCGGGTGCTTTTTTGATGTGGAAAAGCCACCAAAGCATGAGCAATACCAGCTCTCAATCTAGTTAGCACAAATCGATGCGCCGGCCTAGTTACCACACTCAGGTAATTCTGGAATCCCTCGATAACAATATATTTATTGTAAAGATTAACAGTAACGAGGGAATTGGTCACGGCTGAGCGTTTCAGAGCTCTGTAGGACTTAAGAGAGTTTTTCATGTCTTGTTTAACAAGACCTTGTGGGGGACACTGATCTAACAACAAGTTAATATCATAAATACTCAGGTAACTGTCCACAACATATTTAAGCCATGGTATCATCAGCCAGTTGTCTAAACCAAGGCAATCCCTAATGACGAGTTGATTAAATTCAGTCTCTTCCTTGAGCCAAATCGCACGATAGAGTAGTAGAGGCCTGAGTAAGGCTAGGTCCCCCAGATATGCGACCCCTACCTCTTTGTGTATCAACTCTGTTGGGGCAGATTTAGGGAGGCACAGTAATTTCTTTATAAAGTTATTCTCTTCCCTCTGCAGGTACTCAACATTACAATAACCCCAAAGTCCCGCCCCATAGAGGGCGATGGATACACTGCGCGCCTTATAGATCTCCATCATATCCTTAATTCGCCTATCTCCCAATTTAGAGGCAAATTTGAAGATACCAAAGGAGCTTTTTCTCATTTTCGTCCTAACATTGGTTAATTCACAGAGCTATGCATACAATTTAAGTTTCCTCCACACGGTTTTTGAGGATCGTCTGCAGGGAGAACAATCTGCAGGAGGAGGGGAGCCAATGTGGGAGGAATATGCATTTGCAGGGTCTCTTTTACTCCTTCTGGAAATAGCTGTGCAGGTAAGGATGGGGCAGAGATACTGAAATTGTGAGAATAGAAGCTGGACGGAGAGCAGAGACCTGTAGAATAGGTGAGAGTTGGCAGAGGGTTCAATGATCTAGAGCAAGTGTCAGAGACACAACGCAGCTTGATGCACAAATCACATTTTCTATCAACTGCAAAGAAGAAGCAACAGGATTAAATTAGAATCTATTTCTGCTAAAGGACGGATAGTGTATAAAGTTTACCTTCTTTTTTAGTAGCAAAATAATGTACTAACTGCCTATAAAGCTAACCAAACTTGTTGTGGAATTGGACAAACGAAATATATTTCTATTGAAAGTTACTTTATGGCATGCAATCTATCCAATAAAACGTAATTGTGAATTGAATGCACAGTTTAGAATGAATGGGCACAATGTCAGCGACTTTCTCTCCACTTCTGCATGGGAAAGTCCACCTGCACACTGTTGGAAATATTGTTCGTGCATCCTTTTTTTGTTTTAGGAATTGAATCCAAGATAAAACAATACGCTCAATTTTCAATCCCTGTTTGTACTACCTCACATTTGGTTTTTTTTCTTTGCCAGAATCAAATGCAGCTTGTATGGATTATTTTTGAGACTCTCACAACCAGTGTACCAATGTCTATGTTAATCGTGTATCAGGTCGAAAAGGTTACACCGATTCCATAAATGGACCTGAAAAGAAAACGAGAGCTAGAAGAGAAATCTACCCACTTGGTAACAAGCTCACACACTTCCGAGTAAAAACAGTCTTGGCACGATCTGGGTGTGTGTTGATCGGCGAGTTCATATGGAAGTGCACTTAAGTGATGACAGAGACCAGCATGGCTTGGGTTTCGTGTGTTTTGCTCTGTGTGGCTGGAGGTAAACCTGCTACTTGCTATAAGGAGAAGACTATTCACGGAAATCTGATAGGCTACACTTGCTTTGTTGACAAGACCCATGACCAAGACTGTCGGGTGCTGAGACAGGCTGGCAAGAGAGAAACAGCTGGTCGAGGATATCCCCAGGGTCAGACTGGTCTATACCAGGGCAATCAGACAGTGCTCGATGGGCTGGTCTGACAGGTCCGTGTGTGGGACGGTTTTATAGTCGGGTGGGTCTGTTTTTAGGGGCAGATATACAAGAACCAGTTAATTTGCCCCACGCAAAAAAAAACTTGCACCACCATGGATGCATCGCATTTACAATGCAGCGCACCATGGCGCAAGGATAGACAGATGCGTGTGATGCATTTTTTGGTGTAAAGGCAGCGCATTGCTGGAGTCGTGTCGTAAGCACAACGCAAGACCAGCAATGGCCAGGAATGCCTATTCCTATCATGCTGCGTCACTCCTTACGCCTGCTTCAAGCAGGCGCAAGGTTTTGACGCAGTGGCATCGTAAAAGTGACTCCGTGAAATCTTGTAGATTTCACTGTCACTTTTACGAGGCTTTCTTACGTCGAAACGCCCACTTGCAAACTACCCAACCAGGGGTGCAGATTTACAAGCCCCTTGCGACAACTTTACACAGCTGTTGCATCACTTCTGTGACGCAGCAGCATCGTAAACAATGCGCCACGTTGCAACATATTTACAACGTGATGCATCTAGGGAGATGCGTTGCGTTGTAAAGCCCTGCGCTACATTATATCTGCGTCAGGTATAATTTATGCAGGGTTGCGTTCTGACGTAAGAAAGCCTCTTAAAAGTAACGCAGTGAAATCTACATAATTTCACCGAGTCACTTTTATGATGCCACTGCATCAAAACCTTGTGCCTGCTTGAAGCAGGCTTAAGGAGTCATGCAGCATAATAGGAATAGGCATTCCTGACCATTGCTGGCATTGCGTCGTGCTTGCGACACAAACCCAACAATGCGCTGCCTTACGCCAAAAGATGCATCGCGCATCTGTCTATCCTTGTGCCACGGTGCGCCGCATTGTAAATGCGACGCATCCATGGTGGCGCAAGGGTTTTTTTCGTGACGCAAATTAACTGCCGCATCTCTGTTAATATGCAGAGATGCGCCCGTTCATGTAAATCTGCCCCAGGGTATTTACAAGCTGATTTGCAAACGTAAGGCTGCTTTTTTTTTTTAGCTATCTGGTTCGCAGATTGGGGACATTTTTATTTTTGTGCCCGGGCCTATTTTTTTTTTTGCCTTATTCCGACCCTGGATGGGTTCCATGGACACACTAGGTGCATCATTTGAGAGGTGTCATGCTAGCCCAGAGGACTAGAGCAGCACAAATCCCCTTTGGATGGTTCCTAGCTCATGTGTTGCTCCTGAAAGCAATTTTGAGTCAAAATGCTATTTCTGGACCTCTAATGACCCCAGCCACTGAGGCACTGGTAATCTTTAATTCATTTGGAGGAATGGGGCACATAGGAAACTTGTATGTGCAACTGAATAATTTATATATATACGAAAAGTCGTTTCCATTTAGCAGATTAAGCAGTGGTGAGCTATCCAAGAGGGTAATTTAGGGACTGGATGTTTCGGCTTGCAAAAACACCAACTTTGACATCTAGCTGCATGAACAAACACAATATGAACGCATTGAGCAAGGAAAAAAAGGTTGTGCTTTATTCTTCTCAGCAAATTATAACACACTTTAATATTCTGGATGTGCAATAAAATTTCACCGGGGCGTGAAATTTTAGAATTCGTGCTTGAAATTTAAACTCCTATTTACAGTGTTACTGTTTCTCTGCGGGAGTTGAGGGTAAGACTTGTATTTTGGAATAGGGGAAATGAGTGCAAACTGGATGGGTAATAAATACACTCAAATGCATGCCTTTCTAGCTAGCCATAAATTCCTACGTACTTTTTGGCACCTAATTTAAACACCTACGCTTAATGCCCTAGAAATCTAGAGGAAGTAAGGTGGACGGAAATGTGGCGACGTGAGTACAACTGCTAACACTGGAACATTGAGACCGAGGTTCTAGAGAAATATACTTTATTGTATAGGTAAATGAAACAATCTGCAATATGTATACAAAATTATCACAAGGCTAAAACTAAACACTAAATTATATATATATATATATATATATATATATATATATATTTTGTATATTACGTTTTATTTGTGTCACTAAATATTTGAAAAACGTATCATGGGTCACAGAAAGTAATCATTATTATCTTATTTAGATCTTGTAGTATAATGTTTTGTAGTATTATCTTTTGGTAAGCATGCAAATTTGCAATTCAGTTGTTTGTTTTCTCCGGTCAGGCATGATATCAGCGCCTCACGATAAGGTCTTACCTTTAAGCCAAATAAATGTGTCCTTAGCAGCTTTCTTCATCAGGTGGTCAATAAGGGACGTGTACAAAGGATGCGCAAAAGCGTCTCGGTTTTACAACCGCAAAGTGGACAGTTCGTTGTAGGTCACAAGTACTTCCATATTTGGTGTGAAATCCTTCACGTAAAAATAGCCTTCTCTATGTGCCGTCAGTGATAGCTTCGAATGTAAGGAGAAGTGGAAGCTCAAATAGTTTTTGGGAGTTAGATTGATATCCGATCACTGACCAAGCAGGGCCCTTTTTTGCAAGTAGGTCTTTATCCTGAGAAACTTAGAGTAAAATGACAGAATTGTTCACAATTGTTTGAAGCTATTTTGGGTTTGTGTTCTCACAACTCTCCAGGAGTTGCAGGGTTAACAAGGGTGATTATAAATAATTCCCCCAATGATTTCTATCTTTAGAGTGTTGCATTATCACAAAACATACATTACTTAGTGTCCTGTTTGTGCCCCATATGGTTTCCTGCAAAATTTAATAATAGCACCTTTTCTTGAAAGGTCCTGTTTGGGTAGGCCAGTTCTAGGCAGCGCTGGGCCTGCGTGGAGGTTTTTTTGCACCCAGAACACTGTTCCGTATAGATTTTGTATCTCTACTGCACAGTATTTATGAACCATAAATGAAGGAATATATTTGCTTAGATCCCTTTTTGTATGGGATTTATTGATTTATTATTTTGCTTGCTATGCAAAGAGCTGTGCAAATGTTAAGCTTCTTGATTTGAATAGTGGTCTCCAAGGTTCGTTTTTCTTTCTATATGCCAAAAGATCAATGTTGTTGTTTCTATAGATTGTCAAAACCATAGCTTTTTTGAGATTTATTTCCACAGATATCAATGATATAAGATCCCAGAGCAGTGATAAGCCTTTGGAGGCCCATTACAATGTAACTCATTTTAACAATCTCTGCGTAATGGGTAGTTAGTCGTTGTTGTCTGTTTTATTTGCAATACTAGGTGAGATGCACAGATTGAATAAAGCGGGTACAAGTACACAGCCGTGTTTCAGTCTGTTCTTTGTTGGTATTTTGGGGGTGGTTGTCTTACAGTCCGTCTCCCAATTTAACTTTCATCCAGGTGTTGAAATATAGTGATTTGATCGGTTGCGGAAGAATTTCTGGAATGCCCAACTGGAATAATTTTATATTTTATTAATTTTATATGAGATGCCTGGGTACCTTATCGAATGCTGATTTTAGGCAGATAAAACAGGCA
Organism: Lissotriton vulgaris; assembly: GCF_964263255.1. Lineage (NCBI taxonomy): Eukaryota > Metazoa > Chordata > Amphibia > Caudata > Salamandridae > Lissotriton > Lissotriton vulgaris. The sequence goes on along the minus strand of NC_141687.1, from coordinate 943,938,577 downwards.
TGCAACGTTTTTTTCTCTTATGCTTCATTCTGTAATAATTGAGAGGGTAGGCAACTTTGACAAAGAGCTTGTGCCATGTCCGAAGCCTGTCAGATAAGAATGAGGTTTGATCTTTCGGCTTGTCTAGGAGCCTGCTTTTGAAGAATTTTGCCTATGCTTCAGGTAGAGATATAAGCCCATAGCTCATGGAATCTCCTTGTCTACTATGCTTGCATATCAGGTCCCTCTCCAAGATACAGGAACATGTTCTGTTGTTAAACCTTAATTGAATAACAGAATCAAAATTTTGAGTCATTAACAGGTTCTGATTTTAAAAGTGAATTGGGCAGACCTTTCGTACCGGGAGCTTCATCCCTTTTGTTTTCTATAATATCTTTTGCAGTTGATCATTGTCCATACTCAGGTGTTCGGAGGCATCAATTTCTCTCCCTTGGGCTCTTTTTAAAATAACCGTAGAAGTAACATAAAGGGTTGTGATATGTGTGAGCCATGATTGTTCATTTATGTTGGCATTATTAGCTCTATACGGCCATTGTATCAGGTTGTTGAAATATTCCCTAATGTCCTTGAATTGTTTTTATTGCAAATTTGGTGTAATGTTGTTCACTGCCAATATTGATATGTTAATTTGGCTTGTATTGTTTTTTCGAACTTTGAACTTTGATTGTTGTTATGAATCATGTAAAGCTAGGTTTTTCAAGGGTCTCATCTCTTTATTTAGCTGCTTTTTTAAGTTTAATTCTACTGGTGTAGCACTTCTTTTCAAAAAGAACTCTGCCAAATTTTTGCGCTTTTAAGTTTGAAGTTACTGGGATGTTTTTTATTATCTGATCCATAAGCCTTTGCCATTTCTGAATATGTTTTGGTTCATTTACCACATGGTAAGGGTGGTCTGTGAGGTCATCTAGCTTCATGATCAATGTCGCATAGGCGACGATTTGGTCCCTCTTAGCAATATTCAATTTTAAACACTTCAAAATGAAAGAAACTGGCTGGGTCAGTAGGCAATGATCAATTACATATGATTTTTTAGGCCATTTCAAGTGTATTTCTAATACAAAATTATCACTTTGAATTCTTGTATTATACCATATTCTAGTATAAGTTGATATAGAGCGAGGTTCGCTATCATGTATTCCAGTATTCATTTTACGGTATTTGTTATGTGGGATGGGGAAGCAGGTTTAGTTGGTGATAGGTGTCCATTTCATACTCTAAGTGCCAATGAGTGTTGTGAATTGTGTATATAGATGTCATCAACTTTATCTGTGCACGGGGGCGCTAGAGGGCGCGCTTGCGGAATGGCTGCCTAGACCTGCAGCTCCCGCTCCTTGGATATCGATCCTACACTGATCCGCTGCCACGGGGTGCCGTGTCACCCCCAGAAGCCCGGTTCCTGTAACACGAAAGTGCTCTCTGCACTCGGTTGAAGTTTGGGGCGGCTGTGAGACTCAGAGCCAGAGATACGAGCTCCGGCAGATTGCCCGACTCCTGCCCTGGTGCACACTGGTGAGGGAGCCCGGCCACCACAGCTGCGTGACTCCGGGGTCCGCCACGAGGCGCCCAGGCCGTGTAACCACCCTGCCTGCCTCACCCCTCCGGGCCGGAATACTGTGCAGGTCGAGAGGGTGAGCGGCACCTACCATCCTCTGCTTGGCATCCTTTTGAGCACGGCGTTGCCGATACGGAGTGCGACCTGTTTCCAGCGCGACGGCTGCTGCTTTGCTAACGGCCGTGCCGGTCCCCGCTGTCGCTGCGGACCTGGAGCTGCGTGCCGCTACATACCGGACTCGGCGGCCGGCTACAGCGTTAGGGAGGCGAGGCTGCTGCACTTGAGAGGAGTCCCCTCTCCACTGACGACGCTCCTTTCCCACGGGGCGCCACGGATCCTTTGTACATTGGCAGCGTGGATGGCTGCTGTCGAGTGGCCTGACTGCCCTTCCCCCATGGGATTGCCAGGCAGACTACATTGCGCCTTCTAACGGCAGGTGGGACGCGACTCCTGAAGTTGATCCGGAGGCTTGGCACTGGGACTGGTGCTTCAACGCAGACATTGCCTAACAGGTACCTGAGGCTGCTGCTGGGGGCGCGGTGGGCGACTGCTGCCATAGGACAATTGCTGGCCGTGGGGCGCTGCTTGTGGCACTGCACGCTCCTTGTGTTGCTGCTGGGCTTTGGCCTTGAGACACTCCTGGTGTACAGCTGGTTGCTGCCCGCCCGCTTGACTTCCACTGCCTCTACCACCCCATCTGGGCCCTTACCTGCTTGGAGACTCCGCCATGGGACGTCCTGACGCTCGTCAGCCCAAACTGAGCTTTGACAGCACTCGCAAGGGCCACACATCGACGCAGACGCGCCAGGGTCCCAGTGAGCCGCCCCGCAGCCTGCTCCGCCTGATGCACCTGCTGCGGATATTGCTAACCTGCTACTGGAAATGCGGCAGGGATTCGCTACTGTGGTGGAGAAGGTGGATGGTGTCACGGCCCGGCTGGACGCATTGGTCCATAAAGTGGATTGCCATGAGGAACGCCTTACGACTGCGGAACAAAGGATCTCCGACAACACCGATGTCACCACGACCCACGCGACACAGCTAGCGAGAATGGATAACCTCCTCCGCATAATTGCGGCAAAGAATGAGGACTTGGAAGCGCGGAGCCGCCGCAATAACATTCGCATTACCAATGTGCCGGAATCCACTGCCACAGGTAGAATGGAACTCTATGTGGAGAAATTGCTCAAGGGATCTATCGGGGAGGACGCCTTCTCCTCCCAGTTCATAGTGGAGAGGGCTCATCGATCACTGGCGCCTATGCCCCAGCCTGGCCTGCCACCGAGACCCATAATCGCTCGACTTCTGAATTACCGAGACCGCGACACGGCCCTTCGAGCAGCCCGGACGCAGAGGTCGCTGAGGTATGAAGGCATCACCTTTTCCATCCATCCTGATTTTACACCGATGGTTCAGGACGAAAGGCGCAAATTCCTGCCGATAAAAAAGAAACTGAGGGAAGACCAGATAGACTATGCACTTTTGTATCCGGCAAAACTGAGGGTTACTCACCAGGGCAAACAGCGCTTCTTCACTAACCCGCAGAAAGCCGAGGATTACTTCAAATCCATCCGGAGAGCGCGCAGAGACAACCAGGCACCTGACGACGGACTAGAGATCGACGACTTGCCTCCTGAACGTCAAGAGGATTAACTGCCTTCATAACTTTCGGCCTCAGACACCTATGTACTTCTTCGCTGGTCGGCGCTGGCTTCCCAATTGGTGGTTCGGCAGAATCACGAGGATCGGACTTCCTGGACTGCGCACCCCCCGTGGTAACGTATACCAAGGACCGCTTTCTCGGCCCTAGTCTCCACCGAGGGCGGTACAGTATGGAGCTATGGGCCGGATCGTGGCAGCGCGTACCTTTGGATGATCCCTAGTTGGGTATTCCCCGCTGATCTATTGCATGTTTGGCTATTTGCCGCTCTGAAGTTGGGGGGGAGGGGGATGAGGGGGGGAAGTTTTTGGGGATTTCATGGCTGCTGGCATGTTTGGGATGCTGGGGTGGGTGGGGGGAGATCGGACTTCACGAGGTTACTGCTGCATGGACTGTGTTTGCTTATATTGATGTGGTGTGGGGCCTGGCGCTCCTGATGCGGGTGTGATATTAGGCTTTGGCCCGATTGGGCGCCTTCTTCTTTGTTGTCAATTTACTCATGGCTGCGGTAAACCCGATTGCGCGATTGACATGCCTTTCATGGAATGTTCGGGGGTTGAACGATGCTCGGAAATGCAGGAATGTTGTCGCCTACTTGAATAGACACCATGTACAAGTAGCTCTGCTACAAGAGACACACTTGCCCGTGCGCAGGGACACCCCGTTTGGACAGAAATGGGCGGGTACCCGCGCTTTCTCCTCTTATTCGTCTTATGCCAGAGGTGTGGCGATTCTTGTCGCCCGTGGTGTACCCTTCCTCCGCATGGGTGAGGTGGCGGACAAAGAGGGAAGATATGTTTTATTGTGGGGGAGAGTGGGGCATGACACCTATCTATTTGTCTCAATGTATGCACCGAATGTTGACTCACCTGTTTTTTTTTCCACTCTGTGGGGCGCAATTGTTTCCATTGGTGCACGGCATATCATTTGGGGAGGTGATTTTAACCTGGCCTTAGCGCCCTCACTAGATAGGGCGGATGGGGTTCACTCTTACAAGCCCCGAGCTAGGGAGGTTTTAGAAGGAGTGATGGAGGAGGGTGGACTCTTGGATGCCTGGCGACAGATACACCCCCACGGGCGGGAGGGCACGCACTTTACACATCACACCGGGACCTGGGCGCGCTTGGACTATTTTTTGGTGACCCGTGGCGTCACTGGGGACCTGTTGGTGGTTGACCATCTGCCTAGAACCTATTCGGACCACAGCCCTGTTAGACTACAGTTCCGTACTCCTGGGTGGGATAGTCCGAGACCGCAGTGGAGGCTGAGCCCGGATACGCTCCTTGACGAGCTTTTTCGTACAGAGTTGGGGGAGGAGATCAGGGATTTCTTCCCTAGAAACAAGGGTTCAGTAGAATCAGTGGAACACATATGGGAAGCTTTCAAAGTAACTATACGGGGCTTCTGCATTTCTAAGAGCCATGGGGTCCTGCGGGATATTCTGCGTACCATTACCACATTGATGAGTGAGTTGCGTGCCCTGGAGCTCCGAATGGTGGCGAGTGATGACCCACACCTACAGGCGTCCTTTAGGGACACACTATCCAAGTATGAAGAGGAGGCTGCCAGGGAGGCGAAATACCGGGGCAAACACTGGGTGGCCCGGAAATACTGCGAGGGGGATAGGCCTGGCAAGGTACTAGCCTCACTCACGCGCGCACCACGAGAACACAATACCATACTAGAACTTACTGATGAAACTGGCACTGTCACTAGGGAATCGGATGAGATACTGACTACATTCACAGCACATTACTCTACACTATACACTTCCAAGGCAGAGGCGGATGCTCCATATGCTGACTATTTGGATGACGTGGCGCTCTGCTGGCTCAGCGATGGCGATAGGGAATTCCTGGCGGCGCCTTTTGAACTCGAGGAAGTTCGCGAGGCCATTATGTCCCTACAGAATGGGAAGGCTCCGGGGCTAGATGGCATCCCAGCCGAATTCTACAAAGCTTATATTGATATTATGGCGCCCGTGCTTAATGAAGTCTTTACTGAGTCGTTGGCTGACGGCAAGTTGCCTCGGTCTATGCGCGAAGTGGTTATCACCTCCCTTCTGAAACCTGGCAAGGCCCCTACTTCCTGCGACTCTTACCGCCCACTTTCCCTTCTAAATTGTGATGTGAAGATCCTTGCTAAAGTACTCGCCACGAGACTCTCACTGCTAATGACTGGGATTGTCCTGCCCGACCAATCTGGCTTCGTGGCCGGCAGATCTACTTCCCATAACTTACGCACCCTGTTTTCCCTGCTACGCTCTGTCCACCCTGATATCCCAGTGGCGGCTGTGTTCCTTGACGCCACCAAGGCGTTCGACTCCGTCGAGTGGCCCTACCTCTTCTCGGTTCTGGGACGCATGGGGTTCCCTAAACTGTTCTTGGCATGGGTACGCCTCCTCTACACGGACCCCACGGCGAGAGTACTGATCAATGGGAAGCTATCGTCACCTATCAGTCTTACAAGAGGTACTCGCCAGGGGTGCCCGCTCTCACCCCTGTTATTTGCTATTGCGGTCGAACCACTGGCATGCCGCCTGCGTCAATTGCACCGTGAGGGAGCGATTCAATGCTTGCAGCGGCAAATCGATGTATCCCTCTATGCGGATGACATCACACTGTATGTCAAGTACCCGGAATTACACCTTAACCCCCTACTCCGTGAATTCGTCCTGTTCGGTGGACTATCAGGTGTTCATATTAACTGGACCAAATCACACTTTTTTCCCCTTACTGACGCGGTGAGTGCTTTCCCATTGGATTATCCGTTGGTGTGGTGCCAGGATGACCTGCGCTATTTGGGGATTCGCGTAGCACGGGATAAAGATGAGACACTTCGCTCCAATTATGGAGTGGCCATGACTAAACTGGCCGCTTCTGTCGACAGGTGGATCACGATGCCGCTTTCAATGGCTGGCAGAGCCTCCCTCATTAAAATGGTGATATTGCCCCGCTTTCTGTATTTTTTTCTCAATATCCCCTATTACCCAGGGGCTTTTTTTTTCAGGACACTCCGCGCCGAACTGCGTAGACTTTTTTGGGGTGGCAAATCTCCCCGGCTAAAGTGGTCCACGTTGACCCTTCCCTACGACCAAGGCGGCTTCGACATCCCTGATTTCGAGGCGTACTACCTGTGTGCACAAGCGCATTTTGCCTACCATTGGATGGCTCCTACCCCCTTCATGCCACACATAGCAGTGGAGGATTGGATTGCACACCCACTTCCATTGAACGGTCTGATGCACTGTTCCGAGAATTCCATCTCTACGGCGAATACCTCGGTCTCATGCACCCTGGACGCGTGGCGGCGACTCGCCCGGCGGCTCCTCTGCGCGCTGCCCTATTCTCCTAAGCTTCCTCTGGCCTATCATCCGGACCTTGCCTTGCTATCGGAATTGGGGTTCCGGCAGCTCTGTGGCAAACTTCACGTCTCCTTTTGGGGCGACCTGTTCCACAACGGACTTTTCAAAACGGCGGATCTTTTCTTCCACTCGCATGCCCCCACACTTCTTGAGCTGTTTTACTATATACGACTGCGCGCGGGGATGCGGGACATCCTCCCGGATTACCCTGCTGAACCTGCAACTTTGCCTCCGCTACACCACCTCCTGGAATCTCCAGATGGGGCCCATTTGGTCTCTGGGCTCTACCGCCAATATCGGGGAGCTGCTCCCTTACCGGTCTCTGCTGCCAGACTGCGCTGGTCGGAGGAACTTGACACAGAGGTCTCGGACGACCAATGGCAATACTGCTGCGCGTTGACTTCCCGCATCTCTGCCAGTTGCAGGTTGAAAATAATACATTATAAATACCTGCAGAGGGTCTACTACACGCCGGTCCGGAAGCACAGATTCGGGCTGGCCGATAGTGATCGCTGTGAACGGTGTCGTGCAGACCACGCTGACTTTCTCCACTTAGCATGGTCCTGCCCCCAAGTTGCTGACTACTGGCGTCAGGTCATCGAGGCTGTTGCGCAGATGGTGGAAGAGGAAATTCCCGCTGATCCTTTGGTGACCATCCTTGGATACACAAAGCACATATCCAAGGCGAGCAGAAAATTCGTCGATATTGCATTCCTCCTAGCCAAGCGACGTGTCGCCTGCCGCTGGAGCAGGGGCAGAGCGCCCAAGTTCAAGGATTGGTTAACTGACTTAACATATTGTCAAGATCAGCATAACACCTTTTCTGAATTATTGCCTCTCACGAGTAGGCCCAGGAATGTTTGGGACCCACTGGTGCACTACTTGCTCAAACGCTCGGACGATGATGCAACGTCGGGCGATGGGCTCATTGCTTCTCAATCCCGTTAGCATTTTTGCTCGCCTTATTACTACCTGGCTATAAACGGCGCATGCTGTTTTCCACTACCTATGGGACCCCTATGCCCCCTGCAGTCTCCTCATGGAACAGGTGGCACTAGCCTCCACGGCGCCGCCCCCCTCGCCTCCCCCTCCTGCGGCCATCTTCTCCTTCCGATGAGCCACGAGATGTCCCCCCCTCCATCTGGAGAGAGCTGTCCTGCATACCACTGGCAGCTCTTCACTGCCACTCCATGGACTACCAATGCCTTGGGTCCTTGAACCCGGGACATTCACCGCCCCGCGCACTGGCGCCTAGCAGACCCACCACATTACACCACTACAACACATTGTTATTGCACCTTAATACACCATCGCACATACGTAACCTCGTTGGGAAGTTGGGGTTTTCTCTTTTTCTTTTCCATGTTCTACCCGTTACAAAAATTAGGAGTGAGATTCTCTTCTTGCTCACACAAAACCTGTTCGACTACAAGACATCCTTCCTTGGCCTGCCCCGCCGGACGGCGCTGTGAGAAGCTTTCTATCTGTGATGTGCCGCCGGGCCCCCGGGATGCCGGCTACAAGGCTGTGTATTGTTGCTCCGCTATTGCTGCCGGCCTCCGGGTTGTAGGCATCTCAAGCTGTGTATCCTTGTATGCTCTTATCAATAAAGTAGTTTGAACACCAAAAAAAAAAAAAAAAAAAAAAACTTTATCTGTGCACCTACTTTGGTATACTTGTTTGGGGATATTCAATTGTTAGTTTAGTAGGATAAAAATTTCTGACTCTTCTGAGTCTTTTATGAGATGTATTTTGAAGTCGCCCGTTTTTTGATGGATATGCATTGAGCAAATGTATCACTATTTCTTCGAATTGCCTTAAAGCCATTTTTTGTAAAAACATTCAGCAGAAGGAAATAACTCAATGTTGAGTTTTTGTGGCTATTCAGGATAACCAGTACCAATAACTAAGGTTATATATCTCCAATTTAGTGATTTCATGTTTCAGGCTTAGGGCAACATATGTTGTTAGACCCTCCTCCCTTTGGGGATACACTATCTTTATTTTACTCCAGGTTTCTTGGAATAAAGGAATTTTGCTCCTTTGCCCGAGTTTCCGAACGTCTAAATCTTGGGCTATCCTAGATAAACCGCTAACGTTCCATGAACAGATCTTAATATAATAATGGGGGTTATTAGCAAGGATATTTCAATTGTTTTCAGGCGTTGTTAATGAAGCGGAAAGCCAACTCCAGTCTTGTTCATGTTGGTTATTGATATAATTTAATTTGCAAAGTCTCCCGTCTCTTGGATGATATCTTATGCTGGTGTTATTTTTTACAGATTTTCTGGGGCGTGATTCACCTCTTAAGCCCCAGTGTATAAGAGATAAATCCATTCTGGCTATTATTTCATCAATTTAGTTTGCTGTTTTTGATGATTGATTGTCTGATAGAAAAATTGTTGGGGATGGTGAAACAGTGTGCTCCACAATTGTTATTGCTGCATCATACTGCTGTCTACCATTCGGGCTTCTGTGAGGTTCTGCTGGACCTAAGAAGTCTGGGCCTGCGGTATTCTTGTGCCAGAGGATTCTTTTTTTTTTTAAACCTTTATTGTGCAGATGGAAATATACAAATATGGGCCTACAACCAGTCAGGCCGGCCACAACACATTATGAAGGCACATGAGACAATAATAAGATTTCCCGGCAGTCACCCAGCGTTGTACAAGCAAGCAATCTAATATTAAAATGGGGGCTGAATATGACCGTTGGAAACAGGATTAAGGAAGGTTAATTTTATAATATAATAGGAAGTATAGCAGGATCAGTTGCAACTTTTAGCCATCTAAGTTCCCTTGGCGGGCCACACGTCCAACATCAAACCAGAAGGGCATCAATAAAAACAGGTAGCAGCCGCGGTTAACAGTAACAACTTATAGACACCCCAGTTCAGAACAGTCCCACCGTTGCCCATCACGCACCCGCCGACCACCTATATATGTGCTAGTACATAACAGAGGAACCAGAGCAGCAGCTTAGTTGTGTTCATCCTCTATACTAACCCAAGTAAATGGAAAAAAAGGGGGGGGGGGGAGGGAGGAAAAATTCTTAGAAGAGGGAGAGAAAGAACGCCGCTTTACTCCACGCGCCCCACAGCGATAAAGGCGCACAAGACTGAGAGATCCGCTATCAGGGTTAGGGCATGCAAGTCATGATATATGTGCAATCAATACCGCAGAAGCAAGCAAGTCATCCCCCATCCCACCAGCTACCATACCATGGGAAACACGTACAGCCACAGCGTCCCGATAAAGGGATACAAAAGAGCCATAGAACTAAAAGAAAAAAGAACAATAAAGAAACCCCATCCCACCCGCCGCACCCTGCACCCCTACAGAAGGCTACGGCCTACCCCCCCAGCAGCGTGCCTGTCGCCCTAAATAGAAACCCGAAATATAGGAAATTAGAAAGTGAGTAAGAAACAAAACAGAGGAAAGGGGAAAAAAGAACCAGTGGGAGAGGAGATCTGCAATCGAATCATGCGGCCCTCACCCCCCGCCTTTACACACCTGAAACCACATCCAAGCGAGAGCGACACAACCCCGAGCAACAGAAACATTCAAATGAACCGGCCATATTGGCACGGCTGCGGGCAGTCCTCATCTCCATCCATTAACCAGTAGTCCGCCGGGTCCAGTCCGGTTCACCCCTGTCCTCTCCTGACCATAGCCATCATGCGCAATAGTTTAGTGGGTAGCAAATAATTCGAGGTGAGATGGACACAGGATCGGAACAAATCAGGCAGGGGGTGTAAACCAGAGGACCCCAGTATCAAACAGCAGAGCAAGCAATGGCTGCGGCAGTCTAGAATTTCCAATAACAACATCAGGAGCAGCAAGCAGTATGGGTGTAGTCTCGCCGCCCAATAAAGCGAGGTCTCCCCCGCAAGGTAGCAGCGGGGCCACACCAAAGCAGTTCGAATCGAGCATCCACCTCGCTCCCCAGTCATTCTGGCATGAACGGGCCCCGACGCTGGGCCCACGCCCGCACCCGCCACAATCGAAGCCACCTGGAGATTCGGGGCCGCAGGTGCACGGTTCTGCAGATGCACAGCGACAGCACTCCTCGTAGCAGTCGAGGGGGGCGAAGGAGCACACATGCGAAGTCGAGCCGCGTCCATGAGGGACGGCCCAACAAACATGGCGGCAGACCTATTATCTTTCACACCGGAGCCGAAGACCATGGCCTCACGTAAAGAATGCAGGGCGCCAAGGACATCACCGATCGTGGGCTCACGATCACAGGACGCGGCCCTCGTGCACTTCAGCGACTCAGGTTCGCCGCTCCGAGTAGATCTGTGACTCAGGGCACCGGTCGCCATCTTGGAAATTCAGCCGTGCCTCTCCGCGCCTCAACTCCTGGAATGGGCTCTCCAGCAAGGCCCACCGCCGGGGCCCCCCCGAGCCACGGAAATGGCAATCTTGGTGCAGAAAGAAGGGCCACCAAAAACGGGGACCGCCCGCGGCACCGTCCCACGGACAACGCCCGCCGAGTCCGGGCGAAGGGCTTCAAGATGGCCGGACAGGGCAAAAAAGGGGGGGCATGCCTCCTGCGCGGTCTACCCCCATCCGCAGCGGGTTGGGCCCTACCACAGGGCCCCCAGGCCGCCAGACCGGGTCCGGTCAGTCGCCACCGGCACAACCGCACAACGGCCTCTTCAGCCGACCCCTCTCCTCCACCAGGGGCAGCCGCCGACACCCTCACTTCGGCCGACCGTCACAGGCAAGTCCCCGGTCTGCACACCACGGAGGCCCCGGACCAAGCAAGGGCATAACCCCAGATCTGCAGCACACAGGAGCCCCCGGGACAAACGGTGAGTGCGAGCATTGTTTCACCTTTCCATTTCTTGCCGAGTGTGTCGCCTCGGAGCAGGATGAAGATCAGGATATGCGTTTAGGCAGGAAGGTTGACGGAGCCGAGCTACAGTGCGGCCATCACGGTCGCGAGCTTGGCTCCTCCCCCGCCAGAGGATTCTTTAATGTTGTGTGCATTTGTGTGTTGACTTCTTGAATCTATTTTTAATCCGGTTTGCTTTGCTTTCTTTTGTTTTGGTTGTTTTTTTGTTTGTTCTCATATTACCTCAAAAAAGCGCCCTCCTGCTCACCACTGACCCTAGTGCTTATATTGGGGGTCTATTCTCAAACAATGTTTATGTCAAGTTACCAACCAGCGCCATACATCACAAGCTGACCAAGAGGTTTAATCATTGGACTTCATGATCTTCTGTTAGGGTCCAATAAATTCCAAATTAACCCAAGTTCGGCCTTGCTTTTATTCAAATGAACCTTTTGGTCTAGATATCTAAAGTATCTCACGTAGTACCACCACTTTCTCCAGGTAGGAGGTGTGACCTGACACCACCTTTTACATATCTCCCTTCTTGCCAGGAGGTCTACAAAAAATATGAACTCATTTTGAAGCTTCGACAATCCAATCCAATCCAATCCAAAAAATCTTTATTTCGGCCATTAAGACCATAAAAGATGCATAAAAAAAAAACATACAACATTTTAAAATCAACATTTGAGTACATGTAAGTGCAAATGGATACAAATTTTGGGAGTTAAAATTAGATGAAATAAAATGGATAAGAAAGATACATCACAGTTCATATCAATTGAGGCTTCGACAATCCCTCAGATCCAGATCCTGGCTGTATAATACCAAACATGATTAAAAAGGGTCTTACCTTTACTCCCACACCCAGGATATTAGACATTGTCTTACCCACTTTCCTTGAGAAGTTTTCCAGGACCGAGCAGCTTTCAAATATGTTAATGTCATCCACCTCTCGAGTTCCACACCTTTTACATTTGGCCTCCCCACCGCCTCTTATCCTAGTCAGCTTCGCCAGTGACCAATAGACTCTATGTACGGTAAAGAAGTGACTTCTTCTTAATGCAGCGGACTTAATTACAGAATAAAGCATTCTTAAAGATCCTTGCCATAATTCACCCTGCTCTTCACTTGGGAAGCAGCCTTTCCAGACCAGGCAAAGGAGTCTCATGCTCTCATCTTCTGCTGCAACCAGATATCAATACTAACCAGCAACATCCTTCTTTCTCGGTCTTGGATCCTTAATGTCCTTCTCCATAGAATTTTCGCTTGGTGCAGACCACTGTTGATTTCTGAACCACGCAGATATTTGGTAACCGGTTGCTTTTCTGATAGAGATTTATTTTTCCCCTCTATTAGTTGAATTACTAATGTGTTGTGCGATTTCATAATATGTCTCATTTCCATGTTCTTCATGCCTTGTAGAATGTTTATAATTTGTTATGCATTTTAAGCACTTATCTCCAACTTCTCTTCATACCAACTGAGGTTGTTATCGCTTCTATATATTTCTGTTCTGTACTTATTTCTTTTTTATTTGGTTCATTTTGCCGTTGTTTATGACTGGGTTCTCTTTATGCACTGAAGGATTAAATAGTGACTATAAGGGAACCAATGCTGTACTCAAGACTTTATTTGTTTCTCTTTTACCTGATGTTTTGTTGCAGGTTTTTTTCTGGGGGGTTTTGTGTGCATTTCTTCTTTGTTAGAGGTCACAATATTAGGCTGACTTGTGGATATGTAGCTTTTTGTTGCTCCATATCCAATTTACTCCAAAGTAGTGTCTTTGAATGAGTGTAACAAAGTAATTTCTTCTCTTTCTGAAGGGTTGTGAAGAAGAAATGTGTGTTGTGTAATTGTTTAATTTGTATGTTCTTTTTGTCTGTGTTTTCCTTGATTGTTTGTGTTCAATAAAGGTTTGTACTTCTGTTTTATTTATGCTATCAAGTCCTTGTACCAAATCCTCCAGTATCCTTGGAAGAGACTTGAGTTTATTGATTACTGATGTACGTTCATGTGTTACTCCGGTTGGAACTGCATCAGTTTTGGCCAAACAAATAAGATGGTTCAGACATTCTAGTTTGGCATTGATTCCTGCTACGTAAGTTGCAAGTGTATGTAAGGGGTAGATCTGAACTTCTAACTTGTCGATTAAAAGTTTAAAGTTTTTGCTGTTGCGTCTAAGGTATCTTAGCGGTGTTTCATAATTAATGTTTATCAACAGAGTCAAGTGTCTTGGAGTATTGACTAACACTACATTCTGTACTAGAGTCTTCTAAGGAGTTACCCAATTTGTGTTTTGGAAATCTCACTGTATTAATTTATTGGCTGCTGGATTTAGGGACTTGTGTGTTCACAATTCAATTCAACGATGTGCAGTTGATTTTTTTGTTTGTTTCTTAGCCAACCACGTTCTTGTATCTTGGTGAACTCAGTCCTTGGACTTTCTTTGAGCTCATCCAACCATGGAGTCAAGAGGGTGCCCAGAATCCCCATGCAAATCAGAAGACATCACACCTCTGTCCAGAGTATTCAGCGCTCTCTCTCTCTCTCTATATATATATATATATATATATATATATATATCAAACAGTACTCCTGACCGCTTTCGAAGCGGCAACTCAGCAGGCGCAGACCTCTTCTCAGTTCAGTTAATCAGGCTATAAAATCAAACGCCATCACACCATCAGATAAAGGCAGTGGAAAATGTAATTGCAAAAGTGCAGAGCAAGTGCTCTCCTCGACGCGTTTCACTCCGTGGGAGGAGCTTGGTCACATGACGCACCCAAAGTAGGTGTAACAATAAATAGTGCACAGAGAGCTCTATCACCGGTAGAAACCGGATTAAAAGCATAACAAAATCGATAGGCATAACATCAATTCATGAATTCAATGTCACTTTCTGTTTGTGTATCGAAAAAAACACTTGCACAACAGAACAAATTAAAGCATAGTGCTTAAGTCCATACAATGAAAAGATCACCATTGTAAACAAAATGTGCTTAGTGAAAACAAGGTAAAAAGGACACACCTAGAAGCAATCCGAGCATAGTGCTCATGTGCATACGTATACGGTTGGAACACATTATTTGTAATTCATTATGAACGTTTCCACAATCAAGTATAATATATTGACAAATTAGTCAGTATTCATTTCTAAGAATTAAATTCTAAAACATAGCTTGATGTCATCAAAAGTACAATACTAATCCATTATGTATATATATAGAGAGAGAATTATTTTTTGTTTTGCCAATAACTGAGGGTGCCACTTGACGAATAGTCACAAAATGTTTAACCAACTTTCCTTTTTTTGGTTCAGCTGCTGTGTTGAAAGTTTTGGGGTGATCCCTCAAGCGAGGGCCGAGATAAAAGGGGTTCCCAAAATGCGTTTTCCCAATACATTTTCCCTAAATGCGCTTTCCCAATGCATTTTCCCATAGAGATTTTGAAGATGACTATAGCCCGAAACGCTGAACAGAATTAAACCAAATTTGGCAGAAAGCTAGATGTTGGTCCAGAAAGTGTGTTTTTTGTGATTTGGTGTAAATCCGTTCAGTAGTTTTAGAGATATTCAGGTTTTAAAAATATAGCTATCTGGGGACGCAAATCCTTGCAGTGGACTTGCGAATCCAACTGAAATTTGATTGGCTGCCAACACTTCAACCAGGAAGTGTTGGCAACCATCTTGGGGCTCGGCTTGAAGCAGGGCTTTAACTTTAATTAATGAGGGGACTGCTTAGACCCTCCCAGTCTGAGGAATGCAGCAATTGACATAAAAATGCGGGGGAGCCCGTGTTGTCCCCCCACAACACTAGGGCTTGTGCGGCTCACCGGGCAGCCCCGAGGATGCCACCTCCCCGGGGCAATTAACATAGAAATGAGGGGGTGTTCGGCCCCCGCTGCCTGCGGGACCACCAGGCTCAAATGATATAATGGAGGGGGTCGTTGTGGATACCCAGCCCTGGCAACTACCACCTACCTAGGGATAAAGTAAGGATTGGTGGGATGCACGTGCGACCTCCCTCCAGGAGCCAAAGATGGCCCTGGGAACTGCCATCCCCCAGGGCCGGCTCCTGCTAAATCCTGGGGTGTCCAGCCCCGGGACATACCTGTTTGCTGTGGCTTGGCAGGAGCTTTACTGTTCCCACAAAGCCATAGCAAACTGTGTTCCGCTTTGAGTAAGTGAGAGCATTTTGCTCTTGCTTGCTCAAAGCGAAGCACAATTGCTTTGACAGAGAGGGAGCTGCATGTTAGCAGCTCCCTCTCTGTCAAAGCACTGTTGGCTCCCACAGGAGTGCGGGGAGCCGGCAGGGACCACTGATACAGTCACTCACACACCCATTCACTCACCTATACCACTACTCACACACCCACTCACTCACTCACTCACTCACTCACTCACTCACTCACTCACTCACACATACACCTACTTACACACCCATTCATGCACCCATACAGTCACTTATATACCCTGTCACTCACCCATACAGACATTTATGTACCTGCTTAGTTACCCATTCAGCCACCCATGCACTCTCTCTCATTTACCATTTACAGCCATTGACACACCCGCACCCTCACCCATACAGCCACTCATTCATCGTCACATTTACCATTACACCCACTTACACACCAACTCACTCACTCATACAGATACTCACATAGCCACTCACTTACACACCCACTGACACTCCCAGTCTCTCACTTACCCACCCACTCACTCTTGCATTCCCCCACTTACAAACCCACTCCCTCACCCATATAGAAACTCCCACATCCACTTACCTTAGTATATATGTTTAACACTCAGTAACTTTTAGAAAATCACTGTCATTGGATAGTGTCATTAATAATGGAATCAGTGATGTCATGAGTGATGTCATTTGAGATGTCATCAGTGATGTCACTGACCATGTCATGAGTTATGTAATATATCGAGGTCATAAGCAGTGCACTGCGGGGCGTATGTTATTGTTAGCTCAGCGTACTATAACTGCTGAATTTCTCTGGTTTTGTACGAGTCAAATGTCAGTCTAACTTTAATGTCCCTGTAACCTTTGATTTTTTTCAATGAATTTCTATGGTTTTATCAATTCTATTTCCTAACCATAATGTACCTGTAACCTTTGTTTTTTTTTCAGTAAAAAAACCACACACACGCGCGCCAAACAACCACATTAATGCTTCTCTTTAATCGCCGTTACAAAAGGGAAGGTGTAGATGAGGGCCTCTCAGTAGCAGCAAGGGTGGAGACACCTGGCTCTGGCCAATGCCTCCTGACTCATTACTTGGTGAAGTGTGTAGAGAAGGTCAGACAAGTAGGGGAGTTGATTTTGGAGTGCCACCCTTTTGACTATTTTTACTGCAGGCAGGGTAAAGTCACCAGGACCCAGGTGTGAGAGATGTCCAGCTTGCTCTGTAACGGCTGCAGTTTACTTAACAGGCTTTTTTATAAACATAGATTTGAACTGCCTTACTGGGTTTTGCTATTTGTGGTCTCTTCCTCTGAGAAGGCTTTCGGAAGAATCATTGGCACTGAGAGCAAAACAGGAACTGGTAAACCCAGATTTGAGCAGAGGCCAAATGTTACATTCAATGGGTTTGTACACGGTACTCCTCGCGGGTTAGACAAGAAAAGAGGGCAAGAAGACTGGGTGGAAGGTAATGGATGGGTTGAAAAGGCAGCAGAAGTGAAGGAAAAGTGAAGGGTGGAGCCCAGTAGGGGTGGTTGAGAGGAGGAGGGCAGCTATGGAGGTGCTATATGGGAGACGATTGGGAGATTAGAGGGAAATTATTGTAGAAGAAGAGAACGTAGATTAGAAGAGAGAGAAAGGATGAAAGTGGAGTTGGGGAGAGCAGAAAGGAAGAAATAACAGTGAGGAGGGTAAGTAGGAGTGAAGAGAGAAGACACAACGAAAAAAGGAAGGAAGAAGATATGAGAGATAGTGGAAATGGAGAGGGTTGAAAAGGGTGCAAGGAGGAGATAAGATAAGCATGGTAATAACATAGAGAGAGGATACTTAGAATGATTAGGGCACAAGGCATTGGCACCGGTGTCCGGGGGTGCAATGACCCCACTGCATCCCTGTAATGGGTGCCTTTTAATACTAACCCATTGGTGAGGGGTCCATTTTTTTCTGGCTTGCATTAAGGTCCATGGCACTCTTGCTACTCCACTAATTCTTGTAGTTCGCACACTGCCCATGCTTGCATATTAAGCTGTTGCTTATCTTCTGTGCACACAGCCATAGCAGCAGCGCACAGAGCACTTTTTTTGCTGCACATAGAGAAAAAAAATTTGAGGGAACATTGGTTGTGAGTTGCTTTTTGATGGCCATCTCAACCCCTTTGGCTGTATAGGGAAGCAGCGAGATGGACCGGAAGTAGGAGGAGTGCACTGATTCCCGCACATTTCATTTTGGAAAATAGAGGATGTGATAGAGGTGTTGATGAAGTGGGTTAGGTTGGTGCTGATTGGTGATGTTCCCTGATTGCAGATGTAGTGGGGGCAGTGGTCTGTTGTGCCCTTGAGTGAGAGGTCTACATGTTTTCTGCTGTGTCATTTCTCGTGAGGGCTGTTCATTTGGTCCGGTGGCCATCTTGGTTGGTGGTGGGTAGGTTAACAACAAGTTCTCTGAGTTTGGGTTGGTGTGCAAAGTTGCTGTATATGTTTGTAATTTTGCTGTGGGGCCGCCTGGGAGCTCCTTACGAGCTCCCAGGTCCTTGGACCTCATGCTCAAGGGTATGTAGGGCCCACTTGTAACAGTAGAAGTGATTCACTCAGTAAAATGGAAACTGCAATAAAAGCTACACTGTGGCCGCTTGGCGCCTACGCAACCCTCAGAACCCCACTGCTTCTGCTTTACCCTTCCTGCAAACCTGCTGACTCTCCAACCACCTGATGACTTAGGTGTAGGGAGAAGGTCTAACGGTGGGGGGGGGTGGGTCCTACAGTTGGGTCATATAAGGTTTCTGCAAGGCACCAGCATGAGCACAACGGCTTCTTTCACGGCACAGTGTATAGTCCTGAAGTATGCCAAGGTACAGTATGTCAATCAACTTACCCTAGAGCTATTCCTAAAACCTTATTCCCCTTTGTTTCAATATGTGGCTTTTGGGGTAATTTAATTTACACAAGAATATCAATGGCAGTCCAGATTATGCCCGTATTGTGAGATGTAGATGGAGCCCTGTTTTTAAAACACTGTTGTGTATTGTGTCAGAGCGTGCAGTTGAGGTGAAGGAGAAAGAAAGGGGAATAAATATAAACCGCAGTTGTCTGTCACTCACTCTTTGCTAGATGCTTGGTGATCGCTATTCGGTCCTCAGGAATCAGTCCTAGATAGTCCTACCTTAGTGTGCTCCTCAATATAAGCAGCTCTCTCCTGCCTTTTCTGCCAAAGCCACCTTAACTAGGATGCTGCAGCAGGCAGGCTGGTCCAAGGTCAGGCTTGTCGCGGGTCAATGTTAGGGCCGACCACTAGGTAGCTGGCTCGTTGCTGTGACATGACTTTAGCCCTGAATTGAGCCCTACATGACCTCTGAGTCAGGCTCAGGACAAGGTCAAGATCATCTGATAGTTTTAGGTCCAGTTGGCAGCCGTAGGCCACCACCAGCTCCGACCAGCTAAGGCCAACTCAGTTGGGTGCTGAGGCTGCTTCTACCTTAAGCCTTCCTCTGCTTCAACCAGGAGTTGGAGTAGTGTTGCAACCTTTCCAAGACAAAAATACTGGCCATCTCCTCATCTTTTAAGCTTCTTCAAAGGTCTGGACCTGATTCTTTTAAGTAGAATGTTATTTACAATGTCTGTATTCGTTTTTAACCCTTTGCGTGCTGCTGTCGGCCGTTGGCCGACGGCAGCACTACCTCCCTAGTGCTGCCGTCGGCCAACGGCCGACGCAGCCCTGCCCACTCTTCAGAACGCTCACACCACGGCGGAAAAACCGCTGCGTTAAGGCGTTAACATGCCATTTTTGTCTTTGTTTACCTTAATTAGCAGTTAGGGGTCATTATGGAAGCTGTAAAACACATTTTAAAGTGTTTCTTCTAGCATGTACTGTTGAAAGTATGTATTGATTTTGGGCAAAAATACCGGCTTTAGGTGAGTTTTCTAATTATTGTACCAGTAGGACATTTAAATATTGGTCTTTCTGGTATAAAACCAGCAGGGGGGTAACCCTAGTCAGGAGTCAATGCTCAAGCTCGAGGGGCAGCAGACTCGCCTTGACAGACTCACCTCAACCAGCTCAATCGCTTTGAATACCAATGGCTAGCAGACTACATTCCTCGGCTCAACATCCTGCGATTCTGGGCAAAACCTCCCTTTTCCTGAAAAGTTTTTAAAAAGTGTAATCCAGTCTGGTTGTGATATAAAATAAACTGCGAACAAAATCTGTTGTCAAATAAGTGTAGATTTAAGGGAAAAACTGATGTTTGGACCCCTATGATAGCAGGCAACATGTCATTGTGAAGTTGTGTTGGATGCTTGGAATGTGATTTGTCTAATCTGTTGTTTTGGTTGTTTGTTTACCTAGGCAGCACCTAGGTAGCGCCTGCGCAGTCTCCTCAAGACATGCTGTATGTAGAATATGGGCTTTAAGCACCACCCATCTTTCTAATTGGCTCCTTTTACTGTCCTTCATAAATGGCTGCTTTTTCTTTGATTAATATGCTGGGTAGTCCCTCCTTTTTTAACCTCCCATGGGGACTGCCCCTGTTGTGTGTGCTCTTACTTGTCATGTTATTTATTACTTTGTGAGCACTCTTGTTTCTTTTTGCTTGCTTAGACTCAGGAACTCGCTTGTGCCCACACTTGCTTCCTCTCCTCAGTCTGCAGCTGCCTCTTCCTCCTCCCACTTGCTTGTTTATTATTTATTTCCTGCTCACTCTTTGGTGCTGTTCAGCTACAGCTCCCAGCTTTCCCCCACCACCACCTCCCGCCCGTTGAGTATTTCAGACCGTTTTATATTATGCAAGACCGCAAGGAGCTCGCCTCACAATTATGTTCTACTTGATGATGCGATCTTTCGCATCCCCCACCACCACCTTCCGCCCTTCGAGTATTTTTTTAATTTTAACGAGATTCTGTTGTTGACCTTGCGCTTAGGCTAGGGACCTCAGGTTCCGTTAACAAGGCCGTACACTGCCTCTCTCTGAGGGCAGTGCGATTCCTCCCACAAGAGTAATCGTCAGCCCCCGAATCCACCAACCAGCGATACACGAATCAAGGCACTGGAGGGGCAGACAGATGCCTTATTAAAAGATGTTGTCGAGAAGCAGAAACAGGGGGCTCCTGAAGAAAGTTATGAGCTATAAAGGGGCAGCCAGGGGGCTGGGGGTGAGGGGAAGTGGAGTCCTTTCGGCTACTCCCGAGGAGGCATGTGTCGAAACAAGGTGTTAAACTATGCAGCACATACACATGTTCCCGACCCTCCCACTCATGCACTTTTTGCAGCTTCACTGCGGGTCCTAATGCTCCGCAGCTGAGAAGCTCACAATCAGGAGAGTGCATTTGCCCAAAATATTTTTCATCGAGGAGCTATACAAAGGAGGGGATATTCACCTGCATTAAATTACCGGGAATGTTAAGTTCAATGCTGTTGGCTCTATACAGCACATAGGGAAGTCACCTTATCCTTCCTTGTTCAATGCGTATGAGCATGATTCCTGCATGATATGACCAAAAACCTATATGAGCGCTGGCTTAAAAAACAATATATCTGCCTGTCCACATTACCCTCCGCCTGACCACTCCATAATTGAATGAGCAAATGAATGAACCCCTGTATTACCGACTGCATAATCCTCTCAGACATCATGCATGACTTATTGTGTGACGATTTCCAGAAACTTTATAGAACAGATGGCTAATTGCATGGCAGGCTTCTTGCTAATTGTGTGACCACCTTAAGATAAACAGAATGACAAATTAGGGTTGTACTGCAGTCTCTGATATTGTAAAAATGGCATGGAGTGGCATCCTAGTATCCAACCTTAAAAGGCATCAGAGCCTTATGAGGTGGAAAGTGCTATCTAAATGCAACTTCAACACATTAAATCTATAAACCTCTCCGAATATCATGTACAGTCAACGACATCTACAGTTCAAAATAGCTGTACATTCAGCACCATCCTAAATGGAATACGTTCCTCAGCAATAAACAGCTGACTAAGCTGATAAGTGATTGCTCTACAGTTTATAGTGGGAAGGGCACTTTTACGGACGTAATGTGTTATTAATAATAGGTGGAACCAGCAACTGGTTTCCAGACGAGTGCAGGGTTCTGCATGACAGCTAGATGTTTATAGACATCTGTAAGTATTCAGAAGCACCTCCACACGTTGCCTTGCGGGTAAATGTCAGCACTTTGAACATCATCCTTACGTGCACCAGTGACATGTACCTCGCTCTATAGTCAGTCCGAATGCGGCTATGCCAAGTATTACTGGTGACTGCACTAACCACTGAATTCAGATCAGCTTGGTGTTGTGCGATATTCTTTTTTTGTTGTTGTATAAACTTACTTGGTAACACAATCCATACAAATACACTCCACACCATACTGCATAATTCCAATCAGCATAATTTCACTCAACGCCACACAATTCCACTCTACACATTTCCATTCCACACCACACAATTTGACAACAAACCACATAATTCAAATCAACAACACAATTGCACAATACACAACATAAATCCAGTCAACACAGAATTCCACATCATGCCACAACATTCAATAGCACACGACATAATTAAACTCCAACTGATACCACTCCACAACAAAAAATACCATTCCACATAATTACACTCCATAACACACCATCCCATGCCACATAATTACAGTACACTATACCACATAATTACTATACACATAATTCCACTGCACACCATTCCACATAACTCCACGACACAAACCCACTCCACCACACCACACAATTCCACAACTAACAATTCCAATGCAACCCACATAATTCCATTTCACTCCACACCACTTAAATCTACTCCACTCCAAACCACATACATCCACTCCACTCCAAACCAAAGCACATGGGTAAAAGACATTGTAATTCACATGGCAATAGCTCTAACTCTCCCAAATGCGAGACCTACTGCATTGCAAATCTTTGTCTTGTATCTTAATGGTAAGTGCTGTTGGATGCCCTGCGATAGTTGACTTCTTGGCGTATCTGAGCTGTGTTGGATGTATGTTATATGATTTGCGGGAACTGTTGACTTGGCTCTGTTTTGTGCCGGGCTTAATTTGAAAGAAAGAATTCCCAGGGACAAGGTATTGCTGCAGATGCAACTGCAGTTTGGAGCCCACTCACTGCCCCTGCTGCAAAATACCAGAGTCAACGGCCTGGATGCACTGCTAGTACTATTTTAAGTGCAAGTTGCATTGCTAAACTGATGTGCTCTGCTGGCAACAGGCAGCCAGCACCACCATATCATAGACTGTAATAGAAAAAGTGTCAGTATTAGGAGTTCAGTGCCATCACAGCAGACTGTGGTTTCATTACAAGTGGACTGTAATGATCCCCGTTATGTCCATCCCGTGGATTTGCCAATTCCGGGGCCCCTAGTAATTTTGGGAGAGGGAAACTTACTGGAATTACTAGTTTTGGAGTAAATACATGTGGGGGATGGATTTAGGGTAGTGGTTGTGGCAGGTTCTTCCTTGGTATTTCACCCACAGCCTTCGCCTGCTTGAGCCTGTAAAATCGTAAGACCGAACCCTGCACAGCTGCGGTCTCACCTGAATTATCTGGTATGGACTGTATGGCATCTCCAAGCTCCATTGGATGTCGGATATGGCCTGTCTGCAGGGGTTTGGTGGGCTACTGTAAAAGGACTGGACTTTGGCATTGGTTGTTGGTCAGGTGAGCAGGATGGAACCTCGTTCTTATTCAGTTTCCTTGGTTCCTTAGAGGTCGAAGTCACAGAAGGTGGCTCCTAGCTTCAGCTTGTATGGAGATGAGGTGGTCTCCTCGCATTTTAAAGGTGGTTCCTCCCTCCACGTGTCATGGCTGCCTGTGGAAGTCACTGTTCACCCTTGTGTCTCAGTAAGTGAATTTCTGTCTCCACACTATGGACTAAAATGGCTGAATTACACCTTATAAAAATGTTCCTTATGTTTATTTCTGAATAAAGACGAATCAGCAAAGTGGTAATGGAGTTAAAAAGTGAACGGGTGTGAGCAGATGGGCTGGGCTCTGCCACTTGCATGAATGGCTTCGGCAGACCCTGGCTCCTCTGAGCGGGTGTCCTGCGACGTGTGTGGTTCTGTGTTGAATGCTCTCAGGTGAGTCTGTTATTCTCACCAGCGTTGAGCTCTGCACCAGCCCTACAGTAGGTTCTAAACCAGCAGCAAGAGGACCTCGCCTCGGCCCCGAAACAAGAGGCCGCGCGCGTCGCCGCTGGCCTGTCGTATTCCAAGTATGACAGGCTGCTTACAGCTGGGAAGAGAACACTTCCGGCCGGGCAGGGGGGAGCACGCATGGAATTGCAGGAAGGCCCACCACGCATGTCGGCGACCGTGGCATCCCAGCCACTTAAAATGCAGGTTGTATCAGAGCCAGAGGGGCTCGGTGTTCGATACCCACGGTGCTGCACTTAGGGAATGCTGATTGGCACGGAGAAGTGCAACATGGAAGACATTATCACCAAAGCGTTTAATGCAGAAAACAACATGCCAGAACCCTCTTTTGGAAACTGGATATACCAATCACATAAGTGGAGTCACATCAGGAGCAATATAGAGAACACAAGGTATTATCTGGTGTTAGTATTAATAAATATACGGCCACAATGAGGCCAATTGCTACTGTTTCTTTTTCTTAAGGCAATCCTTTATATGTTTTGTTGATTGCTGTTCTAAAAGTAAACATCTCAAAATTAGGCCCTCTGATAGTGCTTCGCCTCCTAGATAATGAGCAATGTAATGTCCCGCCCCCCCCCCCATACACTTTTTATACAATCTCGGCTCATAGGCAGTATTAAAAGTGATAAACATAACATATATTGGAAATAGGGGGGATTTTTTATCATGAGAAGAATCGAGAGGACCCTGAAAAGATGCACATAATGAACATTTCTTAGAAAGGTTAGTGGGAGAAATTGGAAGTATTAATTGAGGGGGGTGAGAACTCACTTCGAATATTAATCACAATCCCTGTCACTAATCAAACCGGTTCTCAACCCTCTGGTAGCTTGACACAAAGCAGTCAGGCGTAACTTAGAGGCAATTTGTAAAGTATCCATGCAGCACTCAAAGAGTAATACAACGAAAACATAACACAAGAAAAACACCAAACCAATTTAGAAAAATACAGAATATATTAATAAATAAAATGACTCCAAAAAGTAAAAAATTAAATCAGTAGAACTGGAGATATGCAGTTTTAAAGTTTAACGTTCAAGATAGCGCCAAAAACCATTAAGCGCCACCATAGTTAGCTGGTTGCGCTAGACCCAGACGAAGTAAAAAGTTAAGACCAAACCACAATGGAGCGCGATTCGCATACAGGGACCAGGTTCATCCTAGTGAAATATTTTACCTTGAGAATAAGTCTCTGTAATGGAAGTCAAAAATCCTCGTCGGGGTAAGGCAGGAATGCTCAGAGCGGGAGAAATTTGAATTTCACGCCCAGGATACTTTTCACACCTTCGGCAGGTGAACACTTCTACCTTCGGACATAGTCACTTTTTTTGAAGCTCAGAAGCTTCCAGTGGGGCAAGACTGCAGGACGTAGCCGAAGAGGGCACCACGAGGACCCAGGCTCCCCTGAGCCAATCACAAAACTGCAATGCAGCGTTGTGATTGGTGAGCACCCAGGCTCCCCTGAGCCAATCACAACGCTACAATGCAGTGTTGTGATTGGTCTGAGTGCTGTGGTTTGGTGTTTAAACGGGGAATGGGACCCTGGGAGTGTTCTCCACCCAGGCTGTAATGCAGCCTGGGTGTAGAACATGCAAAGTGCAAATGAATGTTTGGCAGGCCTGAGACGGCCGGCCAAACATTCATGTGCACTTAGGAGGGTGCCACCACTCCTCCACTAGCCTCTGAACATCTAAGCCCCGCCCGACCCAAAACAACGGAGCCAGTACTTTTAAAAACAATTATAATATCTTCAAGTTATTATAAGTTTTTAATTGCTCACTCAGTGAGCAGTGGGGGCGACGCTCCTCCACCGTAGCGGAGGAGCCACCACTGACTGGATCACATTTGCGGCTGCAGAGGAAAACGCTGTATCTTTGGCCCAGTGGCAACGCACCTTTGTTGGATCAGGTTGGAAGGTTGGTCCTTGCCGTCCATCAGTTCATTGAGAAAAAAGTTGGTCCCATGGTTCAGAAAACTTTGGGAGGAGTTCACTTTCACATCAATCAAGGGTCCAGGACCATGGTGATCACACTTTGGGGGTTGTGTGTGTGTGGGGGGGGGGGTCAAGACTTACACCAATAAAACTGAAATTAACATATACATACACACATATCTACACTTGACACTTGGTAACGTTTTAGTGATTGGAGCAAACCCCTCTGTATAAATATCCATGTGTACATGTGTTCGGGGGAGCGCATATTCAAAATGAAAAAGATTATTCCTATCTGTTGTTTTATTATAAACCTTCATTCTAGTTTGCCTCTCATCCTAACTCAACATAATGCCCAGACCTACAGACTGCATTCACAGGAAAGATGAGACTGACTTTATATAATAATGTACCCTTCTCATCATACCATGAATGTTATGGGAGCTATAACATAACATTTTATTCTTGTGGGGACACAGTCTTGGACTAGCCCACGATGGACAGTATGACAACCTTCTGCATTGTAGATTCATGAAATACAACAGTACATGAATATGAGGTTTGACTTCATTAACCACACTGTTGGAGGTATTCACTATTTTGACCTTTCTGATATTGAGTTTGCAGCAAAGGATGTAAGACGGTATTCTCACACCTGCACTAAGTGAGGGCATTATGAGGGTTTTTAGTGAGTGCAAGACGGTGAATAGAAACACTTCAGGAACTCCAATATGCATTCAAGCTGTAAAACTACATTACCCATAAGTGCTGGTACATGTCACCATTATGATGCCATGATGCACAACTTGACCTGCGCTTTGATCGAGGGAGACGAACCACAGAGGCGCGGTACACAATTCCAGTAGCACTCCACACACGACACTACTCGTGCAGCCAGGATTGCAGCTGGTCAATATAGATGATTGACGGGCATGGTACCCCTGACGCAGTGAGCATGGACTGGGGGAACATATCTTTAACAGTGTTACTTTAGCACCGTAAATACCAACAAGTCTCATATAAGTACTGAAACCTATACTCAGATGTAAACTAACAGAATATGACTTCTGGAACGTGCTTCCCACGCTTACCTGTGGAGCAGGACCCTTGATGACTCTAGGGTGAGCCACAGCTGTGCAGTGCCTCACGGTGGCTATAATCAGGGTGTGCTTATATGTTGTTTTCCATATAAATGCATGTGTTTTGACAACATCCAGGTATTTTCCATGCATCGTCTTGCATGCTAGTGTGTGTGAAATATTTGTATTTATCCTGCTCAATTCATTCAGTGGGCTGAAAGAGAGAGCATGACAAGAATCATGATAACCTTTTTGTAAATTCTGATTCTAGGACGCTAATATCTGTTTCATGTATTGTGGCAAGTCTGCCTGCATTTATATTTGGTGTAATGTCTGGATACAGTGTGCCTGATTGACAATAAGGACATTCATCTCTAAATAATCTCCACATGGCATTTGACTTGTCCTGATGAAGACTGAGGGTACATAGTGGCCATTCAAGCGAGGGCAGAAACATGTTGATGGACTATAAGAGGGTGTAAGGAAGATAATTTGTCTTAACACACCCCAGTAGAGTATATTTCTATCCATACCTAGAACACAGATAATAAAGGGAAGCTGGGTGTTCCCAAGGAATCTTTTCTATAAATAGACCCCGGTCAGGTACAATTTGTAAGTGCTTCCTTTAACATGGTTGAGCCCATCCTGGTTTAAAGGGACCAGCATCAAGGCCGGACTGGCAGTAGCGGGCACTGGGCGTTTCCCTGGTGGGCCAGAAGGGTAGGGGCCGGTTTTGTTACAGGTGGCTGGTTTTTCAGCAGGGCTGCAATATCGGCCGCCTGTAACAAAAGCAGCAGAGGGAGTGGTGCTTCTTAATTGCACCCCCCACACACCTTGGGGGCTGATTGCCAGGGTTGGTTTCAGTTCCCAGTCCGGCCGTGACCATGATGAAGCCAGATGATGAAGCCTGCCAGTTATAGAGTGGGTGAGGGTCTTAATAAAAAACAGAACAGGATTCCTGACATAAAGTTATTTTCCACTCATGCTGCTTCTGCAGAGTGCCTGGGCTATATGATACTTGTGTATTTATAGTTCCAACCAGGGAGATTGTACTATAATCTCTTTGTTCAGTTCTTTTTCTCTCCACTGTCACAGACTCACTTTCTAATCTCTGGGGGATCTTGTGTGTTATTGCATTTTATTAGCCCATTAGGATTGGATGGTGGGTTCTGGAATTTAGACACAGACATCTGAAGTACAAGCATTAATGCACTATGATATTGGACCGTCTTCCTGTACCTTCATCAGGGTCCGGAGCTGTGTTCACTCTGCATCAGCCTAGATCTGAAAAATGCAAAAAGCTGGAATATGATGTGCATTCTCGCTGTCGGGTCCCAAACTGTGCCTGCTGGTCTACACATTCTCCAAAATGTTGTCACTCCTCAGAGCTCGTGCTGTTTTCTGACATCTTACTTACACGCCATCTCTAGCCTGCAGCGAGAGATGAGCGCCCTGGGATTTCTGGGCCTCAGGCTCCCCCTCCCTTACTGAGTAATTAAGTTGTTCAACTGGTTCCCAGGCAGGAGTTGAACTCCCATCGGACAGACTGCTCACACCTGCTCTTCCCACAGCGAGGCTGGAATTCTTATGGGAGATAAAAATAGCTCATGTCTTTCATTAACTCTAGATTGCATTAAAGGAGGCGTGCAGAGTCCACCATTTCTAGCACGCTGTAGGGAGGCAGAACTTACACTGAGATGCTGAGCTGAAGGGCAACTGCTCTCTGTTATATATATATATATATATATATATATATATATATATATATATATATATATATATATATATATATATATATATACATACATGTATGTATATATATATATATATATATATATATATCACGCTCCGTTTCACACTAATCCAGGTATAGAAATAGGCACTCACAGGGTTATACTGCCATCAACATAGGTTTATTTCCGTCATTTTTGGCACAAAACATGGAAAAACAACGCGTTTCGGCTACGCCTTAATCTACAAGATTAAGGCGTAGCCGAAACGCATCCTTTTTCTATGTTTTGTGCCAAAAATGACGGAAATAAATTTATGTTGATGGCAGTATAACCCCGTGAGTGCCTATTTCTATACCTGGATTGGTGTGAAACAGAGCGTGATGTATACGCGGCTTGCACTGCCGCGTTCAAAGGCATCCGCCTTTTAAGTTTAAGTGCGCTGTTTGAAGGTGCGAGAGGAGCGGGGATATATATATATATATTTTTTTTTTGTAAAACATTTTTATTGGCATTTATTTAATAGTACATACAACACATCTGTTAATGTAGTTGATATTGACTTACAAGCAAGGTTGCAGAATCGTGCCCTACGTTGACATTAGAGTGTATAGTCCTAGAGAATGAAGGCCCCCACTCAGTCTTTTAGCAGGCGACAGCCCCAAGAGGTCTGTGTCTAATTATAGCTAACAAGTTTGCAGGGTGGTCGCTGCGCGTGGCTGGGGTTGTGGGGTGTGTCTGTTCCCCCCTTGAGCGTTATCATAGGGGTTATGGGATGTCAGCTGTGTGTTAACCTTGAACAAACTCGGGATATATAAAACTGGGGTGCACTGTGTCGCATACAAAGGTTACGTGTAGTAGTTTGCCTGAGAGCTGTACCATTGCGGGGTATCATGCTGGAATTACGCAGGTGCGGGGGAGAGGGGGAGAAGGGATCACTGATCGTTGCCCGTGTGAGGGCGTGGTGATAAGTCAGTCGTAGCCGGCGGTTGCGACCTATTGGGTGTCTGGGCCCCTTGTACGCCCCCCTGGGCAGTCTCATGGGCCATGGGAGCCCCGGGGGAACCGATCGTCCGTGGTCTCGCCACTGTTATTGTTTCTTGCGCAAAGGAATGAAGTAACATTGCCCAGGGCATGGAAATTGGATATTTGCGGATTCCCTGGACTTCCTCCACTCGGAGTAGTATTTCTTCCGCCGTACCCCACTTTTTGACCGCGTCCACCCATGCCACCAGGGGAGGACCGTCCGGTGCCTTCCAGTGCATAGTGATGCACCGTTTAGCCAGGAGGAGCACCAAGGAGGTAAATCGCCTCTCTATTTTCATGTGTTTGTGTCGCTTATGAATACCCAAGGGGCTTTCCTCCCATGTGTATAGTTCCCGTAGCTCCGTAACTGTGCGAAGGGCAGTGTGAATAGTGTGCCAGTAACTGTGAAGTGATGGACACTCCCATAACATGTGTGAAAATGAGGCATTGGGCTCCAGGCATCTAGGGCAGGGGAAGGAGCTGTCTGGGAAATACTTCTGTAGTTTTTCGGGAGTGAGGTAAGCCCTATGCAGAATGTGCAATTGTATGTGTTTGAATCGGTAGTTGCGGGATACTTTTTTGGTATGTTCAAGTGCCCTAGTCCATTCCCTGTCATGCAGTGGTCTGAGAAAGTCGGTTTCCCATTTTTCTCTGAGGGTTGCAAGTGTGGGTTGTTTAAGGGTTCATGTGGCTTTATATATCCAGATGACTAAGTGGTGCCCTGGACCCATCTGCACGATCGCATGGATTACTGGATGCGTGGGGGAATCCGTGTCAATCGTGTGCCACTGCTTGCAGCAGTCTTTTAGGAGCTGTCTATGCAATAGGAACTGTCCCCTGGGAAGCTCGAAGTTGTTCACAAGCGCCTCAAATGTCTGTAATTGTCCACTAAAATACAGCACCCCTACGTCTGTCAAGGCATAGTCGGTCCATATGTGTAGCATTCTCCGTGTAGTGTACCCGGCCTTTGGGAAACCCTACTAGCGGCAGAAGCGGGGAGTACGGAGGTGCAGCCCGATGCATTCTGTGAATGCGTGTGTGGGGAACGGGGTCGGGAGAATGAGAGTCGCCACGAGTGTGAGTCTATCTTTAACCACTTTATTCGGTTTGAAAACACCGAGGTAGGTTCAAAAAGGATTTAGAACACAGTATCCGTGAGGGTATAAACAATAAAGGTGGAGTCTCTCCGTTGGGGAACTTCCGAAGTCTTCGGTTCCAATCTTGAGGCAGCTGGAGATGGCCACAGGTCCGGAGATGCACTCGGGAAAAGGAAAAGAAAAGCAGCCACGTTAGGGGCTGGGGTCGGTATCTACAACAGGAGTGAGGAGGGTAGGGTAGTGAGGGATCACCAGGGTGCTACCACCAACTCTAGCAGTCTGGGAGTGCAGACGGCCGGCAAAGTACGACGATAGTGACCACCCTCAGGCTACCCCGTCCCACCCCGTGATTTGAACAACCCTTGAAAACGCCCTCGTACCTTGTGGAGCCACACTTCTCCCCTGGAAGTGTGGCGGGGCGGCTCGTGG
Source organism: Lissotriton vulgaris (assembly GCF_964263255.1). Classification (NCBI taxonomy): domain Eukaryota; kingdom Metazoa; phylum Chordata; class Amphibia; order Caudata; family Salamandridae; genus Lissotriton; species Lissotriton vulgaris. The sequence continues at coordinate 943,907,482 of NC_141687.1, read as the reverse complement.
TATCGTTGGCCTCCTGGCTTGTCGTCACTCAGCTCCAGGGGTCCCAGCAGCGGTTCCACTGCAGTTCCTCCGTCTTCGTCCGTGGCGTCCTCCTCGTGCTTCGGCTGGCGTTCCGAAGGTTCCGCGCCGACAGTCCAAGACGGGGCTTCCTTAAACGCCCCCAGCTCTTCCGATTGGTCAGTGACAGATGACGTCCTTTCAGCTGATTGGCCTATCGTTGCAGAACATGCCCCTAGCGTCATAGAAGCTGGATACAGTGACGCACGTCCGTGAGGCAAAGCCGGGGAAACCCAGGAAACGTCCAAAGGATCCTGCGGACGGGGTGGAAAGGAAGAAACGTTAGCAAGAACACCCCGTCTGTCCGTATCAGGAAGCTCATCTAAGTCAGGGAGCTCTGCTTCGTGACACATCCCACCCCCAGGATTGACCCAATCGGGGGGAATCGGATAGCGGGACAGAAAGTCAACATTTCCCTGCAGGGAACCCTTGCGATGACGGACCTCGATCTGGAAAGGCTGCAGCGCCAGAAACCAACGCAGAATGCGATCGTTGTTCCCCCTGTTACGCTGAAGCCAAGTTAAGGGAGCATGGTCCGTATACAACACAAACGGTCTCCCCTCGAGATAGTACCTCAGCTTTTCCACTCCCCAACGGACAGCCAGGCACTCCTTCACAATCGTCGAATACGCCTGCTCCCTAGGAAACAACTTGCGACTGATAAAGAGCACAGGCCTTTCAGCCCCATTCTCATCTTCCTGGGAAAGAACCGCACCAATGCCAACCCCAGAAGCGTCCGTCTGGAGAATGAACGGCTTGAGGAAATCAGGGGAAATGAGGACAGATGAAGATGTCAAAGCGTCTTTCAAGGCTTGGAAAGCCGAAGACTGCACCAGAGAAGGAGCGGGGAGTGCAGCAGACTTGATGTTCTTCCCGAGGAGGTCCGTGAGAGGAGCCGCCAGACTAGCAAACTGAGCAAAGAACCGGCGGTAATAACCCACCAACCCCAAGAAGGCCCTGAGTTCTTTTTTTGAAGAGGGGTAGGGTAAGGCTTTGATCGCTTCCAATTTCTCAGTCTGTGGCTTAATTTGTCCATCCCCCAAAAGATACCCAAGGTATTTGACCTGCTGAAAAGCAAATCGGGACTTCTTTGCATTAATGTGGAGATTGGCATCCTTTAGACTGGTCAGTATGTTCCCAAGGTGTTGTAAATGGTCATCCCAGGTTTTGCTGAATACTACAATGTCGTCCAAGTAGGCAGAGGCGTATTGCAAGTGGGGTGCCAGCAGCGTATCCATGACCCTCTGAAATGTTGCTGATGCCCCATGCAAACCAAAGGGAAGTACCGTGAAGTGGTAATGACCAGAGGGAGTTGAGAATGCTGTCTTTTCCATGTCTTTGGGAGCAAGGGGTATCTGCCAATATCCCTTGGTGAGATCTATGGTAGTGATATATCGAGCCTCTCCAAGGCTTTCCAGTAATTCATCGACCCTAGGCAAGGGGTATGCATCCTGTTTAGACACCCGATTAACGGCCCTGAAGTCGATGCAGAAGCGGATACTGCCATCAGGCTTCGGTACTAACACCACCGGTGAGCACCAGTTGCTGTGGGAAGGAACTATGATTCCAGACTTCAACATACTGTCTACCTCGGCCTGAAATGCCGAGCGTCTTGCCTCGGGAATTCGGTAGGGCTTCTGTTTTACCACTGTATTGGGGAGAGTTGGTATGCTGTGTTCCGCCAAGTGGGTACGGCCCGGTTGGTCTGAGAATACTGCTGAATGAGACAAGAGCAGTTTTCTAACCTCTTGTTGCTGGACATCAGATAAATCAGGATTGACAGGAGCAGCACTAACTGTATGGTCTGTATTGAGTACAGGAGATACCACATTGACTGTCTGAGGGGGTGGACCTAACCATTTTTTTAAGGATGTTAATATGGTACATTTGGGTCTTGCCTCTTCCTAACTGTACCAGATACGTAGTGCGTCCTATTTTCTTCAAGATTTTGAAGGGTCCCTGCCACTCCTTCCTCATTTTATGTGTAGAGGAGGGCAATAGAATCAAAACCCAGTCACCTACATCTAACACCCTCCACTTTGTACCACGATCATACAGGGTTTTCTGTTTGGTTTGGGCTACCGCTAAATGCTCGTGAGCAAGCGTTCTGAGTTTGTGTAGCCTGCTCTGGAGTTGTCTAGTGTAATCCAACAGGGCCTCAGCTTCCTGTGCTCCCTCAGTCTCCCAACTATCCTTCGTGATCTCCAGGACAGTTCTAGGGGGTCTTCCGAACAATAACTCAAATGGGGAGGTCCCTAGGCTGGCCTGTTTCTGGCTACGGAGTACAAAGAGGGCCAGGGGCAATAATTGGTCCCAGTTCTTTCCATCACCCGACAACAATTTTTTTAAGGTTAACTTAAGGGAGCCGTTGTATCGCTCAACCAAACCGTCTGTTTGTGGGTGATACACAGACGTCTTGATGTGTTTGATGTTTAGCTGTTTGCACACCTGTTGCATCAAACGGGAAACAAAAGGGGTGCCCTGATCAGTAACGATCTCTTTTGGAAAACCCATGCGAGAGAACACTTCAACTAGCCTCTGGGCTATCGCTACTGAAGTGGCTGATTTAAGGGGAAAAGCCTCGGGATAACGCGTGGCGTAATCAACCAAAACCAAGGTGTATTGATGTCCTCGGGAGGATTTCGGTAGAGGCCCAATTGAGTCCATTCCTATACGATCAAAGGGGACCCCTATTATAGGCATGGGTACCAAAGGGACAGGAGGTGGTGTGTAGGGGTTCCGTTTCTGACATATTCTACACTTCTGACAATATTTCTGTACTTGGGCGTAAATACCTGGACAGAAAAAGTGTCGCAATATTGATTGACTCGTCTTTTCTACCCCAGAGTGGCCAGCTAACAAATGGGCATGGCCAAAGAACAATATCTGATCACGAAAATCATTCGGGACCAGCAGTTGAGGTTCAGCATCAGCCTTGGCGAGTCTATAAAGCAGACCATTTTTTTCAAGAAAAGTGGGATAGGTCCTAGTGGTTGGATCCTGTCCGTTTCGTGCAACCTGCCATGCATTGGTGAGACTTGCATCGTTCAATTGGGCAGTCCTAAAGTGAGTGTCCCTGGCCCAGGGTTCTGCAGCTAACAAGGTATCATGGGGAAGGGATAGGTGGTGAAGGGTATCAAATAACAAAGCATTAAATGAAGGATTATCAGTCCCTATGATTATGGGTTCAGGTAAACCCGCCATAACTCCCACAACGACTTCCATATTTTTCCCTGAAGGCGTGTGAAGTGTGACTTTGGCTATAGGATACTCCTTAACGTCCCCATGGACACAACGGATACTGACCCGTTTCCCCGGAATGAGAGAGGAGCGGTCTACCAGCTCTTCCCTTATAACTGAATGTTTGCAACCGGAATCTAGTAATGCTCTTATACTAGTACCGTTCAGAGAGACATGTACATAAAAAGTGGTTCCGGTTTCTTGTGCATAGAGGATGGACCTCGGGGCATAGCTCACGTCCATAGGTTCGTCTTCTCTTTCTTTTTTTTTCCGACAAAACCGAGCAATATGCCCCCATTCGCCACAGTCATAGCATTGAGGTCCTGAATTGGGGAGTTCGGGTCATTGGAACCGCACCTTTGGAGGATCTGGGATGGGTTTCGGGAACCTTTTATCAGGTTTAACAGGAGGTATAACTTTGGGTGTTTTTTCGGGTTCCTTCATATAAGGTTTACCCTGAGCCCGGGCATAGCAAGTGGCCATTTCTATAGCATGCTCCAGGGTTAACCCTGCATGTTGTTTAAGCCACCTCTGGGTACTATAGTGTGGAAAAAGGTAGGGCTGATGACCTTTTTCAGAGTTGCCCGGCGTTAACCGCCTCTATACCCACTCAAGTTACCAAACAAAGAGGCAGGCGCTGGACTCTGGAAGGCAGGAAACAGAAGTTTTATTCCGACGGAGCAGAACACGTCAAATCAGACAACAGGGTATCTTCTCGAGGTGCTCTAACCGCATCTCTGAGGCCTGGCCTCTTATACACAAGTTTATTGCTTTATTACGTTAAACACATCTCTGTCACTACTTTGATGTAAGGAAAGACATCCTCGGAATCCCCGCTTCAGGCCCGTTCCCACACACATTTACAGTTGAAGTCCCCACCCCGGTCACAACAGGTGATGATTATCGCGCAGCTGGACATTCCGCCGATTCACGGAATGTATGTGGTCGATCGGATCTCATGGGTTGGGGGCTTTGATCAACTCATGGATCCTTTGATGGGGGAAGCTTCCTACCGTACAGGAGGGGGGCAATAACAGTATCCGCAGGGCCAGGTGGCGGCCTGGGAACGAGTAAGACAAACGGGCACAAAGGAAAGGGGGTTTTATCAAAGGATCCGGGACCATGAAAGGAATGGAGGGAGGTGTCGCGCTGGGAACAGGATGGGGTTCCGAGGTAGAGCTGCGCTGAAGAGGGGTTTATGACCCAAGGCATGTGAGAGCGGGGGCTGTCAGCGTGCGGGGGATGCTTTGCGAGGTCAGGAGAGAGAGAGAGAGAGAGACGCGCTGGCTATCAACGATGGGCAGAGAGGCCATGGTACTCAAAATGGCTGCCGCTTACGCGCACGAATGGGCTCGAAAAGGGGGCAAGATGGCGCTGATAATGTTGATGCTGCAGCCTAAGTTTTAACAGTCCTCCCTTTTCAACATATCTAGCCAGCTTGCCTACTCGATATCGATCTTCATTAAATTACTAACCTCGGCATCATACAATGCTCCCATGCGTTCATTTCCAAAGTCCACAGTCTTAGGGCAAATACAATTTGTACATAATGAACACAGAGGTGGCAGGCATTGAATTCCTAAGCATAGACCGCAAATTACAACTACAGGAATCAGGATAATGGTAAACAGTCTCCAGCCCCAGTTCTTAACAGTACTCCAGAACCATCCACCAAGTGACCATTCTTCCTGCTCCTGGTGGACTTCTGAAGAGAGTCTGTGGAGATGTTCGATGGCTTTGTACACTGAGGGTGAATTGTCCGGTATATATGTACAGCAGCTGGACCCAATAATGCGGCATGCTCCACCACGGTCCGCAAGAACCACATCTAGGACAAGGCGGTTCTGGAGAGCCACCAAGCGGACTGCTTGAAGCTCGGCGGTGTTATTAGCAAGGATACCAGCTGTGATGTTCATTGTTGTCTCAACTGCCTGAGTCAGATGTCGGATGGCACGGCTGTTTGCCATCGGGCCCCAGAGCGGAACAAGTCCCTTCATAGCTTCGAGGAACTGTGCTCCTGTTGAGTCGGCTTGTTCAATATCCTTGGCTCGTTTTTGTCTATGGTGATTCGCTGGAGCCACATAAGTCGGAGGAAGGATGAAGGAGATGAAACAAGTGCTCCCCCAGCCTTTGGGGAGCCAGGTGTAAGCCTTCGTGCCGCAGACGAAGTACATGTTTGGAGACGATACGAAGGAAGGTGGATCGGTGGAGTCCAAAGTTCTGGTAAAACGGCAAGCACTGCGGCCTACCAACTGTGTCCCAAGCCCTTTTATGCACATGTGGCCTGTGACGTTGATGACAGATAGAGCCACAGTCAGGGTGGCAGCCGTTTGTTTCCGTAGGTAGGAGAAGGTGGGTCTGGTTGGATTGTTGAACACCTGCATTTCAATTCGTTCTTTAGCAGGGATGTCCATGTGGATAGAGTCGTTGGAGGTCTGCGGGCAGAAGTGAGTCTTGGTTTTGTTTCGCCAGACCTCATGGAAGAAATGCGTTATGGTTTTGCTGGAGGTGGCATTGTCCTTATAGCTTTCTTGCAGGAGGATCAGCCAAGCAAGGCAGGAGCCGTGAATTGAGAAGGGTGAAGGGATGAAAGGTATTGAATGTCCAGTGGCATGGGGTAGCAACCCACAGATCCAGCAGTTGGTGGCATTGGTGGCAAGATTGTGCTGGTGCAGCAGCTGTACAAAGGAGTTATTCCAAAACTCCTTTCATCTCTCTCTGAGTTGAGGAGAGAGCGAAATCAGATGATGTTCCTTCATGGTGGTAGGCTGAGCAGTGGTCAGGAATGTTTCATGAGCAGGTGCATTCTCTTCCACAATCCAGAGTGTGGTCATGAGGAGAAAGCAGAAAAGGATTGCGATGAAAAGTGCAATTGTCTTTGAGCTGTGGAGTCTGTCTGTTTTTGGGTTTCTGTAGTGGGTATTTCCAGTTGCTTCCATCATCTTCTTATTTGGCGCTTCCATCATCTTCTTATCTGGCGCTTCCATCATCTTCAAGGTGCTCGGTAGCGGGCAGAACCACAGACTTCGTTTAGCTTCTCTCCGGGTGACCCTTGGTGGTGTTTAGGTCACCGTTCTGACATTTAACTTAGTCCGTGGTCTACTTAGCCGAAGCTCCCTCCTTTCGACGCAGGAAATACCCTTCTCTGGATGGCACAGTGGGATCAGAGAATTTTGCAAGTTCAAGTGCCTCGGTATCAGGATAGCAGTTCAGTGATGGTCGGTCCTTGTTCAGGAGCTCTTCCTGGTTGTCGATGCTTTCTGTTGTGGCCAAGGTCGAGGAGACCTTTTTGCAGTGGTGCGCGTGCAGCCAGTGCCGTTTCCCCTCCACTCGAAGAGCCGTCCGGGTGGTGATCAGTACTTGCCAGGGGCCCGTCCACCGGGGTTCCAAACTCTTCGCCCGTTGAAAATTTCGGATTAGTACATAATCCCCCGGTTGGATGTCGTGGCCCGGACCCCTGGAAGCATCGGGGATGGCCTGCTGCACCTGCTGATGAATGACAGACAGAGTTTCAGTCAATTTATACAGATAATCAGACATTAGGACGTCTGGGACGTCATGAATGGAAGTCGGTTTTGGTGCAGACCAGACGCTCATGGGCCGGCCGAAAACGACCTCGTAAGGTGTCAAGTGGTGTTTGGTGGGGGTGGAACGCATCGATAGCAATGCCAGGGGGAGAGCGTCTGGCCATTTCAGTCCTGTGGTAGCCACTATCTTGGCCAATTTTAGTTTTAATGTGGCATTGTGTCGTTCGACAAGTCCAGCAGACTGGGGGTGGAAGACTGCGTGGAACTTCTGCTTGATACCCAGCCCCTTTAAGATGAGCTGGATGACTTCGGCTATGAAGTGGGGGCCATTGTCGCTCCATAAAATTCGGCAAAGGCCGTAGCGAGGGAAGAATTCCTTTAACAGTTCTTTTGCAGTGGCCTTAGCAGTGTTGTCACGGGTTGGGTATGCCTCCACCCACTTGCTAAATGCACACACCACAACAAGTACATATTTCAGGCCTTGACATCTGTCTAGCTGGATGTAGTCCATCTGCAGGACTTCAAACGGGTGATTTGGGACCCTAAACCCTCCCCGGGGTACTACAGTTCCTTTCCCGGGGTTGTGTTGTAGGCATATCAAGCATTGTTGGACCAGACGTTTGGCGGAGTCTGTGATTTTATCATTGTGCCAAACTCTGGAGACAAGTTCAATCATGGGGGCTGATCCTATGTGAGCAGGGGAGTGTGCCATAGTCAGTATGGGAATCAGGTATGAGTCAGGTAGCAACCATTTGTTTGTGTCTTTTGTCCGCCAGTAGCCTTCGTCGTCTTTTAATCCCACCCGTGCCCATTCAGTCAATTCGTGTTGTGTGCTAGCCATTTGAATGTCTCTAATAGTGTCCCTAGCGTCGGTCCATTTTTCTGCTTGTGACCTGGTCACGTACATACGTGTTGTCGTCCTATTTTCAGCTGTCGTTCGAGCAGTGATGTCGGCTAGTGCATTTCCCTGTCCAATAATGTCTGTCACTTTCTTGTGTGCCTGGCATTTGATGACCGCAAGTCTTTTGGGGAGAAGGACAGCTTCGATCAGGGCGGAGACTAGATCTCAATGTAAGATGGGAGTGCCGTGTGAGGTCAAGAATCCCCTTTCCTTCCAAAAGAGCCCAAAATGGTGAACCACCCCGAAGGCGTACTGGCTGTCGGTGTAAATGTTCGCTGTCGTTCCTGCTGCTAGGATGCAGGCTCGTGTCAGGGCAATCAGTTCCGCTGCCTGAGCAGATCGTTGCGTGATGCGGGCTGTCTCGACTACAGTTCGAGCCGTGGCGACTGCATAGGCAGCTGAAGTGGTGCCATCGGGGAGTTTGATGCAAGAGCCGTCCACCCACAGCTCTCCGTCGGGGTCAGGAAAAGCCGTGTCTCTGAGGTCAATTCTACTTCTAGTCTGTTCGTCCGTGAGGGTCACACAGTCATGTACAGGGGGCGCATCGGGATCATTCTCTGGTAGGGGTAACATAGTTGCTGGGTTCAGGGTGGTGCATCTTTTCAGGGTGATATGGGGTGCAAGCAGAGTCAGTTCGTATCCAGTCAGTCGTGCACTCGTCAGGTGTTGTGTCTTGGTCTGGTTCAGGAGGGTGTCAACTGCATGGGGTACTAGTACCGTGAGGGAATTCGAGAGTACGATCCCCTCACTCTGTCGGATAGAGATAGCAGCGGCAGCTACAGCTCGAAGGCAGGCAGGTAAGGCTCTGGCTACAGGGTCAAGAGTGGCAGAGAGGTAAGCGCACGGTCGTTGCTTTGGGCCAATGGACTGGGTCAGGACAGATAAAGCGCACCCCTCCCTTTCGTGAGTGTAAAGGGAGAAGGGCTTAGTGTAATCAGGGGTACCTAGGACAGGGGCCGAACAAAGGGCATCTCGTAATTCCGTGAAGGAGGATTGGCATTCAGTAGTCCAAGGGAGGGGGGAAGGGACATCTTTGGCTAGCAGAGAAAGCAACGGTTTTACAATGAGACTGAAGTTTGGTAACCACTGTCGACGGAAGGAGGTGAGGCCTAGTAGGGAGCGAACCTGTTTCTGAGTCTTAGGGACAGGGGTGTCGAGAATGGTTTGGATCCGGTCGGTAGTGAGTTTCCTTCCGTCTTTGGACAGGAGGTGGCCTAAGTAAGTGACCTGGGGTTGGCAGAATTGCAACTTCTTTTTGGAAACCTTGTGGCCATTTTCCGCAAGGAAGTGTAGGAGTTGAATGGTGGCTGTGACTGCTAGTGGAGTGGTGTCAGCTGCCAAAAGGATGTCATCGACGTATTGTACTAACACCACTCCATCGGGTAACTGGACTTGATCCAGCTGTCTCTTGAGGGCCTGGCTGTAGATGCTGGGGCTTTCCGTGTAGCCTTGGGGTGCTCGGCAGAACCTATATGAGCGGGCTTTTAGGGTGAAGCTGAAGAGATATCGGCTGTCTGGGTGGATGGGGATAGAGAAAAATGCATTTTTGAGGTCAATGACAGTGAAGGTGGTGGAAGTAGAAGGGATCAAAGTCAGGATGGTGGTGATGTCTGAGACCACGGGGTACTGGGGTACAACCACTTTGTTGATCTCTCGAAGGTCAATGATAAAGCGGTATGCCTTCTCATCTCCCTCTCCTTGTTTCTTGATGATGGGCAAGATAGGGCTGTTGCAAACGTTGCTAACCACTTCCTCTACCACTCCTGTGTCTATCAGTGACTGAATAATCTTTACCAATGCCTTCTCGCCCTCGGGCGATATCCGATATTGTGGAAGTTTTGGGAGTATCGCGTCCGGTCGGACAGTAATGTGCACTGGGTCAATCATCATGCGCCCTACGTCCGAATCGGTCTTGGCCCACAGATACGGAGGCAGAGTGTCAAGCAGGGATGTGTCAGCGTCAGTGATGGAAAACATGCGTCGGGAAGGGCAATGTCTAAGTAGAACGGGGTTGTCGTATAGGAAAACTCGAACTCCGTCTTGAGAACATCTAATGGTCGCTCGGAAGTGTTTCAGTAAGTCAAGTCCCATAATGGCGTCAGGGCTATTGGAGGAAAGCAAAAACGTGGTGTCAGTGGTGTTGTTTTCTAAGTCGAAGAGGATCGGAGCGGACAAAGGGTTGGTGGAGGGCGTTCCATCGAAACCTGTCGATGTTATAAGTGAGCCAGACAAGGGTGCCCTTGGAATCAGTCGTTTAGATAACGCACTACGTGTTGCGCCAGTGTCTACCAGAAATGGAGACTTTGTACCCAGGACCTTAGCAGTGACATAAGGGCCTTGCTGGTCAACATAGAGCTCGACTGGATCCCTCCCTTGCCCTTGGCAGTCCTATGCAAAGTCGTGGGCGTCATCGTAGTCAGATTGCTGGCACTGGTTCTGTCTGGGTCGATCAAATGTATTTGGTCTGCTTAATCTATCGTTAGTCGTGTCATTTGCGGGCCCTCGTTGCTGTCCCCTATTTCTCAGTCCGCTTGCTATGTCCTTGGGGACCCTATTTCTGATTATTTCCAAAAGAACCGGGCACTGGGATTTCCAATGGCCGGATCCTTTACAGAAAGCACACTGGTCCTCTCTAATGTCTGTACGTCCAATGTGGGGAGTCGAAGTGCGGTCTTTGGGAGGTGCGGTCCTAGGGACATTCGTCTGATAGTTTCCCTTGTATTGGTCTCGTCCTATAGTCACCCCTTGCAGTTGTGCAATCATCACCCTCTCTTTCAAGTCTTTCTTCTTTTTCTCTGTTGCTCTATCGTTTTCATTTTTCTGATGTTCGTAATATTGGGCCATCTGAAGGATAGCCGCAGGTTTGGAGGCTGCCCAACTACTCTCGCTGGCCTGCAGTTTCTGGGAGACCTCTGGTGACAAACCCTTAACATAATTCTGGACAAACAGATGGTGTCCGGTTGCAGTGGTCATGTCCTGGCCGCTGTAATCGGAGAACACCGTTTCAAACCGGGAGAAGTAGTCCGATACATCCTCCTGGGGTTTCTGACGACAGGCCGTTACTATCGACCAGTCCACTTTCTTTTCTGGAATCACGGTTTTTAATTTTTGTACGATTTTATCTGGGAGGTCTAAAATGGATTTCAAAGGCTTCTGTCCCGGTTCTCGTTGTCTATCAATACCATCGAGTTGTGACCAGGTATGTCCAAACAGCTCAGGGTGGTCGACTTTCCGGATTTGCTTCCACACATCAGCTGGTAGACATAACCCGAAAAACAAGTCGATGTCAGCCAGGGTCATAATGGTTGAACCTAGGGCTGTACCTAATTCAGTATAGAAGGCAGTGGGGTTTTTACGTAGATCAGGCAGAGATTTCCGGAACGTCAGAATATCTTGCCGATCCCATGGCTGGTAGACCCAGTTGTACACTACCCTCCCTCTTGCATCTTTGTGATTGACATCATCGTTAGTTCCTTCACCTCGTGGAGGAACCCAGTAAGGGGCAGCCTCTCGTATCGGCATCATGGCGTTAGATCGCTCAGTTTGTGGTTCGGTTGCTACGGATGTCATGGGTTTAGCTTCCGATTCTTGTTCAGTGAGGTGGCGGAAAACCTCAAGCGTACGCGTAAGGAGGTCCGTCACATCACACTCACCCTCATCCCCGATATCGACCTTCCTGTACAGAGTCGTTAGGCTCTCGGGACCTTTGTCTCGATATCGGTCCTTGTATGCGTTCAAGACATGATAACACAGTCGTACGGTAAAATGACGTCTGTGACTCCCTGCATACGAGTTGAACATATCCGTGATGTACTCTTCACCTTCCTTTCTTTCTACCAATGTCCTCGCTATCTTGTCAATCCCTGCTCGCTCATCCTTGCTTAATCTGTTTGTTCTTGCGGAACCAGCCTTTCGGGTCTCAGGGTCGCCTAACGTTGTTGTTTGTGTAGTATCTAATACAAGGAGTTCGGCCGGCACAGAGGCCATGGGGGCCGAAGCTGTGGCGCTACTCTCGTTTGTGCTTGGGGGTAGTGGGTGCTGTGCTAAGGGTTGGGAAGGGGCGTATGGAGGGGGCATATAGATGATCGGAGGACCTAACAAAAGATCATCGTTGGCTCGTTGTTTCAAGGGCAATTCAGGATAGAGCGTAGAGGGCGTTCTAACCGGACACTGGTTTGATGTTTCTACCTCTGGTTTCTGTTTGGCTTCCTCTCTTTCCTTAATCTATTCTTCTAGTTTCTTAGCAGCTAGGTGGGCTGCCTTTCGCAGCTCTTTTCCCAACCTACTCTCATTTCTCTTTTTACGCTGTTCGGTTTCTTTGCGCCACATGCCAAGACTATCAAGCATAGTGGGCGTTGTCTTGTGTTTCCCACGGGCTGTTTCTAGCGCGCTTATTTTATCCTCATCAAAGGACCCTATCAGTGGCCACTGACTTTCTCGATCCTTTTTCGTATATTTATGCCACAGCTTGCTATATGCTATAGCGGTCAATCCATGCTTCATGAACATGTCCTTATTAGGGGTGCCTTCCAGTGGAGCCGGATGGTCCATCTCTAATAAGCGGTCCGGGCTAAACAGGCTACCAATCAGTGGGGACAAGACAGGCATGACGGATTACAATAGGGACAAAAGTCTGCACCACCTATCTTATCACTGCGTGCAAAGACTAGATAGAATATTTCTATTCTTCGTTGTTTGCAGGCGGTGAATACCTCAAAAGAACCAATATCGAACAGTCAATGTTCGGTCAATCAAACAATCAATGGGGAGAAAAAGTAGGCACGACGGGTTACAACGGGGACAAAAGTCTGCGTTACCTACCCTTTCACTACCTGCAAAGAGAGAACCTGTTCTTTCCTGTTTGCAGACAGAGAATCTCCAGAAAACAATCCGTAAACAATAGTTCGGGTCAAACAATCAATCAGTGGGGGAGAAAAGATAGGCACGACGGATTACAATGGGGACAAAAGTCTGCGTTGCCTATCCTTCACTGCTTGCAAAGAGAGAGCCTGTTGTTTCTCCGTTTGCAGACAGTGAATCTCCAAACAAATCAACAAAAGAGTAATACTAGTATTTTCCAAACAATCAAAACAATCACTTCGCAATTCGTCGTGTTTACACGACCTTACCCGGACCGCATGGACAGTTTCTTGTCTTCCGAATCCAGCGCCCGATCGTCCTCTATTCTTCGTGATCCTCGCGGCACTCCTGATGGTTCCCAGTCAGGACTGTAGATCACTCGAGAGAGGTCTGTTCGGAACGAGTGAAGTTCGGATGATCGGCTGTCAGACGAGGGTCTATCGGACAGGAGCTCTCCCGATCGTTGCAGTCGTTCACTCTGTCGTCGGGACCTCTCCCACTGGATCCACGAGTTGCTGATGGGCCCCACGTTTGGGACGCCAATTGTGGAAAAAGGTAGGGCTGATGACCTTTTTCAGAGTTGCCCGGCGTTAACCGCCTCTATACCCACTCAAGGTACCAAACAAAGAGGCAGGCGCTGGAGACTGGAAGGCAGGAAACAGAAGTTTTATTCCGACGGAGCAGAACACGTCAAATCAGACAACAGGGTATCTTCTCGAGGTGCTCTAACCGCATCTCTGAGGCCTGGCCTCTTATACACAAGTTTATTGCTTTATTACGTTAAACACATCTCTGTCACTACTTTGATGTAAGGAAAGACATCCTCGGAATCCCCGCTTCAGGCCCGTTCCCACACACATTTACAGTTGAAGTCCCCACCCCGGTCACAACAGGTGATGATTATCGCGCAGCTGGACATTCCGCCGATTCACAGAATGTATGTGGTCGATCGGATCTCATGGGGTGGGGGCTTTGATCAACTCATGGATCCTTTGATGGGGGAAGCTTCCTACTGTACAGGAGGGGGGCAATAACAGTATCCGCAGGGCCAGGTGGCGGCCTGGGAACGAGTAAGACAAACGGGCACAAAGGAAAAGGGGTTTTATCAAAGGATCCGGGACCATGGAAGGAATGGAGGGAGGTGTCACGCTGGGAACAGGATGGGGTTCCGAGGCAGAGCTGCGCTGAAGAGGGGTTTATGACCCAAGGCATGTGAGAGCGGGGGCTGTCAGCGTGCGGGGGATGCTTTGCGAGGTCAGGAGAGAGAGAGAGAGAGAGAGACGCGCTGGCTATCAACGATGGGCAGAGAGGCCATGGTACTCAAAATGGCTGCCGCTTACGCGCACGAATGGGCTCGAAAAGGGGGCAAGATGGCGCCGATAATGTTTATGCTGCAGTCTAAGTTTTAACAATAGGGAAGTGCTTCGATGAACTGTTCAAGATATACTTTGTTCATAATGGCGTCGATGTTTCCTTCATGGGGTTTTAGCCATAAGTCCGCGGATTCCTTTAATTTGAAAAACAAGGTTTTGGGCAAATCCCCGGGTGACCCTTTCTCTTGACGAAACCGCAGTCGATGGGTTTCCTCGTCTACACCCAGTCTATCGAGGATATACTGTTTCACAACCGCATAGGCAGTTGTTCCATCTCGGTTTACTGTTTGATAAGCTGCCTGGGCCTCACCGGTTAGCAATGGCACCAAATAGAAGGGCCACCTATCGCCAGGCCAGGAACTAGCTCTTGCCGCTCTTTCAAAGTTCAAAAAGAAAGCAAGGGGGTCTTCGCCTGGACTAAACTTCTGTAGCGGTACAACAGTGCCCGGAGGTGGGGCTGTAGCCCTTCCCTGTCCTATTACAGTCATTAGTTGTGTTTGGCCCTCCGCCAATTTTAGAATGTTATCGGACTGCGTTTGGATGGCTTGGGAAAATGCAGTTCGGTCTGCTTCCATTTGGGTTAAGAGTTCCTCCATTCTGTATCGGATGGCGTGGTTCACTGCTTGATCCGAGTCACGGCACCACTTGTGGGGAACGGGGTCGGGAGAATGAGAGTCGCCACGAGTGTGAGTCTATCTTTAACCACTTTATTCGGTTTGAAAACACCGAGGTAGGTTCAAAAAGGATTTAGAACACAGTATCCGTGAGGGTATAAACAATAAAGGTGGAGTCTCTCCGTTGGGGAACTTCCGAAGTCTTCGGTTCCAATCTTGAGGCAGCTGGAGATGGCCACAGGTCCGGAGATGCACTCGGGAAAAGGAAAAGAAAAGCAGCCACGTTAGGGGCTGGGGTCGGTATCTACAACAGGAGTGAGGAGGGTAGGGTAGTGAGGGATCACCAGGGTGCTACCACCAACTCTAGCAGTCTGGGAGTGTAGACGGCCGGCAAAGTACGACGATAGTGACCACCCTCAGGCTACCCCGTCCCACCCCGTGATTTGAACAACCCTTGAAAACGCCCTCGTACCTTGTGGAGCCACACTTCTCCCCTGGAAGTGTGGCGGGGCGGCTCGTGGTATCGTCGGCCTCCTGGCTTGTCGTCACTCAGCTCCAGGGGTCCCAGCAGCGGTTCCACGACAGTTCCTCCGTCTTCATCCGTGGCGTCCTCCTCGTGCTTCGGCTGGCGTTCCGAAGGTTCCGCGCCGACAGTCCAAGACGGGGCTTCCTTAAACGCCCCCAGCTCTTCCGATTGGTCAGTGACAGATGACGTCCTTTCAGCTGATTGGCCGATCGTTGCAGAACATGCCCCTAGCGTCATAGAAGCTGGATACAGTGACGCACGTCAGTGAGGCAAAGCCGGGGAAACCCAGGAAACGTCCAAAGGATCCTGCGGACGGGGTGGAAAGGAAGAAACGTTAGCAAGAACACCCCGTCCGTCCGTATCAGGAAGCTCATCTAAGTCAGGGAGCTCTGCTTCATGACAGCGTGTTAGACAGGCGCGGGCAGTCATCACCTGGAGCGGCTTAGTCGGCGGTGGGGCAGTCCCTGGTAGCAGCATGCTGTGGATAGTAGGTGTTTGAATGTGCCCGGTCGTGATGATCAGTTCCCTTGGTGCCCGGCCTGCCGTCCAATGGGACACCCATTGCAAATGGGAGGCCAAGAAGTACGCCTCAAAGGTTGGGGCCGCTAGACCTCCTTGGTCAAGGGGCAGTTGCAGTTTTGCAAGGGCAATACGCCGGCGGCCAGAGCCCCAGATGAGGATCTCCAGCAGGGTGTTGAGCTCAGGAAAAAGGGATCGTGGGGGAACCACGGAGAGATTGGAAAAGAAATATAGCAGTCGCGGAACGAGGATCATTTTTGGGATCGCTTTCTTCCCTGTGACTGCCAGTGGGAGATCTTTCCAAAAGTAGGCGGAGGATCTAATGCCAGCCATCAGTTTGCGGTAGTTGCCCTCGTATATAGTTCCTGCGGCGTATGATATAGCCGAATTCCTAGGTATCTGACCGCCTGGGGGCTCCATGAGATGTCCACGTTACCCAGTCGTAACTGACAGTGGGGCAGGGGCTGCACCAAAGGATATACAGTGGATTTGGGCCAGTTGACTTTGAGTCCCGCCACTTCCTCAAGGTCTTGTAAAATGCGTAGTATAGGGGATAGGTCTGCTGTAATATCCCGGGCATAAATGAGCTCATAATCAGCGTATAGTGACACTGCATGGGTGGAGTTGGTGATTGGGATACTCCATTCTTTGCCCGCGGCACGGAGGTGGATTGCCAAAGGCTCCATTGCCATGGAGAAAAGTAGGGAGGAGAGTGGACAGCCTTGTCTGGTGCCCCGGCGGACTGGGAAGGAGGCAGAAATAAGGGGGCCTAGTCTCGCTTTGGAGCTGGGCGCGGAGTAGATGAGCTTAGTGTAGGCTAGTAGACGGGGTCCTATGCCCATGCGTTGCAGGACCCGAAATAAGTAGCCAACAAGAGGGCGTCAAAAGCTTTTTCGAGGTCCAACACCAGACACGCTGCCCGGGGGAATCGATCACGTATCTGGTCCTGCATGTGAAACAGCCGCCGGATGTTGTAAGAGGTATTTCTGCCCTGAACGAATCCATTCTGATCCGGGTGGATCAGGTGCGGAAGGACCGTGGCGTACCTATCTGCCAGGATTTTTCCATAAATGTTATAGTCTGCAGGCAGTAAGGCTATGGGCCGATAGGAGCCCAGTCAGTGGGGGCCCTATCTGGCTTAAGAAGGGACACTATGACTGATTCGCACATGGATTGGGGTAAAGCACCCCCATCTAGGGCTGCCTGGAATTGCAACTCCAGCTGGGGGACCAATTGGGACGCGAAAGCGTGGTAAAATTCTAGTGGAAGGCCGTCTAAACCAGGGGCCTTGCGGGTAGATACTGCCTTCATTGCATGTCTGATTTCCATCGCCTTCATGGGCCCGTCGAGGTCTTGGCGGGTGTCGCGGTCTATGTGGGGTAGCTGGAATCGATCTATAAAATAGGAAAGGGTTTCCTCAAGTGCCTGGGTGGGACTGGCATATATTAGTGTGTAGTGCTCATGAAAGGCTTTTAGGATCAAGTCCTGTGAGTATAAAAAAGTGTCTTGAGCATTACAGATGGCCGTGATGAACGGAAGGGTTGAGTTCTGCTTAACGAGCCATGCCAATAATGTGCCCGCCCTGTCTCCCTCTTTATGGACACGGGCCGCATACGCCGCAAAGTTATATCGGCGCATACTTGCCAACTCCTCCTCATAGGCAGTTTTGGCTCTAGCAATCTGGGCCGGTGTGGCGTTATCCGGGTTGGCCTCTTTGGTAAGGTCGGCCAGCGCTTGTTCTGCACTTTTGATGTTGCGCTCCAGGACCCGTCGGACTCCCGTAATGTGACGAATGTAGGTACCACGCATTACGACTTTAAAGGAATCCCACTCCTGTGCGTGTGTAGTGACCGTGTTTGTGTTTTCTTGGAAGTAATGGTGTATGTGGTCCGCTTGAGTTTGTTTAAAAACCGGGCTGTCAAGACAGTCCCTAGGGAGGCGCCAAGTAGGGACAGGGGGGTGCGGAAGGCACCATCGGATCGTTATCGTGTGGGCGTCGTGATCTGATATGGTTCTGCCTAGATAGTCCGTGCAGGTAGGATAGAGGGGGAGCAGAGGAAACAGTCCAGGCGCACCCTAAGGTCATGAGGCCTTGAATGGAACGAATAATATATATATATATACATATATAATTATCATTATTTTATGTTTCTACATTTTTTCAGTGTGAATGAAGCCAGGACAACTTAACACCACCTACAGAAATATGTAATGTAAAATAAATAGAAATATCTACAAGCCATTGTACCCGGCTCACATCTCTTAGAAATAAGTTCATCCTGGAATCGCTGCACTGTATATTCAAATTTTCCCAAACATTCTTTGTTTTATTGGTAATGGGCAAAAACTCTGAATCATCTCATAACCAGCGGCTATAAGTTGGCTGCTCTTCAAGATTGTCCCTCTCTCTACGCTGTAACTAGGAGTGTGGAAGGAAAGGCTGTAAGGATGTCTGTATTTTTATAACACACAACAACATATAAATACCATTCAAAAACATGTAAATATTTCAAAACATATCAACAGTTAGGAAAGCACAAATGATGCACATTTTTTTGTAATTCTGAATTGTGAAGGAAACAAATATTTTAATAGGATCAAAACAAATCAAGATGCTATACTTGGTGATGTGCAAATTCGAAGTATTTGTAGAAACCCGATTTCCACACATTATTGTTTGTGCGGTATATGTGTGAGAAAGTACCCCTTGCCATAGATTATAAGGATATTGCAAGTGACTGAGGAGTTCCACGACCATATAAAGGAACGAGGCTGAATGCCTAGTTCCTTTATAAGGTTATGGAACTCAGAGGTGAATTGCAATATCCTTATTATGTACAGCAAGAGGTACTTTATTCCTTTTCAATACATGGTCAACCAATTACCTTTCCCACAAACCACTTAAATCCTTGGTGTATAGCTCTTTCATATGGAAAAGAGAGAGTATGTTTGCAAACTTGAAGAATAAAAATAGAATCGCTACTGCAATTTTAAGCATGTCAGAAAAGCTATCCATTATCTGTTGTAAGAAGATATTAGGAGCAGTTTGATACAAGTTCGTTTTTTTGTTTGTTTTTAAAGGTGCAGTACAAACATGCAGAAATATTCTAACTATTCCTTAATTATCCAAGGAGAGCAAAAAAGATGCATGTTGCCATAAATCTTTCCTTTCTTCTTGTCAATGTACAGCTAGAAAAACAGAGCAGAAAGAAAAGCAATGCTTAATGTTTCCTTCTTTAAACAGCTGCTTTAATTATGCTTCGTGTTCTGACCTTCCTTTCCCCTGGCTGTGGGTTCTGGCAGCAGGCACTGTGGCATCAGAACTCAACTGTAATAAGTTATTACAGTTGAGTTCTGTGGTCACTTCCTTATTATTAGCGACTGGATGGGCCACACCCCGCTAAATATTAAGAAATTGGACGCAGGTTTTTATACAGAGCTTGCAGAATCCCATGTAATATATAGTTTTACTTTATAACCAATTTTATTGATTTTTGTGAAAAAGCAAACAAAAAGAAAAGCGAAGACCAGCAGCAAGTAAAGACATCAATGCACAGCAGAAATCTGGAGTCGTTATGGCATCAAATACATCCTGGATAATCATAGAACATGAAAGAGAACAGAGTAACGTCCACCACGGGCCCACAGCCGCCCAAGGGGAGCATCAGTCCTCTAACAACCCCACCCATTTGCCCCACATCTTGCGATATTTTTTTGGGAATCCTCTGGCTTCTCACAACGCCTTTTCCTGGGCCACATACCAATCCACCCCCCTGCGCCATCGTGTGTATTATATAGTTTTATCACTTAGTGTAGGTCAGTGCGAATTTTTGTTGCTATTTCAATGGAAAATGTGCTGTCTATAAATGACAGTGAGCGACCACACCATACTTTAGCAGTATATATGTGCTTAAAATGTACTGCCAGCTACATGCCACACCCATAGCAATCTTCTGCTGAATTGGCATGGCTTTTTTGTCACACTGGTTCTTTGTGTAAAGCAATTTTTCACAGTTCCTATGACTTCAGTTGGATGTATGTCAGTACAACGCGATCTTTTAGATCGCGATACTTGACATTGCGGGCATTATAACGCAAGTCGTTACAACGACTTGCGTTGGAGGGCGCTGATTTTGGAATATTATAATTTTATATTCCAACACCAGTCCACGTAACAGTAGGGAAGGTGTTGGAATATAAAATTACAACATTCCTTGTCCAACAGCGCCATCCAGAAACGACTTGCGTTGTAATGGCATCGTTGTGAAGGCACTGCGGTGAAAACATCGCATTGTAAATGATGCGCCCCACTTCAGTTATATAACATTGATGCCGTCATCCCCATTGCAAACATTGTTCCAGCATCACTGGGGTTGAGTGAAGAAATTGGTGTGCTCATGTACGGGGAGGTGATTTTCAAGTGTCTTTTTGTAGTTACCTATTGGAGCTGATCTTAAGCAGATAGGTTGTGTACCTGTGATTGGAAACTGGTGGGAAAATATAGTGACTCCCGAAGTGGTGCAGGGAGTGCCCTAAGGCTCTACCCCACAATGAGGAGAGCCAACATTATGGAGGCGTGGACGATGATTGAGAGATGGAGGACTAGTGGGAGGTAGCCATATTTCTGAGCTGGCCTGTCACCTCACTTCCCGTGCCTAGTGTTGCGTGTGGGATCTTGCGGCAACTGGGGGCGGCGGGGAGGCGGCATCAGTCATCGTCTTCTAGGTTGGGCCTTTTCCAGTACGTGGGCAGTGACTCCTGCAGCAATTGAGCGCCATTATGATGATGGTACAGCACAACTGGACTTTAGAGTGACACTAATCCATGTTTGTTGGTGCAGTACAGGGTCATTTAAGAGTGCAACAGGACTTGGAAGTTGCGCACTGTAAAGCGCTTTAGCATTTAATGTTCACATGTGCTATTTGGGCATTTTAAAAAGAGCTCAACGTAAAGTTTTGGGCGCAAACATGCGTTTGGGGATGCATTAAAGTACTGCTTCCCAGCAGCCACGCACCTCATTGACGTGTGCAATTGTTTTTACCTTGAAGAAGAAGAAAAAAGGTTGACAAGCACAATTCTAGTTATACACTATTCTTTCAATTTATCTTTTGATGGGTACTTTTGGGTAATGTCTCCTGATCAAGAGATGTTCGGCTAGTTAATAGCTAATGATGCGTTTTCCTCAATGGCAAACACGTCCCCAATAAGTACTCCTATGGTTCAATTTCGAAAATTAGACCATTAATCCATTGTAATTAAAATTTAAAATTATTTGTCTTTGCAATTTTTTCCAAAGCATATGTAATGTTTATATCACATTATGTCGTCATCACATTCCGTCGTCGGCAAATACTTGTGATAGAAAGCCCAGGGCATTTCGGGCTTGGCCTTTCGTCAGGGTATTTTTCCTGAGGTGTGAGGGTAACCTCTTATTCATAAAGTCCAGTAAACACACCCAGCGTTTGCTTTGGAATAGACTGTGTGATGCTCCAGAGAACCCCACTGCAAGCCTCGCTAAAGATGACTTCCCTTCTCCCATCTATCCTCCGATATACAATTGTAAATCAGTCAGTCAGCTCAATAACTTGATCTTCCAAATGAAAATGTCTCTAAAATCCAAATTAAGGGGCCGATTAGGATGGCGGACGGACCTGTGTCTGTCCGCCATCCCAGAGGAGGAGGGACCGTCCGCAGGGGCAGCAGCGGTCCCTCCGTGCTAATTAGGATGTGACCGCCACCCTGGCGGTCACATCCTGTATTTTTAACATTGCGGCGGGTGCTGCTTGAAGCAGCACGCGCCGCAATGTTAAAAAAACTATGTTTACCTTTGCATGCACGAAGCTGCAGGCACCGCGTGGTGCCTGCCGCTTCGTGCACGCAAAGGCAGGGGGGTACCATAGGTACCCCCCATGTGCACCCCCATCCCCCCTTCACCCCTGGGGGCCCGCAACGGGCCCCTGAAGACAACACTGTATGCCTTTCCACGGCGGAAATGCCACAGTGGAAAGGCATATGACCGCATCTATCCTAATATGGCTGGCGGTGTCTGATAGAGACCGCCCCCCATGTTAGTGCTTTTCCGCCCGCCGCGGATAAGCGGCGGATGGAAAATAGATCCCCCAGCCATCCTAATCTGGCGGGGGTCTTTTTCCAGTCCGCATCGGATAATCCGCATCCTCCGGGCCGGCTGTGGCTTCCGCCGGCCCGGAGGATCGGATTATCCGCAATCATAATCTGCCCCATAGTTAGTCACTCTGCTCAATAATTTGATCCTCTAAACGAAGATATCACTTTTGGATTTCGTTCTTCAGCTCACTCCCCGCCTCGTTTTGTATTGAGCTTGTTGGTCGATAGGTTCTGGTTCTCACTTCCGACGTCACTTTTGCTCTCACCATCTGTGACTTCCTCGGGCCCACTTTCAACATTATGGAGGCGTACACGGTGATTGAGAGATGGAGGATTACTGCGAGGTAGCCATGTTTCTGAGCTGACCTGTCACCTCCCTTCCCGTGTCTAGTGTTGCGTGTGGAATCTTGCGGCATCTGGGGGCGGCGGTGAGGTGGCATCAGCCATCGTCTTCTAGGTTGGAACTTTTCCCATAGGTGTACAGTGACTCCTGCAGCAATTGGTCACCATTATGATCATTATACAGCGCGACTGGGCTTTAGAGTGACACTACCCCATGGTTGTTGGTGAAGTACGGGGTCATTTAAGAGTGCAACAGCACATAGAAGTTGCGCACTGTAAAGCGCTTTGGCATTTAATGTTCACATGCGCTATTTTGGGCATTTTAAAAAGAGCGCAATGTAAAATTTTGCATGCAAAAAGTGCTTTTGGAGAGGCACTACAGTGCTGTTTCCCAGCAGCCAACTACCTCATTGACTTGTGCAATTGTTTTCACCCTCACTTTCCTCTTTCTGTGCAGTGTCTTGTTGTGATTTGCAACTATTTCCCTTGAGGAACCTTAGTACTTTGGAAACCCCCACCTCGTCATTGTAGTTTGCTTCTGCTACGCCCCGGCTTGTGTCTGGACAGAGGAGGTAAAGAAAAGGGCGGAAGATTGAATTGCTTGATGCTGGAGTGTTTTCACTAGGGTTACAATTTGCTTACATTATATGGGTTGGCTAGTCTAGACTCCTCGGGGGAGTTGTTTGGCATTATTGACGCCGACAGTCATTGGTAGCGAGGCTGGTGTAGTGCCCACAACTGTGGAAGAGGCGGAGCGGCCCAGGTAGACAGTGGTATCCTCTAGAGCTGCTTTTCCACCTGCAGCAAAGAGGCTGAAGAAGGGGCCTGGGTCAGGCGGGGTTGGTGCGAGCTCTACACCTCCACGGCTTGTGGTCAGTAGCAGTGGAACAAGCGCTAGCACAGTAACTGAAGGGGATGGGAGTGCGGGGTAGTGCTCCCCACTGCGTCAGTGGTCTGTGCTGGAGGTGTGGCGGGGGTCATCAGTTAACAGTAGCATCCTGCAGAGCAGCAATAATTGCATGGCCGTGAGTGGAACTGCCCCTCCTCAAGGGTGATACTTAATGGTAGTGGGCTACTAGTAATGTCACCCTCAGCATCACAGTCTGACTTAGTATTCAGCTTGTGGAGTATTCTTCCTTGTCTCTCAAGGTTGTCTATGGTGCTTACATGAGGCATTTCTTGAGGGATACCTGTAGAGGAAAGCTTGGCCAAGGCGAGAAGACTGGTGACTCTTTTTGGTTACTGGGGCCAGGGACAGGTGGAAGCAGTGCAGCAACTGACCTAGGGGAGCGCTACGTCCAAGATGAGGTCTGCACCCATACACCAACTGGCCTCCCAGGTAACAAAGGCAGGTGATGGCTATGGTTTTAGTGAGCAAACTGCCCTCGGGGCAGGTGAAGTTCAGAAGATTGTGACCTAGGAGGCACTTTCAAAAGGTACTGAAATTCCCTTGCTTACTATGGGATTGGGCTCAATCCAATCTGAGTTGGAACAACTGGGTGTGCATTTTCTACAGAAATGGAAGAAAGAAATACTAAGAGTTCCTCTGTGGAGAGGTTTAGCTTCATATTAGAGTCCCCATTGGATGACAAGTCAAAGCACTGTAAGGCGAGCTCTCATTCTAGGGATTGCTCACAAAGGTAGCGCCAAACCCAAGGTGGATCAAACCTCAGTGATTTGGGTGAGAGGTTTCACAATTTGTCTGGGGGTATTGGTAGAGAAGTTCCCTGATTTGGGAGTCAGCTAGCCTGTTATCAGAGCAAAATTGTGTGTGTATATGAGGAATATGGGGGCAATTGCTGGAAAGAGAAACAGGACCTTTAGGAAGAAGATCCCATGTCATAGTTTATTTTGCAATCAGGCGTTGGTGAATGCACGATTACGCCGCCTGATGCTGAAGAAACCAGAGAGGTTATCACACCAATCTGTTTGGCCTTCGCACGATGGGGGAATGGGCGAGGAGAGGGGCATGTTGAGAATACAACAAAAATATATGTAGTTGGTCTACAGGTACCTGCAAGTTCAAGCACAATTATTCCTTTTGAGCAGACCCTCCCGCCCAATCTAAATGCTTTAAAAAAGAAAGGCATAAGTGTATTCAAAAGCAGTGAGAGATAACTTCTCTTCATGGAGGTTCCTTCCCCAGTTGATTTACAGGTTTTAATCCCTTGGTTGAGTATGTACGACAGTGGCCAACCAGCATAACTGCTATGCAATGGTTTCAGATTTAACTTCAAGATTCCAATGCAGGGCTCCATCGGGGTACCAATGTGCAAGAATACTCAATCTTTGAAGGTTAACCTGGAGGTGGCCAGCCAAATATTGACAAGAAGAGGTTGGAGGTGGGAAGCGGGTCATTTTGGGGCATACTACTTGAGAATTTGTGTTCTCTGTTTGGCACGGTACCCAAGAAAGAGCTAAGTTTCACCTCGATCACAACTATCCACGAGGGAACTCCATTAATGAGGCCATTTTCTATGTGCTTACTCTGTCTATTATTCAAACAGGCTTCTTTTGACTAGGCTATTGTTGGCTCTTTTTACCATTACAAGGGATGATTGATGGATCTTAGTCTTTAAGGATGAGAGTCATAAGCATAAATACAAAATTTCATCCAGAGAATATAGAAAGGAGAATTTACACACGAAAATCCACCCAAGACAAGGTTCCAAGTTCAAACAATGAAGGTTTATTTTGAAAATTAAGAACAGTTACGGAAGGCAAAAAGGTATATGGTTACCCAATTCAATTTAAAATATTCATAATGCACATGAATGCTTAATATCTAGGGCAGTGGAAGTTGAGCCCTAATCACTCATTTATCCAATTACAGGATAGGTCTACCACAAATCAAATAATGAGCCGAAGGGCGTTTGTCATGTGGCCTGCTCAAATAAAGCAGGAGGGAAGAACATGAAAAAAGTACAGTTCAATAAACAGAATAATGTGGACTCTGCTCTCTAAAGATGACGCAGAAAGAGACCTGTCTTGCATCCCAAATGAAGAGTTTGTATACACTTTTAGACTGCAACATTGTACAGTCAGTGTGCTATGATGCAAAAGATGCATTCAGTTAATCAATAGTAAAACACAAAACACATCACATGAACATAACCTTTGCTCTACTACAAATGAATAACACTACTTTATGTCCTACAACAGAAAACACAATCACATTCAAAATATAAACAACATCTTCGTCAAACGAAATTGCCTTCAATGGTATACAGTCAATCTTTTCTTCCTTCAAGAGCATCATAAACGCATAATAACAAATATTTAATTGATACAATGCATACAAGACTGTAGAGCTAACTCAATTTCTTAAATTATGAAGATCATGTTTGAGTCTTTTGTCGCTCAACAAGGGAAAGAGAAAGAAATTATAGTGTTTTACTTTGCACTCTCTTGAAACTGGAATAGGCCCACTCATGTCAACTAAAGAACTTTGCCATTCTTAATACGATACAAACAAACCATTTGGGTCTATCCTATATTAATTTAATCACTGAATTATGACATTTGAACTTTGCGCTCACGCCATCAGCATGCTACAGTCTTTGGTTCCAGGGACACTATTGGCTAAGGCCAATATCGAATCAACCAGTCCACCCAGAAGATTTTCACCTTTTGGATTTCCAGTTTGAAGGGGTTGTATTACTTTGACAAACGCATGGGGTTGGGCTGTTTGGTATCGTGTTTTTATTTTGAGAAGTTCAGCTCATTTTTAGAGTGGGTTTTCAATCAGGCAACAGGTTTGCCATTGGTCTTGCACTACCTGAGTAATTTTCTATTTCTTCAGCCACAAGTGTCAGGTATTGCAAGGAGTCTCTGGTGCCATTTGTTGAGCTAGTGGGGCAGTTTGGTGTGCTATGGAAACAAGAAAAGACATGTGGGCCTGTCATAATATTGACTTTTTTAACCCCTTGCATGCTTGTGACGGAACCGTTCCGTCACAAGCCTCGGGTGAGCTGTGCTCGTGACGGAATGGTTCCGTCACGGCCCGCTCGCCGCGCCTGCGCGGCGCGAATTCCACGCCTGCGCTGACGAAATAATGGGCGGGTGGGTTCGTGACACAACCGTTCCGTCACAAGCACAGCTCACCCGCGAGCCGTGACGGAGCGGTTCCGTCACAAGCACGGAACCGACGCGCGGCCGCCCCACCCCCTTAGTGCGGCAGCGGAATAGCCGCCGCAGCGAAGGGGTTAATGGATTGAGTTGTACTCTAACAGGCATATGCAGGCTTTCAAGAAATCCATAAGTGTGTTTGAAGGCAAGGAAGGTACCATAGCATCACCGCTAAGTGTTATTGGGGCATCATACCCATATGTATCATACCAATGGGTCACCCGTTATCTAAATCTATTGCACAGGCAATGTCTGGATGTAAGAAGCAACATCACCGGATAAGCTGGTCAGTAGAGGTGAAGCATGATTGAAGAATCTGGATGGCCTTTTCAGAAAAATTCAAAAGATCAGTGGTCTGGCCCACTCCCCCTAGAATCCGCCAAGAGTTGGACCTATTCCTAAATGCAGCTGGAAGTGTGGATTTTGGAGCGATCAGTGATCCTGGGCCAGTAATTGTGTGCACAGAAGTGGCCGGCTGGATGGTTTGAATCCCCTTTGATGAAGGCTGTGGCTTCTATTCAATTGTTCCCCATTTTAGCAGCCCTGACTTTATGACCTCATTTTTGTGATCGGTCTGTGGTATTCTGGATAGACAGCAGGGCAGTGGTAGACCCCATAAACCAGCAGCATATGAATTGGAGGATGGTGCACAGGGTGCTAGAAGTCACCATTCTGTTCTGTTTAAAGAATAATGTCACATTTAGGTCCAAGCATATAGCTGGGATGATGAGTGATGGCGCTGATGCTCCGACTTGCTCCAAGCTACAGGAATCCAGACATTTTCAGCAGTGGTAGTACCAAAGACCATTTCCCAACCAACTATGGAGGTTTGGTAACCTGTCCTACCAGACCTTGTGGCAGCCAGTTTAACGCCTAAATCCAAAAATGCCTAAGAAGGAGCAAGATATTTGTGTTTCATGGACAATCGAGATGGGGAAATTGTTTTCTGAGGCATCCTAGATGCATACCCCTTATTCCTGAAACAGGTAGGTCAGCGGCTTATGTAAGGCAGCATGTATCAGCAATGTCCTTCTTTGCTAAGTTGACAGGGGCAAGGGAATGGATATGACTAACTCCCTTCTCATTCAGATAACTATGAAATTTTGGCAAAAGCTTGAAGTGATTTGGCCTTGGCATCTCACTAGGAACAAGGCACATAGAATTCCAGTTTCGCATGGATCTCAAAGGGGGTGTTTGGAGTATTTTTAAAAAACTGTATTTTTCCTGGGGGTTGGGTTAGATGTTTTCCTGGCTCTTATTAGCCTTCCATACCTACTGTTTTCTCTAATGGTCTGTGGCCCTTTTGGGAGGGGGGGTGGGTGCGGTTTGCACCAGGAGACAATGCCGGGGGTGCCCAGGTGATCTCTCCGTCAGGTGCTGGGTGTACCCCAGGTGAGTTGCTCTGGGGGGTGGGCCTCTAGTATAAGTGAATAGAGGCTGGATTCTGATAAGAGCAGACTTCTTTTGCTCTGAGGTGGAACCCATTGTGGGTCAGGGATAGTATGGGGAGCTGGGGTAACCAGGTGGAAAGCCAAACCATGAGTTTACTAATTGTTTTGATGTACAATGAGGGGTGGGATTGCAGGTGACTCGATGTCTAGGTGTTTGGGGAACAGAATTTGTGTCATAACCCTGTAAAATCGGTGTGCTGTGCGATGATAAGTTGATGAAACATGTTTATGTTAATAAACAAGGGCTTAGATGATATTCTCCAACCGAAAAACAATAACTCTGGTCTCAGGTTGTTATTTGATGGTATTAGGTGCAAGAAAGGGTAAGGGGGAACCCAGTCAACGTGTCCCCTCCATATAGAGTTTGGCTGTAGGAGAGCAAACTGGCCTATATCCTTATGGACCAAGTGGCCGAACATCTAGTTTATCAAAGTCTGCAGGACTGGTTCCCTGCTGATTTTGGTCCAGAACAGTGTGTCATGGCAGCACACCAACTTTCCAGCATCCATGTCTATGGAGTGCTGGCCTTGACTTTAAGAGCCCTTTCTCTCTAAACGCAAATTGCGTTGTACACCTTGTTGTCACATATTTTAAAAGATCTCAAAAGCACGGTGGCGTGGGGTCCTTGTTGCTATTCATGTGGTTGACATTGCCATTGTGTCCCATTTTGTTCAAATATGTACTGTTTCTTATTTAGTGCTCATTGGAGGAGCAATGCTTGCTGCTTTGAAAGAAGTTAAAATGTTGGCATGCATGCACTATATAGTTCAGTTCCGGTTCAGCCTCTACGGCTATCCGCCATGTGCCTTGGCTCAGGCAACCTTTCTCTCTTGGTCCACAGACGCCAAGGTACACGTTGGTAATTACGAATGCTGGAGCGGGGCCAAAACACACATTTTGAGACTCATTTATTCACTTGCAGCACAGACTGCTCTTTGGACAAACACGGAAGCATTGTACAATATCAATAATTAACTGCTTACAAAATGGCACTTTTACACTCCTTTGATGAATGCCAAAACTCAGCAAAACACGTAGGAGTTGCATCGATGCAATAAGGGCCTCAGAAGTAACTACATTGACCACAATGCATTACAACATGAACACGTGTGATTTTGAAACCTGCAACTGTGCTGTAGCAGATGAACTGAGAGGTATGCAACTACGAGCGCCACAATTCAACGGGATGGCCGAAACAGAAGTAGGACTACTGACGCTAAATTACACTCCTGATAGTCACTGATGCGTTGATGAAGAGCACTGGCTAGTCCCAGTAACCTGCACTGTATACAGCAGCCCCTGTCTATCATATCGAGCGTCCAGGAGTAGTAACTCGAGATCAAGTCGTTGCAATGGAGGAGAAGGCGGCAGACAGTTTCCTTCATGAATAAACTACAGCCATGACGCATTTGGAAATAAAATACGTGGTTCTGAGGCATGCAACTGTGCTGTAACAGATGAACTGAGAAATACGAATACACCACGACAAGGCCCTAAATGTCACAGGGTACCTGAAACAGAGGAGGAATTATCACAGCAAAATGACGGACCTAATGAGTGTGAATGCCGGCTTGTTGGTGTGCATCCACAATCACAAGTTTTGGAATCCTTGCTGACTTGGGGCTGGTTCACTACTTGTGTTCACTGCTCTTTCCTAACCTCGACACCCAGCCGTGGGCTCCCTCACAGAAACAACACACTAATGGGTTAAAGAAACAAGTACTGTCAGCTGGGCAGCAGCACCTCCTTCCGACAGTCTCCACTTAATTAAGTGCTTGCCCCATCACCGGGAATGGGATTCTGGGTGGGGGAGCCTGGGCCTGGCAGTGAGCATGCATCATTGAGCGCGCGCCTGCAAGACATAGCGCACCTGTTCAAGGCAGGCACGTCACCGTGACGATGCACACGCTCCACCCAATCAAACTCAACCACCTCAGGCACGGGGGTGTCAGCGCATTGTTTTCCTTTCCAGGAGCCTCTTCAGAAACTGACAGCTGCTGCACACATTGCTCTGGGAAATAACAGCTTTCTAACATTCTGGTTTGTTATTCCAATGTCTGTTTATGTTAGCCCAGCAGCAGCAAGATGCTGGCCTCTGCATTTGAAAGGCTGTCAGTGCCTGTCTTATTTTTCCTGTGTAAGCCTTTTTGAAAGGCTACCAGTGCCTGTCTTATTTTTCCTCTGTAAGCCTTTTTTTTGTTATAGACTGAGCAACACAAATAGCCTATTAAACCGTATACAAGAAAGATTTTTCTACATTGTGTAGCCTGATCTGAATTATTTCAAGGTGCTCTTAAGTGTGATGATCACGGAACAGGAGGTAGAGTAAAAAAAGAACTGGCTAGTATCATGCAGCTTGGCCAAGCTGGGATTGAACCCAGGGTTCCTGGTTGGATATTGTGCAATTCAGATCCTGCATGGGTATCTCATTGTTTCCCGCTTCTGCCCTGGTGACAACAAGTCAGTTGCCATGTGTCTTCTATACAAGCCTGTATTGTTACAGATGGAGCGATACTATGGTCTATTAGACCATAACAGGGGATTTTGTGCAGCCCGTAGCCTGAACTGAATTATTAATTCGTGCTCTCAAACACGATGATGATGGCGGGAAAGGAAGCACAGGGAAAAAATGAATTGCCCAGGTTCACACAGTTTGACGAGCTGGGAATCCAGGATTGAAAGTAGGATCTCTAGATCAGTGCCCTGCAGCTAATGTTTGCCCCTGGTGCCATGAAAGCTTCGGATTGCCCTGGGCATGTTATACAACTGCTTTCACAATGTCATTTGCTTTTAAATAAGATGGGGGAAATGGCGGCAGGCTTGTAGTGACTGCAGCCTGATTGTATCTGGGCTCATGGGCATCCCAATGGTCCCTGAAGGGAAGGACAGGAGTGAGGTAGCTGTGGTGAGTTTGGAGGCAGAAGGAACAGGCAGGGACGATTAGGAAAATAGCTTGTGCAGGAATGGAGAGTGGAGTGGAGTGCTGGTATGAGTTTCAACAGTAATGCAAACAACCGATAAAGTGACATGTGTACACTGTAAACCATCCCACATGTTGACTAAAAGTATGGATAGTTCAACTGGGTATGGCCTGGGTATCATATTGTCGCCTGTGACGAAAGCAGGTAGGAAACCTTAAACCAGCGGATAAGTGGCTGTACCCGCCAAGTGCCCTCTCTTCAGCCAACCAAGCCAATCGAAAAGAATATTTCCTCCGCTAAGTACCGAGAAGAGCAGGGATCCTGTACACGCTATTTCTTTTCCGTAACTTGGTTCTGGCGGCCGGTGCGAAACCAGTTCGACTGCATTTCCCTCGTCCTACTCTGGCTAAGGTGCCACAGGTTTAGTTCCATCTACCACACTGTGGCACAAAGGCTGACTAATATTGCACTTTCTTAGTTTTTGGGGTACAAATTTATGGTATGTTGTAGTATGAGGTAGTAGAGCATGACTGCGCTGCCCTCTCATACATCAGCACACCCAAGAAACAGAAAGAGTTGTCTCTATGAGAATGACACATCTTCCATCCGCAGATCTTGAGGTCTTTCACTGACTTAACCAATACAGACATTTTTGTAATCTTGATGCATTGCAGAGTCTTCCTACAACACTGTAAGAACCATTGTCACTTGAAA
This sequence comes from Lissotriton vulgaris, assembly GCF_964263255.1. Taxonomy (NCBI): domain Eukaryota; kingdom Metazoa; phylum Chordata; class Amphibia; order Caudata; family Salamandridae; genus Lissotriton; species Lissotriton vulgaris. The sequence continues at coordinate 943,876,183 of NC_141687.1, read as the reverse complement.
TGGGGTGCCCTGCCTCTACATGTATGGCACACTGACATGTCATCCTTCAACACACCCGGGTGTCCTGCTCCCTAATCAGCAAGTTTCAGCTTGGACATAACTGTGGCACCCACCTCTGTGATCTGACAGTTTTAGGCCTGGACTTTGAGATAGCTTTAATGTGTCACCGAAAGACTGTTTCTTCGAAAAACTTGTATACATTTATTTTGTAGAAGCTCAGCCCAGTTCTGCCATTGGCTCTCTTGTGTGACAGGAATGACCTTTCGTCTGTGCACAACGTTGTCCTCTGCACAAAAAATATTACACCTCATTTCCTGGTATTGTGGGACAATTTTAATTCAATTTTCGTTTTTGTTTTACAAGTGCTGGTCGTTCATCACACATATTTATTTATTTATTTTTAAAGTTTTATATAGCGCTAGCTTGACCCGTAAGTATCAGAGGGCTTTAGATACACACAGTAAACAGCAGAAGGACATTACATTACATAGTAGGCCGGAGATAAGGAAGCAAACCACAGAAAAAAGTACAGCATGGGAAATAAATATGCAGTGCAGCGGAGGGGCAGAGAGCAATGAAAGAAAAGGCGAGAATGACATAGTCCGGTCACCCACTATACTTGAATGTCCAGGGAGAGAGGAGACAACTCTGATAAAGAAGACTAGGTTAGTTGACGTTGGTCAAGAAAGTATTTGTTTAGGAGATGGAGTTTCAGGTCCCTTTTGAAACAGGAGAAGGAGGGGTTGCATCTGAGGACTCCAGGGAGAGCGTTCCGTATCCTGGGAGCGTTGCTTGAAAACGATCGGTATTGGGTGGTTTTCTTTTTCAATTTCGGAGGAATAAGAAGGAGTGAGTTGGAGCTTCTTAGTGTTTTGGATTGACCTGCTCTAATCAGTTTGTTATTTAGATAGGTGGGGGCAGGAGAGTGAAGGGTTTTGTGTGTGATGCAGGCCAATTTATAGATACATCTCCCTTCCATGGGAAGCCAATTGAGGCAGTTGAGAGCTGGAGTGATGTGTTCAAATCTTTTAACTCCAGTTACGAGTTGAGCAGACATGTTCAGCACTGCTCTTAGAGGGGCTAGGTGAGCTTTTGGAGTCCCTGAAAGAATGGCGTTCCCGTAGTCAATTTTAGAGAGAACTAGGGATTGGACTACTGTCTTGAGGTCATCGTGGGGTAGAAAAGCTTTCAGTTTCTTGAGGTGTTTTAGAGAGAAAAGAGCACTTTTTTCAGAGTTTTTGATGTGGCCCTCCATTAATAAGTTCTTGTCAAGGGTGATGCCTAGAGACTTAACTGAGTCGGATAGGGTAAGGGGGCAGTTTAGGACAACCAGATTCTTGAGCCATTCTTGGATTGGACGATGGTTACTTTTTGGAGAGAATAGGATTAGTTCTGTTTTGTCTGGGTTGAGCTTTACGTGGTTAACGTAGAACCAAGTTTGGATCTCGGTTAGGGTGGTATTGAGGAATTGGATGTCGCTGGGAGACTTGATCCTGAAATAGATTTGGGTGTCGTCCGCGTAAAGGTGGTAATGCACTCCGTCTTTTTTCAAAAGTATTGTGAGGGCCTCCATGAAGAGATTGAAGAGGGACGGGGAGAGGATCCAGTCTTGCAGGGCGCCAAGTTTGACTTTAGTTGGCTTTGCGAGACAGGAGTTAATTTTAATTTGTTGCAAGCGGTGTTGAAGGAAGGAGGTGAACCATTTTAGTACTGTGCTATTAATGCCGGACCATTTCGACAGGGTCTCCAAAAGGGCTGGATAGTTTACTGTGTCGAATGCCGCATATAGGTCAATAAGGATGCGTAGGCAGGCATCACCTTCGTCTAGTGCCTTGTGAATGTCGTTGGAGACGTTGAGCATAGTTGTTTCCGTGCTACAGCCTTTTCTTTTTTCTGTTTAAGAAGTTTTATTGGATTTTCAATTACAAGAAATACAAGAGAAAATAAAAACAATAAAATGAAAGAGCCATATTATATACAGTATATTATAAAACATAAGAGAAAGGGAATATTATAATGGATTAATATAAGTATAACCTTAGGGAAAGAAGAGAAAGGAAAGAAGAAGAAAAAAGAGGGGAAAGATAGAAAAAAGAGAAGGAGAGACAGAAAGGTAAGAAAGGTCCAAAAAGTTGTAGAAGAATAATATAAAAGAGAGAAAAAAGAAAGAATTAATGTGCAGGAGTATGAGTAGATAGATATGATGAAAAGGGAAGCCAAAGAAGATCCGATTTTATTTTTTGAGAGAGAGAAAGGGAGGAAACAGTCGCAATTTTATGCTAGTCACAAATAAAATTCCACCAAGTTAATGAAGATAGTGTAGAATTATCTTTCCAAGATGATAAGATAACTTTAAAAACTAATGCAATAAAAAGATCAAACAAAAAGGAAATAGGAGAGGAATCATCAACATCAGGCGATAAAGAACCTAGAAATACATTCTGCAATGATAATATAAGATCACACTTAAAAATGTTCATGCATATAGGCCAAACAGATTTCCAAAACATAAATACATTAGAACATTCATAAAGCTGATGCTTCAATGTGCCAGTATCAATAGAACAAAACCAGCATAGAGGAGAAGAAGAGGGAGAAAACTTAGAAATCCCAAAAAGGGTTATAACAGCTCTATTATAAATGAAATATAAAGATTGAGTAATACGAGCAGCAGCAGAAACTTTAAACAATTTAGACCACAATTTATCCCAAGTGGTAATGGGAAAAGAAACAGACAAGTCAGTTTCCCATGCAATTTCAACAGGGGATTTAGGTCTCTCAATAACATTTGATAACAATAACTTACATACAAGAGCAGCTTTAGGTCTGTGTGTGTGGAATAAAAGATATAAATGAGAGGATGGGGTAAGAGAAGGTGTAACATCTGGAAGGACAAAAGTTTTTAATTGTGATTGTAAGGCGTTGATAATGATATTATATTCTGGAATACATGAATCAGGTAAGTGATATTGTGCTTGTAAAGAAGAAAAAGAGATAATAGAATTTTGGGAAACTAATTGGTGAACGATAATAATTCCCTTCTCTTTCCAAAATTTGTAGTAGAATGATTTACCTTTATATTTAAGATATTTGTTATACCAAATTGTGGACGCTAAAAACCATTGCAAAGGAGTAAAATCATTTGAAAATAAATTATATAATAAACTCTGAGAGTATTTTAACATGGGGTTATGAGACAGGAAGTTGCTGTTGGACATAAAAAGGACATTTTGAAAAGAATAGTCTTTTAGTAAGGAGCGTTCAAAAACAATCCATCTGGGAATAGGGATGTCAGCAAAATCATGGGATAAAGCAAAGGCTTGCTTGATTAAAAAAGCTGAAAGATAAGCTCTAAAATTAGGGAAACGAACACCACCCTCAGATTGAGGTCGAATAAGTCTGGTAAGAGCAATACGTGGGTGTTTCTTGTTCCACAAAAATGTTGTACACGTGGAGTTAATTTGAAAAAAAAGGAAATAGGAATTCGAATAGGTAACATAGATAATGTGTAGAGAACATGAGGAACAATCATCATTTTAATAGTATCTAATCTACCCCACCAGGAAAGATATAGGGGAGACCATGTATGAAGAGGCGATTTGATTTTAGTGAGTAACAAATTAAACGTGTATTTAAGTGTGGCATGCAACAAGGAGGAGAACCAAATACCAAGGTATTTGATTTTAGTGGGGCACCAAGTAAAATTAGTGTCATTAAACATACACTGATAACATATTGAGTTTAAGGGTAAAACATCTGTCTTTGAGAGGTTTAATTTATAACCAGAAATACTGGAATATAACTGGACCTCTTCCAGAAAGGGTGGGAGGGATTCTGTAGGGTTCGACATGTAAATTAAGATGTCATCTGCATAAGCAGATATTTTAGACTCAATGGAGTTATGAGTAAAGCCAGATATTCATGAGTTAATTCGGATACGTTCCAGAAAAGGTTCAAGACACAAGACAAAAAGTAAGGGTGAATGTGGGCATCCCTGTCTTGTACCTCTAGATAAAGAAAAAGATTTGGAAAAATGATTATTAACAAAAATACTAGCTCGAGTACAGGAGTATAATAATTTAATAAACAAAATAAAAGTAGGGCCAAAACCAAACCATTGAAGAGTTTAAACATAAATTGCCAGTTAATGCGATCAAAAGCCTTTTCGGCGTCCAGTGACAATGCTGCAAGGGGAGATTTATATTTTTTAGCATATGAAATAATGTTTGCGAACATTCGTGCATTGTCTGATGCCAGTCTACCCATAACAAATCCAACTTGATCAGTTTTAACCAATAAGGGAATAATCGTATCAAGCCTTGACGCAAGTATCTTGGCAAATAATTTACAATCATAATTTATTAAATATATAGGCTGAACATTTTTACACTGGGAATGGTCTTTATCTGGATTGGGGATGATAATAATTAGGGCATCCATAAAAGAGCCAGAAGTTTTGGCATCCTTAATAAAAGAGTTAAAAAGTGCTAGGAGGTGAGGGACAAAAATGGAGGTAAAGGTAGCATAAAATTCAACGGATAAACCATCAGGGCCAGGAGCTTTTGATTTTTTAAAAGAATTAATGTCAATAATTATTTCCTGAGATGTGATCTCTCTTTCGAATGTATTGAATTCATCTGGGAAAGATGGAGGTGAAGGAAGACCTGAGAAAAAGTATTTACATTTTGATTAGAGGGAAAGGTATCATCAGAATAGAGAGACCTATAAAACTCATGAAAAACCTTTGCAATATCTTCATCCAATGATACCATTTGTTAGTAGATTCGTTAAAAATGTGACCAATATTTTTACGTTGAGACTTAATTTTCAAATAATTGGCAAGCATTTTACCTGCTTTATTTTGACCACCATGATATTTGGATTTAATTTTGAGAAGAATATTACCAGCTTCAATCGTTGCTAATTTATTGAGTTCAGATTTGGCCTCAATTAGTTCATGGAGAGTAGAAAAGGATTTGGAGGTGAAGTATTTGTGTTCTTGTAATTTGACATGAAGTAATTGATCAGCATATTTTTTCCGCATGGCCTTTTTGAAAATTGAGACATATGAAATAGTGAAGGCATGAAAAGAGGCTTTAAAGGCATCCCAATTATTAGATACAGAGGTATGCAGTGGATTATTAAAATATAAAATCATTAATAAACTTGGTGGTTTCTTTAATGTAAGCAGGGTCAGATAATAGAAAACCATTAAGTTTCCAGCGACTAAACTGAGGAGAGGTAAGCAAGAGGTCAAGGACAGCATGTATGGGAGCATGGTCAGAAATAAAAATGGAACCAATTTCTGAAGATTGAATAGAAGGAAGCAGCGCAGGGATTTACTAACTAGAACATGATCAATCCTAGAATAAGTGTGATCGACATTAGAAAAAAAAGGTATATTCAAGTAAGTCAGGATTACACGTCTTCCAAACATCATAAAGTGGACGAGAGGTAATGACCGATTGAAAAGCTTTGTGAGATTTATCAGGATTAAACTTGCATGTAGATAATATATCAGAAAAAGGGTCTATCCATTGGTTAAGATCGCCAGCAACAACAATATTAGGGCAATCTATAGAGGATATTAAAATGTTATAATATTCATATAACAACCTTTGCCTTTACCCAACGTCCATCATCATCATTCTGTGTTGACAAAATTTGTACAGATATCGACTTATGAAATAGTATAGCAACACCCCCTTTTTGTTAGAAGCAGGAGAATAAACAATTTGCCCCACCCAATGCCTTTTCAACTTAAGAGATTCTGCATCAGTACAAAGAGTTTCTTGGAGAAATTAAACCTGAGAATCAAGCTTGGATAAATAAGACAGTACCTTTTGTCGTTTGACGGGGTGTCCAAGACCACGAACGTTCCATGTGACAAACTTGCACATACTGGAGGGTTAGGAGGGTAAGATACATATGGAGTTGAGACACAGCAGGAGTACAGCTATAAAAAATAAAACAGCACACATGAGCTGTATATAAAGATAACAATGCAAAGGAAAGAGAAAAAAACACACACATACCCTTATACACAAATAGCAAATTGAATATAGTGACCAATGGAAGAAAAATTGGCGAGATGATATGAAAGAAGATAAAGGACACACAGTACCAAAAGACAGGGCTAAAATGGAAATTAATAAATAAAGGGAAAGAAGAGGAAGGAAGAAAGAAAAGAAAAGAAAATGAAAGAAGAAATAAACAAACAGATCAAGGTAAAGTAACCAGATCTGTAAGAAGAGAAGAAATCGAAGAAGAAGGAGCATAGTGATGCAAGATGGTACGAACCTCAGAACAAGAATAAAAAGATAAATGAGAAAATGAGAGCCTCAGCAGTTTAAATAATAATTTCACATTTTGTTGAGGATAAATAGACAAGCAAATAAGTCACAATGACAATCCTGAAAAATTAAATAAGTCAAGTATTAGTGTCCATTCCATTTGATGAAAGGTTGTGAAAATAAAGTTTGAGTTTTTCCGGATCCTCAAAAGATCTTGAACGACCATCATGAGTAATCTTGCAGATACAAGGATGAAGTACCCCATATTGAATATTAAGATGTCGCATCTGTGGACGTAAGGCGGGGAATTCTTTGCGGCGAGCATTCGTTGCATTGGAAATATCTTGTGACAGGAAGATATTATGACCAGCCCATATAAGACGACGCTTGAGTTTGGCAGCCTTTAAAATAGTCATTAGTTCAGTAAATTCCTAAAACAGCATTATGATACCACAAGGCTTTGGAGCATTGGTGTTTAAACGCCCCAGACGATGTGCCCTTTGTATGTTGAGAGGAGTAGATAAGGCCTGAAGATCCAGGAGTTCAGAAAGGAATTTCTGTAGAAAAAGAACCATGTTGGACCCTTCAATATTTTGCGGAAGACCATACAGGCTTAGGTTATTCATACGATTTTGATTTTCAAGGTCCTCTGTATGAAGTTTTAGGTTATGAATTTCATGCTCTAACATTGGAATTTTGGTCATCCTGTAGGTCACTAACACGTTGTTCTAGTTCTGATACCTTACCCTCCATAACAATCCATCTTTCCTCAATTTGTTTTAATTTTTCATTAGTCGCAGACATTAATGGTTGAAGACCACGGACCTCATCTAGAATGGAATCCAAAACTGGGGTTTCAATAGAATGAATGGGGGACGGTGGATAATTTTTATGTCTCTTAGGTTTAGTACCAGATATGGAGGACCTGGCATTGAGGATATCAGTGGCCATTGTAGCAAGCAAAAAACTCACTAGGATTAAAATGGAGTTAATCACAGGAAGACACTGCCAAGGATGTGATGACCATATCAAAGAGTGTCTTCAAAATGCACAGATACTGACACAAATTATAAAATGTAATTCCTCAGAAAAGCTCAATCAAATAAGGAGGGTGTAGCAACTCCCCATTATATGCGAGGAAAATTGATACAACAGAGGATATATCAATATTGGTGTGAAAGGTAGTTGGTTATCAGAAGCATAAAGTGGATGTTGTCATCTCAATATGCTGTATAAAGCATACAAAAGGCAGTCGAGAACATTGTAATAGGCTTGCAGGGGAAGCAGCACATCAGCATAAACGTGGGTTCAGCGGCTTAAAATGGCGGCCGCCCACATCTTCAATATACAGAGTAGAGCTGCAAAATAAACAAGGCTTGAGAGAGGTGGGATATCAAGCACAATGTGTACACCCGCACACAGCATAAGCAGCAAATCATTGGAACAAGTCCAGAAATTGTGTGATGATGGGGTGGTCAAGTTATGAAAGATATTGCCTCAATGGTACAGAAGAGCATCTTGTCAGAAGAAGAAGAAATATACTCAGAAACAGTCTTGAAACAAATGCTTACCCCTCAAATTTCGACATAGGAGTTGTTAAGCATAATTATTTGCAAAGCGCTGAAAAAACTGGTTGAATTGCAGGCATATTTAATTGCAGAGCGGCGAAAATACCGGGTGAATTGCAGGACGCGGGCTCAGTGGCCTAAAATGGCGGCCGCCCGCGCCTCCGTTACGAAGAAAAATTACTGCGAGCTGCCGCTGTGAGAAAACGCCACGAAGGAGTCCGAAATGTGGGTTAAAGACTCACCGCATATTTGTAGAGGAAAACCCGTCACTCCAATAGTGAAGCAACGTGAAATAGGGCTCAATAGGAGTATTCGAGTCCCGCACTGAAGCGGAGTTCATGCCGGGTCCGCCATTCCACCTCGGTGCTCAAGCCACGTCCCCGCTACAGCCTTTTCTGACACCAGATTGAAAGGCGTCGAGGAGGTTGAACTCATCAATGTGTTTATTGAGTTGGAGGAGAACACATTTCTCCAATGTTTTTGCAAGGAATGGGAGGTTAGAGATAGGTCTGAGGTTGTTAAGATCATTAGGGTCAGCCCCAGGTTTCTTGAGAATGGGTGTGATTTGTCCTAGTTGAAGGGAGTCTGGGACACAGCCTGAGGTGAGAGGGGCGTTGATGATTTTTTTCCAGAAAAGGCAAATGATGTGGTTGAGTTCTTTTATGATTGTGGAAGGGAGGGGGTCCATGGTGTGGGAAGAAGGTTTCAGATTGGAAATTATATTGAAGACCTCGTTTACCGACATTAGCTCAAAGTCGGACCAATATGCATTGTTTTTTAGCTGGAGGAAGGTCTGATTGTCCTTGTTAAGAGCTCTTTCCGAGTAGTCCAGGGAGGTTGAAGGGGGGCAGGTTAAGGGGGAAGGGTGGTTAGCAGTTTGTAAGAAGGATTGATCAATTTTAGAGACTTTATTGGAGAAGAAGGTGGCAATTTCTTCATATCGCTCATTGGTGGCTTTGATTTCTTGAGACGGAGTGCTTTTAGTTTGGCTTTTAACAATGTTAAAGAGTTCTCTTAGTCTGTTTTTCGCCAGATCTAGTTGGCTGCGGAAAAAAATGCCTTTTCACTGAAGATGTGTTTTTTGTATGACCGTCGAGCAGATCTAAGATGTGTTAGGTGCAGGTACGAGGGGTTTTGTCTCCAAGACCTTTCCGTTTGTCTGAGTTGGCGCCGTTCATCATTCCGCTCCATGTTAAACCAGGGTTTTGATTTGGTTCGCCTCAGTTGTTTGAGTTTGAGAGGAGCTACTTGGTCTAAGACCTCTGTCATTCTTGAGTTGAAGTGAGAAGGGAGGTCATCAGCCATCAATGATGAGGGATGGAGTTGAAGATGGGGAAGAATCTTGGCTTCAAGTTCGGATAAAGGTATTTCTTTGATGTTTCTGGTGAAGAGTTTAGGTTTGACAACACAAATAGGTTGGAGGCTGGCAAGTGTGTCAATCTTGAACAGAATGAGGTGGTGGTCGGACCAGTCAATGGGAGTAATCTCTCTCAAGGAGATCAGATCGTTGTTTATTATGATCGCATCTAGTGTTGCACCTTTGATGTGAGTTGGTTTATTTCGGAGTTGCTTGAGGTTATATTTTTCCAGAAGGTTGGAAAGGTTCAGGACAGTGGAGTCTTATGGGTCGTTCCAGTGGATATTGAGGTCACCCAAGAACACGTCTTTGGCGTCTGTCAAGGAAAATCATGTTATTAGGTCTGTTAGTTCTTCGGGGGAAAAGGGTACGCTCTCCAGGAGGATGGTAGATGGTGTGGAATTTGATGGGTGGGGTGCCCTTGGTAGTGAGTTCGATGCCTAGGTATTCAAACGATAGGTATTCTGCAGGTTTGAGTTTGGTAATCTGTATTCCATCTCTATGAATGATGGCTAGTCCCCCCCAGTTTTGAACGGCCTGTCTTGTCTGATGAGGTTGTACCTGGAGAGGTGAGAATGTCAAGAACGGGGGTGGAGTGGGTATTAAGCCAGGATTCTGTGAGGAAGGCGATGTCAATTTCTTCAGCGAGAAGAGTTTCAGCAATGTCAGTAGCATGTTGTACTGCTGATCTGCAGTTTAGGAGCATGCAAGAGAGAGGGCGGGGAGCCTCAATGATGGGGGGAGTAAGGAGGATAGAGGTGTTTTGAGCAGGGGGTCTAGGCGAGTGGACAGTATTCGCGATTCTGTTAGTGCTGATATTTTTGGGTTTTTCAACAAAAATTGCAGCAGACATTGTTACGTAGACATCATATGCACAACACTTGGTATTCCAAGGCCAACACTCTGTTAGATGCAATATTGCAAGTGACAATGAGGGATAATAAAAAAGCATTACTGTGTTTACAAGTAACTAATTGGGTGGGGTGCACATCAATACTGCACACTCTCACTACTGTCCCCGTTCGTTCTCAGCTCCATCCGCTCCACTATCACTCAGCTCATTAGCATTGCTATCACTCTCCGAAACATCAGAATTTAGGGCAGAGTTATAAAGTTCTCCCCATTCAGTGAGGTCTGCCTGGCGCTTATCGTCTGTATGATGTAGTTCCATATGGATTTCTTCAGCCAGGGCCCACTCCCTCGTATCCCTGAGCCATGTTGTTGGCTTCTCTGCCCCATCCAAGTTATGGCCACTCTGTCTAGCCAGGACCATCATTAGCCGCAGCAGTCTGTAAGCTAATGTCCGTTTCTTGGGTTTTCGTATATAGGTCAACAGGCATTGTATTGGCTCTTCTCTTAAAGGGAGACTTCATCACACATAGTTATGGAGTCACTCTATTGTCTTGATGTGCATACTTTATTATTATGTTGCCATTCCAAATGACCATTAGCCATTTTGGAATTGTGAGCAATGTTAAAGCATCCCATAATTTATTCCAAAATCGGTACCTGTGCGTTAGCATGACTGCACAAGTGCACAGGGGAGGCCCTCTAGAAATGATGTCAATATATCTTGTAACAAAATCATTCAAAGATGGCTGACCATATTCCCTCATGCACAGATAGCTATATTTGAATGGTTCTTGTTATACTTTGCCACAAAAAATTGTAAGATAGCCATCCATTTATGGACATGAGAGCAGGAGGTGCGCTTGCACAGACCACCATCTTTGATTGTTTTTGTCCCCAAAAGCATAACAAAAGCCCTTCACAGAGGCCATCTGTGCTCATTTACACACGGGCAGCCACTTTGGTATAATTTTTGTTATACAGTATACCGAAAACCATGTTTATGCAGGCATGCACATGCACAGATGGCTATTTTGGAATGGTTTTTGCCATAAATTACGCCAATGTTTGTTTTTAACTGCAGTACTTCTGGGAGCCCTGCAAAAATCCTGGTTATGTGCTGCCAAGAAATAGATCTTTGCTAAAGAGAAGTTGGACTTGATGCTGAATTTCAGCTCAAGGCACTTGGATTCCATACCTAAGTCTAGGACTAGGCTCGGAATTTCCATTGTGCCATGCAGTGTATGCACCAAAGTATTCTGAGACGTCAAGAACTCTACTTCTTCTGAAGAAACAAAACACTTTTGCCAATTGCCTTCTGTTCTTTGTGAGTTTTTGACTCTAAGATGCACCTTTCTATGATGAATAGCTCTTGAGTATGGTAGCTAAGAAGGAAAGCCTCTTTATATTGCGTAAACTTTTTTTCAGCTCCAAATGACTTATTTTAATTTATTTGATCAAATAGGTATGTGACTGCCTAGGCTGATGGTCTACTCTGGTTGTCTTCTCAAGAGAAACTCTTTAGGAGTCTGTGTTGGAGTCAGAAATAGTTAACCACCAATCAATCAATCAATCAATCAGAGTACTTGTAAAGCGCGCTACTCACCCGTGAGGGTCTCAAGACGCTGAGGGGAGGGGGGTGCCGCTACTACTCGAAGAGCCAGGTCTTGAGGAGTCTTCTGAAGGTGAGTAGGTCTTGGGTCTGCCGTAGGTGGGTAGGTAGGGTGTTCCAAGTCTTAGCGGCGAGGTAGGAGAAGGATCTGCTGCCGGAGGTCATTCGTTGGATGCGAGGGACAGCGGTGAGGGTAAGGCTGGCAGAGCAGAGCTGGCGGGTGGGGGTGTAGAAGCTGAGTCTGCTGTTCAGGTAGGCTGGTCCAGCGTTGTAGAGTGCTTTGTGTGAGTAGGTGAGGAGCTTGAAGGTGATCCTCTTGTCGACGGGGAGCCAGTGTAGGTCTCTCAGGTAGGGGGGGATGTGGCTGCAGCGGGGGACGTTGACGATCAGTCGGGCGGAGGCGTTTTGGATGCGTTGTAGTCGTCGTAGGTGTTTGGCTGGGATTCCTGCGTAGAGTGCGTTGCCGTAGTTGAGTCTGCTGCTAACGAGGGCCTGTGTCAATGTTCTTCTTGTTTCGGTCGGGATCCACTTGTAGATCCTGCGGAGCGTGTGGTGGGTGTTGTAGCAGAAGGAGGAGACGGCGTTGACCTGCTTAGACATGGAGAAGGAAGAGACGAGGATGAATCCTAGGTTGCGGGCATGGTCGGTGGGTGTCGGTGCTGTTCCCAGTGTGGTCAGCCACCAGGAGTCGTCCCAGGCTGAGGGGGTGGGTCCGAGGATGAGGACCTCTGTCTTGTCCGAGTTCAGTTTCACACGGCTGCACCTCATCCAGTCGGCGACGGCCTTCATTCCCTCGTGGAGGTTTGTTTTGGCGGTGTGTGGGTCCTTGGTGAGGGAGAGGATGAGCTGGGTGTCGTCGGCGTAAGAGATGATGTTGAGGTCGTGATGACGGGCCACTTGTGCAAGGGGGCCATGTAGACGTTGAACAGCATTGGGCTGAGGGATGAGCCCTGGGGGACGCCGCAGATGATGTTGGTGGCTTCGGATCGGAAGGGTGGGAGGCGGACGCTCTGGGTTCTGCCGGAGAGGAAGGACGTGGTCAAATCAAGGGCCTTCTCTTGGATTCCGGCTTATTGGAGGCGTGTCTTTAGAGTGAGATGGCAGACCATGTTGAAGGCAGCTGACAGGTCCAGGAGGATGAGGGCTGATGTTTCGCCGTTGTCTAGTTGGCGCCTGATGTCGTCTGTGGCGGCGATGAGGGCTGTCTCTGTGCTGTGGTTTCATCTGAATCCGGACTGGGACGGGTCCAAGATATTGTTGTCTTCGAGGTGGTGGGCCAATGACATGTTGACGAATTTCTCGATGACCTTCGCCTGAAATGGGAGCAGGGAGATCCTTGGGGTCCGCCTTGGGCTTCTTGAAGAGGGCGTTGATTTCGGCATGCTTCCAGCTTTCCGGGAATGTCGCTGTTTCGAAGGAGATATTGATCACCTTCCGTAGTTGGGGTGCGATGGCTGCGTCCGCTTTGTTGAATACGTGGTGTGGGCACGGGTCTGACGGAGATCCTGAGTGGATGGAATTCATGACCTTGCGTGTCTCGTCGTCGTTGATGTTGGACCAGGAGGTAATGTTATGTTATGTTATAGAGGATTTATATCGTGCACTAATACTCATGAGTGTCCTGGCGCGGACGGGCAGGGGCAGAAAGGTGAGTCAGTTAGATGGTCAGGCTAAACAAGTGTGTTTTCAGACGTTTTTTAAAACAAGCACTGGCGTTGCCAATAGGTCTCGCAGTAGGAAAGTTGGAGCTATTACAATTGCAAATAACAATGCCTTTTATTTTTGTTTTCATTTTAAAACATAAAGGGCTTTGTCATTTACAAAACCAATAGCTCCAACTTTCCTACTGCGAGACCTATTGGTTTTGGTTTTGGTGTTGGTTTTGAAAATAGGTAAATTAATAGCTTTGTCCTTTACAATGCCAATAGTTATAACTTTCGCAAATGTGACACCTATAACCTGGGGTTGCGCGGAGTGATGCTGTGGTGGTGCGGAGTGGTGCTGTGGTGGTGCTGAGTGGTGCTGTGGTGGTGCTGAGTGATGCTGTGGTGGTGCTGAGTGATGCTGTGGTGGTGCTGAGTGGTGCTGTGGTGGTGCTGAGTGGTGCTGTGGTGGTGCTGAGTGGTGGTGTGGTGGTGCTGTGGTGGTGCTGAGTGGTGTTGTGGTGGTGTTGAGTGGTGCTGGGGTGGTGCTGAGTGATGCTGGGGTGGTGCTGAGTGATGCTGGGGTGGTGCTGAGTTGTGCTGTGGTGCTGCTGAGTGATAATGTGGTGGTGCTGAGTGATAATGTGGTGTTGCTGAGTGATAATGTGGTGGTGCTGAGTGGTGCTGTGTGATAATGTGGTGGTGCTGAGTGATAATGTGGTGGTGCTGAGTGGTGCTGTGGTGGTGCTGAGTGGGGCTATGTATACTTGCTTCCTGAGGCCACATCCAATAAATGTTAGTAAAATACTCCACAAGCCAGAACCAACAAGACAACCTATTCCATTTTAAATCTTGCAGACATTTTAAAATTTAGCAAAATTCATTCTCAATTTAAGACACTACAAAAATGCATTTTTAAATATGGTTTATCTATTACAAAAGCAAGCATTCACGCTCAATTAAAGACACCAGAACTACTAGTTCTAGTGTTCTATTACAAAAGCAATATATATCAATATTTTAAGTGAAGAGATACATTTACTTTGCATCTGCTAATATCATCTCCTTTAAATATGAGATATATATCCCACAATTAAAACTATCAACTACTGACAATCCAAGATTTGGTGTAATATGTACTGTACATTTAATTTATACAAAACTCTCAAGACAACGTAAACACTAAATAAAAAAAGACTAGTTTCAGCTCTGAGCATAAGTTATGCAACAACACCGCAAAAACACCCAGCTTTGAAATGAATATTTCAAGAATGTTAGTTGGTTTAGAAAGGCTTTCACCACCTCCCACTTATGTCACAAAGTTGAGCACAGAGACGCTGCCAGGAATGCAAGAGCCACAAGCCAGCGTGAAATATTTGTGGACAGTGAATCTGTTCATAACAAAACGCCCCCTCAGTACTTCTAGAATTGCTGAGCTATAACATTTGCATTCAAACAATGCACTGCGCGCTGACCAAACATAGAAACCTGAGTTGTTTCAACGAGCAATTCAGTCAAACGAGGGCTGGTTAAACATGGAACAAGTTCAGGATGATGTCTCATGTGCATCACTCTGTTCCATTCTGTTTTGTAAATATTATCAAGCTCTCTAATTACAAGACAGATGATCACCATATCCCCAGGCAGCGAATAGAGAGGTTGGTCAACAGTGACACACCCAGCCCGGTGTGTCTTGGCTGCTAATACCCAGTCATCTGATGATTCCTGGCATGCTAGTAACGAAAGAACAAAATGATAAAATAATATTTTTAAAAAAAGACTGATAAATACAACAGGAATGTATATACTGACGGCAGCTTGCAGTCTGTTCGCCCCTAGTTATGCCCTTTTCCTAGACGTTAGGGAGATTAGAGTAGAAACATTTGACTGGTCAATGTGGTAATCTCAATAAAATTCCACAGGCCATCTCTCGGACACATTCTCCTACATGTGGACATCTCACATCAGCTGGAAGTTCTCACAGAACACAAAGTGCCTAGGGGAACAATCTCAAAAGTATTTAGTCAGAAGAAACGTGGCAGCATTAGGTAATGAATCGCTTCGCCAAATACTTTGCATTTTCGGTTACATAATCCTTGCTAGCAGATACCACACACCTAGGGCATGCACAAAAACATTCACCAGGAAAGGAGACGTGGTTTTCTGATCGCTAAACAAGAGGTCGGGTAACTGTAACTAAACTTAACAAATCTAACCGAAGTCCACGCTATCTCGCCAACAACATTCTTCAGTCCACTCCTGCGCCGAGAGGGTGCGAAGCCCGGACCTGCAGCCGTGTGCTCGCTCTTTGAGAGTGTGCACGGTGTTTGTAAACATGATCTCCACGCACCAGCAGAGCTTCTGTCAATCAACGTCATTTTCAAGGCAGACGTAACGTAACCATTTTGGACGGCAGCTGACAACAAGTACAGACTGCATGCGCCGTATCACGCAAGGCCGAGCTCATGACAAAGGGAAAACGTGATGGGGATGGATATATGTTGCAAAACAGACAACAGAGAGAAGTCGGCCAGCCTAGCTCGCTCACATCAGAGGAATGCTGTATCAAAAGCATACGGAAGAACATACATACATACTTGTAAAGTGGTAAAGACTGTATGATATGACGTTACAAGTAAAGTGGTAAAGACGGCATTTCATATATAACACTTTCAAGAAAGTTAAAGGGAACAATGTTATGCAGGTTGAACAGCACAGGGTGGGGAATCCGGTCATTTTACAGGCCTGGGAAAGAGTGGAGGCGCTGAAAGAGAAACCAGCCATGAATAATTAGGGGAGGAGAAGCCGCCACCACATCAAAGGGAGAAGCCCTTTGATATGGTGGCGGCCGTGAAAAAAATGCAATTAGGAGGGAGGGAGGGAGGCTGATGCGCGTGCTTGTTTGGTCACGTGATTCACGTGAACTCAAAGAAAACCGCACAAACGAAACCCTTGGTTTCACGAAGATTTTGAGCACTTGAATTCTCGCTCCGCTCAATGTGCTTGCGCGCATTGATAGGTCGCGAGACCTAAAGATGGAACTCTTGGGGGCGTGGCTAGCAGCCGAGTATGGCGGCAGCCTAAAAGAAGAGCTCCGTAGATCGGACGGCCTCTCCTAATATCCGACTACTTATCCGTGCAGGAAAGATGCTCTAACGAAGGGTCCCGAAGCCTAGGACCGGGCGGAACCCAGGGCAGCAACTTTGAAAACTGTCCGACACCTGAGGCGAAACTTATGTCATGATGACTCTGAGGCCGGAACGATCGCAACGAGCCGGGACCTGTCCTGCACGATCGACCGATAAGAAGTGAGGGCAACTCGGATCGACTCCACCGGAAATGCACGACCACCACGATCCAAGCAGTTGGTCGCGAGTTCGATAACAGCGAGGACGGATCAAGATGACCTAATTGGACTCTGTCGCATAAAAGAGGGGAAATTAAACGCGATCAGGAAAGAATACTTTCAGACGACGGGCAGGTGAAACCGAAACTAAAGAAGAACAAAGGGTCGGTCCGCCATCTTAATACGTAGTGATCAGTGCATCAACCGCTTTTGAACACCATCGCCACAGTACCAGGATCCACCTTTTAAAAGTAGGACCTCTGGCCTTATAATACCTGCTCCCAACTTGCTCGGGAACTTGCAGAGCAATAAACTGCGAGAACCTGCGCGAAACGGGTGGTGTGGGCCTAATGTCCATACGAAGAGAAAGGTGAAGACCAGCTGCAAGCCAGCGTCCACTGAACTCCGAAAGGCTGAGAGGCATAACCTACAAGACTCTTGGGGTACGTAGGAGCAAGGATGGATGGAAAAAACTCGAGAGGAGGCACTACACAGACCCGTATTGACAGATTTGCCAGTGGTGGAGCGTCCTCTTCCCCATCGGAGGGAAGGGCCCCAGCCAGCAGGATGGCGGACGGGACAAACACACAGAAAACAACACTGGAAGACATCATGAGAGCGTTAACCCAAGTACAGGCCACAGTGGGCTCAATATCCACTGAAATCACATTGATTCGGGCTGACTTTCAAAAGATGTCCGAAAAAGTGAAATCGATGGAGGTGGTCACGAAGTCGCTTGTGGAGGATGTCTCCGAGCTTCAAACAGCAATGCAACAAATGGCGGTGGAGAACAAAGCACTACGTGAAAAACTGGACGATCAGGAAGGTCGCTCGAGAAGGAATAACATCAGAATTCTTGGTGTACCGGAATCTGAAGGCAATAGAGCAACAGACCTATATGTGGAGGACCTGATTAAAAAAGAGCTCCAACCAAAGGGACCGTCTGCCTTTTTCTCCGTGGAAAGAGCGCATCGAGTACCGGGGGGTAAACCTAAGCAAGGCGCGACACCAAGAACCATCTTAGCCAGTCTATTCAACTTTCAGGACAAAAACGCCATTTTGCAGGCCGCTAGAGTGTCCCCTCCGGTCAAGATCCTCAACTACACACTGGCCTTTTTTCCAGATTATACAGCAGAAGTTGCGCGCCGCAGGAGGACATTTCTGGAGGTCAAGAAAGGACTAAGAGCAAGAGAGATCCCTTACTCCATGCTATTTCCGGCTAGGTTGAGAGTGGTATCAGATAATAAGACTTGGTTCTTTGACACTCCTGAACTAGCGAGAGACTGGTTAGATGGATGGAGACCGACGACACAGCCCCGCAGATCGAACAGAGCAAAAAAGGACAAAAATATGGGACTTCCGGAGGGCTCACAAACATCTCACAGAACGGAAGAGGAACTCTCACAAGACAGAGATATGGTGGTAGATGACGCCAGTAAGAATCACTAACCTCCTGGAGGACGACTAATGACTTGATCTTTAACTTTGAGATCTGCCTGAAGGTTGGCTACAGGACACTGGGCTGAGGGCTTCCGAGGAGAGTATGAGGGGCCACCGGCTCCGGAGAACCTTCACCCCCGCAAGCAAGTATTTGGTGTGGAGAATGTGTCAAGCACTCTGCTAAGTTGGGGGTGCGGTGGTTTTATGTCCGTATAGCAGGAGGGCAGGGAGGGGGGATGTTTGGGATATGGGGGGGGTTTCTTGTTGTTTGTTTTGTTTGACTCAAGGAAATAACGTGCAGCATGACGAATTGAACACTCAGATGGGTGTATACCAGACACTATAGACATTGAGAAAAACAAGCTAGTCCTACCAGATATGCAATGGCGCACAACATACAATCAGACACACTAAATGAGAACGCTCGCACAGGACCGGTAACTCCACTACAATTGATGTCCTGGAACGTGAGGGCCCTAGGAGACAAGATAAAGAGGGGGTTGGTCCTGCAGGGTATTAAAAGACTAAATCCGGATCTGATCCTTCTTCAGGAGACACACCTAGTGGAAACGGCTAGTAAGGCACTAGACAGACGTGGATATAGCATGGTAGTGCACTCGGACTTTACCTCGGGGTCTCGTGGAACGGGCATCTTAATGAGAAAAGCGTCCCGCTTTATATTGCATTCCACTAGAACCGATGAGTATGGCCGTTTTGCAGTAGCGATCGGGCAATGGGAAGGTAAACCACTTAACATTGTCTCTGTGTATATTCCTCCAGCATTGCATGCGACTACCCTTCCCGAGTTGGGGAAATTACTGTTAGATCTCCCGGAAGGTGACCTTATAGTGGGGGGGGGATTTCAGTGGCACACAACACACAAGATAGATTCCCGACCCAAACACACACACCTGGCCCGTCCCGTTTTAACGACTTCCTCGAGGCGCAAGGACTGTTAGATATTTGGCCACATCTCAACCCCGAGGGCCGCCAATACACTTACTACTCCGCAACTCATAATAGTCTGTCCCGCTTTGATTATTTTCTCACACAGGGTGACGGTCACCTTACAATAAATGATGTAAAGATTAGACCCAGGGGTATCTTGGATCATTCCCCCCTAACACTAAACCTCTCGAGCTCGGGAAGGGTTCACAAAAGAAAGCACCCAATCTATCCGGGTTATATCAAGGTACCACATGTCCGGAAAGAATTGAAAAAGTCGACCCGGCACTATTTTGCAGAAAATACTGGCTCGGTATCATCCCCCACAACCCTATGGGAGGCTTATAAGACGGTTCTGAGGGGACATGCCATTACAACGATAACAGGGCATAAGCGAGCACAACAACGGGAATTGCTGGATCTGGAAATGAACCTTGAAGCAGCAAACGCAGCGCACATGGCACATCCAACAGAGGACGCACTACACACACTTAATCTATGCCAACAATTACACAATGATCATATGCGGCAGCAAACGATTGAGAATATAACAGCGACGGCGAATAGAGTGTATGATATAGGTGACAAGGCCAGTAAACTCCTGGCATGGCTGGATAAAAAGAAAGAGGGTGGGGGCGTGGCCAAGATGGCGGCGGAGTAGGACGTGCTTTAGGTCCCTCCGGCGCCGGGCCCTACAAAGCTTTGCTTAGCACCTGCCCCGGGCATACCTGCGGGCTTCTTGGCGCTCCGGTGTCCCCTGGGGGCAGTGTCCAGCTGTCGGTCGAAGTTCGGCGGGGGCGGTGCCCGAGAACGGCGCGCCCGAGAATGGGACCGGTCTGGAGTGGCGAGTCACGGAGCTGGCCGGCTGTGCTGTGTGCCCCAGGACCGCGTGGAGGCTGGCGGAGACGGAATAGGCGATCTGGTGCGGCCAGAGGGTGCAGCGGAGGCCCGACGGAAGAAGCGGAGGGCCGGTGGACACTGCAGCCTCTGGCTTCGGAGAGGAGGCGGAGCTTGCTGCCCGCAGCCCGGAGGAGGTGCCGCTCGGTCTGCGAGCTACCCGATACCGAGGCTCGTGGCCTAGAGCGGAAGGTGGGAGGAGCTGCACCGGGGGCCCGCGCTGCCACGCTGGAACTCTGGATACTACCTGGCACCAAGACGACCCACAGGGGAGGTCCAGGCGATCCCTGGAGGGTGATTGCAGCGCGACGACAGCGGTGAGAGCCGCGACCTCCAGCTTTGAGGCCCGCACAGCTATACAAGGTCAGGCCTGGCTGCCACGCGGAGTGAGGAGAGAGTGCTGCGGCTGTACGAGCGCCTGGGACCCCGGTGACTGTGTAGTGCTGCGGTGGGGGGCCGGCGCGGGACGGCGCTGAGCACGTGGCAGTGAAGCAGGTAACGCGGGTGCATTGAGGAGGGGCCCCTGCTCCGCGTGAGAACAGCTGGTGACGCGGACGGGGTCCTGGGGCAAGCTTGTTCCCCCCCCCTCTCTGAAGACGGAGGGCCGGATCTGGAGTTGGGACGCTACTGTCTGGAGGGGGCGAGCTGGGCCGGACTGTGGTGTGTGGCGGAGAGGCCATAGAAGTTGGGGCCTTGCTGGGTAGTGGAGAACGCCTGAGCTGGGGACCCCGGGGGGAGTAAAGAATCCCTGGACTCTTGGCCTATTCGTTGCCCTTGCACTTGCTGCCGCTGGTACGATCGCGCCCCAGGCACTGGGATAGAGACTGGAGACAGGGGGGCCGCATCCGCTGAGTCCGGTCTACCTGGCCTCCGGTGGAGAACTGGTGAAACAACCTGGGGACAACTTCCGAGCCGAGGGAGTGAGGCAGCTACATCGACGAAGTTCCATTCAGGCGTGAAGAAGTGACCCTCCGCAGTGTCTTCCAGACGGACGAGGGGGGCCACGATGTCCAACGTGTTGCGCAAAGGGAAGCCCGGCAAGGACGGCCAACCCAAGAGCACCCAACAGCCGGCATCCCCTGGCCCGAGCTCCTCACCTAGGAAGTCTGATGATGAAGCTCCTGTCACCAAGGCTTTCATGACAGACCTTTTTAAGTCTATTAAGGAGGATATCGCTGACCTTCGAGCGCAACTGACGTCTGATCTCCGCGAGGTGCGTAGGGACGTAGACGGAATCGGGGAGCGAGTGGCCACTTTAGAGGATCATGATCTCAGCATGGCGAATGATGTCCACCAATTGCAGCAGGACGTGCTTAGGCTCACGGAGCAGAACTTGGACTTACAATCCCACGCGGAAGATCTGGAGAACCGTTCCCGTAGGAACAAAATCCGCATACGGGCGGTGCCGTGGGATGGCGAAGCGGGTGACCTACATGGATATGTGCAAGCGCTTTTCCTGCAGGTCCTGGGAGAGGAGGATATGCATGAGATCAGGATGGACAGAGTCCACAGAGTTGGTCTACCACGGCGGGGCGGAGGGCCGCCCCCTGATATACTAGTCTGCGTGCATGATTTTCAGCTGAAGGAGCGGATCCTCAGGAAGGCGCGGGACATTCCAACTCTGCAGTTCCGTGAGCACCGCCCTCAGCTTTATCAGGACTTGGCGGCAACGACCCTTCAGAAGCGGCGGGAGTTTAGACCAGTGACGGCCTTTTTGAGAGACCACAACATTCCCTACTCGTGGGGCCATCCCTTCCGCATAGTCTTCCGGTGGCAAAATAAACTGGCGCAGATCCACTCTCTCCAGGTGACGAAAGAACTTCTGGGCATCGAGGACGGGTCTCCAGCTTTGGGGGCGGGCAGCCCTTCGTCGAGGAGGCGGCGACGATCCTCCTCTTGGCACAGAGTGGGGTCGGAGTCAGATCGTGGACGGCCTGACCGCGCAACTAGCTTGCAGGAGAGGGGAGACGCGGTGGCCTCCGTTGCTTCAGCGACATTGATGTCTTCGCAGCAGAGCTCCGGGGCGGCCTGATTTGCGGGCCGATGGCCAGAGGGCGCCGGAGGGGCCTGTGCACTCAGGTACCGTGGGTATGGTTGTACTTTGTGAGAAGACACCCCGGACCGAGGCCTTGGGAGTCCCATCAGGGGTCTCCCGTCCCCTTCCCAGTGACTGTTCTGTCATCTGCACCGATCTGGGACTGTTAAGTATTCTTTTTGGTTTGCTGGTTTGTTGGGGGGGTGGGGGTTGGGGGTTTGCTGGTTTGTTGGGGGGTGGGGGTTGGGGGATTGCAGGGCTGGACTGCACGGGGGGTAGTTGGGGGTTGGAGGGGGGGTGGGCAGGGGGGTGGTGGCGACCTATGGATGATTGTGGAGTGTGTTGTCCTCACAGGCGGAGCGAATTATGGGCCATGGGAGGCGATCATCGGGGGCAGTTGCTGTCAATGATCCTTGTTGTGACTGGGACCCTCATCCTACTGCTGTACGGTTGGTCTTTGATTGTCTTTGGAGCTTGGGTCTGGAGGTGGGGGAGGGGAGAGGGGAGACCGAGAGGAGGGCTTGGGGAGGTGGATGGATTTTGGGAGGTTGCCTGTTCACCCGGGGGGGAGGGGACAGCGTCTAGTCATCTTACCAAGTGTACAGCATTGGGGCCAATTGACACCTCATGCCTCTTAGTATCGGCACTTGGAATGTGAAAGGGCTCAACTCCCCGCAGAAGCGCCAGAAGGTGTGGAAATATTTGTCTGACCATCATCTGGATGTGGTGGGCCTCCAGGAGACCCACCTGGCTAGAAGAGAGAGCTGCGGCTCCAGCACAGGCACTTTCCTCTCATCTACAGGTCCTCTGCCTCCACCAAACACAGGGGTGTAGCTCTTCTCTTTAGGGCGTCCCTTCATTTCCAGCCTATAGGGGTGTGTAGTGATAAGGATGGTGGTTGGCTGATGGTGAAAGGGGCGCTGTATGGCCGATTGTGCACTTTTGTGGTGGTGTATGTTCCCAATGCCGGACAGAATAGCTTTCTTCAGGGATTGTTGGATAGGATAGGGGACTTTCTGGAAGGGCACTTGTTCTTAATGGGGGATTTCAACATGGTGTGGGACAAGGACCTGGATAGTTCCACAGCACAGAGGGCAGGGGCTGGGGTCTTCTCCACCGAATCGCAGCGTCAGGTGGGTGAATTGGGACTGATTGACAGCTGGTGCTTCCTGCAACCCCAGACCCGGGATTACACCTTCTTCTCCCACGTCCACCACTCCTACTCCCGCTTAGACCATATCTTTGTGAACCAAGGCCTTAGGGGGGATGTCCGGGACTCCAGCGTTTTTCCACTTTCAGTGTCTGATCATAGCCTGCTGGTCCTCGGGCTGCATTGGCCGGTGGGGGGGGGGGGATAGCTGGCGGAAGTGGTATTTTCCGGCAGCACTGGTCCGAGACGCGGTCTCCTGCAAGGAGCTACGGAAGGCCATTAGGGAGTTCTTGGCTCTGAACCCGACATCGGACACTTCGGTGTTTAACACGTGGGATGTCTGTAAGGCTGCGCTGAAGGGCACGTGCCTGGGCCTCAATGCGGGTCTCAATAAACTGAGGAGGAAGGAGCGTGAGGACCTAGAGGCGGAACTGGCGAGATTGGAACAGGTGCACAAATCGAATCCATCCAGATTGACCCTTCGACCTCTGACAGCGGTGCGGGGGAAACTGAAAGCCCATTATAACAATCGAGCTGAATTCACCCTTTTGCGATTGAGGCGGGTCTCCTACTCGCAGGGGAATAAGGTAGGACGACACTTGGCCCGACAGCTTCGGGATAAGAGAGAGAGGGACTACATTGGAGGGATACAGGACTTTGCGGGGTCCGTGCAGCACCGTGACACGGACAAGGCGGATATCTTTGGCCACTTCTATGCCGAGCTTTATCGGGGCGACACTCTAGATCAGGACGCTCAAGATGGGTTCCTAGCTGGCCTTCCCATACCGCAGGTGTCCAGAGAATGGAATGAGTTGTTATCTGCCCCTATCTCTGCTACGGAGGTGATGGACGCGATCAAGGCCTTAAAGCTTCACAAAGCGCCGGGCCCGGTCGGCTACACTGCCCTGTTTTATAAAACGTTTGCAACGGAACTGTGTGATTGTCTAGTCTCCCTCTTTAATGAGATGGCGGCCACCGAGATGACCTCTGGGACAATGGCTGAGGCCATGATTACCGTGCTCCCTAAACCTGGGAAAGATCTTACCAGGTGCTCGTCATATCGCCCGATAGCCCTCCTCAACATAGACGCTAAATTTTACTCCTCTATCATCGCGAGTAGACTTCAGGACTTGATGCCGGCCCTCATTCACCCGGACCTGTCCGGGTTCATTAAGGGGCCACAGACACATGCCAACCTGAGGCGGGTGATACATCTTATAGAGAAGGCCAACAGGTTTCGTATTCCGGCGATTCTGGTGGGGCTCGACGCGGAGAAAGCCTTCGACCGCGTGAATTGGGGCTTTTTGTTCCGCACCCTGGGCGCCTTCGGTTTTTCACAACCATTCATTAAAATGATCCGTGCCAATTATAGTAGTCCCACTTCTAGGGTAATGATCAATGGACATTGGTCTCCTTGCTTCCCTCACTCGCGTGGGACGAGGCAGGGTTGCCCTCTCTCCCCTCTCCTCTTTGCTTTGAGTATCGAGCCTTTGGCCCTCGCGATTCGGGAGCAGGAACAGATTAGGGGTCTTCCGTTCACGGGTGAGCAGCACAAAATATCTCTTTTTGCTGACGATGTGCTGTTGTCGGTGGGGGACCCGGCCCAATCATTGCCCCATGTTCAATCGGTGCTCTCTGACTTTGAGGCGGTGGCAGGGTTTAAGGTCAACTTTGATAAATCGTACATACTGAACCTCACTCTGCCTCCGGCAGAAGTGGACCGGATTCGCTCGCTCACACCTTTATCGTGGGCATCTGCATCCCTGTTATACCTGGGTGTCCGGTTGATGCCTACTCTGGGTTTGTTGTTCTCGGCCAACTTCCCCCCACTACTATCGGCGGTTCGCGCTGACCTAGAGATGTGGAAACCAAAATACATCTCATGGCTGGGGAGGATCCATGCTCTCAAGATGGTCCTACTTCCTAAATTCTTATACCTCTTCCAGGCTCTGCCCATTCCGGTGGAGTTGGATTTCTTTCGGCGCCTTAAGACCCTAATACTGAAGTTTGTGTGGCAGGGAGGCAGGGCACGCTTCTCCTTCGCGACCCTGAGGCGGCCGCGGAAGGAGGGAGGGGTGGGACTTCCGGACATGCACCTGTATTATAAGGCCGCGCAATTGCGGGTTCTGGTGGAATGGTCCCAGCAGCTCTCAGGGAAGCACTGGCTGCATATGGACAGAAGTGTGGCAGGGAGGTCAATATGGGATTTGGCTTGGAAGCCTAAGGCGGACCGACCCAGGAATGCTTACATCAGCACGCCTACCATCACGGCTCTGAAGGTGTGGGACACGGTCAGCAGTGATGACCATTGGACCACGTTCCCGTCCCCCTTTACGCCAATCCACTTTAATCTGGCCTTCCCACCAGCTTTGCAAGAGGGACCCTTTAACATATGGAGAGAGGGAGGATGTAGGGCCCTCACGCACCTGTTCCACGGCACGGCGCCTCTCACATTTCACAACTGTATGCAAGACTATGGGCTCCCCGCCACTGAACGCTTCCGCCACAACCAGCTCCTCCACTGGGCAACCTCGGCGGGCGTGGTGGATGCCGCCACGCGGCCTTTGACATCGTTTGAGGCCTTTATTCTTCGCACTTCTACTATGAAGGGGACGATTTCCTTCTTGTATGGGCTGTTGCTGGACACTGCGGTGTCCCCACGTCCCCGCTATATGGAACATTGGGAGGCTCTTCTAGGCAGAGACATCGCTGATAGTGAATGGAAAAGCCTTTGGCGGGACATAGCGGCGCATTACCACTCAGTAGACCTCAGAGAAGCCCACCTGAAAACTATGTTTGATTGGTACCTCTACCCGTCCAAGCTACATCGGATATTTCCCGCATCCTCGGATAGGTGCTGGAGGGGTTGTGGTTTGTTAGGGGACTTCCGCCATATATGGTGGTACTGCCCGGTAGTCCGCCCGTTCTGGACTGAGATT
This sequence comes from Lissotriton vulgaris, assembly GCF_964263255.1. Lineage (NCBI taxonomy): Eukaryota > Metazoa > Chordata > Amphibia > Caudata > Salamandridae > Lissotriton > Lissotriton vulgaris. Next base: position 943,850,109 of record NC_141687.1, on the reverse strand, counting down.
TTATCCCACATCAAAGACATTCTGGGGTATCCGATCCCAGAGTCTATAGATTATGTCCTGTTGGGGCTCCGCGACCCGATGTTGGAGCATCAAACTAAGGCGGACAAACGTATTCTGGGGCTCTGCCTTGGAGCGGCCAAGTTAATCCTGGCGGCGGCCTGGAAGAAACCGACAGCCCCGGCTATATCACTGTGGCACGCGAGATTATGGCGATTACTGAGCTTGGAGAGACTGTTGGATATATTTCTGGGCGATTTTAAAAACTTCTTGTTCAGATGGGGCCCTCTGGTCTGCTTTCTATCTCGGGGCCTGCCTTCTGCGGTATGTCCATCCGCGCTTCGCTCTCTACATCTATTCCAGATTTAATTGGATGGTTTGACTGTGGACTGGAATGCATGAGGGGAGAGTCGCCACCACCAAAGGGTGGGGGGGAGGTAGTGGGGAATGGGAGGGGGACAGCAGTTGGGGTTGTTGGGAAATTTTTTTGTTGCGACACCGCTCGGCCTATGGCGATGATTAGCTGATTGAGTTCTGACGTAGCGCTGTCCCCCAACTGGGGTTGCCGCTTCTCACAGCAGGACTATTGCAGGTTGGCGGACCAGAATGGGCTTTGAGCCTTAATTTCCCTTTGCTCCAGATGAACAATGACTTTAGAACTTTAGAACCTGCACTCTAATTTTATGCTATGCTACCTATCCTGGCCGCCCTTGAGGGAAGGTTCTTCAGCACCCCCTGTGTGGGGTTCATTGTGGTTTGTTGCCTGTATTTTTTCCTTCTGCTTTCCTTTCTTCTTTTTTTCCTTGCAAATACTAAATAAAAAAATTTTACAAAAAAAAAAAGAAAGAGGGTAGCAGGACCATACTACAGTTGACAGATTCGAATGGGAAGCTCCATTCGCACCCATCGAAAATAATTGATATCCTCGCGGACCACTTTCGGGAGTATATACCCCGGAAATGGAAGTCACGGCAAGTGCTGCGGTGCTGGCCCTCCAAACGGTGCACACCCCGACTTTACCCTAAGACACAGTGGATGAACTGGAGGCAGACCTAACGGTAGAAGAGATACAGGCAGCAATCAACGCACTACACACAGGAAAAGCGGTAGGCCCCAACGGTATCCCGGTTGAATGGTACCAAACGATGGCGGACACACTAAGTGGGCCGTTGCTGGCCATGCTCAAGGATAGCTTGGAGCGGGGGACCCCTGCCTTTGGATCAACGGATGGCAACTGTTGTGGCCATCCCGAAACCGGGTAAGCCGCCCGCCGAGTGTACATCGTACCGCCCGATCTCGCTACTCAATGCGGTAGCCAAAATTCTGGCAAAAACATTGGCTACTAGATTGATTCCCCATCTATCCCGCCTGATCCATCCGGACCAATCCGGTTTTATGCCCCATAGGAGCACGGCACTGAACCTCCGACGAGTGCATGGAGCAGTGGCACGGGCCCCCCTACTAACTGAACTAGCATTCATTCTATCGTTGGATGCCAGGATGGCGTTCGACATGGTAGAATGGCCATACCTATTCGCAGTCCTGGCACACATGGGCTTCGGCCCTAAATTTATCGCATGGATAAAACGTTTGTACACGGAACCTATCGCACATGTGGCGGCCAATGGACACATTTCCCGAGAAATACCGTTGGCCAGAGGAACGAGACAGGGTTGCCCACTCTCCCCCTTGCTATTTGCGTTAGTCCTAGAGCCATTAGCGACTGTCATTAGAGACACCCCATTACTGAAAGGAGTGAGTTGGGGGGAGCACTGGGAAGACAGGGTTTCCCTCTACGCTGATGACATGTTAATATACCTGACCAACCCAACCGCTGGCATCCCGATACTATTAGAATTATGCAACACACATGGTATCAACTCTGGCTACACCATAAATTGGTCGAAATCGGTCATCTATGAGCTGAAGGGTCCTCTGCCACACCTACCCAGCGACTGCCCGTTGATAATTGCAGATGCCTCGTTTAAATACTTGGGAATCTACGTCGCCCGAGACGCCTCGATCCATTATAATCAAAACCTGTTACCCCCACTCACTCGCTTAAAGGCAGATGCAAGACATTGGAAAACTTTACCATTGACACTTTTAGGTAGAGCGGCTCTGTTTAAAATGAAAGCACTTCCACGTCTTCTGTATATACTGGAGAATACACCAACCCTAGTACCGCCCTCATATTTTAAAAAGGTGACAGCAGTAATTTCAGGTTTGCTATGGGGGGAACACCCGGCTCGGGTGGCACATATAAAACTCAACCGTGGATGGTACGACGGTGGGATAGCGCTGCCCAATATACAGTTGTACTACTGGGCATCTCAACTCAAGGTGATAAACCAATGGATCCACGCACTACAAGAAGACCCAGCTTATTTGGCGGACAGGGCACAGCTAGGCACGCACAGTCTGTTGGCGCCACTATACAATAAAAGTCTACTGGCAAAACTGATGGGCCAGACGAAACACAAGATAGTACTCTGGCATAAGGCGCAGACCAGGCTGAAATGGGGGGTGTGATAACTAAACTTACACCTTTATGGGACACTAAATCACTGGGATGTCTGAGACATAGTAAGGGATTCACCCAATGGGACAATATAGGGATTTCCACAGTGGGAGACTTATGGACAAATACTGGCATGGTCCCCTTCTCACTATTACAACAACAGTATGACCTAGGACCTACCGAGACATACAGGTATCTACAGATAAGGCATGCATTGATGGCAGCCATTGAGCCGGGGACAAAGATCCCCGAATCCTCACCGTTGGAGGACCGCCTACTCACTGATTTTATGCAAACAGGGGCCACATCCCTCACTTATCGAAAGTTGCTGAACAACCTGCCTGATCCACTAACTAAACTACGAGACAAATGGGAGGAGGAGTTGGGGGAAATGGACGAGATGGACTGGAACGCAGCATTGGCATCCCCGCGGGAGGCAGGCGTGTCGGCCCGCTTCCGGCTGGTACAATTTAAAATACTACACAGAGTGTATTACACCAGAACTACCCTATACAGAATACATAGGTCTGATCATCCAAACTGCTTGAGAGGCTGTGGAGAAGAAGGGACACTGCTGCACACACTTTGGGGCTGCCCGATCATTAGTGAGTACTGGAAACGCATTATGAGGACCATATCTCAAACGCTAGAAGTGTCACTCACACCGGACCCAAGGGTCTGTTTGCTGAATATATGGGAAAAGACTGATCTAACGCGACAGGGACAACAGTGGGTAGTGGTAGGAATGATGGTGGCCAAGCGAGATATAGCGCAGAAATGGGGAGCAGCGGACACACCGACGTCGGCACAATGGTGCAAAAACATGGCTAGATTGATGGTAACCGAGCGAGCGGTTTATAAGATCAGAGCTAACCCTCGCAAATGGAACAGGATATGGTTACCTTGGAATAAATACCGGGGTGACCTGTGTGAACCTCTTCCGGAGGAGGAAGAAGATAGCTCTGGAAGAGAGGATGAGTTAGAGGACTGATACGTATACATTGACGAGATAGTGGGAGGGGTCTAGGCACACGAGGGTGGGATACTTTAAGGAACTCGCAAGATAGGGATGGAATAGTGAATCGGGAAAACCCACTGATATGAACGATTGAACGTATATTGATATCTTGCTATATTGTTCATTATTCCTAAAGAGTCTGTGGTTTTGTTCAGATAAAATAATAAAAGTAAGACATGTGATTTTCTTTACCTACTAATGGAATGTCTCGAACACAATATCCACAAATGCTGCTGGACCGGAAGATTGTCGGCTAAATAGCTGTGTATCACAAACATCGAATTAATTACTGCGTGGCAACTGATCTCCGAACATACGAATGTTGTATTGTGTATTTGACAACTGCAAATAAAGTCTTACAAAAAAAAAAAAAGATGGAACTCTTGGATAAGCTGAAGATCCATAGGGAGCGAATTCCAGGCAGCAGCAGCTTTAACAGAAAGTGACTGGCCTCCTATACGGACTCTGCGGCAGCGCGGGACAATAATCCGGCGAGAGGAGGCAGATTGCAGAGGTCGGTTCAGCACATAGGTGAAGCGCTTCCTGAGATAGGTAGTACCGTGTCCATGTAGGGCCCGGTGCGCCACCGGTACCCAGTGATGATCCCGTAGATATTGCCTAGCACTGGATCTGCTCGCTGCATTATACAAGAGTCTAGCTGTGGCATTCTGTATTGTTTGAAGTTTTTGCATCAGGTAGCCCGTTAAACCTATGAACAAAGAATTGACATAGTCCAGCCGCGAGAGGATTAAAGCGTGAGCCGCTGCCTCTTTGGCCACTCTCAGGAGCAGGGGGAAGATCCTTCTGAGTGTTTTGAGGGTGCCAAAGCAGACCCCGGTCAATTTTTTAACGTGATTGATAAACCGGAGGACCTTGCTAAACCACACCCCCAAATTTACGGGTCCGTCCGCAAAACGCAGTCAAGCAAATTGAGGCGGCCATAGAGCTTGTCTGAAGTCTGAGGGAAACTGGCCATACAAGAGAACCTCAGACTTGTCCTCGTTGCACTTCAGAGTGGCCTGGGCTAGCCAGCAGAATACCGATGCTAGGCACGACTGGGCGGTGGTAGTGTCCAGTTCCGAGCCCTTCCATGTGAATAGCAGCTGAGTATCGTCAGCATATGCTATCACTTTTGCACTAATCTTCTCTCCTAGGTATACCAGAGGGGTTAAGTAGATGTTGAATAAAAGGGGGCTCAGGGTGGAACCCTGCGGAACCCCCGTAGCAAGGTTTCTGAGAGAGGAAGAGCAGGAGGCCATGCAGACCAGCTGCATGCGAGAATCCAAAAAAGATCTAACCCACTCCCAGACCAGACCAGAAATACCAATTGCAGATAGCCGGCCCAGAAGCAGCTCGTGGGGCACCGTCATCGAAGGCGGCAGAGAGGTCAAGTAGAATCAGGGTCGCCCTACTGCCCCCGTCAAGACACTCCCTGAACACCTCCGACATCTCCACCAGGGCGGTCTCCGTGCTATAGGCAGATCTGAACCCCACCTGAGCTGGATGCAGAGCACCTGAGGATTCCACAAAATTATCCAGCTGCCTAAAAAACGTATTTTCACAGACCTTGGCCAAGGCTGGAAGTAGCGAAATCGGCCGGTAGTTGGCGGGGACCGCCGGGTCCAGAGAAGGTTTTTTAAGAAGGGGGAGCAATTTAGCCTGTTTCCATTGGGCTGGAACCAAGGCGGTCTGAAGGGAGAGATTCAAGATATCAGCAACTGCTATGCATACCTCCTTGGCTACCCCCGCTAGTACCCGTGCCAGCATGGATCGGTTGGTGAGCCAGACTTAAGGGAACTAAGGATGGCCTGAATGTCTGCCTTGGATACAGGTGCAAATGAGGTGAGCTGATGGGCGGCCGCACACGAAGTGGGAGGGGACCCTGGGGAAAAAGGCTCCCCAATTCTAGGATGCGAGCTGGCACTGTCCTGAATCTTAAATATCTTGTCCACAAAAAAAGTGGACAACTCCTCACACCATTGTTGTGAAACTGGAAGCACCATTTGTTCTGCGACGGGGGATAGAAAGCTCTTAACAATAGCAAAGATTTCCTTACTATTGTTCTGAGCCAACACAATCCTCTTGGCGAAGTAGGTGCTTTTAGCTAACCTAATGGCCGTGTAGTAGTCCCTCTGAGCCCAGCGTAGTGTCCTCTTGACCGACGGGCAATACTTCTTACGCCAAATGTGTTCCATCTTTTTACACCCCAGTTTCATATCCCTGAGCTGATTAGAGAACCAGGGCTGCGAGGGGAGAGAACGCCGGGTGCGACCTCGTGTGGCTTTGGAACTGGCGCTGACCCCCTGACTAATCCAGCGCTGGAAGCTATCCACCGCCCCTTCTAGATCGGAGGCGGGGTTTGGACAGGACTGGAGTAGGGCCATCGAGAGCGCCGGCAGATTAATCTTCCCAGGGGGTAGATCGAGCAACAAGAGCGGGCTTCAAACCGGCCTGCCTGAGGGTCAGGAGAATCTGATCAAGTGGTGGTCCGACCAGGGCACAGGCTCAGGCTCCTCAACCTTAATAGGAAAGCTAGTGCAGACCAAATCAATAAGGTGCCCACCCACATGGGAAGGCAATTTCCCATATTGTGTCAACTGCACTAGGTCCAAGGAATCCAGAAGCGACCCCGCGGTTGGTGGTGTTCGCAGGGGAGGTGGAGTCTGGCGTAGTCGGGGCGGTCATGGTGTTGAAGCTGTCGTGGATGTCTGCGATCTTGCGATGGAAGAAGATGGCCAGTGAGTCGCACAGTTCTTGTGAGGGCGGGATGTCGTTGTGATGTGTTTTATCTAGGAACCCGATTCAATATTGTGACTTTATGCCCGTATATGGCTATAATCAATAATATCCCTATAATGGCATAATAATCTGATCCATATTTCAGTAAATCGCCCTTGCAGTCCAAGGCAAGGCAAAAGCTACTTCCTTGGATTCCTAGAGAGCACACCGAGTTCTTTCAACACACCAAACCTCCAGCAACCTGGAAAGCCACGCTTGCTTTGTTTTGATTTGTAATAGAACTCCTGCGAGCACTGTAAGAACGGCCAGTTCTTAGTGACATCTTTATTGATGTCTTATGTCCAAACCTTACGTCAAACTCGGCACCTTTCAGGTATAAATATACCAACGTTGCCTTACGCAAACACACGGTGGTGGTTCTGGAGCAGAGCAGCTAATCTACTTTCCGAGAGCCCAGCAGAAGTGAGAAGCCCAAGGACGCTGCCCCTCCTCTTTGACACGAGAAAATCCAGCTCTGGCGTTTCCAGCCTACCCTTGCGGGTGACTGGGATATCGAGTCCTGAGAGAGAGATACCAGACCTCCTACATTCTATTCCCAAGGTACAGTGCTGACTAAACCCTTAGAGAGAATTCTTGAACAGATCCTTGGCAACAAACCTACTTAACTTAAACTGCTACTTACTTACTCCTTCCCACGTATCAGGCTTAGGTCAGGTACACCAGGGTAGGCTTATTTTAGAAGCACCAGTTGAGCACGTTAGCCTATGTATATATGTATATATATTTTATCCATTTTAAAGTGTCTTATGGCTAAGATACCATATCAATGCTTTTACAGTATTATTTCATAATACTCCTTTTACTGTACGTACTTTACTTTACATTAAGTATTGCAATTGTGGCAATTAATTTCTCTTGCATGAGAAGGAAGACTGCTCAATAAATAATACCTTTTATTGAAAACGCCAGTCTCTCTATTCTCTGCACCCTGGTGAAACTAAATATGCACATCTGACTGAGTGAAATAGCTGTCTATTGTTTCACACAACTCTAGAGATTGACTCCTATTCTGAGGGAGCAAAGTTGTCATGTTTATGCGGTTGTCGGAAGCTGAATCCCTTCTTGTCTGAGCCAGGGAAGCTGATCACTTCCTATTCATTCAAGAAAGTTTCCAGTGACCTCTGAGCTAGCTGGCGCAAACCTAAATTAAGTCTAACATAGTCAGTAGAGACCTAGAAGACCTTAGTCCTACGTCTAAACTGCTGTTTATGTTATTCCAATGCGCAGGGCCTATAGGGAAAATAGGAACTACTCTACATGGCGCCCAACGTTTGGTAAGGCGATAAAACTAACGCAAGACGTTAGAGTAACTCAGTCGTGCTTTTTCACACAGACCCTTTCTCCCGTAAATACTCCAATAGACGTCTGGAGTGGGTGAAAGGTTAAAATCCGCCGGAACTTAGTAGGAAGAGATTCCTATGTAGAGTTTTTGGTTTAGTCAACGTTGAAGGATACAGTGTTCCAAAATATTGTGCACCTAATCTTTTGTTTACTTGAAACCTGATCTGCAACAAAAAACCTTTCTGACAGTAAAATGCCAGATAGTGAAGACGAAAGGGAGGCAGCTAGAATAGCAGCCCAACTAATAGAGGAAGACACGAGTCTCCTACAGAATGACCGGAATGCTATCCTCATTCCGGTCAACATAAGAAAAACTATAACTTTAAAACGTATAGAAAACGGACTGACATCACAAGGTGGTACAGTCATTTTCATGATAGAGGCGCACGAATATCGGCAGACAGAGGTATTCTATTCATGGATAAACTTTCCAGCGGCAAACGCTACAACACACGAATTTCACTATTACAAAATAGAGGAACCACCGGAGGAATATACACCTTTCGAGGATATTGAAATACCACTAAATTACCAAGAGCACCTGCTCTGGTTTAAAGGTGCCCTAAAACATAATGATCACATCACCAGGCTCGGTCCACTAGGTAGACCAGGAGAAACGTGGCCGGTTCTAGCCAGCTACACACCACATCCTGACATCAAAAAAATGTCAGACAAAGAACTTTTAGCACAGCTAAAATTACTAATTAAAATTCACAGAACATACAATCATGCCTAGGAAAAACACCCGCAAAACGGGAACAAATTCCATTCTGGCTAGCACAGAAAATAACTCAAATAGAGGCAGTATTCCCGAATACTACCCCTATTGAGAAACACAGAATTCTGACTATCTGCCTTCCAATGGGGGTCGCACCACATGTGGAGGACTGTGACACTTGGGGCACAGTCTTTGCTTCCATTTACACAAACACACATGGTGTTCTGTCTCTGGCGGTGATACCAGATGTGCTAAAACAAATTCAGAATGAATACGGTCCACAACCTGCTTTAACTCTTGGTATGAAATTACTGAAAGACTTTAAGCAGGTCTCGGCTATATTATTAGCCAACATGAAAGGAGAAGCAGCATCTGTGGCGATCCGCCAAAAATTGAAAGAAACAGATATAACAGATCAATCAATTGAGCTTGCCAGAATCATAGAAAAATGCTATGAAGAACTAGGTAGAGATAGTTTGGGTGGGAAACCAGTAAAACCCCAACTACTTGAAAATCCTGAAAAGATATTTATTAAAAATAATCTAAACACTCCTAAAAAGAGCTGGGATGGAAATAAACAATCCACTCCCAAAGAAAAAGGTTTCCAGTCCAGAGGAAGGTCTCCTCAGCGGAGAGAAAGTGCTCCGAGCCGAGAACACCAGTCTCCCCAAAGGGAGCCCTCTCAAAAAAGATACAACCTTATAAATAGGGATAATTTGAAAAAGCCTGATAGATATCAAGATATTGATACACGTCCCTCTCGATCTTTTTTACAGAAATCAGAAAAAAGAGGACGGTCAGAACAAAGGGAAGAGCACGCCAAGTCCAAATACAAGGAACCTGCTCAAAGTAAAAAATTACAATTTCCAAGAAAGAAGGTAGCCAGTATTAAAGTAATCAAACATGCCGAGGATTCTGAGGACACAGCTGAAAAACGGAGAGTGGGCACAGACAATGCTAGACAGCGCAGCAGAAATCAGCATTGCTCGCAAGATCCTGATGAATCATCTGGAGACAGTGGAAACGAATGAATACATTCAAGTGGAAACTGCAGATACTAGAGTTAGCGAACCTCATAAAATATACGAAATAACATTGCTTATAGAGGGAGATAAGACTAGGAAAATAAGGGGTCTATTTTGGGATAACCTTTCAAAAGGCTATGACATCCTGTTAGCCGAGAAAGACTGGCCACCAGAGTTTGTAAGTGAGTGCCCTCATGGCGAAGAAATGATTATGCCTGCCTTCTCAAATCATATTCCAATTCACATAAAATATATGTATGCAAGAAAATGGGCAGTAGCTCAAGCACCTGCATTATATAAGAATCATGTAGGATGGGATGAGGACTCTCCTCCTCACAAAATCCAGTTAAAATGTCAACCTACTGCACAAAGGCAGTACCCGATTAAGCAAGAAGCTAAAAAACAGGTCAGGTAGATTTTAGATCAACTTGCATACCAAGGGGTAATTGAAACATGCACCTCTCAAATGAACAATCCTTTGTTTCCTGTCTCCAAACCAGACGATTCATATTGTCTAGTCTTGGACTACAGACACCTTAACTCATGTTGCAAAACATTTGCGGTACAAAATTCGCACAGTGCGGCACTAATGAATAACATAGTTCGCAAAAAATACAAAACAACATTAGACATTTCTAATGGATTCTTTTGTCAAAATTTTGCACCGGAAAGCAGGTACTTGACCGCTTTCTCAATAATGGGGTCACAGAAAATTTCTGTAGACTCCCACAGGGATTCAAGAATAGCCCAGGATTATTCTCAGCCAGAGTAACAGAGTTACTACAAATGTATGATGATGAGGCATATCTTATGTCGATGACATCTATCTCACAGACAACGGCTTGGATACTCACTTGAAAAGAGTGAACACCATAATACTTGGGTTTGCAGCAGAGGGTTACAAATTCAACTTTAAAAAGTCACGAATTGCCCATCTAACGGTCCTGGTTTTAGGATACGAATTATCAAGTGAAGGCAAAAGCCTGGCAGACAACTTCTTAGAGAAGTGTGCTAGAACTCCAAGCACCAAAAACGCTGAAAAACTTACAATCGATTCTAGGCTTCCTGAATTTCGGAAGAACTTACATTCTAAATTATGCAGAGAGGGTTAAACCTCTCTACGAATTATAAAACCTGATTTGAAACCAATCAACTGGACTCAGAAACACACAGAAATTTTGAGATCATTGCAAACAGACATGTTGGCTAAAACAAAATTAGAAACACGCGACAATACACGCAACCTTGTAATCCGAGTCATCCCAGGAAGATGCGGATTCACGTACCTGCCCTCTAATGAGGGAGAAACGGTACCAATAGCTTACAAATCACATTTGAACACAAATGCAGAAAAAACATTCAGTCTTACAGAAAATACTATAAAGGCAGTTCAAACTGCTGTAGCAAGAGAACGAGCCCAAGCACAAGGAAAAGGAATAACTGTTTTTACAGCAGAATCAGCCTTCGAGGCGCTATTCAGCCTAGTAAATCTAAAAACAGTGGCACTAGATCCAAAATGGATACAGTGGGAAAATTCTCTTGATACAGAAAAAGTGACATACTATTATGTCCCGAACATGAAAAAAACCAAATGATTTGAAATATGAAGAAGAATATCCTCTGCCAATCGAAATTCTGCCTCTCCAACAGTACTCTTGTATAATCTATACAGGCAGATTTGTACAGCATTACAATGTAGATGATAAATCCTACAATGCAGCCTGCGTGTTTGTTAAAGGTCGCTGGCTCTGCTGTAAATTCAGACCGAAAATAACAAAAACTGAATCACTGAGAAACTGTTCGGCTCAGCGAGCTGAAATCAGATCTTTAAAGATGGCGCTTGAAGATGCCGAACGTGAATTCCCGACACTAATAGTGTGCGATTCGCATTTCTGCGTCAAATCTTACAATAATGATTTGCAGAACTGGGTTCAAAATGATTACAAAGATGACACAGGTGCCACAATCAAGCATAAAATGCTTTGGAAACAGGTAGTTCTTTTACAGAAAGAACTACAAAAGACTCACGTGATACACACTCTGAGTCATCAACGTGATGGCGTTCACGTTGCAGGGAATTCATTGGCTAATACAGCCACAGCGGAAGCAACTCAAACGGCTTCCGTAGCCACAAAAAAGCCTTCAGAAAAAAACATAGACGGGGAAACCATGCTGGCGGTAAAAACGTCTTCAAAAGGCAACTGTGCAGCACTACCCGTGAACTATCCACTCAATTATACATACGTAATAGACGCAAACTCCGTTCCTTTTGCTCGAATCCCTGGAGTGGGGGATAGAGTGATTCTAAACACGAACCGGAGAGTCTTATTAATAGCAGACGCACACATGGGTGAAGGTCCAAGGCACAAACAGATGAAGGAATCTCTGACAGAATTACAATCAGAATACTGGTGGCCGGGGATGAGCCTGCAACATTGTAAATTTGCGAAGAGCTGTCCAGACTGCAACAGAGACCGCAGTAACGAGCCAACCGGAGTATTGCCATGGCCATTTCTGTAAATAGCATAAGGCTATCTATACATAAAATCCAGCGTCCTATTAATTCCTTTTAAGACTAAATTCACTTAAGAATGTGGCCCCAGCGCTCGGCTGACGCCAGAACTGTTATAAAAGATTTGCGAGTCTTTATCGGCACATACGCAATTGCCATGCTTCATTCTGACCAGGGTCCTGCTTTTAGCTCTCGAGCTTACAAGGAGGCCATGACCAGCATGGGCATTGGATTGCGGTACTCTTGTCCCTTCCATCCTGAGGGAAACGGGATTGTGGAAAGAAAAAACTGAGACATAAAGCAATCTATAACGGCAAAGGTATTAGGTTCGGTTGATGGGTGGGTCCAGCATTTAACAAGTGTCCAACGTAGTCTTAATAATCTGCCAAGAAATTCTCTAAAATGTTTCAGCCCGTACAAACTATTGTTCGGAACTAGAATGTATGGTCAGGACTTAGATAGTCATGCTTCAGTGGTAGAAGATAAGAAAAAATGCTTTGACATCAAAGATCGTTTGGCTGTTTTACAGGACTTAAATGAAACAAGAAAACCCCTGAGCAACATAAAACTAAAACAGCAGCCAACAACCACTGAAGACACACCACCTGTCCCAGCAAGACCTGTCTGGATTCCAAAGATTGGGGATCTGGTCAGAGAGAAGATTGAGGTCAAGAAGGAATTTGGGCCTTCTTACAGAAAAGCAGTACCTGTCTTAGCAATCAACGGAACACGATCATTTGTACTACCGCCCCTTGCTGGTAAAAAGGAGATCCGAGTTGTATCCATCGACCTGGTAAAACCACAATCATGTGGCCAATAATAAGTAGTAGGCCCAGTGGACTCCCAAGAAATAGCAGAATACCAAAATTTGATACAATCCAAGAGGTTCAAACTGAGAGACTAATCACATTCGATAAACCTGCAGTGAATAAAAAAGGACTATGCAACAATGCCATGGAACTTGTGCCTTTTGAAACCCAAATTGAAACAGTTCGTCAAGAAACACCAGTCTACAATGATGTAGCATCAGAATGTGCTAATGAAAGGCAAATTGAAAAAACAATTCCAACAATTGACAGAACTGCATCTGGCTACTTCATCAATTTCGATAACTTTTCTGAAGATCAAAGCAAGCCTGAAGTAACGCCAGCAAAAAAGACTTTTAAAGACAAAGCAACAGAACTCTTTCATCAACTCCAAGAAGCATATCTAAATGCACCATTGATTGAATATTGGATTGTATTAGGGGTACTCATACTCCTACTCTGCCTAATTTTAGTTTTAATTTTAGGAAAATTTATTACAGTACAATGGACATAGCAAGTCAGAACATCAACTTAGTCCTGAAGCCACACAAGTCATCTCACATCGAGAAAAGAGAACTGTCATCAGTGAATGTCACAGCCATTCCAATACCCGGCGGGTAGTTTGGGACAAAAATGATTACGAAATATATGGACCGGTCGAACTCTTGAAATATCCTCATCAGTTTAAGGTTTCATTAAGTGACTTTGTAAAACCAAGTACATTCTCTGATGATTGGGACTTTGAAAGCATAAATAATATAATGTCAGATTTAGTATTGTCAGCAACATTTACAGAACATGATTATTTGCAAGGTTCATCGAATTATGAACAGATGTATTGCTATACCCACTATGCAGACCACTATTTGCATAAATCTGCTCAACCTAGAAATGTTTTTAAATATAATCAATGGGAACATTGTACAACTCCACCTAGAAGCAGTTCGAAAACATTTTATGAGAAATTTCCATACTTCTCAGGGTTTAACACAAGTGATGCTGAAACATTCTATTACAAACTGTTAGATAAAACAGGGACAAAAAACATGCTGACAAATACCAAACTGATTTATTCTGAAACATTTTACGAAAAAATTATTACATTTGGTTTTGATTTCTGGAAAAAGAACATTGAAACAAAAACCATCTGGGGTACAAAAGAATGGCAGGTACAAGGCCTAGAAGCATTATTTCGAGCCTGCATGATCCCGGAACAAATAATGTTCTTGAATGACACCATTCAACAAACTACCTGTTTTGGCCTAGCCAAAATCAAAGACTTAAACAAACTGTCTATTCCAAAGCCAATACCTGATAACACAACCACAGATATTGAGATAGACTTATCCCAAATTTTACATCAAAATAGAACACATCCTGATTGGAAAAAGTGGTTAATTTGGCCAACAGACACAAATAAATGTCAAGATAGATTCCTGAACAAAACACAGGGGTTAAAAATGACCAGACCAGACCCTAGATACTGCCAGAGACAACATCCAGGGATAGTAACAACATACAGTGTAGGGAAACTATGCCTTGAATGGCTACAAACATCCACACTGGCAGAAATTAAGCAACACTTGTCTTTACTGAAAGATGGTGTTGACTTGCGCAATTTCATAATGGGACCACGCAAACAGCGTCAAAAACGTTTCATAGTGGCCAGTATATACGCTGCTTACAACGAGGCATGGAAAGTGACTCAAATTGAGACAGCAGAGAAAATACGAGAAATTGGTCGTACTCATTTGGAAAAATCACTTTCTGTTGTGGACAATGGGTTAATGACTCTGTCCTCCAGAATATATTCACTGGACAGTATTGTATCATCTGCTATAGATATAATAGATCAGGACTTGCTAATGTTACAACATGGTCAGTCCCAATTACGTTCTATTGTACAGCTAGGCTGGACGTTGCAAAATCTGCGTTCAGGCTATGTGCCTTGGCGTTTAATCAACACAACATCATTGTTCTCTATCTTTAACCTTACTGATAAACAAATCAGTTTGGCACAGAAAGAAGCAGACTATACGATTCTGAGCATTGAAAAACTTGAGAGATTACCATTGACAATGTCAGAAAGACCTGTCATTGAATGGATAATACACAGAATAATCACAATTCCGATAACAACTTTCCAATTTAAAAAATGCCAAGAGTATATACCAGCAGGTCAGTATGAAAGGTTGGGTAAAGGGTACATTAAGTCATCATGGAAATTACCTTATACACACACATGTTATAGTGACAAAAACCAGAATGTATTTCTTAGTGGTAATAATTGTAAACTATCACTAAGCGGCATACTTCTGTGCCAAGGTATTAATTTACATGGGGCCTGTGAGGGGACTTCAAATAACCTTTCGTGCCACCAGCACGGCACACCTGCAACACAGATAGAGCCATTCTTTAGACAACTTTCTAACGGGAGTTACGTTCTAATAACGGACCACAGCTGTTGTGGCATGGTGCCAGGGAAAGCATATCTCATAAGCGTTAGTTCCATGGTCACTTGCTGTATGCAAGCATTGTATCCAAACGGCCCTGGAGACTCAGAGGCGACGATTTGGCCTCCGTTGAATATCTCTTCTGTACGAATTGATACTTTAAGTAGAATGAAGTCTGTGCTTTTACAGACAACAGTGCCCATCACGTCATCAAAAGAAACGTATGATCTTCAAGTTGCAAGGACAACGGCAGAGATACATACACTTTTATCAACTAATTGCCCCGTGAATTTCGTAGAAATGCTAAGCCAAATCCTAAATATGTCAGATGCCAATGGTATCGCAAATGTATTTAAGACAATTTTTTCGGGACTGTTAACACCCTTCGAAGCAGTCCTGGGCATCTTTCCCAAATTTGTCCATTCGGTTTTTGGTGGCCTACCACTACTTTTGGGACTTGTAGCAGGAATCGTATTTTTGACTCTTCTGCTCCGATATGGCAAGCCAAAACGCAGACATGACTCCAGCAACAATGGAAGAAACGGTCCTAGCAATACGCTACCGGGACCGCATAACTAAAGTCCTTGGATTAGCCCGGCTAAGAGATCTGAATATGACCTGGTTTCTTTCATTCAGACCTATATGGCAGAACTGCATCTTACCTGTGCTTCGATGTATGCTATGCGGAGAAGAATACGTGTTAGACACCTGTCTTACACTACAATCAGCAGTACCAATGGATATCGATACTTTGCTAAGTCCTGTAACGGCTCATGCATCGTGTTGTCCCCAGCGGTTACCAATCCTGATGACGGCATTCGTTGAGACTTCTCCACTACAATTAGACCCAGGTACGACCTTCTGTGAGCATTGCTGATCCCGACACCGATGATAGCAATCATTCTCATGACTGCCCAGTTACAGCATTATCATCCTTGGTCGAACTTTCACCTGAAGCTGTAAACTGTTTTTTGCACATCTATCTGAAGTCATGATCTCCCCTGAACCAAAAGAATAACTTTTAAGCAAACCGCACACAGCGTTCCCATGAACTCTGAATTCGGCCTTCAGCTTTGAAAAACAAAAGCTACTGAAAACATTTGGAACTATTTTTTCCCCTGAAAACTTAATTATTTTTTCCAAATTCCAAAATATTTACCTTTTTTTTGGCACTTGTACTCTGCTTGAAGTAGAACTATTCATAAAGAACAGAGCTTCTATTTTTAGCAAATCTAGAGACAATATGTTACCGCAGCCTCTAGCACACTCACAAGCAATTTCATTTATATGTGATGAAATAGTCTCAACCTTCTTTTCTGTAATTAAGAGACTTTTCATGTGTAATTTTCGCAAATCGTTCAACTAAAGATATATGCAATTTTTTTTGAATGATTACACGGCTTAAAAACGTACAGCACCAATAACGTTCCGTGTATTTCGCATACACCATTTCGAATGCAAAATGTATTTTGGGGTGGGTTGGAATACACATGCGTCTTTATTGCTTAGTTTTTAGTAATTGATGGACATAAAATCATGGATTGGATGATGTGTTTTATCTAGGAACCCGATTCAATATTGTGACTTTATGCCCCTATACGGCTATAATCAATAATATCCGTATAATGGCATAATAATCAGATCCATATTTCAGTAAATCGCCCTTGCAGTCCAAGGCACGGCAAAAGCTACTTCCTTGGATTCCTAGAGAGCACACCGAGTTCTTTCGACACACCGAACCTCCAGCAACCTGGGAAAGCCCTGCTTGCTTTGTTTTGATTTGTAATAGAACTCCTGCGAGCACGGTAAGAACGGCTAGTTCTTAGTGACATCTTTATTGACGTCTTATGTCCAAACCTTACGTCAAACTCGGCACCTTTCAGGTATAAATATACCAACGTTGCCTTAAGCAAACACACGGTGGTGGTTCTGGAGCAGAGCAGCTAATCTACTTTCCGAGAGCCCAGCAGAAGCGAGAAGCCCACGGACGCTGCCCCTCCTCTTTGACGCCCTGAGAAAGACGCTGTCTTTTCTCCAGCCGAGAAAATCCAGCTCCGGCGTTTCCAGCCTACCCTTGCGGGTGACTGGGATATCGAGTCCTGAGAGAGAGATACCAGACCTCCTACATTCTATTCCCAAGGTACAGTGCTGACTACACCCTTAGAGAGAATTCTTGAACAGATCCATGGCAAAAAACCTACTTAACTTAAACTGCTACTTACTTACTCCTTCCCACGTATTAGGCTTAGGTCAGGTACACCGGGGTAGGCTTATTTTAGAAGCACCAGTTGAGCACGTTAGCCTATGTATATATGTATATATATTTTATCCTTTTTAAAGTGTCTTAAGGCTAAGATACCATATCAATGCTTTTACAGTATTATTTCATAATACTCCTTTTACTGTACGTACTTTACTTTACATTAAGTATTGCAATTGTGGCAATTCACTTCTCTTGCATGAGAAGGAAGACTGCTTAATAAATAATACCTTTTATTGAAAACGCCCGTCTGTCTATTCTCTGCACCCTGGTGAAACTAAATATGCACATCTGACTGAGTGAAATAGCTGTCTTATTGTTTCACACAACTCTAGAAATTGACTCTTATTCTGAGGGAGCAAAGTTGTCATGTTTATGCGGTTGTCGGAAGCTGAAACCCTTCTTGTCTGAGCCAGGGAAGCTGATCACTTCCTATTCATTCAAGAAAGTTTCCAGTGACCTTTGAGCTAGCTGGCGCAAACCTAAATTAGGTCTAACATAGTCAGTAGAGACCTAGAAGACCTCAGTCCTACGTCTAAACTGCAGTTTATGTTATTCCAATGCGCAGGGCCTATAGGGAAAATAGGAACTACACTACAGTTGGCGTTGGCGCTGGGGTTGGAGAGTTCTTTTACAATGCTGAGGTGCTCTTTTCTGTCGTGTGCGTTGTTATCCAGGCAGTCTTTGAAGGAGGATCTCTTGGCTAATCTGATGAGGTGGTAATGTCTGCGGGTGGCGTCCTTGTGGGCTGCGTGGTTGTCCGGTGTGCGTTCGTGGAGCCTTTTCTTCTCCAGTTTCCAGCATGAGCGTTTGGAGGTCTGGAGCTTGTCGGTAACCCAAGTGGCTCTCTTGCTGGCGTGGCTGTTGGAGGGTTTCTTGAGTGGGGCAAGGGTGTTGGCGCAGTCGTCGATCCACTGTCTGAGGTTGCGGGTTGCAGCTTCTGGGTTGATGGGGTCGGTGGGTGGGTTCTGGGTAAGGGTGGTCATAAGCTGGTCTTCGGTGACTTTGCTCCAGCAGCGGCGAGGCAGCTGTTGGGTGCGGTGGTGCGTGGTGGGTATTTTGAAGGTGAAATGGATGCAGCGGTGGTCGGAGCAGTGGAGTTGGGTGGTGTGGTTGAAGGCGACATGGGTGCTTGTGGAGAAGATGGGGTCCAGCGGGTGGCCGGCGGTGTGGGTGGGTCCGGTGACGAGTTGTCTGAGGCTGAGGTTGGCGAGGTTGTCGGTCAGCGTGGTGGAGTTGGTGTCGTCGTCGTTCTCGAGGTGGAAGTTCAGGTATCCGAGGAGGATGTAGTCCGTGGAGGCGAGTACGTGGGTGCTGGCGAGGTCGGCGATGGAGTCGCTGAACTGAGCCCGGGGTCCGGGGGTCTGTAGACGAGTGTTCCTCTGAGGGTGGTGTTGGGGTCGATGTGGATCCGGAAGTGCAGGTCTTCAGCGGTGTTGAGGGTGTTGTCTGCGTGGGTGGCAACCTTGAGGGTGGACTTGTGGACGATGGCTATTCCTTCTCCGATTCGGTTGGCACGATCCCTGTGGGTGATCTTGTAGCCGTCTGGGATGGCTATGGCGATGTCGGGCGCCGAGGAGTGGTTCCACCAGGTCTCGGTTAGGAAGGCCACATCTGGGGCGGAGGTGTCGAGCAGATCCCAGAGCTCGACAGCGTTTTTGCGTGTGGAGCGGGTGTTGAGGAGTATGCAGCAGAGGTGGTTGGGTCCAGTCCTTGGAGGTTTGGTGGCTCTGTCGCAGGTGAAGCTGCAGGTGCAGCAGGAGAAGGGCCCGTGGGTCCGTTTCGGGCGTCCTGGAAGCAGGTGTGGTTTTGGCCTGCGCTGAGTGTGCTGGTATCGTAGCGGAGTCTGGTGTTGTGGCGTTCGCGGGGTCGAGGGGTTCTGGCGCTGGGCGCGATCCAGGCGCGGACGGACGCAGACGAGCTTGCCTTAGGCGCGCCCGCTGCGCGCGGCCGCACAGCGTCTGGCATATATGGGGAGGTGGGAGGGAGGAGCAGCTGGGAGGCGGGAGGCGGGAGCAGCAAGTGGGCAGGGGGGGCGGGGAAACAGTGGGACAGAAAGCAGAATCGGGCGCAAAGAGGGGGGAAAACAGTGGCACAGAGGTCAAGAACGGGGCACAACAGAGGGGAGAAACGAGTGGCACAGAAGCAAAAATGGGGCACACAGAGGGGGAGAAACCAAGGGGCATATTTTTTAAAGATTTGCGTTGCCCTTGGGCCACCTTGTATGGCTTGATAAATCTAGAGTGACGCAACGCAAATCACTGAGTTATGTTACTCTGCCCCAGGGGTTTCATGGATGGTGTTAGTGTGTCCCACGCTTCCATCTATGGATTTTGGTACAATCCCAGATTTACCATCAGTGGCAGACCTGGGAATGCTTCCAAACACTGCGCCTTCCCAGGTGAGGTGTAATGAGGAGAAATACCTTTATTTTTCCTCCTTAATTAATTCTTCTTGCAGCACACATAGAAAGAGGAAAATGCCTCGGAGGATTGTATTTGTGCAGGAAGGAACACTTTCCTGCACCAAAACAATCCGCTGTGGCATTACAACACAGGCAGTCTTGCACCAGGGTGCAAGGGTGACTGTGTTGCCACTAGGCAGCCCATCGTGCACCAGCGCTCGGAGAAGACAGAATTGTGCGGTATATTGTTAAGTAAGGTGCACTCCTGCTCTTTCCATATCACGCACCGCCGCAAGGGGACTTGCTGCTCTGCGTGATCCTTGCTGCGTTGCGTGAATATTTCATAAATATGCCGCCTCGAGTCTACCTGCCTGTGATACATAACCTCAGCATCGTGGGCACAGATCCACTCACAAGGGCCTGATTCCACTCAAGGGGTAACAAATCAGTGAGCCTGGGAAGGCGGGAGGCTTTGCCTTCACCGTGTAAAGCCCCCCGCAGTATTTAGAATACAAAACAAGTAAAACATCACCGTTTTCTTAAGCTTGGACTGCAAGAAGCTTTTTGAGACATGCTGTAAAGCGCCTGTGTGCCAACTTTCCAAGCTGCTAAGACCCCTCGGCCCTCTCCCCCTAGGCCCGCCAGGAAGGGAGTGCCCACCGCGACATCCAAGCTGAGATTCAACTTTTCAGCAGTCAGAGCTATCCGCTGCCAACTGCTTCGAGCCCATCCGTCACCTGGCCTAAAGCTCCTGATGACACCCGGGCTCTATTTCGGGTCTGGTTATGTTTGTTGTAGGGGCGTCGGGGTAACTTTTCCTGGGAAGTCTCATTGCGATGGGCCCTCCTAAGATTTGCGAGAAATTGCTCCGGATTAATCCCCTGCTTCGTGGGCAGCTGGCACGCTACCCTGCCCGTAAGGGGAGGGGGTGGGCAAAAATGCCCGGCTCAAGGGATCGGAGCAGTGTGCCCGGCCAAAAATTCCATTTTCAAACCTTAAGAGGTTGGCTCGAGGTCGTGTGTTCGAAGGCCATTTTCTACTCTAAGTAACTTTGAGAACATGTGTTTTTTTCCTTCTATTATACCCCTTGGGCGGGGCGGGTGGGGGGGGGGCGTGTATGGAGGAGGGGAGGTGGTTTGTGTTTGGTAATCTAGCTAGAGGGGCGACAGTTAGTCGGGGGCCCTTGCTCCTCCTCTCTATTTTCTGCAGAAGGCTGCGTTCTTCGGCGCCTTGAGAGACGGGGATTGATGCAGCGTGTGACCTTTGGCTGCAGGCAGAAGGTTTAAAGGGGAGCTCAGCGGACGGCGTTGATGGAGGGCACTCCCCAGTGCTTTAAGTGGGCAGGTACTGTCCGGTACTGAGTACCTGCACTTCTTTAATTGGAAAGGGAGAGTACCTACACTTCTCAGCACTGATGCAATACATTTAATGAAAGAGTACTATCTATGGAGTACCCATACTTCTACATTTCCTTCTAAAGCACTGGCACTCCCCACACTAAGGGCCTCATTTATGAGGCCTTGCGTCAGTTTTGCGCTTCCGATGCGTTACTTTTTGTGACGCATCGGCGGCGTAAAACATGCCTCCAGTTGCGCACTATTTACAAAGTGACACATCTAAGCAGATGCGTCACTTTGTAAACCCCTGCGCTATATTATACCTGCGTCAGGTATAATGTATGCAGAGGGGGCGTTCCCCCGCAAAAAGCCTAGTAGAAGTGACGCAGTGAAATCTATGAGATTTCACTGCATCACTTCTAGGACGCTGTTGCTTCAAAATCTTGCGCCTGCCTCACAGCAGGCGTAAGACTGATGCAGGCCCTTTCACATGGGGCTTGTCCCATGTGAAAGAACGCATTGCTGGAGTTGCGTCACTTTTGTGACACACTCCAACAATGCGTCACTTTTGTGCTTACAGATACGTCAGGAATACTGACGTATCTGTAACTGCTTGCGACATGATGTGTCATACAATAAATATGACGCATCAGGTATGTCGCGTGGAGTGCGCACTGAGAAGTGACGCATCGCTGCTTTCACGCAGCGATGCATCATTTCTCATAAATGAGCCCCTAAGTGCTTATTGCAGATTATTTTACGAAATGTTCAGTGACTTCAGTGATTACTGGGGCTGGGCACGAGGCATGCAGGTGAGGGAATAAAGTATACCATTAACCCCAAATACACTGAAATTCGAATATGAATGGCACATTACTCAGATGTAGGGCCCGTGCTTCTAAAACGCAAAATAAAGCGCCGTAGTGATGGTGCCACGTTGTATCACAGACTACCGTAGTAGACTAGGGTTTCGGTGCCGGTGATCAGGGAATAGAATCTTTGGACTGATAATCCATGTTAAACCATTATAGGATAGATAATATTTTGTTTTGCCAACCACAGTTTTATGACTATGAGCCTGATGGTAGCCTTGTGGGCAAGTTTACACTCAGTACAGTAGACTTGAGCTGATTATGTGACAAGCCAACCATCAAGGCTGCAAGTCTGATTGTTCACTCGGCAAAGTTATGATCAATTCCATAGGTGTGATCTGATTATTTTGAGTTACGACAAAGTCAGTAGGCTTGCACTATTTATTGTGAAGAGCATTTGGTAAAGCCGACAGGCCCTTAACAGTGGACTGTAATTAGACTATGTTACAGGCTATACATAGGTATGCAGTCTATGAAATCTCACAGAATACCGCAGTGTGCAAGGGTTTTGGTATTTGTCACTCCCTTTTACAAGCAGTGGGATTAGAGGATCTTAATTCTGCTAATACTTGTAGGGCACTGTGAGAGGTGCTGTATATTGTTGTGCCAGCTGTAATTTTGTACATATTTATAATTTCAAAATGTTATGCCTGATAGTTGCCTGCTTATGTGCAATTCAGTAGACATGATGGGTGTGGTGATTTTTTTGCCACTTGGCAGGCATACAGCGCATGAAATATGAATATGCACTGAAGCCACTTGGCCTTTCTATATTTATTTATGTTTCTCTTATTTAATTTTATTTTTGTACTGAATGTACTTTGCTCACTACAAATATGGTTTAATGCAGCAGCCAAATGTTGATGTTAACAACGATATGTAGGCTTTACTAATAATGTTAGGAATGACTTTGATATCAGGTGTTAAATGGATGAGCCATAACAAAAAGACGCAGTATTTCTTCTGTATTTATGATGAAAGCCCACCCTGCGTTTGCTTTTTAAGGGTGAAAGGGCGCCATGATTCTGTTGTTGTGACCGTGAGGAAGCCTGGGATCGGGTGAAACGCGTTGCCAATAAAGCTTTTTTTGAAAGCTGACACTGTGGAGTGCGAGCCTTCCTGAGAATATCTTCTCCCAGGACCTTTGTGTCGGAATTATTACGGGTCCTGCACCCGTATGCCCGCACCAGTGTGGACATGACCTCTCATTTTGCAGGATTGCTGTCTTGTTGAACATGCAAATATATATACACACACACACATATATATATATACATAGATATATGTGTGTGTGTATGTATACACACACACATACACACATCTTTTGGCCTGTCAGGAAAATATCCACTTCCTGCATTTTTACCATTTACTCCGACCCCTCCACTGATCTCACCTTCCCCTATCCTACCAACCTCTGCAGGACCAGAACCAGTGTTAAGACGTCTACTGTACCTGGTCACAGCCAGTTATAAAGAAATATACAGAGGTGGCATAGAAGAGAGGGGTGCCGACGTGAGCAAGACAGACCCAGGGAGGAAGGCAGAGAAGAGAGAAATATGCAGAGGGTGGACAGCAGGAGTGGAGAAATAAATATAACAAGCATTGGCATAGCCAATAGGTCTCGTATTTGGGGCCTTATAAATATTTAGTTATGCAGCACAATATCCTTCGTGCAACAACATCAACTGTTGCAAGGCTAAACACTTATAAAGCCCCAAAGGCGAGACCTATTGGCAATGCCAATGCTTGTTTCTCTTTCCCTGTAGGTCTTTATTTTTAGTGCTAAGTAACAAGTGCTTAATTTATTTATTATTTATTTATTTAGAAGTTTTCTATAGCGCTGGCAAGACCCGAAGGTAACAGAGCGCTTTACAGTTAGAGACTGACAAATACTAGCACAAATTTAAGAAGTGTGCAGTGGTCCCCGCATTAAGTTTTTGGCACCGGGGCATTCATGACCTTCTGACAAGCCTGAAACAAAAAATGTTTCTTCAGTGTGCATGCATCTGGTAATTCAAGTATCTACCAAGGGGTTGAAACTTAAACGCAGATTCTTGGGAGAACCAGGACCCATACTGTGAAATGCCCTTACTCCTAACTTTAGAGCCGAATACAGCTACAAGCAGATCAGGAAACCTAGAAAAACAGAGTCATACAGACTAGTTTTCAAGTGAAATATGAAGGGGTCAAGGGTTGCAATTGAAGAATGTCGGACACACTTCTCTTCTTGTGATTGAACTATTCAGCTCAGTTTTTGTCATCACAGATAGTGCTTTGGAATAAGAGGAGATCTACATCTGTGCTCTATAAAAACCCTCCACAAAATATAAATCGAAATGTAATAATTTTGTAAGTTGCCGAAATGTGGCTATTTTTTACTAGTTGACAAATTGGAAGTGTTGATCGCCTGCATCCCTCAGCTACAAGGCAAGCATGTACGTATGTGTACAGTTAACAGGGTGTTTATAATATAAACAAAGGTCTGTATATCCTTACGTATTCTGAATAATTCATGGCTTTGATATGTGCATGCATTTTCTATTTTGTTGTAAACTCAATTACATTTACTGAAATTAAAGAGAGACGAGAAAGCCGGCGTCTTCTAGGCCTAAAGATATATGGGGACTGTTCCGAGACTTCCTAGCTTCACAGCAGAATACCCCTCCTACACAGCAGAGACAGGGTCTGGAACCAACGGGGGTGGGATGAGGGGAACAATGTATTAAAAATGTACCTGTGTATACTATACATAGTATGATAACAGAAGCTAAAAAGATGATTGGAGCAGAACGGGCGGATGGCGGGTTGAGAGGGGATTCCTTCGATTGTACTTCCACCATGCCAACTACTGGGGTCTTAGAATGCACTGGTTATGCTGTGATTACTGTTGCACTAATAAGTCGTGCCCTTCTGATCATACTGGAATGTCAATGTTGAAGTGTAATGTATATGTACTGCAATTGAACTCTTTGCTCTGCTTTCTTTTTTCAAAAACTGCTAAATAATGTTAAAAAAAAAGGAAAAAAGAGAGACAATGGAGAAATAAAGGGTCTAGGCAGACAGATGTACAAGGCATTTGACTTATAGCCAGATGTAGAGTTGAAGAGAAAAGAGAACAGGGGAAGAGAGGAGAAAGAAAGGCAGGATTCTGAGAAAATAATAATGAAAATGGGAAGAGAGGGACCACGAGAGAACAGGAGGGAGAGATCAGCAAAACTGGGGGAGGGGAGAGTGCATAATGACACAACAATGTGAAAGAGAACAAGCCAGGCAGTGGTGAGGCAGGGCAGGCACAGTCTGCTGTTTTTGGAAGCACATACTTGTGCTTGTGGCGCACCCCTGCGCGCTCCCCCAAGGTGGATGCCACCACAAGCACGAGTATGTGCTTCCAAAAACAGCAGAGCGATGGCTAAAGGTCTCCTATGCAGCACATGCACATTGCGTAGGCGAGACCTAAAAAAAAGGGGATAGAGAAAAGCATGGCAGACACACAGAGGGAGTTTGGGGGGGGGACAATGTGAGACAGGCGAGGAGAAAGAGGATGAGAGAGATGATGCGATCCTTGAGCCAGAGAGAAGGCTCACATGGGTAAAGAAAGGAAGAGACAAATGGAGAAACAGATGAAAGACCCTTACATAGGATCCTGTGCTTACCTCACAGGGTGTGAAGACAAGCTGTGGGCCAATGGAGATCAATCTGCTGGCAGAGATGGAGCTGCAGGGCGAAGGAAATCAAGCTGCAAGTGGAGATGGAACAGCAGGCAGATGGAGTCCAAGCTGCGGGCGGAGATGGAGCTGCTGCTGTCCAAGTCCAAGCTGCAGGCGGAGAAGGGGCTGGGGGCAGAAATCAACTGCGGGCGAAGAGGATGTCGTTAGCAACAAGGAAACAGGAAGCTTCACAAAAGGCACTGTAAAAGGCAGCTGTGAAGGTGCTTACAGCAGACTTTTAAAGAGCCTCTGCTTCCTGCCGGTGCTGTGTGTGACGTCACAGAGGCAGCCACAGAGGAAGGCAGTAAATCAGATGATGGCCGCAGGAGAATACATAGTGAATAAGTATCCAATGTGCCTTCGAGCATCCCCCGGCGGCCCTCTTCAGTGTTTACTCATTTGAAACGTAGGTATGTTACCGGCAAGGTCCGTGGGCCACCAATAAAGTCGGTGGCGGCCT
Organism: Lissotriton vulgaris; assembly: GCF_964263255.1. NCBI lineage: Eukaryota > Metazoa > Chordata > Amphibia > Caudata > Salamandridae > Lissotriton > Lissotriton vulgaris. Next base: position 943,823,879 of record NC_141687.1, on the reverse strand, counting down.
GCGGGCCATATTCCGAGTACAAGGGGTCGGTGGCGGCCCGCGGGCCATACTCCGAGTACAACGGGTCTACACTATTCCACTCTATGCCACTCCGCTATACACCACTTCAGTGTACACCACTGGGCTGTATGCTTTTTCTCTGCACGCCACTTCACTCTATGACAATCCATTGTATGCTATTACACTGCACATCACTCCATTCTATGCCAATCCACTCTACCCTACTACACTCTACTCTATTCCACTGTACTACAATCCATTCTACACCACTTTTCAATATGCTGTTCCACTATATGCCACTCCACTCTTTCACTTTACTGTACACCAGAAACACTCAAATTTATTCCACCCTACACCACTCCACTGTATGCTACTCCACTTTATGCAACTCCAGTCTACGATATTCCACTGTACGCAATACCACTGTCACCACTTCACTCTACGCTATTCCACTCTACGCCACTCCACTTTACAGTATTCCTCTCTACACCACTACCATCTATGACACTCCACTCTACGCTATTGTACTGTATGTCACTACACTGTACCTCACTTCACACTATGCTGCTCCACTCTACGTCACTGCACTCTACACTACTCAATTGTACGCAATTACACTCTCGTACCCAACACAACTTCGTCACTCCAATGTATGCTATTCTACTGAATGCCACTCCACTGAACTTTAACCAATTTTACTTTATGCCACTCCACCCCTCCACTCTACGCCATTCCACTGTATGCCACTACAATGTACACTATTCCACTGTACGCTTATCCACTATACCCCACTGCACTCTATGCCACTCCACGCTGTCACTCTGGCGAACAACCATCTCAACGCATGTGTTACAATGCATTCAATTATGTTGCGTGCCGTCACAACGCACGCGACGTTACTACGCGTGCATTCACTATGCACGCCATTACAACGCATGCAATGCTACAATGCATGCTTTTACACCGACGGGTCGTGCGCCGGGACGGGCTTCGGGAAGGTTGTGCGCCGGGACGGGGAGACAAGGCTGGAACCACGACGAGAGACAGGTAAGGACGATGCTGGACCCATAGTGTTTTAGAGTTTAGGGTATTGATGGGGAGTGTAATGGAGGGAAGTATTTTAGGTTTTAGGGATTAGGGTTTAAGGCTTAGGGTTGAGGAAGTAGTATATGGTAGTGTTTTAGGCTTTAGGCATTAGGGCTAAGGGCTTAGGGTTGTGGAAGTAGAATATGGTAGTGTTTTAGGTTTTAGGGCTTAGGGCTTTTAGGACTTAGGGCTTAGGGTTAAGAGTGGTTTAGGGTACTGGTTTTGGCTTTAGGGGTTAGGGCTTAGGGTTAAGAGTGGTGTAGGGTACTGTTATTGGCTTTATGGCTTAGGGCTTAGGGTTATTAGTGGTGTAGGGTACTGTTTTTAGCTTTATGGGTTAGGGCTTAGGGTTGAGGTCGTAGTCTAGGGTCTTTGTATAGGCTTTTTTGTTTAGGGCTTAAGGCTTAGGCTTGACGGTAGTGTCAGGGGGTCGTACTGTTTTTGGTAGGTTCCTATATTAGTGTTTGGGGGGCCGTCAGGTCAAATTTTACAATGTCATTGAATGCGTGGTAATTGTGTGCGTTGAAAAGGTATTTTGCATGCTTGTGAAGGGGAATGCGATGCCATGGTTTGCGTGGTAAATGCATGCGATGTAACAGTGCATGCGATGTCGAAAATGCAATGTAATGGCATTCGTTGTTTTGGTTTGAGTTCTGTCGTCATACATCCGTCACTCTACTGTACACTATTAATAAATATGCCTCTCCATGGCACTCCAGTGTATGCCACTTCACTGTGTGCCTCTCCACTCTATGCTACTTACTTGTACTCTATTTCAACATACGCTACTATTTTGTTCGCTATTCCCCTGTACTCCACTCCACTCTATGGCATTCCACTCTACGCCACTCCACTTTATGCTAATCCAATGTATACCACTTCACTTTACCCTACTCCACTCTACGCCACTTCACTTTGAGGCATTTCCACTGTACGTAACGCCACTTTAAGGCATTTCCACTGTACGTAACACCACTCTATCCCACTCCACTATATGCTATTCCACTCTACGCTACTCCACACTATGCCACTCCACTGTACGCTACTCCATTCTATGCTACTTACTCTACCCAACTCCAGTCCACAGCACTCCACTATGCTCCGCTCGACAACACTATACTCCACTCAGTAGGTCTACTCCCCTCCCTTCCACAACTCAAGACTATACTCCACTGCATAGCAATACACAGTACAACAATGTACTTCTCTCAATGCCACTGTACAACACTCTACTTTACTTTATAGCACTTTACGCCACTCTGTAACACTCTGTGCAATTCCTTGTATGCCACTCCTCCGAGTTAATATACTCTAATCTATCTTACGCTCCTCCACTGTACTCCACTACTACACTTCATTGCACTCCACTTTACGCTACTGTATGCCACTCATCTGTACAGCAGTCTATCCCACTCCACTCTACCATACTGTACTGGACTCTATTTTACTGCTCCACTACATTGTACAACATTTTAATCCATTCTATGACATGCTACTCCACTCTACAATACTTTCAGACAACAGAGCACTCCAGTCCACTGTATGACACAACATACCACTGTACAACACTTTGCTCCATTGTATTGTATGCTATTCCACTCTACTCGATTCCACATCACTGTGCTCTAGAACATTCTACTCCACTCTATGCTACGCCACTTCATTGGACTACACTGCACTCTACGACACTTCCTCCTCTATTTCCTAACTACAACGTCTCTGTAACCTTTGTTTTTTTCAGGGAGTTTCAAATGAAAATGTATTTCCTAACTGTAACCTGTAAACTTTGAGAGTGGGTGTGTGAGTGGCTATAAATGTCAGTGAGTGGGTGTATGAGTGACTTTATGGGCCTGTGAGTGGCTGTGTGAGTGGCTGTGTGGATCTCTAAGTAGGTGTGTGAGTGCATGTGTCAGTGACTGGGTGTGGCGCTATTGGTCTGTTAGTGAGTGTGTGAGTGCCTGTGTGGGTCTGTGAGTGGATGTGTGAGTGTCTGTGTGGATCTGTGAGTGGGTGTGTGAGTGCCTGTGTGGGTCTGTGACTGGGTTTGTGAGCTGTGCTATGGGTCTGTGCTGTGAGTGGCTGTGTGGTCTGTGAATTGGTATGTGAGTGATTGTGTATGTCTGTGAGTGGGTGTGTGAGTGATGCTATAGATTTTGTGCATTTGTATACTTAGGGTATTTAAAAGGGAGAACCATGGACTCTGCTCTCAGCAGGAGACAACAAGAAATAAACCACTCATCACAGTCACTACATATCAGATTGCGCTCCATTAGATAAATGATGCATTTACCTCCATTAAGTGTTTCAGATTGTTTTTCAATGTGGAATTTGAGTGGAAACACATTTGATTTGCCTTCATCAAGCCCAAGAAGTTATGAACAGTTATGCTTTACTGAAGTGGAGCTTCAACTGGGGCACATCTTATGTTTATATTTGTAAATGCTTCCAATTGAGGTTTAATTTCTGTGAAATGTGCACCAGGGCCAGACAAGAATCCAGTGGCAGTGCCTCCAAAAGGGCAAAGGAGCGTCGCTCCTCCGCTGAAAGTGAAAGGACCACAATAAAACAAATATATTACCATTATATTTTTCATCCTGGCAGCAGCTGAGTCTGCGAGGGTGGGGCGGGCAGCAGAGAGGAATAGTGGACACAGTGCACTTCAGTTTAAAGTGTGCATGCCTTTTGGCTGACTCTCTTGCGATGGCCACCCTGACATGCGCACAGAAATCACTCCAATCTGAGCATTCTTAGACAATTGGGAGGAAAGCAAGCACAGGCCTCCGGGGTCTGAAGGAGCATTGGACCAGGGCGCTCCAGCCAATCCGGGTCCTGCTCTCATGCTGCCTGAGTAGCATGAGAGCAGGAGTGCCAGGATTGGTACAGGGTAGTTGGACGAGGCTCTGGGGGCCTCCTTCCTGTGCTGAACGAGCCATCGGCTGCCGAGATGAAGAGGCACAGTTGGTAAGTAAATCTTTGTATATTTTAATAATCATTTGATTTAATTCCCTGACAGGCACTGTGGGAAACTCTCAGTACCTTCAACCTCAACTCCAGAGCTCTCAATCGTAGCCCGTTATAAACACTGTTTAAAATAGACCACGATTGAGAGATTTGGCGCTGAGCCTTAAGGACACCGCAATTTTTTTTCACCACTGCTTGAAACTGGGTTAAATATTCACCGCACCAATTTTGTTTGCCGCTGGCCGCCACTGCTCGAACCTGAAGTGGCCTCTGGAGTACACCTGATGTGGTCTTGCGGCATCCCAAATTCAGCACAACGCTGCAAGTCTGGAAGATTTCAAGATTACTCTGTATCGATAGAGACAAAATTAATTTTACAACCCTATGCTTCTGCATTGTGTAGTGCTCGTTTGCCTCAATTAAACTAACTAGATGAAAGGCTTATGACTTTAAGAAAGAAAATAGGACTTGAACATTGTTTCCCTTTGACACGGACAGAGTCATCTAATTTCATTATGAATACAACCGCAAGGACCTACACAATGCTCCAGATGTTCTTTGATGAGTAGGGCTCACTACTCATATACTACTCAAATACTCCAGATTTTGCCGATGCATTCATAAAACCCCAAATGTGGTGTGTTTCAGAATAAGACGCTATGCTCCAGATGGCCCGGTCTCCAGCACTTTACATCCTATGCCACGGATTCTCTCCAAAACCAAACATAATACTCCAGATGTTGCCCCCAGGACTGGATACATTGGTCTAGACGTGGACCTCACATCTGGACACAGTACTTTTGGTGAGATTCAGCAAACAGCCACCTGGATTGTTTTTTTAGAACTAGACACAATATTGAAGTGAAGTCTCTACTGTAGACAATGCTCTGGGTGACTCTTATAGAACACCACTCAGTACTCCTGACTGGGCACCAAAAACTGGGCACAATAATTCAGATGGAATATTCAGAACTAGACAAAATCCTCTAGATGTGACCTCTGGAAATGGGCGCAATGCTCCAGAGGTCGCTGGGTTACCACATTAAAGCATGTCATCAGAAATGCCATTCATTTAACAAGCCAATGCATTCTGCGTGTTCTAGCCTTACGTTCACCCATTGAACCATCTGGATACAAATTCAAAATTACAATAGCTTTAAATAAAAAATGAAGAAAAAAAAATTAAGGTAAAAATTAAGACAGGATATGGTATCCCAGGTGATATGAATGGCAAAATACTCCATACAAGGCCTCAAAGGCTGGCCTTTGGAATTTCTGTTTTATCCATAATTCGGGACTCTATTATGTGTTTCACACGCCTTACATTGATTATAATCCATAGAAAATAACTTTTTTTAGGGGTGGTGAAATCAAACTAGCTTTCCCTCTTCTTGTCATAGGACACATCTCTTGGAATGATAGATGCAGGTGCCTTCTTACACATATCTTTTAATAGTTCAAAGTGTCATTGTTTTTTTGAATGGATGCTTTCCCAGAATGACGTGCAGGTTGTGACTCGGCGGCTACTGGCACCGTCTTTACTGTCGTCCTGTTGTAGTAACAAGAGCTACAAACAGACACATGTGCTCGGGACCCTCCTGGCTGAGCCTGACAACGTAGGAAAGACTGTCTGCCGTTGCTCAGCACTCAAGAACACCAGAAATCGTACGGGACTAAAAGGAAGGTTTGTGCATCAAGAGAAAAAAGCAAAACTCGAACACAGTTGAATCAAGTATACCAGTGTTCACAGTCGGGGGCTATGGAAGGGGAAAGAAGTGCTAATCTCTTGGTTTAGAGTTAGGGTCTTAACAATGGATATACCGCGACCTGGGGATTTAGCAACTCCGGGTCACCGACCCCAGATTGAGAAGGAAATTATCTGGGCACTGATTGAAGCAGGCAGCTGTCTAACCCACGGGGGCGACTGATTTGCGGGGCACATTGGAACGCAGTAGGATAGAACTATGTAATGACAAACTATCCTCACGTAAAATCATTTCATCTTGCCTCCCAAAAACGAAACATGTTTTGGGAAAATTATTTTATCAAGTGTGAAATACCACAGGAAAGCAAGCTGAAAGATTATAGTGGGATTTAAGGGCAGATTTAAAAGATTCCGACCAAACTGACCGTAGTGAATTTTCAAATTATCACGGTAAAAATTGGCAATGCAAACTACAGTAACTGTGATAAATAGTTCAAGTAGAGTCCACAAACAATGCTCTGTCATGTTTTTGCCTTTGTAAATATCACATGTCAAATCAAAAATATATTGTAAATAAAGTTGCCCAAATGTGGGAGGGCCTTCGGAAGCTTTCCAAGAAATGTTAGCAACCATTAATGTTTATTTTTGTCTTTTATATTTTCATTAACTCCATGTAATGGGTATGTGTGTAGCCAATCCTTTTTTCCAGTCAAAGCATTTTGTGCACTGGGTTACTTTTTAGCCCAATGTTAAAAGTTAAACTACCAGTGGTGGCTCCTCTGCTATGGCGGAGGAGCGTCGTCCCACTGCCTTTAAGCAGTGCAAAGAAGAATCATAAAATGATTATAACTTTAAGTTATTGTTATTTTATGCTTTGTGCTGCTTTGCGGGTGGGTGGGGCAGCTCTGCTCTCGGAGCAGGGCAGGGGAGGAGTGGTTTTCCCACTCAATTGCACAATGTCTGTTTGGTCGGCCCTCTCGGGCCGCCCAAACCAGTCATTCGCACTTTCCCCGCTCTCCATGCAGGCTGCATTTAGCCTGCGTGGAGAACAAGCCCAGGTCCCCATTCCCAGGTTGAGCGTCATATCAGGACGCTCAAAACCAATCACAAGTTGCATTGCAGCGTTGTGATTGGTATGGGCAGCCTGGGTGCCTGCCAATCATAACACGGCATTGCAGCATTGTGATTAGTCAGTGGGACCTGGCTGTGCTTCCGTCTGAGACGGAGAAGAGCAGGAGCGGAGACACAGGACCCGACGCAAAGGTAGGTTTATTTTTTCATTTAAAAAAAAATATATATATGCTTGACCCACTCTACCACGAGCGACCCACGACCCGCCCACCAGTGAGCCATGCCCGGCTACCACTGAAACTACAAGTCCAAAAATGCAATGCTGTTAAATACAATAGCAAGACTGAATGAAGGAGTTTGCACACGTCATGGGGCCACTTAGTGTAGTTCCTATATTCCCAATAGGCTCTGCGCATTGGAATAATATATCCTGTAGATTTGACATAGGACTTATGTCTACTAGGTCTCTATCGAATATACTAAACTTAATTGTGAGTGCCAGCTAGCTCAGAGGTCACTACAAACTTTCTCAAATTCACAAGAAGGGATTAGTTTCTGACAACCGCATAAACATGACAACTTTGTCCCCCAAGAATATACGTATCTTCAGAGTCGTGGAAACAACAGATAGATAGTTTACTCAGTCAATCGTGCATGCTTCATTTCATCAGAGGTGCAGAGAAGTAGAGAGACGGGCGTTTTCAATAAAAGGTATTTATTGAACAGTCTTCTTTCTCATGCAAGTAGAGTGAACTGCTACAATCGTAATGCAGGCTGCAAAGTATAATGCATACAGCGACAATAGTATTATAAAATAATACTGTAAAAGCATTGTATGGTTTCTAAACCATATATAAATACATACATAAATAACAATGGCTAAAATTACTCAACTGGTACTTCTAAAATACGCCTACCCCAAAGTATCTAACCTAAGTCTTGTAATAGGGGAGAAGTAAGTGTGGTGAAGCATAGGTTTAGTTTCTTTGCCAAGAATCTATCCAAGAATTCTCTTCGGGTCTAATCAGCTCCATACATTAGTTTAGAATGAAAGAGGTCTGGTATCCCTGTCTCAGGACTCGATTTCCCAACACCCCGCAAGGGGAGCTTGGAAACTTTGGAGCTGGATTCTCGGCAAGAGAAAGGCAGCCTCTCGATCAGTGCGTCAGCTGGAGGGTCGGCTTCCTTTGGCACTTGCTGTAGCGAGCTGTGTCGGGCAAGTAGATAGTCGAACCACTGTGTTGTTGCTATAGCAAGTGAAGGCATATTTATACCTTGAAGGTGCCTAGTTTGCCGTAAAGTTGGGCATAATAACGTCAGTAAAGAACCCCAAGGGAATGGTAGTTCTTTGTAAACTCCATGAATTTTTGGATAAATTTATTATTATTTTTTTACTCCTGGGATATGGAGTCCCTGACTCGGCGCTCGCAGCCCTGCTCCACAGCAACTCTGCCCACAACAGTCATCTTCACAAGTCTCGCCCCCTGACAACTCCTGCTGAAGAGATCGCGCTGCGGGACCCGCGCAGCGGGTCCGGCGAGCGGTGAAGGAGTAACGGTGACAAGCAGGAGATAAGGCAGCAAACAGGGTCCAGCCACGATAATCCAGGCAACAAGGTCAGAATCCCAACGGGGGAAGTCAGGCAGCCACTTTTAGATCAGTGAGCGGGGGCGTGTCCAGCAGGGAGAGCGGCCCAGGTCGAACCAATTGGGCACACCGGGACTCCTGGGATATGGAGTCCCTGGCTCGGTGCTCGCAGCCCTGCTCCACAGCAACTCTGCCCACAACAGTCCTCTTCACAAGTCTTGCCCCCTGACAACTCCTGCTGAAGAGATCGCGCTGCGGGACCCACGCAGCGGCTCTGGCGAGCGGTGAAGGAGTAACGGTGACAAGCAGGAGATAAGGCAGCAAACAGGGTCCAGCCACGATAATCCAGGCAACAAGGTCAGAATCCCAACGGGGGAAATCAGGCAGCCACTTTTAGATCAGTGAGCGGGGGCGTGTCCAGCAGGGAGAGCGGCCCAGGTGGAACCAATTGGGCACACAGGGACTCCTGGGATATGGAGTCCCTGACTCGGCGCTCGCAGCCCTGCTCCACAGCAACTCTGCCTACAACAGTCCTATTCACAAGTCTCGCCCCCTGACAACTCCTGCTGATGAGATCGCGCTGCGGGACCCGCGCAGCGGGTCCGGCGAGCGGTGAAGGAGTAACGGTGACAAGCAGGAGATAAGGCAGCAAACAGGGTCCAGCCACGATAATCCAGGCAACAAGGTCAGAATCAATATTCAAGCAAAGGGGGGTCCCTGACTGCTTAAGCCGATTTTCCAAGAAATCGTTGTGATGTTTTGGTACGGGTGGAAGTAGCCATGCCTGTATTTGGACTGAATGGGCTATGTCTAAATATGGGTATGATTTCTATGCATATATTAGGGCAAATGTGAATTGTACCTACATATGGGCATGAATCGGTAAAATTCCGCTCAGATCCTAAAACGTCATACAACACCAGCTCCACTTTATTATGTTCAACATTACTAAATTTTAAGCATTTAAACCATATCTAAAGCATTGATATGTAAAAAACCCCACCCAAAATACATAAAAATGCATTTGAAATGGTTGTACACAAAAATGAGCATTTGTGCTGTTAATGTTAATGTTAACTGGTATTTATTGAGCGCTCGTACGCCCGGAGGCTTCATGGCGCTATAGGAGGAACAAGGCGCGTCAGACATTTGATAAAAAGAGGCAGCTCAAGGGTGTGCCTGAGAAAAGAGCCAGGTCTTCAGAAGATGTCTAAAACTGAGGAGATTGTCACTCAGTTTTAGGTGAGGGGGAAGGGAGTTCCAGAAGGCAGCTGCAAGATGGTCAAAGCAGCTGCCTCCGAGACGTTTCCTCTTGTACGACGGCACAGTCAACAGAGATTTATGGGTGGACCGGAGGTGTCGGGAAGGATTGTATTTATGGAATAGGTTCCTGATGAATTGGGGGCCAGTATCGTGCAGGGATTTGAATAAAATGCAGCCCGTCTTGAAGGCCACACGTTGTTCCACCGGCAACCAGTGTAATTGTTTCAGGCCAGATCTAACTGATTGCCTTCTGGGAATATTCAGAAGAAGTCTGGCTGCTTGATTTTGAACCAGCTGGAGGCGTTTAAGCTCTCCTTTTGGGAGCCCGAGGTAAAGACTATTGGAAAAATCCAGTCTGGATAAAACCAAAGAGATGACAATCTGAGTAAGGGCGGAAAAGGAAAAAAAGCGTGCAATTTTTAAAATTTTTTTCAGCTGAAAAAAACTGGAGGAAACGACTGATCCCACCTGTTTCTTCAAAGAAAGATCTTCACTGATGTGGATGCCCAAACTTTTTACCGAAGATGACTTAGACGGAGGGGCACCCATACAGGAGGGCCAAAAGCTAGGATTCCAACTATGTATACTCTGTCCAGGCAAGACCAATTCGGTCTTTCCTGGATTGAGTTTTAAATGATTGCAGCTCATCCAACTCAGAATGTGGGACATGGTGTTTTGAAATTGTACCACTGAGTCCTTGGTGTTAAGGGGGAAGATGAGCTGCAAATCATCAGCATAGTTGAAAATGGTTACCTTGGCGTTTCTAAGAGAAAACAGAAGAGGACGCAGGTATAAATTAAAAAGTAGGGGGGACAGCGAAGAGCCTTGAGGCACTCCGCAGTTGGTGGATATGGTGGGGGCCGTAAAGGTACCCAGTCTGACCGATTGAGTTCGGCCAGAAATGAACGAGCGGATCCAACTCAGAGCCGGACCTCTGAGGCCAGCCTGCTCGACACGGTCGACCAAGATGGTGTAGTCGACCGTGTCGAACGCAGCGGAAAGATCCAATAGCACCAAAGCCTGGTGGATCCCCTCGTCCGCATTCCGTCTCAAAAAATTCTGCACCGAAAGAATAACTGCTTCGGTTGAGTGGCAAGGGCGGAAGCCGGCCTGGTTGGGTGCAAGGTACTCAGATTTCTCCAGGAAAGCGGAGATACTATCACAGACATGGGATTCCAAAAGTTTGGCGCAGTAAGGCAACAGAGAAATGGGCCTATAGTTAAGTGGGTCTGATGGGTTGGCTCCTATCTTTTTTAGGAGGGGAATGAGTAGGGCTTTTTTAAAGTTACTTGGGACTTTCCCTTGGGTGAGCGATCCATTCAGCAAGGGAAGTAGACCCTCAGGAATGAGGGTGCCTACTTCTTTCAGAATGAAGGGAGGACAGATGTCGTCAGGGGATCCTGATTTAACTTTGGTAAGAAGCTTGGATAAGGTAGCATTATCAATAAGAGGGTATGAAGTCAAGGTAGCAGGATTGTGAGAAACATCGGAAAACAAAAGAGATGGCTGAGTGGTGGAGATGCTCTGTTTGATGGTGCAGATTTTGTCAAAAAAGAAAGAATTGAGTGAGTTGCAAAGTTCCTGAGTGGGAGTTATCGGAAGGGAGGTTCTGTCACTGGTACTAAGATTTTCCACTATGTTGAATAGTTCTCTGGATTTATTATTAGCTTTGAGTATTTTGTCAGAGAAATGTTCAGTTTTGTGTTTTAGGATAAGCTTGTGATAGTCCCTGCGAGCTTTACGGTAATTATCCTTGTCTTGCTCTAAGTAGGCAGTGCGCCATTTTCGCTCCAGTTGACGGACCTCAAGCTTAAAGTTTTTCAAAACAGGTGTGAACCACTTGTGTGCGTCGTTGGGGCGGGAGCGAAGAAAGTTAGTGCAGGGGGCATGAGCGTCAGCTGCCTGAAGTAACCAACCTGAAAAAGCTTCTTCCATTTTGTCAATGTCCTGGTCGAATGAGGGAGGGGAGGAAGATAAGGATTCAATAAAGGTGGGAATGTTGACACTCTTCCACAGTCTAGTTTTACCTCCTGGCTGAGGTTGGGACCTTCTGCTGCTTACTATGGTGATGGTGAAGTTGATCAGGTAATGGTCCGACCAAATGCAGGGCATGATGGAATTAATAGCAAGAAGAATGTTTTGGGACCAGATTTGGTCTAAGCTATGCCCTTTGTCGTGGGTAGGAAGATGGATGTGTTGAATAAAATTCATATCCAATAACATTTCTTTAAGACTGGCTGCCTGAGGATCAGACTCTGTAGAGTCCAACCATAGATTAAAGTCTCCTAATAATACAATTTTGCCATGGGAGATGGTCAGGGATGCAAGCTGTTCAGCAAAGGATGTAATGAATGTGGGCGAAGTTTGAGGGGGACGGTATAGAAGGATCAAAAGTAATGATCCTAGGTCAGTGTTCAATTTAAAAAGCAGATTATCGCATCCTGTCAAATCTAAAGATGGTAAAGAGGAGACTTGATGAGAGCTGCGAATAATCGCAGCGACACCTCCGCCTCTTTTGCCGGCGGGTCTGTCAGCGTGCAGGATGTAATAATTTGAAGGGACAGCAGCTAGGATGTCAGGCAGGGATCCTTCATTGAGCCAGGTTTCAGAAAGAAATAAGAAGTCTGGCTGGTCGGCCTGAAGCAGAAGGAAAATGTCAAGATGGTGTTTGACCATAGACCTGGTATTTAAGTATAGGCATTTAAGCGTTGTCGCAGAGTTATGAGTGGTAGCAGAGGACAGAGTTGAGCTGTATTTGGGAATTTTGGCATGGATGTATTCGGGCTTCAGAATGCCATATGTGGCCGCACGTTTTAAGGTGTGGGCGGGCGGGGCGGGTACAGCACTGTCTGGGGGTCTAAGTGACAGCAGAGTAGAAGAGGAGTATTTGATTTATGGTCCAGGGGTTGTGGCCCCAGGCCCCGGACTGCCGTGGACGGGCGCAGACGGGCGCAGACGGGCTTGACTTATGCGCGACTTCGGCGCGCATTCGTCGCGCCCGCTGCGCTCGTCCGCTGCGCTCCTGTATGCACATTGTTTATAAGGCCTGCCTCCCGGGAGAACTAGACCGCTAAATCCGGTCCAGCTCCACCCAAGATGGCGGCTCGCCTCACCCTCCACACAAACGGCACCAGCCGCGATGGACCAGGGCGGGTAGCAGCAGAAAATAGTGTCCAGTCAGTGAGTGCAAGTTAAAATATACAAAATGACAATTTTTAAGCAATTTTTAAAATACGAGCGCACTAGCGCTAAAGGTCGCGCTACAGCGCTAACAAATACTGCCAAGTGACTGAGATGTCAGAAAAACGAGTCCGAGGTTCCTCGAGGGCCGGGCTGCTGCCACCAGCCGAGCGTTCTCGAGTAGCCCAGAGCAAGGAAGTGTACGCATTTTAAAAGTGTACGCATTTTAAAAGCAATGGTTTCATTCAAAGCATATAGTATGACATTGGAAATGCTATCCGAATGAATCATGAAATTACATTTATGAAATGGCTCTTAAATACAGAAGAAAAAAGGTTGAGACCATTCCATGACAAAATATATACATTGTTTTGGTTGTGGACAAGGTCAAATATTGTCTCTTGGAAGTATTCAAAGAATTCTTGTTCCCCATGAATAGTTCTACTTTAAGCAAATTACTTTGTGCCCCAAAAAAAAAATCAATTTTGGAAAAAAATTAAATCGTAGAAAAATAGAATTCTAAAGTTAGAAGTTTTGTTTTGAAAAGTGAAGGTCGAATACAGAGTCCCATAGAACACAGTGTGCTAATTTCAAAAGTCAGTCTCATTGTTTGGAGAAAACATCAAATCTTCTAAGCTGGTAAAGAATTCATCTACCACAGTAGGTGAAAGTTAGACCACTTCATTAAGAAGACCGAATGCACAAAAATGTGAAGAATCGCCGTCAGCGTTAGCCGCATTAGCAATGTTCGCAGGAGATGGAGATGGTACCTGTGTGCCTGTCGATCCACGTATCTCACCGTCAGCAGTTTGCGTCTGTGAATGCCGTCATCAGGATTGGTGGCCGCTGGGGACAACACAATGAATGAGCTGTTACCGAACCAAGCAAAGTATCAACATCCATTGGCAGGAGTGATGGGAGTGTCAGACAGATGTCCAACATGCATTCTTCTCCACATAGCAGGCATCGTAGAACCAGTCAGATGCAATCTTGCCAGATTGGTCGGAATGAGAGAAACCACGTGGTATTCAGATCTCTCAAATGAGCCAAGCCCAGAATCTGTATCCTGCGCTCACGACACTTCATTGCCAGGAGAGTGTTCTCTAAAGTAATCTGGGTGTTGCTGGTGACTGGACTTGCCATATCAGAGCAGAAGGAACAAAAATAGTATTCCTGCTACGAGTCCCAAAATGAGAGGTAGGCCGCCAAACACAGAGTGCACGAAGTTTGGAAATATCCAGGGTACTGCTTCAAATGGTGCCAACAGTCCCGAAAAAACTGTCTTAAATACATGTACAATACCACTGGTATCAGACATGTTTAAGATACGACCTAACATTTCTGTGAAATGTACAGGGCAGTTTGTGGATAAAAGGGCATGTATCTCTGCAGAGGACCTTGCAACTTGTAGTTCATACGTCTCTTTGGACGAGGTCAGTGGCACAGTTTTTTGTAAAAGAAAAGCTTTCATTCTGCTTAAAGTATCAATTCGTATAGAAGAGATGTTCAGTGAAGGCCATAACGGCGACTCCCCGTCTGTCTTAGTTTTAGGAAACAAAACTTGCATACAACAAGTGACCCTGGCTGACACAGTTACGAGATAGGCTATTCCTGGCAACATGCCACAGCAGCTGTGATCATTCAACATAATATAGCTTCCATTAGAAAGCTGCCTAAAAATTGGATCTATCACTGCAGCTGGAGAACCTTGCAGGTGGCAGGATAAGTTGGTCGAAGAACCGTCACAGGCTCTGTGTAAGTTAATACCCTGGCATAAAAGTGTACCGCTTAGTGCAGTTTTGCAGTTTGTACCACTAAGAAATACTTCTTTTGCCCCACTCCAACATCTGTGTGTATATGGTAATTCCCAAGCTGACTTGATGTATTCTTTACCCAAACTTTCATATACGCCAGCTGGTATATGTTTCAAACAATATTGAAAATGGAAAATTGTGACAGGCAGAGTGATTGTCCTGTGTATTAGCCATTCTATTGCAGGTTTTTCTGAAACAGTTAATGGTAATCTTTTCAGTTTCTCAATGCTCAGCACCGTATAGTCTGCTCCTCTTTGTACCAAAGTGATTTGTTTATCTGTAAGGTTAAATACAGAAAACAATGACGTGGTGTTGATTAGACGCCATGGCACATATCCAGAACGAAGAATTTGTAACGTCCAGCCTAAATGCATTATAGAACGCAATTGTGACTGTCCATGCTGTATCTTGAGCAAGTCCTGTTCCATTATGTCTATGGCAGAGGATACTATGCTGTCCAAAGCATAAATTCTGGATGACAGAGTCGTTAACCCATTGTCAACTACAGAGAGATTTCTCTAAATTAATACAATCAATTTCTTTTATTCGTTCTGCAATCTCTGCTTGTGTCGCTTTCCAAGCTTCATTATAAATAGCATATATACCAGCATATATAAAACGTTTAGGAGGCCCTATTAAGAAGTTCCTCAAATCAACGCCATCTTTAAGTAAAGATAAGTGTTGTTTTACCTCTGTTAGTGTGGACTTTTGTAGCCACTCAAGGCACAGTTTTCCTACACTGTTTGTTGTTACTATCCCTGGATGTTGTCTCTGGACATATCTTGGATTTGGCCTAATGAATGTGAATTCTTGTGTCTTATTCAGGAATCTATCTTGACAGTTATTTGTGTCTGTGGGCCAGATTAACCATTTTTTTCCAATCAGGATCAGTTCTGTTTTTAAGTAAAATTGTTTTTATGTCGACCACCCCCTCTGTAGTGTTTTTACTATCAGGTGCTGGTGTAGGTATGGACGGTTTGTTCAAATCTTTTATTTTAGCTAAGCCAAGACAGGATGTCTGTTGGACAGTGTCATTCAAAAATATTATTTGTTCAGGGATAATGCGGGCTCGAAATAAAATTTCTATTCCCTGCAACTGCCAGTCTTTTGTACCCCAGACAGTTTTTGTCTCAATGTAATCTCTCCACAAAGTCAAAACCTAATGTGGACAGCTGAGCATAAAAGGCAGCAGAATAAATTTGCTTAGTATTAGTCAACATACTTTTCGTTCCTGTCTTATTAACATTTTTAAAATAAAATGTTTCTAGATTTGAGACATTAAAACCTGAGAAGTATGGACATTTTTCATAGAATGTTTTTGAGCTACCCTTTGGTGGCGTTGGACAATGTTCCCATTGATTAAAAGTATAAACATTTCTAGGGTTTGCAGATTTGTGCAAATAATGATGACCGTAGTGATTATAACAGTACATTTGTTCATAATCTGATGAACCTTCTAAGTATTCATGTTTTGTAAGTTTTGCAGACATCTCTAAGTCTGACATCATATTATTAACAGTCTCAAAGTCCCAATCATCAGAAAATGTGCTGGGTGAAACAAAGTCACTCAAGGAAACCTTGAATTGGTGTGGAATCTTCAACAGCTCTGCAGGACCAAAGATGTCATAATCAGTTCTGTCCCAAGCTATAGCACCAGCTATAGGAACGGCTGTGATGTTCACTGATGGTAAGTCTCTTTGTTCACGATGAGATGATTTGCGTGGCTTGAGGAGTAAGTTGATGTTCTTACTTGCTGTGTCCATTTTACTATATCTTCCATTTATATGCATTCCCAAAGTTAATACAAGAATTAGCCAAAGTAGGAGGAAAAGTACGCCTAGCACAATCCAAAGTTCAACCCATGGTAAAACCAGATACGTCTTTTCCAGTTGATGAAAAAGTTCTGTTGCTTGTTCTTCAAAATTTCTTTTAGCTGGCATTGTTTCAGGTTCACTGGGATCCTCGGAAAACATATCAAAGTTAATAAAATAGCCAGAGGCAGTTCTTTCAATGGCAGGTATTGCATCAGGATTACTTGAAGTCACTGGTGCTACCGGATCCTTTGTCATATTAGTATAGTCAGATGCTATATCATTGTAGACAGGTGTTTCTTGACAAACTGTTATTTGGGTCTCAAGACGCACAAGTTCCATGGCTTTATTGCTTAGACCTTCTTTTCGCACTGCAGATTCTTCAAAGGTGTTGAGTCTCTCAGTTTGAACCTCTTGGATAGTAGCCAGATTTGGTCGTCTGCTACATCTTTGGAGTCCACTTGGCCTACTACTTATGATTGGCCACATGATGTGGTTTTACCAGGTCGATAGATATGAACCGGTTCTCTTTTCTTTCAGCAAGGGGCGGCAGTAACACTGTTCTTGATCCGTGGATTGCTAGCACAGGTACTCGTTGTCTGTAACAAGTCCCAAATTCCTTCTTGTCCGTGATCTTTTCTCTGACTAGATCCCCAATCTTTGGAATCCAGGTAGGTCGTGCTGGGACGGGTGGTTCCCCTTCAGTGGTTGTTGGCTTCTGCAATGTGTTGCTTTGACTTCTCCTTGTTTCATTTAAGTCCTGCAAAAAAGCCAAACGGTCTTTGATATCAAAAGGTTTTTGTTCTACCACTGAAGTGTGACGATCAAAGGTCCTGGACAATTATTCTAGTACAAAAAGGATTTCATATGGAGTGATTCCACTCAAAGAACTTCTTGGCAGATTATTTAGACTATGTTGGACACTTATTAGATGTTTAATCCACCCGTCACCCGAGCCTAATACTCTAGCTGTTATAGATTGCTTTATGTCCCGGTTTTTTTCTCTCCACTTCAGAATTTCCCTCAGGGTGGAATGGACTAGAAAACCGCAATGCAACGTCCAGATTGGCCATGGCCTCTTTGTAAGCTTTGGAGCTAAATGCAGGACCCTGGTCAGAGTGTATTGTGCCGACTGCGTATGTGCCGATAATGACTCGCAAATCTTTTATAACAGTTCGGGCGTCAGCCGAGCGCTGAGGCCACATCCAAATAAATCTGTCGTAATAGTTGTGGGACCGCATTTGTCCATAGGGACGTCTGCGTATAGATAGTCTAATGCTGTCTAACAATGGTGTCTGTACTGGGCTGGCTACCCTGTAGTCAGGTATCTGGTGGCGTTCTTTGCTGCGATTTCTGTTGCAGTCATGGCAATTAATTGCAAATTCATGAATGTGGGCATTCATCCTTGGACACCAGTATGTCTCCTTTAATTCTAGTATAGATTTAGAGATCCCTTGATGTATCTGACCCTCTCCCAAATGTGCTTCCTGTATCAAAGCTAATCTACGTCTCCTGTTTGGAATTACTCTATCCTCCACTCCAGGGATTTGAGCAAAAGGAACAGAGTTGGCATCAATTATGTATGAATATTCAAGTGGATATTTTTGAGGTAACGCTGCACCTCTGCCTTTGCTTGTGGCATTGACAGCTAGCATTATTTCGCCGTCTATTTTTGATTTCGAACGAGTGATTGCAGCTACGGAAGCCGTTTGTACAGCTACCTTCGGGCTTCATCAGCCAATGAATTCCCTGCAACGTGAACGCCATCACGTTGATGACTCAGTGTATGGATCACGTGAGGTCTTTTGTAGTTCTTTTTGTAACTGAACTACTTGTTCCCAAAGCAACTTATGCTTGATTGTGCCACCTTTTGCGTCTTTGAAACCGTTTTGAATCCAGTTCTGCAAGTATTCATTGTAAGATTGAACGCAGTAATAAGAATCGCACACTATGAGTGTGGGGAATTCGCGATCAGTATTTTCAAGCGCCATCTTGAATGCTTGTTGTTCAGCTCGCTGAGCTGTACAATCTCTGAGAGATTGCGTTTTAGTGACCATAGGCCGGAATTTACCATCGCGCCAGAGACCTTTAACGATCGCACACGCAGCACTATAAGCTTGTTTACCCCCAATTGCGGGCTGTGCTGATCCGTCTGTATAAATTATACAACCATACTGTTCTAGAGGCAGAATCTCAGTGGGCAGAGGACATTCTTGTTCGTATTGTAGAAATTCTTGATTTTTCAAGATGGGGTCAAAAACGTATTCAACGTCTGTTGCAGCAAGAGAATTAACCCATTGTGTCCATCTTGATTGTAAAGCCTCCACATTCTGAATGCTTGCTTTTGTCAGTGCCTCTAAGGCAGGTACAGGAGTAACGACATTATGCGTTTTCCCCGTGCGAGGGCTGCCTCTTTTGCTACTGCAGTTTGAACCGCTGTCAAATTTTTTCTGTGGAAGTGAATTTCATTTCAGCTTGTGTGTACAAGTGTGATTTATAAGCAATTGGTACTTTTTCACCTTCATTAAAGGTTAAGTACGTGAATCCGCATCTTCCTGGAATATTCGGATTACAAAGTTGCGTACATTTACACGTGTATGGAAATGTGTTGTTGCTAACATGTTTGTTTGCACTGAATGCTAAATTTCTGCGTATTTTTTAGTTCAATTAGTTGTTTTAAAATCAGGTTTGATTAATTCGTAGAGAGGTTTAACCCTTTCTCTGTAATTTAGAATGTATGTTCTCTCGAAATTTAGGAAACCTAGAATTGACTACGTTTTTCAGCGTTTTTGGAGGTTGGAGCAGCGCACAGTTTTCTAAAAATTTGGCTGCCAGGCTTTTGCCTTCACTTGATAACTTGTATCCCAGAAAAAGGACGTTGTGGTGGGCAATTCTTGAATTCTTAAAGTGGAATTTATACCCATCAGAGGCGAATCCAAGTATAATGGTATTCACTATGTTCAAGTGCCTGTCCAAATCATCGTCTGTAAGATAGATGTCATCGACATAAGATAATGCATCATCATCATACGTGTGTAGTAACTCTGTTACTCTAGCTGAAAATAACCCTGGACTATTCTTGAATCCATGGGGGAGATGACAGAAGTGACGTTGTGTCCCCATAATTGAGAAAGCGGTCAAGTACCTGCTTTCAGGTGCAATGTTTTGACAGAAGAAATCGTTAGAAACATCTAATGTGGTTTTATATTTTTTACGCACAATGTTATTCATTAGTGCTGCACTGTGTGCATTTTATACTGCAAAGGTTTTGCAACAAGAGTTTAAATGTCTGTAATCCAAAACTAGGCAATATGTATTGTCTGGTTTGGAGACAGGAAACAAAGGATTGTTAATTGACGAGGTGCATGTTTCAATCACCCCTTGGTATTCAAGTTGATCTAATATCTCTCTGACCTGTTTTTAGCTTCTTGCTTAACTGGCTACTGCCTCTGTGCAGTTGGTTGAGTTTTTAACTGGATTTTATGGTGAGGTGAATCCTTATCCCATCCTACATGATTTTTATATAATGCTGGTGCCTGGGCTACAGTCCATTTTCTGGCATAGGTATATTTTAAGTGAATTGGAATATGATTGGAGAAGGCTGGCATAATGATGTATTCGCCATATGGGCACTCCCTGACAAATTTTGGTGGCCAGTCTTTTTCAACTAGAAGAAAGTCATAACCCTTAGAGAGCTTCTCCCAAAAGAGTTCTCTTATTTTCCTAGTTATGTGCCCCTCCATCCGGAGCGTTATTTCATATAACTTATGGGGTACACTAACCCTGGTATCGGCAGTTTCAAATTCAATTCAATTCAAATATAGCTTTATTCGATTGTTAAAGGCAATCATAAAAGCATACACGATAAAAATTAATCACATTTCAGTTCATTTTACAAAATCACCATGGGCCCGATGTAGGTAATCCCAGATTACCGATTCTTAAATACCGAATCATACCGATTCGGTATTTAAGAACAGGCAAATGGGATGTAGGTAATTTTTCCGAAAAAATTACCGAATCGGCCCATAGGAATAAATGTCAATTACCGAATCGGTAAATACCGATTCAGTAATTGGGGGAAACATTGAAGGGTGGCAGGGTGTCACTTTGACACCCTGTTGCACCCCTCAATTGAGTATGGGTGCACATGTTGCAGAAATACATGCCCTAAGGGCATGTATTTCTGCAACATGGCACTTTTGGAAAAGTTAAAAAAAATGCTTTTTCAAGGGTTTTCATTATTTACCACCAACTTCTAGTTGGTGGTAAATAACGAATCCTTTACTGAGAAATGCTCTAATTTGAGTGCTTCCTACATCCTGGATTCAGTATTTTACCGAATTCTGTATGTTGAGAATTCGGTATTTACCGAATCCTTAAATTACCGATTCGGTAAAATACAGAATCTTTAAAAAATGCCACCTACATCTGGAAAGCCCAATACCGGTCGGTAACGGCCGAAATTCGGTAATTTCGGCCGTTACCGACCGGTATTTGGCTACCTACATCGGGCCCCATATTATTAAAAAGAACATATAAAAATATAAACATCAATTCATTAGTGGGAGATTTCCATTCAAGGCAACCTCATTAAAATGCACTGCATGATCATAGTTTTGCTGCAATATATCACTTTTTCAAAAAGACTGTGATTATTGCAACACTTCTTTCGTTATCCAAATATTGTATACATAACAGGGCCGGACGACATTGGCGCAGACCCATCTGTCTCAATAAAGGCAGTAAGATCCTGCGCCTAATAAATATATAATATTTACAAAATAAAAAGACGTGCATAGTTCTTTGGGGCGACACATCGTCACAGGAACAAGGCTGTAGATCACGCGACCAGTCATTAATGGTTGGGAAACTAACCAATCTATGAAAGATTCCAAATCTAAAACGAGATAATAAAAATCTGTCATAATTGCCAGGAACACAAACCAGATAGGGTTGAATATTAAAAGTGGTTAATAACAATTTATGTTGCAGGACAGTGGGTTTTAAAACCTCTGTTGTTAATCTTAGGGTATCCAACAAAGTCAAGCCCTCATTCCTCAAATCTTTCCTTGAAACCGCTGAGTTAGTTAGAGGATTTAGAAAGTATTCTGGTTTACCAATATCCTTGAAAAACTTAAACACATAACTCAGCCATGGAATCCTCATTGCTCCTTCCAATTTCAAAATATCTGACACAATATCCCTATTAAGATTAGTTTCTTCTTTGGTCCACAGCCTGTGCCATAAGAGCACAGGCTCAAGCTTAATCAGATCAGATATGAATGGAAGTCCTAATTCTGTGTGGCAGTTATAACTAGAGGTGCTATTTGGTACGGCTAAGATAAATTTCAGGAAAGAGTTTTCAACTACCTGCATGGAGGTCGGGTCTACAAAACCCCATACCCCACTCCCGTAGATAGCAGCAGATACACCTTTGGCTTTATAGATATTAATTAGCTCAACAGGCCGTCTTGTACCCAATTTTTTGGCAAAAGTCTTAAGGGCAGCAGTAGAACGGACCATCGCCAGTTTTCTAGCTGCTACTGCCTGAGCCCATGACTTGTTCTGAGCAAATATTATACCTAAATAGGAGAATCGCTTGGTTGCCTCAAGCGTCTGTACTGCAATAAAAATGGCCCTTTTGGTCTTAAAATCCTTGCCACAGCGCATGATGAATGTTTTAGATGAGTTTACCCTTAACCCCAGATCTTTGATGAAAAGGGTAAAACTATCCACCACGCGCTGAAGGCCTACTTGGGTAGGAGACATTAATACAGCATCGTCTACGTACAAAAGTGCCGGAATTGGTCGCCCGGCTAGGTATGGGGAATCTAAACTATCTCTGCACAAGGCTCCCTCCAGACCATTTATGTACAGATTAAAAAGGAATGGAGCCAGGACACATCCCTGCCTGACTCCACTTCTGATTGGGATTTTGGCATAACGGACGCGAGCTGACGCGTCACTATAAAAACGTTTAAGAAAATAAATAATATTTTCATCAACCCCTAATTGTCCTAGCGGTACACAGACAAAATATCGATTTTTAAATATCGATATGCAAAAATATCGAAGTTTAAATATCGATATACAAAAATATCAAAGGTAAGTAATATCGACAGTCTAAATATCGATATTGGTATGATATCAGTAATATCGAAGTTGTAAATATCGATGTTAATAATATCGAAATTAATAACTTTGATGTTACTAATATCAATTTTTAAATAAATTTAGTGTATATTATATTGTATTTATTATGTTTTATTATTTATTTTTAATGTTATTTTATTAAATATTGTCTTTTACTACTGTAGCGGGTTGTGGGTTTATAGGGGAATAGGGTGGGAAGTAATTTAATTATGTTAAATTAATTATTAATTATTAGGAATTATTAATTATTTAATTGAGAATGAATTTTAAATTATTTTTAATTAATTTATTAATTGATAAATATGTTCTGTAGCGGGTTATGGGTTTATAGGGGAATAGGGTGGGAAGTAATTTAATAATAATTAATTAATTGATATATGTTTGTACATATTTTAATTAATAATTAATTGGTAATGAATTTCTATTAATTACTTAATTAATTATTATAATGATTAATTAGTTGGTAATTAATTATTATTAATTATTTAATTAAATTAATTATAGTAATTTTTATATATAATTTATTGTTATTCTTAATTAATTAATTGTGCAAAATAATATTAATTTTTAAATTAAATTAATTACAGCAAATGTGCTAATATATTTACTTTATTGTTATTGTTAATTAATAATTAATTGGTAATTAAATAATATTAATTACTTTTGGGTACAGGGGTATTTTTAGGGTTCAGGGTCAGTTTTCAGTTCATGGGTACAGGGGTATTTTTAGGGTTCAGGGTCAGTTTTCAGTTCATGGGTAAAGGGGTATTTTTAGGGTTCAGGGTCAGTTTTCAGTTCATGGGTAAAGGGGTATTTTTAGGGTTCAGGGTCAGTTTTCAGTTTTTGGGTAAAGGGGTATTTTTAGGGTTCAGGGTCAGTTTTCAGTTCATGGGTACAGGGGTATTTTTAGGGTTCAGGGTCAGTTTTCAGTTCATGGGTAAAGGGGTATTTTTAGGGTTCAGGGTCAGTTTTCAGTTCATGGGTAAAGGGGTGTTTTTAGGGTTCAGGGTCAGTTTTCAGTTTTTGGGTAAAGGGGTATTTTTAGGGTTCAGGGTCAGTTTTCAGTTTTTGGGTAAAGGGGTATTTTTAGGGTTCAGGGTCAGTTTTCAGTTTTTGGGTAAAGGGGTATTTTTAGGGTTCAGGGTCAGTTTTCAGTTCATGGGTAAAGGGGTATTTTTAGGGTTCTGGGTCAGTTTTGGGTTTTTGGGGTACAGTCGTACAGGGTAAAAATTAAATAAATTTAAATTAAATCAATTAAATGAAATTACAAAATATAAAATTACATTAAATTATTAAGTTTTTAATTTATTTTAAATGTATATGTATTAGTTTTAATTTTTTAATTATGTTTTAATATTTTTATTTAATATTTGTAACATTATATGTATTTTATAATTATTTTAACATTATTATTAATACATTTAAAAAAACGATATTTTTAATTTCGATATTTTTGTACTACGATATTATTTTTTCGATATTTTTGTACTTACCTTGTTAGGGATAGGATTCCGATATTTTTGACTTCGATATTTTTGTCCCGATATTTTTGTATGTCGATATTTTTGATTTCGATATTTAGTCAGACATTCGTCCTAGCAAAGTCCACAATTTAGAGTGAACCATGCAATTGAATGCGGCCGAGAGGGCCACAAAGGCCAGGAACATGTTCCCCTTCTTGGCCCTTGTGTACTTTCCCACCAACATTAAAAGATTTAGACCCTGCTCCACTGTTCTTAGGCCAGACCGAAAACCATATTGCAAGTCAGATAAAATAGAGTTGTCATCGGCCCAAACCAAAAGATGGTCCAAAATTATCCGCCTAGCTATCTTCGTAAAAGAGTCCAACAGGAAGATAGGTCTATAACATCCCAGATCGTGTCTATCCCCCTTTTTGAAGATAGGCACGATTATGGACTCTACCCAGGTAGACAAAGAACCTGTAGTACAACTTGCATTGAGCACCTGGACCAGAAGGGGAGCCCACAGAGGTATAATAGCTTTAAAAATGTCTATAGGGACACCGTCCGGGCCAGGAGCCTTACCACCCTGACTGGCATGAAGTGCTTTTTCAACTTCATCCAAAGTGAACATCAAATTCCTTGATCTGGGATAGAGAGTAGGTGTACAAGGGGAAGTTGATAATACCTCTCCCTCATATACCTGGGCAAAATGCCCTATCCAATCTGCTTCTGGAATTGCTATCTCTATTTTGGGGCCGATCTCTTCCACTAAAAAGGGTGTTCTAACAATCTTCCAGAATCCTGCACTATCATTATTTACAGAAGCTGAGTGCAAGGCTTCCCATGCCTCAGCTTTTAACATGATCTTCCTGTCTTTTACAGCTAGCTTGTATTCTTTTCTAAGTCTCCTCACCTCCATAGCACTTCTTGGGTTGCTGTGCAGTTCTTTCTTTAGAAGTGCATAACCTTGGGTACATTTAGAGTTAAACCATCCTTCCTTTTCTCTATTATTTTTACGCTGTCTCATAAGGGAATTCCTAATTTCATTTGTGATGGTTAAAAAGGATGCAAGGAGAGTTTCAGGGGAGGAATCTTCCCCCAGGCATATCACGAGCTCTGACGTGCATTTACCGATTACTATATTAAGTATTTCAGTTTGGTTGACCATGGCCCATCGTAACGAGTACCCGTTTGTACTACCAATAGACAGATTTTCACGCATTCTATCTATTTCAGTATGACTCCTTAAGGGGTTCTTCATTGGCAGTAAGATGGCCATATAGAGCGGGAAGTGATTGCTTAATGCGTTGTCTGAAACTTTAAAAGAATAAATTCTGTCGGCATGATAATTAGTTACAAAGGTATAATCAATGGTAGAGCAGCAGCCCCTACAATTAAATGTTGGGGGTAAAGAGGATGGTAGCGCACATACTTCATTAACAAATCCGAGGTCAAAGTTACAAAGTACTTAATTTAACTGTTCACCCAGAGGAGTGTGATTAAAATGTGATTGACACAGGCCCTCTTCCCATGCCACTCCACATCTATTATCTTCAGCCATTCTACTTAAAGTAAAATTAAAATCTCCCACCAAAAGAATCATCATCGGGGGCGGAGTCAAGATGGCGGGTTGATGCCCCAGGTGAAGGAGGTAGCGTGGAGTAGCTTCTCTACCGCTACGACACTGGGAGGAAAAGCGTTTGTTTAACGCTTCAAGATCTTGAAGCTGGAATAGACAAGAGGAAAATGACACGGAAGCCTGGAGTCTGCCTCATGAAAAGTCTGTCACGGGAGAAACTCAGAGAGGCGAAATATTAGACCCCAAGACGATCGCAAGACGAGCAGACGCCAAGACGCCAAAACTGAGAAAAACCGAAATTTCTACAAAAGCTGTCACTTATCATAATCGTCGACCTTACACATCAACTCCTCAACATCATTTGTTCAGAAGGACACCATGATACATTTATGATTTTGGTTTTCTTTGTTATCATTGGAGCTGATGTACTGTTATGAATTGACCTGTTGATTTGGATATACTGCCTTTCATAACTTTTATGTGAAGAGTTTTGTTCTATGTCTATCCCCATGAACTTCTTTATTAGATTAATCCTTTTACATAAATAACTTTAAATATTATTCGTTTTTGCTGTGTATTTCTTCTCTTTATGGTATTTGTTTACTTTTCGTCTTGAAATTTGAAAATTAACTGTGTAGTAATCCTATGGATACACTTGGTTCAATCTATTGAAGAACCGATAAGTACAAAACAATTCAAGTGAAGTGACTCTGTGAACTAAATTCCTTGTAGTCATCTTTTACTTTAATTACTTATCATAATCGGCGCTGATGCTGCAGTTCGTCTGCCGTTTGAGTAGAAGGATCCTACCTGTTTGGAAACTTAGAACCTGTCCGCTTCCAGGTCGGGCGATCAGCGGGGCGGTCAGGAGGGCGGGTCTCGGCTTGCTCTCTGCTCAGCTGTGCGCAGGGTCGGACGAAGACCGGACGCTGTGTTCGACAACAGAGGCGGAGCTCACTACCGGACTGATGGCATCTAAGCAGAACACCCGCTCCACTCGGGCTGGAAAGGTTGGAAAGACGTTAAAACCGGACGCTCCAGGTACGGCATCTGCTTGTAATGCAAAATCGACAGTGATGGAGCCCGTATCAAATACGAAAGCCAAGGCAGTCATGGGCGTTGGGGTTAAAGGTGCAATTATCCCGGCTGCTAAACAAATGCTCCACCCGGCTGTGCTTGACATAGGCGCTGGCAACAATACTGATCTTTCGGCCAGCTGTGACGAGACTCTGAATCAGTCTAGTTTACTTTCTCCAGGTGAATCAGAAGGAACAGTCAATAAGGAATCAGACGTTGTAGTCTCTAAAGTTGTGAATGCAGACTCTTTAACTGAACACAATGGGGGAGCCAACTTAAACGTGGCTAATATGGTCAAAGATGTTTTAAAGGACACAGATAAAGCCGAGCTCTACACAGAGAAAGAGCCTGCTCACATGATTGGGCACAGAAGAGAGAGTAGAAGCGACATAATGCTAGACAGGGAGATTGCAGAAGGGAACATGCATGAGGTTGATTACTTAATTACTGTACCGGTAGAGATCCACGTCCTCACAGATACTAGAGCTGACGCTATTGGTCACACTGATGCAGCACAAGCAACTCAGATGATAGCAGACTCAGTTACAGTCGGATCAGTAGCAGAGAAACAACTTGGCAATACCTTATCGGGAGATAATGTAACAGAGTGCTTACTGACCGACGATTTAGAGATAGTAGAGGAGAGCTCAAACCCGGACTATGAAGAGATGCCTGATGAGGATGAAAGTGATACAGAAACCCCATATAACAGATCTAATGTTAGTAAATTACATGGCTCAAGAAAAGCAAATTTGAAAGCTAAAACCAAATCGAAGACAACTGTCCGCAAATCACTGACCAAAGATCCTTCTACATCCAGAATGGGGCGAAAGGCTAATGTTGATGATAGCCCGCTGAGAAAATGGATCCAAGCCAAGGGGGGGGGGGTAAAGAGCATGGCCTTGAGGCTACCTGGAGTAAGCCCTGATGAAGATTTCCACTTAAGGGACAAAAAAACATCTTCTAAACTGGAGAATCCAAGAACGCCAGCACTAGTAAACATGGACGCAATAATTTCACCAACCCTCCTGACGAACCCTGGGTCTAGCCACTTAGATACAGTAACGGCTACACAGCTTAGCACTCTTGCCCCAACTCTCTCTGTGGACTTGACCAGTAATCTAGCTACTAGTAACTCCATTAGCTTACAAATAGACTCAACAAGCTCAAGACTAAGCTCAACGCTAATGGAAACAGGAATTGATAATTGTTTATTGGGATCATTAAATACCGATAAAGAGAAGGTAAATGTAGGCCGTAATTCTCCCCCTGCCAGCACGCCGGCCTCAATTTCGGAACACAGCGTTCCATCAAGTCCTTTGCAGGCACAATCAATGATGCAGGGGGAAAAAATAGGAGACCAAGTAAACACTGCCTCCACTGCTCTAATTATGCAGACTCTTTTGGCACAAAGACAAGAAAGCCAACAACATTTCTTGCAGCTAAGAGAGGACAACACTAAATTACAGGCATTCATGAGAGAAGTGTGCCAAAAGCTTGGAGGGGTCATGCAGGAGATGGAGGATCTAAAACAGCGAGTTGTGGAAATAGAAGAAGGCGCAACTCGATCCGAATCACTAACCAGTTCCCACTCAACACAATATCTAAATTGGAAGCCAAGGTGGAGGACATGGAGAATAGGGCACGCAGACATAACCTCAGACTTTTTGGAATTCCCGAGGGCGCGGAGGGGGCGGACCCCAGATCCTATGTTGTGAATTGTTGTGAATTTATTTCAAAAGGCTTTCGGCGACTTATCAAACTGGGACTGGGACTCCCAATTGCAGCGATAACATAGACTGCCCCTTTTTTAAAATAATAAAGTTAATAAATTCCCTAGACCGTTTCTGATCTACTTTGGAAATTTCCTGCTGAGGCAAGCAGTGTTTTTCAAAGCTAAATCAAATATCCCGGTTCCTATTGATAACATCTCTTTCTTTGTGCGCTTGGACTTGAGCAAGGGCACTATGGATCGACGCTGGGAGCTCCGCAAGTTGATTGACTCTTTTAAGGCTATAGGTTGTACGGTTTATTTACAAGAACCCGCACGCCTCAAGGTGATTAGAAACGGTCAGTCATTCTTTTTCACTGAACAAGAAGAGGCGGTTCAGGCTCTAGAAAAATTCACAATTGAAAGAGGCAATTGAAATGGCTACAGCAGGATACATCCTTGATTCGTCGAGCTTCACTATTTGAATTTGAATCAGTAAACGAAAGCACAAAGGGTCGCACTGGGATGAACCTTTTCTTTTTCTTACTCTTTAATGCATTCAAACACAAATCTTCATATTTTCCTTTCCTTCTTTTGTCGCTTTTCCTCTCTGATGAATTGAAGATTTTTCTTTGGAAGCGGGTAGGGGTTGCCTCCGTGCTTACCAATTCACTGTGCTGCCACCAGAGCAGCAGCAAGGTATAGAGGGGTGCTTCCCCCTTAGGGACTTAAGGGTGAGAGGGTGGGGAAGGGCAGCGGGAAAGGGTGGGTCAAAGAAAAAGGGGGAAAAATGTATAGCAAGAAAGAATTACGTCTTAGACAAAAGCAAGTCATGTTTGTTTAATAAATACTTTATCCAGAGGAAAACTAAAGGTACTATTATAAGATTTGTTTAAGTTAAGACTAATAGTTTGGAATGTTGCAGGCCTCAACAGCAAGCAAACGAGGAGATTAGTACAAGAGGAGGTTGACATGTATAAACCCCATTTCGCGCTCCTGTCAGAAACTCACATTAGTTACCAGGATAGAAATCTGCTGTCCCAAATGGGATACGAGCTGGTGGTATGTTCAACTTTGGGTGCCTCTATCCGGGGGGTGGCCATTCTAAAACAGAAACGATTAGGGATCGAAATTCTTAAAACTGCATCAGACGCAGGGGGGAGGTGGGCAATCGCTCAAGTTCAATTTGAATTCAAGAAATTTGTTTTGTGTTTGGTATACGGGCCTAACATAGACGACCCTAAGCTGTACGAGCAGCTACGTATAGAGTTATTAGAGTGGGAGGGGGAGGTTTTGGTCATGGGTGATTTTAATTGTGTTATCAACTACAAAATTGATTCCACTGGACAGGGGTTTCTAAGTAGGATGCGCAAGGTTAGGTCCGCAATCTTGGAACTTGGCAGATTGCTCAGCCTAAAGGATGTATAGCGCTTTAAATACCCCAATATAGCTGGACACACTTACTACTCGGCGCCTCATAGATCCTGTTTCAGATTAGATATGGTTTGGGCAACAGACCAAATAGCAGGCAACTGTAATATAGAACTATGTCCGAGGATTACATCCGACCATAATCCGATATTATTAGAATTTGAAATAAGGGATCAGATGCGAGATATACGACACTTCACATTTCCAAGATATCTACTTACAGATTCTCGCTTCGTTGTATCACTAAAAGAACACATTAAAGAATTCATAGAGCTGAATATTAACTCAGCTAAGATTAACATAGTTTGGGACTCATGCGAATGTAGCATAAGGGGGTTCGTTCAGCAATACATCTTGAGGTCAAACGCTAAGAACCGTCGAGCTACCAAGGTAACCACCTCTAATATATTGCAAGTAGAACAGCAATTAGCCGAAGCTACTATACAAGCGAAATCAAACATCGACGAGCAAAGAATAGAGCTGTGTAAACTACAATCATCTATCAAAAAGACTCTTAGAGAGAGATACTGCGCTAAAATTCATAAGTATAAAATGGCTCAATATGAAGGTGGAGACAGAATCGGCAAAGTACTGGCATACAAGGCAGCCGATAAGAAAGCGAGAACCAAGATCAAAACAATCAAAGGCCCTGATCTATGCGAATATGAACAACCAGATCAGATCTTAGACCAATTTGTAAATTACTATCGAAATGTATATACCCCAGACAACATTCCCACTAAGGCTGAAATACTGCAATATCTTAACAAACACCTATTCATACAAAGAGATATTGATATAGAAGCTTTTCAACAACTTAGCTCAAAAATAACACCAACCGAAATAAACACAGCTATTTTAGCTTTACCCCCGGGAAAAGCTGCTGGAGAGGATTCCTTACCTATGGAATTGTATAAAATTTGTGCACAGGAATTGTTGCCTCTTCTAGAGTCTGTCATTAAGTCTATAGCTAAATCTAGGAAGGCTCCAACATCATGGAAAATAGCTAAAATAGTTTTTTTTCTTAAGAAGAATAAACCTCCGGAGGAATGTGGCTCTTACCGGCCGATCTCTCTGCTCAATTCAGATGCAAAAATCTTTTCTAAAATCTTGGCAAATCGCCTAGCCCCCATTATGCCGTATTTGGTTAATGTGCAGCATTACGGGTTTGTGATGGGGAGAGACACTACGGCCCATGTGAACACCGCAATTACAGCTTTTGATGTAGCCTCAACTACCCTCACCCCACTCGGAATGGTCATGTTAGATGCAGAAAAGGCATTTGACCGAGTGGGATGGGAGTATTTGTGGGAGGTTCTAAAGAAGATCGGCATTCCGGGCCAATATCTCGATTGGGTTTGTTCGCTGTATGACAATCTGCTGGCCAGGATCAGCTATGGGGGAAGGGAATCAGCGAACTTCCTGATAGGGAGGGGAACAAGGCAAGGTTTCCTCTGTCCCCTCTACTTTTCGCTCTCTATTTGGAGCCATTTTTAAACACATTGTTCATACAAACTAATATTATTCCATCTCAGCATGGTGGGGAGAGCTTAAAAATAACTGCTTTTGGCGATGACATTGCGGTATATACCACAGACCTAGTCAGAGCCATCCCAGAAATAATAAAAGAAGCTGCACAGTTTGGCAACGTGTCAGGATATAAACTAAACGTAAGTAAGACGCAGGTCATTGCTAATTACAAACCAGCGAGGCAGATTCCTGGTATATGTCAAAGTGCGACGTATTTAGGAATCAAGCTAGCAGCCAATACTGACAAGATAATAACAATGAACTACGACTCTCTGCTAAAGGAAATTGCTCTAACTCTGAAAAAATGGCACAAGATCCCGCTCAGCCTAGTGGGGCGCATTAACCTTGTAAAAATGAGGATTCTGCCCAAACTATTATATCTATTCAGGGCCATACCCCTACAACCTAGCAAACTCTAATTAAAAAAACTGGAAGGTACTTGCAGTAGCTTCTTATGGGGGTACAAAAAAGCGCGCAGGGCTATTAAATTCCTGGAGCTACCAATCGAAAAGGGGGGATTCGCTTTTCCCGATTTTAGGCTATACTTTCTCGCAACTTTTTTTCGTCGTATACGAAGTTTGTTGAAAAACGAGAGTTCACTATTCTACCACCAGTACATGTTGGGACCTGATTGCAACCAATTCCTATTTCGCGTACACGATCCCAATTACTTTAAACAAGTAAAGTTTAAAACAGCCAGACATATTAAAAAAATTTGGGACCAAATCATGATCATTGACAAGATTTCCTTTTACAACGCTGAGCTCAGACTATGGGGTAATCCAGGCTTACCGAATATTTTCTCAGATGGGGCAGGAAATCTCTGGGCTAGACACGGCATCAATACCTTGGGGGATCTGTATGGCCCAAAGGGTCTTTTGGATTTTGACACACTAAAACTTGTATTCGAATTAAGCGATGATATGTATTTTAAATATATCCAAATAAGAGATTACCTGCTTCGTGAAATGAAAATCTCTGAAGTGGCTCATTCGGACACATTAGTATGTTTATACTCTGATAAAATAAAATCACTTATTAGCTTGGGTTATGAACACTTAATTCGAGGTAAAACTGACGATAGCATCAAAATGGCGGCTAAATGGTCTTCTAGACTGGGAATGAATATCAATTCCACACAGATTCTATCTTCATTATGTCACATAAATTTGATAATCCATTCTTCCAACCTGAGGCTACAGCTATATAGAACTATTACACAGTTATACTATACTCCGCAAAGAATATCTAGCTGGGCGCAGGGGAATCAAGCAAATGACAGAACAAAATGCCCTAAATGTGACATGGAAGCTGCTGGCATAGAGCATATGCTTTTTTCTTGCCCGGGGTTATTTTCATTTTGGAAGGGGATAACGGATGTTTTAATTAGTAAACAAATTACTACCCCATTACTTACAGCACATCTAGTCTTATTGGACATTCAAGATGTTAACTGTCAGCATAAAGATCTAATAACCATATTACTCGCCTGCGCTAGGCTAGTCATAGCAAGATCATGGATCTCAAAAGTACCTCCAAATATAATCGAATGGTGGACTTTGATAAATGAAATAAATGTAATGGAACTCTCGCTAGCAAGACTAAGAGGCCCTAAGGCTTTGAAAAAGAGGGAAAAAATCTGGCAAAACCTCTTTTGAACTCTGAACTGTGAACCTCTGTACCATCATGACAGAAGAGGCCAGTCTAAATCTACAGTCATTTTTGTCAAAAACTATATTTGTTTTCTGAAAAGGTACTAGTTTTTCCTCTTTTTTTAATGTTAATTGTTATTCTACTTGCATTCTTTTCTTTTGTCTGCATATTTTATGTCTTTTAAATTCAATTGAGTTGTCCTTCTTGCTATAATAAAAATACTTGAAAGTAAAAAAAAAAAAAAGAATCATCATATCTTTCCTATTACTTTTAACCTGGGAGGACAATGCTTTAGACATATTCGGCCAGATTCATCAAGCTTAATTGCGCTCGCAAAAGGCCAGATTCTGAGAATCTGGCCCTTTGCGAGTGCAATTTTTGCATTTGGGATTCATCATCCCAAATGCAAAATTCGCTATTAAAGAATTCGCACATTTGCGAGGAATTGCATTTAAGGAATCTCTATTTGAGATTCCTTAAATGCAATTCATGAACCTTTTTAAAATTGAGAAATCGCAATTTTGCGCCGCTATTTACCGCGAGGTCAAACCTCGTGGTAAATAGCGAAAACTTAGAAAAATGCATTTAAATGCATTTTTCTATGTTGCATGTTACACACACACATGTCCTTTGGACATGTGTGTGCGCAACACCAATGTAGATTACATTTCAGGGGTGCTACAGGGTGTCCTTTGGACACCCCTGGCACCCTTGAAATCGCTTCCTTATTTGCGATTAGCTAATTGCTAATGGCAAATAAGGAATGACTCCCCATTCATTCCTATGGGCCTTTAGGCACCTTGTTGCGCCTTTAGGCCCATAGGAATGAATGGGGAGTTATTCCTTATTTGCGATTAGCAATTAGCTAATTGCAAATAAGGAATCAGTGGAAATCGCAAATTCAATTGCGATTCCTACATGAATCCTGTTTTGCGAGTCCTTAATAGCGAATCCTTATAATTCGCTATTAACCCCTTGCATGCTGATGACGGAGCGGTTCCGTCATCAGCTACGGGTGAGCTGTGCTGATGACGGACCCGTTCCGTCATGACTCCGCCCGCGCAAGGCGGAGTCAGCATGGTCGGGGAATTCCCGCCGTACGCAAGGGGTTAAGGACTCGCAATTCCTTACCTTGATGAATCTGGCCGATTGTTAATGACCTTTGAAACTTCACCCTGGGGAATATTGTTATAAAAATTAACCAGGGCAATTGAAGTATTAGAGTCCAGTACAAGTACCAAGGACTGAAAATAATTATCTTTGATAGGCTCTTAACCCCTTTTACGTTCAACTTGTTTGAAATATAAACACTCAACCTCCCTTAGCTCTCCCATGCAAAACCTCAACAGCTGGAGTATAAAAAGTCTCATACCCATTAAGATGGACTGGTTCCTTACCCCAAGTGTCCTGGAGACAGATCAGATCTTGTGACTGAATAAAGTCCTGCCAAAGTAGGTTATCAAATTTTGACTTAATTCCAGCGATGTTCCAGGAGGTCGATATTACACAGAGGGGGATGAAACGAAAGAAGGGGGCCTAACACCTTCTGACAAGGAACCAGTCCCATTAGGGGGCACTAACTCAAAACCAACTTCCAAGGCCTCCATCCCCTCATTAATATCCTCAATCCCTGCAATACTAGCGTTCTCCACCCCCTCATTCATAGGGCCTCATTTATGAGGCTGTGCGTCACTTTTACGCCGCCGGTGCGTATTTTTTTGTGACGCACCAGTGGCGTAAAAAATGCACCTTGTTACGCCATATTTACAAAGTGACGCATCTAGATAGATGCGTCACTTTGTAAACCCCTGCGCCACATTATACCTGCGCCAGGTGTAATGTATACAAGGGGGGCGTATTGACGCAAGGAAGGGTCGTAGAAGTGACGCAGTGAAATCTATGAGATTTCACTGCTTCACTTTTAGGATGCCGTTGTGTCAAAATCTTGCGCCTGCCTCACAGCAGGCGTAAGACGTATGCAGGCCCTTTCACATGGGGCTTGCCCCATGTGAAAGGACGCATTGCTGGAGTTGCGTCACTTTTGTGACACACTCCAGCAATGCTACACTTTTGCGCTTACAGATACGTCAGAAATACTGACGTATCTGTAACTCCTTGCGACATGATGCGTCATACATTAACTATGACGCATCAGGAATGTCGCAAGGAGTGCGCACTGAGAAGTGACGCATCGCTGCTTTCACGCAGCGATGCGTCATTTCTCATAAATGAAGCCCCCAGTGTCCCCGTGATTATAAATGGAGTTATGATAGACTGCTCCGCCAGGTAAATTGGCGAGATTCTCCATTTGCAGTCAGTCATTACTCTCTAGACCACTCAAAGGGCCCGATGTAGGTAGCCAAATACCGGTCGGTAAAGGCCGAAATTACCGAATTTCGTCCGTTACCGACCGGTACTTGGCTATCCAGATGTAGGTGGCATTTTTAAAGGATTCGGTATTTTACTTAATCGGTAATTTAAGGAATCAGTAAAATACCGAATTCTTAAATACCGATTCTGTAAATTACCTAATCCTGATATGTAGGGAGCACTCATATGAGTGATTTTCCCATCTTAGGATTCGTTATTTACCACCAACTACAAGTTGGTGGTAAATAATAAAAACCTCTGAAAAAACATTTTTTTTGCTTTTCCAACAGTGACATGTTGCAGACATACATGCCCTTAGGCACCCATACACAATGGAGGGGTGCAACAGGGTGTCAAAGTGACACCCTGCCATCCTTCAATGTTTCCCAATTTTAACGAATCGGTATTTACCGATTCGGTAATTGACATTCAATCCTATGGGCCTCCAGGCTTCTCTGGAAAGAGAAATATCAGTCCTGCTCTTGAATCAGTTTCAACTTGGATGTACTCATTCAAGTCCACTGTCTCCAGATGATCCTTCAAGATCTTGCAAGCTATGGTGACTTCTGCTGCGCTGTCCAGCATTGTCTGGGCCCACTACCCATTCTTGAGTTGTGTCCTCAAGATTCTCGGCATGTCTGATTTTTAGACCTGCTACCTTCTTGTTGGTGAATTGAGCTTTCTTATTTTTTGGAACGTGTTGATCGTCTTTGGACTTCATGCGTTCTTCCTTGTGTTCTAACCGTCCTCTTCTTTGCAATTTCTGTGAGGAAGTCTGAAAGGTACGAGAGGAACGTGTATCAGTATCTTGATATCTATCAGGTTTACTCAAATTATCCCTGTTCCTGAGGTTATACCTCTTTTCAGAGGGCTCCTTTTGAGGACACCTACCTCGGGATTCAGAACGCTTCTCTTTAGAAGTTTGTTTAGTGTTCTCCCACTTCTTTTTAGGAACAGTGAGAGTGTTTTTAATAAAGACCTTTTCAGGACTTTCTGTGAGTTGGGGCTTAACTGGTTTTCCACCCAAACTATCTCTACCTAGTTCTTCCTAGGATTTTTCAATTATTCTGGCCAGTTCACATGGTTGCTTAGTTACATCAAATTCTCTTAATTTTGGGCGGATCGCCACAGATGCTACCTCACCTTTAATATTAGCTAATATTATAGCTGAGACCTGTTTAAAATCTCGCAGTAGTTTCATACCCAGATTTAAAGCAGGCTCTGTCCCGTATTCATTTTGAATCTGTTTCAGGATATCTGGTATTACCACCATAGACGGAACACCATGTGTTTTTGTGTAGATTGCGGCAAAGACTGTACCCCAAGTGTCACAGTCCTCCAGTTGTGGTGTGATCCCAATTGGTAAACAGATTGTTAAAATTCTGTGTTTTTCAAGAGGGGTAGTATCAGAAAATACTGCCTCAATTTGAGTCATTTTTTGAGCTATCCAGAATGGAATTTGTTCCCTTTTTGCAGGCAATTTACCAATGACTGATTGTATAGTTAGTGGTGTGATTTTATTTGTGTTCTCCTGGTGAGGGGTTTGTTGTGGAATCCTTATAGGAAGTTGGACTGTTAGAGACCACATGACATATTGAACCAATTGTCTATGGATTTTGATTAGTTGTTGTAGTTGAACTAATAGTTCCGCACCTGTCATTTCTTCAATGGCAGGGTGTGGTGTATAGCTGGCTAGTACCGGCCATGTTGCTCCTGGTCTACCTAGTGGACCAAGCCTGGTAATGTGATTTTGATGTTATAGGGCGCCTTTAAACCAGAGCGCATGCTCTTGGTAAGTTAGTGGAATTTCAATATCCTCGAAAGGAATGTATTCCGTTGGATGTTCCTCTACTTTGTAGAAGTGAAACACATGTGATACTGGATTTGCTTCAGGGAAGAAAATCCATGAATAGAATACCTCTGTCTGCCGATATTCGTGTGCCTCTATGACAAAAATTACCCTACCACCTCTTGGTGGTAGGCCATTTGTTATTAGCTTTTTAGTGATGGTTTTCCTTAAGTTTTCCTGGATCATTATAGCATCTGGGTCATTTTGTTGGAAACCTGTAACGTCTAAGCCCAGTTGGGCTGCAGTTGCTGCAGCTCCACCGGTTGCGTTATTGCCTCCTGTAGCTCTACCGTTCTCGGTTTCGCTATCTGACATTTTGTTGACTGAAAGTTTGCAGAGCAAGTTTCAAGGAAACAAAGATAAGGTGCACAGTATTTTTGGAACACTGTATTCTTCAACGTTGAACAAACCAAAAACTAATACATAGGATTTTCGTCCTACTCAGTTATGGCGGATATTTTATCCTTTTATCCCTCCAGACATCTATTGGAGTATTTTACGGGAAAAAGAGGTCTCTGTGAAAAGCACGACTGAGTTGCTCTAGTATCTAGTGTTAAATTAGTGCCTTACCAAACATTGGGCGCCCGGTAGTGTAGTTCCTATATTCCCAATAGGCTCTGTGCATAGGAATAATATATCCTATAGATTTGACGTAGGACTTATGTCTACTAGGTCTCTATCGAATATACTAAACTTAATTGTGAGTGCCAGCTAGCCCCAGAGGTTACTAGAAACTTTCTCAAATTCACAAGAAGGGATTAGTTTCTGACAACCGCACAAACATGACAACTTTGTTTCCCCAAGAATAAACGTATCTTCAGAGTTGTGGAAACAATAGATAGATATTTTACTCAGTCAATCGTGCATGCTTCGTTTAATCAGAGATGTAGAGAAATAGAGAGACAGGCGTTTTTAATAAAAGGTATTTATTGAAGAGTCTTCTTTCTCATGCAAGTAAAGTGAACTGATACAATCGTAATGCAGGCTGCAAAGTATAATACGTACAACGATAATAGTATTATAAAATAATACTGTAAAAGCATTGTATGGTTTCTAAACCATATATAAATACATACATAAATAACAATGGCTAAAAGTACTCAACTGGTGCTTCTAAAATACGCCTACCCCAATGTACCTAACCTAAGTCTTGTACGAAGGAAGAAGTAAGTGTGGTGTAGCATAGGTTTAGTTTCTTTGCCAAGAATCTATCCAAGATTTCTCTTAGAGTCTAATCAGCTCCATACCTTAGTTTAGAATGAAGGAGGTCTGGTATCTTTGTCTCAGGACTCGATTTCCCAACACCCCACAAGGGGAGCTTGGAAACACTGGAGCTGGATTCTCAGCAAGAGAAAGGCTGCCGCTCGATCAGTGCGTCAGTTGGAGGGTCAGCTTCCTTCGGCACTTGCTGTAGAGAGCTGCGTCGGGCAAGTAGATAGTCGAACTGCTCAAACCACTGTGTCTTTGCTAGAGCAAGTGAAGGCATATTTATACCTTGAAGGTGCCTAGTTTGACGTAAAGTCGGGCATAATAACGTCAGTAAAGAACCCCAAGGGAATGGTAGTTCTTGTAAATTCCATGAATTCTTGGATAAATCAATATTCAAGCAAGGGGTGGTCCCTGACTGCTTAAGCCGATTTCCCAAGAAATCGTTGTGATGTTTTGGTACGGGTGGAAGTAGCCATGCCTGTATTTGGACTGCATGGGCTATGTCTAAATATGGGTATGATTTCTATGTCTATATTAGGGCAAATGCAAATTGTACCTATATAAGGGCATGAATCTGGAAAATTTCACTCGGACCCTAAAACGCCATACAACATTAGTACGTACATATTTGGCACTCAGAGCATTGCAGTTATGTCCAGTTATCCCTTTTAAAAGGACACTCCTCTACATGAAACAAGCTATTTGCAAACCTTTCTCCATTAGAGTGTCCATAGTTTGAGTCTTAATCAGAATTGAGGGGAGTGGGCACTAGCCATTTTTTTATGCCCCCACGTTTGATAGCCACTCCCATCCAAGACATGACTGACAAAAAATGTAATTGACTGCCTATTACAAAGTGTCACCGCACTGCTTTTCAGTGCAAATATTGTCTGCATTCCGCAGACCAGGTGTGCCGAATATATCAGATCCTTGCACCCCACTGACATCCCATCATGTCTTCCGAGAGGGCCTGTAGGCCGCCTGTGAGTGAACTGGCCAGTTGGTTACTCGGCCTCTGTATTGCAAGACAGTGTCAGGGGATTTCCAGGTGTGACTCAATGACACTTCATCTGATACTCAGGCCACCTAGGGGCATATTTACTAGAAACTGATGCAGCGCAGCAATGCAAGCCATCTTGCTGCGCCGAGCTGCGTCATTAGGAGAGTGCAGGGATGTGTCGCATTTACAGCAATACAACGCATCCCTGGGCTCTCCTCTGAGTTGTTGCACAATTGGCTGCCTAGCGCCAACACAGGTACCCTTGCACCAAGGTGCAAGGGTGACTGCGTTGAAAGGATGATTGTTTTTGTGCAGGAAGGGACAACTTCCCGCACAAAAACAATCATTGATGGCCTTTTCCTCCTTCGATGTCTGTTGCAGAATGCAGCACATATAGAAAGAGCAAAAAACGAGGAGAAATGAAGGTATTTCTCCTCGATGCACCACTTTAACACCTCACCTGCGGAGGCGTTAGAATCTGACACATTCCCAGGT
This sequence comes from Lissotriton vulgaris, assembly GCF_964263255.1. Classification (NCBI taxonomy): domain Eukaryota; kingdom Metazoa; phylum Chordata; class Amphibia; order Caudata; family Salamandridae; genus Lissotriton; species Lissotriton vulgaris. The sequence goes on along the minus strand of NC_141687.1, from coordinate 943,783,878 downwards.
TTACGAAACTTTGTAAATCTGGGAATGCGTCAGAATTCATGGGTGTTTCGTAGGAACACCCACACCTACACCCATTGAAAGCTTCTAATGCGTGAAGTGAGGCCATATTTACAAGGCCATGAAAAGCCACGCAGGGTGGTTTTGAGTGGCCTTGTAAATATGGCTCAGCATAGTGCGCCACCAAAGCGTCAAAAAAGTGATGCTCCGAAGTTGCAGGGGCCTTGTAAATATACCCCCTAGTCTTGTGATTAGTCTATGCTGGCACGAATTCGGGGCAAGTAGGTTCCAGCAAAATGTTGGCACAGGGAAGGAGCCTCCCCATGTATCACCATCACTCAGCTCACCTGTGCTTAAAAACAGTTGGTTCTTGGGAAGCCGTCTCTGGTGGTGAGTAAAGATGGCTTTTTAGCACTCTGCCTCACTCTCTCTGGAATATTAGGGGCTGGGTATGGATTTTACACAAACAAGGTCAGCAGAAGGGCAGGCTAGAGGAGCTCCAGGTGGTAATCGGACTAATCTATGAGAAAATAAATAAACGTATTATAGAGAAACTTAATCTATTAAGTTTATCACTATTGCTCCCTTTAATTTGGAGGTAGCCACCACTGCCAAATCTTCTTCGCACCCATTGCTCATACACAGGTCTAGGTCACCTCTGATCCAACCCACAAAAAAAATGACAGTCATGGTTTTCTTAGTCTTTTATTTGAGATTGTGTTTTTTGTGCTAATTTGTTCAAGTTTATGGTTCTCATGGCCATACATAGAACTAGAGCAGGAGGATGGGCATTCTCTTGCATCGCTCCTAAAGAATGCAGCAACATCCCACTTCACATCAGAGCCTTCTACTCTGGGGAGAATGGCCAGGACTCGACCATGAAGGATGTATGAGCATAATTAATTTTATTTAGAAAGTGTTTTGTAGCTCTTAAATAAGGATGAATCACCACACGTCGAGGTCAGCTTCTAGTTATACCAACAGGATTTCATGGATTCTGTTCCTTGAACACAGGTGCGTTGTACCCTTGGAGAGAAAAGGACATAAGACTTAAATCAGATTTTTCTGTATCAATACCGGTCCCAACACAATCGATCAATCAATCAGGGGTTGGTAAAGCGCAACCCTCACCCACGACTGTCTCAAGGCGCTGGTGGGGAAGGGTGACGGCTCCTTTGTGTGCTGGGGTCATCCGAAGAGCCAGGTCTTGAGGTCCTTCCTGACCTGGAGCAGTGTGGGAGCGTGCCGGAGGTGGAGTGGGAGGTCATTTCAGGGCTTGGCTGTGTGGTAGGAGAAGGACTTCCCTCCCGTTCTAGTCTTGTAGATGTTTGGTACAATAGCCAGAGAGAGGTCAGCTGATCGGAGGTGTCTTTTCGGTGTGTGGAAGGAGGAGTGGTTGTTCAGGTATGTTGGTCTGGTGTTGTGGAGGGCCGTGTATGAGTGTGAGTTTGAAGGTTATTCTTCTTTTGATAGAGAGCCAGTGGAGATCGCTGAGGTGTTAAGTGATGTGGCTGCGACTGGGAATGTCTTCGATCAGTCTGGCTGTGCTGTTCTGGACTGTCTGGAGTTTGAGAAGTAGTTTCTTGCTAATTCCAGATTAGAGAGTGTTGCCGTAGTCCAGTCTGCTACTGATGAGAGCCTACGTGACATTTTTTCTGGATTCGGATGGGATCCATCTGAACATTGCTCGGAGTATGCAAAGGGTCTTTAAGCAGGCCGGGGATACGGCGTTGATCTGGTGGTTCATTGTGAGCGATAAGTCTAGTATGATGCCACGGTTTTGTGCATTGTCTGTCGGGGTGGAGGATTTCCGAGGCCAGGGTTTGCCACCAGGAGTCGTTCCTTGTGGAGAGGGTAAAGCCAAGGATGAGGACTTCTGTTTTCTCGGAGTTGAGTTTCAGGCAGCAATTCTTCATACAGATGGTGACGGCTTTCATCCTTTCTTGGAAGTTGTGTCTGGTGATGTTGGGTTCGTTGGTGAGCAAAAGGATAAGCTGGGTGTTGTTAGCGTAGGACACGATGTTGAGCCCGTAGTTTCTATAGATGGTTACCTGGGGGTCATGTAGAAGTTGAAGAGGGTGGGGTTGAGGGAGGATCCCTGGGGCACTCCACAGTTGGTCTCTGTTTGTTCCAATAAAGTAGGGCAGGAGTCTAACTCGCAGAGTTCCTCCGGTAAGAAATTAGCATATGCAGTCGAGTGCCTTTCTGTGGATGCCGGTGTCTTGGAGCCTGGTGGCTAGTGCGCGGTGGAAGACGGTGTCAAAGCCAGCCAAGAGGTCCAGGAGGATGAGGGCTGTCAGTTGACCCTGGTCAAGGAGGGAGTGTATGTCATCGGTGGCGGCGAGTAAGGAGGTCTCAGTGCTGTCGTTGCTGCAGAATCCAGATTGGGAGATGTCCAGGACGTTGTTAGCTTTAATGAAGTTTGCTAGCTGGGCGTTGACTGCCTTTTTGATGACTTTGGCTGTGAATGGAAGCAGGAAGATTGGCCTGATGTTTCTGAAGTCCGCCTGGTCTGCGGAGGGTTTCTTCAAGAGGCGGTTGACTTCAGTGTGTTTCCAGTCATTGGGGAATGTAGCTGTCTCAAGGGAGCTGTTGATCTGATCGTCTGGCGTAGTTCGGGTGCAATGGCCATGGCGGTTCTGTGGAAGTTGTGTGGTGGGCAGGGAGCTGACAGAGCTCCAGAGTGGATGCTCTTCATGGTCTTTCAGGTGTCTTCTGTCATGAGTGGGGTGCAATTGTGCAGGTCTGGTGGGTGGCATCGCTAGGGAGTGGAGCTGGAGCAGTGCGGAGGTCTGGGTTATCAAAGCTGTCATAGTTCATCTTAATCTGAGGTGAAAAGGGGTGCTGAATCTGTTGCAGAGGTCTTGGGAGGGTGGGACACCTGTTGTTTCACTGCAGGGTTTGGCAAATTCCTTGATGATGGAGAAAAGTTCTTTGGTATTATGAGCATTAGTGAGGATTCTGTCTTGGAGATATTTCTTCTTTGTGTATTTGATGAGTTGGTCGTGTGCTGTGGTGGCTGATCTGTAGGCGGTGCGTTTCAAGGTTTTGTTGTTCCTCCATGTCTTTTTGAATCGTCGGCAGTAGCATTTGAATTCTTGGAGTGCAGGGGTGAACCAGCTTGCTTTCTTGCTGTGTTTCCAGTGGCTTTCTTGAGAGGGGCGAGTGTGTTGGCGTAGTTTGTGATCCAGGGGTGGAGGTTGTGTGCTGCGGTGTTAGTGTCTAGCATAGTCAGTGGTAGGGTGCTGATGAGGGCGGAGTTGCACTGGCCTTCGGTGACTTTGTTCTAGCTTCTACGGGGGAGGCAGTGGGCATGCTTGTACACAAGCATGCCCACTGTGTGCAGTGGGCGTGCTTGTGTACAGTGTTTTTTTTTAAGGAGAAGTGGATGCAGTGGTGGTCTGTCCAGCGGAGTTCTGTGGTGTGGCTGTAGTAGATGCTGTTTCCTTCTGTGAAGACGGGGTTCAGTGTGTGTCTTGCTGTGTGCATGGAGGCGTGACTAGCTGCTTCAGTCCTATGTTGACAAGGAGGGAGGTGGTGGTAGGGTCGTCATGGGTGTCCAGGTGGAAGTTTGTGTCTCTGAGTAGGATGTAGTCTGTGGATGAAAGTGTGTGGGGTGCAAGGAGGTTGGTGATGGTATCGGTGAAAGGAGCCTGGGGATGAGGAATTCACGGAGAGTCATTTAAGGGTTGGTTTGGATCTGGAAGGGAGGTGCTCCCTAAGGGGTGTCGTCCGGGGGGTGGACGTCATGCGGAGGGTGCTTTTGTGGATGATGGCAATGCCTCCTCCTGGGAGGATGGGGTGGTCCTTCCGCAGGATCTTGTATCCGTAGGGAATGGCTGTGGTGATACTGTGCGCAGAGTTGCCTTTGGTCCAGATTTCTGTGAGGAAGGCAACATCAGGCGTGTAGGTGTTGAGGAGTCTCAGATTTCTATTGTGTGCTTGTGTATGGAGCGCACGTTGAGGAGGATGCAGTTGAGTGGTTTAGTAGTGGTGACGTTTGGAAGGCTAGGGACTGCTGCTGGGATACAGAGATGGATGAAGGTGCACAGCAGTGTCGACAGGAGAGCAGGCCTAGGGTGCTGCTCTGTGTCAAAAGCTGGCAGTTGTTGCTGCGTCCGGGATTGAGAGCGCAGAAGGTGCTGAAGTTGTAGCGGAGGTGATTCGGAGGACCAGCACCCCTGTCCTGGTCGGGTCACGGATGAACGCAGACGGGCTTGCCTTTGTTGCATCTTTGACGCACCAGCAGTTTGGCCGCACAACGGCAGCCATTAAGTAGGGATCAGAAGGAGGGCGGGTCAGCTAGGAGGAGGGAAGGACACTGGAGGGGTGAGGGTACCGCGAGGCCAGCAGGGAAAAGTGCAGGGAAAAAAGGGCTCAGGAAAAGAGGAAAACGAGGAAACAGAAAGAAAAAGGAACTGAAAGAGAATGAAGATTAAAATAGAAAGATGAAAAAGAGAAAAAGAGGCAGAACAGCAGAGTGCTCACCCTCTGGACCATTAGGGAATAGGCGCAGGCAGGAGCCAGTGGGTGGAGGAGGACCTCGAACACCCAGCAAGAGTGAGCTCAGTGTTCAAGAGGGAGCAACCCTCAGTGGTGGAGCTGCATGGGGGGAGCAGTCACACTGACCAGGTCAGTGGTCTTGCTTTTCTTGCTGCGCAGCGCCCGCCATTAAGTAGAGCTAGGGCTGGGTGGGTCAGCTGGGAGGCGAGAAGGACACACTGGAGGGGGAAGAGGCTGCGGCGGGCAGCGGACAGCGGGCAGCGCAGCGGCGGACCAAAAGTGCATGGAAAAAAATTGCTCAGGAAAAGAGGCAAAAGAGGAAACAGAAAGAAAAGGAAACAGAAAGAGAAGGAAGATTAAAATAGAAAGATGAAAAAGAGGCAGAGAGGCAGAACAGCAGAAGAGCAGAGTGTTCACCCATTGGACCACCAGGGTTAAGGAGCCTGTGGGTAGAGGAGGGCCTCGAACACCCTGCAAGAGTGAGCTCAGAGCTCAGGGGTCAACCCTCAGGGGTGGAGCTGCGTGGGGGGAGAGCGGTCACACTGACCAGGTCAGTGGTCTTGCTCACCACACCACAAGGTGACTGGTTTATGATTTAAGATAAGGGGGAACATTTCCATACACTGTAACGCTGTGTCCAGTTCTCCCCCTCAACATTGTCCAGAACATGACAGATCCCAATTGCAAAAACAATGCCACAACTGAGAAGCACCTCTCTGTGACTAAACGTATATTGTTATTAGAGCCCAAGAGAGGCTCCCGTAGCACCTCCTACCACCTCGCGTTCCCCCAAAACCCTGTTGATCCCTTGTCTATGGCCACTTCCAAAGCACCTCGCCCCTGGAAAACCGCCTCCATCTCCTTACGAGCCGTTGCTGGCATCACCTCGATATGCCGACCACTCTCCCACTGAGTACTTTCTCTGGCGTCCTCTCAGGTTCCGCATGATCTCGGGAGATGTAATCGACTCCTGTTGTTACCCTTCAGGGCTTCCTTCCTTCTCCGGATTTCAAATAATACAATTGTATTTTTATTGAACATTTTGACAGGAAAGAAGCCAACACACAGTTTGTACATGTGAAACATCATCTGTAATCATGTTCTGCACTTTAAGACTATTTTCAATCTCACTCTTTACAGAACATCTGCACACCCCTAGCATCCACAGAGTTCTACATTAATAAAGAGACATGCTCCATCGTATTGAGCGGATTGTGCATAAATGTCTTGGATGGGCACGAAAATTCTGGGGAACTGTGTGACAGCGAATAAATCGCTAGTTTCCAGGAGGTATTGAAACTAGACCTCTCCCCATGTAAGTTCAAGATGATTCTCCGTAATAAGGCTATTCCACTTGTGCTAGTGCGTTACAATCGGGGAGATGGGTTTCTTTCAGAGGGCAGCTATCAAGAGCTTGGTAGCTGAGAGGCATTATTATCAAAAGGAGTGTGCTATTCCTGGACAGGGAAGATAGTCTAATGAAGAGGCTAGGAAGGTCATGCCCTGGTCCAAAGGCGATCATAGGGTGTCTCTCAATTTGGGAAGTGAGGCCGTCACACACCCAAGCTGGGTGTCATGCTTCATCATAAGACATGCTCCTTGTCAGGCCGTCACTGCAATGCCTGACGGACACCCTATGAGGGGCTCTTTGTCAGAGATATTTTGTCCCAAGCCGTTTGGTGCAGTACGGGTGAGGGGCCAGGTGGTGCAGATAAGATGTAGTGGAGGTGTGGGGAATAAGGATTAAAAATGGTAGCCAGTGGTGCTCCAGGGTAACTTTTTTAATCAGATGAGCCCACTGGTCAGATTTAAAAAACACAGATAATGAGGGCCACTTAAGGTATAATGTCCAATAGTGTCTATGCAGTCAACATGTTCCTTGCTTGTATGTGTCAGACTGATCACGCGTCAATTCTTAAGGACCAATAGGAAGTGTTCTATATACACTAAAGTTAGACCACTATCAAAATCACTCTGTTGCTCCAGCAAACATATAATGACCTAACAGTGAGGTACCTTAAGTAGACCAACCCATTACGGGCGAATGGCTTGCTCCCTCAAGTCAACGATGGAGGGATGGCGCTAAATTAAGGAGTCAGTTAACAGCATTTGCTGAGACGGTCGGTACCTACTCCGCCTTCACTGTGTTAGGAGAGGCTTTGCCAGAGCAGCACCAAAAGCTGGCGGTCTGAGACCCTATACTACTACTTTTGGAGTGACAGAAATATGGTATTGCTTGATGAATTTTATGGCACTCAGAACTACTCTGCAAAATGTAGGACGCCACCACCATTAATGTAAAGCATTAGAATAGAGACCATATCTCCTGAGGGCAAATGCCAATGTAGCAATGTGATAATACCAATTATATAAGAGTTTATAGTGCATCGTCTAAATATGACTTTTACTTTGGTTACATCTTTCCACAAAATACTCCATGCTCCCTCATTTTCCACCCTTTCCAAAAAAGATTTCCAATGCTCCATAAGAGTCCATTGGGGTGTGTACTGGATTTCCTTATATGCATGAGATCATACATTTTGTTGCCAGCTCCAAGGCCAAACTCCTTTAAAACTGGGTGCATTTTGATGTTTGCCTCAGTTTGTATGGAAGGGTGCGCCACTGAATGCATCTATTGCACATAATGTAATTGCTGTGTTTCTCAATGGAAAATTTTTGCTTATTTTGGTTGAATTAATTTATGGTGTCCATAGCAAAAATGACAACATTCTCTCTGCAACTCATGTACGCTTCCCAACCTATACTAAAAATACCGAAAGATTCCTGTTTTTTTTGTCGGACTAAACACATTAAAGATGGATATGAGCATAGGGCAAAGGAAAGGCAATCATGCCACACCTTAATGGTACTATGTCCTCGGTCAATCAATCAATCAACCAATCAAGCATTCAATCAGGATTTGTAGAGCGCAGCTGCATCACCCGTGAGGGTCTCAAATCGCTGGGAGGCCATGCTGCCTGTTCTCCTATTGGTTGAATATCCGGGTCTTGGGGTCCTTCCTGAAGTGCTGGAGCAATGATGAGGCTCTGAGGTGCAGGGGGAGGTTGTTCCAGGCTTTGGGCGTCAGGTAGGAGAAGAAACGACCTCCACTATTCATCCAGCGGATGCGTCAGGTGGCTGCTAGGGAGAAGGATTTGGAGTGAAGTTTCCTGGTAGGTTGGTGGAAGGTCATTCGATTGTTGAGGTACACCGGCCCTTTGCTGTGTAGTGTCTTTTAAGCGCGGGCCAAGAGCTTGAACTGGCATCTCTTTGCGACTGGTAGCCAGTGATGTTTTCTGAGATGAGAGGTGATGTACGTCCATCTGGGGGGGTCGGGGATGAGTCTCGCTGCTGTGTTCTGGATAGTCTGGGCTTCAGCATGAGTTGGGCAGTGATTCCTATGTAGAGGAGGTTGCAGTAGTGTAGTCTGCTGGTGATTAGAGCTTGTGTGACTGTTCGCTTGGTGTTGGGTGGGAACCATCTGAAGACCTTCCTGAGCATTCGGAGGGGGAGGAAGCAAGCCAAGGACATGGCTCTGACCTGCGTCTTCATGGACTGCTGGCTGTTGAGGATGATGCCAAGGTTGCAGGCTCATTTGGTGGGTTTAGGGGTTTGGCCCAGCTCAGGTGGCCACTATTCGTTGTTTGAGATGGCATCCTTGTCTTTCCTGTTGATAAGTACTCGCATCATGTCGGTGCTGTGTGTGAGACAGTTGTTCATCTGGGCGACCACATCTTTCATGCATCTTTCAAAATTGTCCTTGGTGGTCGTTGTGTCGTTATTCAGGGAGAGGATGAGGTGTGTGTTGTTATCATAGGAGATGATGTTGAGTCCGGGGCTCTTGACGATGTTGGCCAGGGGTGTCATGTGTAAGTTAAAGAGGGTTGGGCTGAGGATTGAGCCTTGAGGTACACCTCAGGTGATGTTCTTAGGGAGGGAGGATGACCTTTGTTCTTCCTGTGAGGTAGGATGCAATCCACTTGAGGGCTGCTCCTTGGATTCCGATCTGGTGGAGTCTGTTGATCAGTGTGTGGTGGGATACAGTTTCGAAAGCTGATGAGAGGTCGAGGAGGATGAGGCCTGTCATTTCTCCATGGTTTAGCAGTATTCGGATGTTGTCCGTGGCTGCAACTACAGCTGTCTTGGTACTGTGGTTTGCTCTGAAGCTGGATTGGAAGGGGTCCAGAAGGTTGTGGTTCTCCAGATATCTATTGAGCTGGATGTTGATGGCTTTCTCGAGGACCTTGGCTGGGAAAGAGAGCTGGGAAATGGGTTGGTAGTTCTTAGGTTCTCCTGGGTTTGCAGATAGCTTCTTCAGCTGCGGCTTCATGTTGGCATGTTTTCATTTCTGGGGGAAGTGTGCCATGGTGATTGAGGAGTTGAGAACCTTGGTGAGTTCTTTGCTGATGGTTGATTGCTGAGGTTGAATGTATGGTGTACGCAGGGGTCTGCAGGGGCTCTGGAGTGAACGTATCTCATGATGGAAGCTGTTTCCTTTTCATTGAGGGTGTTCCACGAGGTGAGCTGGTGTTGGTGTGCGTCGCTCAGCGTGATGCAATTTATGTTGTCCTCGGCGGGGGTCGGGGTGCGAAGTCTTAGTAGATGGTGTTGATTTTGTCGCAGAGAGCTTGCGAGGGTTTGATGTTGTTTTGAGTTGCCAAGGCTTGGTGAACTCCTTGACTATGTTGAAAAGTTCCTTGCTGTTGTTGGAGCTGTCCTTGATGCGGGTGGCTATGACAGTCTTCTTGGTGTTCTTCAGGAGGTGATAGCATTGGTTGAGGGCGTCTTTGAAGTGTTTTCAGTCCTAGAGGGTCTTACTGCTTCGCCGTCTTCTTTCCTTCTGTCTGCAGTCACGTTTCTGGGTTTTAAGTTCTGCCGTGAACCAGTTGGGGTGTTGTGTTCATTTCTTGAGGTTGGTGTTTCTTCGGTGTGACTTTGTCAGCGCTTGCCATAACCAGTTTCACAAAGTTGTCCGCTGCTTGTTCTGTGCCTTTGGTAGTTGTGAGTAGGCAGGAGTTGAGGGTGTTGGTACATCGTTGCTCTGATACCTTTGCTCAGTGGTACTGTATCTCGCTGGCGGTGGAGGCGGTGTGTTGGGGGGTTCCGAGATGACGAAGTGGACACAGTGGTCGGTCCAGGTGAGCCTCTTGGTGTGGGTGTATTTTACTCTGTTGCTGACTGAGAAGATAGGGTCAAGCGTGTATCCTGCGGTGTGGGTGGGGTCAGTGATCACCTGTTTGAGTCCAAGGTTGTCCATACTTTTTAGGAGGTTGGCCGTGTTGGCGTCATCACTGTTCTCAAGGTGGAAGATGTACAGATTTGAGTTGATGGTGATAGGGACATTAAAGTCGGGGATGGCGTTGCAGAAGGCAGGGTGGGGTTCAAGAGGTCTGTAGGTAAGGGTGCCTCTGATGGTGTTTTTTTTGTTTGTTCTGAGCTGGAAGTTGAGTTGATCCATGAAGAAGGTGGAGTCCTCTATAGTGGTAGAGGCTTCCAGGTTCTCTTTGTAGATTATGGAGATGAAGCCGCTGTTTCTGTTGGATCGGTCACGGTTTGTGATCTTGAAACCGTCGGGTGACTGCGGCGATGTGTGGGGCGGACGCAGGGTTCAGCCAAGTCTCTGTGATGATGATGCCGTCTGGGAGGTAGGCAGTGATGGTGTCCCACATTTCCGTTGCATGGTAGCATGCGTTGATCAGCAAGCAGTAGATCTTTCTGGAGGTATTTGTGTCGGCCGTGTTAGTGGGAGTGAATGAAGTGATATGGCTGATGGGCTTGGCATGGATGGTATCCTCAGTGATGCAGGTGAAGCAGCAGTTCCAGCAGGAAAAAGGCCTTTGGTGGTCCGAGGGGAGGCATGGGTGCAGTTGTTATCCTGGCATCCGGGGATCAGAACCCGAAGTTCGTCCGAGGTGAAGCGGTGGCGGTCAATGGGGGTCGGGGTCCTAGAACTGGCGGGGTCCAGGGGTGTGTGCAGCGAGCCCTCTGCCTGCATCCACTGCGTGGTTGTGCAGCAGTCTCAATGCCAGATGGGATCAGAGTGATGGGGGGAGGGGAGAAAGGGATTGGCGGTGGAACTCTGTGGGGGGAGATAACTGGCACGACAGAGAGAGGAGCAGAGAGGCGAGATGTCAGAAGACTGCCGGCTCGTAGGGTCGGCTGAAAAGGGGGCACTGGTGATTCTGCAGGGAAGGAGACAGGACAGGGGGCAAAGAAGGCAATGCCGCCCCCGAGCGAGGGCAGGCAGACACATAAGGGCATGCGAAGCGAGCCAAGGCTGTCAGGAGCTGGAGGGGAGCGCTGCAGGGCAGCTAGCCTCTGTGAATAGACCAGTTACGGACATGCAGCAGGGCAGATGCTGAGAAGGGGGAGGGCAAGGCTACTTACCTGAAAACTATGGCAAAATAGCAGGTGCGGCTGGTAGGGGACGGTGGTGGGAGGGTAGGTGTCGGTGGTGGGAGGGCAGGGGGGTTAGAAAAAATAAAAAAGAAGAACTTACCTGTAGGTCACCAGTTTCCGTCTCCTACTCTGTCCTCGCTTTATCCTGCCTCATAGAAGCACCCAGGCTCTCCTAGCCAATCCCAACGCTACCTTACAGCAGCGTTGTGATTGGTCTGAGCGCCATGGTTCGATGCTCAAACTGGGACTGGGAGGCTGTGCCTGTTCTCCACCCAGGCTGTATAATACAGCCAGTGGAGAACGTGCAAAGTGTGCATGATGGTTTGGCCGGCCCAAATCGCCATGTGCACTAAAGGTGCTACAGCCACTCCTCCTCCATCTGGGTCAGGGGAGCCCAGCCTTGCCCCACCCTAACATGGAGCTTGCACCCAGACTAAGACTAAAATGATAATAACTTTCGGTTATTATCATTTTATTTTTCCTTTGCACTGCTCTTAGAGCAGAGGAGCCACCACTGAGTAAGATGGCTGGCCCAACCCAGCCTCTTCTAGGCTCAAACAGGCATGGACGGGCCCACCTTTGGTCCTGGCTGCACCAGCTCAGAGATAAGGTTGGCGGTTGCGGGAAAACCGGGCAGCAAGTCTCCTCCCAGTGGCTATGGCTGCTGGGAATGAATGCTGCTTAAGGGTCGGTGAGTCTGCGCTCGGAGATAAGGCCGGTGGTGGCAGGAAAACCAGCCAGCAAGTCTCCTCACAGTGGCGGAGGTTTCTGGGAGGGTCGGTAAAGTCCCCCTATGGGCAAGACTGAATTTTCATAGTGTTGAAATAATAGTTAACCAGTCTCCCAGCCCTAGGAAGCTGGGCATTCTTGCAGAGCCATCACAGCTTGATCCATGCGGACCCACACATTAGTTTTTAAATCTTGGACCACTCCACCAATATTCTTTACTGTGATACCTGTAAATAGACCTTGAAATTGGGGATCAAAGGGTCTCCTGGGTTTTGAATCTCTGAAAGAATTTAGGCAACAGTCTACTCCTCTTATCACGTCAAATTAACCTGCAGACCATCATCTGCAACTAATGAAAACGTTTTGGTCCACTTTATTTGTAAGTGCCCGTAACAAGTACACCAATTGAGGTAACATAATCATTTTACAACTACAACAAAAATAGATGCAGTTAACTCACAAGATTCACTTCGAGCAAAAAGTGAGGGTAGAAAGTAGCCTTGTACAGATCAGAGAGATGGAGGCTGTCAATTTCACTTCAAGCTATGCGTTAGATTTAAAAGCACAGTGAAAGGGGTTTTCATGTTGAATGCGAGAAGGTGCAGGTTCAAATATAAACAGACTTGCACATATTGATCTTAAAACCTGAAAACTCCTTAAGTGCTTCTAGCTGTTTTGCTAGTGCTGGAGGTGGCTGAGCTGGTCAACCAAGTGTCAGCAATATGACATTAGCAAAGAGGGTAGGTTTGTGCATTTCTCAATTTCACAATGTTAGATGGGAATAATTTCATTTTAAAGGAAGTATACGAACTGCAGGATTTCCTCACATTAAGGAGGTTACAATATCTGATATGCAGGACAGTAATATGAAGTGGGTGAAATAATAAACAAATCGGATGGATTTTATAGCAAAATTCGAAACAATAAAGGAGTGGAAGATTTTAAAATGCATCACGATGTCATATTGACAGGATTGTATTGTAAAGTGGATCACAATGTGGGCCTGAAAGATTTTTTTAAATCTTAAAACGGGTCATTATATCGGAATAGAAAGATATGGTATAAAGTGGATCACAATGTCGTATGGACAGAATTTCATCATAAAGCGGGCACAAAGCAGGTCAAAACGTCAGTTTGGCAGGATTTTATCGCAAAGGGACTCTCAATGTCAGATTGACCGGAGAGTGTCTTTGCGCATTAATCTTGTTACAAGGCAACAGGTGGGTAAACATGCGAACGCTTCAAACCCAAAGATGTCAATGGACAAAGGGTTACACTTCTGGCAAGCCCGTGCCCAGTAGCAGAAGAGCTCGCGGGCTCTTGGTGAATTTGCAACTAATCTCCCGGCATTCTTCGTCATCAACACCACTATAGTTCTTTGAATGCGAGGTTTGTCGGTCATCTCTTTCCATGATGCCAGCGGAGAGCGCGGGGCCGCGCCAGCTGTCACGCGTGCCACGCGGCTCTGGTAGACGCTCAAGACAAACAAAATGGATACAGAAGGGCAACGCGATACTGCTCCCGTCTCATTGTACTGGCATTTCAAAAGGAGGCAGAGACACCCCGACAACACACTTCCAAAACAGAGGAAGGAAACAGAAACGGAGGAAAGCAAAACCGATCTGTTTAAGTGTCTGAGCGAATACTTATATTAAGTCATCATCATAATAGACCTTGCCACTAGAGAACGACGATATGGCCCAGTGAAAGCAAGCCGAGAACACAATCTCGTGCCAGTGAACGAACAAGCTATTAAAATGAGATGAAGCACATAATAGAAAGAACACAAACAATTCTAACAGCAGCAAGAAAAAAGATAACTAGCAATTACTAAAAAAAAACACAATGCACCATTCTACACTGCGCCAGCTCTGATGGCATTAACACCCCAAAATGACATTTTAATGTGTTTATTTATTTAACAGCTGTTAGACCTGACAGCCCTTAGGGTGGTCTTCCTCCAAACCTTTTGCCTACTCACCACCTGTTGCTGAAATTCATTTATGTTGGCTTTAGGGCTCTGTGGACTTAACTAGTGTTAACTAGTGCAAAAGTGCTCGTGCTCACTGATGAAAACAGGGCAAAATTGGCCTACACCTGATTAGCAATTTTTATTTTACTTATAAGTCCCTAGTAAAGTGGGGTAATATGTGCACAGGGTCTCTAAATGAAATGCTTGTACTAATTTAGTGAGCCTTCTTCGCCTATTGTGGCTTCTCCTTATGTAGCCCTTAAAAATATGTCTGAGGCCTCCTATTGCATCCTGTGTTCAGTTTTGAAACTACCAATTCGACCTGGCAAAAAAAAAATGTTACCAGGACAAAACCTCCCTTTTTAATACATATAAGTCACCCTTAAGGTAAGCCCTAGCCAGTCCATAGGGCAAGGTGCAGTGTATTTAAAAAGTTGGACTTGTACTTTTAAATTTTACATGTCCTGTCAGTTAAAAATTCCCACATTTCTTTTTCACTGGTGTGAGGTCTAACTCGCCCATATAATAACATTGAATTCTCTTATTACATTTCATAAGTGATATCTTTTGTTTGTGAACAGGTAGTGAATAACTCCAAAATTTGATTTTCAGAGGCCTTCCTCTCCCAAAGGACAGCACTGGGTTACTTTATTTCACTTAACAAGTGATAAAGTTTGTTTGGGAACAGGTAGAATTATAATGTTTGGTCTCAAAAGAATTGCAATTTAAAATCCTCTTTTATGGTCAATTCGGATATTAAGTCACAATTTTGAAAATGGCACTTTTAGAAAGTTGGAATTTTCTTGTCCTAACCATTTGGAGCCTTCAGCCTGTATCCTCGGTCACAAGACTGTGAATAGTTGGCAGTTGCCCATTGTGTATTCCTCCCAGAAAGTGAGACAAAAAGGGACTAAGCATTGGCAGGATGGGCCATGCTGCCAGGATCGGAGGGGCAAAGCTCTACCCTGCCCTACTTACATTTCATACAGGGCCTGACTGGGAACCAAAACCGGCCCTGGCAAACTGCTCAGCTGGCACCCTTGAGGGTGAGGGGTGCAGCCGAGCTGTTTACTACGGCCGAATTCGGACGATTCTGTTACAGGGGGTCGATATTGCTGGACCCGGTAACAAAAACGGCCCCCCTGGGCCTAAAAGCGGCCCCCACCCTGGCAGCCTACCGGGGAAACGACTGGTGCCCGCTACGGCCAGATGGGCAGTGATTTCAAAGGGGCTGTCTCAGCACATTCACAAAGCATTTGACACCAGGCAGGTGAGTTAAGATCTCCCAGAGCCAGATGTGGGGGTAGTCTAGAAATTTCTCCAACTTCAAAGGCTGGAACCAGGTATACATACTGGAGCCATATACTAACTCTTCAGGACCCTCCTGGACCGGTGGACCTCACAGAATAAAGACTGCCTTCTTCCTTAAAGAATTGCCCTGCTGCTTATGGCCGGCGTTGTCCTTCAGAGGACTGCCATGCTGCTTAAGAGACCTGCCCTGATCTCTGAAAAGTAAGCCTGGACCAGCTCCCTTCATCCCAGGCTAATCAGAGTGACTGCAACGGTCAGCTGACTGACCTCCTATTCTAAGCTGAAGGCACACAACAACCCCAGATGCCTTCCTGTAAACTCCCCACTGACCTGCTACAACTGGCAATGCCTGGACCTGCAACTTGACCTTCTGCAAGACATGCCTGAGCCCAGCTGACCTCTCCTGGAGTGAGTTCCTGAGCCACAAGAGGTGCCTTCCCACGGCCCGGACCCTTGGATGGCATCAATTGTGCTCCTCCTGTGAAATCCTAAAGTTTTGAAATCTGCTTGCCTGACTTTGAGAAGGTAACTTTTTCATTGCGACTAACCTGGTCCCTGTATCTGGCCCGCATTCCAACACAGTTGGTTGGCGTTGACTTGTGACTTTGCCCCAGTCCAGCACAACCAGATACCCACAGTTAGAGCTTTCTGCTTCTTGACCCTATTTTTACTTAAATCTTTTTAAATTGCATATCTTCGATTCTACTGATTGAAGTTTTGTCATTTTGGTCTCATTCTATTTAGTATATATTACTCTAGATCTCTAATTTGGTGCGAGAAACCTCCTGTGTTGTATTTCTACTTTATTATTGCTTGTGTGCTGCATAAATACTTAACTCAATATATCTAAGTTAAACCTGACTGCTTTTGTGCCAAGCTTCCTACCAGAAGATTACGCACAGGTCAATTTAGTGACTTTTGTGGTTCACCATGACTAGGATTGTGGTTGTTTCTTGAGAAGGGCTTTCACCCCCTTCAATCAAAAACCCAATTTGTTACAAAAGTTTTATGTAGCGCTGTCGTCGCCAAGTAGTATCAGTGCGCTTGACAGGAAACAAGGGTAATTACTCAAGTTCAACTATGATCAACATATAAAGGAAGGAGCATGGGAAATACTATTATTTTGGAGATTGGTGTCTATTTCTCATTAGTCTAGTTCCCTTGGCCCACACGACAGTTTCTGGAATTGAGGCGTAGGCTGTCAAAATCCTCCGACTTTTGGGACGAGATCCAGGGGGCCATCCTAAGCTGAGTTAGAATTCAGGTCTCAAGAAGGAAAGCCCTTTCTCCTTGAACCTCATGATCCTTTGGACAGAGTCAATAAATGTGGTAGGTTAACGAGGTGTGAATTGTTTTGATGATCAGGCAGCATACATTTAATTTCAAACTCACTTCTAATGGTAAGAAATGAAGAATGTGTGTGATGTGGTCGAATTTTCCATTTGATGACACCAATTTGTGAAGTGAAATATTGCTTTTAGAGGTGCAATGGGTGTTTGAGGTGCTCCTATGAGTGGGACGTTGCCTGAATTCAGTCGAGAGATCACTTGTGGGAGAACTGCTGATTTGACATTGTGTGAGATATATTTTTCTTTTCCAGAGACAGAAAAGGAAGTAATTTGCAGATTTTGCTAACATGGGCAGAAAAGGATACGCCGTTGTCTAGGAGGCAGCCTAGAGAGTTTAGCTCAAACAAAAGGCTTGGAGAAAAAACACTGAGTGTCAGTTCAGACAGTAATGATGGGTAGAAAATTCTATGGTGTTTTGGAGATAAAGTGGGGAATTTGATCTTTCAAAGGTTTAACTTCAGTAAATGGTAGGACATCCATCATTGTCATTTTTTTCTTGAATCATTTGTAATAGCATTTTTTTTAAAGCAACGGTTACAAAATGCAGTTATGGTGCAACAAAAACATATTGAATTTTCCCCTTCTCACAGGATTCACAATATGTGATCTTGCACAAAAGTAGCTTCTATTGCTACTGGAGGTACATTGAGAGAAAAACATTGCCCTCCACTACCCTATTTGTATGCGGTATAGCATCGTGGGACCCTCCACCATATCATGTGAACAACTGCAGTACTCTCAGCCATGGCGATTCAAAACATTTAAACTCTAGCCGTTACATATATATATTGCAGCATGGATGACCATATGCAACTACATTTATCATCTGTGACATGCAAACTTTTCTCACAGCTATCAGTTGGCAACAAAGCCCAGGCCATTGTAGAATGCTAGGTGGGTTCTTTTTCCTCCAGTGTAGTGCTATCAAAGACCTGGCCACCCTCAACATCTGCCTCAACATGGCCATCCTTAATTAGACTCAGTAAAGATCAGCTAGAATCCCATAGCCCAAAGCCTATTATGTGGTTTCATTCCACCTTCCAGTAAATAGTTATTCTTGAACAGTCCCACCAAATAAGGTTCATTGTTCCCTTCTACCACGAGCACTGCCAATAGGTATCTGGCGTGGCTGGGTAGAGCCGCTCACGAGTCAAATACCATTGAGGTATATATAAACAAGTAGGCTGATTCCCTAAGAGGTACATTCTTATAGGTTTTGCAGATATTTAACTACATTTCCTTCCAGGTCTCTTTGTTGAGAAGTTTTGGTCACACAGCCTGAGACCATCCCTTGAGTGCTGAGGTGAGTCCTCACAAATGTTTCCATCGGCGAAAGTTTACTACTGGCTAAGAGCCTTAAGGAGGAAAGCATTACCCAGAGCAGAATCGGAAAGTATTTGAACCTTTTGGTTTCTGAGATATTAAATTCCTTTTTGCATTGATCAAATGATTTGATGTTACCCAATTGAAACAGGTCAGATATAACTTGACTCCCTGCAACGCCACAATGCTTAAAAGTAGTGCTTAGTTTGTAGAGTAATGAGTGCTCGTGCCCAAAGCACAGCTCAGAAGCAAGGCCGGCGCTATTAAATGTCAGCGTGCCGAATACCAAGGATGCGAGACCTGAATCTACCTCAGTCCACTTCGATCTGCTGTCAGACAATTCCTGCCACTGAATCTCAATCTTGCAGGTTCCTGCTTTCTTTTTTGTACCAGTTTTTCATTCTTTCTCTTACTTCTTCTTTCCCATTTGTGTGTTGCTCCTTATCTTGCTAGTGGTCGGTATCTAATGAGGAAAAATAAATGCCAGTCCCCAAAAATTAGTGTCATTGCCCCCCAGCCCCCACTCTCGGCAGCCACCGGCTCAAATTAAGCAATGCTTAAAAGTCTCTTCAATGAGAGCAGAGAAGAACTCTGGGTTAGCATGTATTGAGGTTTTCGGTAATGAGAACATGCTACCACTGCCCTCTCGTGAAACTTTGGGGCTGATTATAATGGTGGTTTTCATGGCGGGTAAACCACCATGAAACGGCTGGCAGGGAGGGACATCATAATTCCTACGGCAGTGCCTGGCATGCATCGCCACTATTTTAGGGATTGGATTCCCCTCCGATGGTCTGACTGTTGGATCCGTGGCGGTGACTCTCTCAGACCGCCACACATCCACCTGCCATCCTAACGTGAAGGGCGGGAAACATTATTATGATCGTGGTGGGATCTCCACTGACGGGCTGTCGAAGGCGGTTCCACCGTCATCGTAATCAGGCCCTATGTCCCAGATCTTAACCTCTTAAGCGCTGCTGACGGCCAACGGTCGTCACGAGCGCTACCTCCCCAGTGCTGCGCATGACCATTGGACGTCCATTCAGCACTAGTTCCAATGGACAGCGCAGCACAAGGAGGGATATTTGCGAAGCAGCTAAGGTGTTAAGAACCGTTTTAACTGTTAGGGATATATAAGCATTCTGGGGTCTCACTAGCCACAGCAGGTCCCAAAGGGATTGGCCCACCACCGCCGGATCCATTAAAAAACATTTTGTTCCTCTTTTAACATCCGTCCATTAGACAATCACTCTCAGGTGGGCAACTCTGTACTAGGCTACAGTGTCAGGGGAATCTAAACCTCTCTCCTCCTGCAGAGCTCTTATGCGTTTTGTATTTAATCCAGCTCTTTTCCACTCCCCGTTGAAGGCAGTTATATCTCATTGGAGCGAAAGAAGCCCTCATTCTTGAATGGAACAGGCAAGGCAGAAATAAGTACAAGAGTCGGGGTAGGATATTCTTTTTGATAACATGGATCCTAGCAATCCAGGATACATAAAGGAAATTGTAGGTGTTGAGATCTTTCTTAATCTGTTTCCTCAATTCTGATCCATTAGCTTTACAGCATGTGTCTATATTTCTAGTGATATTCAGATTCACTGATCTGAGTGATTATTTAGCCCATTTAAAAGGGCAACTTGACATCAGGTCGTTGACCTCCTCTTCCGGGGATTGATATTTAGGAGATCTGACTTGGCTGGATTAGCATTAAAACAAGAGGTCCTCTCAAATTCTTCAGAATGGCAATCGCTGCTGGCAAAGATTCTCCAGCATTTGAGAGCCTCAGTAAGACATTGGTCGCAAATAGGCAAACCTTCTAAATTACTTCCCTAAATACTTGGCTCAGGGAAACCTGGCAGACCGGGTGCTTCCTGCTGCTGGCCGGGACAGGAAGAAGGAAGAGGACTGAGAACAGAGGAGAGGCATCTGGCATACGTTTCAGGTAAGTGGTGTACTTTTTATTTTGTATTCATCCTCATCCCATGTCTTCCCCCTCAGCCCCACCACCGAATTCAGTAGTAGCCACTACTATCAGGGTCTATCAGATCCTGCATATATGCCATATGTCTATTTGCTAAGAACTCTGTTTAAATCTTTAAGACGGTGTTGAGATGGGCTATTGGCCTATAGGTTGTGCAGAGTTCAGGGGCCCTTCCTGGCTTATGTATCAGGGATATATACATTCCCTGCATTGATGGGTGACACCCATATTGCAGTTGATGAAATTAAAAGGAGTAGTTAGTAGCTCAGCTAGGTACAAGATTTAGGTGTTATAAAATTGTACAGTGAAGCCATCAGTTTCTAGTACCTTATCCGGAATCATCTGCTTCACAGCTCAATGGGCAGATCTAGTTCTTCTCGCCTTTGAGGGGGTAGTCTGGTAATGGGGAAATTCTGCAGGTGATTTGTTAGTGTACCTTCATCTTGAGGTTCTTGTGAGTACAGATATTGATTGTATTGTCTACATGTTTCCCTCTTGTTGGAGTCCAGAGGGTATTCGCTCCCCTTCCTGCCAATGTATCATTCGTATGAATCGTCTACCTTCCCATGCGCGCAGTTGTTTTTTTTAATAGGGCACACACCTATTTGCCCCTGTCATAGAACTTTCACTCTAACCTCTGCAGCTGCTGCTACACTCTGGTACTCCTGAGAAAGCTATGCTGACCACATGGCATTGCCGGCTGCCTTCAGTCTCTAAGAGCAGGTTGTTTCTTATTCAATTGTTCAAAGGCAACCAATTCTCTAGTTAACTTATCCTTCTGAAGCGTAGATTCTCTAAATTTGACTTTCTTCTTTACCATGGATCTACCTCTCTTAGTAGCGTTAAAAGTGTCCCATTTGATAGCTATGGTGTTGTCCACCTTTGTTCATCTTCTGGGTCGATTCCCTTCATGCCATTGGGTCTCTAAGTAAATCTGGGGGGAATCCCTAGTTATGTTTGGGGGAAACTTCTAGCCCCTGGTGTAATGCCACCACAACATATGAATGGTCCAAGATTGAGATCACCAATCATGGCTGGTGACATAAAGACAAAGTCAATGCAACTCATGAGTAAGTTTTGGGAATCTTCAAGTAAAATGTAAAATCTTGGACATTTTGATGGAAGGTACACTACACATCTTCCATCCCCCATTCAACCAGTAGTAGGCTCAGTCCTTTAGAGGCCGCCCACGTAATATGACTCCCCACAGTACCTCTTTCCAGGCTGGGATCCCATGCTAGATCAACAGTCCGTACAAGGATAGCCACTTTCTCCGTCCCTTCCATTAGTATACCTATGGTGGCTTTGAGGAATTGACCTTGGCCTGAAGGAGAATATTATATGTATGTTTATGAACTCAACCACCTAATGTTTTATAACCATGTATTATGTTTTGACTACTGGTCACATATGTTATCCATACACTTTATACATCTTTTGTACGAAATGGCGACTATCATATGCTTGTATACTACCTCTTCTCTTTTGTTCAATACCTGAACACTGTAAAGCGCTCTGATACCCTCGTGGGTCACGTTCGCGCTATATAAAACCTTATAAATAAATTTTTTTTTAAAAATGGGGTCTAGGTAATGCTAATCTTTGCAATGCCAACATTTATGCCTTTTAGAAGGAAAGTTCAGTTCTCTAATGTTAAGTGAGATCAGTTTGAACATGCCAGTTTGTGTGTACCTCCTCTCCCTACCCTGTTTTCTCTGATAGGGCGGGGTCGGAGAAGCGCAAGGAGCGTCCAACTCAGCCACCATCTATCTTAGCTCCAATCCCCATTGATGTATTTTTATGAGGTCAGATAGTAGTATTCAGGTACCTTTCATAGATGATGTCTTTAGGCACTGTTGCATATTATCTGCATATTGATCGGGCTTTACCTTTAAATTTGCCAGAGATAAGCTTGGTGGTTACTAGGTTTAAAAGTGTGGGAGCAAGAGTAAAGTCTTGTGGGACACCGCATACTATATACGATGTTCCTGCTGAATGCAAGCTCCGCTTTACTATGCGTTTCTGCATAGTGGAGAATGATCCGAAGCCGTTTATCGCCTGATTTCTTAAGCCTGTTTTGCAGGACAATTACCAGCATATACCAACTTTCTGGTTTGTGGCTGTTATGGACATTTGCATAAGATGGCATATTATTTTCACCCTTACAGCTGCAGTAAGGTTGCATCACGTGTGTCTTTGTGTGATCTCAGCAGCTATAGAGCTATGTAAATGTACAGGAATTTATATAGCGCAAATCACCGAGCGGTTTGTAAGCGCTTGCTTAGGGAACCCGTCCTGGTATTCCCCTGTGAGATAACCCCGGCAGGGTATCTGCAAGGTGAAAGCCAGGAATCCCGCCACGAGGGGCCGTTGTGGAGATTAAGCAAGCTATTGCCCAGAGTCGCAGAGTGTGAACCCGTGAATCGAGTAGGCACCGGAGCGAGAATTGTCGAGTCCATGGACATTTTAGGACTCAAGACCCCGCAGAGCCGGGAATTGAACCCTGGTCCCGGGCTGACCTCTGCTTCCAGGTCTGCCTCCTCTAACCAGTGAGCCACACTTCTCCACTTCTCTATGTGACTTGAACCTGGGGTCTGAACCTGGCCCCCAATATTTTTTTCTAAATTTTACAAAAAAAAGTAATTTGGATGTTTTTCCTCTTTGCATTGAGGTGAATCAATGCAATATGTACATTTACTTTGTCAGCACAACCACAGAATCCAATCCATGCATGCAATCCTAGTGTGCACACACTTTCACTCTATTATGACATGAAGGAAATGACTAGCTTTTGAATTCAAAGTTGTGTTCTTCTGTAGGAGTTCAAAACGTGTGCTAAAACAGTACCTGAGAAGGTTGTCAAATTCATAAAAAAATAACTGGAGGCCGGGCTTGAAGTTGCTGAGGATTCGGACCCTTTTTAAACATGAACATTCGGGTGTCTACACTTCAACAGGGACCTGTTTAATTAATGATGATCCCCCAGAATGACATAGCAGTTACAGTGCTCATTTGATTTCACGGTTGTAATTCAAAGTTTTTCATCAGCAGCTAATAGGCCGTAATAATCAAAACATTTGAGCACATGGCAATGCCTGCTATATCATGGCTTACTTAGAGTTATAGGACTGTTTTATAGATTCTACATTTAATTGCTCAATTTCAAATGAAAACAAGATTTTCTTTGAGGAAAGGTGTAAAGAAAAAGAACATGCATTGTAAGCAGTTCTCACTTGTGTTTCAAAAAGTGCCTAGAAGAGATTGAGTTTGAAGACCAGAAACATACATTTACTCCATCCTTTCATTTTTGTAAAATAATGGTTTACGCATACAAACTCTTCTAATCTTCAGAATTCACTACTTCCTGGAACTAGCTGCCTATTGAATGCAGACACTCCATAAAGGCTTGAGGCAAGCTTTATTTAAACAAGGACAAAACCCAGGGACGTAGCTTCGGAGGCGGGGGGATAGTGGCAGGGTTGGGATATGACAACCCCAAATCAATGCATTCTTGGCTTTATAGTTGGGTCTGTTATCTAGAGTCAGCCAAGAAAAAAAGACAAAAAACAGTTACCTTTCATCCAACACCAGCTTCTCTGCTTGTCCAAATTGTATGAACCTAGGCAAATAGTTTAATTGACTACGATCATACAGAACCTCCTTTTTAGGTCGAGGACCGTCGCACTGCGTAGCAGTGGGCTGAGCCGAAGATTTTATGTTTCTTAGAGGGGGCTTGGAACCCGCCCCTCTTCTCCATTGCCTGGCTTAGTAAATGCTGGCCAGCCATTGGAGGAGAGGGGCGTCACTCGGTTCAAGCCCCGTCTTTTTCGGATTCGGGGGCGTTTTTTTAAGCTCCTTTCTTGTTTTCTTTCTCTCCTCTTCCCATTGGATGGAATTT
This sequence comes from Lissotriton vulgaris, assembly GCF_964263255.1. Taxonomy (NCBI): domain Eukaryota; kingdom Metazoa; phylum Chordata; class Amphibia; order Caudata; family Salamandridae; genus Lissotriton; species Lissotriton vulgaris. The sequence continues at coordinate 943,760,416 of NC_141687.1, read as the reverse complement.
TACCTTCCAGCCAATGGGAAGAGGAGAGAACGAAAACCACGCCCCAAATCTGAAAATGACGCTGATTTCTCCGAGGCATTCCTGCCTCGCCTCGGAGAAACGTGGTCGTGTGGAGCGGTCCTCTCGAAGTAATTTCTGCCCTCTGTTCTCTCATCTTGTTTATCTTGCTCTCCGTTGTCTCGTTTTTCTTGCATTCTGTTCACTCATTTTTCTTGCCCTATGCTCTCTCATTTTTCTTGCCCTCTGTTGTCTCATTTTTCTTGCCCTCTGTTCACTCCTTTTTCTTGCCCTATGCTCTCTCGTTTTTCATCTACCACCCGTCATCCAGCCTGTGTCTGCAGCGACCCCACTCCCCTGTCGGCACCATGCAGGCTCAATCCAGGTGCCACCTCACCTCGCAATACGGCTGATCCATGCACAAGGCACGTGTTTCCCCAGCCAGCAGTCCCTGCAATGCCCAGCGACCTCCGCACTGCAGCCCAGCTCCACCAGCGTCAGACCCCTGCTCCACGGCACCCAACACTCATCTCAGGTGGGGGGTCACAGCACAGGGAAGCTCCGGCAGGTTCCTTGCTTCCCCAGTTCTTCCTCTTGATCTCGCGGCCAGGCCCGCCGTGCTTTCACACCTCGGAGCACCTCTCAGTCGGTCAGTTACTCAGGAACTCCATGTTTCAGTATTACTTCACAACGATCGCCGCTGTCTTCTCGCCCAGTTTTCTGGTTCCGGGCTCAGGGCGCGCGTCTCAGTGGCTAGCCTTTTCTCCCGTAAGCAACTCCTCCCTACCGTTCCGTCTTGGCCTCTCCTTCACCGCTTGCGGCTCCCAGTCTCTCCGTCACCTCAGAGAGCCGCCATCTTGGAAGCGTAGCCCAGCTTTTGGATATGCTGTCAATCCCGTCCTTTCAGTTCTCCCCTCCTGGACCGCTGCCTCTGTAGTGCACCACCTGGGGCTAGGTGATGATTCCCGGTATAATTGCTCAGGAGCAGATCGCAGAGATCCAGCCGGACCAGCCAGGGGTAATCTTCGCCTCAGCGCGCAGCCGCCATCTTAGCGACGCCACAGCCGAAGCACGACCAGTGTGTTTAACTGCTGTTTTCACCCTTTGTTCTTTGGCAGACAACCAATGCTCTGCTGACAAATCTGGAGTAAAAGGATTATGCTTTTGGAGACCTAGAATCAGGAAGGGGCCTGAATTTTGGACCAAATGTAGCTTATGCATTGCATATTTAGGCAGATTTAAAGGCAAAGCATTACAGTACTTGAACTTTCCCCTACAGCCATGACTGCATGTATTATCCTCTAAGGAACCAAACTTCCTATCCTTAGCCTTGACCTTACTGTTTTAAGTTTCTTAACCTGCCGAGGATTGCTATGGTGACCAAGACTGTTTCTACTGCATAAAATAAATCTTTACTCTGTCGGCCTCTCACTCTGAAGGAAAACGTGAGGATACGGCAGTGGGTGGGGATTCTCATTCCTGATCGAAAGGGTGTACATGTAACCACCACCAACAAGCAGCTCTGGACTCAGCCTCATGTGAATCCGGCACCTTCTCTTGCTTTCTGGGCATAGCTGCAGATCATTACGGTTTAAGCCTTGGTTGAAGGGGTCCTTAATTGTTTTTCTCACTGTATGCCACTGACCCCTAGATAAGTGACGCAGCGCGGTGACAGACTGGCCCCAGAGTGGACACTGACTTACTGAGCAGAGGCAGTCAGGCAGAGAGCAGGATGTTTAGAAGCACTTGAGAGAGCAACACAATCACTTGGCTCTCTCCACCCCAGCCCCTTCCCCCAGATTGCACTGGTCAGATTAATTAGTGGACTCTAACATCAACAACAATTTACTTGGATCAGAGCATATGCGGCCATGTGGGGGATTAGAGATGTTTCACTTTCCTCTCTGAGCCAAGCAGACAGCACTGTTTGTGTCACACACAATTGAGTGAAGACTTGACCATCCGCTGCAAACAGCCAGTGTCTGCGAGCCTGACTGCAGCTGCAACACCCCAGTGGCCCCAGCTAGCAGCCTGGCAAAAGAACTTGCTAATTGAGACGCTGTCGAGACAAGCGCTCAGTCTGGCACACACAGTCCCCAGGCACTTCTGAACAGGCGGTCTAGTCAGGTGAGTAACACCTTCTCTTCTCTGCGCTGAAGTTCAGAAGTCTGATCTCTGCAGCATATGCATTAACCATACTAGACACCCCTTCCAGTTAGTTATACTGACAACCAGAAGCATGTTTTCCTTTCATTCATATTTCAGATGTCCCAAGGTGGGTGGCCACGAGGGGTGAGGCAGCCTGGTGCGGGTTGTTTAGTTGCGGGTAAGACTGCAAAGGGTCCGGTTCGCAGGACCCTCCCGGAGACACGGGTTGTCCAAGTTGCAGTCATGTTGCAATCCGCAGAGCAGGGTGTCGGTGTGGGGCTTTCTGTATGTGTGGGGCTCTGTGTGTGTGTGTGTGGGGCTCTGTGTGTGTTGGGGGGCTCTGTTTGTGTGTGTGGGGGGGCTCTGTGTGTGTGGGGGGGGGCTCTGTGTGTGTGGGGCTCTGTGTGTGTGTGGGGGGGCTCTGTGTGTGTGGGGCTATGTGTGTGGGGCTCTGTGTGTGGGGCGCTGTGTGTGGGGCTCTGTGTATGTGGGGGGCTCTATGTGTGTGTGGGGTACTGTGTGTGTGGGGGGCTCTATGTGTGTGTGGGGCTCTGTGTGTGTGGGGCTCTGTGTGTGTGTGGGACTCTGTGTGTGTGGGTGGGAGACTGTGTGTGTGGGGGGGACTCTGTGTGTGTGGGGGGGGGCTCTGTGTGTGTGGGAGGGCTCTCTGTGTGTGTGGGACTCTGTGTGTGTGGGGGGCTCTGTGTGTGTGTGTGGGGCTCTGTGTGTGTGTGTGGGACTCTGTGTGTGTGTGGGGCTCTGTGTGTGTGGGGAACTGTGTGTGTGGGGGGCTCTGTGTGTGTGTGGGGCTCTATGTGTGTGTGGGACTCTCTGTGTGGGGGACTCTGTGTGTGGGGGGCTCTGTGTGTGTGGGGGGGGCTCTGTGTGTGTGTGTGGCTCTGTGTGTGGCTCTGTGTGTGGCTCTGTGTGGGTGACTCTGTATGTGTGTGTGGGTGGCTCTGTATGTGTGTGTGGGTGTAAATGCAATAGGTCAGGCATTTGCGAGTGATTAAGCTATTGGCATTGTAAATGACAATGCCATTTATTTAACGATTTAAAAAAAAATGTCATGGGCAATGCCAATAGCTCTACCTTTAATAATGCCGAGACCATTGCATTGTAAATGCTTGTTCTTTATTATTATATATGAGCGCACTTTAAATACCTGAGCTCAGGATGTGAATTGCGCAAGCACCTGCTTGATTTATTATTATTTGACTGTACTGTTGTTCTACCTTTAATAAGAATCTAGGCCACCTTTAGGGTTTACATGACCACCGCTTGTTTAGTTGGGTAATTTCAGATTCACACCCCCTGAAACTCACTGACTAAGCTACGCCCCGGCAAAGCGTAGAATTGTTAACAATGTTCACAGCCCATTCGGCTATGCAACACTCGAGTTTAAGAATTTTCAAAAAGTTGCTTTATGCCTTTATCAGAAATCTGTTTTATTTTACCTTTTGAGGTATTTGCTGGCAGCAGTGTCACAAATGTAACTTCACTAGTCACATACAGCGGAACCCAATGAGATTAAACCTTTCAATTGCGGAACAGTCTTCAGGTCCTTCGTAAAGAGGAGATGGTCAGGAGTGGCTCCAAGGTAGAAAGGAGTGTATTCCTGAGGGTGTGGGCAAATTCAGAGAGCGACCGGCCAACCGTGTGCTTTTTCTTAGATTTTGAAATCACCACCAGTAAATAGTACTTTGTCCTCTGCATGGACAAGTAGAGTTGTAATCTTCAAATTAGAGGAAAGGACATCACATGTAGAAGGCTTGATGTAGCAGGCACACTTCTTAGCTTAACAGGCTCCCTCGTGCAGGTGCAAAGGAATCCACAGTCATAAATCCCACTCAAGGGGTGGGAACGGGGCGTCCTAAGGCCTCGTGTGCGTTGTAAATTGGGTACACCCAAAAAATATGCATGTTATGGACTGCAATCCGACTCTTCCCCACCCAAGAAATGGCTGAAAAGTTACTCTATCTTCAGGGGCGGCTCCTCCATCGGAGCAGGGGGGATGGGGGGGGGGGGGGGGGGCAATCACCCCACTTAAATGCCCCCAGAAAAGCCCCAGTCAAAAAAAATCAGATGGTAATGACCATTACCATTTTTTTTTTGTCAACCTGTCCTGACTCAGGAAGGGGCGGGTCTGCTGAGAGGCAGCAGTGGTGGGCTGTCTGTGCACTAGTTTATAGTGCACTTGTCACTTTCACTGGCCGTCTTGCAATATGCACACAACAAAGCTCTCAATCCAGCAGTCTCCGACAGCTGGGTTGAAAGCCTGCACAGGCCTCTACTGTCCTTGGGAGCGCTGAGAGACGCAGCTCCTTCCAATCCTGGCCCTTCTCTCATGCTGAGAACAGGACCAGGATTGGTTAAATAGGTTAGATGGGGCCCTGAACGTGACATAGGAAAAGAAGAGGACCAAAGCGAGGAGGACGTGTCTGCGTAAGAAGGTATGTGTTTTATTTATTTATTTTATGTATTTTTGTTGTTGTGTTTATTTATTTTATGACCCCACCCATTTGCATACCTCTCTAATCGGGGTGCATTAAGCATGGGCGGAAAATCCGTTCCGCTCGCGGATTTTGCCGATTTTCGGTAAATTCGCAATCCGCGAGATTCGCGAATTTCCCGCAAAATCCGCAAATCCGCGAGCAGCGGATTTTATGGCTTGCTCGCACTGTTCGCGTGAGTTCGCTGCTTCCCAGTTCAACTTCGCGCCCTGCGAATAAGCGCTAAATTGCAGAAATACGATCTTAGCAAAACTGAAACTACTTACCAGGTTCAAAAGTTCAAGCTCATCATTAGTAGCCATTTCCTGTAGTGCTTCCTGAGGGGCCCCTCCAGAGTTCAGTTGCCTACTTGCAACTATTATGTGACCCTGCTCTGACCCTCAGAATAGTTACACAAAGGTCCTGAATTACAGCTAAGGCAGACAAGCAGGAGCCAGGCTGGAAGTTCAAATCCAGTGACACATTAATCAGCCCCTAATTCATTTTTGTCAGTTGGGGCAGAGCAGGTGTTGTAACTAATTTTGCAACAATGAAAGCACTTAGCAAGTGCAAAAGATCACTAATCAGGAAGCACTAAGGAAGCAGGTGCCAGCTAAAAAAATATTCTGTGACACATTAATCAGCCCCAAATTAATTCAGGTCACTTGAGGCAGGGAAGGTGTGCTTTGCTTTGCCACAATAATGTACACTGGAGAACCAGAGGGTGGTGTGATGAAACAGAGGGTGGCATGGGTGGGCCAGAGGGTGGCATGAGTAGTCAGAGAGTGGCAGTGGTGACAGAGAGTGGCAGTGATGAAGAAGAGTGTCCCAAACAGGCTGGACACGTAGAAACAACAAGTTCGCAAAACTTGCGACCCGACAGGTAAGTTCGCGTTTGCGAAATTGTACAAAACCCTCGCGAACTGGCAGAAACCCGCGCGAACACAAAAAAAAAAAATCCGCAAATTCGCGAGAATTCGCGGATTTTGCGGATTGCGAGTTCGCAAATCCGCAAAATTCGCGAACGCGAGATTCGCAAAGTTCGCCCATGCTTAGGGTGCATTCCACCCACCGCTGTATCTAATGGCTGGAGCAACTCCCCTTCCAGGGTGAGAAGGGGAGCAGCTTACCCTCATATTTTCTGGGAGTGTAGGAGAAAGAGCTTTCTCCATGAGGGAAAATGTTTTCCACATGGACACAAAGACAAAAAAAAGAAGTATGTTAGCACAGGGGCTCGATTCAGTAGCATAGCTGGTATGTCTGGGCCCTCGCGCAAGGAAGGAAATGTCCCCCCGCCGCTGTTTGCATTTTAAAATACAGAAATAATCTAGGTTAGTTGGGATCCTCAGGCTTCTGGACCCAGTGCACTGCACCTGCTGCACCAATGGAAGCTACACCTCTGGCTCCATTCACCTGTACATAATTCTTCACTATGCAGAATTCAGTTCAGAGGGAAAAGGATAGTGCGGGAGATGTCAAATGACAATTCCAGCTCAGAGGCGCAACTATAGCCAAATTTCGGAGGGGGGGCGACTAAAAATTTGGGGGGAGGGGGCTGATTCTCCCAACAATATGCAGAGTGGAGATGCAGTGGTGAAAACACAACAAAGCCTTGTTAGCACGTAAATTAGGGCCAGATGTAGGTCGCCAATTACTGGTCGGTAACGGCCGATTTCGGCTGTTACCAACCAGTAATTGGTTTTTGAGATGTAGGGGGCCCGAATTTTACCGAATCTGTAAATTTACCGATTCGGTAAATTTACAGATTTGGTAAAATACCGACTCAATATATTTACCGAATCGGTAATTCCAGGTGTAGGTGGAACTTAAAATAGTGCCACAAGCCCATAAGCATTCGTTATTTACCATGAAATACTATCTCATGGTAAATAACAAGTTCCTGTGTACATGGAAGATCTGTGCATGTACACCGGTGCCATGTGGCACGCATACATGCCCTAAGGGTATGTATGTGTGTCACATTGCACACAAGCCAGAATCAGGGGTGCAACAGGGTGTCAAAGTGACACCCTGTCCCCCTTGAAAATTCGGTAATTTTACCGAATCGGTATTTACCGATTCGGTAATTGCCATTGATTCCTGTGGGCCTCAAGGCCCATAAGAATCAATGGCAATTACCGAATCGGTAAATACCGATTCGGTAAATATACCTACATCCCGATTGCCGGTTTTTAAATAACGAATGGGTATGATTCGGTATTTAAGAATCGGTAATCGGGATTACCTACATCTGGCCCTTAGTCTTTTAATGACCTGCGAAGTACTCAGGTGCGGCTATGTGTGTACCCGGGAAGCTGTCTCAGCCCGGGCTGACATACACGACCGGTGGGGGGGGGGGGGGGGGGGGGTGGAGGCTGAGGGTTCTGAAGCCCTTCGAGCCCAATGGCCGTTGCGCACCTGCTAGCAATACCCCTGGTAACCTGTGGTGTACGCAACTTCCTAGCACACTTCTTGGAATGTTTGTGAGTTAAAAAAATAAAATAAAACTAATTTCAGATTGAGACCTAATCTGTACCCGTACTGTTACAAGGTTTTGTGTGAATAGAGTCCTAGGTTTCAGCATTGGCTAAAGAGTCCAGTAGATTGCTTATGCCACAGTCCTTCACAACAGAACCCAGGTTGACTGTATCATCAGATTTCACCAGGGTGCAACGTACAATTTTGGTAGTGGTTAATTTGCTTTCAAACATGGTGCATTTTATTGCCCAACTGGACTACACGTTTTGATGAAATTGAAACGTGTCCTCGAAATAGTTTTATCTTTCACGTGCATGATTGACAGATGAACTCAATTTGACAGTGAAGATGGAGGACACCCTGAGACAGGCGTGTGAGACAGTTACATCTTTCCTCGGCATTCATTGGTTGACCGCAAACAAAGAACAAACGAACATAATTGTGCTCAGCTGTTGGCGTTAGCCAGGCAGCTTTTCACGTTCATTTCCGGGAGTGTATTTGTTTCTTGGAGCTCGGACACATTAGTGGAGATGTGCACCTGCGGACGCCTGGGACGACGAACTGATGACGCAAATTAGGAGGAGAAGCACGAGACAGAGCAATATTTGTTGGTAGACAAAAGGTCCTGAAAAGACATGGAGGTGTAAAAAAAAAGTAGCTCAAAGCTTTGGAGCGTAGATATGGCTTGGTACAAAACAAATCTCATGTTCCTGCTTTGCACGTGTAATTAGACTCAGGTTTGACTGGCCTATTTCCTGTTCTGAAGGTTTCATTGTTTCCAGCGCTGCAACCTGATCGCCCTGCTCGTTGGAAGACTCGCCCTCCCTTCCACGTGTCGGGTTAAACACTCTAGGGAAATATGGGAGGAAAGATGTTTGCATGCGGAGAGCGATGTGCCTGAGGGATCTTCAGAATACAGGAGCAATGCTCTTTAAATACAAGATTCTCGCCTGAGCCTGTTTCTCTGGATGTACATACGTCGCCGTAGCCTGTGACGCCAACTGAGACACGTTACCTGATTGATCCTGTTTTTCCTCCTCCCACCTACTATCCTTCACTCTCCTGTATCAATGATTCGATGTCTATTCTCCCCTACCTGCTACCTATACCCTGCGGTATTCTCTACCCCATTGCCATTCTTCGGCGCCACTTGGCGTTTCCTTCTTTTGTTCTCTTTCTTCATTATAAAAAGTTAAAAACAACCTGCATTGTTCTGATGTACCTGTTTTTGCACTATTGCGCTCCTGCTTCACCATGCTGCCTTGCCTCCGGGATGTTGGGCTGAATAGCTGTGTGCTCTTTCAAAATAAAGGTTTTAAAAATTAAAAAAAATTAAAAGATTCTCAAACTAATCTCTTTGCTTGGGTGGGTCATGGCCAGGCAGGAGTTCATGCTAAAAATATCTAAATAAGATTGAAAGAAACTGTCAAACCGGGTGGGGTGGGGTGGGGGGGGGTTCTTTTGAGGGGTCTGGGAATGAGACACTTTTAGACAGCCCTGCTCTCCTGAGAGTGCATGCAGACAAAGGATGGCGACAGCAGGACAATGAATGGTCGGCGTGCAGTGTCTCCTGCGTATTACCCGAGGAAAACATCAGAATCTACGATTATAGAAGACTTCTGCCTGATGACATGACCTGGAAGACTTAGATCAGCGATACTCAAAGTCAAAGGCCAGCCCGGGGGCCGCATGCGTCCCTCCTGACCTTTACATGCGGCCCCAAGTGCAGCAGCAGCACTGAGCTGCTGTTTACTCGACTCAGCACTAACATGGATTTTTTTTTAAATATACAGCAGTCACTTATTTAAAGGCTAATTGCAGTTAGGGAAAGGAAGTACCCAGGCCTTTAACTTTTGGAACACCTTCATTAGGTCTCGCAGAGAGACCTATTGCAGTCAAACCACAAAGCTGACTTTTACGATGCGGATTTGTAGAAGTACACGTGCTTGTGAACGCGCTTCTAACTCCCTGACTTGCTCTTCAAAGGCTCCCCTTACCCCGCCAACTGCTTCACACTTCACGGGCGCCAGGCCGTGACTCGCATTTCTGCCCAGCCCTTACCCCGGCCACTGATTCACACTTCACGGCCGCCAGGCTGTGACTCGCATTTCTGCCCAGGCCAACCTCTAATTGGATTTTGCTGTATCCGTTATTGCATGTAATATATATCAGTGGCGGCTGGTGACATTTGGAAGTGGTGGGGTGTAAAAGGATTGTTGCTGCACGGACACACTTATAAGTGCATTTCCATTGATAATGAAATTAAATTACTTTGCATTCATTGATATAGCGCTTAGTACCCCAGACAAGGTGTTGAAATGATTGTCACTGTCAGTGTTGTGCGTCTGCTTGCTTCCCTGAAGAGGGGCATATCGAGTACCTACCCAAGTGAGCAATGTGCATGTTTAGTATGGCCATTAGCCAATGTGCCATGCGAGGACTGCTGGGGCCTATCAAGCAGGGACATGACGATTGGGGTGGAGGATAGCTTCGTTCACAGCCCCTGTCAGCCTCCATCCATTTATTTACTTGTTCAGTGGTTTTGACAGTTGATTACTCATTGCAAATGTTACGGTTACTGAGCACCTTATAGGTATAGTCACTCACTTCATGGTGCTCTGAGCAGGCGCTCTGTCAAAGTATTGTTGAGGTGCGGGGTGTAGATACACAGCAAGGGCAGCCTCGCAGACCCCATTTGCAGACTATTCTGGAATTTAAAACAAACATGGAGTGCCCAAACCTAGAACTTTAAGCTCCCACTTAAATCATCCTTCCACAGTTAGATTTGTGAACGTAGCAAGCAACCCATTAAATGATCCTTTCGCCCAAATATGCAGAAAAGCACTATAAAAGAAGAATAGACACACTACGAACTAACCTCACAAATACACAACACTCATAAAGACACACTGACACGCGATTCTCGCATCAGACCGACTTGACAGCCATCTCCCTCGTCTCACCCCTATGAAAGTGCAGGATTTAGCTCACATTCTCATCCCATATTGCTTTGCATTTAAATCCTTCCAACAATGCTGACTTTGAGAAAATCGTTGGAGTTGATGATGTGATTAAAAATGAAAGTTAACGGATGACGGCTCCCCCTGGTTGAATAGTATTTTTAGTTAACAAAACTTTTCTGCATGGCGCTTGTGGGGCTGATTCGGGGTATTTAATGTGTTGTGTGTCACTGTTTTAGCGCATGGACAGGTTTGCATACGAAGCATTTTTTCCATAACCATAATCCCACGTTGTCCTTGTGTACACACATCAATATATCAAAGGATGGACGGAACACCCAGGAAGGCCGTGCTGCTCACTTTTAGCACTTTGTGTGGTTTACATAAACTCACATAATACACTCTTGTAAAGCCACCCTTATCGCAGCGCTCCCCACATACTGAACTGCAACAGCACGGCTACAACTTTGCATGTTACAATAGGGCACACTTTCTCAGCACCAAGGCGTGATTCACGAATCCACACTGCGTAACACACAGGCATGACTTCCTTCTGTCACACCTGCGATCATAGACACACAGCACAGACCACACCTCTCACAAACCAACTGCCACCTTCAGGCCTACAGCACAGAGAGAGCAGGTTTCTCGCACACTATTTGCAACGGTAATACTCACAGCACATACCTCAGCCTCTCGCACACAAACTGCTACTACTGCGCAGATAAGGCCTCTCACACAGTACTGTACCACAATGCAGTGTACAAACAATGGGCAGAAAAAAAATCGAAAGCAATATAAGCAAATCTGCACAATAGCCGTTTTCTTTTGGATAGTTATTATTTTTGACAAACGAAAATAAGAAACACGGCAAAAATGAAAGGGCACGGCAAGTTGTAGTCTTGAAAAATAACCAACAATAGTTCTGGTGTTGTGAAGATTCAGATAAAACACGGAAAGAAGCCAATTTAAAATCGCCTACCGTCTCAAGTTGAAAATGGGGAGATCTAGGTTGAGTTACTGCGAGTTTGATGAACTAAGAGGAAATTTATCCGTGCTGAAACATAGATTCTTCCTCCACACTACTTGTGCCTGCTTGCAACTAGTGTGACGTCATGAAGGGCTGGATTAGAAATGCAGTACTCCGCGATATGTAGAGCACAAACTTTGTACGTCGATTAATCAATTTGATGATGACTCACTCGTGTCTCGAACCGGCGCTGTCTCAGTCACTACTAGTCTCGACTCTCCTACATAGTTGCTGATGATTGGCAATACAGAGGGCAGGCTGAGCGCAGCCACCCACCCACGCGTGGCGGCACCACCATCCTCATTGCCGGTAAGTAGCCAATCCTGGCGCAGCATTAACATTGCCACTGCGCCAGGATTGGCTAAAGAGCAGGGCTAATACTGCCCATAATGAGACTCGGCTCCCCCGGGTCTCTGCCTGTGTGAGTGGTAGGGGAGGAGGAGGAGGGAAGGGGCTACTGCGTGTGTGCGCATGCGTGGGCAAGTCATAAAAATGACTTGTCCTAAATGCGCACACACTGGCGCTGCCCCCTGCCCGCTGCTGCTATCTGCCATGCCAGCCTGCCACTCACTGCCAGAGGCCCGCCCCCTACACCCTTCCTCGATGACGTTGTCACTATAGTTAGTGACTCACTCCAGGTCCGACAGTAAATTCATTGTTTATTTATGACTCGGTAATTTTACTTTTTGGTACATAATGTATGCGCGCAGTGTCAGTGTCAGTGACAGTGACAGTCGAGTCCGAGGCTAGTGGGGCAACGCCCCAACGCCCCCAATGGACGAACCGCCACTGATATATATGAGACAAGTTTGATGCTTTTCTTAATTTTAATTATTTAGCTTTACTGCGCGCAAACACGCCGACTACAGCCTCTCTGTCAGTCAGCTGCACGTTCTTTATTTCACCCCCCCTCACTCTCATGCACGCTCTTCGCACTATTCTGTGGACCATCAGGTTTTTTTTTCTTTTTTCGAAGGACTGGGGGCGCCGTCTGGTGACGATACCACACCAGGATACTGGAGTGCTTTAAGCACAGCCATAAAGATTCTTATCTGTTGGCGGACATCCCCTGTGAAATGCAAATCGGAGCTAAAGGAAACGAAAAACACAATGGCCCATCCACAGTCACATCATATGTAGCAAGTGTGGTGCCCGGCTGGTACTTTGCTGTTTTCGGTATTGCATATCGATATATGATACAAGTTACATGCTTTTGGAAGTTTTCATTTACTGAAAGCAAACACGCAGATGACAGCCTATCTCACTTAGCTGCACCTTCGTCCATTCCACCCCCCCTCCCTCTCATGCACGCTCTTCGCTCTCCAAACACAATACTCAGGCCACATACTCCTCGGTCTCCTTTTATTTTTAAATTTATCGCAAACAATATTAATCAGGCCACAGATTGCTCCAAAATTTGAGGGATAAACATGCTAACACGCACACCACAGCCTACCTATCACTCAGCTGCACGTTCGTCCAGTCCACCTCCCCCCCCCCTCCCTCTCAGGCAGGGTCTTTGCTCGCCAACCACAATACTCAGGCCACAGACTTCATTACTTGCGTGCTATTCTTTTCGGTGATACAAGTCGACATTTAATCCAAATATGTGATACAAGTCACACAAGTACAAAGTGTGGCGCAAGACTTTTATTTTGCAGTTCGGTCATTGCATACAAATATATGACACAAGTTTCATGCTTTAACGCAAACACGCAGACCACAGCCTATCTCTCTCAGATGCATGTTCGTCCATTCACACCCCCCCCCCCTTCCTCTCATCTCTCATGCACGCTCTTGGAGCTCCATTTTTTTTTCTCAAACTCCATTACTCAGGCCACACACACACACACACACACACCACCAGCCATCAGTGCACGCTTTCATCAGGCATACACACACACACCACCAGCCATCAGTGCACGATTTCATCAGGCGTACACACACACCACCAGCCATCAGTGCACAATTTCACCCGGCACACACAGGTACACCACCAGCCATCACTGCACGATTTAAACAGGCATACACACCACCGCCCGTCAGTGCACATGTCCACCATGCACACACACACCACCAGATATCAGTGCACGCTTTCACCAGGCATACACAACACCGGCCGTCACTGCACGCTTTCATCAGGCGCACACACACACACGCACACTTGCACTAGGCACACACACACACACACATCATTAGTGCAAGCTTCTCTCACATACACAGAACAAGCATCTCACATACTCAGTGAAACATTCCCTCACATTCACTGGACAGAGAGGGTGCCATCAGCATCAGTGCATCCTTTACTCACATTCGCAGTGGAAGCTACCCTCGCATTTTGCAAAGAATGGAGGCCAACACACTATGGAAGAAGAGTCATTTTTCACAAACAACATTACTCAGGCCACAGAATTGCTCCATAACTTCTGTGCTAATAAAAAATTAGGAAGTGACATACGACACTATGGCCTCGGCAGCACAATATCTCTCTCAGTCAGCTGCACGTTAGTTTATTCCACCCCCACCCCTCACTCTCATGCACGCTCTTCGCATTCCATTTTTTTGTTTTATATTAAACCCCATTACTCAAGCCACATACTTGATCCATTACTTGCGGACTAACTTTTCATGTGATACAAGTCACAACATAAGTACAAAGTGTGGCGCCCGAATTGGATAAGGCTGTATCCGTCATTGCATCACAAGTCACAACATAAGTAAAAGTGTGGCGCCCGAATTGGATTTGGCTGTATCCGTAATTGCATCTAAATATATGAGACAAGTTTGATGGTTTTTTTTATTTTAATTTTTTTTATTGTATTTGTACTGCGCGCAAACACGCAGACTACAGCCTCTCTCTCAGTTAGCTGCACGTTCTTTATTCCACCCCTCCTCACTCTCATGCACGCTCTTCGCACTATTCCGTGGACCATCAGGTTTTAGGTCTTGTAGAGAGACCTATTGCAGTCAAACCAGAAAGCTGAGGATTTGTAGAAGTGCACGTGCTCGTGAACGCGCTTCTATCCCCCTGCCTTGCTCTTGAAAGGCTCCCCTTACCATTTGCTTGCTCCTGCCTCCCCGCCCACTGCTTCACACTTCACGGCCGCCAGGCCGTGACTCGCATTTCTGCCCAGCAGCTTCAAAGGGATCTGCTTCCCCGCCCACTGTTTCACACTTCACGGCCTGACGGCCGTGACTCGCATTTCTCCTTCCCCCTCCCCACAGCAATGCCAAGAGCTTGTTTTTTCTTCTGTCTTCTGTGATTTGCAGCAGACACAGCTGACTATTATTCTCTCAACCATCAGCATGTCACCAAAGGACTGCGGTGACAAGACGCCGGGGTGTGAACTTGACTCCAGCGCACACAACCTTGTCTGTAGCGCTACTGTAAACACAATTCACTCTTCCAACATTGCGTTGCAAAAGGGGGTTCGTGCGCGGTTTATCAACATTCCTATTTACCCACTTTTCTGAAGGTGTCTCTTCAGCTCGCTCACTTGAACCAAACCATTCAACCTTTTGCAGCAGCTTACAGCGTAGAAGTAAAGCATTTTGTTTTTTATCGCACTCAATCTATCCTTTCTCGCCTCCTTCAGAAACACCTATCTATATACATTCCTCCATCAATACCTCTCATTTACTGTTTTCCTGTTTTCTTCTGCATTTGCTCTCTTTCTCTCTTCACTCATCTGTCTCTTGTCCCTCTTAGCTCTTCCCACCATTGTTCGCCTCCTTCTTCATCCTCCCTCAGCAGCTGCCTGCCCCCCTGTCTCTATCTCAGATCCTTAGGTCTGCTGATAAGAGTCCCCCAGCCAGTAGAAGGGCGTCATGCCAGACACTGTACAATGAATCATAGATGCTGCCTCGGCGCCGGTTGTTCTCACAGTCTGAGTACTAAGAACTCCAGACTCACAGAGAATAATAAAATATTTCCGCCTTCTGTGCCCATGACCTTCCAAAGAGATCTGTACACCTAGGCATCATTCTAAAGGAGCACAGTACACGAAACAATCACCAGGTCAGCGTACACAAGATATCTCTAAGAGTACTGACTTCACTGAGCTCTGAACACCAAAGCGTCTACAGGGAGCAGTGCATCCAAGTATCTACAGGGCTCTGTACGTCTAAAACACACAAGCATATTTATAGGGCTTCTCAACCTGCAAGGCCCTGTACACCATGCAGCCACAGTAAACATGTACAAAACACACACATGTACATACATATCTAAAAGGCTGTCTACACCAACGCATCTATTGGGCTCTGTACACCAAAGTAACTAAAATCCGCTGGTCTCCTGAACAAAGAAACCACTATAGAGCTCTGTACGCCTAGAATCTATAGAGATCCGCACACTTGAAACAATCATTCACAAATCTCAGTAAAAACACACACACATGCAATAATGTACACCGAAATATCTCTGGGGCACTATCCAACAAATATCTATAGGGGTCTTGTCTTCTATACCAGGCCAGTCCGAGGGCTTTGAACCAAAATATCTATAGGGCACTATACAACAAATATCTATAGGGGTCTTGTCTTCTATACCCGGCCAGTCCGAGGGCTCTGAACCAAAATATCTCCAGCAGAGAGTAGTGTAGACTCGCTTAACCCAGTTCTCACAATCCACCACCTTTCGCCAGCACCCAAAACAAACATCCAATTCACAGAAGCGCCTAGTGGGAAGGTGACAGGCCGAGGCATGAGATGCAAACACTGTCTCTGAAAGGACATGCAGTAGCCATTTTTAGGTCTCGCACCTAGCGATGCACTTCTCGCACAGCTAGAGTCCTTTTGACCGGGGTTTCATAACGGAGCCTGGACTACCAGCTGAATGCTCCGCGTTGCATCGACCTTAGGAAGACGATGGGCTGCGTCAGCCCTACAACAGACTGAAAGTGTGAGTGACCTGCATGTTACACACAGATCTTTGCAGCTGGTGCTTAACCCACCGAGCGATCTCACCAGCTGCTCCAGGCTTTGGAAGCACAAAAGAAATGTCCGTCCTGAGTTTTCTGTAGAAAAAAGCGTGCTTTATGGACATCATAGGTAACTTTCCACAGCTTTGACAAACAAAACACAGTTTTTCTGTGCACTGCAAGGAAACCTAATCTCCGGTGCCTGCCTGCTGCAGTGAATAGTGTTTGTTGTTAAGGTGTTGACTAAAACCCGCCTTGTTTATAATACTACCCTCTACGCATTTGGATTAGATGAGTATTGAAGAGGCCTGTCAGTGAAGAGAATCACGCAGTTCTCTGCTCTCTGTGACACATCTCTAACAATCGCGAATAAAGAATATTGTAGAATGATGTTTTGTTTGATGATGTCTGCCAGGGTTTTTTAATTGATTGTGACTTCGTTCAATGGATAGTTCATAAAGACACATTTCGCTCTAGAAAGACTAATATCTCGAAAAGCACAAGGGGCTAATTGCCAAATATCAATGTTCACAGCAAAATGATCATACTTAGCGACCTATTGTATGTTCAACTGCTCTAGCAATTTTACTGTTTGTTGGATATCAAAGTACGTGGCCTTTAACTTTTCTAAGCTATGTATACCCATATTACCCCTACAAATAGGTAAAGTTTGTGATCTCTGCTATCAAAAACCTAAATACGTTTAAAGCAGAAAAACCAGGCTTATTTAAAGCAGCAAAATACAGAGGCCAAAAAATATATTAGAAAAAAACAAAGCATTTTTCCCATTGACCAAATACAGGGCACGAAAATATAATCTAATTAAATATGTGACAATATTATTTGTTTTCACAGTGAACTACATAAATCATGATGATATACAAGATCTAGATCTCCCTATTAATGTATATATTTTTGCATGATTGTTACCCTCGTTTATATTTACGTTCGGTTTTAATGGCTGCTAGGGTTGCTTTGGGTTTACACTGAACAGCTCAGTGCTGGCATGGAGTGGTAAGGTCAGTCAACTGCCAGGTTAAGTTTGGCCAAAGACTATCTCAGGCTGTTAGAGCTGGGAGGAGCCAGTGATGTCAGCCTCAAGCTACTTTTCGTGTACATCACCATCTATAATTCCCTGGCAGTCAGCGCCTACCCAAGCCATGTCCACATCTGGTATTGTTTGTTACTGCTAACTCTTTCACACGTACGCACACACGCATACACACACACACACATTCACAGGAAGATTTTTCTGTGTTTTAAACGCTCGCTGTTGACATCTTCAGTTATGTAAGAAAGGTCATCAGTTCACATCCTGGCAGGACCAACTCACACACGTGCTATTTAGTGCTAACTCTTTCACACGTACGCACACACGCATACACACACACACATTCACAGGAAGATTTTTCTGTGTTTTAAACGCTCGCTGCTGACATCTTCAGTTATGTAAGAAAGGTCATCAGTTCAAATCCTGGCAGGACCAACTCAAACACGTGCTATTTAGTGCTAATTCTTTCACACACATGCAAGCATGCACACACACACACACACGCACACACACACACACACATCAAGATTTTGTGTTTTAAACGCTCGCTGCTGACCTCTTCAGTTACGTAATAAAGGTCATCAGTTCACATCCTGGCAGGACCAACTCACACGTGCTATTTAGTGCTAATTCTTTCACACACATTCATGCACACTAACACACACACACATTCACAGCAATAATTTTCTATGTTTTAAACGCTCACTGCTGACATCTTCAGTTATGTAATAAAGGTCATAAGTTCACATCGTGGCAGGACCAACTCACACACGTGCTATTTAGTGCTAATTCTTTCACAAACATGCACGCACGCACACACACACACATTCACAGCAAGATTTTTCTGTGTTTTAAACGTTCGCTGCTGACATCTTCAGTTATATAATAAAGGTCATCAGTTGACATCCTGGCAGGACCAACTCACACATGTGCTATTTAGTGCTAATTCTTTCACACACATACACGCACACACACACGCATTCACAGCAAGATTTTACAGTGTTTTAAACGCTCGCTGCAGAAATCTTCAGTTATGTAATAAAGGTCATCAGTTCACATCCTGGCAGGACCAACTCACACACGTGTTATTTAGTGCTAATTCTTTCACACACATGCACGCACACACGCACACGCACACACACACTCACAGCAAGATTTTTCTGTGTTTTAAACGCTCGCTTCTGACATCTTCAGTTATGTAATAAAGGTCATCAGTTCACACACGTGCTATTCAGTGCTAATTCTTTCACACACATGCACGCATGCACACACATTCACAGCAATATTTTTCCGTGTTTTAAACGCTCGCTGCTGACATCTTCATTTATGTAATAAAGGTCATCAGTTCACATCCTGGCAGAACCAACTCACACACGTGCTATTTAGTGCTAATTCTTTCACACACATGCACGCACACACACACACATTCACAGCAAGATTTTTCTGTGTTTTAAACGCTCGCTGCAGACATCTGCAGTTATGTAATAAAGGTCCTCAGTTCACATCCTGGCAGAACCACCGCACACACGTGCTATTTAGTGCCAATTCTTTCACACACATGCACGCACGCACACACACATACACACACACACACATTCACAGCAAGATTTTTCTGTGTTTTAAACGCTCGCTGCAGACATCTGCAGTTATGTAATAAAGGTCATCAGTTCACATCCTGGCAGGACCACCTCACACACGTGCTATTTAGTGCCAATTCTTTCACACACATGCATGCACGCACACACACATACGCACACACACACACATTCACAGCAAGATTTTTCTGTGTTTTAAATGCTCGCTGCAGACATCTGCAGTTATGTAATGAAGGTCATCAATTCACATCCTGGCAGGACCAACTCAAACTTCCAGCTTCTAGGGTGGATGAATTGAGTACTGTTACATTGGGTAATAGAGGTTCATTTTCATTGTGTTGTGAGTGTGCCTGCTGGCCAAAATAGACTGCCACGTTAACGCATGCATGCAACACATAGAGCCAGTGGTTCAACGGCTATGGCTAAGGGGGATACATTTATCACTTTGTGTGCAGACTAATTACTAAGATTCATGCGCATCAGCAAAAATTGAGGCCTGCGGGTCTTCAATTCTCATCAGATTCTCTGCCTCTCTCGTCATACCGTCACTGTAAATTGCCTGGAATGCGGCTCACACAAAGCCTCCCTTTACCTGGGGAATGCTATTGAGGAGCACGCTGCCCACAGCAGAAAATGATTACTCACTTTATCTGTCTATCCATCGCACTCACTCTATCGCCAACACTCTATCTATCTATCTCCCTCTATCTATCTATTGCACTCACTCTATCGCATCCCCACAGCAACACTCAGCACCACCACAGCATCACTCAGCACCACCACAGCACCACTCAGCACCACCACAGCACCACTCAGCACCACCACAGCACCACCACAGCATCACTCAGCACCACCACAGCATCACTCTGCGTCACCCAAGCACCCCTCAGCATCACCACATCATCACTCAACGCTACCCCAGCATCAATCAGCACCTCCACATTATCAATCAGCACCACCACATTATCACTCAGCACCACCACAGCATCACTCAGCACCACCACAGCATCACTCAGCACCACCACAGCACCACTCAGCACCACCACAGCACCACTCAGCACCACTCAGCAGCACCACTCAGCGCCACTCAGCACCACCACATTATCACTCAGCACCCCCACAGAATCATTCAGCATCACCACAGCATCACTCAGCACTACCACAGCATCACTCAGTACTACCACAGCATCACTCAGCACTACCACAGCACCACTCAGCACCACCACAGCATCACTCAGCACCACCACAGCACCACCACTGCATCACTCAGCACCACCACAGCATCACTCAGCACGACCACATTATCACTCGGCGCCACCACAAGCTCACTCCGCGCCATCACAGCATCAATCTGTGCAACCATTCAACAACAACTGGTTCAATTATGTTCTCTCAATGTTTCAAACTTTATTACAAATGTCACAAAAAGATGTTAATATTTCACTTCTGTTCTTGGATTTTCATCACAATAAAATACACTGAACATAATCTTCGCAAAAGTTATTTACAAAAGTTTAAGCTATTGCCATTATAAATAACAATCACTTTTATTTAAGTATTAATTATTTTAAAAAATTAAAAGCTGTGGTTATTTGTAATATCAATACATCGAAGACTCGTAAATACAAAACATGGTGCACTACAAATGCTATAGGTGTCACATTTGAGAAAGTTATAACTATTGGCATTGTAAATGACAAAGCTATTAATTTAGCTATTTTCAAAACCAACACATAAATAAAACAAGCATTTACAATGCAATAGGTCTCCAGCATTAAAGTTTGAGTTACTGGCATTGAATGTTTTTTTTTATTTGCAATTGGTATATAAACATTGTTTGTGAATGGTTAGCTGTGAGGTGAGGTTAGAGGTGGTTGGCAATGAAACACAACGCCTGTCACTACTTCCTGGATGGGGAGGAGGGAGTATAGAAGCCCATTTGGTAGTGAAATGGAGTGTCATAAAGCTAGGGAGAATATTTTCTCTTTCCAAAGGCCATGACAATCGATTGTGGCAATGTTTTTTTTAACTAGCCTGTGTGACTACAAAAGTTATCCAAACGTATGCAAATGCGCCAACCCCACTACACTGAGGCATGTTTCCTGTACATTACACGCAAAAAAAAGCCCAGGCCGATTCCTCGCCCTGCTTATTTCTTATTCATTTTATTTTGTCCATTCTTATATAGTGCAAACTCGATCCGAAGGTATTTATTGGAGCGCTTTACGAGAGCACCAAATGCATTGCACAAGGACACATTCCTTTTTTGGTATGCACGTGGAGATTAAGTGGTTTGCCCAAAATCACAGGATGTTGAGCGGACGCCAGCCTCGAACCTTGTTTCCCAACTCCAAAGTCGGACGTTCCGGCCGTTATGCCACATCGTTGAGAGAGAGCGAGAGTGAGCCCTGCTGAAAGGGACAAGGCGCTGCACGTACAAAAACAATGTTTGTGTGGCAGAAAATGCCCCCGGAATCCCGCCGCTGCCGCACCGGAAGTCAGGCAAGGTCGCCTGTGATGGGGTGGGGCCGCGTCCCGACCGGAAGAGGAGGCAGGCGGAGTAAATGCGTCTCGCGGCCCGGGGCTCCTGTGAGCGGTGGAGAGCCCCGGGGCCGCCAGCAGGAGGTTGCGCAAGTGTTGTGGGGCTCCCTTGACCAAGAGGGAGCCCCGGGAAAGGAGCTGACAAGAGCCGCAGCGTCAACTCTGCGGAGGGGGCATGAAGCACATGCCAGGTGCCTGCCCCTGCCGCGTGCTGAGAGCGGAGTCCCCCGAGATTGGCCCAGTAAGTTCAAAAGGACTGGGGGGGTGTCTTGGTGCACTCGTGTGTGTGTGTGCTCATGTGTGTATGTATGTGTGCGACGGCGGGAGGGGGGCTCGGTGCTCTCGTGTCTGTGTGCGCGTGTGTGTGTATGTGTGGGGGTGTATGCTCGTGTATGTGCGCATGCGTTAGCAGGGGGAGGTGTGGCTGTGTGCCTCTGCTTCCCAGGAGAGGAGGCAGGAGCTGGCCACAGCAAGCGTGTTCGCGTGCGCGTGGCCCGCTCCATTCCCCAGCGCGCAGCCAGCTCCTGTCCCCTCTCCTGGGAAGCAGAGTCGCTCACAAAAGGTCTCTGGCGAGACCGCACTTTCGCGCAGTTAACGCCGGAGACCTAAAAATGGTCATTTACAAGACCAATAGCTCAAACTTTCATAATGCGAGACCTATTGCATTGCAAATGCTTGTTTTTAAAGACAGCCACTAGATATACATGCTTTTCTCCCCCAACACCCACTTTACACCCCCTGCTGGCATCAGTGCGGCCATAGACCAAACCTTACGGCCCCCGGGAAAATGTTTGTGAGTACCCATGATTTAGGGTCTCATTTGCAGTGCTTAATTTGAGCCGGTGGTTGCCAGTGGGGGACAACAGCACTTATCTTTCTGCCTCATCCATTTCGGGAGCGCAAGAGAGGAAAAACAATCAAATCGAAAAGAAGGAGGAAGAGAAAGTTGGACAACCATCATGTAGAAAGAAAGCATGAACCTGCAAGAGTGAGATGAAGGGGCAGGCTGTGTTTGGTAGTGGAATCAAGAGGCATGAAATGGATTAAGGGTCAGGTTGTTGGAGGTACAAACGACGCTGACCTCAGAGGGGCCACTGAGTTTAGAAATAATATATATAACTTACAGGTTTAAAAACACCTGCTGTAAAGTCCCTTGTGTGTCTATAGTTTTTAGGCAACAATAAAATTGTCAACATAGCTTTGGTGATTAATGTTCCAGCTGGAGGGAGATGGAGGTTGCCTAGTAGCAGTTTTGACTCATCAAAAGGTAGCTCATAGGGTCACTATGCTTTCTGCAAAGAAAGGGTACCGTGCAGATCACAGAACAGTATTTTATGTGGAAAGCTCAGTGGGTACTGTTTGAATCACAGAGATACTTTTGTACTTGCAGTTCAAAAGTCACAATCCTAATATAGCACAGTGGCCAATGCACGTTCAACAAAGAACTGCATGGAAACTGCAAGGGTTAGGTCAGAACAGTTGTTTCAGACCAGTCAACCGCGAGTTACTATTAGCTAGCAGACACTTTCAGAGAACTTTGCAGCCTTGAGATCAGTTTTAAATAAACACATGATCACATTTTTCCTTTAAAGTTAAGGAAAGGCTGGATTTATTTTACATTATTATCATCAGGTGTTATATTTACAAGTTAGCCCCATGTTGTAAAGCAACTTATTTCTTACATTGTCATCACAAATATCATTATCAGCTGTGACCTTTCGCTTATATTTGCGTGCACAACAAAGTTGGATTAGTTTTCCTGAAACTAAACTTGTTTAAACATCTAGCTTCGCACAACATTATCACAACACCCTGAACATCATGTACAAGGTCTCGCTTCGCACTACGAACAAATGTCATCACTATCTCCATCCACCGGCACCAGGGCTATCTACATATCCATAACATCACTAATCTATACGCACATCGTAAGGTTGCTTTCTATTATAAAAGATGAGAACCCCAATAGATGGGCAGAGGAGGCACTTCCGCTGACACTGAGGTCCTTGTATACTGAGAAATCCCCACGCAGCGGACTGACATCTCGTGATTGGTGTCCGGTTCATGACCAAGACAAGGTCCTTTACTCTATCCCATCAGGTAATGGGGTTGATTTGTCGCTTGGGGGGGATTATTGGCTTCACACCTAATCACACTCTTTGTACACTTAGAGTAGGGGTTGCATTGTGGGAATATCTAGACTACTAACTTGTTTTATATGCCTGCATATATACCTTGTTTCAGCACCATCGTAGAACTATATCTAATATTTAAGCTTTTGGTGCTTGTAATTAAGCGTATCTGCTTCTGTATACTAATCATTGCAGAACACTTATTTTATGCAAGAATAACGTTGGTTCAATAAATATTATTGAAAACGTCCCACAGTGCATTCTCTGTATATTTCTCTGAGAATAAGTGAGCCCGAGTGACTGATCAAAAGGGTCTGTACTGTTTCCACGATCCTTGAAGAGTCAGGGTTGTCATGCTCAGTTGTTGCTAGAAAACCATTTGCTTCTTCAAAGGTTAGGGGGGCTTACGGTGGCTATGTGAGCTAGCTGGTCTCTACGCCAACATATCCTGCAGGGTTGTCAGGACTCAGTCTAGTCACCAAGCCCTTAGGTTATTTTGTTCAAACAATGTGCAAATCCTACCAATTGGCAGGAACTACATGACACAGGCTGCAGTTAGCATGCCTGATAATGAGCAGTGCTATATCAGCTTTATGACCCAGGCTGGGGCACAGAAGTGAAGAACTGAAGCACTGACTAATTTAAAAGTCATTGTCAACTCAATATTGGAGTGTGAGAACAACATTTTGTTTCTGAATGCTTTTAAATGGGAGAAAATTAAAATGAAAAATTACCATAAGATTAAGTTAGCTCTTCATTTATTTTTCTTCCATTTCAAAGTGTCACGTTTACAAACAGCAAGCTTCTTGCTTGTAGTGGCCAGTAGACACAGTACCATATTAATAACTGAAAAATACAGTATTTGGTTTTAAATGGAAGACATTTAAATTGCAGAAAAATATATCTATGAAACTTTAAGTCTTCATGTTTTTCTCCATTTTCAGTTAAGCCAAGTACATTTAATGTTTTATGAAGCATGTATCTTCACTCTGAATATCTCCCATTTAAGCAAATGTATTGTTTTGAAATTGAATTGTGATTGGTAGTTGCTTGTGTAGCTCAGCCTAACTTGATGGAAAATTGGTGTCGATTCGCAAAAGTCTGCAGGCCATGAATGTGTCCTAAGAGCAGCACATGCAGTTTGCACAGCTGCTTACATTGTAGAAGCATTGTATTCATGTAATGTAAGATCAGCACAAGTTGTGAAATGGATTAACCTTTCATGAGCATGCTGCATTGCCAATGGATTGCAGCTGCCAGCGTCCCCCGCAGGGGGACATTAGCAGGGCAGCCCTCTAGTGCCGACTAGTCGAAGCCCCCCCTTGTCCCCTAGGAGGGGGAGGCTCTCGGCGGCCTCACCAGCCCCTCCCCGTGGGTGGGTGCACCAGTGACGTGCGTCCGGGGCAGGGGACGCCTGGGGGCGGGCCGGGTACTTAGGCCCCTGCCGCCTCCATGTCAACCTCTTTTCCGGTCGTCCTGCTGCCTGCCTGCCTCGCTGCACTGCCTCGTGTCGTCGTCGTCTTCAGTTCGGGTCCGTCAGAGCCGGTAAGTGCCGCACTTCTCTCCCCCCCCCGCCCCGTCCCTGTGTTAAGCCCAGGTTGTACAGGGGCCCGTGGTACGAGTTACCGTGGGGGGGGGGGGATTCAGGGTGTGGCCAGATGTGCGCGCGGACAGGAATGGAAACGGAGTCCCCAGACTGTCCATCCGAGTGGTGGCTTCTGCGGGTCCCTACGGGTGAAAAGGTATATGAATGCGTGAGCAACCCCAGTCCAGGGATGCCGCAATGGCTGACCCGCCGAACACCTTGCTCCATTGCCCTCCACCAGTCCACCCACACCTTCCTTACTTACTTCGTTTATTGCTTCCCAGCGCACGAGGAGCGGATGTGATCGTAACGGTCGCGACTCGCAGCGGGCGATCGTCACTTACAATGTCGGGCACCCATCGCTGTACTGTACTCTTGACCCTGTGTGAAATCGTAGAATATTAATTACCATGGCATGGTTACTGCATCCACCATGCTCACCCTAAAACCTGCAATCATATATACTTGGACATGACAAACATCTCTCTCAATACGTAATTGTAATATGACAGTGGCCCTTCTACCGCAAGAACGCGGCCCCGAATACCGCTAACGAACCCCGCGGTGGCTGGATAAAGTGTCACCGTTGGTCTGTGCAAGCGTCAAACCGCCTTTTTTTCGGGGTCGGGCAATCCTGTCCCGCCCCCGCTTTTGGGTAGCGGGCAAGGGTTGAATGCTAAATAAAATTGAGCATCGACCCAGTTCACTGTGTTTACTGACAACTCGTTGCTGCATCAGACTGGCCACCAACTTACAGGAACACACTATTAAGATTACCAGCCAACCCCATGACAATAGTTCTCACCCAATAGAATGGCGTTGGACTTTTATCGTAATTAGTAGCAAATATATAAATCTAAATGCTTGGTTGTGAAGCTCGATCACAGTGGTTGGGATACTAATGCGAGAAAGTAAAGGAGGTATAACAAGCAGAGGTTCAATTTCCTATATGTCATAGAACCTTCTTGACCTGGGGTATATATTCTAAGAGGTCAAATAGAGTTATAGTACCTTGCAAAGACTGCTTTAATAACTTGCACGACAATATTGCCTGTTGCCAGACCACATACATTTGCTTAATGTTGCGTGGCTCCCCTGAGGGGAGAAAGCCCCCGTTGCGCTGCCAAGATGGAGGACGGGAGCCCACCCCGCCTCCACACACCACGAAACGTTGCAGGGCTCCCATGCGAGGGAGGGAGCCCCGGTGCCCTGGCAAGATGGAGGATGGGAGCCCACCCCGCCTCAACGCGCCACGGTATGTTGCAGGTATTCCCCTGCGAGAGAGGGAGCCCCGGTTGCTGCCAAGATGGAGCACGGGTGCCCACCCCGCCTCCACGCGACACGGAACGTTGCGGGGATCCCTGGGAGGGAGGGTGCCCCGGTGCGCTGCCAAGATGGAGGACGGGAGTCCACCCCGCCTCCATGTGCCACGTAACGTTGCGGGCCTCACCTGCGAAGAGTGAGCCCCGGTGATGACGGAGGCCCCCGCGCTGCCCTGAATCAAGGGCCGGAGCGAGGGAACCGGCCGCAGACCACTCGGTGAAGGGGCCTGGGGGGGCCGGCATGTTGCGGGGCTCACCTGCGAGGAGTGAGCCCAGGTGATGGCGGAGGCCGTAATCTTTTTTCCCACGAGCATAGGCCGGCCGCCCCCGCTCCCACCCTTGGACAAATAAAAAATGGCGTCTAGCCAGTTTCAAACCGGGGACCTTTGGGACACCAGTCTTGCCGACATAAAAAGGGGGGGGGCATTGCTGCATTGCCAATGGATTGAGTGTTACCATTTTCATAGATAACCAATATGGTTTTGGTGTGGTCCAGGACTTTGGGCAGCTTTGGTCACAAAGGGAGTTTCTTAACTTCCTGTGGTAGTCCTATTACATATGGACCAAAGATTTTGGATTTACTTTGCAGTTGCCGAAAGATGTTGCAATTGTGCAATGTGCATCAGATAAGTGTGGAAATGGCATGGTTACTCTTGGCAATTGATATGTTGACGAGGGTTCAAAATACTGCGATCTTATGTCCAGTACATTAGAATCACATCAAGAATTTAACTTTGAAAAGGAGAGTGTTCATTTTTTCTTGTCAAAACATTTGAAACTTGATAAGAGTTAACAGTTTAACAGAATAATGTATGTGATGATGAAAAGAGAAAATGGATTTCAGCTGGTTGTGCAATGGATCAAAGTGGTGTCTTAAAGTCACCCGATCAGTATGCCCTGCTGGATAGCATTTTAAGCCATATGGTTAGACCTTTTCATGGTTCTACACATGTTGGACGAGATGCCATGTGACGCATTTAAAAAAAATTCAATCCTCATTTCAGAGCTACAGCTGAAGGTTTATGTCAGTGATGCATTACTTGTTAGCAGTTAAATGTTGGCAAGACTGTGGCAACTTTGAGTAATGTCAGCAGTTGTTTGATCCTTTTACTAAAATGCTAAATGATTTCTTTGAAATGCCCGAGTGCAATTGTTTGTGTTACATGGTGGTTGTTGTCTGTTTGTTTTCAAGAGGGTTTAAAGCCTTTCCAACTAACAGAAGTGAAGGTATGACCATAGCTAATCTCTTGTTCAGGTGGTTGATCCCTTGATTCATTTGCCGACTTGTTTAAAATCAGATAAAGAGACCCATTTTTCAAGAATGATTTGATGAGCACACATGAAGACTTAAAGTTTCATAGAAATATTTTTCTGCACTTTAAATGTCTTCCATTTAAAACCAAAAACTGTACTTTTCAGATATAAATATGGTACAGTGTCTACTGGCCACTAGAAGCAAGAGGCTTGCTGTTTGCAAACATGACACTTTGAAATGAAAGAAAAATAAATGAAGAGCTAACTTAATCTTATGGTAACTTTTCATTTAAATTTTCTCCCTTTTAAAAGCATTCAGAAACAACATTTTGTTGTCACACTAGAATATTGAGTTGACAATGACTTTTAAATGAGTCAGTGCTTCAGTTCTTCACTTCTGTGCCCCGGCCTGGGTCATAAACCTGACAGAGCAGATTGAGATAGATCAGAAGTTCCATTTATTTATCGACCTGAAGCGTTTGGAGTGGTTGAGAGTGAGTGGTACAGTCTAGACAAAGTTGTGAAAAATCTGCAGTTCAACATTTCTGAAATGGCAAGATGATGAATTTATGAAGCACCACTAATAAAGTGACCAGATCCTCTCCCTACGAGATTTTAATTGCAAGACTGGTGCGAGTTCCTGGTTTTCCTGCAGTACTTGTAAATATTTAATGTGACTGTGATATGGCGTTCCAACCATCCAGGAGTTTCAAGAAGGTGCCTGTCAAACTCCCCTCTGACACAGAAGGCGGATTTGAAGATGGACCGGCCTGAGATGTAAGACCCCGCCCAAAAAGCGTGGTTGGAAACTGACGAGAGAGAGATGCATGAGTCACAGCAAGAGAAGACAGAGAGTACAAACGGAAGGCGAAGCGGGCAACTGACGACGGAGCTGGTAGCTGAAGGAGACGAACAGGAAAAGAAGAGAACCTAACAACCTGAGATACCGCCTAGAGGCAATGCTGATGTATCCTGCGGTCCCCGGGAGAGAGAGGGCGTGGTGATACCCCTTAATGCGGTCCAGGAGGGCTGTAGTTTAGGCAAGTTCAATTGTTTACCCTCCTTAAAAATTGTCGGGGAGTTTCGAAGAAGCAGTGCACACCGTAGTTAAAGTAAACCGGAGTGAGCAGTCAACCCCCACCCCTTCCTTCCACTTTCACATGAGGTGATGGCACGGGTAGTCCATTGCTCCAGGGGCGGCAGACACTATGCAAAATGGGGGCCTGAACTTCGACATGGACCACCTGCGTATAATTCCCTGACGAGGAGTGGAAAAAAGCCAGATGGGCATGTTTGCTTTGGGTTTTTTTATTCATATGTTCTCCCCTTTATTTATTTTTTTACTTGCCCAACTTGAGAAGCTTATGAGAGCCTTTATTTTGTTTTCTTGGGTGAACTGTACCAAAGAGGATAAAAAAACAGAATCAAGCCAATTCAAATACCTTCACAGGGCTTATTATACTAGGGACCGTTTGTGGCGAGCGGGTCTTATAGCCGCTCCGGAGTGTCTGAGGTGCGGTACTGAGAGGGGGACACTTTTCCATACCGTGTGGTCCTGTGTGAGACTGGCTAGATTCTGGGCTGGGGTTTGGGACTGCCTGTCGGAGGTGTTGGGGTGGGACCTGCCCCGTACCCCTAGGTTGGGCCTTCTTCATGTCCTTGAAAACGTTGGGGGTAACATTTACAAACGTCACCTGTTGCTGCTGGGGCTGGTGGTGGCCAAGCGGGATCTGGCCCAGGCTTGGAAGAGTGAACGTGCCCCCCCGCTTAGTGCATGGAAGGCAGGATTGGACTTTCTCATGGGCCTGGAGCAGCCTGTATTTGAAGCCCGGGGGTGTCCCCGCAAACATTACAAAATATGGAAACGGTGGGCGGACTACAGGGGCCTGGCCCTTGACCCCCCGATAGACATTGACGATATACTGCCTCCAGATGTGGATCCTGTACCCTAGGCTGCTGGCCGACACCACCTTTGCTTTTCATCTCATGTTGCTAAGCTGTGATCACGTGCACTGGGTTAGGGTGGGATAAGGGGTGGGTAGTTTGGGAACGGGGTTGGAGGGTGTTATTGGGGATCGGTGGGATGGGGAGGTTTGGGGTATGTCATTCTAAAACTCTGGGTTCAATGCTGTGCCTTTACATATGTGTCATTGACAGTCTCCTCCTGACTGTGGAGGGCTGAACCGAATCTTGCTTGAACTCTTAATAAAAACGGTTTTGGAAAAAAAAAACAGAATCAAAAGAAGAGAGTAATGATAATAAAAATCTAACTATGCTAACAAAGGACCTTGACTTTGTTTATAAAATATGGTAGCCCTCACCCTTCATCGGTTCAGTGACATACCACAGTGACCTTGCGTTAGACTACTGCTATGGTTTGGCTGATGGCATATGCTCTAGCTCTCACCAGGTAAAGTCGACAACACTATCAACAAGTGAGGAGTCATGCCATGATCTGGTTCTTGGTGACTGGGTTGTGGAGAAGAAGCATGTGAAGAAAAGCTGCCTGGACACAAGGTGGCATTGTCTCAAAAAAGTAATTATTGCAACAAATCCTGCTGTGCAATTTGCAGGCTTACCACAATGAATCTACTCATCTCACACGAAGAGTGAAAAGACTGCAGATGGAGGGGTGGTGAAACGAACCACTGATTTACAGTGTCAACTCGAGTTCGCTACATGGATCCAGAGGGGGGGGGGGGTACAAGAAGCACAGAGAGTACAACATCAAACTGAGGAAAAGCAGTCAGCAAGAGTTCAGACAAACGTCTGTGCAGATAAAGTGGCAACTGAAAATGAAGGTGCAGCAGTTGTCAAAAATGGATCAGAAGTTGAAAGCTGACTCCAATCTGCTTTACCTCAGAAAGTGAAATGGAGAAAATAGCATTGTATGAGAGTTGCCGCCTTGAAACAGTTGAAGAAGAGACAGAACAAGAGAGAGAGCAGGTAGAAACAGATTTGAGTGATGCTAAGTCAGGATAACCCATGGTCAGAAGGTCTACAAAAATGAGAGTACTGAACAACACGTTTTCAGCACCAACTTGATTGTATCTGGCTAGGATCAAGCCAGAGCAAAGAGACATTGATTGAAAGTCTATTGGTTCATTTTTGAAGAACCACCATAAACGTGCAATGAAAGGAGATTGGAGGAATCAAGATGGAATAGTAACATTTTAGTGCTGATGATTTGGGATTTGAGTTTTTGAAATGGTAAAGCCCATACCGTATTTATTTCTTAGATAAAGTTTGATTTTCTTCTGAAATTAATATTGATTTTGTACTTTGCTTTAAGTAGACGTTGGTAGGTTTACTGTGAATCTTCTAATCGTGACATATTGATTTTTGAAGACTTTGAAAACACATTGAAGGCTCCTTCCAAAACCGGACAGAGGTGCTGTTTTATTCTGAATGTGGTGTTGTGTTTTGTGTAAGGCATAATACAGTGTATTCATTAGATATAGGACAAATGTCAATACTTATCATGTGATGTTCTTTATATTTACCTGTTGGTTGTGATATGTAACTCTCTCTGTCAGACAACTGTGATTGTACTGTTTCTCTTTCTAGAAATATATAAAGGTTCACCACTTTGGGACAGGCCAGGTTTCCCTCCTGATTTCCACTGAGGCAGTCTCCACGTCAAAGCCCTATTTCCTTCATACTTAGAATAGTTAGAGATTTCCCGATTGCCTCTAAGGAATAAGTCATGTCAAACCTTTCACTGACATGAACACAGAATTATTTAAATTTAATATAAATATTTAAATAATACATTTCCAAGTTCAGTATTTTGAAGCTACAGGCTTAAGTTCAGTAACAGAAGAGCAGAGAGACATGCTGGATTCCCCACTAACCAAAACAAGCGCCAATACTGAGAACCAATATACTGAACCATTTAATCAGAAACTCCAAAGATCAATTTGAAGTCCTGAAGTGGATTGAATCCATCAAAATTAATTTTATTCTGCCTAAATGTTAGAAAACGTAAACATGTAATTTCATTAAAACGCAGGCAACAAAGAGATCGACGCGTTTCAAACCGGACCCTTTGTCCGGTTCTCATCAGGACCAACAAGACACCTGAAAATAGATACAAAAGGAAAATCCTTAAAATCATGGACCACTTCTAAGGATTTTCCTTTTGTATCTATTTTCAGGTGTCTTGTTGGTCCTGATGAGAACCGGACAAAAATTAAAAAATACGTTTTCCAACATTTAGGCAGAATTAGAGTTGGGGAGGTAGGATGACTTGTAAATCATATGTAGTTCTGCCTTAACACCCCACGTAGAAAAAAGCCATGTTTTAATGTTTTTGAGAACGCAGGTAACGCGATGCCCTGTCTTTTGACGCTTGTTTCTGTGAGTTTGTGTGTGCGTGTACTAGTATGAGTGTGAGTGGAATCAGGTTTTGAGTCAGTTTATGAGTATGCTTGTGTTTTTTGTACTGATTGTATTGCATTGCCATTTGTGTGCCCACGTCTGTGTTTCTTTTGATCAATGTTATTGTCACACATGTCGGAAATAATATTTTGTATTTTGTCTTCCATGAAAGTTTGAAAATAAAATTAATTTTGATGGATTCAATCCACTTCAGGACTTCAAATTGATCTTTGGAGTTTTTGATTAAATGGTTTAGTATATTGGTTCTCAGTATTGGCGCTTGTTTTGGTTATTTAAGTTTATGGACTCTGCCTTACTGAGGTGAGTCAAGGCCCTTGGTTGTTCTTTGGATTCCCCACTAACAGCAGATGAAATTGTAAGTGCCTTCAAGTCACTGGCACCAGGTAAGACACCAGGGAGCAATCGGTTCCCGTCAGAGTTTTATAATGTACATACAGGCACATGCATCAAAGGATTTTGCGATCGCAAACGGTGTGAATCGCAAAAATCGGCCGTTTGCGATCGCAAAATCTGCTTTTGGTATGCATGAAGGGTGAAGGCCATCGCAATTTGAGAATTCACAAATATTTGCGAATTCTCAAATTGCAATTGCATTTAAGAAATCGCAGTTTGCGATTCCTTAAATGCAATTCATGAAACTTTAAAAAATTGCAATTTCGCAATTAGGGGGAGCAAATTACCATGAGGTTGAACCTCATGGTAATTTGTGAAAACTTTGAAAAATGCACGTTTGTGCATTTTTCAAAGTTTCATGTTGTGCACACACATGCCCTTAGGGCATGTGTGTGCACAACATATGTGCACAGATTGATTTCAGGGGTGCAACAGGGTGTCCTTTGGGCACCCTGCACCCTTGAAATCGCATTCTGAATTTGCGATTCGCTAATTGCTAATCGCAAATTGAGAATGTTGTCTCATTCATTCCTATGGGCCTCTAGGCCCATAGGAATGAATGGGGAGGTATTCCTTAATTGCGACATGCAATTTGCGAGCCGCAATTAAGGAATATTAAGAAATCACCAATTTTTTCAGCGATTTCTTGATGCATTGCATTTTGCGATTCCTTAATTGCGATTCCTTATTTTTCGCAATTAAGGAATCGCAAAAAGCAATATTGATGCATGTACCTGATAGAGCTTCCCTCGCTCCCAAAAATACTTGTGTTGTATACATGAAGATAAACAGAAAGGTCCCCAGTGCTAGTGCGGAAGCTCTAATAGTGAATTTTCTCTTGTCCTCGTACATCCCCCTGTCCTTGTTGAACATTGGCTGCAAGATCCTAGGTAAACTGATAGCAGAAACTTGCTAGAGCCGTTTCTGATTTGGAGCACCAGGTGGGATTTGTTCTCCAGCAGAAAACAGCATTTAACCGTAGGAGACTTTTCCGTGTTTTGGGAGTGTGCCCTCGAGAAGTGCAATCAGCAGTAGCGCTGTCAATAGTTTGGAAAAAGCTTTTGACACACTCGATTGGCATTATATGCTGCAAACCCTGCACGTGTTGGGCATAGGCTCTGGGATAATAGCATGGATTAAGTTGTTATATATGTCCCCTACTGTGAGAGTCTGGACTGCCAAAGGTATGTCAGATGCCTTCCCTCTTCAGAGAGGCACGCAGGAGGGTTGCCCACCCTCACAGTTGCTCTTCATGT
Organism: Lissotriton vulgaris; assembly: GCF_964263255.1. Lineage (NCBI taxonomy): Eukaryota > Metazoa > Chordata > Amphibia > Caudata > Salamandridae > Lissotriton > Lissotriton vulgaris. The sequence continues at coordinate 943,726,859 of NC_141687.1, read as the reverse complement.
TATCAATGAATCTATTTTTTGTGATGCTCAGGAGGGCGTGTATAGAAAAAGAGATCGAATAAGAAATCATGTCCATTTAGTATCTATGTATGCAGACCATGGTTTGCTTTATTTGAATAATGTGGGAATGGGTCTTAATCTAATACTAGAATTATTTGAGAAATTTGATAGAGCATCCGTGCTCAAGCCAATAATGATAAGTCCTGCAGTTTTGTCCTTAAAAATAAAAGCCAGCAAGCCCCATTAAGTTCACAACTAAATTGGAGCCCAGACACTTTTTAATATCTTAGGTGTCAGGTTTATAGGAAAGAGAAGGACTTGGTTGAGAGGAACGTGATGTGGACATTATGTAAGATGAGACACTCAGCTGCCTTTTAGGAAACTCTTCCTCTCTCAGCTATGGAATGAATTACCATCACTAAAATAGTGGTCCAGTCTGAATGTATTTATTTATTCAGGGCTATCCCCATATGTCTGAAGAGGGGTTACTTAAAAAAAATAGACATGATGACAACAAGTGTGGTGTGGGGACCAACCAGAGACAGAATTGCGCTGAATAAGCTGCAGCTCACAGCTAAAGAGGGAGGAACGGGGGCTCCAAAGCTAGAGCTGTACTATTTAGTGGTGCAATTGCAGTAGGGTGGTTAGATGGTGGGTCCAGGCCCACAATCATGAAACTGTACACCTGTATGATAGACAGGTAGGGGACTAGGCGACAGCTTTGGTAATATTAGCACACCACTTGGAAATGGCGAAGTAACCAAAGTTAATAAAGATGCCCATATATTGATTAAATGGAATGCTGCAGAAGACAGTGGTGGCTAAAACTATAACAAGCACTGGTAAATGCATTCGGTTATGTCTATTTGATTAATACTAATTTCGATTTTTTAAGTTTTACCTTTGCGAGCAGTTGTGCAATATAATTTGAAGCATCTCGGTAAAAGTGTTATGACTTGTTTATTAGGAAAGGCAATATATTGTGTAGTAACAGATGGTAAGCAGGGCCGGACTGACTACCGGGCAGTTTGGGATGCTGCAGAGCTGGGGGCGGATTTCACTGCGGTGGGGGCTGATTTCGCTCATGGAGACTTGTGTGTACTACGAAATAATTAAAGCAAAATGAATTTTGTTTAGTACATGCAGGGCCCCATCAAATAAAGCAGCCCCCAGCTGAGCAGCATTCCAAACTGCCTGGTAGCCAGTCCGGCCCTGGTCGTAAGGCACTGGTGTACATGGCACGGGGAAAACACAGCATGCCCACATACCCCACCATGGACTTACCACTTTTACTTAACAATCAAGTTAAATATCATCTTACATGATGCACCAGCAAACTAATCACACAAAATGAAGTAGGGTACATCCAGTTAGAGTGGAGCATGGCACCCTAGTAGAGCACCAGAACCATTATCAGAAGATCAGCAAAAAATATTTAACCAGTGCTATACCTCATGAAGATCGCACTGATGGTAAAAGGCCATAGAACAGCACTGGATGACCCATAGCACAAGGAGAAAGAACAGCAAAGCAGTATGGGGAATAGGAGCAGAGGGGAGCATAGGAACTAGGAGAACACAGCTGCAGCATTCGAAAAGCCTCATGCACTGTCACAAGGTTGAGGAAGAAGGATGAGCAAGACCAGAAGCATGTGGAGAAATGAAAAGCACCCAAGAGGAGGATTCTGCAGACTAGAAGAAGTGCCGAGAAGCACTGCGATGAAGTTCATGAGGATGGAGACCAGACAGAAGATGCATAAAAAGGAGAAGTGACATCACAGGAAAGGTCTGCAGTCTGCAGTGGGTGGAAGGTAAGCCTTCCACATAATCCATAACCAGTGGCAGTCGGTGGTGGGAGTAGCTGCCGGGCGGTGACGTGGGGAGGGGGTGGGGCAGGGTATATCTATACTACTATTATAAAGAGAGAACCGTGTCCTTTGAGCCAGGTCAACTCGAAAAGTACACCACCAATCGCAAAACCCAATACAGCGTTGGAAAGGAGAGGTCCTGTAGATGGACATAGGCTATGAAAAATATAAAAAATAAACGTTATTTAAAAAAGAAACAATAAAAAAAAGTAGTCCCTAAGAAGTAGCGCAGGCCGTGTGCGCTAACAACGTGGACGTGCGTGCTGACATCATCTAGCGCGGGGAGGAGCGGTGGACAGCAGCGGTGAAGTCGGGCTGAGATACATGAAGCGCGGGGAGGAGCGGGACGTGTGTGGCTCAGAGAAGCGATGGGAGGAGGCGGAACGAGGAGCGGTGAAGTCGGGCTGATGGGAGGAGGCGGAACGAGGAGCGGTGAAGTCGGGCTGATGGGAGGAGGCAGAACGAGGAGCGGTGAAGTCGGGCTGATGTGAGGAGGCAGAACGAGGATCGGTGAAGTCGGGCTGAGGTAGGTGAAGCGCTGGAACGCTGGGAGGAGGCGGAACGTGTGCGGCTGAGTGAAGCGCGGGGAGGAGTGGAAATAACGTGGCGGGCGGGGGTCGGGGCGGGAGTGCACGCAAGGCGGAACATGTGCGGCTGAGTGAAGCGTGGGGAGGAGTGGAAATGTCGTGGCGGGCGGGGGCCGGGGCGGGAGTGCACGCAAGCCTGAAATGCTGCTCCCAGCCCCCTTCTGCCCCAGGCAACGCTGGGGCGGGCTGATAGTAAATAAATAAAACAAATTTTGTTGCGCGCACTGTAACCCCAAATGCGATGCAGTGCATGCAACAAAATTTGTTTTATTTATTTATATGTTTACTTACCTGTAATCCTCCGTAATCCATAGATGACTACCCCCCCCCCCCACCCTGCCCCTCCCCCTCCCCATGTCACTGCCCGGCAGCTACTCCCACCACCGACCGCTACTATCCATAACAGTAATAATTAGAGGATAGGACATCAGAAAACATGGCTGTGTATGCTCACTGTTACAGCCCATTTTTTCCTGCAACCAATCAGCATATAGATAAATATCTTGTGCTGCATCCTCATAGTGTGAGTGCAAAAAAACGATGGATTTAGGCCCAGATCCTTGTACTGGGGTGAATGTGTGAATTTGTTCTACATTCTGTCCATCAACTGTGTTTTTTGCAATTTTCACCCCGAATGTGCTGGGTATACTCAGACGTGAGTCCCAGGCTCTCCACACCACTGGAGTCAAGCTATCCAGGCTGATGAAGGCTGATAGCCAGAAACCGGTCCTTGGATGCTTGATTCCGGTCTGGGAAAGACATGGCTTGGTAGTTCGGACTGGACTGTTCCCATGAGGCACAGGGTCAGAGCTGATTTGCATATAGCCAGTGTCTAACCCAGGGTGGTGTGGAGTGCAAAAAAACGATGGATTTAGGCCCAGATCCTTGTACTGGGGGGAATGTATGATATTGTTCTACATTCTGTCCATCAACTGTGTTTTTTGCATCCTCATAAAGGCGGCACAGTCATTGGAGGTTTCAGCCTATGCACCTAGCCAACGCAGCACTTGTATTAACTAAATAAAGTGCTGCAAATAAGTGAATTTAGTTAGTAAATCAATGCTGATTTTAACTAAGTCTTCCATAATGTAGCTGTTAATCGTACTCCCGAGTAGTCTATCCAGACCTAAGAACAGGAGATTCCTCGAAGGCGAGCACACCTGTTAGTGTGCACAGCCGGTGAAAGTTCAGTATTGAGTAAACATAGAGACGAAAACACTCTAATCGATGTTAGCAAACAGTGAAGGTGAGCCGCTGTGGCAAGTAAGTAATACTGACATATCCCAGCACAGAGCAAACAATAACACGCAGACAGGGTATTTGGACTACTGCCTATAATAGTGGCTTTAGTCCTAATGGCTATTTTTAGAACACGGTTTTAGAAACAGATGCCCTTTATAGAGTACATTACACAACCTTTAACAGACCACTGCACACGTTATAAAGAAAACACCTCCTACTAACATTGTACGTAAAGGTGGCTGGAGGAAAATAACTAAAACAGTTTCCCATAGAGTAAAAAGTGTGTAACCAACCCACCCTAAGCTTCACTCGCTGAAATCTCTGGGCTGGAATGGAAAAGGACGAAGACAGGGGTGAGGATTAAAGGCCAAGATGCTTGTCATCAGGGCCGGACTGGCCATAGAGGGCACCGGGCAGTCCCCTGGTGCGCCGCACAGGTGGGGGCCGGTTTTGGGCCCTTGGGGGCCGTTTTTGTTCCAGGGCCGTGTAATCGGCCCTGTACCAAAATCGGCAGAAAACCGACCCCAGCAAAGAGCTTGGCGGCAACTCCAACACCCCCCCGCCCCTCCCCCGGGTGGGGCCGGCCGAGCACTTTGCCAGGGCCGGTTGTGGTTCCCAGTCCGGCCCTGCTGATCATGTACGTGCCAGCAGTGGCCCAGGTTGGGAGCAAAGTCAGACTCAGCGGCTTAGGGCGCCTGATGTCAACAGCACCTTTGGGGAGGTGCGGTATAGTCTTAGAGCAGGTGAGCGGCGATTGCAAGATCGAGCTGCAGCACCCAAGTATGCTGAAGCATGCCAGCCAGAGGTCCCCGGTGCGGGGCACTGAGCTGAAATATAGTCCCATTGAAACACAGATCTCGAAATGCAGGGACTTTTCTTTTGCTAGTGAGCGCTTCTGATGGTGCTGGGCCTTTCTGGATGGTAGCCGGGGGACTTGAGCGCTGCGAGCAGTCTGGCTGACTCGCCGTATGGCAGTGGGGGCTGCAATGTGGGGTAGCCCTTAGGCGAAGCAGCACCCAAAGCTGAATTTGCTGCCACGGGTGCAAGTGCTGCTGCCGGAGACTGTTTACTGAAGCTGGACAATCCTGACCACACAGTACCTCACTTTCCTCAGATGTAAAGTGAAGTGAAGAGTCGTGGTCCAGAAGTATGAATTAGGTAGGTTTATTAACAGTATGAACCATCCTGCCTCAGCAACCGCCAGGAACAGAATGCGGAGCATGGAATACATACAGGTAAGAGAACACAGAATTAATGCTAGCTAACACTCTAAGAGCAACAATAATGAGGATGACAGTGAGATGAGAGGCACAACATATCTCCTCCCCTTAAAGAGAAAAAAAAACACAAAAAAAAACAAGACAAAGAAAAAGGGAGAGAAGAGAAAAAAAAAAAAAAGAGGGCAAAAACAATAGAGCAAAACACAGTGGAGAATCAGTATTTAACAAATGCATCAAATTCAAAATACAGTGGAAAATCAAAATCTTACAAATTCATCAAATCTCCTAGGAACACGATGAGTTCTCCTAAAGGAGGACCGATCTAAATTAGGAGTCACTCCTCCTGGTGACTCTGGTACAGAAGAACATTTCTTTGAACAGTTAGGTGTCGGTAGGGAAGAACTAGGTAACTGAAATGTACCCTGGGAAAGATCTGAAGCAGACTGAGATCCCTTGAGATGAGAATCCCTCCTCAAGGACACATCCCTGGAAGACTGCACATCTAAACCCCCATCCGAAACCTCATTCTTGGCATACAAGGCAATCCTGCGGAAATTTTGTCCATTTTCTAGAACGACATGCCACTTATGAACTTCCTTGACCCTCATCGGATCGGAAAACTTGTTCATGCCAAATTCCCTACGGCCCAATTTAATCTTGACCAAGTCACCCACTTCAACTCTACCAACTTTTCCAGGAACTACCTTAGAAACAACAGTTCCTTCCCACAACCACTGCGGGACCAATTTAGTTCTGGGAATTCTTCCACGCATGCATTCAAAAGGGACTAAATCAGTAACCCCATGAGCAGTAGTATTGTAAGACCACACCATATCCTCTACAGCCCTGCGTACATCCTTTTGTCCTTGCACAGACAACTGTATGGTACCCTTGACCAATCGATTCATTCGTTCCACCAAACCATTACCTTGGGGGTTGTAAAGGGAAGTGCAGATATGTTTAATTCCATGATTGGCCAGGAAGGAATGCATAGAGGAAGACGTAAGCTGGGTGCCATTATCTGTAATTAGTATTTTTGGAAAACTCTCCTTTAAAAACAAAGACCTCAATTGCTTTATAACAGCGTCAGTGGTAATGTTCCTCATGAATTCTACACATAACCACAGAGAGGACACATCAACAGAACTAAGGCAAACCTACAATCATAAGGTAAGGAATCCATGGGACCAATAAAATCTAAACAGATCTTATCCCAAGGCAAATCACTTGTACTTACGATGGAGCCCTGTGAAGGAGGAAAGATCTTCAACCTCTTTTCACTCTCTTTACACAAAAGACAAGACTCAACCCACCTACGCACATCATCGTCAACTCCGGGCCACCAAAAGTTCTTTTTAATCCTCTTAAGAGTCATATTTTGCCCAAGATGTCCCTCATGAGCTAAACAAAAAAGTTTCTTCCTAAGAGAGAAGGGTGGGACAAACCTCTCACCACGCAAAACCAAATCATCTGAAACACCCAGACTCAGCTCTTCTTGTAATTTAACAAAGGAACGCAAGGAAGGCTTAACATCCCCTTCCCTTCTCCACCCCAAACGAATTGCATCAACCAACTCACTAAAGTCAGAATCTTCTAAGACAGCTTGATGCCACTCTTCTCTAGAGATGGAGTGGAACTCAGGAGAACAAACATCCTCGAAGGCAGCAATCAAACACACGCTCTCGTCTTCAAGATCCTCACAAACACTCTGAAGAAACAGGAAGACGTGACAAGCAGTCCGCTTGTGTGTTTCTCCAACCAGATATGTGCTCTAATCTATAAGTATAGTCTTGTAACTTGGCAGCAAACTTCATCTGGCGGGGAGAACCATTATTAGCCCCACCTGGAGACAGGATTTTAAGGAGGGGCTTATGGTCAGTCCTTAGACAGAACTGCATGCCCCATAGATAGGTGCGAAAGTGAGAAACGCCCCATACCGCAGCCAGGGCTTCTCGCTCGATAACAGCGTAGTTACGCTCAGAGGAATTGAGACAGCGAGAAGCGAACGCTACAGTCCTCTCACTGCCACCACACCTCTGAGATAACACGGCACCAATCCCATAAGCACTTGCATCAACCGTAACGTAAGTGTCTCTACCTGGTTCAAAAGTTGTTAAAATGCCCGCATTAATAATATCACTCTTAATCAGTTCAAATGCTTGAGACTGTTGAGTTCCCCACTCGAAATGCACACCCTTCCTAAGTAACATTCGTAAAGGTTCAGTTTTGTGCGAGAAGTTAGGTACAAATTTTGAGTAGTACTCTACTAAACCAAGAAAAGACTTTAGTTGGTCTTTGTCAGTAGGAATAGGGGCACACTTGATCGCTCTTAAAAGATCTTCTTTGGGCTTAACACCATTCTGTGATATAGTGTACCCCAAGTAGTCAATCTCGGTTAACAAGAACTGACATTTGTCTTTTCTGAGGGTGAGACCAGCAGTTGATAAGATTTGTAAAACTTTGGACAAATTGCAATTATGCTCAAGCTCGTCTATCCCTGTAATCAAGATGTCATCTTGGAAGAAGTGGACACGCTTTAAGTCTTTGAATAGAGAATGCATCATACGTTGGAAAACGCTTGCCGCAGAGGCTAAGCCAAAAGGCAATCTTTTGAACTGAAACACCCCCTCAATGGTAACAAAAGCAGTACATTTTTTGGAGCCAGGGTGTAACACAACTTGATGATAAGCGGACCTTAGGTCCAGTTTGCTAAAGAATTTAACCTTGTCCATTAAGAGAACCATTTCTGAAATGTTGGGCAAGGGAAATTTGTCAACTATGATGTTCTGGTTTAGGGAACGAAGGTCAACACAAAAACGGAGCTTACCATCCTTTTTCTGTGTGACGACAACTGGCGAAAGCCACTCGGAAGCTTCCACTGGTTCAATTATGTCATGCTTTTGCATATCATCAAGCATTTCCTTAACCTCCTTTCTAACGGCAATGGGAATCCTTCTTAGAGCATGTCTAACTGGAGAAGCATTTTCTTTAACCTTAATTTCATGTAAATAACCTTTTAGTTTACCCAAAGTAGGACGGAAAACATCAGTAAACTTAGAAAGAACATTTTCAACATTGTAGAAATCTTCAACAGCAAGTACTACATCATCGGACCTTGGGTCCAGAGTGATATGTAAATCATACTGTTGTAACCACCCAAGAATAGCTGGGCCCTCTTCAGAAATGAAAACTTTGCCAATAGCCGATCTCCCTTTAAATTGAAAAGAAGTATCCATGACTCCCATCAACTTAATAACTTTCCCTGTATAACCTTTTGGCATGAAGTCACTGTGTAGGAGTGGAATTGTTGGCCAATACTCCTTATACATACTGTATGGTATAATAGAAAACATTGAGCCAGGGTCAACCATAAGAGTAACAGTAACATCGTTGAGAATAAAGGAAGCCCTTGGCCTTTGTAAGACAAAATGAGCATTGTCATCACCATCCACACACAAGGACATTTCTTGAGCAACAAAGTCGTCTTCGACAAAATTAACTCTATTAAATGCAGGAGATTTGCATACCTTGCTGATGTGGCCACGCTTACCACATTTTCTGCAAGTTTTATCTCTTGCAAAACAACCTTGAAAATCAGCAGCATGAGACATGTCACAACAACGAAAACATCCCACAAATTTCACCTTCCCACCAGGATTGTTAGAGAAAGACCTAGATTTGGGAAGAAAAACTTTTGGTTTAGAGTTAAATTTGTCTATATTTGGAGCAGGTTCTTTATCCGACTTGTTGATAACATTGACAGTCTCTTCCTTCTTAATTTCCAGAAGCCGCATCTCTTCCATGCATTTGTCAGATTCTTCGACAACTTTCGCAATTGTGATGGCTTCCAAAAATGTAGGGTTTTTAGCTGCCCAAAGTTTCTGTTGCATCCTCTTGTTTTTACACTGTACTATCAATTGGTCTCTAATCATCTGGTCAGCCATAGCTCCAAAGTCACATTTAAGAGATAACTCCCTCAAGCGAGCAACCATTTGATCAACTGTTTCTTTGCCCTTCTGGGGAGCAGTATAAAATTTATGTCTCTGCATGACAATGTTTATTTGCTTCCCGAAATATTTTTCCAACCTCAATTTTGCTTCATTATAGGGGTTATCAATGGGTTCGCCATCTGCATTTAGAAGTTCTGGCAGAAATTTGAAAACGTGTTGTCCAGCTTTCCCTAAGGAATTTAATAAGATAGCCTTCTTTCTGGTCGCAGGAAACCTAAGACCATCTATGGCTTCAAGGTAATTTTCAAAGAATCCTAACCACTCTTCCCATTCAGTGGTCGGAATTTCACCTTCAATGAGGAAGGCAGGTGGAGGAGAAATCGTATGGTTTGCAATAGTTGCCATGTAAATATGTAAATATGCTTCAATATGTACTTGTTGCGGATTTAAGCTGAGGCAGGTGACAGAAAAAAAAAATGAAAGAATAGAATGTACTTGTATATTGAAAGCACTAGTAAAATGTAGAATGTACTTTAAATGTACTTGTCCAAGAAGAAAGTGCTAAATAAGCACGATTGGATTCAATAAAGTTGCTTGCCGGTAGGAAGAAAAAACGTGGTTGGCAAATCGGCAATATATTGTATAAGAAAGTCAGATTGCCGGTAGAAACAGATGCGTGGTTGGCAAAACGAAGGAGAAGTCAAAATGGCCGTTCGACGTTGTGCGCGATGACGTCAGGGCGCATACGGCGCCTCTGGCAGCGCAAGCAGAAGGTGCTCTGATGAGTACTCGCGCTAGGATGCGCACGAGAGAATGCTGGCGCACAAGAACGTTCGCGCTGTGCGTTGCTCGCGCTGTGCGCTCGAGCGTACACAGGGATGCCGGCAAATCTTAAAAGTGCAAAAACAGTACCTCAAGAGTGTTGATTCCGAAGGCGACAGCGGGAAGGCAGGTCGGAGAACAGCCAGCGCCAACAGGAAACCAACAGGGAAACACCAACCAACCGGCAGACGACAAACGTGTAGATCAACACCTCCCAGGAACAGCTGAGACTCCTCAATGACGTGGAAGGCCAAATCGTCGCCAAAATGAAGTGAAGAGTCGTGGTCCAGAAGTATGAATTAGGTAGGTTTATTAACAGGCACAGCAGTACAAGTATGAACCATCCTGTCTCAGCAACCGCCAGGAACAGAATGCGGAGCATGGAATACATACAGGTAAGAGAACACAGAATTAATCCTAGCTAACACTCTAAGAGCAACAATAATGAGGATGACAGTGAGATGAGAGGCACAACATAAAGCAAGAGAAACAGCGCTTTACAATCAAACGCTCGCAGGGGGCTGATATGCTGTACAATTGAACACAGGACAAGCATGTTTTGCTTAAGGATTTCAGATAGCATAAAAGTGGTCATAAAGCGTAAGAAGTACATCCGGCCATGCTGTATGGACCATAAGAGATGTTGAAGACGACGAATTCAAAGAAAGTGGACTGGGAACTGGGATGGCAGATTTGAGCCCAATGTGAGTTCAACAGCATGTGATTCTGGGCAATCCAGTCTCTTCTCGCCTAAAAAAACAAGCTGCTGCACCAGGGGCGGAGGGGACAAACAGGGGTGCTCAGAAGCTTGCAAATCTTTAAAAAAAATTGTTCCACAAATATGGATGGAAACAGTACTTGGTCACAGGGAAACTGATATGAAAAGCACATAAAGAAAACAGAGGAGCAACAGGAAACAGTATTCTGCAGCCAATAGAAACAGAGGAAAGGTAAGTGGCAAGCACAAGAACCAATGAAGAGCAAGGAAAACAAGGGGCAGGATTGAATGCCCTTTAAAGATTTAAATTAAATACAGTAGATTTCACAAGCACAGCGCAAGCACTGTGCAGGCAAAACTGAAAAATATGGTGGGGCACGACAACACCAAACTCACCATATTAACTTCTCCCCTTGGTGCAGTACTTCTCTGCCCATATCTGCGTCCTCGAAAAGGAAAGGGAAGGACTTCCTTCCTACTCAGTAGAATGCCAACAGCCAATGCTGGAGCTGCTCTCTGCACGACAGAAGCTCCAGGATTAGTGGGAGCAGGCTAACCCAGCGCTCCTTTTGAGGCTGGGGGCTGTGCCAGCAGTCCCCTGACTTTTCACAGCCAAGCGATTGCTGGGTACGCACTGCGCATGTTGGGCTGGCCATAGCAAACCAGCCAGCCAACTCAATATGCGCATTACAGGGGCAGCTGTAATACTGCAATCGCAGGATTCAGCCCCGCTCCCTACAATCACACTGCGCTTATAAGTAAAATGGCATTGATGTGCAATTTTACTTATTTTTGTGTGCCTGCTTGTGCTAACAGAAGGCGGGGCAATGCTCCTACACTCTTGAGGAGTAGCCGCCCCTGGCAGAAGACATGTATGACAGTGGCTCATGCCCAGGGATATCCGAGCTGAGCATACTCAAATTTTAAAAAGTCACATCAGGAGCAGATAGAGAAGTGTGCAAAGAGGCAGGTGTAGTAACACTAAGAAATAATGCTTAGCATAGAAAAAAGCGGGAGGAAGACAATAATGAGATTGTGTAGAGCAATGATGAAGATCACGACCCAACATTGCAAAAGCTTAAAGACAAATGAGGGAAAGACAGATTACGGAGGTGGAGTGTGGCAAAGTGGTGGAATATACAAACACAGGGTCATATTTACATGGGAATGACGGAGTGTGGCTTTAAGCACAAAATGCTATCGCCATTCTGAAAATGAAGGGATGAGCCGTATTTACAAAGATACAGAACATCGCTGTGTTTTCCTTTGTGCTGGTGCTAAATTAAGCTGCCTAGCACCAACACAGGTACCCTTGCACAATAGTGCAAGGGTGTTTGCATTGAGGGAATGATTGTTTATGTGTAGGAAGGTGTCCCTTCCTGCACATAAACAACCACAAATGGTGATTTGAAACGTATATATGTGCTGCATTGTGCAGCACACATTGAAGTTGCAAATCAACATTTCTTTAATGATTGTTTATGTGCAGGAAGGAAGGAACACCTTCCTGCACATAAACAATCATTCCCTCAATGCAGGCACAATGCAGCACACATAGAAAAGGCAAAAACAAGGAGAAATAAAACATTTTTTCTCATTTCACCATGTTAAGACCAGGTTGTCCCTGGTCTTAATTTTGGCGCTGCCACCTATTTACGCCACCCTTGTAAATAGGGGGCAGCGTCAAAATCAATGGGTGTTGCTGCAAAATACCCACTGCAACACCCATTGCCCACCCCTTTCACGCTAAGTATTGCATGAAAGGGGGCCTTATTTACAAGGCAGCGTTAATCCAGGTGAAGTGGCTTGAAGCCGCCTTGTAAATATGGTGAAGCACCTATCGCCACAGGAACATCGTTAAAAGTGACATTCCTGTAGAGATAGGGGCTTGTAAATATGCCCCACAGTATCCCGTAATGCTAGAGTCAGTCTTCTGCAGTTCAGTCTCCTAACTGCACGTATTTAAGCTACTTAGGTTACATCAAATGTCCCCGATGATGCCGCACAGATTCTCCAGGTGCGTGGCAAGTTGAGGCTGACCTAATGCATATGTATTGACAATGCACAAGCTTAAAGGTTATTAGAGACTGGGGGGCATATTACCAAGCATAAGCGATAATTATCGCTATGCTTGGTTAGCGGCAATAATTTTTTCGCCATGCTTCGCCTATTTTTATCGCTTAGGAGCCTTGCTATTATCAAGGTTTATCTCCTAAGCGATAAAAATCGGCCGAAATGCATGTATATCGCTGAAAAGTCAGTGACATTCATGCATTACCGAGCTAATGCTCTTAGCCATGTTATCCACCTACCATTGGATAACACGGCTAAGAACTGCTCAGGGCAGGCGTTAGCTTTAGGAGATATTCGCGCTTAGCGCGAATATTTCCAAAAGTTGGTAATTGGAGATAGCGATGTTAGCAACTGTTTTCAGTTGCTAACATCTTGGCACGCCCACTTTGCATGTCATTAGCGATAATTATCGCTGACATGCAAAGTGGGCCCCTAAATGCCCGCTATCACCTACAAGCTGTCGCTAACTGGTGTTAGCGACAGCTTGGTAATAGGGCGATGAATTTATCGCCGCATTAGCGGGAAAAAGTCCCTCTAATGCGGTGATAATGGCCCTTGGTAATATGCCCCTATGTTCTGAGGTGGAACAGTTGACAGATCATGGCACTCAGAAATCGGGAAGTAGTGCTGGTGGGATTGGTTCAATTACTTGGAAATATAGAGTTGAGACTGGTTTTATAGATCTAGCACTAGTCCTAGCTAGTAGCTACAGTCATGCAGGGAGGAGCAAATTTCAACTTCTACTTGGAGAGCTGGTAAAAGGATATGATTGAGCGGGCAAAGCAGAAGCTCTGGCCCGAACAGCTAACTGGGAACATATGGTGCAGATAGGTTTACCACAGGGCCAGTTTTAAACCTGCATGACCAGTATTTTAATTGTCCTGCAAGCACAAAACTAAGAAAAATCGCCTAAAGCAGTATTTTTCCCCTTTTCAGTGCATACGTTTAACAGTAAATGTTAGAAGAAAACACTTCAAATGTGTTTTACAGCTGTCCCAATAATCTGTGCCTGATATTTTAAGTAAACAAAGGCAAATAGGGGATGGTAAAAATGAATATAAACATTTCAAATGACAGCGCGTAAACATTTCCTATAGAATTAAGCATTACTAAGGGTAAATCTGCCTTGGGTTTCAGATATAAAACTGCGTTTAAAAAGTGACACGCAGACATTTGGTGCTGCAAAATGAAATCAGGAGGCTTTGATATTCTCAGGCTTTAGTCAGACGCTTTCTACCTAATAAATCTTGTAAAACATTGCACAATTAAATCCTAGTTTGATTTAATGTGGCTAGGTTAGATTTTGTCCTATGCGATTTAATTTGCAAAAATTTTAAATGTGTGCAGTAGTAGAATATAGTTGTACTGAATTAACACATTTTAAAATGTAGAAACACTGAAACAGCTCAGTTTCACCTTCAGATAACAGAAGAATGTATCTTCTTGTGTGAAAGATGGACGCCTCGCATAATTTACATCATGTGACCTGCCTTAGCTATTTAGTTGTTGGAAATATTTAAACAAAGCCTCAGTCAATTCTTTGCTTTAGAGAGAATAGAAAACACACATATTTTAAAAATGCATTACCATTTTGTGCTTCAATGATTCTTGCTTAAGTAACATCGTTCTTTAGCAGCTTATGTTACGTGTTTAGTTAAAATAAAATGTTTCTTTAAAGGAAGGTTAGGAGATGAAGTTATATTAAAGAAGATGCAGAATATGTTGTGGGAAGGATTTTCGCTTGTATTATGGATGACGTATGCAGACTGTGTAGAGGTGGAGATGAGAATGCTGGATTCCAATTGGACGCCAAACGAAGATCATGCCACATACTTTGCAACATTTTCCTGACTAATAAACACGTTCATAGTTTAGGAGTTTCAGACCTTTTCTTCAGACCTTTGCTTCAGACCTTTGCCTCAGAACCTTTGCCGAGAGACAGAGTCAGACAGATTTAAAGATGGAGACCTGCAGAGGATTTTCTGACTTCGATATAGAACTGAAAGGAGCAGTACAGATGTAATTTGCAGATGCAGAGGAGGAGAGGACAGACTTTGATGGAAAGCAGAACAGATGCAGACGAAGGCAGACTAGAAGCAGGCTACGTTCCACTCTGACTTTTATTAAAATCTCCAAGCATAATGCTTTGATTAACTGACTTAGTCAAGGCTTATTTGCTCTATCCTTTATTTCTCTTAATGGGAGATTCTGCAATTATTAATGATTGATTTAGGTTCATGCTAGTCTCACTCTTGCTTTACTTTTCAACTCTTCATGAGTTCTGACTGACATCATTTGCGCCACATTTTCTTAGAATAGGAATTCTTCTTTTATGGAACACGTTGTTTGCAATTTATGATATGCTCTGTAGTAACTTGTTTTTTCTATTATCAATTCTGTAACCTTTTTGATGCCTGACTAATACCTTTAATTTGAAAATAAATCCCTTTAAAACTACTAACAAATCTCATTATTGGCTAAAATATTTCTCTGCATTTGCTTTTTGGGTCAAAATACGGTGGGAAAGATTCATCACCTGTAAAATAGATAATGGTGTGGAAAAAGGGTAATTGCAATTAAAGGTTAATTGTGCCACATTTACAAAATTTTCCAAAGATTAATGCGCGATCTTCGCGCTATCACAAATAAAGTTCTACTTAAGGCTCAGGACCCAGCCTATGCAGAAACCTAAAACATGAGCAGATGGCCAGTATTGTCGTCAGGTAAACGTGGCAACCCTAGGCAGATGCTGCAGAGTAGGAAGGACGAGAGACCTCTGTAAGAGGCAGCGAGCAGAAAACATACATAGCAGAGATTGCACTGGGGGTTATGGTTGTGAACTATTATAGGATTGAACATTAAAGATTCACTCTCTCTTGGGCATTTGGCCTTTTCCCCCCTACCTCAACATTAAAATTGTTTTAAAACAGCTTAGCTCCTCTGTCAGGTCTTTCCCTAGTAGGCTCAATACTAAATCTATAAACACATGTTGAGTCGACGGAGGAACCATTATATTGCAGCTATGAGCTGAAGTCAAGCATGCATGTCCAGTCCCAGCTGAGACACTGCATTAGCACTGACACTGATAAGCTATAAGTAAAATCCGGAAGACTATTTGCACACTGTTTGCAGGATTGTATGTAGTAAAGTTGTTAGTAGGCAAATGCATGCTTGGCTTAAAGGAACATGTGTGCAATAATCCAGACAACACGAAGGGTGCCCTGTAAATTGTTTGTTGTTTTTTGCAAGAAAAAACTAAAACAAAACATTAAAAAAACAAATTAGATGAATGCTATGGAAAACATTCACAACACTACAGAGGAGTCCACTGGGAGCCCAGATGGTTCTGTACTCCCAGAGCATGCCCACACTGGGAAATGAGCAGCCGTGCAGTCCTCCCTCCGCCTTGCTTGCTGATGGCCCGCAGCCCCACAGGTAAATGTATCTGTTAGGAAAAGGTGTACACAAGACTATGTCTGTGGAGCGGAGGTGTGTGTGTGGGGGGTCTACTGCCACTCGGATGATTTCTGTCTGTTCATGGTATCTCTGGAATTGTACCCCATAATTTTTAATCTGCCGTCAGGCCCTGATTTCGCTCACCCCTGCGACAGCCCTCTTCAGTCGTCTTTCCTCCTCTGCTCCATGAGCTCGCTCTCCTCCACTCCATTTCATCCCCTGAAGCTGCTCCGCCCTCTCACCCTCCCTTCCAGTCACATGCCTTAGAGCGGCAGCCTGTCATACTTTATTCCTCTGATGGACGAGAAACTATTGTTTTTTTGACTATCACAGCGCCCACAATGAGCCTTCACAATTCTCTTGATCTTGTGAAGTGATTTCCACACTCCTGGTTTCTGGGTCATCTCACCTGCCTTCCCCTATACTCTCAGGTGATGCCACGATCAACATAACCATCACAAACACTCGAAGCAGCAGAGAACGGTGTGAACGTGTGCATGATTACCATAACAAGCTACTCTTACAAAACCCCAGCAGCCAGCCGATGAACCATTACCAGATGTGGACACCCCCATTGAGGCTACTCCTCAAGGAGGCCCCATAATGTAGGCAGCGGTGTACCCCAGTCCAGCACTAGCATGCATATCGGACGCACACCTGCTTGAGTCTAGGAGGGTCTCGGGGCCTTCCGGATATCTGAGCTAGTGGCACGAGCAAAGAATGACTCAGCTTATAGGGCACTAAAGTTGGGTGACCTCAGAATGGGTGAGAATGTGGCCGAACTGACAGCCCTCTTCAGTCTTCTTTCCTCCTCTGCTCCATGAGCTCGAACTCCTCCACTCCATTTCATCCCCTGAAGCTGCTCCGCCCTCTCACCCTCCCTTCCAGTCACATGCCTTAGAGCGGCAGCCTGTCATACATTATTCCTCTGATGGACTAGAAACTATTGTTTTTTTGACTATCACAGCACCCAGAATGAGCCTTCATAATTCTCTTGATCTTGTGAAGTGATTTCCACACTCCTGGTTTCTGGGTCATCTCACCTGCCTTCCCCTACACTCTCAGGTGACGCCACGATCAACATAACCATCACAAACACTCGAAGCAGCAGAGAACGGTGTGAACGTGTGCATGATTACCATAACAAGCTACTCTTACAAAACCCCAGCAGCCAGCCGATGAACCATTACCAGATGTGGACACCGCCATTGAGGCTACTCCTCAAGGAGGCCCCATAATGTAGGCAGCGGTGTACCCCAGTCCAGCACTAGCATGCATATCGGACGCACACCTGCTTGAGTCTAGGAGGGCCTTGGGGCCTTCCGGATATCTGAGCTAGTGGCACGAGCAAAGAATGACTCAGCTTACAGGGCACTAAAGTTGGGTGACCTCAGAATGGGTGAGAATGTGGCCGAACTGACAGTGAGGCAGTTAACAACTGATCAACTGGGGAAAAGCACAGTAGTCTGTTTGACCAGATTGGGGGACACCAAGTGTTGCCCGATAGAACTGCTCGGAGCTTATATTGAGTGTTGTCCCAAACAACCAGGGTACTTTCTGCTTCACCAGGACGGCCAGCCTCTCACCCAATTTCAATACAGAAGCATCCTCAGTCGGGTGCTGGCTGAGGCGGGGTACGTGGGGCAGAGATGATCAACTCATTCCTTTAGAATTGGGGCTGCCACAACTGCTTTTAAGGAGGGTTTGCCATCTGCATTGGAAGGTGGCAGTCAGACAGATACAAGTTGTATGTCCGGACTGGAGTCCATCAAAGGTCATCAACGCAACTGCTGCAGTCTCAAAGCACACCATGACTTGTTGGGTCAAGGAATAGCAGTAAATCCTCAGAAACTACTGTATTATCAAAGCCCGGTTCTACCCTTGTTGTTTTTTTATGCAGTGACGGGCTATAGTACTGAAGCATTGTTTGTGCCTTACTAATTGCATGAGAACATATTGAGTATGATCACAGATATTAATAAAATATGTGGTAATGTTTACCATCTTGTTTTATTTAGGACTTAAAACAGTGTGGATAATAGGTCACTCTTTTGTGGCAAGAGGCAGGAGTTTTACCCACAGCCTCAGTAACATTGAACTGTCCTGGATGGGAAGCTAAGGGATGAGATAGGCTGTGGTGGAACCTAAGTTTCACAAGCTGGTGGGGAAAAAGGGGGTTAATCCATCTTGGGGATAATGATCTCACCTCCTGTGGAAGGAGCCTAGAGTCTGACCAATATGGCTACTCTAATGGGTGGCTGCGAGATAGTTTGGTCAGAGATTATCCCAAGCAGGTTGTGGGAGGAAGCAATATCACCAGCAGCTATTGAGATATCAAGACATAGAATTAATCTGTCCTTAAAGAAATGTACTAAGCAGCATGGATTGGGTTCCAACAGGCATAGCTTGCTCAGTAGATATCTGAGATGTAATTTTGTACCAGATGGGGTACACCTGTTCGATGTGGGCACAGACATTTTCCTGCTGAGCATTGGGGATGCCATGAAAAGGGCGGGCTGTACTTAAAGGAGATGGGAGGGGAGCACAGGTGGGAGGCCTCGATTATCGCGAAGTGCCATCCCTGAGGCTTGGCGGAGTTACAGGGTGATCCTAAAGCTTTAAACACCTAGAATGCCTCCAGACAGTGGATCTTGGAGCCAAAAGCAATTGCCTCATGTCACTGGGAGTCATCATGGCTGGGCCTGGGATGATGCGACGGTGCTCCTTAATCCCTCAAGGGACAGTTGAGATCTTGAGCAACTGTGGAGACTGGCCGGTGTCTAGCTCTGACTTGTCAGGAGCATGACGCCATGTAAAGAGTAGGGTTGCAACCTACTGTAATGAACGAAATCTAACTGAGTTGGTGCTGAAAACACCAACAGGACAGCTCTAGTTTTCTCAGGATGGATGTCGGCCATTCAAGGAACTAATCGCTGATGCCTGGATCGCCCGTAAGACAAACCAACCTGGGAAATCAATAAACCTGTGACATAGTTTATCTACAAAGAGTGCCCCTGTCATTTATTTTGTTGCACGCACGTTATTGTTGTAATTTCCGGGTCCTCACATTCTCAAAGGGCTATGGGTAGCAATGCTAAGCCTCCTCCTCTCTAGCAGGAGTGAGGACTCAATTTGCAGCTCCAGCACAGCGGCTTTCCTTTGGATTCTGACAGAACCCGACTTACAGTCCTCTCCTCCAACGCTCTCTTACCTTGCTGATAAATATGCAAAGCTGGGTACCAGAGATGTAGAGGGCTCGCTGCAATCACAGGCTCAGAGTTACCTCACACAACTCCATAAACACCATCTATCCATATATATTAATATTTCTTGGGTGAGCCGATATGATGTATGGCCCCATGAGTTACAGATTCTGAGAATTATATCATGCAGGCTTAATAGGGCTTTTTTAGTTTTATACAGCGCAAACTCGACCTGAAGTTTTTGGAGCGCTTTACATGAGCACCCGTTACATTACACAAGGACAGATTCATTTTTGGTAGGCACAGGGAGATTAAGTGATTTGCCCAGAATCACAGGACGTTGAGGCCAAGGCAGACTGGAACCTGGTTCCCCAAAGCGAAAGTTGGCAGCTCTGACCATTAGGCCACATTCTCTCATTAAAATACATTCTACAACAAGCCTGGCGTGCCAGAGGGGCCTAAGGGGCAGCAGCACAAGGAGAGAAATGCAGATTGGTAGGGGTACTATGTTAGAGAAAACACAAGATTTTGTAAACTACTAACATTTTTTAGGACTTTCAAGACAGAGAGAGGGAGAGACTTTGTGCATTGTTGTCTTGTGTGTATGTGAAACTTCCAGGTGAAATCCGAAAGACACCTCACCATACCTGACTGAAAACACCTACCCCAACTATATATCACAAAATATATTTATTAGTGGGGTGTAGCACCCAAAACACCCCCTCTGCAAACACTCTCCATTAACACTGCAGATGACCCTGCACCCTCCCCTCATTTTTTTGTAACCCGAACAGACAGTCCGCACTTATAGCAGCACTCTGGGGTGCGCAGGTCTCTTATACAGAGACTACAGGAAGTAAGAGTCTACAAGTGGCATTCCTGTCAGGACGCTGACGAGACCAGCGTGTCTAATGACAGTGCTTTGGCTTCTTGAAAGTGATATGATCCTCTCAAGCTTCAGAAAGACACACTGTACAGGTAGCACATGGACATCAGCAGTGCAAGGTTCCAACACGAACTGAGAAGAGGTACAGCACCAGTGGCAGTTTCTTCACTTGGGCAGGGGAGCGTCGCCCCTGCAATTACCGCACAGTAAAAATAAAATGGCAATGAAAAGGTTTCATTGCCATTTTATTTTTCCAACTTGCGCACTCACCGTACTGCAGCATCCAGCCATACCCGAGCACAGAAACATGCGGGCAGGTAGAGGACAGGAGCTGTGGCTGGCAGGATGCTCCAAAGTGTGCACGTCACTTTGGCCAGCTTTCTTGCGTTGGATAAAGGAACATGCACACTTTGATGCTCTCCGTCTAGCTGTCTTGTAGTGTAGTTCCTATTTTCCCAATAGGCTCTGCGCATTGGAATTACATAAACAGCAGTGTAGACGTAGGACTGAGGTCATCTAGGTCTCTACTGACTATGTTAAACTTAATTTAGGTTTGCGCCAGCTAGCTCAGAGGTCACTGGAAACTTCCTTGAACGAATAGGGAGGGGTGAACTTCCCTGGCTCAGACAAGAAGGGATTCAGTTTCTGACAACCGCATAAACATGACAATTTTGCTCCCTCAGAATAAGAGTGTATCTCTAGAGTTGTGTGAAAACAATAGGCAGCTATTTCACTAAGTCAGCAGTGCATACTTAGTTTCACCAGAATGCAGAGAAATAGAGAGACGGGCGTTTTCAATAAAAGGTGTTATTTATTGAGCAGTCTTCTTTCTCATGCAAGAGAAATGAATTGCCACAATTGCAATACTTAAAGTAAAGTAAAGTGCGTACTGTAAAAGTAGTATTAGGAAATAATACTGTAAAAGCATTGATATGGTTTCTTAGCCATATGATACTTTAAGATTGACAAAATATATACATACACAAATACATTGACTAACGTACTCAACTGGTGCTTCTAACTAAGCCTGCCCCAGTGTACCTGACCTAAGCCTAATACTTGGGAAGGGATGAGTAAGTAGCAGTTTAAGTTAAGTTGGTTAAGATTATTTTGCCAAGAATCTGCATCAAGAATTCTCTTACGGGTTTAGTCAGCTCCGTACCTTGGTAATAGAATGTGGGAGGTCTGGTATCTCTTTCCTGAGGACTTGATATCCCAGCCACCCGCAAGGGTAGGCTGGAAACACCGAAGCTGGATTTTCTCGGCTGGAGAAAAAGACAGCGTCTCTCTCAGTGCGTCAAACAGAAGGGGCCGCTTCCGTGGGCTCTTCGCATCAGCTGGGCTCTTGGGCAAGTAGATGGCCGCTCTGCTCCAAACCCCTGTGTGTTTGCTTAAGGCAACTGTTGGTATTTTATACCTGGAAGGTGCCGGGTTTGACGTAAGGTTGGACATAAGACGTCACTAAGAACTAACAGTTCTTTCTGGACTTCAGGAGTTCTTGTTCAAATCAAAACAAAAGCACTGGGGATTTCCCGGTCTGCTGGAGGCTTAGTTTGTTTAAAGAACGCGTTGTGCTTTCTAGGAGTCGATGGGAGTAGCCGTGCTCTGCTTTGTACTGCATGGGCTATTACTGAATAATGATCTGATTCTTATGCCTTTATCAGGATATTATTGATTATAACCTCACAAGGGCATAAATCGGGAATATCGAATTAGGGTCCTAGATATAAACACGACACCCACTCCACGGATTGATGTCCATCATTACTAAAAAACTAAGCAATAGTAAACATTCAATGATGTATGTGTGTTTTCCGACCCACCCCAAAATACATATTTCGCATTTGAAATGGTATAAGGTAAATACGCGAAAATTTGTGTTGGTACTGTACGCCTATCAAGCAGTGTCATCATTCAGATAAATGCATATATATATTAGCTGAATGAATTGCGAAAATTACACATGAAATGGCTCTAAATACAGAAAAGAGGGTCGAGACCATTTCATCACATATTTATACAAATTGCTGTATATGTGCTAGAGGCTGAGGTAAAATATTGTCTCTACTATCCTAAAAATTGAAACTCGGTTCTCTAAGAATAGTTCTACTTTAAGCAGAGTACCATGTGCCAAAAAAAAGGGTAAATATTTTGAAAAATGGGCAAAAATAATTTTGCTTTCAGGGGAAAATGAGTTCCAAATATTTTCTGTAGCTTTGTTTATCAAAAACTGAAAGCCGAATTCAGTGTTCAGGGAACGCTGTGTGCTCATTGTTTTTATTAAGAGTTGTTCTCGTTTATTGGAGAGAACATTATTTCAGACAGACCCGCAAAAAATTGGTCTACCACATCAGGTGAAAGTTCCACCAAGTTCGAAAATGCTGCAACTGTGCAGTTCTCTGCATGATTGCTATCATCGATGGTTGGATCAGCAATGCTCACAGAAGGCTGTACCTGTTTGGTGCTGCTTTCCTCTCGTACTTCACCGCCACCTGTTTGTAGTGGTGAAGTCTCAACGAATGCCGTCATCAGAATCGATAGCCGCTGGGGACAACACGATGCATTAGTCGTTACAGGACCTAGCAAAGTATCGATATCCATTGGTACTGCTGATTGTAGTGTATGACAGACGTCCAACACGCATTGCTGGTGGGATTGGTTCAATAACTTGGAAATATAGAGTTGAGGCTAGTTTTGTAGATCTAGCACTAGTCCTAGCCAAATGGGCTACAGTCATGCAGGGAGGAGCAAATTTCACCTTCTACTTGGAGAGCTGGTAAAAGGATATGATTGAGTGGGCAAAGCAGAAGCTCTGGCCCGAACAGCTAACTGGGAACATATGGTGCAGATAGGTTTACCACAGGGCCAGTTTTAAACCTGCATGACCAGTATTTTAATTGTCCTGCAGGCACAAAACTAAGAAAAATCGCCTAAAGCAGTATTTTTCCCCTTTTCAGTGCATACGTTTAACAGTAAATGTTAGAAGAAAACACTTCAAATGTGTTTTACAGCTGTCCCAATAATCTGTGCCTGATAATTTAAGTAAACAAAGGCAGATAGGGGATGGTAAAAATGAATATAAACATTTCAAATGACAGCGCATAAACATTTCCTATAGAATTAAGCATTACTAAGGGTAAATCTGCCTTGGGTTTCAGATATAAAACTGCGTTTAAAAAGTGACACGCAGACATTTGGTGCTGCAAAATGAAATCAGGAGGCTTTGATATTCTCAGGCTTTAGTCAGACGCTTTCTACCTAATAAATCTTGTAAAACATTGCACAATTAAATCCTAGTTTGATTTAATGTGGCTAGGTTAGATTTTGTCCTATGCGATTTAATTTGCAAAAATTTTAAATGTGTGCAGTAGTAGAATATAGTTGTACTGAATTAACACATTTTAAAATGTAGAAACACTGAAACAGCTCAGTTTCACCTTCAGATAAC
This sequence comes from Lissotriton vulgaris, assembly GCF_964263255.1. Classification (NCBI taxonomy): domain Eukaryota; kingdom Metazoa; phylum Chordata; class Amphibia; order Caudata; family Salamandridae; genus Lissotriton; species Lissotriton vulgaris. The sequence goes on along the minus strand of NC_141687.1, from coordinate 943,703,387 downwards.
AGAAGAATGTATCTTCTTGTGTGAAAGATGGACGCCTCGCATAATTTACATCATGTGACCTGCCTTAGCTATTTAGTTGTTGGAAATATTTAAACAAAGCCTCAGTCAATTCTTTGCTTTAGAGAGAATAGAAAACACACATATTTTAAAAATGCATTACCATTTTGTGCTTCAATGATTCTTGCTTAAGTAACATCGTTCTTTAGCAGCTTATGTTACGTGTTTAGTTAAAATAAAATGTTTCTTTAAAGGAAGGTTAGGAGATGAAGTTATATTAAAGAAGATGCAGAATATGTTGTGGGAAGGATTTTCGCTTGTATTATGGATGACGTATGCAGACTGTGTAGAGGTGGAGATGAGAATGCTGGATTCCAATTGGACGCCAAACGAAGATCATGCCACATACTTTGCAACATTTTCCTGACTAATAAACACGTTCATAGTTTAGGAGTTTCAGACCTTTTCTTCAGACCTTTGCTTCAGACCTTTGCCTCAGAACCTTTGCCGAGAGACAGAGTCAGACAGATTTAAAGATGGAGACCTGCAGAGGATTTTCTGACTTCGATATAGAACTGAAAGGAGCAGTACAGATGTAATTTGCAGATGCAGAGGAGGAGAGGACAGACTTTGATGGAAAGCAGAACAGATGCAGACGAAGGCAGACTAGAAGCAGGCTACGTTCCACTCTGACTTTTATTAAAATCTCCAAGCATAATGCTTTGATTAACTGACTTAGTCAAGGCTTATTTGCTCTATCCTTTATTTCTCTTAATGGGAGATTCTGCAATTATTAATGATTGATTTAGGTTCATGCTAGTCTCACTCTTGCTTTACTTTTCAACTCTTCATGAGTTCTGACTGACATCATTTGCGCCACATTTTCTTAGAATAGGAATTCTTCTTTTATGGAACACGTTGTTTGCAATTTATGATATGCTCTGTAGTAACTTGTTTTTTCTATTATCAATTCTGTAACCTTTTTGATGCCTGACTAATACCTTTAATTTGAAAATAAATCCCTTTAAAACTACTAACAAATCTCATTATTGGCTAAAATATTTCTCTGCATTTGCTTTTTGGGTCAAAATACGGTGGGAAAGATTCATCACCTGTAAAATAGATAATGGTGTGGAAAAGGGTAATTGCAATTAAAGGTTAATTGTGCCACATTTACAAAATTTTCCAAAGATTAATGCGCGATCTTCGCGCTATCACAAATAAAGTTCTACTTAAGGCTCAGGACCTAGCCTATGCAGAAACCTAAAACATGAGCAGATGGCCAGTATTGTCGTCAGGTAAACGTGGCAACCCTAGGCAGATGCTGCAGAGTAGGAAGGACGAGAGACCTCTGTAAGAGGCAGCGAGCAGAAAACATACATAGCAGAGATTGCACCGGGGGTTATGGTTGTGAACTATTATAGGATTGCACATTAAAGATTCACTCTCTCTTGGGCATTTGGCCTTTTCCCCCCTACCTCAACATTAAAATTGTTTTAAAACAGCTTAGCTCCTCTGTCAGGTCTTTCCCTAGTAGGCTCAATACTAAATCTATAAACACATGTTGAGTCGACGGAGGAACCATTATATTGTAGCTATGAGCTGAAGTCAAGCATGCATGTCCAGTCCCAGCTGAGACACTGCATTAGCACTGACACTGATAAGCTATAAGTAAAATCCGGAAGACTATTTGCACACTGTTTGCAGGATTGTATGTAGTAAAGTTGTTAGTAGGCAAATGCATGCTTGGCTAAAGGAACATGTGTGCAATAATCCAGACAACACGAAGGGTGCGCTGTAAATTGTTTGTTGTTTTTTGCAAGAAAAATCTAAAACAAAACATTAAAAAAACAAATTAGATGAATGCTATGGAAAACATTCACAACACTACAGAGGAGTCCACTGGGAGCCCAGATGGTTCTGTACTCCCAGAGCATGCCCACACTGGGAAATGAGCAGCCGTGCAGTCCTCCCTCCGCCTTGCTTGCTGATGGCCCACAGCCCCACAGGTAAATGTATCTGTTAGGAAAAGGTGTACACAAGACTATGTCTGTGGAGCGGAGGTGTGTGTGTGGGGGGTCTACTGCCACTCGGATGATTTCTGTCTGTTCATGGTATCTTTGGAATTGTACCCCATAATTTCTAATCTGCCGTCAGGCCCTGATTTCGCTCACCCCTGCGACAGCCCTCTTCAGTCTTCTTCCCTCCTCTGCTCCATGAGCTCGCTCTCCTCCACTCCATTTCATCCCCTGAAGCTGCTCCGCCCTCTCACCCTCCCTTCCAGTCACATGCCTTAGAGCGGCAGCCTGTCATACATTATTCCTCTGATGGACGAGAAACTATTGTTTTTTTTACTATCACAGCACCCACAATGAGCCTTCATAATTCTCTTGATCTTGTGAAGTGATTTCCACACTCCTGGTTTCTGGGACATCTCACCTGCCTTCCCCTGCACTCTCAGGTGACGCCACGATCAACATAACCATCACAAACACTCGAAGCAGCAGAGAACGGTGTGAACCTGTGCATGATTACCATAACAAGCTACTCTTACAAAACCCCAGCAGCCAGCCGATGAACCATTACCAGATGTGGACACCCCTGTTGAGGCTACTCCTCAAGGAGGCCCCCTAATGTAGGCAGCGGTGTACCCCAGTCCAGCACTAGCATGCATATAGGATGCACACCTGCTTGAGTCTAGGAGGGTCTTGGGGCCTTCCGGATATCTGAGCTAGTGGCACATGCAAAGAATGACTCAGCTTATAGGGCACTAAAGTTGGGTGACCTCAGAATGGGTGAAAATGTGGCCGAACTGAAAGTGAGGCCGTTGACAACTGATCAACTGAGGAAAAGCACAGTAGTCTGTTTGACCAGATTGGGGGACACCAAGTGTTGCCCGATAGAACTGCTCGGGGCTTATATGGAGTGTTGTCCAAACAACCAGGGTACTTTCTGCTTCACCAGGACAGCCAGCCTCTCACCCAATTTCAATACAGAAGCATCCTCAGTCGGGTGCTGGCCGAGGCGGGGTACCTGGGGCAGAGATGATCAACTCATTCCTTTAGAAGTGGGGCTGCCACAACTGCTTTTAAGGAGGGTTTGCCATCTGCATTGGAAGGTGGCAGTCAGACAGATACAAGTTGTATGTCCGGACTAGAGTCCATGAAAGGTCATCAACGCAACTGCTGCAGGCTCAAAGCACACTATGACTTGTTGGGTCAAGGAATAGCAGTAAATCCTTAGAAACTACTGTATTCTCAAAGCCAGGTTCTACCCTTGTTTTTTTTTTTTGCAGTGACGGGCTATAGTACTGAAGCATTGTTTGTGCCTTACTAATTGCATGAGAACATATTGAGTATGATCACAGATATTAATAAAATATGTGGTAATGTTTACCTTCTTGTTTTATTTAGGACTTAAAACCGTGTGGGTAATAGGTCACTCTTTCGTGGCAAGAGGCAGGAGTTTTACCCACAGCCTCAGTAACATTGAACTGTCCTGGATGGGAAGTCCAGGGATGAGATAGGCTATGCTGGAACCTAGGTTTCACAAGCTGGTGGGGAAAAAGTGGGTTAAGCCAGACATTCTGATAATCGATCTTGGGGATAATTATCTCACCTCCTGTGGTAGGAGCCTAGAGTCTGACCAATATGGTTACTCTAATGGGTGGCTGCGAGATAGTTTGTTCAGAGATTATCCCAAGCAGGCTGTGGGAGGAAGCAAGATCACCAGCAGCTATTGAGATATCAAGACATAATTAATCTGTCCCTACAGAAATTTACTAAGCAGCATGGATTGGGTTTCATCAGGCATAGCTTGCTCAGTAGACATCTGAGATGCAATTTTGTACCAGATAGGGTGCACCTGTTCGATGTGGGCACAGACATTTTCTTGCTGAGAATTGGGAATGCTATGAAAAGGGCGGGCTGTACTTAAAGGAGATGGGAGGGGAGCACAGGTGGGAGGCCTCGATTATCGCGAAGTGCCATCTCCGAGGTTTGGCGGAGTTACAGGGTGATCCTAAAGCTTTAAACAACTAGAATGCCTCCAGACAGTGGATCTTGGAGCCAAAAGCAATTGACTCATGTCACTGGGAGTCATTATGGCTGGGCCTGGGATGATGCGACAGCGCTCCTTAATCCCTCAAGGGATAGTTGAGATCTTGAGCAACTGTGGAGACTGGGCGGGGTCTAGCTCTGACTTGTCAGAAGCATGACGCCATGTAAAGAGTAGGGTTGCAACCTACTGTAATGAACGGAATCTAACTCAGTTGGTGCTGAAAACACTAACAGGACAGCCCTAGATTTCTCAGGATGGGTGTCGGCCATTCAAGGAACTAATCGCTGACGCCTGGATCGCCGGTAAACCAAACCAACCTGTGTAATCAATAAACCTGTGACATAGTTCATCCACAAAGAGTGCCCCTGTCATTTATTATGTTGCACGCACGTTATTGTTGTAATTTCCGGGTCCTCACATTCTCAAAGGGCTATGGGTAGCAATGCTAAGCCTCCTCCTCTCTAGCAGGAGTGAGGACTCAATGTGCAGCTCCAGCACAGCGGCTTTCCTTTGGGTTCTGACAGAACCCGACTTACAGTCCTCTCCTCCAACGCTCTCTTACCTTACTGAAGCACTCTCTCATATATGCAAAGCTGGGTACCAGAGATGTAGAGGGCTCGCTGCAATCACAGGCTCAGAGTTACCTCACACAACTCCATAAACACCATCTATCCAGGAGCAGACAAGGTCACATAGGCAACAAGAAGAGAGCACATTCAAACAGTCATAGGCGTAGCGTGGTCAGTAAGATTAGAGGGGTGTGAGCTTCAGATGTTTCCAACAGCTACGCTGGCATGTAATTTTCTTGTGTAGTTTTATACAGCGCAAACTCGACCTGAAGTTTTTGGAGCGCTTTACATGAGCACCCGTTACATTACACAAGGACAGATTCATTTTTGGTAGGCACAGGGAGATTAAGTGATTTGCCCAGAATCACAGGACGTTGAGGCCAAGGCAGACTAGAACCTGGTTCCCCAAAGCGAAAGTTGGCAGCTCTGACCATTAGGCCACATTCTCTCATTAAAATACATTCTACAACAAGCCTGGCGTGCCAGAGGGGCCTAAGGGGCAGCAGCACAAGGAGAGAAATGCAGATTGGTAGGGGTACTATGTTAGAGAAAACACAAGATTTTGTAAACTACTAACATTTTTTAGGACTTTCAAGACAGAGAGAGGGAGAGACTTTGTGCGTTGTTGTCTTGTGTGTATATGAAACTTCCAGGTGAATTCCGAAAGACACCTCACCATACCTGACTGAAAACACCTGTACCCAACTATTTATCACAAAATATATTTATTAGTGGGGCGTAGCACCCAAAACACCCCCTCTGCAAACACTCTCCATTAACACAGCAGATGACCCTGCACCCTCCCCTCATTTTTTTGTAACCCCAACAGACAGTCCGCACTGATAGCAGCACTCTGGGGTGCGCAGGTCTCTTATACAGAGACTACAGGAAGTAAGAGTCTACAAGTGGCATTCCTGTTAGGACGCTGACGAGACCACAGACCAGCATGTCTAATGACAGTGCTTTGGCTTCTTGAAAGTGATATGATCCTCTCAAGCTTCAGAAAGACACACTGTACAGGTAGCACATGGACATCAGCAGTGCAAGGTTCCAACATGAACTGCGAAGAGGTACAGCACCAGTGGCAGTTTCTTCACTTGGGCAGGGGAGCGTCACCCCTGCGATTGCCGCACAGTAAAAAGTTTAGGAATGGAAGCATCTGTCGCCCTAACAATAAACCAGTAACAACCAAACTAAAATGTCTGGGAATGGCAAAGCGTGGAGGACCCCTCCTTATGTCCGGATATATGTATATGAGTCCAACGGGAAAGTAAGAAATTTTCTGGGTTACAGCACCATCACTGGCCACAGAGCTAGGCCCGGCGGGCAGAGACCAGTTCAAGCAGGGTCGTGCAGGAGCATCGGGCTACAGGAGAGGTCCGATTCCGGAAAGTCGATCACTGAGGGCCCGGGCGAAGCACCCCCACCATCCAGGCAGCCAGAGGAGCCGAAGCGTCTCCCAGTCGAGGGTCCCCCGGAGAGAGACACCGGTTGCCCACGGCGCCTGCGGGAACGATTACGCTGAGGTTGAGGTGAGGGCCCTTCTCTGCCCACGGCGCCTGCGGGAGCGATTACGCTGAGGTTGAGGTGCGAAAGGAGCGGGGAAGTCAAGACCGCCCCCCTCGAGTCCAGCGCCCGATCTCTGGCCCGCAGAGGTCCAAGCCGCCTCTGGTCGTCAAAGAACAGTGTCTTGTTTGCGAACACCACACGCAAGCGAGCCAGGAAGAGGAGCCGGTATTGAATGTTGAGTGCCCTCAGCTTTTGCTTGACCTCCCCAAAGGAGCGACGCTGGCCCTGAACCTCGCGGGTGTAGTCTGGGAAGATCATGATAGTACAATTTTCGTAGCGCAGCTGCTGTTGTTTGCGGGCTTCAGCCAAGACAATGTTGCGATCTTTGAAGTTGAGAATCCGCATGATGAATGGGCGGGGGGGGCGCACGGCGCCGGTCTCGGGACCAAAGACCGGCGGGCCCGCTCAAGCGCAAACCATAGGGAGAGAGAGCCATCCCGGACCCACGACCGCAGCCACTTCTCCAGGAAATACGCTGCGCGGCTCCGCTCCACTCCCTTCGGAAAGCCCACCAGGCGTAGGTTAGTGCATCGAGATCTATTTTCGGCATCCTCTGTCCGACGGTGCAACTCCCAAGTGTGTGACTGAAGACGGGTCCCCTGCCCCTTAAGTCGCTGAATGTCATCTTCGACAGTGGAGATGCGGGTTTTGGTCTCTGTAATTCTGGCAGTGGCGTTACTGAGGTCCTGCCGAAAAAGAGTCATGTCGACTCGCACTTCTGCGATTTTGCCTTTCACCGAGGTCTGGGATGCGTAGATGGCCTAGAGGATGGTGGCCAAGTCCGTGGACGGAGGGGCCTCCTGTTCAGGCACGCCCCAGTAGCACCCGGTAAAAAAGCGATCCATCTTAGTCTGGGTGGCAGGAGTCTTCGCCGATCTGTCTGTTCTGCCCATGGCAGCTCCTGGGAGTCAAGGAGTCCTCACGTCACCGCAAGCAGACCCCACAGTGGGAAGTCAACAACTTAAAGAGGGCGAGCAGTAGGTCAGCTGGGACAAGCAGCTAGCGCAAGGACTCGGCACAGGTCAAAGTGCCGCCGCCCGAAATATGCGGCCGGAGTCGAGGAGGATGGATGGATAAGAACCCGGATCCAGGACTAAACAGGGATCCCCCGCGAGGGCCACAGAATGTTCCGCAGGGCGGTTACACACAATGTCCGCAGGGATAGTAGTGGGTCAAGGACTGATGTGGCAGGTGACCATGGGAGCGCAGTAATGGTCAGCGCCAGGCACAGAGAAGAGATGCCCAGCAGGGTCAGTTCACCTCAGCCGCAGTTCGCACGAGGCGCGCCGGGAGTGGGGGAGAGGGGGAGGAGATGGGGTGGAGGGAAGGAAGCTGTGCTAACCAGGGCCCCACGCACCCGCCTGCCGCCCGACCGACGGCTGAATCCTCCACCCAAACCCAGATGCCTCAGCACCCCCACTCCTTACCTCCAATCCATGGTGCAGGAGCCCGCCGCCCACCACAGAGCTCCCACTGACCGCCAGCGGTGCCCACAGCAGTGGCACAGGCCTCAGGTTCAGCAGGGGCAATCAGGCAGCATGTAGGCCTCCCCTACGTGGACTCCGTAGGCTCTCCACTCCCAGAGATGTTGGTTGGGCCCAGGGGGCGTTGGGGGGGAGCTCCACTCTCAGGAGACCGCCCAGTGGCACCTGTTATGTCCCCCCGTGGGAGACCACAGTTGCAGTGGATCATACATCAGGCGGCGAAGTCTGCTCAGGCCCGGCAGGGGGGACAATGATGAAGCGCCACCTCGGCAGTCCACGCAGCGAGCAGAAGCTCGCGGCTCCGTCAGGAATCCGCCTTGCCCAACCTAATCTGCATCCGTGGCGGGATGGGGGCCCGCGGAGCCAACTGTGTTCAGTCTTGGCCCCGGGGGACAGCAGGTACCAGCCGAACAAATCCCGCAGCTGTGTTGTGATAGGGGCAGGCGGTGCCAAGGTTTCCAGTCCAGGCCCCGGGGGATAGCAGAGTTACCCCCACAATTCCAGCAGCCGTGATGTGGTGGGGCCCGCGGCGCCAATGCGCGCAGTCCAGGACAGCGGAGCCCACCGCCTCCAGACGTGCATACCGCCGGCAGAGGCCCGTGGCTACAGTCCTCACCAAATGTTACCCCAAGAAGGTACTCCGTTGTCTCAGCGCCAGCCTTTCCTTACACTGAGGTCAGTGGGAAGTCAAAGTGAAACCAGTGCTGCAAGTGCTTGGATGTCTTCACAGTAAACCACTTGCTTGGTTAAGGGTCTCGCCGAAGAATTCTCTTTGACAAGCGATGGAAAACCTTAGCCTCTGCACCCCGTGCCCTTCCAAGAGGTCCATGGGAACAAGTTGGTCTTGACTTCTCTGGTGTTGCCAGCCGCCAAGGTAGTGTAGCATCGGGCCTCCGGGCACGCAGACCTACCCTCCAGCGGCCGACACCACTAACTGGCAGCCCACAGCCCCAGGCCACCAGAGACAGCAGGCAGCACCACAACAGCTCCGCCGGGCCTCCAGGCTCCACAGTACGAGCGGGCACAGGCAGAGGGCTGCACAACGCCGGGTGCAGTTGGCAGCTGCGGTCAGGCAAGGATCCTCCAGCCGCCCGATCAGCAGCCGGACATCTCCAATGCAGCCCCCAGGGGAAGTGAGGTCGACAGACCAGTCTTCCCCTGGGGTGTTCTCGCGAGGCCAGGGACAGGCAGGCGAATTAGGCTAGGATAGGCTGGGGGGTGGGCTTAGGGGTTGGGAGCTAGGGAGGGTACTTAAGGGGACAGGGGAGGAAGTCCTTCCTCTTCCTGTCCCCGGTGCCGCAGGGTGAAGTTAGTCTGTAGGTTAGTGTGCTTGTGTGGTGTTGGGGCCTTTAGGCAGGTTTAGATTTTGGTGTTTGCAGGGGTTGTGTCAGGACGCCGCTGGTGCCCTGGTGCGGTCCTGCTAGGGGGAAAGCTAGGGGTTTTTGCTCGGCTGACTGCTGATTGCGGTCTTAGTGCCGGTGGGTGCGCTCAGGCCCCGTCCGTACATGCGTTTCGCATGAGTTGCGAGGTTGCCGAAGTGCACGCATCTCCCGGGCGGGAACAAGGGTGCTGAATCGCGGTGGTGGCTTGCATGGAAGAGCCGCCACCGGCCCGATCAGGTGCAGGCAGGAGGGGTAGAGGCAAGAAGCAACCGGAGGCGCTTCAACGTGGAGGACAGCGTCAGAGCCTCCCTGCGCGGTTGGTGGATGTGTCAGTGGGGGTGAGGGGAGGCCTGGAGATCACGGCGGGGGCTGCGCACCACCGGTCATGCATGTGGGCAGCCCAGCTCCCTCGGATTCGGAGGGGGACGGGCCGGATCAGGGGAGCAATGATGAGGCCATGAGGGAGGACAGTGAGTCTAGCGGGCAGGAGGGTGAGGCTGGCTCGGAGGTGTCTGCGGGGGAGGAGTTCACGCTCCTGCTGTCGGAGGGGGAGTCTGGGCCTGAGGAGGGGGGTGGCCCGTCAGGGGAGCAGCCGGTAGATTTGTCAAGTGGCAGGAAAGGGGTGGTGAGGGCGCCTGTCCCCAAGGGGAAGGGCCTGGCCAAAGCACTATACCAGCAGTCGGGAGGAGTTCACCCGAAGTGGGGCCGCACAGCCCCACCGCGGGGGACGGAGGGTACCAGGGAGCTCACCGGGCAGGACGCATGGTATGCCAGGTGGGCACACATGACTGAGGAGGAGACGGTCCGCGGCCAACGTCGCATAATTGAGGAATCTGAACAGGCATGGCGGCGTTTGTGCGCTGCCAGGGAGACGCAGGCTGGTGGGGTGCATGGGGGCAAAGGGGCCCCGGCACCTGCGCGTGGGGCAGGAACTGGTATAGGCCGTGGTGGGGGGACTTCCGGGTCACGGGGCGAGTGGGTCTGGGTAGAAGGGTCAGGGACTGCTCTGGCGGGGCAGAGACCTGGTGGCACTGGGGCCTACCCGGGCGCAGGCGGCTCGGGGGGGGGGGGGTTGGGAGCAAGCCAGATGTGAGTGCTGGCAGAGGCAAGGGTGGGCCGGCGGGGCGCAAAATGGCCTCCAAACGCCAGGACGAAGCAGCAGGGGGGTCCACGGCGGCCTGCCCTCCACCGAGGGAGCGCGCAGCTACAATGTTGGAGTGCGAGTTAAAAGAGTGGTGAGTGAGGTGCGGAGAGTGGCAGCAGTGGAAGTGGATGAGGAACGATTGGACTATGAGGATGAGGATGAGGTGTTGGAAGAAGGTGAGGTGCTTGACGATGAGAGTTGGGGGAAGGGCGGAGCGGCAACAGGCAGATTTGGTGTTTTCCAGGCGGCACAGGACGGAGATGATCGGATGGCCAAAGGGAGTCAGAAGCCGGCGGATGCCCGGAGGACGGAGCGGGGAGTTCCACCGACTTTGGCAGGTGAGGGCGCATGGTGGGATGCTTGGGACGAAGGTCCTAGAGGGGGGCGCAAGAAGGCCTGCCGGTCGGTGGGTGTGGGGGATGGCTCTGTACGGGATGGGGCGGCCCTTGGGGAGACGGGGCCCGTTCCAAAGGATGGTAAGAAGCAGGTCGTGATGGCCAGCGCGCAGACAGACGCGACGGAGGATCAGGGTGGGAAGGAGGACGGATCAGACAAGTTGAGGAAGAAGTTGCTTTACATGGGCTTGGCGATACCACTCGGGGCGCATTTGTCGGAAAAGACAAAGGCCAGGATTTGGAAGCATGAGTATGTGGATGTTTTCAAACTTTTACCTAGAGAGATTCAGGCGAAGGAGCGGTCTAAGGAGGAGGAGTGGGAGTTGACCAGGCGGCCGAGGGTACCCGTGACAATGAAAAATTGGACGTCGGCGTTTTTGATCTATGCCAGCATCTATTGCGAGAAGCATGCGGACAGGGGGATAGCGTTGTTTAAGTATATGGATGTGATACGGAAGGCTCAATTGCATTTTGGGGGTTTCTCCTGGTTGAGCTATGATGAGGAGTTTAGGGCCAGGATTAGTGTGAACCTGGACAAGCCATGGGGTTACATCGATCAGGAGCTTTGGGTGCAATGGATGTCTTCTACGCAGGCGACGGCATCTACACATACTGCGAGTGGTCTCCCGGTTGCGTATCGGCCGCTTCAGCCTTGTCCCGCCCAGTCTGGGGGGGGGGGGGGGGGGGGGTCAGGGAGTGTTAGGGGGGTCAGGAAGTCAGGGAACGTGGACGGGTGCAGCTGGACAGCAGTACAAGCCCGGGAACACTGGGGCCTGCTGGAACTTTAATAAAGGTTTCTGCACGCGACACCCATGTAAGTTTAAACACAAGTGTTCCAAGTGCGGGGAATGTCACCCGGTCACACAATGCCTTACGCTTGCCACACCTTCAGAACAGTGGAAAATTACTAAAGACAGGAGACAATTTGGGCTAAAGGGCCCCTACTCCGGTTAAGGTGGAGGCCATAGGTCCATGGCTCTCTAGGTACCCTGATAGAGAGGCCGCTTTGAAAATTCACTGGGGGTTTGTGGAAGGATTTCGGATTGGCTATCAGGGTCCCCGGGAGAGGTGTTGGGCGGAGAACCTGCGTTCGGCGATGGAGTTGCCAGAGGTGATGGCGAGCAAGTTGCGGAAGGAGGTGTTGGAGGGTAGGATTGGTGGCCCGTTTGACACATGGCCGATGTCAGACCTTATCATCTCACCACTGGGGGTAGTTCCCAAAAAGGAGCAGGGGGAGTTCAGACTGATGCACCATTTGTCGTGGCCAGAAGGGAGTTCGGTGAATTACTTCATCGCGGAGGAGGATTCCAGGGTGTTGTATGCGTCGGTGGATGATGCCGTTGGATTGGTGAGGGCTTGCGGGAGGGGGGCAGAGTTGGTCAAATGTGATATCAAGTCAGCCTTTTGCCTCCTCCCCATTCACCCGGCGGATTTTTCCTTGTTGGGCATGCAGTTCGAGGGGGCCATCTTTGTGGATATGGTGCTACCGATGGGTTGTGCGATTTCTTGTGCGCTTTTTGAGACCTTCAGTTCCTTTTTAGAGTGGGCCTTCGTGGAGAGGAGCGCGCACCGGCTGGTGTCGCACTACCTGGATGATTTCGGGAGCGTGTGGTGTGGCTCTGGGACAGTTCCACTTGTTGGCGCAAGAGTTTGGGGCTCCATTAGCACCGGAGAAGACAGCGGGACCTAGTTGTTGTTTGACGTTTTTGGGCATTGAGTTGGATTCGGTGGCTTGGCAGGCGCGGCTGCCGGCGCAGAAGGTGGCAGAAATGCAGGCTGTTTTGACGCAGGTGATCGGTGTCCACAAGATTGATTTGAGGTCTGTGCAGCGCCTTCTCGGTTTGCTGAATTTTGCATGCCGGGTGGTGAGGGCAGGGAGAACATTCTGTAGGCGCCTCGGCATGGCCATGTCGGGGGCGTTGCTCCCTCACCACAGGGTAAGGGTCACGATGGGAGTCCGGTCGGACTTGCGTGTGTGGCTGATGTTCCTGGAAGAATTCAATGGAGTGTCCCTGGATTTTGAGCATGACAAGATGGTCTGGCAGGTGCAGCTTTACTCTGACGCGCCGGGTGCAGCAGGTTTCGGAGTTTTCTGGGACGGGCATTGGTGTGCATAGCAGTGGCCGTCTCATTGGCTGCGACAGGGCACGAGCATTGCTTTTCTTGAGTTCTTCCCCTTGTTGGTGGCGTTGTTGGTGTGGGGCCGGAGTTCAGGAACCGGTCGGTTTTGTTCCATGTTGACAACATGACGGTGGTGGACCTGGTGAACAATCAAAAAGGGAAGGACCTGCGAGTGCTGCGCCTGCTGTGAAGTTTCATGCTGCTCTGCTTGTGTTTTAATGTGCTTTTCCGCGCGCAACATGTGCCTGGGGCGAGTAATGAAATTGTGGATGCGTTATCTTGTTCGCAGTGGCAGCGTTTCAGGAGGCTGGCGCCGGGAGCGGAGGCTTGCAAGACCAAGGTGCCGGAGGGTATCTGGGCCTAGGGGGAGTGAGAGTGGTGGGTTTGGTCGAGAAATCTATAGCTGAATCCACGAGACGATCGTACAGGTTGGCATGGTCTGAGTTTGGTACCTTTTTGGGTTAGAGCAAGGCTGCGTGGGGGATGCCCCAGAGTGACTGTAAACGGGGGGTGGTGCGTTTTGTTCTGGATTGCATGGACAGAGGATTGTCGCAGACTACGATAGCTGGCAAGCTGGCTGGCATCTCGTTTTACAGCATGGTTTACTTGGGTTTTGATCCGGCCAGGGCGGATTTGTTGAGTCGACTGTTGAAAGGTTGGGGTCGCATGAGGTCAGAAGGGGTGGGAGCGAGTTGCCATGTGAGGGGATCACGTTTGAGTTGTTTTTTGGGACGAGTGCAGTAGTCGGATGGTGAGATTTTCGTGCAAGCTTCTTTGAGGCGCTTGACATCCTTTCAGTTGTTGGCTGTGTTGCGAATGGCGTTGCGGAGGATTGGCAGGGATCCAGAGCATTTTGCCACTCACTCGTTTCGGATTGGTGTGGCTACGGCGGCGGCCGGTGTGGGTTGGTCATGGGAGGAGATTCTTAGTATTGGACTCCGGAGGTCACGCTGCTGAGAACGCTATGTGCGTAAATGATGGGGGTCAGAGTAAGGGTAGAAGGGGGGGCTGCTGCGGTTGTGTTGCAAATCTGTACTTTGCTGTGGTGTTAATCTCTTTCTCTTCATAGGTTGCGTTCGGGGGCCAGGGGCCAAGACGGTTACCTGGATTGTTGGACACTCCTTTATACACTGGGCCTCAAAATATGCGGACAGGCAGGTGTACGGTCGTAGCCTGGGCCTGCGGAGCAGTCATCACGAGTTCCATTGGTGGGGTAAGAGCGGGATGCAATGGGGCGATCTGTTGCCTTGGCTGACGAAGAAGGTGTCTCAGCTGGGTTGCCCGGACATGTTGGTTATCCACCTGAGAGAAAATGACTTGGTTAAACTATCAGGAGTATCCTTGTTACATTTGATGCAGAGGGATCTGGAGGCAATGAGGAGCAATCTGGCTGGCGCCTGTATTGTTTGGACAGAGTTTGTACCACGAAGAATCTGGAGGGGGGCACTTAAGCCTGCAGCCATTGAAAGGGCGAGGCGGAAATTGAATAGGGCGATGAGACTTTTTTGTGATGCTCATGGAATCAAAGTACTGGCGTATGTGGGGCTCCGGCTTGAGAAGCCCCTTCTCTTCCGCGACGACGGGGTGCACCTTTCGCACATGGGAAATGCTTACTATCAATGGAAATGCAGGATACCATCAGCCTGTTGTGGAACAAATCTATCTGGTGTAGGCGAGATTGAGTGTGAAAGGTGCACGATTGGTGGGTCAGGTAACCGCCCTCCGGTGGTTCCCTGGGTGGCAGGACTTGGGAGGGGTGGGGAGTCCATGACGGGCAGAATCACCCTCTTGGGGAGGGGGTTACAGGGGCAGGATGGGGGGTGTGGTAGACGGAGGTGAGATGGCGGGAGATGCTGGAGGAGTATGAAGGTGAAAGGGGAAAGTGAATGGTATGCATGAAGAGGTCGTGGTGTGAATTGGAGTGAGTAGTGGAGTATGTGAATGGATGATGTTTGGAGGTCAGGATGTTGGGGGATTATTAACTGTTATTGAGGTTATGTTGAAAATTGGTTGTCATACCTGTCCTAATAAATGGCCTTTTACACTAAGTCAAGTGTGGAGTGGTTATTGCGCGATGCAGCCCCCAGGGGAAGTGAGGTTGACAGACCAGTCTTCCCCTGGGGTGTTCGCGCGAGGCCAGGGACAGGCAGGCGAGGTAGGCTAGGATATGCTGGTGGGCGGGCTTAGGGGTGGGGAGCTAGGGAGGGTACTTAAGGGGACAGGGGAGGAAGTCCTTCCTCTTCCTGTCCCCGGTGCCGCAGGGTGAAGTTAGTTTGTCCGCCCTCCCATCCTACAGAGTTTTGGGAGTGGGGCATGGGCTACTTGTTGGTTTGCTAAAAGCTGTTCGGCGTGCCAGTTTAGGACGGGTTGACACAGGGAGGGTGCATGCAGGACTTGGGAGGGGTGGGGAGTCCATGACGGGCAGAATCACCCTTAAGGGGAGGGGGTTACAGGGGCAGGATGGGGGGTGTGGTAGACGGAGGTGAGATGGCGGGCGATGCTGAAGGAGTATGAAGGTTAAAGGGGAAAGTGAATGGTATGTATGAAGAGGTCGTGGTGTGAATTGGAGTGAGTAGTGAAGTATGTGAATGGATGATGTTTGGAGGTCAGGATGTTGGGGGGATTGTTAACTGTTATTGAGGTTATGTTGAAATTTGGTTGTCATACCTGTCCTAATAAATGGCCTTTTACTCTAAGTCAAGCGTGGAGCGGTTATTGCGCGAACTCCGATCAACAGCCAGACATCTCCAATCTCCACCGCCCGAGGTGGCGGTCGAAGGGTCAGCCGCGCCACAGGACACCAGGGAGTGGCAGCAGGAGTCCCCGGCGGACTGAGGCTGAGGGGGCAGCCCAGCATCCATCACGGCAGACACAGGATCGGCGGGCTAGGCCGGGCCCCCACAGCAGCCTGCTCCAGAACACCAGAACTGGAGGAATGCACAGGCAGCGCTCCGGAGCTCGCATCTCACCTCCGGACCCCTCCGATCTCGGGGCAGGGGGCCCCTCAGAATGTTCAGGGGACTCAGACCGGGGGACGATGGGCGGATCACAGGCGGATGGCGGAGGAGACCGGGGGCACACTCAGGGTGCGTCCACCATCTTGGCTTGCCAAGCCACCCCAATTCCTGCACAGATTTTTACACAGTCTTTTCCTCAATATAAGGAAATGGAAACAAGAGCATGTGATTGATACTCTTAATAAATGAAACGAAATTATGAACAGGTAGCAGGAATCGAAATTATGAACAGGTAGCAGGATCTTCTCATGAGAAAGAATGTGAGAAGTCCTTGAAGACTAGATACGGAAGACACAAACAAACGCTGACTCCACTAGTTTCTAAAATTCACACTTCGTGGTGCCAATCCTCAGAACAAGGCTGCGATTACTACAAAGGGCATTAAATGTGCAATTGTACAACACTAAACAAAATTGATTAGGAGTACTGGAAATGCATGAATCTTAATAGACATACTAAGATTAATGTGATCTAAAGGTTAATGTATGAACAACATTACAGTTTAGTAATTAAATATATCAGCCCATGTTAAGGCTTGGAAATAAGTAATTCTACTTTCTCTTCACCCACTTTTTTGTTGGTAGCAAAAACCCCTAACAATAATTCAATTGCATACATATTGTATGATATAAGTCTTAACATCCTCATCAACACTATGTTTATGACACTTATGTAGCAAACGGATAGTTGAGGAAAGAGCTTTTATTAGCACAATTGTGTTGTATGATGCTCATCATAATTTTTTATGAAAACATATAGAGGAAACACGCTCAGAAATACAGCAATTACTGTTTCAAAGATTTTCATCCCTCAATTCCCGGATATCCCTGACAGACAAGACCAGATGTCACATAAACTGAAATCTAATCCATTCTGAATCTCAAGTAGTTTTTCTTAACACCATCTTTAATGTTGTTTATTTGGTCATGCATGCTAAGTGAGGTGATTGGGAGGTATGTAAGGCACTCGGGCCAGATGTAGGTGGGCAAATAGCGGTCAGTAACGGCCGTTACCGACCGGTATTTGGAGTTTTAGATGTAGGGGGTCTTAAAAATTACTTATTCGGTAAATTTACCGAATGTGTAAATTTACTGATTCTGTAAATTACCGATTCGGTAAATTTACCGAATCAGTAAATTTGAGATGTAGGTGGCACTAAAAACAGTCTTGTTATGTTGGGTATGCTGGCCCAACGAACCGTGCACTGTCCACTTGGTGCTATGCACTTAAACTTTTTGTATCTCTTCAACAAATAATAAACCTCACGTTCTCTCAGTTACTTCTATTTATTTCGATTCTTTTATATCTTTTTCTGTTGTGTATATTACCACATTGTATTTCATTTCAATAAATTATATTTCATTCACAGTCACAATAACATTACATTTCATGTTAAACTTTACAATGCCATATACAATGCAATTTTTAGAAAGTGCCCAATGCATTTCGGCACTGCCAGGGTGCCTTCATCAGGGGAGAATCTGCTTGTGTTTTGCGCTATTCTTAAATCCACAAATCTTGTAAATTCAAACTCCCTGTTGTTTTAATTCTGCACCGTGACGTTCTGTTATACCCGACTGTTCGGTATTCTCTAGTCCCCAAAATATCCACTCTGTCTCTTAATAACAAGCATTCCACCTAAAAACAGTGCCACAGGGCCTTAAGGATTCGTTATTTACCACCAACTACTAGTTGGTGGTAAATAATGAATACCTGTTTATATGCAAATCTGTGCATGTACACCCTAAGGGCATGTATGTGTGCCACATGGCACACAAGCCTGAATCAGGGGTGCAACAGGGTGTCAAAGTGACACCCTGCCACCCTTGACTATTCGGTAATTTTACCGAATCGGTATTTACCGATTCGGTTATTGCCATTGATTCCTATGGGCCTCAAGGCCCATAGGAATCAATGGCAATTACCGAATCGGTAAATACCGATTCGGTAATTACCGAATCTTAACAATTTGGTAATTGTTACCGAATGTTTACCTACATGGCATTTACCGATTTGTAAATACCGAATCTGTAAAATTCGGTATTTACGAATCGGTAAATGCCATTTACCTGCATCTGGCCTCAGTCCCTACTATAGCACAGACACAACCCTTGGATGCCAGAAGGTAATCTAAAGCCATTCTATTCTGTAGGAGCATGGCTTTATGAGTTTCTAGCTGATCAGTAACCAATCTGAAAGCAATGGTGATTGCAGTCACTGATTCTTCTAATATTACATTATGGTGTCCGGTATCTCAAATAGCCTGCTCTACCCCTTGCACGGTAAAGAGAATAGACAAGAATCTGTTTGTTTTAGAGACGTCATGGTGGCCCCACTTTCTCTGTAGAGGGTGACTGGCAGAATGCCCGACAACAAAGGACAAGAGAGCCATATTAACAGATTTGAACCCACTTTTGGCGCTGCCAGGGGTAGACTGTAGTTCCACAGATGAAGTGAGCATTTTTCGATGTTTGTGAAACACCATGCCAGTCGGAAGCCAATATTCATATGGGAAACAGTGTCACGCTCGCTTTGGCCGAAAGATGCTCACAAGCCATCGCCTGTTCTGACACAGCAAGATGAGTAACATCGGGTCGATAATGGCCAAGGATGAAAGTTATACTTTTCAAATTCTTGGAACGACTGAGAGAAGATGCTGGCACATTCTGGAAGGCTGTGCACATGTTAGAACAAAACGAGTCATGCTTAATTTTTATCAGTGGCCACTCTGATCAAAGGCACATTACCCCCACATCAACAGGCATGTGAATGCTGATTTAGCAAGAAAAAAAATGTCTGTATATCTCCAGCAACAGCATATAGGAACTACACATAGAAGGAGCTGTGGCTCCATACAAGGACACGTTTAGTACAATTAGGCTTTTTGATAACTTCCTATTCCAGAGTGATGATGTATCCCAATAATATCCAGATGCTCAAGGCAGCAGCAAAAACAGCAGGCTAGAGCCAGAGAGGGATCCAGTATCCTGGATGAGGCCATTTACATTGGTTGGAGGTGATAATGATGTGGGGTAATGGATGTAACATTGTGCGGCTGTGGATAAGCGGACGAAGAAGGTGGACACTGGTGACTTGGCCGACCGGCGGAAGGCAAAGCAACAACAGGAACAGTTCAGACAAAGGCTCCCAGGCCAGAGCTGGACTCCGGTCCAGAAGCAGATGCTGTTGGGCTGCAGTCTCTGTATGCTGCAGCAGGTTTGCACTGGGAGGAGTGGATCCACTTCACCAGACCACAAAACTTAACAGCTGTGCTAGTGATGAGGAGGATCTGGTAGGGGTAACACCAGCAGAAATGTCTTCCTCTGATGCACTAAAACATGAATCTAGACCCCAGGCTGGAGGGAGTGGTAGGCTTTGGTTGGACACTCAGTTAAGGCACTTGGACCTGAGAACGTAAAGTTTAGAGACGACATATACATTTTCTGCAATACTGTAAATCGTCATCATTCAGTTGTTAAGTCTAACTTAGTAGTAGAGATTGGATATTTGAAGTAACATCAGAGGTCGCCCATCATGATTTCATAAGTGATCATCTTAGTTTTCAGAGTCCATATGCCTCTGATGGACCACAGGGACAGAGGTAGGGCATTGGGCTGTTTGAGTTGTGTTTCTGATAAACAAATCTTTTCGATCTTATTCTTGAGGCTACCATCATTCCTCTCTAATTACTTACTGACTCAGGGAGATATATGCACTGGAAATGCTGATGTACTATTGTGTTATTGATTGTCTATGGTCTTTGGATATGGTAAGGTTGGAATCCCTGTGAGGTACGTTGCTGGGAGTTATGAGGTTTGTTAGTAACTGCCTGATACCGGGAGCTGAGGGCTGGAGCTGGGAAGCTGAGGGTGTTTGTTGTGCTATCTGTAATAAAGGATTATCTTCATCTACATCTGCTGTCCACATGTCCTGCCACCGCTCAGAGGAACCCATCACATTTTGGCGACGATTGGGGTATTTCAGACAGCAGCGTCAAAGGCACTGCCCTCGATCAGCATCGCGGTGAGAGGAAACTACTCTGCTTCGATTATAAGCTGTGCATGAGAGGTTGATATTCAACAACATCATAGGTAAAGACTTTTATTTATTTTGGTTGTGCCTCCGCTTTAGCCCCATTCACTTCTACGCACTTCAGCATGCTCGGGCCTGTCACACGCTAATTCAAATTTGCATTGGAACTCAGCCAGCTTGGGCTGCCTTCATTATTCATCCTCTCTGACTGCTTGCAGCCTCATGCCTGCTTCGTTCACTGCTCGAGCCTCTGCACTAGTTTCCTCGAATTAATAAACGCCTACGCTTTCCTGAATTAATGCTCACCTGCCTGTTCTCAGCGCACTGTCCGCGTTGCTCCTCCTGTCAGCTTTGGGCACCCAAAGTGTCCGCCTCCCTCCTTATCGCTCCGAAGCCTCCAAGATCATCTGCGGCGTACCCCAAGGATCATCCCTCAGCCCGACATTGTTCAACGTCTACATGGTACCTCTCGCCCACGTCGGCCGACTGCATGACCTCAACATCATCTCTTATGCCGACGACACCCAGCTGATCCTCACCCTCACCAATGACCCCCTCACCGCCAAAACCAACCTCCACGAAGGAATGAAGGCCGTCGCCTAGTGGATGAAGAACAGCCGTCTGAAGCTGAACTCACACAAGACGGAGGTCCTCATCCTCGGCTCCACCCCCTCAGCCTGGGACGACTCCTGGTGGCCAACCTCACTGGCAGCAGCACCGACACCCACCGACCACACACGCAACCTGGGGTTTATCCTCAACTTGAGACTCTCCATGACCAAGCAAGTCAATGCCGTCTCATCCTCCTGCTTCAATACCCTCTGCATGCTCCACAAGATCTACAGGTGGATCCCCACTGAAACAAGAAGAACGGTCACCCAGACCCTCATCAGCAGCAGGCTGGACTACGGAAATGCCCTCTACGCAGGCGCCTCGGCCAAACTCCTGAAACAACTATAACGCATACAGACTGACTCTGCACGCCTGATCCTCGACATCCCTCACCACAGCCACATCACACCCCACCTGTGAGACCTACACTGGCTTCCCGTCAACAAAAGGGTCACCTTCAAGCTCCTCACCCACACACACAAGGCACTCCACAACACCAGACCGGCATACTTCAACAGACGACTCACCTTCTACACCCCGTACCGCCAGCTCCGCTCCGCCGACCTCGCCCTCGCCACCGTCCCCCGCATCCGATTAGCGACCACCGGCGGCAGGTCGTTCTCCCACCTCGCCGCCAAGACCTGGAACACCCTCCCCATCTTCCTACGGCAGACCCAGGGCCTACTACCCTTCAGGAGGCTACTCAAGACCTGGCTATTCGAGCAGTAGCAGCACCCCTCCCCCCCAGAGCCTTAAGACCCTCACGGGTGAGTAGTGAGCTTTACAAATGTTCTGATTGAATGATTGATTGAGGAAATATATACATATTCATTTTTGTAAAAGACTGGGCATTGTACAATCAACAGCATGCAAAATGTAACCTGCCCTACACATTTCTTACCAGAACCTGGTGTTCTAAAAACAAAATGGAAGCAATGGATTAAAGAGTTTGCAAGCTATATTATAGCAATGGATGGGTCCAAATTTGATCCAGTTAGCAAGTTGTCACTCTTGTATAATTGTTTGGGGTCAGAAGGGCAATGTATTTTCGGCCATCTTCCGGTTGTTAATCAACCTGATGAAACGGAATGGAATGTTTACAAGAAAGCAGTATGCAGATTAAATACCACTTCATGGATGATACAAGTGTAATAGTTGAAAGATGCAGGTTTTACACAAGAAGTCAGCACCAATATGAATCTATTGACACTTTCTTAGCAGAATTAAGAGTATTAATTGCCACACGTGAGTTTGATGGTAATATTGATTCATATTTGAGAGATCAGTTAGTAGTGAATTGTTGTAATAAAAAAACTCAAGAAAGTCTGCTATGTTGCAGAAATCCTATGTTAAACGAGACGTTAGAAATTGCCAGAGGCATTGAAAGATCAGTCTTAGCTTCAAGGGAACTGAATAAGTCTAAAACTTAATCTGAGGTGGAACCCGTCGACACAGTATGCACTAAACCTAAAGTCATTCCTCATAAGTCTACGGAGAACAAAAAGCTAATTTTCTGTTTTAAATGTGGATCGAGTACGCATTTAGCTAACGCAAAAAATTGTCCAGCGATAGGCAGTCCTTGCATGAAATGGAAGAAGATTGGGCATTTTGCGCACATGTGCAAAAATACTCAAAGAGTCAGCACCCTTGAACAATTGGATGAACTTTCAGATCCCAGCATATGTGCCATTAAAAGCTTCAACAAAATTGCCCTTTCTATAGAATCTGACGTAGGCGATGGGGATCCACTTTGCAAAGTGACGATTGGTAACGTGGAGGTTCAAGTAACAGTGGACTCGGCTCACCCATCACATTTGTTACAGATGAGTTATATTATAAAGAATGGAACTCTGTACAACTATCTCCACTGGATATTCGCACAATTGCATTTGGAGGACACAATATAGACATGATGGGTTACTTCTCTGAGAATTTTAAATTCAAAGATAGTTCAATATTTACTAAAGTGTATGTGGCAAAGAAAGGTTACAACATTCTAGGATGGAAAGATCAAGGGAAATTTGGAATGGTTCTAAGACCAGGCAAATCATGTCATATATCCTTAGTGGATCTCCCTGAATTAAATACTTCTCTTCAACAGTTACTGCTTAAGCACCATGCCCTATTTGAAGATAGACTTGGTCCGGTACAAGGGTTTGAACATAAAATCATCATTAAAAAAGACGCTGTGCCAGTCATCCACAAAGTTAGAAATGCTCTCCTATGCACCCGAGAACAATTAAAACAGCATTTAGAGAAATTGTGTGCTGACAAAGTTATAGAATCTATGGACTCTTCGCACTGAATTTCACCCATTATCGTAGCGAAGGAAAAGGGTTTGAATGATCAGACTTTGCATTGACTTAAGGTCACTGAACAGGAACATTCTAGTTGATTGCTTCCCTTTACCAAAGATTCATGAGATGCTGGCTTAACTGGTGGTTGCAAGGTCTTTTCTTGCATAGACTTGAAGGCGGCCTATCGTCAAGTAGAGCTGGCAGAGGATTCTCGTTAATTGACCTCCTTCAACACTCCCTTTGGAGCTTTAACATTTTTAAGGATGCTTTTCGGCCTGTCCTCGGCGGCTTCCGTCTTTCAGAAACTGATGTTCAGACTGTTTGGGGAATGCAAGAATGTCCTAGCATATCAGGATGACATTCTGATCTTTTCTAAAGGCACTGAAGAGCATTTGTGTGCATTGAGTGATGTGTTGGGAACTTTAGAGAAACACTGGTTTACAGTTAGAAATGAAAAATGCAAATTTCTTGTCAATAATATTGATTATTTAGGTCATCACATTTCTGAAGCGTGTAGTAAGCCCAAAACTGACCTTGTCAAGGCAATCATTGACAGCCCCAAACCTGAGAACAAAGATCAATTGTATTCCTTTCCCGGGCTTTGTGAATATTATTCACAGTGTATAGATAATTTTGCTTTTCAAACAGAGCCCCTTAGGAAGTTACTTAGGAAGGGAGAACAATTTGTGTGGGAAGAAACTGAGTCATAAGCATTCAGAAATCTGAAGAATCTTACCCTGAAGGCACCAGCTTCCCTGTATGTAGGGATAATGTGCAAACTATTGTGACAGTGGATGCTAGTGGGGTTGGCCTGGGTGCGGTTCTCACACAGATGGTGGAAGGCAAGGAACAAACTGTTGGTTTTGCGTCTAGGTCCCTTTCTTCGATGGAGTGTAAATACAGTACAATTGAAAGGGAAGCTTTGGCTTGCATTTGGGCAGCCAAATATTTTGAAACCTTTTTATGGGGAAGGAAATGTGTACTGGTGCCAGATCACAAGTCTCTTGTTTATTTACTGTCAAAGAAGAAAGATCATGACATGGTCAGTCCGAGATTAGTGAGGCTGTTATCCAGGATATTTGGATTTAATTTTGCCATCAAGCACATCCCTGGAAGGAAAAACACTAGTGCTGATTTCCTGTCCAGATGTCCCATGGAGGAGCTGCAAGGGAACCAGCATCAGGATCATGTAGAATATGTTGTTGGAATAGTTGATGGGTTAGTAGTCCTGGAGGAAGCTGTAAGTAAGTCTGAATGGATGCTGTGTTCCAAAAATGATGAACTGCAAGAATTGATTAAGGGTTTCATTGTCAAAGGTTGGCCTGATGAAAGCAACCTATGCAATGGTTTGCAGCCATATCACAAGGTGAAAGGTGTCTCAAGATGGCATTGAAGACAATGCCATCTTGAGACAAAATTCACTGGTTCCCCCAGTGAAATTTAGAGTAAGACTGATTTGTTTTGCTCATCAGTGTCATCTTGGTATGACTGGCACGGAGAAATGGTTGCGACAATATTATTGGTGGCCAGGAATGGATGTGGATGTTGAGACATTTGTGGGACCGTGTGCAAATTGTTTTAAATGCAGATAAAATAGTAAATGCACGCAACACTCTGCTGCACCCAGTCAATTTTCCTAATGGTCCTTGGGAAAAACTGGGAATAGACTTCATAGGTCCGATGTACAATCTTGAAGAGAGAGATAGAATGAGAACAAAACCTCCCCTAGAAAACACATTCAGTACATAGGTAATATATCCATTAGATTGTATATAACATCATTGTCCCCCAACAATTTTTTTTAAAGAAAAAAATATTTCTCATTTATTATTTGGTTTTTCTAAAATATATATATTTATTTACTCTTTAAATATATACAGTACACATAAACATATTATAAGCACAACCGCCCCCAATCAACCTGACACAACCAATCATCCTCACATGCATCCAAACAACCATACACAATACCATAATAATACAAAAACGTATTTACAAAACAGAACACAGAAAAAAGTACACAAAATACAGTGAATATAAACAGCAAGAAACAGAGGAAAAAGCGCCAACGTGCGTTTCGGAAATGACAACAGTCCGGAGTTCCTTCGTCAAGGCACAAAGAATACAATTCTTCAAGAGAGTTGCTTTCTTCAACATTCGAATGGTAGACCAACAGTATTCAAAACAAAAACAGGGGGCTTAATCTTGAGATATGCTTCAATACATACAAGTATACTCTCTAATACACATAGGTCTATTGTCTGTGGGAACAACGAAAAGAAAAAAGAATAATTACAAAATAAATAGTATACTACAACCATACAAATTAGGGCTGCTGGAAGATCCTTCACCTAGTACAGTAAGGATGTAGACTCCACGGTGTTTGAGCAAGAAAAAGTGCCAAAGGGAAAAGCAGTACTCAAATGTCATGAAAGACCAACAAAGATAAAGAAAAGAATACAGTCATTAAACCCCATCCCTGAGGAAGGGAAAGTGATTGTCTTTGATGCATCAGAAAGATCACAAAGCGCACCCAATTCAAACCTACCCGGATGTCCTGGAGGAACAGTAAGTCTAAGGCAAAGATCCCGGTTCCGGGGATGGTAAGCCACACAGTTTCCTGGGGCTAAAGAGCCTAATATGAAGAGAAGATGCAATTCAATGTAAGGGTATGCGCAATACATATCCTGGCCATAATTAGCTCAATCGCTACAGTCCTATTTATACTGCATAATCCGGAACTCGGAGGCGTCCGAGCACACGGAGGAGCAGCCTATCACGGATCCGGTGAAGAACAGGAAGACATCCCAAGCTGTGGTCATATAGAGCACTCTTAAGTACAATGTTAATCATGAAATCTAGATATATGCACACCAACTTAGACTACTGGGGATCTAGTTAGAGCTGGGCGACTTACAGACATGCAAGGGGGCCCGCAGGGATGACCCCCAGAGAGTAAAATTTACCCTCAAGGCGTATATGATGGAAAAGCAAGTAATAACCAAGTCCCGGCTCTGGAGCGCGAAGAACATAATGCCCTTCTAAGATGAGGGAGAGCCACTATTCATAAATACTGTACAAATACAAAACAAAAAAAGGGGACTGACGTCATCTGACTAGCAGTCAACATACTAGGTCAAATAAGAGATGATACAGATAAAAATAACATACCTAGAAAGAAGTACTACTGATTTCAACGATGCGAAACATGTACAATTTTAACATGGAAACTAAGTATGCTTTAGTAATAGTTGATTACTACTGAAAACGGGTTGAATGCACATTTTTGAGTGAACCTACCACCGCTGCTGTAGTTGATCTGTTAAGGGATTTATTTTGCAGGGAAGGAGATCCCAAAATGTTGGTTTAAGACAATGGTGTACAATACTTTTCCTCCAACCCCTCCCATGAGATAAGTTAGAGATATAACTAAGGGAGGCCCTATCATGTGTTACATTTCCTTTCCCCCCTCCCTCCATGGGGTGAGCTGTGGCCACAAGGCTGTGAGACCCTCTTCCTTGCTACCTGTCTGTATATGAATGAGGGGAAATTTCAATGATGCTTGAAAAATCTAAACTTAGTGAAGAGCCCCCACAACACAACTGCCTGAAGTCCCTGCCCAGGGATCACTTATTTTCAATGTATGGTCACTGCATGCCCCTTTTGTCTCAGCTACAAGAAGCTTTGATGGTAGAGTTGTAAAAGCAGGGCACATGAGTAGGTCCCCATGTTTCTAGTCCTTCATTTATATAAATAATTTTAGCAAGTAACTGACAGCCCCATGTAGTAAGGCTGAGTTGCAATTAGAGGAGGACACTCAGGCAAATTAACAGGGAGGCACAACCAGGACAAATATCTTTATTTATCCTTGTTTTTAGGTCTCGCCTGTCAATGTGCTTGCGCATTGAGCTTGTGAGAATATAGGGGCTTAACGAGAGCTTAACCATCGGGCGATTTCATGCTGTGCCCGTAAAAAGCAAGTGCATTGACCTAAAAAGCGCGTGCACATCAAAGCCAGCCATCTGTTCCCCAGCTTGGTGCCTCCAGCAGCTCTTCAAAGGTATCCGCTCCGCCCCCTGCTGCATCAAAGGCTTTCATTTCGCGGTTTTTTTTCTGCCCCTGTTGTGCCGCTTGACTTGTCTAGCATAAGTAAGTCATACCTTGACCTTACTTTTTCACCCCCGATTATAAGTGTATAAAGCCTTTCCTGCAGAGCGTTTACATTTTATTTTTTTCTGCGCCCGCCAGCCACTCTCCATGTACCTTAGCGAGAATTAGCTCACCAGCTCTAGCCCTAGCCCTTTGGCTTACAAGCTTATGGCCACGCTCATATACGCTCATACCCTTAGACTTCGGCCAGTTTCTGCTGTTGTATGTCGCTTCTAAGGTCGCTACCTGACTCCAGTCCCCGTTTCTCTTGCGCCTCTTCTCCTCCCATCTTTCTTCTGACAATCGCCTACCTTTCTCTTTATTTTTCTAGATGCATTTACCTCATCTAATGGACCTTGGTAAGCCACACATGTTTACTTTATCTTATGTTTGGCTGACCCACAGTATCACCCAATAATGGCACTTTCCGTTTGTTCGCGTCCACGTTTTTTAATTTCATTTTGCAGTCGCTTTTTTTTCTGCCCCTGTTGTGCCACCCGACTTGTTATGCATGGAGAGATTAAGTGATTTGCCCAGATTCACAGGATCTTGACCCTCCCGCCGAGACTCAAACTCTGTTCCCCAGCTTCAAAAGCGACAGCTCTAGCCATTATGCCACATCCTGTCTTGGCGGCCGTGTCTCGCATTTCCCCTCTCTCTACCCACAGCAATGCCGAGAGCATGTTATGCTAGCACATTCTCGCCTTCATTCTCTGCCACACGTGATTGGTGTCTGTTGGCTGTACTCCATGTGAGCTAAATATGGACCGACCTGTACATATGTAGGAAGCGAGTTTGACCAGGTTGTTTGCGATTTGGAATTGTTATACACTTTTAGACTTATTTTTGACTATATAGTTAAAATGTTGTGTGGCACAAACGCTCGCTCATATTATCTTGCACTGCATACAGTATCATATGTAATTTCAGTTTTTCCACCGAGCTAAAATAATGTTTCCAACACTTGTTTTTTGCTGTACTGGAAAATGTTTTCCCTGTTCATTTCATGCTGGTGTGGTGCAGCCTCCCCGTGTAATAAAGCCTGCGAAACCCTTTCTCACTTGCTGGTCCTAACAACTCATTCCTTGGCGGCCCTGGGAGCTTCGAGTCATGATACAGTTATGTGAGCTCTGATGGACCTTTGCCAACTGTTCATCTGCTATACTTTGACTGTGGGTAATTATTTCTGTCCTCTGGCACGACGCTGCAAACCCTTCAGTTGTCCAACACAGGATATTGTTTAATGTTTATAAACATTGGAACTGCACCGCCTATGATCATGATACCATTTTAATAGCGAATATTTTTTAAATAACTAAAGACGGCAGACACCACATTAAGCTCAGGTGCTGGACGCGTTTTTTCAGCATGACCACAACATCACTCAGCACCACCACATTAGTACTCAGCACCACCACATTATCACTCAGCACCACCACATCACCACTCAGCACCACCACATCATCACTCAGCACCACCACAGCATCACTCAGCACCACCACAGCACCACTCAGCACCACCACAGCATCATTCAGCACCACAACAGCACCACTCAGCACCACCACAACACCACTCAGCGCCACCACAGAACCACCACAGCACCACTCAGCACCACCACAGCATCACTCAGCAACACCACAGCATCACTCGGCACCACCCCAGCATCACTCAGCTTCACTCACCATCACCACATCATCACTCAGCATCAATCACCACATCATCACTCAGCGCTACCCCAGCATCACTCAGCACCACCACATTAACAGCGCCACCACAGAACCACCACAGTACCACCACAGCACCACTCAGCACCACCACAGCATCACTCAGCACCACCCCAGCATCACTCAGCACCACTCACCATCACCACATCATCACTCAGCACCACCACAGCACCACTCAGCATCTCCACATCATCACTCAGCGCTACCCCAGCATCACCCAGCACCACCACATTATCACTCAGCGCCACCCCAGCATCACTCAGTGCCACCCCAGCATCACTCAGCACCACCACAGCATCACTCAGCGCAACCACAGTATCACTGGTTCAAATATGTTCTTTCAATGTTTCAAGCTGTTTTCAAGCTTTCAAGCTTTATTACAAATTACAAAATTTTAATATTTCACTTCTGTTCTTGGATTTTCGTCACAATAAAAAACACTGAACATAATCTTCACAAAAGTTATTTACAAAAGTTTAAGCTATTGCCATTACATATTAAATACATTATTTAAGTATTAATTAAAAAATAAAACTAAAAGCCATTGTTATTTCTAATATCAATACATCTAAGTCACGTAAATACAAAACATGTTGCATTACAAATGCTATAGGTGTCACATTTGCGAAAGTTATAACTATTGGCATTGTAAATGACAAAGCTATTAATTTAGCTATTTTAAAAAACAACACATAAATTTAAAAAAATGTCATTTATAAAACCAATAGCTCAAATTTTCCTAATGCGAGACCTATTGCATTTCCAATGCTTGTTCCATTTTCCTTTTTCTATGTGTGCTGCTTTCTGCCCATGGGATGATTTTTGACTCTATACCGACGTTTGGTCACTTTTCCACCTCCCCATTGGCCGTCTCCTTAGGCTTATATATTAGTTCATAAGATAGTCTATACTACAGACAGTAGGTCTAAGGGGTACGAGTACAGGATTGTACTGGATACATGGAATAAGATGCTCAAATGAGCTCAGCAAAGAGGAACAAAAAAAAAAGGGGGAAAAGGGTAATCATCAATCAATCAAAAAAAAAAAGGGGGAAGCACTAATAAAAAAAAAAAAATATATATATATATATATATATATATATATATATATATATATAAAACCTAAATATGAACTCTGTTGCAGTTTCCTAAGTGGAGATAGCAAGTATCAAATTTAATATTTTATCCCACTCCTTATCTATGGAGCAGCTACCCCTCCTACAGTGAAATTAGTT
This sequence comes from Lissotriton vulgaris, assembly GCF_964263255.1. NCBI lineage: Eukaryota > Metazoa > Chordata > Amphibia > Caudata > Salamandridae > Lissotriton > Lissotriton vulgaris. The sequence continues at coordinate 943,673,602 of NC_141687.1, read as the reverse complement.
CTGAGGGCTTTTCCACTGTAAACCTTTACATGTCCTACGTTAAGTCTTACCAAGAGCTGAAATATTTAAAGGAAGTATTAGGGGTTAATCTGACAGATCAGATTTGCAGTTTAAACCTACCTAACCAGATTACCGGTGGCAGGCTTGCAGTCATGGTTACACTGCCATTATAGTGGCTGACACAACGTGCCAGGAGGCAGTAATAGCTACTATCTCAAAATTTGTGGGGGGAAAATCTGGGTCCTCCCCGGTCTGGTATATTTGTAGTACAGAACTTAGGACATTGGGGTGTACTTTGGCACAGATTAAACCCTCAGTCAATTTCAAAACTGCTACATCATGAGCTTGCTGGTTGTTGGCTAGTAAGGTAGCTTGGTTACTTAGAGCGGTATTCACATTTTATCTGTTTAGTTGCGCTGTCTGGGTATGTTGTTCCAGAACTAGTTGTAAGAGTCTCTGGCCTTCAGCAAGTTGTTGCACCATTTGCTCCATAGTAACTCGGCTGTGTCATTTCTGTATCCTGTTACTGGGACAAACAAGTTCCCTCTTCTGATACCATCTGTAACAGCGTATCGAAAATGTAGCACAAAAACTCTGATCTTTTGATGTTTGGCTAAGTGTTTACTACTTGATGTAAACAGTTTGGGCAATATTGTCAAGTTGGAGATGATAAATGAAAAGATAAAGATTTAAACAGGGACTGAATGGGCTTCAACCGATCACCTAGAGTTTCTTCATTCTTCACTGTTTTCCAGGTGTACTTCCTTCTTCGGGCTTCCTTCCCTCGTCTTTCACTGCTTGTAGCAGCTCAGAACCATGGGAGTATGAAAGCGGTCCGTAGTGGGGGTTCTTATCACTACCTTTTAGCCTTTCTCCTTTTTAGGTCGAGGACCGAAGGCTGGCTTGCCAGCCGGAAGTCGGAGATTTAATGATCTTCAGTAGGGCAGATTAACCCGCCTCTCTCCTCTGTCTCTCCTCCATTGGCTGGCTTCCTAAACGGAGGCCAGCCATTGGAGGTGAGAGGTGTCCCTCGAAAGAAGCTCCGTCTCTTTCGGATTCGGAGGCGTGTTGGGTCTGTTCTTTCCACTTTTAAGCCCTGCCCCTTTTGGGGAAGGCCAAACACACCCCCGAATCCGAAATCTGCGAGCTTTGCGACCGCGATTTTTTTTTTTTAGGTCGAGGACGGGGTATCTTGTATTAAGAACATATTAGAAAGAGTGTTAAGCACTATTCGTTGCCTCAGTACATATTTCAAATATGGCAGCTGCTTGTTTCATATTTTCTTTGGCAGTCCGTTCTTCTCTCTGTTCGCAGCGCCTTATTTTTGTAGTCTCACCTCTATCTTTATGGCGCCATTACATCTTCTGTGTTTAGCGCGGGCTTAAGGTTGTTTTGAGAGCCCCCCTCTCATAGGAACTGTGGTCTGCGGCTGCTGGAGGTGTCTATTGCGAAGCCTTAGCCCACGGAAACTCAGCGGAATGGTCTTGTTTTTGTTGCTGCCCCGCAACGGGCACTCTGACAGGGACTGGCTAACGTGGGCGATCTCTTGGCAGACTCCTAGCAGTGAAACTTCTCGCATACACCTCCTGCCGCGGGAACACGTGATGGGCAGTAGAGAGGTGTTGGGGCGAGCCTTTGGTGTAGTAGGGTCAGACTAGGGCTTATGGAGTCATTGGGGCTTGTCTGTGTGTGCCCGCCCGAGAGCCCTGCCCGCCCCCTGTGCTCGGCACATACTGGCTTCAGAGCGGGGGCCGCCCACCCATTGTGCCGCTCCAAGCCGTATTAAGGTCAGCGCTCCCCCCCCCCTGAGCGCTCCGAACTGGGGCCGTCAGGGACCAGCACACGCCAGCACCAGGAAGTGGAGTGCTGTGTGAAGTGAGGGGGTGCTGTGTGAGGTGAGGGGGTGCTGTGTGAGGTGAGTGGGTGCTGTGTGGGAAGAACAAACGTTAACAAACGTTACGTAGGCAATGGTGGCACTTGTGAGAGTATCAAAAGCAAACAAAATGCAAGAGGTAGCAAACAATACGTTACAAAAGAAAAGTGACATTTTCCAAAAACTTGTGTTCACTGTGATTTTCATAATTTGAATTCTGTGCACTTGAATAAAAAAAATGCGAGCATAAACTGGACAAGGGACTCCAACAACCAAAAGACGTATAAGCTGAGAGCGCGCACACCTATTGTGCGATCTTTTCATTTACCCGAGGACCGTGTGTGTGGTTGTCGTTTTGATCAGTGCGGGGCTTTGCCATGACAAAGAATAAATATTTACATGTGTGGTGTCTTCCACTCCATGGAGAAGGGTCGGCTTTTGTGATGGGCGAGCTGGAGCCTGGCCCAGGGCGCCACAATTCAGAAGGGCGTACTTAACTGTCTGCATTAGTTGCACCCCTCTGACTTGACTCCCATCATTCAGTCTAAACTGTTTTGAGTCTTTTATTTTTTTTTTACTTGCTGCAGGTGCCGTTTTGCACCCCCCATTCTTCCTCTCCCATCTCCCTCTCACCCCTACCTACACACACCATCACTTCCATTCACACCAACAACTCAGCATTAGCATACTCCGGCTATTCAAGAGTGAATCAGTTTATTTGGGGGAGGTGCCGATAAGCTTGTGTTGAGGGGGTGGTTGAATTACTGCTTTGATGTGTGAATGACCAGTATACACAAAAGGGACCCCCTGCTACCCTATTTTATTCACCAGCTGCAGGAAGGGCACCAAATGTATTTCTGCCCAGGGCGCTATCCCAGCAAGGGCCGACTCTTCCCTGGAGGGGCCAGAGAGGCTTTTAAAAGTTATTTGAAACATGTTTTCATGTTGGACCACAAAGGACATGGGGGGGCAGCATGGATGTGCGCGTGGTTCTTAGCCAGGGAAGGTGTGGGGACTCTGGTTGTCACAATTTAACCTGCCCACCTGGTTTGGTGCAGACCCAAGATTTTCCTGTATATTTCTAAACACGATGGTTAGTAAAGGACCCTCCCCAAGCACGTGAGATGCAATGAACTGCCAGTCAAAGTTGGCAACTATCACTTTAAACAACCAGATTTTACCTAATCGCTCTAGGCTGAAAAGACTAATTTTGAGTCGGCCATTCTCATACTTTTGAAGGGTGTCAAAGGCAGATGATCTCCAGGTGGAGCAGCTCTAGACCTGTCAATGCTCAGACCCTATCCAGATTGGCATTCGCCACATTTGAGGGGGAGAGCTAAAACACTTGGTAATTTTTAATCTCAGTCGAAGGATGGATGCCCTCCTCTCTTCCCCCCTATCTGCAACCCCAATACTTTAAATTCTAGAGACCCTCCCTTTTTCCTATTAATATAACGTGGTATTCTACTACCCTCCTTAAATTTCTTCCAACATAGTTTAATTTTTAGTTTTCACCACCCCATTACTCTCCATTTAACTCCCTTCTTACCGTTAGCAAAGGCCTTAGATCCGAATAATTGCAGCCAGATAGTTCTGCTACAGGTATCACAGAGAAATTCAGCATCACCTGCTAAAAGCTTCTGTCTGCAGTATTGACAGCACTGCTCTTGGTGACTGTGACCTTCTTGAATCCTTTTTCTTGAACTTCTCGCCTCATTGCTGAACCCTTTTAATATTCTCTCCAACCCTTCTATATCTTCTGGAAGGGCACTTAGACAGAAAGCGTGCACATCATGTTTTAGAATTTATCTCAATAAAGGTAGTCTACGCTTTCATCTGTCACACCGTGATAGTTTCAAAAACGTCCAATTGGTGTTTGCTACATGCAGGGAACGTCCTCCAACTTCATGGGTTTCTCCCATCTGCTGTCTCGCCCTCCCTTTAAATCATCAGTTTTGTATTACTCCTTTTCTCCTAACCATTCTCACTGAAAGGAGCCAGATCCTCTCCCTGCACTAGAAAATAAATCCACGCTCCTAGGAGAGCCCACCAATAACATTGTGCTGTGTGTTATACCTTAACATTGTGCTGCATGTTATACCTTCAGTATGGACAATGGTGCGTTAGACTGCCACCATTTCTAAAGATGTTATGGATGTGATCTTTATAGAGTATGGAAACAAAAAGCAAAGGGACATGCCTTCACAATCATCCAGCAAAGCAATAAGTAGATGTAGGAGATTCCTATTTGCTATAGTTATCTGACTTTGACGATGTATACTTTTTACACCTGCAAGTTTCTGAATGATGTGAATTATAAAAAAAATTCTAGTGCTATTTTTCGCATTAAGATTTTTTCTTAAATAGTACTCCTTAAATACATTCTAAAATAAATAGAAGTAAAGGAGAGCTTTTCAGCACTTCTGCACTACTGATGCAAGTTCTGTGTAGGCTAAGTCAGATTCCCAGATGTCTGAGAACTTCCACCTTCCACCTCCATGTCACCTGGTCGATGGACCCACCCTTCATCATGCCCAACACCCAGAAGCGCTGACCTGGACATCTCTGCCAACAGAGCACACACCACTCTGAGCCTTCCAGGCACGCGGCATTATCACAGACCTGTAAGGGTGGGGATATGGCGGAGTGGCCAGAGTATATGATATATGATGTGTGGCTGTGTGTGTGGCTGTGTGTGTGTGTGTGTGTGTGTGTGGCTCTGTGTGGGTAGCTTTTTTTGTAGGTGGCTCTATGTGTGGGTGGCTCTGTCAGTGTGAGGGTGGCTCTGTGTAGGTGGCTCTATGTGAATGAGTCTGTGTGTGTGGCTCTTTGTGGGTGGCTCTGTATGTGTGTGTGGGGTGGCTTTGTGTGTGTGGCTCTGTGTGGGTGTAAATGCAATAGGTCATGCATTTGCGAGCGATTAAGCTATTGGCAATGTAAATGACAATGCCATTTATTTATGATTAAAAAAAAAAAATCATGAGCAATGCCAATAGCTCTACCTTTAATAATGCTGAGACCATTGAATTGTAAATGCTTGTTACCGCCATGCTATTGAGTGAAACACTCTACCAATAACAAAGAGTTTTACCCCGTGTGTTCAGCCTGCTGCCCATGACACAATTATTCCCACTGCTAATACCATTCTCGAGCAACTGAACGCTGTTGCCTTGCATCTGGCTTAAAACTGCTGGATTCACCGTACTGTAATTGTCATTTTAATTTGTTCGATGTTGTGGGCTTTGCTTTTTAAAACGTGGGGACAATACCTGTGATTTTAAACTTGGCATATCTCCTCAGTTCACGCGACCTGCGGTATCTGTCTGTAAGAGCGTGTCCGCCTTCTGGTCAGCGTTCTAGTTGTTGCTTTTACAATCTCCATCCCGTCCCCATAAATGTCAGCGATGGCTCGGCCGCGCAGCGTGCGACTATCGCTGAACGCTGTTGCCTTGTATCGGGCTTGAAACTGCTGCTATCACCGTACTCAAATTGTCATTTTAATTTGTTCCATGTTGTGGGCTTTGCTTTTTGAAACGTGGTTAAAATACCTGTGATTTTAAACTTGGAATATCTCCTCAGTTCACGCGACCTGCGGTATCCGTCTGTAAGAGCGGATCCGCCTACCGGTTAGCGTTCTAGTTGTCGCATTTACAATCTCCCTCCCGCCCCCATAAAAGTCCGCGATGGCTCGGCCGCCAGCATGTGACTGTCGCGTTTTGCCCGCCCAAATAATACACAGGAGTCGGAGCTACACTTTACACATCCATCTTTATTCCCTGCCAGGATGTGACTGGCTTACAGACTAGATTGGAGTTCCTGTTCCTGCGCCGGTCTTTCCGCTTCCTGTATGCCTGCTCTGTCCCTAGGCAGAGTCAGGCACGACGACATGACATCTCCCCCTTTTGTACAAAAGTCCCGCTGCTCCCTACATTTCTTCGACAAGTCGCCTGGGTCTCCTCACTTGACGTCTGGGACGGACTTCTCGTTCTGGCGTTTGGCCATGACGACCAGGGATGCTGATCATTCTTGGAGAGTTGCGATGATGAGGCTCGATGTTTGGCTCGAGGAGGTTTCTTGGCGGTCTGAGGGAGTGTATCTTTTGAAGTGTGATATGTTTCTTGTTATTTGCTTGTGATCAGCTTTTGCTGTTATCATTGTTCTCTTCCTTTTGTAAACCTGCAGTGGAATGTCCAGGTATCGGCTATCTGCTTTTGTTCGCCGGTCACCTCGTACTATGACCCAGTCTCCTTCTTGGATGTCGACGTCTTTGGCGTGTCGGCGTCGGTCTGCATGTGTCTTCATCTTCTGTTTCTTTTCTCTGTCTATTTCAACCAGCGTGTTGTGATCAACGGCGATGGTCCGTGGTTGGGACGTCGTGCTTATCGTGGGTAGTCGAGTGCGGGGTGCTCTTCCCAGCATTATTGTGGCTGGGCACTGATTCGTGGTGTTATGCGGAGTGGTCCGGTAGGCCCTCAGCCCCCCATTTAGGGTCTGCTGGATGTCTCTGTGCGTTAGTTCCGCTTGCTGGATTGCCTTTTTTTAGCGTCCCCATGAACAGCTCCACCATGCCGTTGGCTTGTGGCCATAGGGGAGTGATTTTCTGGTGTTTAAAGTTGAGGTGTTTCGCAAAGTCTGTGAACTCATGGCCGTTGAACGGGGGTCCATTGTCAGATTTAACTCTTGAAGGAATGCCCCATGCTGCAAAGATTTCATCTAGTATGGGGATGACTGCTGTTGCTCTGGTGGATGGTATCATGTGTGCAAAAGGGAATCTTGAGTACTCATCCATGACAACCATGATGTACTGTCCTGACTGCAGTGGTCCAAAGAAGTTGACTGCGACTTGTTGCCACACTCCGTCTGGGAGTTCGGACATTTGAAGTGGGGCTAGAGGTTCCTCACGACTAACCAGTTGGCAAGTCATGAAGTCTTTTAGAGTTGACTCTACCATCAGGTCGAGAGAAGGGAACCAGACTCGTTCTCTCAAGATCTTCTTCGTTGTGTTTATGCCTCTGTGGCCTTCGTGGGCCAGGTTGATGATTCCTTGGTGTGGGATCACTATTCTCCCCCCTCTCAGGAGAAGTCCATTGTCACTGATGGAGAGTTCATCGTGAATGCGTTGAAAAGCTGTGAGCTCTCAGAGGTGTGTTTCTGAGCCTTGAGGTGCATTTTTGACGTGCCGCCAGGAGTTCGCACGTATGTGAGCCATGGCTGCTTGAATGAGTGGGTCCAAGGCGGATGCTTCTTGAATGGCCTCGAGGGGAACTGTAGGAGGGCAGGCTGCATCTATGACGAAATGGATGTAGTCGTCCGCTAGTGATTGTGCAGTCGTGGCGCTGGATAAGGGGTGCCGAGACATGTAATCAGCTGGATTCTCAGCTTTACCAGGCTTGTGGACGATGGTGTATATGTAGTCTTGGAGACGCAGCCCCCACCGCTCAATGCGTGGCGGCATCTTGGCGTTGGGATTGCCAAATATGGTGATCAATGACTGGTGGTCAGTGACAATGGTGAAGTGTTTGCCATATACGAACAGGTGGAAGTGTTCGCACGCCCATACCACGGCCAAGCTTTCTTTCTCCGGCTGGGAGTACGCTTTCTCCGTGTCCGTGAGGCTGCGGCTGGTTTATGCGATGATATGGCGTTGGTCAGAGTGTTCACGATATTGGGCTAAGATGGCGCCCAGGCCCACTCGACTGGCGTCGACAGTGATCTCTGTTCTCTTGTTCGTGTCAAAATAGGCAAGATTGATGGCTGAGCCAACAGCCTGTTTGATTTCCATGAAGGCTTGTTCGCATGCTTGCGACCACTCGAAAGGCTGTCCTTGACGCGTGAGTTCTCGAAGTGGGTAGCTGATGGTGGCGTAGTCACGTATGTAGCGTGCGCAGTAGCTCGCCATTCCGAGGAAAGAGCGGAGATCACTCACGTCTCGGGGCGTCGGGGTGTCAGCAAGTGCAGCTACCTTGTCAGGATCTGGCTTCATCCCCTCACTTGAGAAGATATGTCCGTAGAATTTCAGGGTGTTTTTGTGGAACTCACACTTGTTGGCATTTAGCGTCAAGTTTGCTTTCAGTAGGGCGTGGCATACCCTGTCCAGCGCAGTGTCGTGCTCGATCCGATCCTTCCCAAATACTAGCAGGTCGTCACTATAGTTGAATGCGTTTGGAATCCCTTGAATGACTCTCCGGATGGCTTCCTGGAAGATTTCGGGGGCTGACGAAATGCCGAAATTTAGACGTTTGTAACGGAACAGGCCCTGGTGCGTGGTGAATGTTGTAATGTACCTTGATTGTTCATGGAGCTCTAGCTGGTGGTATCCTTTGTTACGGTCAAGTTTGGAAAATATTGTAGCGCCGTTGAGTCTCGTGATCATGTCACTTATGTGTTGTCCTGGGTGGCGTTCTCGCTCAATGGCGGTGTTGGGTGCACGCATGTCCACACACAGTCTGACTTTATTGTCCTGTCCTTTCTTCGGGACTACTACGACTGGGGATACCCAGGGGGTGGGTCCTGACGTGCGTTCAATGATGTCTGTTTGTAAGAGATCTTGGAGCTCGTCATCAACAGCTTGCTGTAGGTGGAAGGGCACCTTTCTGTGATGCTGGGCAATGGGTGTTACACGTTCGTCGATATGTAGCTTCACCTTGAAGTGATTTAGTTTTCCCAGGCCCTTGAAGAGGTTTGGGAATTTCGCCACGATGTCAGGGGCATCTTCAGTCATGTACAGCAGTTCCACTAGTTTTAATCTTTCAGCTGTTGGCAAGCTGAGCAGGCAGTCGGCAACATCAGGTCCTTCTACTACTTGGATGTATGCTGGAACTTTCCTGTCCTTGAAAGTCAGTGTGGTGTGGAACCGACCTAGACACGGTAGGGGTTTCCAAGACATCCATGTGAATATACGAACCGCTGCTGGCTCCAGTTTGGGTCGATTTTTTCATGTTGTAGTACTCCAGCGCACAGATATAATTCAGCGATGCTCCTGAGTCCAGGACGAACTTTGCTGGATGGTCCCCTATCATGATGTCTAGTTTGGGATATCGTTTCAAACGGTCCGGGTCGGACACCATGCAGATGTATTCGTCACTGTCTTGCGACGCAGGTGTGTGACAATGAGTCGCTGGATGTAGATCTGTGCGATCGACGTGAACTTGTCGTATGACGTCGAGAGTAATGCGTGCTCGTGGATCGGCTTCGCGGTTGATATGAGCTTGTTGATCGGTTACTTGATCTTGAGGAGCTGGATGAGTGTCTCTCTCTTCCCGTTACAGCACGTGCGTGGTGTCGGGTGCTAGGTCGCGGGATGGGAGACTAGTGTGTTGATTGTCTGGCTTGGCATGCTACCTCAAAGTGATTATCTTTCCCGCAGCGATGATATCGCTGGCCAATTGCTGGGCATTGTCCCGAGTGGGGGTATTCTTGTCCACATCGATAGCATGCAGGTGTTGATTTGGTGGATCTGGTATTTCGTGATTCTCGTCTGGGTGACGTTTTCCGGGAGCTGTGGTGGTGTTTGCTCGATCTATGTGTGTTCGTCACGGATCGAGTGGTCTTGCGTGTTTGTACTCGGAGGGCGTGTTCTTTATGATCGGACTTGTGAGTTTCCATTCGCTTGGCATGATCTTCCGCTTGATCATTGATTCTTGTTAATTCTTCAATCTCTTCTAAGGTGTATGGTTTTTTTAGGAGTCGCCTGCGTAGTGATTCAGATTGGCATCCATCGATGATGCGGAGTCGAAGTGCGTCTTCCGTCTTGAAGTTTTCAAAGTCGCAGTATCGCGTCATCCTTTTAATACGCACAATGAAATCGCCCATGCACTCTCCTTTTTCTTGGGTGGCTAGGTTGAACACATATCGTTCATAGTCCACATTGCGCTTGTGTAGGAATCGTCTATCAAGGGCAGCTTTCACTTCGTCGTATGTGGCAGTTGCTGCATCTGGCATCTCTTTGATTATTTGTGCTATCTCTTGGCCTGCTAGATTTCGCAGTGCAACTAGTTTACGTTTGGAGTCTTGTACCGGGGAACCCTCCATGTAATCTTCGAAGTCCTCACTCCAGGTTTTCCACGCGGGCCCCATGGTGTTGCCAGGCGTCAGCACCAGCGGCTGTGGTTGTCACATGAAAGGTGCTCCCACGGACGCTTGAGGCATCATGGTTGCGTTGGCTTGTGCTGCTGGACCCCCACCCGCAGAGGTGCTGTGAGGCTCAGTGTCAGACATGTGCTGTTTGTGAGGCTTTGCACTCTTTGTTGTCTCGCCCTGCTTTTTTTTCGCTGTTGCGGGGACTTGTTGTAGCCGTGTATAGGGTTGCTTGCTTTCTCTTGCTTTTAGTTGTAGTAAGAGTTTGTTTTCCCGCACTTTTTAGTCAGTCTTATGGCTTGGAGTAGGTCGTGCCTGACTCCAAGATGGCCGCCGTGGTTGAGGCGTGGGTTGTGCAAGGGCCCTGCCAGGATGTGACTGGCTTACAGACTAGATTGGAGTTCCTGTTCCTGTGCCGGTCTTTCCGCTTCCTGTATGCCTGCTCTGTCCCTAGGCAGAGTCAGGCACGACGACATGACAGTGACTATCGCTGAATGCTGTTTCCTTGCATCGGGCTTAAAACCGTTGCGATCACGTACTGTAATTGTTTCTTGTTGTGGACTTTGCTTTTTTAAACGTGGGGACAATACCTCTGATTTTAAACTAGGCATATCTCCTTAGTTCACGCGACCTGCTGTATCTGTCTGTAAGAGCGGGTCCGCCTTCTGGTCAGCGTTTTAGTTGTTACTTTTTCAATCTCCCTCCCGCCCCCATAAAAGACCGCAATGGCTTGTACGCGCCAATGGCAAGCCCGTCTGCGCCCGTCAGCGTCCTGGAGGAGGCCGGCGCCAGACATGCTGCTGGTAAGATGACTCCTGGGCCCATAGATGTTACAGCAAAGTCTCGCTCATAGATAAGGGAAGGAAAGTGAATGACTGCACCTCTTTATCTTCCTCCGTATTCGCGCAGCCAATACTAAACGGTTGTTCACAATGCGGCTGGGAGGGCTTTGTTAAAGGAACTGGGAAGCTCTCAAAGAAGCAGGCAGGGAATAATTTAAGCTAGGGTGATGTTTCTCTTGTTCAGGATAACGCGCAACTGCGAGCCCTGCTACTTAACATACGATCCCTGAAATCACACGCCCTTAACGGTTATGACTTATTAGTAAACAAATCCCCTGACATTTTATTCCTGACCGAGACTTGGCTGAGCTTGACCTCAAACCCGACTATAGCTTCTGCTATCCCGCCGGGCTACCAGATTATCAGGAAAGATCGTCCGGCAGGTATTGGGGGAGGTATTGCCATAATCTTTAAGAACCATTTCTCTTGTACATTAGTTCCTTCGGTCGAAGTATAGAGAGCGGAATGTCTCGGTTTTCATTTGGTGGTGTCTTATCATTAATCTTTGGAGGGCATTCTAATATGTAGACACCCACGTCCTGCTGCCAGGTTTTTGGCCTCAATTGGTGTCGCTGTCTCACCTTTTGTTATGAAACACAAACACTGTGTAGTATTTGTGGACCATACACCGTGGAGAAGTGTGGCTCACTGGTTAGAGCAGCAGACTCTGAAGCAGAGATCAGGCCCGGGACCAGGGTTCAAGTCCCGACGCGGCAGGGTCTTGGGCTCAATGTCCGCGGACTCGATAATTCTCGCCTCGGCGCCTACACTAATCATGGGTCCCACGCTGCAACTCTGAGCAATAGCTTGCTTAATCTCCACAACGGCCCCTACAACACTGGGATGCCTGGCTTCACCTTGGGGATGCCCAGGAGGGGCATCTCACAGGGAGAGCCAGGAAGGGTTCCACAGCGTTATACAGTGCCGGGACGCCCCGATGGGGCAGCTGTGCGCTTTACAAAATACACTACAAATACAAAATATTTGGTGATTTTCACATCCATATGGATATACCGGAAGAGCAGATTCGTCTAGACTTCTGGAGGCGCTAGAAATGTTAGAGTTAGCCCCTCCTGTATATTTCCCTACTCACAAGAAGGGTCATACCTTAGATCAGATCTTCTCTACGGCTAAGTTAGACATGCGCCAAACTCTCCCTCTCATATGGTCTGTCCATTTTCTAATGGATTTTTCAATTAGAAAGAAAACAAACACTCCAAGGCCACAGGGAAGCCCAGGAGTAGTAATTTTAGACCCCTTCACCTAATTACACCTGAAGCACTAAGTAATGCCATCAATAAGCATCTGATCACTTTTAGTGGGTATCTAGAGCCTGACGCTGAGGGCCTGGACAACTAGATCTGTCTCCAGGCCGAGGAACTTGCTCCCCCTGTTACTCGTCTCAGGAAGAATGACCTGCGCTCTTTCCCTTGGTTTACTACTGTCCTTAGAGAAAGTAAGAGGACTTGTAAACACTTAGAAAGAATCTGGCGTAAGCTTTTTGACCCCAAGGACAAAATGATTTATAAACAGGCACTGAAGTCTTATTATAAACAATTCACAGAGGAAACAAATCTTTTTTCTCCGCCAGAATAGAACTTGCAACGAACAAAAGCAAGGACATTTTTAAAATAGTCAGTGACTTTTCCTCCCCTGCAGCTGCAGTCAAGCCATTTACACCTACGGAGGAATGGACTGGTTGCATGGCTGCTTATTTTCATCATAATATCAAAGACATCCAGGAGTCCTTTTTGACAATATCGGCAATGTGTAGAGACAGCACTACACCTGTCTCCTTACCAACACAAGCCAAAGTACCTTCTTTCAAACAGCTTCCGAGGATCTCCATGGAAAAGTCTTTAGATATCATCAAAGGCCTCAAATCCGGTTCCCCTCCGATCCTTGCCCTGCCCCCACTCTGGCCTCAACAGAGTAGATAATTAATCCAGCGGTCAACCGGATCCTCAATCTCTCTTTGGAGACGGTGCAGGTCCCAGATAGGTGGAAAAGAGCTCAAATTCTATCCCTCTTGAAAAAAACAACATTGGACCCAGAGTTAGCCTCCAATTACAGGCCACTATCTCTGCTCCCTTTCTTCTCTAAAGCCCTAGGAAAAGGGGTGAACAACGTTACTACCGCTTTTGTCGAGACTAACTCATTACTACATCAGAGTCAGTCCAGATTCAGGGCTAATTTCAGCACGGAGACGGCACTGCTGGAAGTCTCTGAAGCCATAAAGTAGGTTATGGACAGAGGTGACAGGGCCGTACTCATATTGCTGGATCTATCTGCGGCCTTTGACACCGTCCCCCATGACGACTCCTGATGAGACTCCGGGAGTGCGGGTTTGGGGGTACGGTGTTGAATTGGTTTACCTCCTTTCTAAAAGACCACCAGCAAACAGTTTGGTCTCCTCCTTTCGCCGCCCCTATCCCTCCTCTAGAGATGGGTGTACCCCAGAGCTCCACTTTGAGCCCTACCCTTTTTAATATAAATATGACACCATTAACAACTCTAGCAGCGGAATATGGAGCAAAAATCATATCACAATCAGATGATACGTAGCTGCTATTCACCTGCAACAAAGATATGTATTTATTGGAGACATGATAAACAGCTGTCTAACAAAAGTGTTCTCCTGGCTACAGTGTAACCACCATTAACAACTCTAGCAGAGGAATATGGAGCAAAAATCGTATCATTATCGGATGATACGCAGCTGCTATTCACCTGCAACAAAGATAGGTATATTAATGGAGACAGATTAAACAGCTGTCTAACAAAAGTGTTCTCCTGGCTACAGTGTAACCAGCTTAAGTGCAACCCTGGGAAGTCGGAGATCATCTTCTTTGGCCACCGCCCCAGCAATGTCTGGCGCAGCTGGTGTCCCGCCGACATGTTCCCTTCTACAAAATCTGTGAAATCAGTGTAAAATCTGTGGGTGAATATGGATGAGGGCCTTTCCAGGCAATCACAGATTCAGACAGTGGTCGGCACATGCTTCAGCATGCTTAAGATACGGAAGCAGTTTCTACCTCTATTGCCTATCACCCTCAGAAAAACAGTGGTCCAAGCCTTGACAATCTCCAGGTTGGACTATGTGAATGTACTTTATCTAGGGCTACAAGAGTATTTACTGGCTAGACTGCAGGTGGCCCAGAATGCAGCAGCCAGTGCAATACTTATGCTTGGACCTAGAGTCTGCATGATGACACAATTGAGATCCCTGCATTGGCTCCCAGTCCGTAAGAGGATCCAATTTAAGGCCCTGGTTCTTGCCTTTAAGGCTCTCCACGGCAGTGGTGCTGGATATATTGCGAAGAGAGTTCAATTCTATCGCCCTCAATGCATTCTCAGGTCCTCGGAACTTCAACTGGCACGAACACTCAGATATCTACGAGCCCGCATCAAGGTATGTTCCTTCCAGCTGCAAGCTGCTAAACTGTGGAATAATTTGCCGGTGGCATTAAGGATGATGTTGGATCACATGGCTTTTAGGAATTCACTGAAAACGTGGTTGTTTCAGCTTTAACGCCCAGTTCAGCAGTCACAACGGTATAGCGATTTCAGTCTTCATGCCTAGTGCTGGGACACTCAACTGAGTAGCTGTGTACTCTACAAAACCCATTTAACATAACATAGTCACATGCCTGAAGCTACGTCCCTGGCCTCTGGCCACAGCTGAATGAACCTCAGTGCCTTTCTTCCTTGGTCTGCTGGGACTGTGAAGTGTTTCTGTGTCTCTGGAATGAGACCCGCTCATCGGCGTCTTCTGGATCTCCTCGCTGGTTCTGCACCGGCCATCTACTATGCTCAGGAACTCCCTCCGTGTCTCTCCTCTGATGTCCTGGGTCCACTGTAGGCTCCCAAATGGTGTTTCCTCTCAACGTCGTCCTCTCTTCCCTGCACACCTCTGCTCCGAGTTGTCCTCCTATCCTGCTGTGCGTCCTTCCTTGTCTGTCCTCCCTCCTATCACCAGGCTGGTTGATGAAGTCAAGGCACCTCGTAGGACACTGTTGCGCGGCACCTGTGTGAAATCATTCTCTGTGTCCTGACTGTTTTTGCCAGCCATGTTGGTAGGAGCACAAAACTCAGATTGTCCCCTGGTATAGGTACACAGTGAATATAATGTCAGTAATGAGGGTATAAATGCTTATAAAAGATTCTATTCCAGAATGTCTATGTCATGTCAGCTGTGAGGAGTGGGTGGCACATTTCACTAGCATATTTAACCCAAGCCATACAGGTATTTCGGACCCTGTTAACCTGCATAAATGGCCCATTATATCTCTAAATAGTACCCTTGATGAGGTTGAGCTAGGCCTTGGAAGCAGTAAAGGGGAAAAGGCACTAGGCCCGGATGGTGTCCCCATCGATGTATACAAAACTGTGCCTGAACTATGGGGCCCAATACTAACAAGAGTTTTTAATGCTGCAGTAACGGAGGGTCCTCCGAATACCTGGGGGGGAATCCTTTATTAGCAAATCTGAGGCTAAGAACTATCAGCCTATTTCCCTACTCAACTCCTCAGTAAAGGTCATGATTAGGGTTTTATTAGTAAGGTTAGAAGAGTGGGTCGCGGAGAATGGTATTTTGGCACAGGCTCAATACGGTTTTAGAAAGGGGCTGGGCACGATTGAACAGTGTATAAACCTAAAGCTTTTAGTCGGAAAGTACACACGTGCTAAACGGGGATGGCTTTTTTTATGCTTTGCTGATCTTATTAGTGCTTTTGACTTAGTGGATCATGCCTTTTTATGGCTAGTTTTACTTAACCTGGGTGCCCCGAAACCTATTATTTACTTTTTAGCCAGGCTGTACGAGAAGTTATTGACTAAAGTACGTTATGGCCAAATGGGCGAATGCATCCCTAATTTTAACATAAAACGTGGTTGCCGCCAAGGCTGTGTCTTAGCACCATTGCTTTTTACCCTATTTATTAATGACGCAGTACTTAGAATGATTCAGGCAGATTCCCCACAAGCGGAGGGCAAGGAAGTTCCAGTCCTGCTTTATGCGGACGACGCTGTGCTCCTATCCAGAACAGTGGTAGGCCTCCAGAGGTTAATTGATGGGTTCGCTGATTTTATTAGTAAGAGGAAGCTAGCTATTGATCAATGAGGCCAAAACATTCACTATGGTATGCGATTCGAAACCTAGGAGTTTGAAACCTCTTTTTATTGATGGCAATAAATTGCAAAATGTTGATAATTTCTGCTATCTAGGGTTATCTTTTTCTTGTGATGGGAAATGGAACCGTGAAATATCTAATGTTCAGGCCAAAATGACCAAAAGTGTGCATTTGCATCTAAATTGGGGGATAGCCGCATTCAAGACATGGTCTACATCTATAAAGCCAGATGTACCTTGGTTGCATTATATGGGACAGGTGTGTTGGGACACCACCCAAGTTATGATCTGCAAACAGAGGAAAACTCCTTTTTAAAAAAGCTATTATGTCTGCCGGCCTCAACATACTCTGAACTAATCCACTGTGAAGTGGGGCTTAAGTATCTGTCAGACATAATTGTACAAAGACCCCTATTTCTATGGAGATCTATATGGTCAAAAGAGGAGACCACAATCTATTATTTATGACTGCCTGCGATTGGATAATTGTCTTAAGATCCCCTGGCTCAAATATTTAGTTAATACCTACAGAGACTTATTTAATCAGACGATCCTGGAAAACCCAAATGATGTATTAGGTTTGTCCAAACAGGAGATTGAGAGCACTTTCCTGACTTATATGAAGGAATGCAGGCTGAGAACAGTAGGGAAGCAAACCACGTACCAGCTCTATCACCTGTCTATTGAGACTGATGGCTTTCAAACTTATTTATCACTTGTCACAAGACCTTCCCACCGCTATGTCTTAACTAGAATGAGGCTAGACCTTGCCCACCATCTTGTAGCGTTCCCTACAATGAAACAGCGCCCTGTCTCCTCATGCCCATGTGACAGGTGATGGAGCAAGGATTCGCACGCTAAGCGACTTGCTTGTATCATGAGCCTCAAATAATGTTAATAAACTAAATCAACATGTTCTTGTGACTAATGTTGCACATTTTTTTCACTACACGGGGGTGTCCCAGTGACGCTTGCCTATGTGTTTACTAAACCTAATACGCTTGCCATTAAAATGACTTCTGCTACGAGGGAATTTAAACTGCGCATGCGTCGGTCATACCATGTCACGTGATGTACTCGCAGTTCTGGTGGGAATTTGTTGCTCTTGCGCAATACAGCTAAAATGGCTGCTTTATGTTCTCACATGCTCCAAGCTTGCATTGCCGCTTTCGCAAAGCTGTCTGTTTTGCCTAAACCATAATGCTATAGTTTATATTACAGTAATGGGTGCAGTACAGCAACTCATGGTATACAGTGAAATCATGTATTCTATGTATTAAAACTATTCTTTTCCATTTTATGTAACACTTCGAGAACTTGGCCTGTTCTAACGTGAGCTTGCTTGAATCTGAGTCTGCGCGAGATCTGCGAGGCTCCAGAGAAATGACCTTTGGACAGAAGCCAGATGGCAACCCAAGCCAAGATGTGCCTGGGAAGACAACTCTAACCTAGTCGAAGAAGCTGAACTGTACTGCATTTGTAACAATTGTATATAAAAACGTATTCACCATTGTTAGGTGAAAACATATGTCCTGGGAACCCAGAGAATAAGGGGTGGGTACAAAGATTGAATATTAAGCCTGAGAAAGTCTAAAATTTAGGTGGTGTGATGACCTAACCTCCTCCTTTGTCCAATCAAAATTGGGGATCCTTACACTTGCAACATTAGGGGGTGGTACACGGACCCGAAAAACAGTATAACTAGCGTAGGTTTAGCTAGAGAATTTGTCCGACTTGTCCGAATAGCTGACCTGTCACTGACCCAACGCACTCTATAGGTGACTGAACTCAGAGAGCTGCGAAGCACTCTGTTGGGAGGTTCGAGAAAACCGATTCGGGGTTTATGCAGACTTAAAGTGCTGGCGAAGCACTTTGCTGGGAGGTTCGAGAACCCAATCGGGTTATTGGCAGATTCCTTGCAGAGAGGGAGTAGCGCAGGCGTTGCAACTGATGCTGCGGGTGTTGGTCGTACCCTTTGGTGAACCCGGTCCTGATCCAAATCCTGGGGTTATCCTGTCCTGACTGTCCATGAGCTGTACCTGCTCGCCTACTGGCAACTAAATCCTTGAGGGTCCTTTCCCGTCTTTCCAAACTGACCCGTGGCCAGGGTTGGTCTTCATTCTATCCTAGGTAAATATAATAAATATAAAGTATGTGTGGGTGATTGCCTATCTATATTTGCATTTCTAATTCTCGAATATTGCAAAGCATAATTGCATACGTTCCTTTTTCTTCCCTATCCCTTTATAAATGAGATTTCCATGCATTATTTGTCTATTAGCATGTTCCACTTTTCTACCTACCTTTAGCCAAATGCTAAATCATTATTTTATAGTTGATGTTCCATTCTTACCCTCCCTATAGTGAATAAGCAAAATCTTGATAAATCTACTTGCATAAAGTTTCATTTCCTTTTAACAGTTAGTGAATTACGAAAGTCTACTTTGATTTAGAATGTTCCCTTTCTTTACCCGCCTTTAGTGAAGTTGTGAAAGTCTGTTGATCTAAAATAGCGTTTTCCTTATTTTTCACCTTCCCTTTATTTTTCGATTTCTAAATGATTAGTATTCTTTGTCTTATTCATAGCTATACGATATTTCTAATTCTAGTTATAGATAGTCTTATCTGTGTTAAACTTATGCTCATGACATATGATGATGATGATGATGATTAGATAAAGGTTTTCAAAACTTCCAGAGTCTGTGGTTATTTTAAAGAGTGCAACCATTTATTAAATTGATACTGTATTGTGATGACTGCTTATCTTTACAGCTAGCTCCTCGATCCATTGTGATTTTAGGTACCTGTGGCGAGGATTGGTAAATCAGGTACATTGGAAATAAATAGAAAGGAACAGGGTTACTGGTAGTAGAGTGTAGGTTACCCGATTAAATAAAGTGTTTAAATAAAATTATGGGCCCAAGTGTGCATATTTGGTAACAAAATAGTCGGGTGACCTAACTGGGTAAAATATAATTGCTGCTAAAATTGTATTGCTGCTAAAAGTATTGGTCGATCAAATGTAAAATTACTTTGAAATGATATGAAATATTGTTGAAATATTTTTGGTGAAATGCTGTTATATTGATCTATGTATTAACACAACTCGTTAGTAATTGTTATATGTTTGTCTGGAATCCTCGGGGGCAGAATAGCGGGTGGTGAGGAGAATCCACCTTGCAGTGAGGTCAGTGGCTCGAGGAAAATTAGTGCATGGTTAGGCAGAACTGGAAGCGCTAATTAGAGTTTTCTGTATGAATAATTGAATGAATGATAGCAACGAGTTCGCTAGCAAAAGTTCTATTGTGATATAACCTAGTAAGGGTCACACTGAAGGAGTAGTAGGTTCGTCGGAGCTTGAGTGATAGCAAAGGGGTTCGCTGGTGAAACTTTAGACTTAGTATATATCCCGAAAATAAGTGGATAAGTCAAAGACGTAGCAGGTTCTCTAATGCTTGTGTGAAGGATAGGCAGAAGGGATCTATCCGCAGTATATGAAAAGTAAACAGAAGAGGTTTACTTGCAGTGAAACAAATCTTTCCTTTCTAGACACTCGAGTACAGTGGCGAATATTTTACGTTGTAAATTAAATAAAGCACTTGCACTTTAAGAAAAGAAATTGAGTTTCCGTTACCTTGACAAGGAGGGAGTCAGTCGCGGAGTTGCGCTGACGTCACTCTGTGCCGCGCTGGTATTGGTCGAAACAGCGGGCGTGTAGCTGAGATAGCATTGTAAAGGAGGGGTGAGCGCAGGAGCGTGAGAACTTGTCTCACGGAAAGGCCGCGCACCCATTGGTCGGAACTATTTGCAACCACAATGTTGATTGGTTGTAAAAAATTGAAAGACGCGCTAGCATTGGAAGAATATAGTAAATAGAAGTACGTATTTTCACGAGAATTGAGTCTTTGCGAAATATATGTGGTATCCGACTCATCCCGAGACTCCACCTGATCCAAGATATCAAGGTTTTGTTAGAGATCAGTGGAAAGGCCGTAGACTAAACACTATGTACGGAAGTAAGAGAAAAATGACTCTGGTAGACAGAGTAAAGAATTATTTTAAGAAAGACAAGCCAATCAAAACTAGAGAAGGAGTCATTATTCCACCACCTAATACTCCCATCATCATTCATGATTTTTTTATAGAAGATACCATGCTTGCGTATGGTTGGAAAATTGGGTGGAATATACTAAGGTTGACGGAATTTTAGGATTTCCTTTAGAAGGTACCTTTAATGGTAGGATTTTGTTTAATTTGAGGACTCGAATGAATGAATTACATCCCAGACCCAGACTAACGCAATATGAGGCCTTAGAAGAATGGGAAATAGAGGCTTTTGAGTGAGATAGACCCAGAATTGACAAAGGGTTAGCAAAATTTTATCCGAAAGTACAGAAAGGGACCCGAGAGAAAAGAATGAAAGAATGGAGACAGAACATGATGGTAGAAGGACTGTACCCAGTATTAACCGTAGAGGCGCCTATGGGAGGTAAAAGGACTGAGAAAACTAGACATTTAATGACTGCTGGTGATTATGAGGATGAATACCTAGAGGATTTATTAATGAAAAATCCACCACCGTATAATGAGGAACCCAGGTCCCTGAATACGAGAAATCCATTCCGGAAACCAAATTATGATGAGGGACCAAGTATTGCAAATCCAAGTGCACCGAATCTTTACCCTCCCTTGATCCCACAGATAGTACATGAAACCACCATGGAAAAGGTCTTACAGGACCGAGAGAGAGAGGCTTTAATTAAACAGAGAACTGAACTTATCCAGAAGATTTCCCAGTTAAATACAAGTCCTGAAGCTCTAACAATTCCAGTAAATATTGGCCCAGTTGTTCCTCTGTACGGGAATAAACAGGCTAGTCCAAAAACTCCAGTTGTAACTCCATCTGTAGTGCAGCCAAGAAAAGAGCCCTTAATAGTTGATGACCTGGCAAGTGAATGCGAATCTGTAATTTCCCTGATGGATCTACCCATAAGGGAACCAGAAGGCAATTCACAGAGAAAGAACATTCATATTGGTTCAAGAGAAGTCCAGATTGAGTCCTCGTCTGGTACTAGAAGTGCCACAGTCGTGACTCCTGAAGAAATAGATCGATGAACCAGAGAATTAGAGAAAATAAATCCTCAGCCAAAACCGTTAGATATTTACAAATTAAGAATAGAATTAGAAGAATTAATGGCTGGGAACGTGGGATTGGAAAGGCTGAATTCCCTTAGTGAGGAAGAATTGCTATTCATTTGCAAAAGTATTACCCGAAACACCAGAATGTTCCATGAAAAATTAATGGATACTGCAGCTAGCATAGGAATAGACGTCAGCAGATCCAAAGTATTGCAAAAACCCTACAGAGCAGAATTTTCTGACAAAGATTTAGAAAACATGAACGTATCAGGAAAAAAGGTGCAGATAAATGAATTGCTGAACCTGTTACAAAAATGGGGAGACTTAGAAAAATGGAAAGCCAGGTGGGCAAAGAAAAAAGAAGATAGTAGATCCAAACAAATGACTTCTGAATATGTCTTAAAAGAAGCTGATCAGGCAGAGAAATTATTTTGTATGAGAGAAGTACCAGGTGGAGGATATGTACATGTTCCATGGTCCAGACAAGATATTGTGTCATTTACAAATGACTTCCCAAAATTACGAGAAAAACCTGTAGAGTGGTATAGACAGGTTGAGATATTTGTGAAGGTTTTGAAATACCTCCTGAAAGATCTAGATGGTTTCTTTGACACTGTGGTTCCTGTAGATCTGTGGACAGAATGTAAAATTGCTGTAGATTGGCCAAATGAGGTATACCCTAGAGACCCGAAGACCGGTGCTCCTTCCGAAGACGTAATGAAGAAATACAATCAGGTGATGTTATACCTGAAAGGAAAGGTGCCTGCAAAAGAGACAGACTGGACCCGACTAGATAGAACTACTCAGAATCATGATGAAACTGTACATTCATATTATGAGCGACTGTTACAGGTGTTCAAGACATACAGTGGCTTGGATAATATTGAGATGAAGGACATGACCCACTTCATTTATCGATTTGTGTTAGGATTAAGACCTGAAATTTCACAGTGGATCAAAGATAATAAAATCTGTTGGCAAGCTAAGCCCATTAATGAGGTCCTGAAATATGCAAAGTACTGCGAAGATGAGCTAGAAAATAAGAAAAAGGAGTTAAAAGAAAAAGTCATGTGGGCACAAGTAAAATTAGCAGAGCACCAAGAACAGCAGTTAAGCAAAATGACGAATACTCAGAATCAGAACCCTGGGGGTGGAGGAAAACCAAGAGTAAAAATGAGTCGAGAAGAGGCCAGGAAAAAGTTCCCCTGCCATGGGTGCGGAAAGATGTGGCACTGGAGGGACGAGTGTAAGGCTGTGCAGAATGATAATGTGCAAATTAATGATTTAAAACCATAGGCGCAGAATGAGGGACCACGGAAGACACAGCAACAGGTAAAACAGAATCAGTTGCCTCGTGCACCTAGGCCAAACTATAGGATCAAAGCACAACAGGGCGAAGAAGCAGAGGTTTGGGAAGGAAGGGAGGATAGAAATGCAGCAACTTCGCAATTTCTGTTAAATGATACATTTCTCTGTGACAAACCTTTCTGACAGTGCCTGAGGGGGGAGGACGAGGAGTGCGTGATTGGTGCCTCCTTGCCGGTAGACCAGTCAGGGCAATACATTGAAGAAAAGGTTGAAGGAAATGACGTCACCTTTCTGTTGGACACTGGTGCTACCTGTTCTACTGTGAGAACAGCAGACGTTCCAAACCTACCCCTCTCGGGAGAGGCGATCCAAGTAGTGGGCGTTTCTAATAAATTAATTAGTACCCCAGTTACAGAACCCATGGAAATTAAAATAGGGAATTTCAAAGAGATGCATAGATTTGTTGTCTGTGATTCAAGTCCTGTGAATCTACTAGGACGAGATTTGCTGTGTAAAATGAACTGCACCAACTTTTGCACAACAAATGGTGTTGGAATTCAGACCCCAGATGAAGACGGAATTTACAAATTAATGTTAATAAGACCTGACTCAGAAATTAAAAGATTGACAATACAAGACTTACCGGAAGAGCTCCAACAGACAGTGAAACCAGAAGTATGGGATTTTACTGGGAAAGATGTAGGATTAATGGCAAATGTTGACCCAATTAAAATTTCGATAAAAGAAGATGCAGTTTTACCCGAATACTAAACAGTATAAAATGAGTGCAGAAGTGAAAGCAGGGGTTGCTATTGAAATAAAAAGATTGTTGGAAGCAGACATCATACAGGAGGTATTGAGCAGTCCTTGTAATTCACCTATAATTGGAATAAAGAAACCAAGTGGTAAGTACAGGGTAGTACAGGACCTGCGCAAGGTAAATACAATTGTTGTTCCTTGCTGTCCTATTATGCCAAACCCTGCAGTGATCTTGTACCAAATACCATGGAATGCTGGATGGTTCACTGTCATCGACCTATGCCATGCATTCTTTCCAATCCATTGCATCCAGACAGCAAATTTCTTTTCTCATTTGAATTCGACAGTCATGTTTACGTCTGGAATCGTGTCCCTCAGGGGTACACGGAGAGTTCTTCGATTTTCAATCAAAATCTGAAAAAATGCCTTGAATCCTTGGTATTGCCTAGAGAATCAGTCCTGGTGCAATACATAGACGACCTCTTGGTGGCGTCTAAAAGCAGGAAAGACTGTGTCGTTGACACCATAGCCTTACTGAACCATTTAGGTGAAGGGGGACATAAAGTGTCACCATACAAATTACAGTTCTGTACCACTTCAGTGAAATATCTGGGGCACCAGATAGAGAGAGGTATCAGGAAAGTTACCACAGAAAGAATTAGGATAATTCGAAACATGCAACTGCCCAATACCCAGAAAGAAATCAGAATGTTTCTTGGAGTTGTAAGATACTGTAGGCAGTGGATTGTGGGATTTGCAGTCCTAGCAAGACCATTGATAAAAATGACAAAGAAAGGAGCAAAAGACCCAGTGGAGTGGAATGATGAGGGCATGACAGCATTTATGAAATTACGAGAATGTCTGTGTACAGCTCCCGCATTAGGAATGCCTGATTACTCAAAAGAGTTTACACTGTTTTGCGCCACACGAGACAATTGTGCACTTTCAGTCCTGACCCAAAGTCATGGTTTAACTAAACGACCTGTAGTGTATTTTTCCTCTACTTTGAATCCAAAGGCTGCTGGATTACCTGGATGTCTGTAAGCAGTAGCTGCAACTTGCATGAATCTTGAACAAAGTGAACCTATCATTATGGGACATCCTGTAACTGTGTATGTTCCACATGCAGTTGTAATTTTGTTGACCAGAACCAAACTCAGTACCTCACACCTAGTCGGCTGACTAAGTATGAAAGAATTCTTGTAGGTGCAGGAAATGTAACCATTGCCCGATGTAATATTTTGAATCCAGCTACTCTCTTGCCAAATTCACTCACAGCAGGAGTGAAGGGAGAAGTTGAGCATGACTGCCTAGACCTGACTGAGTTCAGCACAAAACCACGCCCTGACATAAGAGAAGTGCCCCTAAATTATGAAGATTTTGAGCTGTTTGTAGTTGGCTCATGTGTTAGACATGAGGATGGAGGCTTAAGTGCTGCCTATGCAGTATGCACTTTAGGAAGTCCAGTGATAGCATCCTATTTGTATGGAGTCAAGTCTGCACAAGTAGCCGAATTGGTTGCATTGGCAAAAGCCTGTAAATTTGGGAAAAACATGAAAATAACCATATACACTGATAGCCAGTATGGTTATGGGGTTGTGCATGACTTTGGCCAATTGTGGCTACAAAGAGAGTTCCTGACTTCTTCAGGTACTCCTATCAGAAATGGAAATTTTGGCAAGAATTACTGGAAGCAATCCAGTTACCAAAAGAATTGGCAGTGGTCAAGTGTGCTGCTCACAAATCTGGCGATGACAAAGTGACAGCAGGTAATCGATGTGCTGACCAACTGGCCCAACATTGTGCTAAATACAAAATAGCAATCAATACAAAGATGGGGGTAGGTGGAAACAGCTGCCAACTTATGATGTTTGAAGAAATAAAAACATGGGAAGAACTGAGAGATTTGCAGAATGCAGCAGAACCAAAGGAAAAGGAAAGGTGGAGAAAATGTGGTTGTCGGAGAACGAATGAGGATGGTGTCATTGTTTACCTTGATGATATGCCTGTGTTGCCAGACTGCTTGCTTGCTCCTATGGCTAGATTGATACATGGAGATACCCATTTAGGAAGAGATGCAATGATTCGTGTCTTTAGACAGACATGGTTCAATTCGAAATTCAGAAACATAGCAGAGGTGCTTAGTATGTCAGCAATTCAATCCCGGAAAGAAAACAGTAGTTTTGCCAGGTACAATTGGAAAAGCAGAAGGTCCTTTCATAAGATTACAAATTGACTTTATTCAGTTACCCCCCTGTCGAGGAATGAAGGACGTCCTCGTCATTGTCTGCCTGTTTTCAAAATGGGTAGAAGCTTATCCTACACACAGAAACGATAGCATCGCTGTAGCCAAATTGTTACTGAGGGAATTAATACCTAGGTACGGTTTTCCAGTCACAATTGAATCAGACAGAACTAAACATTTCCATAGCGAAATAATTAGACAAATCTGTGAAGCATTTTAAAATTACACAAAAACTACAGTGTGCATATCGCCCAGAGGCTTCTGGAGTGGTAGAACAACTGAATGACACAATCAAATCAAGATTGAGAAAAATGTGTGAATCGACTCAAATGGAGTGGCCAGATGCTTTGCCCCTTGTCTTGATGGGACTTAGAAGTATTCCAGACCGGAAAACAAGCTTGAGTCCCCATGAGATACTGATGGGAAGAGCAATGCAGCAAGCATGGGTGCCAGGACACAAACTGATAAACATATCTGATGATTTGGTACTGGAATACTGCAAGCAACTGGGTGACCAAGTGCGTTCTATCTCTCACCAGATTGGGGAAGACGCCGTCGCCAGACTAGCAACTCCAGCACATGACTTGAACCCTGGTGATTGGGTTGTAATTAAGAAACATACTCGGAAGAGTTGCCTTGCACCGAAGTGGGGAAAACGAAGACAGGTGATTCTTGTTACCACAAACAGCGTTGAAGTGTGCAGGTGTGCCACAGTGGATCCATGCCAGCCACACGAAGAAAGTGACTGAACCAGATGAAACTGAGGCTGAAGGTTGTGCAGCTGAGGGGTCTCCTGAAATTGATCCTGAAGTAGCTGAAGAAGAAAAACCGAGCTCCAGTCAAGAATATTGGGTCCCAGTAATTGACCTGACTCCCGATCCAATAAGAACAAGAACACAAACTTACCTAGATAGAGAGTGAGATAGTGAGGACGAGACAGGAATAGAAGAAGATAATCAGATCATCAAAATCCAAATCAAATCTGATGATGAGGAAGGCCAGGTAGAGACAGAGCAGGTTATCGACACACCTCCAAAAACTCCTGAGCCCTAAAAAGGACAGATAGAAATTAGAGCAGAAGTTCAAGCGGAACACAATCAAAAGTTCGAAGTGCTTGAACAGGATCAGATAGAAATAGATAAAAGTGTTCAGGAAGAAGAAATTGAAACAAAACAAAGCCAAATCCAGCCTATACCTGAACAAGGCCAGCTTAGTGACCAGGCAGAAGAAACTGACATAAGACCTGGAACTAGTCAGACAGGAAGGGAAGAAGAAGACACTGAAACAGATGTGCCACAACTGAACGAGAATAAAAAAGCACTTGAAGAAAGCCAAATTACAGTGCCAGTTAAAAGATTCAAGAAAAGAGATAAAGCACCAAGATTTGTCAAAAGACTGAGACTGAGACTAAAAACTATTGACGAAGAACTTGAGCAAGAAAATCAAGACTCCAGAAAAGCTGACCAGTCTGGAGCAAAGCCTAAGAGAAGAAGTGCCCAAATAAAAAGACTAAACAACAAATATCAGAGTCCTGAAAATCATGAAATAAGTGACGAAAGTGACGAGGAGTTGATTGCTGATCAGACTGACGAAGAAGTGAAACCCACCTGAAAGTTGCCCTGTGTAAGCAACCTGTGTAAAGTTGCAAAGAGGGGTTGAAGCTTCTTTTGAGCCAAAATGTCTGATTCCACTGTGAATGGAAGACCGAGACGAAATTGTTGTAAAACATGCTGTAAAGTATGTTTATGTAGTGTAGCATTAGTACTTATATTATGGATAGGACTAACAATAACCATTCCTTACATGATGAGTAAAGATACTAATTTGTACCCTACTAACACAGTGACAAAAGACACAGAAGAGCTGCAAACGAAAGATACACCACTAAGAGTAGAGACACAAGAGAAAGCACTTAGCCTTAGACAAGCTAGAATGGACTTAGATGCACCAGATGAGGAAGGACTACATTATCAAATAATCAAGAATAGAACTCATTTACCCATCAGACTCTGATCTGGCAATGTACGTGGCTGACAGAACTGCATAAATTACAGGGCTTCCAGCGCTGGGATGATATTGGGATCTCAAATATAGGTGACATAATAGCCAAGGGGGAGTTGAAATCTTTCGCCGAGCTACAAAGGGAATTCGGCCTGCACAGCACAGATCTTTAAATACACACAACTACGGCACGCGTGGCGAGCAGAAAAAATCCAACTGGCCTCGCTCCCGGAGTACGCACCCCTGGAGGGCAGACTATTGCAGGAACAAATCCCAGATAAGGTAGTGTCCCTTACGTATAAAACAGTGATGAACAACATGACAGACGACCTGGGAGACCTGAAGAGGAAATGGGAGGCCAAGGTGGGTGACATAGACACGGTAGACTGGGACACAGTCCTAATGCATCCCAGGAAAGTTGCCATTAAATCCAGGCTACGACTTATACAATACAATGTGCTACACAGAACATATTACGACAGGGTGAGACTACATAAGATGGGTAGGATTAGTGATACGAGATGCCTGAGATGTGGCAGAGTTGAAGGGGACTTCTACCACATCCTTTGGTCATGCCCTACAATACAGAAATATTGGCAAGAAATCTTGAAAGAGTTGGGGAGGTTCTGGAGGTCCCATTGCCATCGGATCCTAAATTGGTCCTTCTAGGAATGACAAATGATATAGACCTTGCCCATCCCCTGCTGATCTTTCTAGTCTTAGCACTCGTAGTAGCAAAACGGGATGTAGCCAAGTACTGGGGAACAGACACGCCGCCACAATTGGGGGAGTGGAGACGAGGGTTGGATGTATATATGGCGGCGGAAAGGGTCACATACAAGGCGAGAGGTTGCCCCAAGAAATTTGGTAGAGTATGGGGGAAATAGAGAAAATTTCATGGGATAGATGGGGAGTGTAAGATGGGGCATACGGTGGATGGACATATAAAGGACCACCGATTCCTCCTACGGAAACCTGAGAGCCAGGACAAGCAAACCGCCGCGGATTCAGCCGGGCGTTTTATGGGTGGCATGAACTAGAAGAAATTATCTACTATTCGCGACTCTGTGGGATGGGGGTTGAGGGGAAGGGAAGGGGGACCGAAGATGATGTGACCGTAATGTTGTATCATGAGAAAATGCAAATAAAAATGTTTATTAAAAAAAAAGAATAGAACTCATTTAAATGTATTTGCAAACCTTTTAGTACATTACGTAGAAGCAATGGAAATAGAAGACTGTTATGTCGGTATGAAGCTACCTACTTCAGTAGCTGAGGGTGTGACCTACCATCACTTACCACTAACATATGGAATTTCCTGTAGTATTTTAGCTAGTTTATTCTATAAGAGAGGACCTTTAGAGTATTATTACTCTAAGTCAGACGTGATATTTTCTGACCTTCCTATACGTGGAAATCTGAATCCTGTAGACACTAAGAGTGATGTAACACGGTATATGGGAGAATACTTTCTAATTATAGGTACTATAGATTTAGGTGAAGCACATAAAGATAACTTAACATGTTCATTACACGGACAAGAGAAAATGTTTCTAAATATGGCAGAGAAAAGAAGAGAAAGTTTCCAAAGAAAGGCAAATGACAAAAGGCAGAAAACTCCTAAGTGGGCTGAAAATATGGGAAGCACCTCAAATGGTGGAGCAAATGCTGCATTGTTGCTGGATTTCGAAAAGAAAGGGAAACTTTGTCTTCATAGAGAAAAGACTAGTTACTATAATGACATATTCATTGGTTCCAGTGAATGCGAACACAATTACAAGGTAATTGGAGGTTGGGGTTTCAAAAATGAGTTAGAACCTGTGTTTTCCGGAATTTATTATATATGTGGAAACAAGGCCTATTTCAAATTGCCAGATCACTGGTATGGAAGCAGTTATTTTGGAATAGTCTTCCCAAAAATATACCATGTAAATGAAGTCGCTGGAAGCAATGAAAACACTAATGGATTAGTGCGTAGTAAAAGGGAAAGTGTAGGAGAAATAATAGGTTATATATTTAGTGCATTGATACCAACAGTGGGAGTGGCTCTGAATACACACAGAATCTGCAAATTGTCAACAGTAGTAGATCAGTTATCAACTGACACAGCTGGAGGTTTCCTGATGGTCAATACCGAATTGGTTGCGATCAGATCTATGGTTTTACAAAATCGACTTGCTCTTGACAAATTATTGGCAAAAGAGGGCGGAGTCTGTAGAATGTTGAAAGCGCAACATTGTTGCACTTACATTCCTAATAAAAGTGTTGAAATTAAGAAATATGTGAGAAACATAACTAATTTGGAAAAAGAGTTCAAACCACTAGAGGTTGATAGCGCCTGGAAGAGACTAACTGATGGTCTCCTCTGTAGGTAATTGGTTTTCTAACTTAGGTAAAAGTCTTGTGAGTAAAATACTGATGCCAATAGCGGGAATAGGCTTATTTGTGCTCCTCATAATAATTTGCTGCAAATGTCGAAAACACAAAAAGAAGTATGCTGAGAATAAGAGAGGAATGAAACGAAATGTTGATAAACTCGAATTAGAAGAATTGAATAATAAAATTTATAAAAAGATGAAAAATTCTCATCCTAATAAAGACGAGGAAAAGAGACTGAATAGAAAGTTCGAAGAGATTGAAATGGATGAAATGTGAAAAGTTGGCATCTGGTTCCATTAATAGTGATGATAGTAAATATCATCAAAGAGGGGATTGATGGAGCAAGGATTCGCACGTTAAGTGACTTGCTTGTATCATGAGCCTCAAATAATGTTAATAAACTAAATCAACATGTTTGTGTTACTAATATTGCACATTTTTACACTACACGGGGGTGTCCCAGTGACGCTTGCCTATGTGTTTACTAAACCTAATACGCTTGCCATTAAAATGGCTGCTGCTACGCGGGAATTTAGACTGCGCATGCGTCTGTCATACCATGTGACGTGGCGTACTTGCAGTTCTGGTGGGAATTTGTTGCTCATGCGCAATACAGCTAAAATGGCACATGCTCCAAGCTTGCATTGCCACTTTCGCAAAGCTGTCTGTTTTACCTATACCATAATGCTATAGTTTATATTACAGTAATGGGTGCAGTACATCAACTCATGGTATACAGTGAGATCATTTATTCTATGTATTAAAACTATTCTTTTCCAATTCATGTAACACTTCGAGAACTTGGCCTGTTCTAACGTGAGCTTGCTTGAATCTGAGTCTGCGCGAGATCTGCGAGGCTCCAGAGAAATGACCTTTGGACAGAAGCCAGATGGCAACCC
Organism: Lissotriton vulgaris; assembly: GCF_964263255.1. Classification (NCBI taxonomy): domain Eukaryota; kingdom Metazoa; phylum Chordata; class Amphibia; order Caudata; family Salamandridae; genus Lissotriton; species Lissotriton vulgaris. Next base: position 943,642,950 of record NC_141687.1, on the reverse strand, counting down.
AAGCCAAGATGTGCCTGGGAAGACAACTCTAACCTAGTCGAAGAAGCCGAACTGCACTACATTTGTAACAACTGTATATAAAAAATAGTATTCACCATTGTTAGGTGAAAACATATGTCATGGGAACCCAGAGAATAAGGGGTGGGTACAAAGATTGAATATTAAGCCTGAGAAAGTCTAAAATTTAGGTGGTTTGATGACCTAACCTCCTCCTTTGTCCAATCAAAATTGGGGATCCTTACACTTGCAACATTAGGGGGTAGTACACGGACCCGAAAAACAGTATAACTAGCGTAAGTTTAGCTAGAGAATTTGTCCGACTTGTCCGAATAGCTGACCTGTCACTGACCCAACGCACTCTATAGGTGACTGAACTCGAGAGCTGCGAAGCACTCTATTGGGAGGTTCGAGAAAACCGATTCGGGGTTTATGCAGACTTAAAGTGCTGGCGAAGCTCTTTGCTGGGAGGTTCAAGAACCCAATTGGGGTTATTGGCAGATTCCTTGCAGAGAGGGAGTAGCGCAGGCGTTGCAACTGAAGCTGCGGGTGTTGGTCGTACCCTTTGGTGAACCCGGTCCTGATCCAAATCCAGGGGTTATCCTGTCCTGACTGTCCATGAGCTGTACCTGCTCGCCTACAGGCACCTAAATCCTTGAGGGTGCTTTCCCGTCTTTCCAAACTGACCCGTGGCCAGGGTTGGTCTTCACTCTATCCTAGGTAAATATAAAGTCTGTGTGGGTGATTGCTTATCTATATTTGCATTTCTAATTCTCGAATATTGCAAAGCATGATTGCATACGTTCCTTTTTCTCCCCTATCCCTTTATAAATGAGATTTCCATGCATTATTTGTCTATTAGAATGTTCCACTTTTCTACCTACCTTTAGCCAAATGCTAAATCGTTATTTTATAGTTGATGTTCCATTCTTACCCTCCCTATAGTGAATAAGCAAAATCTGGATACATCTACTTGCATAAAGTTTCATTTCCTTTTAACAGTTAGTGAATTACGAAAGTCTACTTTGATTTAGCATGTTCCCTTTCTTTACCCGCCTTTAGTGAAGTTGTGAAAGTCTATTGATCTAAAATAGAGTGTTCCTTATTTTTCACCTTCCCTTTATTTTTTGATTTCTAAATGATTAGTATTCTTTGTCTTATTCATAGCTATACGATATTTATAATTCTAGTTATACATAGTCTTATCTGTGTTAACCTTATGCTCATGACATATGATGATGATGATGATTAGATAAAGGTTTTCAAAACTTCCAGAGTCTGTGGTTATTTTAAAGAGTGCAACCATTTATTAAATTGATACTGTATTGTGATGACTGCTTATCTTTACAGCTAGCTCCTTGATCCATTGTGATTTTAGGTACCTGTGGCGAGGATTGGTAAGTCAGGTACATTGGAAATAAATAGAAAGGAACAGGGTTACTGGTAGTAGAGTGTAGGTTACCAGATTAAATAAAGTGTTTAAATAAAATTATAGGGCCCAAGTGTGCATATTTGGTAACAAAATATTCGGGTGACCTGCGCGCTCTATCACAGGCATCCGAAGCAGAGCACCTTGCACTGTTTACTTTTATGTGATTTGTATCTGAATTTTAGAATTGTTTATCTTAAACCAATTTATAATGCTAAAACCACCAATGATGCTATGAGCCTACTGTTTACGCTAAGAGAACCTGATATTTGCTTTTATGCCGCAACATTTATTTTGAGCTCAATTAATGCTAGGAAAAGTATGATGTTCTAATTAAACTTTGTTCCGAAGATGTATCGAATAGTATTTCCTGACACTTGCGATGAATTTGTGCAGTGGAACTGTGACCAGTCTCCCTAAGACATTGTAAATCTATAGAGCACCTTGCACTTTCTAAGCCCATGTGACTTGATCCTGACCCCTAGAACTGCTTATGCTAAACAAGTGTTTATGATATGCTGCTATGAGTTTATTGTTTACATAAAGAGAATCGCGACTAGTTTAAGTTGTGCCATCTATTTTAAGTTTATTTCGCTGGGAATTGTATGATGTTTTAATGGTATCATGAAATTTTAATTGATTGCTGGCTGTTCTCAATGATTTTGGCATTGAACCTGTACATGTACATTTGCTTTTATGGTTGCCTTGTTTTAACGGAATAAAGCTTATTGAATTGAATTGAGTGTATAAATGCATTTTGTAACATATAAGATTGGAGCCTAAATTGCACTGCTCCAATGTCCTTCTGATGGCGGTGTTAGCTATTACAATTAACAAAATAATCTTATCAGAGGAGACTAGCCCAAAACCCTGATGTTTTCAACATTTTTCACCTAGAGTTTTCCAGGTATTTAATTTCATCAGAAAATCTACACTTACTCTCCTCTAGTTTCACATTATTTTTTCCCTTCTTATTCCCCTCCTTTCCTGCTCCTTTCTTTTCACTTTCATACACCTGAACCCCTTAAAGGTTACAAACTGACAGATTGCACAAAGAGCAATTATCAAAAGGGCTCTCAAAATAGAGCCACGTATTCCACTTCCAAGGTTTCCAAGCCACATGCCTATTGCAGCAAATCAATTTCTAATTGCTTCCCAAACACCTGTAGCTTCCAACTCCTTTAAATTTCCCTTTAAGTCTGAAATCCCTACACATTCTCACTCTCACAGCATTGCTGAACCTTCAACAACTTGCAGACTCCGCCCTCCTTCTTGAGAAGGATGTCTAACGCAAGGTGATTCTGCTATCATTTCAGTGTACAAGGCATTCATGGAAATGGATCAGCATTTCCGAAACAACATCTCACCTGATACCATCCCCCAAGACACATTCGCTCCTCCAGACACCAAAATTCAAAAAAGTCAAGTGGGGCGGAAGAAGGTTAGTACTGGGCCAAGCAAAACTGTCGAACTCTCTCCCAATAAACATCAAAAGCTGCCCAACTCTGCTCAGTTTCAGAAAGCTTATAAAGACATGGCTCTTCTCGAACTAACGTAACTTAACTCACCCACAACTGGAATTTTGTGCACTCTCCTCCGCTATAAGCGCCTAGATGCCCACGCGCATTCGTGCGCTATATAAATCTTTCTCACAATCACATCTAACAATGAATTTGTAGTTAATAGCTAACTTATCAACTATAGTGGACGTCTTTCTACTATTGAGATCATTCCAACCTACTCTTACAGAAGGAATCAATGAACCAAATATATCGCAAATATTTCGGTACATCTGCTGCTTCTTTTGGTTCTAGCTTATGGGGCCAGATGTACGAGACGTTTTTGCATGCGCAAATGGGTTTGCAAACCCGTTTGCGCATGCAAAAACATCATGGGCCATCTACAAAGCCTATTTAGCGAGTCTCAATTTATTTGCGACTCGCTAAATAGGTTGTGCGACTTGCTATTTGAAAGGGGCATTCCCTTCCAAATAGTGAGTCTCAAAACAATGTACTAATGTTTTGTGACTGCAATTTTGGTCGCAAAAACACTCGCAATTACCACCTACTCCAAGTAGGTGGTAATGCATTTGCAAATGTAAAGGGGCCCCCAGGGCAACCCCTTCTCTTTGCAAATGCAGGCAAAAATAATTTTTTAGGGCAGGTAGTGGTCCCAGGGAAACGTTTCATTTTATTTTTGTTTAAATGCATGCCGTTTTCCTTTAAGGAAAATGGAAAGCATTTTTTTTAAAAACTGCTTTATTTCAAAGCAGTCCCAGACATGGTGGTCTGCTGAGTCCAGCAGGCCACCATCCCTGGGAGGGCCTGTCATTCCCAATGGGCTCGCAAATTGCGAGAGGCTCATTAATATTAATGAGCCTCGCAATTTGCGACCCCATTGGGAATTGCAAACAGTGTTAAACACACAGTTGTTCATTTTATTTAGCGACTCGCAATTTCCAACTTGCAATTAGTCGCAAATTGCAAGGCGCAAATAAAATGGTCATACATCTGGCCCTTGATACCCACACAGGATCATTTAAGTGTTCCACATGATAAATCTTTGGAAAGACTATTGTCAAATAACATGTGCCATACCATCTTTGGGGCAATGTAAAATATGCATGATCACCACAAACATAATAAACTTGAAGAATAACAGGATTCTGACCTCCTATGATATTGGCCAATTTCCTCCATATTGTGATCACAAGCACCCTGTCTTGCAATTTGATGTGAACTACGGCTTTACCTCTAAGCCAATCTACTTTTCCTTTGTGTTTCCAATCTAAAGTTAATGTAGGCATAACACCAGATTCGATGTTCTAATTCCTTATTTCTAAACTTTTGATCATTCCGTTTTCAATCTAGCATCCATTGCCCTTCTCCAGCCTTCTACCGAATCTAGAACTATCTTTTCAACATCAGTTTAGGAATTAGTTCAATTGTGCCTATGAGCATAACCTGTATTTAGGGTTTTAATGGGTTTAAAGAAACAATCAACTGTATCCATCTCTTTAGCATTAGGGTGACGGCTCAAATGCTTAAACATGGGAACTTCGGAAAGTACTAAATCATGATTTGAGAAATACTATTAGAAATTATCCTTTCCATATAAGAGACTCCTTAAAAGGCTACATGTAATACCATAGGTAAGTTGAATATGATTCAACTTACCTATGGTAATATTCTCGTGGAGAAGTGTGGCTCAGGGGTTAGAGGCGGCAGACCCGGAAGCTGAGATCGGCCCTGGACCAGGGTTCAATTCCCCGCGTCGACGGGGCTTGGGCTCAATAATTCCACGGACTCGATAATTCTCGCTCCGGTGCCTACTCGACTCACGGGTTCACACTCTGCGACTCTGGGCAATAGCTTGCTTAATCTCCACAACGGCCCCTCGCGGCAGGATGCCTGGCTTTCACCTTGTGGATACCCTGCCGGGGTTATCTCACAGGGGAATACCAGGACGGGTTCCCTAAGCAAGCGCTTAGATGCCTGCGATGTGTGTGGTTTGCGCTATATAAATACCTGTACATTTACATTTACATTTATGATGATAGGTAATCTCTTCTGCAGCTGAAGCAGGCAAATGCGCACAGATGTTGCAGTTCTTAGCATCGACAGTGCCAATAAATTCATTAAGCAATTTAAAAGTGCTGGACGAGAAGTCTCCTTTCAATGAATCTACATGCAGTGTTTTAAAATCAAGTGCATGTAAACTACTGTCAGTAGGAATCGCAGTTCTAGGGGTAGTCTTAGATCTTTGTTCATCTGAATTGGGAAGTGTAGGTGAATATAACCCTAAAAGTAAAACAATTAGTAAAACAGTTACAGTTATCAATACGCCAGCTAGCATAAGCCTACATCTATTAGTGTTACTAGTTTCCATGACTTCACTAAAATCATACCGTTGAGTAGAAAATAGCAGCAAACTGAAAATAGCAGCAACCTGATTTATTCCATAGTATTTTTGAGTCTTCCCTATTCCTACTCCGTCTTCTTCTGAATGACAACCTTACGCTCCTTCTGCAGCCTCAGGCCTAGGGAATCTTCTTAATTCTTTTTAACAAACTTCATTTAATAGTCTCTAATAATAGCACATATCAAAGTTCACTTTAGAGATCAAGCCAGTGACAAATCGAGTCAGTCTATTCAATGGCAAAGAAAATGTAATGCAAAGATCAGCCACAAGCTTGAATTCACCGAGGGTCAATTGGAATCTCAATGTTATCCTCCAACTCTCAAAATCCTCTTTCGCTGTCATTTGCTGCTAAGTATGTCCATTCAGGGGATGAGTACTTTTGACAGTGTACCCTAGCTCTTTTTGATCTCCTGAGTACAGACCGTTCGTCTTCACTGTCACTCAGACCAGAGTCCTCTGTGTCCTTTGAGATTGTGTTAGGCACATGCTCTGCAGACAGACTTAGGGCCTGATTTTGATCTTGGTAGACTGGTTACTCTGTCACAAAAAAGACGGATATCCTGTCTGGTTATAATGGGATTTATATTTTGGCCGGCGGGAAATAAGTCTCTGTTGTGACGGAGTAACCCATCCGTCAATATCTAAATCAGGTCCTAAGTCTCTCTCTCACCTGCCATCTCGGCCAATTGTATCCAGCTCCTACTTGGCTTGACCCTATGTCAGGACCTAATCTGGCTCAGTCACGCCAGAGGCCAAGACTCTCCTGCCTCAACCTCAGATGTCGACTCATCAAAAAAAAAACTCAGGCCAAGGATGTACTGTTTCAGATTCCCGCTGAATTTCTGTAACTTGTTCAACCTCGTCCCACTGCCTTGCAGTTGTGGTCATCACTACTGAGGCAGATACTGTCACATCAGGGAACAGCCATTACAACGCGGGTTTTACCACGCGTTGCTTTTACATCGCATGCATTACAACGCATGCGATGTTACAACGCATGGTAAAACCACGCATACCATTACATCGGATGCGCTTTTACAACGCATGCGATGTAATGTGTAATGGCGGGTGCGGCTATCCACGTCGTTGTGAGGAAACTTAGGCTGTTTCCTCACAATGACGTGAAGCAAGCAGGAAGGAGTAAGCAGGATCCGACGGCGACGCTGGAGCGGATAGAGGTAAGGGGGTTTGTGCAAGGGGGGGGTAATTTTGTAGGGGTTAGGGTAGTTTAAAAGGAGTGTGGTAATGTTTGTGTTGTGTGTGTTTTTTTTAAAACGTTTTAGTGTGTGTTGTGGTGCTGTAGTGTTTGTTTAGTGTAGTGTATTGGGGAGTGTAGTGTAGTGGTTATGTAGTGTAGTGATTTAGGTTTTAGGGTAGTGTAGTGTTGTAGAGTTTGTTTATTGTAGTGTATTAGGGTTTAGGGTAGTGTAGGGGTGGGAGTAGTGTGGGTAGCGTAGTAGTGTTTTAGGGTTTAGGGTAGTGTAGGGTTGGTAGTAGCGTGGGTAGCGTAGTAGTGTTTTAGGGTTTAGGGTAGTGTAGGGGTGGGAGTAGTGTGGGTAGCTTAGTAGTGTTTTAGGGTTTAGGGTAGTGTAGGAGTGCGAGTAGTGTGGGTAGCCTAGTAGTGTTTTAGGGTTTAGGGTGGGAGTAGTGTAGGTAGTGTAGTAGTGTGGTAGTGTTTTTGGGTTGGGGTAGTGTAGGGGTGGGAGTAGTGTGGGTAGCGTAGTAGTGTTTTAGGCTTTAGGGTAGTGTAGGGGTGGGAGTAGTGTGGATAGCGTAGTGTGTTTTAGGGTAGTGTAGGGGTGGGAGTAGTGTGGGTAGCTTAGTAGTGTTTTTGGGTTGGGGTAGTGTAGGGGTGGAGTAGTGTGGTTAGCGTAGTAGTGTTTTAGGGTTTAGGGTAGTGTAGGGGTGGGAGTAGTGTGGGTAGTGTTTTTGGGTTGGGGTAGTGTAGGGGTGGGAGTAGTGTGGGTAGTGTAGTAGTATTTTAAGGTTTAGGGTAGTGTAGGGGTGGGAGTAGTGTGGGTAGCGTAGTAGTGTTTTAGGGTTTAGGGTAGTGTAGGGGTGGGAGTAGTGTGGGTAGTGTTTTTGGGTTGGGGTAGTGTAGGGGTGGGAGTAGTGTGGGTAGCGTAGTAGTGTTTTAGGGTTTAGGGTAGTGTAGGGGTGAGGGTAGTGTAGTAGTGTGGTAGTGTTTTTGGGTTGGGGTAGTGTAGTCTACTGTAGGTGGGAGTAGTCTGTTGTGTAGGCGTAGGGATAGGGATGTAACTTACCTTGCATACTTTTACCACAAGTATAGCTTTACCACGCATGCCTTTGCGTTGTAATGGCATGCATGGTAAAGGCATACTCGTGGTAAAAGTATGCGATGTAATGGCATGTCGTTGTCATTGACATTGCGTAGTAATACCCGCGTTGTAATGGCATGCGTGGTATTAGTATGCGATGTAATGACATACATTCGACACATCATCAAGGGGACACTCTACTCTGCAAGTGTGGGCAGTGTGGATACAGTTGGGGAGACCTCCACATTTAACAGCAGTATTCATCACAAGGTTGACCTGAAAAGGTCCTCTACATTGAGGTTCCCCACCCACGTTTCCAGAACGTGTTTCTTCACCTAGACCCAGTTGCCAGGACTGAGGTCATGGCACTGCTCCTGATGCGGTGCGGCGATAGCAGCTCCTATCTGATGAGACACTGAATGCACCACAACAGCTAGTCCTTTGCAGTAATCAAGAATCATTTCATCTGTAATGGTCACAAGGGTATTTGCAGGCACTGCTGGTAGTCTCATTGCTCAACCCATGATGATTTCATGAGAGGAGAAGCATGTCCTCCGAATGCTGAGAAGACTCTTTAACACAAGGAGCAGAGCATCAGGTCACTTCAGAGATACACTTTGGCCAACCTGGATTTTAACATTCCATTTACCTACTCGACTATGCATGAAGCTTCATGCTGATAACTGCAATGTAGTCTTTGCGCTACTTGTAATACTGCACACAAAATTTTCAGGACCTCAATTGTTGAAATGAGTTCCTCGATCTGACTGTAGCAAAGTCAGGAAACTGAACGTAGGGACCAGTTCCCTCAGCAAGAACCGTACACATGTGAGACTATCATTTCTCCTTGTCATATAAGCTTCAAGATAGAAGCAAGAAGGTACACACAATCACTAGGATATATCTCAGACTGTTGCACACAGGCATCTCAATTAAGTCCAGCAGTATTCTGTGGAAAGGCCCCACTGATCTTCCTATATGGCTCAATTTCACTGTGGTTCTTTTCCTACATTCAACTTCTGGTACACAATATATCTATGACACAATCCTTCAGCCAGCAATTTTAATTGAGGGTTAAACCAGTTCTGTCAAAACAATCTAACCATGGCATTACTTCCAACATGGTGGGTTGGTGTGTGAGGGGTACCCAAAAACAACTAGTGTGTTCCCAACCAGAGTAGGGACACCTCCTACCCACTTTCTAATGGATTCCTCTTGTTAAATGTGTATAACTCAGGGAGAACGAATCCATTACAAAGAACTATTCTCCCTCTCCCTCTTTTTGTTGATATTGGTATTACTTCCAACATGTGCAGGACTGTGAAAATGTCTAGCTGAAAAACAAATATCATCTTCTCTTTTGACACAACCTGCTCTGACTCAACTCTGCTGTTTTGCCTCTGGCACTTCCTCCTGCAACCTTTTCACTTCTTTTTAAGTATCAGCGGTTGTCAACAAAAGGTTGTAATCGGTCTCATCTTCAGATTCATTTACATATTCGCCATTAAATATTCAGGATCAATGACCACAATATCGTACAACCTTATCAGCATATTGGTTGTCAATTGTCAGATAGTTATTTCTACTTCTAGGGGCCGAGCACTTCGCGACAGCAATTTTGGTTGCCAATTGAGATACAATCTCATGACATGTTCTCCATTTCGAATATGGAATCCTGATGACATCATGAATCCCCTCAATGACCATAACTGACCAAATTCATGAACGGCACCAAAGTTATACTGACTATCAGTAAGAATCATCACTTTCAGCTGCTCAGAAAAACAACAAGCTTTAGTAAGAGAGATCAATTAAGCCACTTGTGCAAGCCAGGAGGGGAATAGTGGAAGCCAGGAGGCTTCCACTAATCCTGTGACTGTAAGGAGTGCATATGTAGCTCTTAGGGTGCCCCCTTCGTCTCTCAGGTAGGACCTATCAACAAACAATATGAGATCAGAATCTGTCTGTAGCTCATCTTGCATATCTGGCCTTGGCTTGGTGCATAGTTCAGTGATATTGATACAGTCATGCTCTACTTCTCCATCATTTTCATTTTCTGGAAAAAGTAACAGTGTAGCAGGATTCAAAGAAGCACATCTCTTAAGAGTTATGTTATCTGAGGCAAGTATACCCTGTCCATATTTGGTCAAGTGACTATTAGTCAGGTGTTGAGTGCGTGCACGCATCAACAAAATCTCCAAAGAATGGGGCACTAACACAGTAAGAGGATGTCCCATGACAATACTTTCACATCTTTCTATGCTGACACCTACTGCTGCTGAAGCTTTAAGACATCTGGACAGTCCTGCGACTACAGGGTCAAAAGTAGCTGAAAAATCAGCAACAGGCCTTCGTGCATTTACATGCATCTGTGTAAGCACTGAGAGAGCTCAGCCCTCCCTCTACTGCAGAAAAGTGTAAAAACGTTGTTATAATGTGGCATTCCCAGTGCCGGTGCATGACAGAGACTTTCTCTCAGCTCTAGGAAGGCAAACAAGCAGTCGTTATCCCATGGTACCGGACCCAACACATCCTTGTGTGTCAGCCTCTGGATAACTAACATTTCCCTAATGGCCAAGACTTTACACAGTTGACAGTAACCCACCATTCCCAAAAACATCCTGACTTCTCTCTGGGTGAATGGAAGATTCATTTTCAGAATCGTTGAGGTTCTCTCTCATGACACCTTCCCCGCTCCCTTCTCATTGTGATGTCTGAGATGCAGAACTTCTCTTTGGCAATACTTCAACTTACCCATCCTCTACCTCATTGCGGGTATTCATTTCCAACCTGCATCACAGAAGCTCCGTGCTGATACACACCTTGCATAGCACCAACATTCCCTACATATGGTTAACTCTGACTTCCTCTCTGTGCTGCTTTCTTTCATTAGAGCCAACATGAGCTTTCAACCGTTTCTGTTTCATTTCCAATTCATCACTACAATATCTTGCATACCTCAAAATCTCATAAATTGACTTATTCTGCCAACAAATTCAATGCTGTTGAATCATCATGCTAACCTCAGGCCTCAATCCTGTCACAAACCAAGACATAAAACTTCCCATATCTTTGGTTTCAAGATTTTCCATTTTGAGGTCCTGCTAAAATACTTGCAACATTCTCTCATAAAAATAATGAAGTCTCATTAGGCTCCTGAGTTGTTCTATAAATCTTAACCCAATCAATATCCTTCGCCGGTATAGTCCCTTTCAAAAAAGGCAAATACTTTTTCATCACCAATAGCGGCAGGGCCTGAGATATCAGATTTCTCAGTGGCTCCTTTTCTGGCCACTGCAAAGCCACTTTAAATTCTGCCCACAAATCACTCAACACCACAATGTTAAAAAGGCTATTTAAATCTACCCACAGTACCTGAGAAATCTTCGCAAATCGGTCAACCGAGGTGTGCCACTTCACTGGCTTATTTCTCAATTTGGGGAAATCATTTGTAGATGATGCAAGATCACTTCTCCATAGTACATGAACGTAACCTCCAACAGGGACTTCCCTCCCTGTGAAATTCGAAGCACCTACTCCATCTATCAAAGATGGTGGTAGTTCTCCCTTCGCTTTCTTCTGATCTTTCTTCTTGGCTCACTTGCCCTTCCATTTGTCCAACTCACTAAATTTCTGGATGCTACCAATCAATTCTACAATTTGCATTTCATTCCTGATGTCTTCACACTGGTTATCTCATTTTCATCAAAACATATGCTGTAACTTTACTGCAATGATTTGGTCCTACCTAAATCTATAGCATACACTGGAGCTTCTTCACACTGCTTATCATTAACTTGTCCTGCATGCTTAGTAACATCTGTGCACATGTATATGAGTTTATTCCCTGATAGGTATCTATTTGAGACAGAACTAGATTTCCTGATATCATTTCATTCAATTCTAATTTTAATTTGACCACATCCACTGAATTCTCCCTTCCTGGAATCTGGAGTTCTCCGATCAATCCTGAACCCTCACCTTCTTGTGGTGTCCCACTGAAAAACCTAACCAAATCATCTAACTCTTGCGAATTAACATCATTTTGGATTCCAGAAGTATTGGACACTATCCCTTCCCAGGGGCTTTTACTTGACATACACTGAGGTGGTTCCAAATGAAAAGGTGAGAATTTTGTGAACTCTCAGCTGATTCCTCTACAGGGGTAAGTCATGTCTGATTCATTGCTGATGGTACAGGAATGATAAATGGTGGAGTTACCATATTCGGGACCATCCAGGGACAACAGGAACAATAGTTGACATATTAACTCCAGTAGAAACCGCCAAAGCATATAAAGGAACTACGGGACCAATCGTAGCAAGAACAGTTATTGTGTCTATGGCATTTGAAACAGTAGAGTTAACAGGGGCATGAATCCCTAACTCTGTCCAATAGGGTTCTGACTCATATTCACTGGGGCAGTGACTGCCTCAGAGGTTCCACTAGTAACAAACATCACGCATTCCTTTGGATTGGGTCACATTATAAGGAGGTGGACATGTTAACAATAACACACCACGAGAGTCCACTAAAATCACTATCACTATCTTCGCCTAAGCCATCTGCACTCTCTACTTTATCCTACCGTTTTTTTTTGCTCTTCTCTTTCTGAGGCTCTTCACTTGTCAATGCAGTGTATAGCCTAGTCTTCTCAATCATGTCAGCTCTCCATTTGTGTTGTTCTGCATCCCATCAAGCCACGTTCTGCCTTTCTGACTCTGATACGGCTTTTCTTTGACGTGAGCTGCAAACTTTTAGGCCTTAAGTGCCTCGTACTGTGCGGGTCTAGAAGGTGGTTTTATCTTGTACAATACCCTTGTCAGATTTTCAATAGTTCTTAAATGAAATGTGCCATAGCGTGGAAACATCAAAGCACCTTCTTTTTAGTGATATTATGCCATTGACACAGCCAAATACACGTGTGGAGCCTGCATTTATGGTAATATACTGACCTGCTGTGCCTTCTAGCAACGCCTCGCCTCCTTCTCGAACAGTGACTCTCACAGCTCCCCTAATCAAATCTCGAATATCCCTGAACATTTTATTTTCAGCAATAATATCAACAATCACAAGCAGAGGTTTTTTCAACAGGGAAATAATTTCTTCAACCAGAATTCTTGTTCGGCATTAACAACCAACCTCAGCTCTGCTCTCTGGCACTCTATGATGTACGTCTCACTCCTTGCAGCGGTTCGCCCTCCTTTACAATTTTTGCGAGCACACCCTTTTCTCAATACTAAGCAAATATAAAACAAAACGCCAACCGATTTCAACAAATTAATTTAGTCTGCTCCGCTAAAGAAATCAAAGTATTCAATCACACAAAAAATAGTCCGGAGCAACACTTTCCGACCTACTCCGACACACACTCAAGTGAAACATTGACCAGTGGGAATCACCCGGATCAGTGCAGCTTCTCCTTTGCGCAACAGGATCCACTATACCAGTCATACCTTATTCTCACACAAAGGTATATGTCCCAATCTCAATAGTGCAACCGATACTACCTCACGACTTGCATCACAAAACTTAGAAGACGAATTACAACACAGTGTAATCACACTTATGTATCCATCTAACTTAGGCTAAGTTCAACCCAAAATCAGCGTCAAATGCTCAGCAGTAAGCACTTTCACAACTGTACCACAACTAATACATAATCGCATCACAACGCGCAATCTTAACAAAATACTGCAAGCTCGACATACACAACTACAACACGTAACTCTATTAATGCTCTCTCCTCCACTTTTACAACTTTCTTTCAAACCTCTGCTGTTCATTTGACTTGAGACATAGGCTTTATGGGGCTAGGACTAGACTTGGTTAAATGTAAATGTTTACATGGGTACTCTAGCTCCTTTTGCTTCAGTAACCAACCATCCTACAATGCTACCATCTGAAAGAGCAGTGGGCCTTACGCAAAAATGATCACACAAAAAATAGCCCGGAGCAACACTTTCCGACCTTCTCAGACTTACACTCAAGTGAAACCTTGACCAGTGGGAATCACCCGGATCAGTGCAGCTTCTCCTTTGCACAACAGGATCCACTATACCAGTCATACCTTATTCTCACACAAAAGTATAAGTCCCTATCTCAATAGTGCAACCGATACTGCCTCACGACTTGCGTCACAAAACTTAGAAGACAAATTACAACACAGTGTATTCACACTTATGTATCCATCTAACTTAGGCTAAGTTCAACCCAAAATCAAATTCAAATGCTCAGCATTAAGCACTTTCACAACTGTACCACAACTAATACATAATCGCATCACAAAGCGCAATCTTAACAAAATACTGCAAGCTTGACATACACAACTACAACACGCAACTCTATTAATGCTCTCTCCTCCACTTTTACAACTTTCTTTCAAACCTCTGAAACTCTGCTGTTCATTTGACTTGAGACATAGGCTTTATGGGGCTAGGACTAGAGTTGGTTAAATGTAAATGTTTACATGGGTACTCTAGCTCCTTTTGCTTCAGTAACCAACCATCCTACAATGCTACCATCTGAAAGAGCAGTGGGCGTAACGCAACATCTTAGTCAAGTCTTTTTCCTTATTGGTTGTGCAGACGTTTGTTGGTTGACATGAAGCACTGGAAGGCAGAAAACAGCAATAATACATTTGTAACTTGTGAAGCCAAAGTGACTCCACAATAAGGACCAAGAATCGTCAAATATTGTTAAAAGATTTCTTTTCCATTACCAATCAGTCCAGTATATATGCAAACCAATAACAGTTTCAAAAGGTACATCAATATAGCAGATGAGCTGAAATATCTCAGTAGATTGAGGAACAATAGAATGAGACACAGAATTGTGATAGCCACACCAATAAAGAAATATATTAGAGCAAACAGGTGTTCCATAAAAAACTTCCCTTCTCAATTCTAAGCATAGGTCCAATATAGCATCACCTATCAAGAGTCTCTAATTCGAGAGTATAATGCTGTCAGCATGATCAGACTTCAGTAGAAGTCTTGGAAAAAAGAAATAAGAGTTTAGCATAAAGTTTCACACTTGCAAGAATAAGGCAAACAGAGATGTCTCTACCTCTCGAAGTATAAAGGGAGTTCCAAGCCTTCCAAATGTGAGAACACCACTTTAAAAGTAATAGGAAATTCAGAAATGTCCTGAACTTCTTTCACGCCACCAGGAACAAACCAAATCATTACTTGCGTGCATCTGCAATATCCCTTCAGTTTCCCATCACATCGAAACTTGGACTGTAGTTCTCAACCTTGAACAAATCTCCGTCCTAGTACATGATAAAAAGAAGGCCTCTTTCAACCATTAATTCTCCATGTTCACTGCCAAGATCTTCCCTCCTATCCTCACTATCAGCAGTCTAATACAAACAATAAGCCTTTCTCTAATTAGTGAGAATTATGATAATATACATGCAAAACATGAAAAATTATGCTGACAAAGCAAAATGCACATCAATTGAGGCATGTAGTCAGGAAAATTTGCTAAGCTTTTAATATGCACCTCGAGTACATGGGTATACATGCACACATGTAACTTAAAGTAAAAACTTGAAAAGAGAATGCATGCTTACATGTTTAAACTGAACATCACTTAAACCTCAAAGCTGGGAGGCCCATATCTTTAATGGGAAACATACCTACATGTCCCAGAGTGCTGTTGATTGAGAAGCAGTATTTTCTCATGTCACACAGAGGCTATGGTGGTGAAGTGGAAGTTGTGATTTGACAACAAGAAAAAACAAGGTTAATTGATGGTTTGCTACATTTTTTGCAGAACAAAGTTATTGCTGGTTTCACTGAGCTCAGCATTGTAATGTTACGTGTCAACATATTTATCCCATCTGAAGTCCTTTTTCTCAATATCTGAGTGTCTGTTTCGGGGATATTTGATATCATTCCTGTTACTTGAGTGAGAGTTGGTGTGATGGTATCCTGTTTGAGATTAATTGCTGTGATGTCCGTTTAAGATTAGGTATCTCAGTAGTTTAATCCCATAATGCCAAGAGCAGTGCATAATCCCCTGAGTTGGAGAGAATGATTTCTATTGGTAATGAGTTCCCTGATGATTTCACAATAAAATACCTGACTTGGCCTGGAGAAGCTATTTAAAAATTACAGCAGGCGAGCTTGACCATTGCAAAGGAGGACTTTGGGGGGACCTACCCCTGAGATAATTTGTGAAAAAATGCTTACTACAACACAATTGTCATTATATATTCAATTGTATTAGTGTTTAAAGTATAGTACATGATGATCTTACTGTGCTCCAGGATACGACAATCTTTGTTGGGGCTCTTCAATGATTCCCTCGCTATCACTCTTCAACAGTGCCTCTCATCTCTCCATAACACCTCTCTCGCATATATTTAATTTGTTTTATAGCACATCTCATACCAGTGTAGGGTGTCAGAGCACTTTATATTACACACACATACAGAGACAATGATTCATACGTGTGTAAATCAGTGTATGGAAAATGTTACTTGGTACTTGGTCTAGTGATGCACAAACTCAAGATTCAGAACATAACACAGTGGTTAGGGTTGAATTTAATAATAAGAATTTATTTCTACCCAAACAAACCTTTTTGAGTAACATCAGGATAAAGAAAGACTGGGAAAAAACATACATTTCTAACCTGTACCATGCAGTTTTCATGCAGCTCTTTGATGGCATTTCAAAGCTCACTGTGCTAGATTACGAGTATAACTTATGAACTACAGAGTAACAAAAGAATGTCTGTGACCAAAGCAGTAACCCACTGAGCTATGCACATAAAATACTGTTCTTTGATATGCATGGTACACGTTCTTTGCAACAGGCATATTAACCCAATGAGCTACTTTAGATGAGTCAAAACTGCTGGACAAAACTACAGTCTCTCTCAAACATTATCTTGACACTTTCATTATTGCCTGAAACTGCTAAATAAGAACTTTGCAGTGCTTTTAAAACTGCTACGCTGCTACAAAATTGGACCCCACTAACAAAATCGCCGCCGCCCCAGGGAAACGCCTGATGCTTGGTACCGCCAACTCTGCGTTGTCCATACTTGATAGTAATCAGATAAAAAACATTCATGATGGTAATCATAACAGTTAGGACCAAAGTGTAACTTAAACCATTTAATACTGATACATAAGAAAGAATACATAGGAGGAGCTTCGTGCGCAACCAAGATGGTTGCGTGAGCACAGGGCTCCTGAGACCCTCGCCACCTCCCGCATATATCCTGCATCTTATCCTGACTACGACGACGGGTCATTGAAGACGCAACCCAGCTGATATAATAGCTGTTTTCAGAAATCGATTTGGACACCGGGAATCGAAATTACGATACTTTGAACTTTTGTGGCCTGCTCTATGGAACTGTCTGGGGCTCGAGTCATTGTGATGCCCAGGTGGTAGTTGAACAACAACAGCCTGCGGAATCCGGCCCAATGCTACTGAGTCAACTTTCGGTTTCGTTCCTGATTCTTCCACCTCAGCCTATCTCCGCTCCACTCTGGCAGTCCGCAATCCGGACCCCGCAACTTCACCTGGTGCCAGCTACCGAGAGTTCTGGTTGATGATCTCCTGCCGAGACTCATACTCGGACTTCCCTGCGGCTGAATCGTGAGGAGTCATTTTTACCAGGTCTCAAAGGCCCCTACGGGGCGCAACATCTAACATGGCGGGCAAACCCAACAGCGAAAAGCGGAAGACCAAAACCACTCACCGAGGGGGTACCATCCAATCGAACAGTATGGATCGCTATACTCATCCAAAAGGGTCCCCCAGTGGTGCGAGTAGGTCTCTGGAAGAGGCGGGTGATGGCTCTGCTGCAGTGGATGATTTGACCCTGCGTGATGTCATGGGTGCCATTGCTAGCATGAAGACATCCATCGGCCAACAGTATGAGGCATTGGCCCTAAAGCTCGACACAGTGGCGATCGATGTCAACTTGATCAGGACAGACTTATCAAAGACCAACGAAAAGGTCAAATCCCTAGACTAGAAGACCTCCAGCCTTACGACCGATGTGTCCGATCTGCAAACGGAGGTTCGCAATTTACGGTCCTCCAACGATCTCTTTACTCGCCGGCTGGAGGATTTTGAAAGTCGGGCAAGACGCAACAACGTGCATATCATTGGGGTCCCTGAAAAGTCCGTCGAGTTAACCACAGATCTCCTTGTGGAAGAACTCATCTTGAATCATCTCACCCCCAAAGGCCTGAGCAACTTTTTCGCGGTGGAACGTGCACACAGAGTGCCGGGTGGGAAGCCGAAACCGGGTGCCCCTCCACGGCCTATAATCGCCAGAATCTTTAATTATAGAGACAGAGATGCTATCCTGCAGGCATCACGGGTGGGTGGCCCTACTAAGTTTGAAAACACTATGGTGAGCTTCTACCCTGATTTCACCCAGTTCATTCAGAAACAAAGGATGGGGTTCCAGGGGTTGAAGCGGTGACTGAGAGACATGGGTATGAAATACGCAATGCTTTTTCCAACTCGGCTACACAATGATCGGACGTTCTTCTTTGTCCGCCCGAGAGTGTGAGTGACTGGCTTGATACATTGCCTACACAGCGTGATCGCTCGGAACATTCTGGAGGTGCTGAAGGTGGCCCGTTGGAACAGGAAAGAGGAGCGGTTACCGGTTCCCGGATAGTGCACAGAACTGGCAGTTGTGGTTTGATGACTTCTGTACTTGCAATACTTCTGGCGTAGTACCCAGAGGTGGCGGGGGGATGGGACTCTCCCTCCTCCG
Source organism: Lissotriton vulgaris (assembly GCF_964263255.1). Lineage (NCBI taxonomy): Eukaryota > Metazoa > Chordata > Amphibia > Caudata > Salamandridae > Lissotriton > Lissotriton vulgaris. The sequence goes on along the minus strand of NC_141687.1, from coordinate 943,624,566 downwards.
GGTTTTCTTCTTGTAGATTAGTTTAATGTTAGGGCGACAAGCACACTGCAAGTTGGGGTGGCTTTTGAGTCTAAAGCAGGGGTGCAGGGTGGGGGATGTGTTTTGGGGATTTGTTGGGGGTTTGGGAGGGGGTTTGGGTGTGTTTCATTTTGTTTCGAGGCAACGCATAATTCTGCATCTTGATCTGGGTGTTGTGTTCGCTGTGGGGTGGATTCTGCCCTTACTTTTGGGATGGGGGTAGGAGGTTTAAGGTATTGTGTTGGAATGTTAACGGGCTGGGAGATAGGATAAAACGAGGAGTAGTATTACAGCTATTGAGACGCCTTTCCCCTGATGTAGTTTTACTGCAGGAGACACATTTGATCGGCAACACATGCCATGCCATGAATCAGCTAGCTTATCGTCTAATTTCAAACTCTGGATTTACTACTGGATCTAGGGGGGTGGGTATCCTAGTTAGGAGTTCCCTCCCCCTGGAGTTAGACGATACAATTCTTGACGACAGGGGACGCTATGCCGCAATCACTGGTAGTTGGGAGGGAAGACTATCTCATTGCTTTCTGTGTATGTTCCACCTGGTTTGCAGACTATGACCTTTGCTGATCTGGGGAGAGGAGTGTTGGAGTCCCCCGAGGGCATTCTGGTCATGGGCGGAGATTTCAATTCTGTCGTTTCCGGTAGGGAGGACCGCAGCCCCCCCAGGGATCTCAGGAGATCACGGTCTTGGTTGAGTGGCTTCTTGGAGATGCTGGGTCTGGTAGATTGTTGGAGGCTGATGCATCCGGGACAATGACAATACACCTTTCACTCTGGATCCTGGACTCCTCCCTCTCGATGACCAGACAAGTCAACGCCGTATCCTCATCATGCTTTCACACCCTTCGCATGCTTCGCAAGATCTTCCGCTGGATCCCGACGGTCACCCAGGCCCTCGTCACCAGCCGACTGGACTACGGAAACACCCTCTACGCCGGAACCACAGCCAAGCTACAGAAAAGACTCCAACGCATCCAGAACGCCTCTGCCCGACTCATTCTGGACATCCCCCGACGCAGCCACATCTCCGGCCACCTGAGCGACCTGCACTGGCTCCCTGTTGACAAGAGGATCACGTTCAGGCTCCTCACCCACGCACACAAGTCTCTCCACGACCTGGGCCCCAAGTACCTCAACGACCGCCTGACCTTCTACAAGCCCACCCGCCAGCTACGGTCTACCAGCCTCGCCCTCGCAACCGTACCACGCATCCGAAGAGCCACCGCCGGAGGCAGATCCTTCTCCTACCTGGCGGCCAAGACATGGAACTCCCTCCCCATCCACCTCCGGCTGACCCAGGACCACCTCGCCTTCACGAGACAACTCAAGACCTGGCTGTTCTAACAGTAGCGGACCCCTTTCCCCAAGCACCTTGAGACCCTTCCGGGTGGGTAGCGCGCTACACAAATGCTGCTCACGGTTGTCTTGCTAGGCTTGACTATGTCTTGATGCCAGTTGCACAGGCCTCTTCGGTTAGGGAAGTTGGGCACTTGGCCAGGGGTATTTTGGACCACTCCCCACTGTGGCTTCTGATGGACATGAAGATGGGCTCTTAGGGTCGAGTGGCTCCGATCAATCCTTGGCATCTCCGTGACCCAAAAACCCGGGCTGAGTTGGTTAAGTCTTTAGATCATTATTTTGCTGAAAATGTGGGGTCAGTGTCCTCTTCTGTTTCGCTGTGGGAGGCTTTCAAGACGGTTATCCGTGGTCAGGCATTATCGTTAACTGCTGGCGCAAAGAAAAGCAAAAATGAGGCGGTGGTCCGTCTGGAAGCCGAAATAGCTGAGCTGGAGGGGGAATTGGAGTTGGGTATCACTCATGATAAAGTGCATGTCCTCAGTCTCAAACAACTTGACTATAGGGCCCTGGTAACGGATGCTGCTAGAGCTATGAGTAGAGAGCATCAGGGACGGCTGTATGATGTGGGAGACAAGGCTGGGAAGCTGATTGCCTGGTTAGACAGAAAGGAGAGGACGAGTCGTGTGGTTCCTGTGCTTAAGAGAGCGGATGGAGTGCGTGCTACTGACCCGGTTGAGATTGTGGAGTGTTTCGCTGAACATTTTCGAAATGTATATTCCCCAGTCTCTGACAGACCAGAAGAAGACTTACATCTGCTGTTAAGAGACATTGGGTTGCCTCGCCTATCGGACCCAAATAGGGATCTGATGGACGCTGCATTTTCTGATGACGAGGTAGCAATTGCTATTCATTCCGGGAAAAGCTATGGGCCCAAATGGTCTCCCCGTCAAGCTCTACAAGTTGCGTCCGGACAAAATAGCGCGTATCTTCATGAAATGTTCATGGAATCGCGAGACGTCGGTTCCCTTCCTCATTATCAGCGACTTGCGACCATTGTGATTCACAAGGAAGGGAAACCGCAGGATCGTTGCGCATCCTTTAGGCCTATATCGCTCCTGAATGCTGAACCCAAGATCCTTGCAAAATTGTTGGCAAACCGATTGATAAAGGTGATCGGTGATCTGATTCATCCGGATCAGTCTGGTTTCATTCCACATCACAATACCGCATTAAACCTGCGGCGTCTACATGGCGTCCTGGTGAAAGCGGCATCGCTGCGTGAAGCGGCCATCTTGGTTTCCTTGGACGCTACAATGGCCTTTGATACAGTGGAATGGCCATATCTTTGGGCTGCTCTTGCAAAGTTTGGTTTCGGCCCCGGTTTCATCGGCTGGGTAAAACTCCTGGATGAGGAACCACTGGCCCAGATTGTGGTAAATGGTAGAGTCTCTAAGTCCTTTGTTCTGGGGAGGGGCACGCGACAGGGGTGCCCGCTGTCCCCACTGCTTTTCGCCCTCGCCTTGGAACCCCTGGCCGCTTGGCTGTGGTGGGAACCATCGCTCAAGGGTATTCGGTGGAACCCTGATTTTGAGGACCGAATATCACTTTACGCAGACGATATTCTGCTGTATCTCACGTCGCCTCGGAAGTCGTTGATAGTACATTTTGATGTGCTGAACTCGTTCGGGAGGAACTCCGACCTCGTGATTAACTGGACACAGGGCCAGATGTAGGTAAATGTCATTTATCGATTCTTAAATACCGAATTTTACCGATTCGGTATTCAGAAATCGTAATTTTTTACCAAATCGGTAAAATTCGGTATCGGACATTTGGAAATTACCAAATCGGTATTTACCGATTCGGTATTTACCGAATCGGTATTTCCCATTCATCCCTATGGGCCAAAAGGCCCATAGGAATGCATTGGAAATATGATTCGGTAAATTTACCGATCCGGTAAATTATCAGATTCGGTATTTTACCGATTCGGTAACTTTACCGATTCGGTCAATTTACCGATTCGGACGATTTTCTGACTCCTACATCCCAAATGCTCAATACCGGTCGGTAACGGCCAAAAATACAGATTTTTGGCCGTTACCGATCGGTATTGGGCTACCTACATCTGGCCCACAGGACTGTGTTTATGTACTTTCTGGGGACACTCCCCCTTTACCACGCATCTGCCCCATACAGGTAACACAGATAGGTTTTAAATATTTGGGGGTCTTTATTTCATTGGACCCCGCTGTCCGTTACGAACGTAATTTGCTTCCCCCGCTCCAGCGGTTGAAGTCTGACTTTGCGGCCTGGTGTGGTCTGCCGTTGTCCCCCCCTCCTACGGGCAGCCCTTTTCAAAATGAAATCTTTTCCATGGTTTTTGTACGCGCTTCAAAACACGTTTGATGTCATCCCGGGGAGTTACTTCCGGGAGGTGGAGAGTTTGCAGAGGCGGTTGATATGGGGCGGACGTCCGCGTATCGCCCGTGCCAAACTGACACTTCCCTGGTATTACGGCGGTATTGCACTTCCGGATATCAAGCGCTACTATTGGGTCTCCCAGCTGGGTGCGATTAATCATGCAATGTATGGCCCCACGTTAAACCCTGCGTTTGAGATGGATAAGTGGCAGCTGCGGGGTGGAGATTATAATAGGGCGCTTTACTCCAAGTCTGTTCGAGGGAAACTCTCAGGACCCACTAAAATTGCAGTGCGAGTGTAGCAGAGTGCGAATGCGGCAATGGGGTGGTCGGACCGATTGACCCGGGCGACGCCGCTCTATGTGTCTGAAAGATTGGGTAGCTTGTGGAGGACGAAAGGCTTGGAGAAGTGGGATATGATTGGTATTTGTAAGGTTGGGGATCTCTGGAACAAAGATAGGATTAAGACTTTTGAGGAGTTGAAGGTAGAATATGAACTTAGTGACAAGGAGTTCTTCCGCTATATGCAGATCCGCCACGCACTGAGCTCGGTTTTTCCTGCTGGTGTTGCAATCCCGGAATCATCCCCTCTCGAAGATCGGGTGCTAGACGGATACGTTCCAGACAGCACTATTTCTTTGATATATAAGAAATTGATCAACAACCGTACAGACTTGCTGGTGCACCTCCGTGAGGTATGGACCAGTGATGGGCTAGAGCTGGATGATGAGGACTGGCAAGCTGCGATATCCTATCCCAAGGAAGTCGAGATTCCAGCCCGACTCCGGCTAGTGCAACTCAAGATCCTGCATCGGATTTATATAACTGGCCCCGCCGGATTCATATGGGTTACTCTGTGGATGGGTTGTGTAAGCGTGGATGCGGCTTAAAGGGTACTTTCCTCCACATAATTTAGGAATGCCCGGAGGTGGTAGTGTTTTGGAGTCGAGTGCACGCAGTCATGGAGGAAGTCACGGGAGTTCCGCTGTTGCCCGAAGTCAGGCGTTGTTTGCTGAATGTTTGGGAACCGACTGATTATGATGTTGCGCAGACTCGGAGGGCAACCCTTGGGAATATGATAGCCAAGTGAGATATAGCACAATTGTGGGGGTCTCAGAGAATACCCACTATCTCTGCATGGAAGGAGAATATGGATTGGTGCATGTTTTGAGAGAAAACGGTGTATGTGGCTCGCGACAGACCGAGGAAGTGGGGTAAAATTTGGGGCCAGTGGAACTCGTACCGGGGTGTAGTGTACACTCCTCCCCTCACTGATATTCCGGATATGACTCCTTCCCCCTAACCTGGCATTCCTAGTGTCGTTTAGTCCTAAGGAAAGGTGAATCTGTTTCCCCCCTGCTCCCCCACTCCCTTTTCTTTCGACATTGATGATTTGTATTGAATTGTAACGCGCCCCCCCCCCCCCCTTAGAGCATGTATCCAGCAGTATTGCGCTTTATTGCCTTGTTTGTTCATGTTTATTTTCTTGTTAATAAAAAGAGTTTTTAAAAAAAGAAAGAATACATATGCTGATGCAGGTCGTGATCCTCTTCCTTAATGGGAGTGGTTGCAAGGAAAAAGGGTGTGATAATCTTTGCCTCTGTGTCCTGAATAGAAATGTAATTTTCCTTCACCCTAGCTAGGCAATTTTTCATTCTATGGCAGGACCTGGAGGCTCGATTGTGTTTGTTCAAAGATTACTTACCACCACTGAAGCCAACTCAGACACTGGCTTGAAATAGAAACTATTAAACATGGAAACAGATAACCAATCTGCTGTTTGAAAGATATCTTCCAATTGAAACCCTATGGTGTAGGCTTTTGAAAACATTGTGATCCTGGCCGAGTGAGCCCCATGGAAACGTCTATGCTGGCCTCCTGCATCACCCATCTAACCTATCTAGCCATAGTGAGCAAGCAGATCGCTTGATGCGGTTTTGTAATTTCGATTAACAACTGCTTACTCCTCTGGGTCTCAGTTCTTGAGACATTCTCATACTCTTGCAAACAATACATCACACACAATTTTGGTGAGTTTGGGAACAAGGGATTAAACACTGACCGTACATTATGTTTTCTATATCCAATCACACAAAAACGAACTCCCTCTGGAGTAAAATGACCTACCTGTTAGATCCTAGGCAAGAACAGCCAATACCGTTGGATGATATAAGACACAACATGGTTAATATGCCAAAGAGCTGCTTTCTAGAGAGTTCTGCATTGGCTGGCCATCTCATAAATAAACAGAGCTCTTTGTTGATGTACCATGTCCGGGTGTATTTAGGTTTTGGGGGATTAGCCATCCTGATGGCTTTCATAAATATGCATATTAGGTAATGTGAATCAATTGGCTTACCTGCAATTGGAAGGTGTCCAGCTGAAATGCCGATCTGAAAGATTTGATGGTGGAGTACGCACTACTTACCTCTGCCAAAAGATTTTTAAAATTTCAAATGTCAGACCCAACGGGAGCCAAGTGGTGTTCCACACACCAAATGCTCCAGGCAGACCATGCCCACTTGTATCATGTATGAGTAGCTGATGCTCAAGCATGCGCCTTAAATGCAGAAGCTGATTTCGAAAGGCCTGGCATGCTCCATTGTCACCTGATATTCTCCATGCCATCAGGGTCAGCGCGTCTTCCTTGATCATTGGATTAATTTCTGCTCCCAGGCCCTGCAAGAAGTCCTGGAAAGTTCGAACTACTACCGGACAGTCAGTCAACATCTCGAAGAGAAGAGGTTACCAAGCTTGAGATCTCCCTAGTGGTATTACTAGGATTATCTCTACTCATGGACAACTGGTATGAGTCGCCACCCTGGTGATCATGATGAATGGAGGAAAGGGGTAGTTCCACCCCTCACTCCAATCCTAGAGAAATGCGTCCACTGTGATGGCCTCTGGGTCTTGCCTCCTGTTGAAGAACTGAGGAACTTGAGCATTCAGTCTCTAGGCAAACAAGTTTCTGACTGGAAAGCCCCATCTCTCAAAAAGGAGGCAGAAGACATGAGGATGTTGTTTCCAGTTGCTGGATTCCAGTCCACCACTGTGTTGGAGGTGCTGCGAGGTGAATTGCTGACTGAAATCTCCTTGTCTAGGCAATAGTGCCAAACGTCCTTGGCTAACTTCACCAGAGTCCTCGATCTCGTGCCCCCCAGCTTGATGACATATTGTACCACTGAGATGTTGTCCATTCTCAACAAAATAGAACACCTCACTCGGTTCTTCACTAGGTTTGGAATTACGAAAGAACCTGTCAGAATCTCTAGCCAGTTGATATGGAGTTTCAGCTCCTTCTGGGACCAACATTCCCCTGTCAAAATGTCCCCAAATCTGGCACCCCAGCTGGTGATGTCCAATTCTTTCACTGAGCCCGAGGCCGATCCAAAAATCACCTATCTGTTCCACACCTTCATGTGGTTCTGCAACCAAGTCATCTCCGTCCTGGCCTCCTCCGTCATTGCTACCTCATCCGAGTAAGATACTCCCCTTTGGAGGTGATGGAACTTCAGCCTTGTAGTGCCCTTTAGAGCAACGGTCCAGGGAAGATGGCTTGGGTCAAGGAAGATATTAGTCCTACTATCCTTGCCAGCTGGTCTAGGGAGATGCGATTGGATGATATAAAGGCTCACAACTCCTGCTGGATAGCTAGGATTTTGTCCATTGGGAGCTCCAGCATCGATGGCGAAACCGAGGAAGTCCACCCTGTGCTTCGGTATCAAATCTGCCTTGAACTTGTTGATAACGAAATCCAAGTCCTCCAACAGCTGGCCCACCATCTGGGCTTGATGCTTGAGTGTATTCTTGCACTGGGCCAAGTAAATTATCAACCTGCAACCCTGTGATCGCAGGCCAGGCTACCACTGGTCTGGGGAGCTTCAAGAACTAAGGAGGACAGACCTAAGGGAAGGACTTTGACCTCCTAGATTTGGAATCTCCAGATCAACTGAAGAAACCTTCAATTGGGAGGTGGGGAGGTGGGGGGGAGGGATGAGTACCGCCAGATACGCATCTTTTAAATCCAGTCTGGCCAGCCAGTTCCCTTGTCCGAAAAGATCCCTTAGAAGATGGATGGCCTCCATCATGACATGACGGTACACTAGCTAATTGTATTGCCCCAAACTGATCACTGGCTGGCCTCCCTATTTACAACAAAAATGTTGTTCAAAAATCCTCTTGGATGGAGGAAAGATCTTTCCATGGTCCTGTGGAGTTGCTGTTTTCTCTGCCACCGCTTCTGGAGGCTCTCCCCAGGCTGAATTTGTTTTTTTGGAGAAAGAAGGGGGTATAACCTCTCTGGTCATTCTAATTAGAATGTCTGGGGCCTTGGTTCCACAGAGAACCCTGGTGTAAGGAATGGCTTGACAAACATCCCCTTCTGGCCCTTTTAAAAACTCAAAGGCAGAACACTTTTTAAAGTGAGGTCTACGCCTTATCTAAGGCTGTGAAGACCTGGACACATTTTGCCAAATCCTTGTCAAAGGCATCACTAGACAATTGGACTTTCGCCTCCGGACCTGCCTCAATGGAGGCCTGGTCTTCCAGTTTAGGATACAAATGAAGGAGGAGAGATCGTCTTTACTCAGAGGAAAATGCACAATTGGTGTTTCCCAAAAGGCAAACTGCCCTCTGTGCCCAACGCAAGAGGATTTTGGGATCAATTGAATCGCCTATGCATTTGGCATCTTCAGCCATCTCCCTAATCTTTGTGATTGGTCTGGAAATATCCAGTAATCTGCCCTGGCGCAAATGCCACGATCTATCTATACCTCTCTTGGGGTCTTTAATTAGCCTGCCCATTAATGTGACCCATGGCGGCATCCAGTTCAGGGGTGGCAGTGAACTTACCCTCAATGGAGGGCCTTGGGCATTCAGCCTTTTATTTATTACGCACTTCTTTGTCCAAGGGGTGTCTGAGGCGTTGATTCAGATAATAAGCCACCTTGGAGAATGGTTTCCACTCCAAGGAGTGGGGATGTCGGCTATCTTTGGGATCAAAAAGGCCTTTACATAGACCCTGGTAATCAGGGTTTATGACCACAACAGTTTTGCATTTCATTATTTAATGTTTTATTTGTTTTTATTAACAGAAGGCTATCCACCACAGTGTTAAAGATTGCAGGAATCTGTTAGCATGAGCTGAAAGCCATTTTAGTTAGCCATGTGCTTGCCATGTGCTTTCACTCTCTTACAGTGCCTTGCACATGCTCAGAAAGGCCAAGCTGATAGAATGCACCTGCTCCTAGAATAGAACTGTCAGGCTATTCTTACTGATGTGCTCATTTTAGTCTCTCCTCCTACTTTGTTGAGCAAGCAAATTCTGTATACCCATATTAGTAATTTTGCATGCTGGTATCTGCCAGGACCTCCCCTTGGATTTATGCTGACTAATGTAACCTAGGCATATAGAAGGCCCCTGTTCTCTGTACTCCTTAAACTTCCTCCTACAGTGGCCTGAGGGTACCGTAAGACACAGCCTCCCTCATGTGAGGTTATTAAAAATTTTATTTTTATATTACAGCTTCTGTGCCAATCTCTTCTTTGTTGGTGAAAAGTACCAGGTGTATCAGTGAACTCATATAGGAGGTTTATATTTCTTCAAAGGGCGCCCGAATAGGTACCTCATCAGAGAAGTGGCTATCCAAGGGAGTGGTCTTGACAGGAGACAGGAATCTACTGAGGAGGACAGGACAGGACTCTACTAAGGAGGTAATATGTGCACAGATATTCTCGGTCTCTGCAGCCCAGTATATTTCTGGTCTTCCTGATTTGACTCCTCCAAATGTTTACCACTCCTGACTGAGAACCTTTTTGGCGTGAGTATTCTAAAACGACCGTAAGGTTACTCATAACTTGGCAGTGATAGGTTGGAGATTTATGCTTAATAAGGTCGTCGACATTTTCTTGACTGGTTTTGTCCACAAATCCTGTAACTTTCTTGGATATATATGAATTGCAATTGATATAGAACGGTAATGAGGAGATTTTTCTCTACTTTTTATAAAACTTGAACGGCACACATTTAGATAAGTGCTACTTTGCGTATAATATTGCATATACTGCAATATTCTTGGCATGCCGGTTCTTAGCACACATAGTAGAATGTGTTGCTTTCTTGGAGGTACCATAATGGAATTAGAACGGAATCAGCTGGCTCCCCTAAAGGGGATACCTAAATAGGTTTAGGTATAAAAACGTATTTCTTCCTTGGTGACTCAGTACCCCTTGGAATTAAAATATGTACATAAAAAAAAGGATCCTAACCTGCGCACTTTTGTAAGAGGTGATATGCAGAGCGTTTTTTTTTTTGGGTGTTCTGCCAGCCAAAACTAGTGAATTTGGTGTATTTTGGCTTCTTGAACATGGAACAGTCTTTGGGCTGTTTTTGTGCAGTCTTTTTGGCTATTTTTGAGAGCTTTTCTTGTAAGCATGACTTACAATTTGTATTTACAAATGGTTTGGTTTCAGTACAGTCTGTGGGCTGTCTCTTGGTTCTGTCCTAAGTGTTGGTTTGTGGGTTAATTATGTGTTTAAATGTCTACGTGGTTTGTGATTTGACATCGGTGGTACCTGTGTGATTAAGTAGCAATTGCGCTTTTTGTGTAAGAATGGCTAGCCTTAAGCTCGCTGTATAGTTGTCAGGGTTTGCTCTGCAGGATCCGGTTGCCGCAAGCAAGGGTCCACCTCCTGATGTCACCAACACCCTGAATGTATTATACAAGGGGGTTCGAACTATCAGGTGAGGGAAAGGAAAGGGAAGGGGCTGCAGGGAAAGGAACCTGTAACAACAAAAGACAAGATATAAACAGAGCCTGAAATATAATGCTACACTCATGTGATCTCACTAGTTCAGTATATACCTGCTTGGGAGTATGAACACAATGTAACATATGTAGCAGTCAAAAATGTCTCTCACTTTTTGATGCACCTGTAATCGAAATTATATTTCATAAATATCATAGACACCATATACCATTATATAAGTATATTCATGTGCAGTCTTTTGCCCAAAACACATACCACAGTTAAAGAGAGAGTTCTTAAGAAAAGAGCGTTTCTTGATTTCATAAAGTAAATACAGGAAATCCTTTCTCCATAAAATCCTTCAAGAAAGAATATCTGAGTATTGTTGAAAGTTCCTTACTGTTCCCAATTCACAATACCAAGAAAAGTAACCAGTTATGATAGAACAACCACTATACGAAGGACAGGAACATGTGGAGAACTCTATTGCACGATCTCCTATCATGAAGTCCCAAGAGTATCGAACTACACAGTAACGTGTGGCTGTGCCCACCACCGCGCTCTGTTCGACTTAGAGGATAAGCACACGAATAAATGGCAGCGCGTGGTTGTGACCACCACAGCGCTCCGCTATATAGCTATATTAAATAAAAATCCAGAAATTAATTGTGTAACATATACTAAATAGCAGCACGCTATTATTAAAATTGACAAAGTAAGACACTATAGATATGTGCCAATTGCCACAATGCTAAAGATAAAATTAGAATTCACATTCAATAGGATTAAAATATGCCTCATACAGAGGAAGAAAAACGAAATTGTGTGCTTTGCAAAAATCAGGACTAAGATACAAAATGTTACAGCATTTTCCTTAGATACATTGTATTAGATATTAAAAGGCTTTCACATCATCTGAGTGAATGTGGTTGTTGCTGAACTAAACACACATTACAGAATGATAGATTTGTGCTGGCTTGAAAGGCATGAGAATTTGACGCCTGCTGGTCAAGCAACAGCTACGTAAATAGCACATGGCTATTCCTGACCACAAGCCACAAGGGAACTGCTGAGTTAACTAGATTTTAAATTAGTGTAAACCTGGTATAAAGGCCTGCATTACAGAATGTTGATTTTAAAAAGTTACAAAATTCAGTTTCATTATTTAGGATAATAGAGAAAAGATTGAAAGTAGGGATTTCCTTTCTTAATGCCTTTTTACATAAGCACATCTGTGGTTCTGATGTTAAAAAATAACTGTCCTTTGAAAAGAGGCGCAGATTTCAAGTAAGGCTTCTCTGCTTAGGGTTATAAATGAATGCAATTAAATATGATAGGAAAGGAATGAGGCTTGCTTTTCATATGTGGAACCATTAAAAAGGCTGGTGTTATTAAAAAAAAACAAATTAAGGGAATTTTGATTATATGAAGAAACATTTTATTAAAAATAAGTCCACTAAATTTGTTTTTTTAATTTCTATAATGCCTAATAATCATACTGTGAACTCCTAGCATCAAAGTTGAATTTCAACAGCGTTTTACCGCAATGGGGGAAACTAAAATGCGAAATGTCACTTTACCCAGGCGTACAAAACTCATTTTTATAAGGGTGTACCGTATACATTTCTGATCCCCCATATCTGGGATATGTAGAGACATTCTGAGGATGACTAATATGTCAAAAAATTTCAGGTTATTCATTTTTAACTGCACCTAACACCAAAGTCGAAGTTGGGCAAAATTCACAGTTTAAAAGCAATTCTGCCACTCAGAGCAGCTTTCAAACTGCTCTTAGGCTTCAGTAAATGCTCACATTTAAGTATAACACAAATAGATGACCTCTATACTGCTAGAAAAGCACACTGCACACTGCACACAAATGAAACTAAATATAAAAAACCAGCAGAAGTTATTAAGTGTACCTCTCAATTACTGGCAAACAGGAATAAACAGGACTGCCTTTCAGCTGTGATTCTCCATTGTTGCTTTGAATTGGAAAAGTTGCATGGAAAGCCTTGCACACAAATAGGATAGCTGGTAAGGGTTAAAGGTCGAGTTCTGCATTTAGCAGCCTAGCAGGGCTCATAGCAAGGTTTGCTTTGACACTTCGACCTCTGAAACTTTTTGACAGACTAGATGGCAGCGCAGGGAGAGAAAGAGAAGTTTTGCTTACTATTTTTGGCAAAAGCAAGTTTTTGTGCACTCATATAAACAGAAGGAAATATAATGGTATATGTGAGCTCTGATTCAGAGAATAGCTCTGCCATGTATATAGCACTAATGATTTTTGTTTGAAGATTACTGTGCAAGGGCTGAGATAAGGAGTAATAGAAAATAGGAGGTTCCCCTGTAGTTTATAGCAGGGAGGGGGATCTTAACATCAAAAAGGTTTAGAGTCCCTGTCTTGAACGTAGCAGATTAGGATTGCTGAATCATTATTCATAGACGGGGTCTAGCTTAAGTAGGATAATTCTCTATATCACATATACAATACAAGTTAAAAACACACACAAGGCAGAGTGAACAACTGAACCAAAAATAAATTACATTGGAACCACTAGTAAATATACCAGGCAATTGGTTTTTGTCATATTAAAAATGATCATGAAATGTATTCTTTACCTCCCAACTGGGTTACAATCTAAAACATAATAAAAAAACAAGTTTTAAAAAAACCACCAGCAGTGGTATTTGCAGCATCCAGTAAATTATTGGTTAAAGCTGCACGTGGAATTGGGATTAATACAGGAAAGCCATTTCAACTTTGTAGAATGTAACTAATTCCGATTCAGGAACACCTAGTTATAATCACACGACTGAGGATACCATACCCGTAGATTAGGGATTTTTCACTAATGAAATGTTTTAAATATAGGTAGATATCATAGGGTGAGAACATATAGATAAATAGATAATCTACTACCCCATGAACTAGATAAATTATCACAACATTCACATAGGATTAATACATATAGGCATTTGCATAAATAGCACTTGTTGTGTTCTCTGCCATTCCTGGACTCATTTCCGTAGATTACAGATATATTGATTATTATTGTTGAATGTGAATTTGCTTTTTTTGTATATACTCAATGCGTAAACGCTCGATGGAATATATAAAAGACAGAGACCATATAAATCAAGTACGTGTTTTGCATTGGTAAACAAATATCATTGAATGTAAATAAAGATAAACATAACTACGTAGTGCGAAATTATATGTATATTGAAACTATAGCCAAACGCGGATCTGCACTATCCGTTCTGTATGTATCCAATGTACTATATGCGAACAAGTCGATCATATATACAAAATGTTAAGATTGTTATAACTAACTAGTAGTGCTTTGCATGGTGAAACCAACATTGTTTAATGAAATAACAGCTACCAAACTCTGTTTTAAGCCAACTACAGAAACACATTTCTCATTTTCATACTAACGTTTATTTCAATCGGCCCAATCCAATATGGCCGCTATGATAAATCAGCTCGATTCAACAAGGGGCATATACAAATGCACATTTTTGGAAAGATGAGTTAAAACCGATTCTGGAATGTAAATAAAATAAAACAGTATGCTCACTGCCGGTATTTACAAACATCGACAATGCCGAGATCGACAATGCCGAGGTTGCACATCCAGGCAATCCACTTCCGGGTCAGCGAGCCAGTTTTTCAATATTAAATAAGGATTTGTTGTACTAAACGCATTTGTATCACTCAGCGGCATATATAAATAAATATTATATGAATATCTAACTAAGAAGTCCGAGTTTAAACATTGCGGTATAATAGTGACCCACCACTTCCGGGTCAACTTGGGAATCGTCAGCATAAAAACGCCGTCCCCTAGTATTCAGGTCACTCTTCGAATTCCCATGAAAACGAAAGCACGGAGGAGCAGAGACCCCGTATTTTTAGCATAAGGTAAGCGATGGTTCCAGGGGTTGAGGGTAGATAAAAGCTAGAACTCTTCCAGTTAAAATCCCTGATAAGACCCACCCTACAGGCCCTTTGAGCTTTGCTCACAATCTATTGACAGTCTTGAGGCATAACCTGGACTAAGATAAAGTGAGAATTACATAGAAATGAGATTTGTTTAAGAGCGGTGATGTCAATAACAATCCCTGTTAACTCCTGAAATTCATAAGTTCCTATATAGAGCTTTGGATACAAACAGAGTATAGTGTTTTTTGAGTCAACCTTAAATAAATAAAATACATCTTGTCCAAATGGACTAACTGATAGATATTTCTTAAACTTAGTAATATAACTACATGTATACTTGGACCTACTATCTGTAAATTCTAGATCCATTTTATAAGTCCCCCCCATATTGCTTTGTCGTATATCTACAGATATCTTCTTCTACCCATTAAGAGAAGAATTGGATAAATACCATGAATCCTACACACTAAAAGATTCACCTGATATCAAAGCAGGTTAGTATACTATGTCCAAGACATGGTGGTAATATACATCAGTTTCTTTCTAAAACTCAACATCAATGTGTAGATAGCTCAGACAGATATGATCTTTATATGTTTAGGTCTGAAGACCCAAAGAAGTTACTCCTTTTTACCAACGATGGCCCCTCCGTGCGCACAAAAGACTTTATTCTGACACTTAAGGTAAAAGATGTTTTTCGATATTGCCCACAGAAGTAAGGGGTAAGATCCCGATAGGATAAGAGACTATGATGAGCTTTTTTTGTGCTTATCTTTTATATAGCCCAAGGAAATATGAAATACCTGAGAGGCTCATAACATATTGGAAAGCAATTGAAACGCATTCATATGAAATACAGGTATGAGTCATAATTTGTATACAAACACTAAGGGTCAGACTCATGTAGATAGTGCATGTGAACAAATAAGAGGAATATGTCTCAGATATAATGAGAACCTCATGTGTGATCTCGCAAAGAGCTCCTTAATATTGGATTCACTTAAGATTAGATGGTTTAAATTAAGGGGTCTAGCATGTTTAAACACGTCTAGGCATTTAATGTTTTAAAGAAAAAGCAAGGCTAGTGTGATAAACTAACAAAATAAACAACAAACGCTAAAATACTCTTATTTAATTTATAGATACGGAGTCAAATGTTGTAAATGTCCGGAAGAAGGTGTCAAGCTGCGTCGACTGTTTTAACTTTGACTGTACTAGATATCCACTGTATTACCACTGCTGGTGTTTTTTTTTAAAACTTGTTTTTTTATTATGTTTTAGATTGTAACCCAGTTGGGAGGTAAAGAATAAATTTCATGATCATTTTTAATATGACAAAAACCGTTTGCCTGGTATATTTACTAGTGGTTCCAATTTAATTTATTTTTGGTTCAGTTGTTCACTCTGCCTTGCGTGTGTTTTTAACTTGTATTGTATATGTGATATAGAGAATTATCCTACTTAAGCTAGACCCCGTCTATGAATAATTATTCAGCAATCCTAATCTGCTACGTTCAAGACAGGGACTCTAAACCTTTTTGATGCTGAGATAAGGAGGCAATGGGATTTCATTTGAATTCATGTGCCCTCATGTTACAACTAGTATACTTGCTAAAGGAATTGGTGGTTGGTAATTAATGTTTTCTAGCTAGCTACATGTGCTATTTGCCTCATAAAGTGTATTTGTGCCCAGCAGCCACAAATAGAAGTAGAAAGTGTCAACAGAAGTGAAACCTGTTTCAGGTTGCCTACTGTTGAAATAGGGGAAGGACGCTAGCTCCTCTACAAATTAAGGGTAGGCAAATTTATGTTTTTTCTCTTTTTTTCTCACTCTCTTTTGAGCCTGTCTAACCTGAATGTGAAACAGCCATAAGACATTTAATTGGCTATTCAGTAATACTGTTTTAAAATTGTTAGCATTAATAAAATGAATAAATATATATATGCTATGTTACTGCCCATCCTGTCTGATGAAATTATGAAAGGATTAATAGTCTAAATTGCTGTTCCCTTTTTTGACCTTTAAGGGGAACTAGATGTGGGTAGTTTTTGTTCTAAAATTCTCAGGTGATAACACCATTATTGTTATCTAGCCTGTGTAAATAAGCTGACAGTCCTTATTAGAACTGATGTTGCATAGTCTAGATCGTGAAAAGTAGAATGCAGGAAACACGCCCATGTGATCCTTAGCAAACATTTTTGAAGAAAATATTGTTTTATAGGAGTTTGTTTGTCACAACATGTTCTGCTAGAGAAATGTATGCACCCACTATGTTGAAGTTTTTAGTTCTTTATGTAATAAGAATCCCTGTTAAAATTTGCAGTTTTAGATTTTCCTGCTGCACCTATAACATGAGAGCATGGTCCTAAGCATACAACGTAGGTGTTTTTATGAAAGAGAAATCATTTTAGAAGTGTCTGCAGTCCTGAACAAGTAATGCAAAGTCTATGAGTAACAGTGTAGAACATTTCCTTTTTTCCTGAGGGTCTTCAGAAGAATAATATAGGAATGCACAAATGTAAGGATTTGGAGTATGTGTAAGGATCCGAGAGTAGTTTCCGCAGGAGTGCCAGGAACCGAAGACAGGCCCGGCCGGTCCCCCCTGCACCTGTTGTGGCTATCAAACTCTAGAACACAACGGTGGTATGGAGGGAAAGGAGGGAACAAAACAAGGGAAGGAAGGGGGGAAAAACAGGACTCCACTGCCTGGTATCCCTCAAGGTGGAAGCAGATGCTATAAAGAATGTTTGTGGGTTAATACTCAACAAAACAAATCAATGAACAAGAACTTGTTATTCTATGTGTATTCACCTGGATGGCAGCAAGATGTTTCTGGTGAACTCTGATCAAATAGATTGTAATCGTATATTTGGAACACTTCCTAAATGAAAGAAATGATATCTACCTATAAAATGAATGGTAGGTAAACTCTCCAAGTCTTCATTAAGTGATGTAAAAGACAATGGTTTGTGTTTCCTCTTACCCCTTTTGCACTGTTAATAAACTGAGTAAGTGCACTAGTCTTAATACCGGGTTCTCTTTAGTTTGTTATCTCTGCAACAAATAACACTGGTATAAACATTGAGAAATCACAAGATTGCTGTACATATAAAAGGAGCGCAAAAGCTCTTTTACCAGTTCTCCTTTCTGTAAGTACTATGACGAATGCCAGCTTCCGTGAACACCAGGGAGTCCAAAACAATATGAAAAAGGGACGTAAGAAATTACCCAGCGGACCGCCTAAAACACCAACTCCTAGGAATGACCTGCTCCCCACAAGTCCGGCCAACCGACGGAACACAGGTCCGGCCGATGGGCGGAACCGGGAGACACAGGTTGAGGCTCCAGGGGGAAGGAGCAAGGACAGCCGGCAAAGGAAAAATCAGAAATGCCAAGGAACTTTTGAAACCGACTCTGAAACCACAGTCGGAAGCTCCGAGAGGAGTGTGAAGGTCGGAGAAAACTCGGGCCTGTCCAAGGATTGTAGACAGAGGCGATTTGGGAGGTTAAATGACTCCTTACTGAACAAACGTGAGACAGGAACCTACAATATAAGGAACTTTTGAGCAAAGTATAGCTCTCGAACGTGGACCGCAATAGCGGGAGCCAAAAGGAAAGTGATTCTCCGTGAGACGGCTTAACGGAAGAGACGCGCCGCAAAAGCTGCAAGACACTAGAGCGTGAAGCTCCGATCAATGGGGAAGTCAGGCTTTAGACTCTGCCTGACCTCCCTTGCACATGCGCAGTAATGGGCGGCCATCATTGTGGAGTAGCACGTCCTGGCCAGCGAGCTGGCAGGCGTGACAGTATGTCTGTATTGTTTCTCTTTTCCTCAGAATTTAGTAAATGAACACAGACTTCCTTAGCTGCTTCACATAGAGTAATAGGTCCAGGGTTTTTACTCTCAGATAGATGAAGTGGTTCTTGGGTGCCTTGCTAATATATGGGGAGTCCAAAGACTAGGAAGTATTCTGAGACTATCCTCTCTGTTTATAGATTATTTCTGTGCATTGTCTAAAGATCTTTTGTTCTGTCCACCAATATATATTTGCTGCCTTACAACCATTGCCAGAGGGGCCTGGACATCAGTTCCAGCCTGGGAGTCAGCACCAGTCCAGCTTGAAGCCAAGGTGAAGGTAACCAGCACAGACATTGCTGCCAACTAGGACCTCAGTGAAGGCCTAAGCACTGGGATGTGAAGTGTGTACCCATGCCACTGTCTTGGGCGAAAGACGGAGTCACAAATCAGAAAGGAAAAATTGTGGATCAAGTTTTTGATGCCCAGCTGAGAGAGTCACAGACCGACCAGAACGGCAAGGAGGCTTTGCTTGAGGTGACCCCTTTTGAACCAAAGGTTGCTTCAGAGATCCTAGCATCTGGCCTCTGAATCCTGGTCCCAAAGTGAATGCAAGTTTGCACCTTTGTTTGTTGATCAAGATTGCCTGGGCACACTGAATACAATTAGTGGCCCCAACAAAAGAGCAGTGCGCCAGCAGAGTAATACAGGAGTTAGGGAAGGACTTGAGTTTAGGGTACAGGTGCTGTGTCTCTGGTGCCTGTTAAATTGAAGTGAAGAAAACTGGTGCACTGCCTGAGAGACTGGCCAGGATCGTTAAAAGACTTTTCTTCTCAAACTGGGCAGTGATTCCTGATTTGCGAGTTGTGCAGCTCCACCGTGGGAGCAACAAGAGCCTGCCTGTGAGGCTCAAACGGACACAGGGAGAAGACTCCCCTCTAGCTGGTTGTACAGCGGCTTAAATTTCCCAAGGATTTTTTTTTGTTAGCAGTATTACTTTGCCCTCCTCCTAAAAGTATAATGATTGATATTCTAGCTCTCATAAAAGGAACACTGGAAAAGTCTATTGAAAAGGTTTTTATATGTGCTGTTGGCTATTCTGAGATTGAAATGGATGGTCACTGAAATGCATAGAAGCCCCAAAAATGTTTTTTTACATAGAATTGAACTAGATGGTTCTAGGATTTGCTTTTTGCTTAGGGCTAGAAAAATATTGATAATTCTGTTTGTGATAATAGTCATTATTCTTTCCTGCTATCTGTATGACCCAATGCTCTGTTTCCTTTGTACTCCTGCCTATACCTTATATATACCTGCTTAATGAAATGTTTACAATGAAAATTGCCCACCTAGCAATAAATTAGGATATTGATAAATGTATGAAAATAAATGTGCAAAATATGTTCTATGTTCCTACTAGATCTAAGGAATGTCTTTAGTTCATGCTAAAAGGACCATCTGTTAAAGATTGCAGGAATCTGTTAGCATGAGGTGAAAGTCATTTTGCACTTGGCAGCCATCTTAGTTAGCCATCTGCTTGCCATGTGCTTTCTCTCTCTTCCAGAGCCTTGCACATGCTCAAAAAGGCCTAGCTGATAGAATGAACCTGCTCCTAGTCAGGAACTGTCAGGCTATTCTTACTGATGTGCTCAGTTTATTCTCTCATCCTGCTGTGTTGAGCAAGCAAATTTTGTATACTCATATTAGTAATTTTGCATGCTGGTATGTGCCAGGACCTCCCCTTGGTTTTATGCTGACTAATGTAACCTACGATTCAGAAAAGAGGGTGGTGATGAACAGAGTGTCTGAATTAAGCAGACCACTCTTACCCAGTCCAAAGATAAGGGCTTGATCCATCACCGTTATTTATCTCACTGCACCATCCTAGTTCAGAACCTGGCTATATGCAAATCAGTCTGTCCCTGGCCCAGTGCATTATGGGAACAGGGCAGACTAAACTACCAAGCCAATTCTTCACCAGAAAGGAGACAAGCTACCGGGGACCGGTTTCTGGCATTTCAGCCGTCGTCGGCCCGGCTTGCTTGAATCCTGATGGTGCAGTGAGAAAGGGACTCATGTCTGAGTATACCCTGCCACACCTATAGTGGCCAAAAACGATTCTGAAAAGGGGGTGGTGATGAACAGAGTGTCTGAATTAAGCAGACCACTCTTACCCAGTCCAAAGATCAGGGCTTGATCCATCACCGTTATTTATCTCACTGCACCATCCCAGTTCAGAACCTGGCTATATGCAAATCGGCTTGCTTGAATCCTGATGGTGCAGTGAGAAAGGGACTCATGTCTGAGTATACCCTGCCACACCTATAGTGGCCAAAAACGATTCAGAAAAGGGGGTGGTGATGACCAGAGTGTCTGAATTAAGCAGACCACTCTTACCCAGTCCTAAGATCAGGGCTTGATCCATCACCGTTATTTATCTCACTGCACCATCCCAGTTCAGAACCTGGCTATATGCAATGACTAATTTGCATGTAGCCAGGTTCTGAGCTGGGATGGTGCAGTGAGCTAAAAAACGGTGATGGATCAAGCCCTGATCTTTGGACTGGGTAAGAGTGGTCTGCTTAATTCAGACACTCTGTTCATCACCACCCCCTTTTCTGAATCACTAATGTAATCTATGCATATATAAAGCCCCTGTTCTCTGTACTCCTTAGACTGCCTCTTACAGTGGCCTGAGGGTACTGTATGATGCAGTCTCCCTCATGTGAGGTTATTAAAAATGTTATTTTAATATTACAGCTTCTGTGCCAATCTCTTTTTTGATGCTTAAAAGAACCAGGTGTATCAGTGAACCCCTATAGGAAGTTTATATTTCTTCAACATGACATATGCTTGTTGTAACACAGGTAATAAGTAAAGCACAAATAATAACAGTTGGTATCACAGTTCTGACTTAGTACATTGTACATCAATTGGTATAGGTAGGTTTGCAAAGTAACAGCCTTTTACACTGCAGAATTAATAATAGTCAACTGAACAGGGCAACACATTCAGCTCCCACAACCCAGTCATGTCACTTGTTCCTGTGTTATAGGATTGGAAGGCCTTGGTCTCGGGCGGTAGAAGGGCTCCCTCTATATGTATTCCATCTACCCCAGATCTTCTCCCATTTCTTAGGACAATCCCTGCTTTCATATACAGATCTCTCCGCTTCCATGCACCAAACCAAGCCTCTCTTCCAATCTTTAAGGGATGGAGTTTTCACTACCCACCACATCTGTTCAATATTATATTTAGCAAGCATCATGCCCAGTTTAACCCAGGTTTGGTCTTCCTGCAGTAGATCTGTGGCCTTCCAGATGTTAAGGAGGCATATTTTGGCTGATAGACTCGTGGTTTTACCCATGACTTCATTCATGCCTGCTAGGACCGCACTCCAGTAGATTTGGACATTTGGGCGTTCCCACAATATATGTAAAAAAGTTCCTACTTGACCATATTTCCTAAGACACATAGTGTCCATCTGCCTACCCATTTTTACCATTGTAGTGCAGGAGATGTAGACTCTGCGAACATTGTTAGTTGCACTAATCCAAAGCGTAGTCCCACAGTGACCTCTTGCGGTGAAGCCCGGGCTTCTGCCCTGTATTCGTCCTGAAAATCTTCCAAATCTGTTTGCCAGTGATTTTGGAGCTGGGTGGAAGTGTCAGGTGACGTATTTATGAGTTTTCGGTATACGAGTGAAATCACCTTGGTGTAGAGGTGTTCCTCCAGCTGCCTGTCCTCCAAATGAGCGAATTCTGGTAGGGCTTCATCAGGGGGAAGTAATGCCTGAAGGGCATGTTGATTTTTAGATATCAGAAGGCCTCCGTGGGGGCTAATTCGTACGTTTTTTGTAAGTCAGCTAATGGAATCACCCCACCAGTTGTACATAGGTCCCTCACTGTAGACATCTCTATCAGGCCCCACTTATCACTGCCTCTTTGCCATTGTGCCCAGAAGTTCTGCATCCCAGAAGGGCATGGCCTGCGTTGTTGTGTGGCGTTTTAGGCTCCGAGTGAATTTTCCCGATTCATGTCCTTATATAGGAATTCACATTGCCCTTATATAGGCATAGAAATCAAGCCCTTATTTAGGCTTAGCCCATGCTACCCAAATACAGGCATGGCTACTTCCACCCGTACCAAACAACAACGATTTCTTGGAAAACCGGCTTAAGTAGTTAGGGAACTTCCCCTGGCTTGAATATTGATTTCTCCAAGAACTCAGTTACTTTACAATGAACAAACTATTCCACATAGGTTCATTATGACGTTCATATGCCCGACTTTACGTCAAAGATGGCATTCCTAAACACCTTCAAGTTATACATATACCTTCACTTGCTATGGCAAACTACGGTGGTTCGGAGCAGTTCGAAGACCTACTTGGCCGACGCAGCTCGCTACAGCAAGTGCAGAAGGAAGCAGACTCTCCAGCTGACGCACTGATCAGGAAGTTGCCTTTCTCCTGCCGAGAATCCAACTCCAGTGTTTCCGGCTACCCTTGCTGGGTGTTGGGAAATAGAGTCCCGAGACGAGATACCAGACCTCCTTCATTCTAAACCAAGGTATGGAGCTGATTAGAACCTAGAGAAACCTTTGGTAGATTCTTGGCAAAACTAAACCTTTGCTAAACAACACTTACTTCTTCCCACATACTAGATTTAGGTTAGGTACATAGGGGTAGGCCTATTTTAGAAGCACCAGTTGAGTATTTTAGTCTATGTTATTTATGTATGTCTTTTTATATGGCTTAGAAACCATACGATGCTCTTACAGTATTATTTCATATTACTGTTTACACTGTACGCATTATACTTTGCAGTCTTTGCAGTCTGCATAACGATTGCAGCAGTTCACCTCTCTTGCATGAGAAAGAAGACTGTTCAATAAATCCTTTTATTGAAAATGCCTGTCTCCTATTTCTCTGCAACTCTGTAGAAACAAAGCATGCATGACTGAGTGAAATACTTATCTATTATTTCCGAGACTCTGAGAGATATATTCTTATTTTTGGGAAACAAAGTTGTCATGTTTATACAGTTGTCAGAAACTAATCCTTTCTTGTGTATTCGAGAAAGCTTCTAGTGACCTCTGAGTTAGCTGGCACACACACAATTAAGTTTAGTATATTCAATAAAGACCTAGTTGACCTCAGTCCTACGTCAAATCTATAGGATATATTATTCCAATGCCCAGAGCCTATTGGGAATATAGGAACTACACTACATGGCGCCCAACATTTGGTAAGGTACTAATTTAACAATAGATACTAAAGTAACTCAGTCGTGCTTTTCTCAGAGACCCTTTTTTCCCGTAAAATACCCCAATAGACGTCTGGAGTGGGTAAAAGGATAATATCCGCCATAGCCGAGTTGGACGAAAAATCCTATGTATTAGTGTTTTGGTTTTTAAAAAAAAACATATTTTATTGAATACAAGCATTACAGTACATAATCAGACAGAGCACTATACACTACTCAGTTGTGACAAAATAGGGCGCACATACCCAGGGAAGTTAAGTCGAGTGTTACACCATCGTGCAGTGTCTTTGTGGCAGCGCCGTATGCATTATTCAGACATCCAATCAATTAGTACCGTCACTATATATCCTTTCACAATTAACTTTAAGGAAAACAAAAGGGAATGAAACCCCAACAACCAGTCCCCCCCCTCCAGGCTCATTCAAGACATAGATGCAGACATTACAGTTATCTGATTTAACATTGTCCCTCTGGGTGCAGCTGCCGCATGTATTCAATAAAAACATTCCTGGCCCACAAAGTGTCCTGTGTACTTTGCCTATCTTTAGCGCTAGAAAAGTGATCAGAGTATCTCCCTTGAGGCAACCACTCCAAAGGCGCAGGGCTCTATTCTCCCGAGACCACTGCCACAGCAACATGAAAAGCGCAAGCGGGTAGAAACCTGTTATACAAACAGACCACACCACCAGAGTGCAAAATCAAACGAGCCAGTTAACCCACGCACCCCCCACCAGCCTCCCACCCCAGATTGCACCACCACCGAATGTAGATCACAGACCACCATAAGATCGCCCATTGAAGACAACACACACACACTGAAGCAAACCAGCCACGTAATCTCTTCCCTGGCCCCGCACCTCCCGGGGGCCCCTGTGCCTAGGAGTACCAGCCCCTACTTGCTACCCCTCCCTTATCCGTCCCCAAGGGGATCACCAGACTCTCGCGGGGCGTCCAGCCACAGCCCTCTATAATCCGCCCATCTCTTCCATATTTTATAATGCTTCCATGGGCGCCACGGGCGACGTAAATTGGTTGTTCTAGCCCCATGGTAAAATTGAGACCATTCCTCCAGGCAGACAGTGGGGGGCCCCGGTCATTCTTCCAGCACCTGGTGATATCACGTTTTGCCAGGGTAAGCCCCAAGAGCAACAGATGCCATTTGTAGGCATTGCCACCAATCCCCTCCATCACATGGAGAAGCGCCAACTGCGGGGTGCGTGGGAGAGTCCATCCGAACACCTCTGACAAGCAGGAAAATACCCCCGCCAGAAGCGGTCCAAGGCGGTGCAGGATCATACCGTGTGGAGAAAGGTGCCCTCCCCCCGGCCACATCTAA
Source organism: Lissotriton vulgaris (assembly GCF_964263255.1). NCBI lineage: Eukaryota > Metazoa > Chordata > Amphibia > Caudata > Salamandridae > Lissotriton > Lissotriton vulgaris. The sequence continues at coordinate 943,599,713 of NC_141687.1, read as the reverse complement.
GGCATTCTGGGGAGGCGATCAGACCCGCCTGCCACAGCCTGACCCTAGTAAAGTAGACCCGGTGTAAAAAATTTAAATTGAATGAGCCGCAAGCGCATGGCTATTGCGGCCCCAGCGAGGCCGCTAGGGCCTCCCTCCAATCCTCTTCCTCAAGAGCGCCTACGTCCTCCTCCCACTTCCCTCTCAGCTTATCCAGCTTTGAGGCACTATGGGTGACCAGGGAGTGGTCGATCTTCGAAATCTTCTTCGTCTCTAAATCCCCCATGAAGACCTAGGCCTCCAGAGGGCTAAACTCCGGGAGCGCTTCAAGGCCCTCCAAGCTAGGCTGTAGGTAGCGAAAGAATTGAGATCGAGGCATGCGAAATTCCCTTTGCAGGTCTGTGAAGGACTTGAGCGTCCCATTCCGCACCACATGGCATCCCAGTCCCGAAAACCTTGCAGGGTCCCCAGTTCCGGCAAACGCCCATTATGCTACAGCGGGTTTCCTCCGTCAGTTTATTCCACCACCCCACGCGCTTCAAGGACTGTCGCCAGATATTGAAAACCAGCTTTGTGGCTGGCGGAAGATCCCTTCGCAGTGGTGCAGAGTACAGTATCGTATGTAGGGTGTGTGGCTCCATCAAGAGCCGCTCCAGCGCGCACGCTGGATCCCCCTGTCCCCATACCACCACTCATTTAAGATCAGGGGATGGGAAGCCTGGTAATAAGAGAGGATATCTGAGGTCGCCAGTCCTCCACAGTATGTGGACAGGAAGCACGTTCGGATTGCAACTCGGACCGCTTCCCCCCCACAGGAACTGTCCCAGCGCAGAGTTTATTTGTGAAAAACATCTAGGCGCAATCGGGTAAGGGTGGTTCTGCAGCTGGTAGAGCAAGCGTGGGAGCGTGACCATTTTAAAAATTGCCGAGTGGCCATAGATCGTTAATGGCATATGGGACCAGAGCGTCATGTCCGATCGCGCGTGCTCCCAGACCGGTGCCAAGTTCCTCTCCCAGGATACTACGGGCAGGTCCGTTAGGAACACCCCAAGGTACTTGAGCCCTCCGGTCGCCCTCTGCAGCGTAGAGGCCCATAGCCCCACCATCCCGGGGTCTCCCAGTACCCACAACATGGACTTCTGGGGGTTCATATATAGCCCAGAGGACTCACCAAAGATTCTCATGACCTCCAGAATTCTCGGTCCCGACTTGTCCAAGTTAGTAAAAAAAGACAGGACGTTGTCCGCGTATAACGCAATTCTATCGGAGGCTCCCGGAGCCCACTCGAATCCCTTCAATTGCGCGTCCATACGCACCCATGCCGCCAAAGGCTCCATAGCCAAGGCGAACAGGTACGGGGGCAGGGGGCAACCCTGCCTCGTACCACGCTGCACCGGGGGGGAGATGGCCCCGGTCACCCTCACGGACGCTGTCAGCTCAGTGTAAAGGAGGAAGATATAGGATAAGAAACGGGGGCCAAGATTGAGTCTGCGCAGCAGGGCAAAAAGGTAGACCCAGCTAAGAGAGTCGAATGCTCTGTCGATGTCCGCTAGAAGAAAGGCCACTGGGGTCTCCGACCTCCGAATGGCTGCCAGCGCCACAAGTGCCCGCCGGATGTTGTGCCGTGTCGCGCGCTGAGGCATAAAGCCTGTCTGGTCCAGGTGTACCAGGGCCGATATATGCGTCAGGAGATGATTAGCCAGTGCTTTGGCCAGTACCTTGACCTTTACATTGAAGAGCGAAATTGGACGGTATGAGGCATGTTGCTCTGGGGGCCTGCCCGGCTTCTGAAACACCACCACTTCTGCGTGGTGCCAGTCTGGAGGAAGCCTACCTGCCTCCCTGGACTCCTGGAGATGATAACGCTTAAAGAATTAGCTCGGAAACCCGTTCGGGCCCGGTGCCTTCCCAGAATTGTGCTCCCCCAGGGCCCAAGGTAATTCCTCATCTGTTAGCGGTAGATCCAATTGCTGCCGTGTCTCATCTGACACCGCCTTCGGCGGGAGGTCCTCAATGATTCTCTCCACCCACTCCGCCGCCAGGCACTCCCGTGGGGCATAGAGGTCGGCATAGTACTCCGCAAAGCTATCAGCTATGGACTGGGGGTCCACCAGTGGTGCTCCGTCCCCGTCCAGTATTCTCGGAAGGACCTGGGGGCGGAGGGTCCCCTGGCAGAGCCTGTGCAGCATTTTGCTTGATTTGTCGCCCCACTGGCAGACTCTGCTATGCGTCGCCGGCCACGCCTGTCTCGCGTCCTCTAATAGGAGAGAGGCATAAGACTGCTGCGCCTGAAGCAGGCGTCGCACCCCCACTCTCCCACTAGCCTCCCTACTCAGACGCTCCAGTCCCTCCACCTCCGCTTCCGCCCGAACCAAGGCCTCCAGTCGCCGTTTACGCTCCGCAGCGCACCAAGCTATATCTGCCCCCCGGAGGGTGGGCTTCATCGCCTCCCAAAGTGTTGTCACGTCAGAGACGGAGCCCAGGTTAATAGTCAGATAGTCCGCGATCGCCTCCCACATATGTTTATCATACTCCGCATCCTGTAGATGCCACACCGAGAGGCGCCATCTGAACGGAGACCGCGTCCCGCCCAACTGCAGTTCTATGAACACGGAGGAATGATCCGATAACCCCCTAGGGTGAATACCAGCCGACACCACCCGCGGGACTACCCCCCTAGGAACAAACACATAATCAATCCTGGAAAAGGACGCATGTACTGCCGACACATATGTGTACTCCCTCTTGGTGCCATGGTGAAGCCTCCATGTGTCCACCCAATCCAGGCTAGAAACCAATGCGTGCAACTTCGTAGGCTGGGGAGCCACCCGGGCCCCACCCGCCCTGGACCTGTCCATACCGGGGTCAATGACATCAGTCCAATCCCCTCCCACCACAGAAACCATGTCAGGCACATCAGCCCACAGCGCCAGCAAACGCTCCACCAGGGACCACTGCAAAGGGGGGGCATACACACATCCCATCACTACTGGCTCCGCTCCCATCATACAACAAATAAAGACATAACGCCCCTGTCCGTCCAGCCACTGTTGAGCATGCACATATGGAACCCTGCGATGAATAAGAATAGCCACGCCCTTGGACCCTTGCTTGAAGCCGGCATGAAACACCTGCTGGTAACCATAACGCTGTACGCACAGCACCCTGGAGCCCATCAGGTGGGTTTCCTGTAGAAGGAGAACGTCTGCCCCCACCCTCTTGGCCCGGCGCAGGACTGCCTCTCGCTTAATTTTGTCTAGAAGGCCACGGACATTCCAGCTCACCACACAAATGGATCCCAGGGATCCCAGGCCCGTCGTCAACCCGTTAGCCACCCAAGTAGGCGCTGATTGCTAACCCCAGCAAGTATCCTGTGTTGTGTGTGAGTAAAGCATGTAGTATTCAGTGAGAAAGCGCAACCTAAACCCGTAACCAAACCTCCCCAACCCCCAACAAACCACCCACCCCATACCTCATGAAACACTGAAGTACCTGTCACAGTTGGATTGGAGCCGAGCCCCCAACTGGTGGACCCGGGCCTATCCCACCAATGGATCCCTAACTTACCACCCATAGCAGGTCATCCCGCTATCCACAGGTGTGAGAACTGTAGGGTTCGAGCCCACGCAGGGGCTCCCTCAACATTACAAGAAGCATTATTGGAGAAGGTCCAATCATGAGGGTTCTCAAGTGCGATCTGTGCCAGCTGGGACTGAGGATCCTGCCCTCTGTGACCGGGGCACAGTGTCTCCCCCTGCTCGTGAGCTGCATGATAGTGAGAGTCTCCAGGAGCGGGACCTCCGAGAGCCCCGCCGGCGCTGTCTGCGAGACCCGCTGTGCGCCTTCGCTCATCGATGAATCAGAATTCCGCCTGGTGGGGTATGAGCCCTTACATGCACCATTTCGTCCATCCATTTGAAAACTTCCTCCGGAGAATCAAAGAAAAATGTACGGGACTGAAACACTACTCGTAGGTGCGCCGGAAACAACAGAGCATTTTGGAGCTTAAGTTCCCTCAGCCGGGCCTTGGCTGCCTGGAACGACTGGCACTGCTGCTGCATCATGCGTGTGTAGTCCGGGAATACCATGATCCGGTGATTTTCAAACATCAGGGGTTCTTTGACTCTGGCCTGCTTCAGGATGACATCACGATCAAAATAGTTCAGCAGCTTCGCGATAACCGGACGAGGACGGGCCCTGGACGAGGACGGGGCCGGGCCGGCGGCTTCTGCATGAGCGCCCTGTGAGCCTGCTCGATAACAAAGCAGCGGGAGAGAGCATCAGGAGGTAGCCAGCCCTCGAGCCACTGCGTGAGGCATTCTCCATGCCGCCAGACTCACAGCCCTCCGGGAAGCCCACAAAGCACAGATTGTTTCGCCGGGCCCGTCCTTCCACATCTTCCACTCGCAGTGCCAAGCCTTTCTGGGTACTCTCCAATTTCGCCACCTTCTGCTTGAGGGTGACAACATCGTCTTCTACCCCTGAGACGCGTGTTTCCAACTCTGTTATACGGGACACCGCATTCCGCAAATCTTGTCGCAACAGCATTACGTCCGACCAAACCGCACCAATCTTGGAGTCCAGCATGTCCCTGGTTCGGGTGATCTCGGCCATCAGCGTCGCGTTATCTGGCAGGGCCTCCTGCGAGTATCCGGCAGTGCCACTCGCCGCCCCCGGACGCATAAACTTATAGATGGGCCTGTGTGTAGTAGGGCCACTGCCCTACTTGCCCCTCGTCATGGCTGGCGCCAGACTTCTCCCAACCACCACCTCCAAGGACACAGCCAACCACACCACTGCAGGGGTCTCTACCGGCTACTCTGCCACTCACGTCTTCAGGTGGGACGCCCTCAGAATGAGGCCTGCAAGCGTCGGGCAGATCCCGGGCCCGGGGAACAGAGACAGTCGTGAGGAAGGCCGGGAGAAGGAGTCGATGGGTGTACACTCCGCTTGGTGCCCTTGAAGTCGCACCTCTCACCGCTGATGTCCAGTCGTCACCTCGGGCGAGGCAAGTCGCCCCCACCTGGGCCGCAGCATAGACCCGGGCCCACACTGCCGCCACGCGGGCATCTCCGTCGCCCGGCCCGCACCAGCCTCACTGCCTCTCTCCCACTGCGGCCCGACATGGCCGCCGATCCCCCTGCAGGGGGGGGGGCGGCTTCTCTTTTTCCCCACGTTGTCACACACACCAGTAGGATCCGAGCCAGGCCGCAGATGAAGCAGGGGGCAGGGGGCAGGGGGGCCCAGAAGATCCAAAGCGGCCCACCACCGATGTCGGGGTTCACAGGAGGGCGAGCCACCCCCACTAGGGCCGCCGCGTGCACCCTGGCCCACACCACCCGCGCCTCGGTGTCTCCTTCGCCCAGCGCGGCCTGATCCAGCCGCTGAGCTCCTGATGCCAAGTACGGGGGCCCACGGGCAGAGTGGGGGCCCAACTCCTATCCCCAGGCACAGCTGCAGCCCAGTCCAATGCCCCAAGCAGCAGGGTGCAGGGGCCGCCGCCCACAACTCAGCCACGCCGGGTGTCACCCAGCAGGTGATCAGAGCACCCCCCCATCCTCTCCTCACCGGGGGGTACTCCTGCAGATGATCCTGGGCCGGCCCGCCCTCCACACACCTCCACCGCTAGTCAAAGTGAGGCCGGCGGGCCACCCGCCGTCTGTCCTGCAATCCCGGACCCTCTGAAAATCCAGGTCCCGGCTTCTTAGGCGCCCACCAGGCCGCAGCACGCAGGGCCGGCCGCCCACGGTCACAGGTTCTGCAGCCACTCCAGAGGGGGACCGGACCGTCCCGGCAGGCTTCCGGAGGTAGAGCGTCCCTTCAAGGACCACCAAGGCAGCGTCCACCATGATGGCCTGCCTAGCCACGCCCCCCCAGTTTTTTTGTTTTTCAACGTTGAAGGTTACAGTGTTCCAAAATATTGTGGACCTTATCTTTGTTTCCTTGCGACTTGCTTTGAAAAGTTTTCATTAAACAACAATGTCCCTAAACGGGAATTACAACGACGAAACCGGTGGAGCTGCGGCTGATCTAGCCGATGCAGCTTTTAACATAACAGGTTTTAATGAAAGAGACGAGGATGCTATAAGCATTCCAGAAAATTTAAGGAAAGGCATCACTATAAAACTCATACAAATGGCCAATCAGCAAGAGGTGGGAGGATAGTTTTTGTGATAGAGGCACATGAAGATCATCAGACAGAGGTATTCTATTCATGGATAATCTTTCCTGAAGCAAATCCAGTAACAAAAGTGTTTCACTTCTACAAAGAAGATAAACCACCAGAGGAATACATTGCTTTGGAGGATATTGTAATTCCACGAATGTCAAAGATGGCATTCCTAAACACCTTCAAGGAATAAATATACCTTCACTTGCTATGGCAAACTACGGTGGTTCGGAGCAGTTCGAAGACCTACTTGTCCGACGCAACTCGCTACAGCAAGTGCAGAAGGAAGCTGACTCTCCAGCTGACACACTGATCAGGAAGCTGCCTTTCTCCTGCCGAGAATCCAGCTCCAGTGTTTCCGGCTTCCCTTGCCGGGTGTTGGGAAATCGAGTCCCGAGACTGAGATATCAGACCGCCTTCATTCTAAACCAAGGTATGGAGTCGATTAGAATCTAGAGAAACCTTTGGTAGATTCTTGGCAAAACTAAACCTATGCTAAACAACACTTACTTCTTCCCACGTACTAGACTTAGGTTATGTACATTGGGGTAGGCGTATTTTAGAAGCACTAGTTGAGTATTCTATGTTATTTATGTATGTATTTTTTTATTGGCTTAGAAACCATACGATGCTCTTACAGTATTATTTCATATTAGCATTATACTTTGCAGTCTGCATAACAATTGTAGCAGTTCACCTCTCTTGCATGAGAAAGAAGACTGTTCAATAAACCCTTTTATTGTAAATGCCCATCTCCATATTTCTTATGTTATATTATTCCAATGCGCAGAGCCTATTGGGAATATAGGAACTACACTATAGCGTAATCTTCTTTTTCCACCCCAATTTTTGTAAGGTTGAGTTCCAAAGGGTGACCATTAGAGCTTCAACCCAAGACTCCTTGGAGTCAGTGTAGATTTTGGATCGAAAAACAGCTAGGGATTGATCAAGATGGACCAATTTCGTCATTAGTAGAGTCAAACGGAGAGCAAGGAGTTTGGCTAGTATCTTCACTTCTGCATTTAGTAAGGAGCTGGGCCTGTAAGAGGCGCATTGTTCTGGAGGTCTACACTCCTTATAAATTACAACCACTGAGGAAAGCATGTTTCTCTGGGAGTGTGACCACTTTTCTACTTTCTTCAAACATTATCAAAAGATAGGGCTGATGGTGGGTGCCGTGAGTTTGTATAGTGCTACCGACATACCATTGGGCCCTGTAGCTTTGCCCAGTTGTATTGCTCCCATGGCTTGCTTCACTTCCTCCTCTATGAGGTTACTGTCTAAGAGTGATACCTCATCCGGAGCAAGCCTGGCTAAAGACTGCTGTAATGCCAGAAACCGGTCCTAGGAAGCTTGTTTCCGGTCCAGGGAAGGCATGGCTTGGCAGTTCGGGCTGGACTGTTCCCATGAGGCACAAGGTCAGACTGATTTGCATATGGCCATGTCTGAACTGGGGTGGCAGAGTGGGCTAAAGAACGGTGATGGATTAAACTGTGGTAAATAAAAAACTAGTTATTTACGCCAGTCGGAATTTCTATAATTACCCAAGAAAATGGTAATGCATAAAATGAGGAGCAGAGTCCGTGGTCTTAGAGTTGAAAAGGGTTTTATTCCAGAACTCGAGTTAAGGGAGAGCTCCTTCACCAAGCGGGTTCAGGAGTAGTCTACTTTGCTTGAAACATATCAGCACTTTTATACAATACGAGTACAATCGGAAAGAAGGAGTTTCCCTTAGACTTGATTCAATCATTTCATGATGTAGTCATACAGAAGACATAGCATGCTTGTTCTTGTTTAAAGAATAACCTGAATAGCATTTACACATAGACAAACATATTGCATCGGGGTGATTGAGGTAACAAGTTACAGAGTTGCTAGTATCTGAGGACAGAGAATCGAGGCATTGTCACAGGGTCATTTCTGTCGGAAAGGTAAAGAGGACGAGGCATTGTGCGTTCTTTACTTCGTACACAAGGGCGGTGATGTCTCACAAATGGTATGTGTGTGCAGCGGGGAAGAGGGAGAATGGGCTGTAGTAAAGTATTCTTCTTCGTGGCTGTCTGGTGTGCTTGATTAGGTTTTCCCTTGGTTGTTAACTCAACCCGTGGCTGTCCTCGCAAACTAGGAAATCATTGACGAGCGAGAGCTGCTCGTTCGGTGACAGAGTTAGGGAGGGGGGTTTTCGAGTCAACTATCCGACTGACTCCATTCTTGTCTAAAGGAAAAATATCAAATGGGATGGAAACCCGTATGATACATGGTAGCTGGTCATTATTCTTTGCATGTGTCAGTTTTATGAGAAAGAGAGCAGGCAAGAGGGGGTACAACGGGATTTGTGCTTGGAGTAGGAGAATCGGCTTGCCTGGTCGATGTCAGGGTGGATAGGATGCATGATGGGACACCAGGCGAAAAAAGGAGCTTTTTAGTCAAATTCCACATTCCCTCCTTGTCCCATAGAAACCCTATTACAGAAATTCTTAATCAATTTCTATATTCATCAGGTCGTATACTTGCTCCTGTAACATGATTATTTCATTTTTCTTTCCTCTGTTTCGTGGACGAGGAGTACAGGAAGTGGCACACAGTCCACAAAGGGCGGGGCCACACTGGACACAGAGGCAACAGGTGAAGATAGTGGCGAAAACGAGTCCCAGGACTGTTAGTGCCTTCCACCCCCAGGTGGACAGGAGATCCCATAACCAGCCGGTCAGGGACCATGTGCCGGTGTCCATATCCAATTTGTCGGATAGAACATGAAGGCGGGAGATAGCAGAATAAACTGATGGGGAGTTGTCTGGAATAAATACACAACAACTGGACCCTATTACCTTACACACACCACCACGGTCGGCTAACAGGATATCTAAAACTATACGGTGCTGCAGTGTCATGAGCCTGTCTGCAGCTACCTCAGCTGTAATGTTATTTAAGGCGCCAGTTGTTTCGTCTATGGCGGCCTGAACTACACGGGTTAGTTGCCGGATGTGGCGACTATTTGCCATAGGTCCCCAGAAAGGGAGAAAACCTTTAACCCCTTTGCTGCTGGCCCGTTTCCGCCGCTGTGCGGTAAACAAATGAACAGGGGCGGGCCTTGACGAACCCCAGCCGTCATCAGCACACGAGCACCGTAGTGCATGACGGCTGGGGTTCATCATCAGCATGCAAGGGGTTAAAGAAGTCTTCGTTGTCTTCTAACTTGGGTCAGAGGGTCAATCAGGTGGTAATTGGCGGGGGCTGTGTAAGTCGGTGGTAATAGGAATGCGATGTAGCACTTTCCAGACCAGCCTTGGGGCAACCAGGTGCGCGCATGGGGTCCGCAAATGAAATAGGTGTTTGGGGCAGTTACTATGGTCTGAAAATCGGGAGCGGGCAGTGTGTATGTCCTGTCACACTCGCTGTTCCCCATTACTTGTCCTTTTCCCTTCCCCCTTATGCAAAACCGGCCGTTTTGCAGTACTAGCCAACCTCCTTGATCTGTCCGTCTTTGATCGACGGAAAACATTTCCCTTAAGGAAGCAATGTCATGGAACTGAGAGTAACTGATATTTTCATGATCTTCGGCCCTCCCCCAGGTAACAGCGAGATCCACCATTTTAGAAACAGCCTTTACTATTTTGGTCTTTACCTCGTTCCAATTACTCTTGTTTTTCAATTTGGTCGGGGGAATGTTTCTGACTGAGGCAGAGAATATCATGGGTAAGGCATAGGCGGATCCTGAATAACCAAACGGGAGGGAGAAAAAGGGCATTCCCTTATGTACGGAATGTGGCATCAAGCCACAAACCCAACAGTTTGTCTTGTTGACTATGAGCTGGTGTTTATGGAGGGTGGAAATGAATGTATTATTTATAAATTCCTTTCTTCTGTCCTCGAGATGTGGGGGAAGATCAACATAGGAAGGCATAGTGGTATTCTTTACAAACGTGGAAGAATGTGGAGGGAAAACTGTACATAAGATCCATCCCAGACAGGCTGCTACACAGCAAACAAGTAACATTGTAAACAGAAAGATCGAGAACCTGCTATGCAGTAATATTACATAATTAGTCTTTTTCCATTGACGCACTGCGTCATTTCTCCTCATAATGTCTATGGATTTAATATCAAGATGTCTCTGGACACGAGATCAAAACGTCTCCCAGCAGCCGCTTCACCAAGAGCTTGTTCCTGGGCTTAATTAGCCACCGGTGCGTTATGATCAGGTGCAATGTCTTTAGTCTGTTTTTGGTGAGATCGCAGCCGCAATCGGTATTCCTGTTGAGGAGTGAGTTCTGGAATTGGTGAAATTATATCCGGGGCGTTTGTAGCTGTTGAACAAGGCACAGGGTCTGTGGGTGTAGGTCCAAAAAATTTCCGACAGTGGCTAGCTTGGAGCCATCCTTTGCGTCCTTCTACTTTGACGGCTGTCCTCGTGGTCAGGAGGACCAGCTTAGGGGCTGTCCATCTCTTCTCCAAAGGGCTGGTACGATCAAAATTCCGCACCAGAATACAGTCGCCGGGCCTGATGGTGTGTTCTCCAGGCGTGGTGTGGTCTGGAAATGCTGCTGTAACCTGTGAACGACAAGATTGAAGTGCAGACATCAAGGAAGCCAGGTAATCTGTCAACATATTAGAATCAATGTCAGTCAGTTTTCTAGGAGAAGGGACACCCCAGATGTTAGGAGGTCTCCCAAATGTTATTTCGAAAGGGGACAGTCCCAGCCGGGAATGTGCCATCATTCGCATATAAAAGAGAGCGACCGGGAGGGCAGTGACCCAGTCTATCCCTTTTTCTGCACATACTTTGGCTAGTTTTGTTTTCAAGGTCTGGTTGTGTCTTTCTACCAAGCCAGCTGCTTGAGGGTGTCGGACACAATGGAATCTCCAGGTATATCCCAATAAAAGAGAAACAGTCTCCATTAATTTGGAGGAGAAAGGCTGTCCATTATCTGAATAAATGACCCTTGGTAACCCATACCTGGGGAAGAATTCTCTCACTAATTGCTTAGCAGTTGTCTGGGCACCATAGTCTGGGAAGGGGTATGCTTCAGTCCATCGTGTCAGTGTACACACTACCACTAGCACATATTTGTACCCTCTGCATCTGTCCATCTGGATATAATCCATTTGGAGGACTTCGAAAGGATGATCAGGAGGCTGGAATCCACCTTGTTCTACTGGTACACCTTTACCAGGATTAAATTGGCAACATATCATGCAAGTTTTTACTTTTTGTTTGGCTGCAGCTCTCAGATGTTTGTTAAACCAGATATTCCGTAAACTATCCAGCATACCTTTCTCGCCTAGGTGGGCGGGGCTATGGGCCGTGTCAATTATGACTTGTACCATGGAATCAGGGAGAAACCACACTGTTCGGTCTTTGGTCATCCAACCCTGATCAGTCTGGACCCCTCCTTGTTTAGTCCATTTCTTTATTTCATCTGTGGTGGCATGTGTCTGTATGTCTAGCACATCTTTCAAGGGGTCTCTCACTATCATAGTGACAGTCTGTGTTGGTACTGAGAGTCTGATGTGTTCACTGGACTCTGGGCTGTCTGTTTAGCAGTCCGGTCCGCTAAGTCATTTCCTTTAGATATGGTGTCTGTAGCTTTGGTATGTGCTTTGCATTTCAGAATAGCTATGGCTGTAGGTAGGTGTATGGCATCTAGTAGGGCTTGAATCAGGGGACCATGTTGTATCTTGGCCCCATGTGAGGTAAGAAAACCTCTTTCCTGCCACAACACTCCAAAATTGTGAACTACACCGAATGCGTATTGGGAATCGGTATAGATGTTCACTTTCAATTGTTTTGCCCATATGCAGGCCTGTATCAGAGCAATGAGCTCTGCTGCTTGGGCTGACAGAATGTCAATTCTTTGGGTCTCTATAACTTTACAGTCCGTTGTTACTGCATAGGCTGCCACTAACTCTCCAGCACTTGTCCTCATGCACGACCCATCCACATAGAGTGTTACATCAGGATCTGGGAGTGCAACATCTGTTAGGTCCTGTCTTGGTTTTGTCACTACGTTGATCATTTCCACACAGTCATGTTGTGTCGTGTCATCTGAGCTTGAGGGCAAAAGGGTAGCAGGATTCAATACGTTGCATCGTCTGATCTCTATGTGTGGCTGAAAGAGCATTAGTTCGTATCCTGTCAGTCTTGCTACAGTCAGGTGTTGGGTCTGTGTTCTGTTCAGAAGGACTTCCACAGCATGTGGTACTTGTACTATCAGGGGATGTCCTAACACTATTAAATCACTTTGTCTTATGGCCAGGGCTGTAGCCGCAACGGATTTGAGACATGCAGGCAAAGCTTGTGCTACGGGGTCCAATGTGCTAGAAAAATAAGCACAGGGTCTGTTTCTTCCTGCTTGGTCCTGTGTGAGGACGGATAGTGCTGTTCCGTCACGTTCTGTCACAAACAGGGTAAAAGGCTTGCTATAGTTCGTGGTGGCCAGAACTGGTGCTTGACACAGAGCTAGTTTCAGAGCTTCAAATGCTTGGGAGTGTTCCGATGTCCAAGGGAGAGTTGTATGAGTGGCTGCTTCCACTGTGGTTAACTGTATGAGTGGCTTGACTATGTGGGCATACTGAGGGATCCATTGTCTGCAATATGTCGAAATCAGTTGGATTCGTTCTTGTGTTAGTTGCCTACCCTCTTTCGACAGCAAATGTCCTAAGTAAGCTACTTGCTGTGCGCAGAACTGTAATTTTGAGGGAGACACCTTGTGACCTTTGTCTGTCAGGAAGTGTAGGACTGTGAGAGATGCTTTTTCACATTCTGGTTCTGTCCTAGCTGTGATGAGGATGTCATCTACATACTGTATCAATGCTGTGTTGGTAGGCATATTGATACTGTCAAGTTGTCTTTTTAGTGCTTGGCTGTAGATGCTTGGACTTTCTGTATAGCCTTGGGGAGCTCTAGTGAACCTGAAGCTTCGTCCTTTTAAACTGAATCCGAAAAGATATTGACTGTCGGGATGTATAGGAATGCTGAAAAACGCATTCTTCAGGTCGATGACTGTGAAAAATGCAGCTTCGGGATCTATGGCAGTCAATAGTGGAGAAATATCTGGGACCACCGGATATTGTGGGATCACACATTTGTTCAGTTCTCGGAGATCAACCACCAGTCGGTAGACCGGGGGTGCCTGAGGGTCGGTCCTTTTGAGGACCGGAAGAACTGGAGAATTGCAAACATTTGAATCAGTCTCGATCACCACACCATGTTCTATGAGTTCTTGGATTATTTTTAGTAAGGCTTGTTCAGCCTCGGGTGGAATCTTATAATGTCGTATACGGGGTAGGACTACACCCTCCTTGAGTGTGACTTGATGTGGGGTGATGTCCATGTAACCGACATCAGTCGAGCTTTTTGCCCACAAGTGTTGTGGGATGTCTTTTAGTCTGAGGTCGAATTCTTTGACTGTGAAATGTCCTTTGAAATCTCATAGGAACAATTTTACTCCTTCCGGTGAACAGCATATCACTGCTCCTAGTTCTTTGAGTGCATTGATTCCTAGTAAATTCTCTGGGCACGTTTCTGTAAGGACCAGGTCAGTAATACGTGTCAGAGGACCCACTCCTAAAGAGACTTGTTCGGATACTTTGTTTATGATCGGTTTTCCTGAAAAGCCCAGAGATATATTATGTGAGCCAGAGAGAGGAACCTCTGGGACTTCCTTATGACTTATGGTAGTCCTACTTTCCCCCGTGTCGATGAGGAATTTTCTGTCTTGTCCTAGTAAGTGAGCTTGTACATATGTACCTTTCTGATCTACTGGAATTGGGATAAGGGGCAAGTCATTTTCTCTCTCAAGGCTGTCTCATACATATGGCTCAAAATCGGGGTAATCTGACTGTACGCTCTGGTACATCTGTGTGGCAGCAGCAGGCGTCTGAACCTGTGGCGGTGTAATGGTTTGGGGCTGCTGAGTGTTACCTGTTCTAGGAGTGTGAGGGCGTTCTTTCGTCTTTCCTGTCGCTATGTTATGTTTCAGAACTGGACATTCCCTCACAAAATGGCCCTGCTGCTTGCAGTAGTTGCAAGTACCTTTATTGGCCCCACATTACCTTTGGGGCCCGTATTTACTGGTGCCGTCTGTGCAACCAGTACCTTCATTTTTGTGTTTTTCACTCTTTTCTTTTCCTGTTCCTGTTCCTCCCTTATTCTGTTGTGGTGGTACTGTAACATCTGTAACATTTGTGAAGGACTATTTGCTTGCCAGGTACTCTCAATTTTCAACACTCTGTTTCTGATGGGGGTAAGGCGTTGTCCACCAATTTGGACACAAAAAGATGAGGATATGCCTCGCTGCTATGTGCGAGTCCACTATTTATAGAGAAACATTTCTCCAATCTGGTGTAGTAATCACCCGTATCTTCGTCTGGCTTTTGCTTACAGGAAGAAATGGCATCCCAATCTTCCTTTTTTGTTGTCAATAACAGAGGCAAGACCTGTATGAGGAGACTGGGCAGTTCTCTTACGCACTCACCTAGACCGTCACCTGGTTTTCTGTCTGTCTCTTCTTGTTCTAGGGCAGTCCACGTGATCTTTTTACCACCCACCTCCCAATCCTTTTCCTTCAATTTGTCAAATATGCCTGTAGGTAGAATTACTTTAAGGAGTATTATTATAACTGGATATGTAAAACTACCCATTTGGACGATATCTTTCAACTCTCTATGGAATCCTCCGGGATCTTTTTCGTGAGAGGGCACCATCTTTTTCATTTCCAATATCTCTGATTTAGTGAGGGGAGTATACACATGTATTCGTTGCAGTGCACCATCTGGCTGGGGTATGGGGTGGACTTCTCGTAAGGGATATTGGCCTATACTTTAAGGTTCATGATCTGATGAAGCTAAGGTAAGTTGCAGGAAACGGAGGCGGAGGCCCAGAATGGTGTTGATCAATTCCGGTCCCCGAGACCTCCATCTATCCGTCACTATTTCCTGTAACAATTTGTATAGCTTGTCTGGTCAGTAGGAGTTATTCTCGTATAAGGTAGCCAGGTGTTGGACCATATAAATACCTGCTAGTCGTTGTTCTGCTCGGGGGAGAGCCAAAAACATTTGCGCTACTATATCTGGGCCATATACCCGGTGCTGTGATATCCAATGGGTGGCAGACCGGGCCAATTCTTTTTCTTGCTGGGTAAGGGGAGGCTCATTGTCCATCCATTCATCTAGGGCTCTTTCTGTGGACTGAAAAAGATCTTCCGAAGAAGGATCTAATCTCTTAATTTTCTGCGACATTCGCGGGGTTCGCCACTTGGAGCCAGGACAATGTCGCGCTACACCCAGGAAATTCATTCTATCTAGTGTCGGACCCTCATCTTCCTCTGAGTTGTCCTCTTGCGTGACTTTCTCAGAGTGAATAGTGACAATTTTTTTAACCAGTCTTTTAGTTATTTTGTCGATCTGATGTCCCAGATTGTGTGCTCCTCTGTGTACCTGATCGCTGAGGTCTACTAATTCAGAGTCTACGCTTCCATTACCCGGGTCTAGTTCCCGGATCAGACAATTTATGATGAACCGCAGGAGCAGTCCTCTGATGGGAACTTTTCTGTTTTACATGACCTGAACCAGAGTATCCGGACCTTCACCTGTCCATATGAATTCGTAAACTCTATCCAAATGCTTCGTTATATCAGGGACCTTTTGGAGTTGACCCACGGCTAGTCTTAATCTCTCTGATATCGTGGTCATTGGGCCACTACCGGGTTCGGGGTCGTAAGGACACTCAAGAGGCGGGACATCGTCTTTATCCTCAGCCCCGTTCCCGGACACTCCTAAATCAGAGGTAGAACCACCGGCTACTAGTTCAGGAGCACGTGCAGGCGCGCGTGTTCTAGGCATGTTTACATAAGCGGGGGGTGGTTCGGACAGATAGGTAGGGAGGAAATTTTCGGGAGCAGTGGGAATTACTTTCACTGGGGACTTGGGGTGTTCTTCTACAATTTCTTCAGACAAAACAAGATAAATACCGGAAACAAGAGCCTTTCTCTCTCTCTCTACCTGTTCAGCTAGTACTTTCTCACCTTCTTCCTGTAATTGCTTTTCTTTAGCCTGTTCTGACATTCTCTTACTTTTCTCGACTTTCCCTAGTTCTTTCTGGGCCCTCCTATGAGCTTCCTTACGCCATAACTCAATGGCTTCTGTCTGTGAGGGCCTCGCCTTTCTTTTCCATAACTCTTCCTCCACTCTCATAATGCATTCTATATCCCATGTACCTGTGGCAGGCCACCTATAAGTCATCTCTAATTTCCTCGGTATAGTCTACCCAAAGGTCTAAAAATAATACGGCACTCAATCCATGTTTGTTGTACATGAAATATCCAGGAGTATCTCTAGGTGGAACTTTAACTGGTTTTTCTAACAGATTCTTTTTGGTGCCTATAGTACGTAATTTGGAAAACAGAGGCATTCTTAATCTCAACAAATTACGATTTAAAAAAAAAAACTTGGAATACAAAAACAAAACGAACACTTTATACACTAGAATATAGTGCAACCGTACCGGTCTCACGAATGAAACACGTCTTTACCGTTTTCCAAAAATGGAATCCGTCTTTATACTATCTCAGTGGTACTCACCAAGAAGCAAAACTCGAGGACCTGGTCGTCGGACTCTTGACGCTTGCGCAGGAATTTGGGGCTCCAAAGACCTCGGACTCCGCGCTCTCACTGGTCAGGCTCTGGGTTGGGACGCTCCGCTATCTTCTTCACCGCCTCGTGTGGATGATCAGTCGCAGTCTGCCTCCTCCTCGTCTCGAGGGAGTTAGCGGGAACACCCCGCTGTTGTGCACTTGAAGTCCGTCGAAAGTATGGAAGGGACAAGGACCCGACTTACATCGCCGGCACGTAGGGAAGAGGGAGCGTCCCTGTTCAGGCGCCAATTAATGTGGTAAATAAAAAACTAGTTATTTACGCCGGTCGGAATTTCTATAATTACCCAAGAAAATGGTAATGCATAAAATGAGGAGCAGAGTCCGTGGTCTTCGAGTTGAAAAGGGTTTTATTCCAGAACTCGAGTTAAGGGAGAGCTCCTTCACCAAGCGGGTTCAGGAGTAGTCTACTTTGCTTGAAACATATCAGCACTTTTATACAATACGAGTACAATCGGAAAGAAGGAGTTTCCCTTAGACTTGATTCAATCATTTCATGATGTAGTCATACAGAAGACATAGCATGCTTGTTCTCGTTTAAAGAATAACCTGAATAGCATTTACACATAGACAAACATATTGCATCGGGGTGATTGAGGTAACAAGTTACAGAGTTGCTAGTATCTGAGGACAGAGAATCGAGGCATTGTCACAGGGTCATTTCTGTCGGAAAGGTAAAGAGGACGAGGCATTGTGCGTTCTTTACTTCGTACACAAGGGCGGTGATGTCTCACAATGGTATGTGTGTGCAGCGGGGAAGAGGGAGAATGGGCTGTAGTAAACTATTCTTCTTCGTGGCTGTCTGGTGTGCTTGATTAGGTTTTCCCTTGGTTGTTAACTCAACCCGTGGCTGTCCTCGCAAACTAGGAAATCATTGACGAGCGAGAGCTGCTCGTTCGGTGACAGAGTTAGGCAGGGGGGTTTTCGAGTCAACCATCCGACTGACTCCATTCTTGTCTAAAGGAAAAATATCGAATGGGATGGAAACCCGTAAGTAGCTGGTCATTATTCTTTGCATGTGTCAGTTTTATGAGAAAGAGAGCAGGCAAGAGGAGGTACAACGGGATTTGTGCTTGGAGTAGGAGAATCAGCTTGCCTGGTCGATGTCAGGGTGGATAGGGTGCATGATGGGACACCAGGCGAAAAAAGGAGCTTTTTAGTCAAATTCCACAAAACCCAGATCTGTTGACTGGGTGTGAGTGTTTGATTGGTTCAGATGCTCCGTCCATCACCACCCCCTTTTGTACAGCTTTGTTCGTCATAAGTTGGCAGGGTATGCTCAGACGTGAGTCCCTTGCTCACTTTGCCACTGGATTTAAGCATGCCTGGCTGAAGACGGCTGAAATGCCAGAAACCGGTCCTAGGAAGCTTGTTTCCGGTCCAGGGAAGGCATGGCTTGGCAGTTCAGGCTGGACTGTTCCCATGAGGCACAGGGTCAGGCTGATTTGCATATGTCCATGTCTGAACTGGGGTGGCAGAGTGGGCTAAAGAACGGTGGTGGATTAAACCCAGATCTGTGACTGGGTGTGAGTATTTGATTGGTTCAGATGCTCCGTCCATCACCACCCCCTTTTGTACCGCTTTGTTCACCATAAGTTGGCAGGGTATGCTCAGACGTGAGTCCCTTGCTCACTTAGCCACTGGATTCAAGCAAGCCTGGCTGAAGACGGCTGAAATGCCAGAAACCGGTCCTAGGAAGCTTGTTTCCGGTCCAGGGAAGGCATGGCTTGGCAGTTCGGGCTGGACTGTTCCCAAGAGGCACAGGGTCATGTTTGAACTGGGGTGGCAGAGTGGGCTAAAGAACGGTGATTGATTAAACCCAGGTCTTTTGACTGGGTATCAGTGTTTGATTGGTTCAGATGCTCCGTACATCACCACCCCCTTTTGTACCGCTTTGTTCGCCATAAGTTGGCAGGGTATGCTCAGACGTGAGTCCCTTGCTCACTTTGCTACTGCATTCAAGCAAGCCTGGCTGAAGACGGCTGAAATGCCAGAAACTGGTCCTAGGAAGCTTGTTTCCGGTCCAGGAAAGGCATGGCTTGGCAGTTCGGGCTGGACTGTTCCCATGAGGCACAGGGTCAGACTGATTTGCATATGGCCATGTCTGAACTGGGGTGGCAGAGTGGGCTAAAGAACGGTGATGGATTAAACCCAGATCTGTTGACTGGGTGTGAGTGTTTGATTGGTTCAGATGCTCAATCCATCACCAACCCCTTTTGTACCGATTTGATGCATTGTGACACTATTCCCCTTTTAATTTTGTCCCCTAATACGTTTACATTCCAGGATAGAAGACATAGCTCTGGGATCTTTGTGTCCGTTCCTGCTTTCATATTTCTATAAGGGGTCTTTTTCCTTTTTCTCTCCTGCCCTTGTCATTGGATTCTCTTGTACTGTAATTTCGTTCCTGCAGTGGATCTAACAACCATATCTGGGGATGTAATCCAGTTGCAGTAAACTTAAGTGTCAGCAACAATAATATGCAGTAGCACAACCTGAGAAAAACAAAAAAGGAAGAATCGTCCCCTACCCCAACCCCGCTTTCCTGCATGACAGACGTAGAACTGTCCGCCCCCCAATTCTGCAGAGTACCTGTCACCCCAACCCTCAAACCATTCCCAGGCCTCATTCAGGGTAGTAAAGAATCAGACATTGCCCTTTGCCTCAATGCGCAAACTTGCTGGGAAGAACATTTAATATTTCACTTCTTACTCCCGGAGTGCCTTTTTGACTTCGAGAAAGTTGCGCCTTTGTCTCTGGATCTTCAGCGTAAAATCTGGAAAAAAAGGTTATTCATCTGTTGTCATATAGGACTGTCGGGGCAGTTCGGGCAGTCTGGAGAACTGAATCACGATCTCTGAAGTGAAAATGCCAGGCAAGTAGAGGGCACAGAGGAGATTCAGGGCAAGGGCGACCCCCGACACTCTATGTGCTCTCTCCACAGAGAAAGTTTTGGAGTCCATGGGGTTGGAGGTGTTTGAGGATGAGTTCTACCACTAACAGGTCAGCAGCTGGCGCGTTCTGGGGCCCCCAAAATTCAGACATTATTACGTAGGGATCTACCCTCATAGTCTGCCAGTTGCTCCTATAAGAATCTGTTGGAGGCATACAAGTCCTTTACCTGTGTTTTGAGACATTTTTTGTATCTTGTAGTAAGGTGGACGTTGATTTTTTCACTTCCTTAAAGAGAGACCCTATGTTCCATAGGTCTGCACGCAGCAGGGTGACTACGGTTGCAACAGTGTCTATACGGAGTTCGAGTGAGGTACGGACTCCCTGTATGGCTGCCAAGATGACCAAGATGACGAGTAAAGACACAGAGGCTTCATCTGGTGCCTGCGAGATGTCAGGGGCGGGTTGATCCTGAGAGGTCTCCATGGTTTTGGGCCCCTTGCTTGTGTAAATTTATCAATCTACGTCTGATGAGACTCTTTTGTGGCCTTTCTGCCTGTCATCCTGTAAAGGTAGTGGTGCTCGGAATCTCAAATATACTGCCAGGTAGTGTCTCTCAATTCTTTAGTGAGTGAGGGTAAACTGTACGGGAATCAGCGGTTACATCCAGGGGGCCGCTGCTAACTCCCCCGGTGTACGGGCTCAGCACTAGGATGGGCGGCATTCACACAGTGCAGCAACTGGGGAAGAGGGTGGAGCTGGGCGGGCCAATTTTCAGTTATTTGCACCCCTCCAGAGTTCCAGCAGGCAGCCTCCTTTCATCGCTGCTGCATGCCCCACTCACTTGAAGGGTCTGAGGTGTATCTCCGGCACAATCCTCCAGATCGGGCCACATGCCGCACCGGGTGAGAGATCTCCGTGCTGTGGCAAACCCACTATTCCATGTGTTCACGGTAGAGGAATCGGGTGCCGCAGCCTCCGGTCTCTCCCATGGTCGCAGCCTGCCGGTCGATTATGGGCCCTGAAGGGTCTGCAGCCTCACGGAACTCCAGCCAGCTAACTAGAATCTAGGCCGTGGTGCCACCCAGGCCTCCAGGTCATTGCGCCTTTCTCCTTCCCTGGTCTCAGAACTGGACGAGAACGAGCAGAGCCCACACCGCAGTGGCAGACTGACCTCTGTTGTGTTTTTAGGCCGTGGGCGTTCGGATCGGATAACAGATTGATAGAGATTGTGGTGGCGGGTCTCGGAGATGCTGTGCTAAGCGGCCATCTTCAGAGGCGATTAGCCAAGCCCCCCTGAGGGATGCTAGTCCCTCAGAATCATTATGGTCTTGATCATGGTACGACCATGTAGCCCCAAAGAGGTGTCATCCTAAGAAAAAAGGCCTCTAGGACCCGCTGCGACTTGAGAAAGGTCCACGTTGGTAGTTTGCAGGAGACTGCGCAACTTCCTAAATTACTCTGCCAGCGTTTTAGAGAGCTTGAAACCCGAGCCCTTAAAGGGGGACTTACTTACACCCAAATGGTGTATCTGAGGCAGAGCACCCGTACAACCCAAAGGGTACTTGGTGGGGGTGCCCTGTAGTTTCTGTAAAGTAATCGCCATCGCATTTTCCACAGATTTTGAGACCGCTAGGTCAATCATTTCTGCTAATTCAGGGTCAATGGCACTTACCTTCTCCTCCTATCGCCTATACATATGGTCATCTGCCATTGTGAATTATGGAAACCTACAGACTACAACCCAAATAGCTATAAGGGGTAAAAACTAACTGCTAGGGTCGTATTGTGAGAGCTATCACTAATCTGCTGCGCATCCAGAACTTGTTTGAAAATTAGCTCGTCAGCTGAATCTAAAATGGCCGACGTGACTCACCAGGCAAAAGCAATTGAGAACTGAGCAAGCACAACTGCTCCCAAAGCTGCTTTCCACTCTTCGGTGGTTACGCTGCTGTTATGACTATACTCCCTCCCTCCACCTCAGCCCACAGCTGCCGAAGGGGAGCGCCTCCCTCAGAGGCCCACAGCCATCACGGGAGGCGGGCATGAAGCACATCCCCTCAGACTACCTGGACCAAGCCACTGAAGAAATAAAGGATATGAATACTGATTCCACTTCAATAAACACTAATGAGCAAGAAACATTAATGGTTTTCCTGAGTAACTGTGTAAAGAAGATTGAGAGATGATTTCTTCACACGTTAAATGCATTGCAAATTGGAGCATACGCTAACTTAGGTTGTGTTTGCAATGCTCTCCATCTTGTGCTAACATCTCCATGATTACGTGCTAACTGCTGTTGTTCTTTCTGTTCCAAATAAAGAACTGCCAGACTCTCACTAATAAACTGAGAAGTGTTCCTAAAGACCTTTTACTCACTGTGTGCCTAGCCAAAGACATTTCAACTGACTCAGACTATTGTCATATCAATCAATCAATGGCTTGTATAGCGCAACAACTCACCTGTTAGGGTCTTAATGCACTGGGGGTAGGGGAGGGGTGGAGAGCTGATGGTCCGCCGGGAGCACTGTGTTCAGTCGAAGAGCCAAGTCATGAGGTCCTGAATTGAGGCAGTGACGGAGATTGCCTGACGTGGAGGGGCAGTGTGTTCCAGGTCTTTGCTGTGAGATACGAGAAGGATCTTCCTGATATGTGGGACAGTAGCCAGGGCCAGTTGTGCAGAGCAGAGTTCTCTGGTGGCCGCGTGGAATGTGATCCGGTGATTAAGATATGCAGGTCCCGTGTCGTGTAGGGCTTTGTAGGCGTGTGTGAGGAGCTGGAAGGTGATTCTTTTGTTGACTGGGAGTCAGTGGAGGTCTCTTAGGTGGCTGGAGATGAGACTGCGGCAAGTGATGTTGAGGATGAGTCTGGCAGAGGTGTTCTGGATGCTCTGCAGTTTCTTGAGGAGTTTCAGGGTGATGCTGGCGTAGAGCGCATTGCCATAGTCGATTCAGCTGTTGATGAGTTTGTAGGTGACAGTCTTCCAGGACTCGGTGGGGATCCATTTGAAAATCTTTCATAGCAGGGGTAGCATGTGGAAACAGGATGATGAGATGGCGTTGATCGGGCAGTTCATATTGAGTGAGGCGTCTAGAATGATGCTGAGGTTCCATGCATGGTCTGTCGGTGTGGGGGGGAACTCCAAGTGCAATCTGTTTTTTTCATTTTGTTTCATTCTTATATTGACATGTACTTTTGAGTCTTCCTAGCTCAGTATTTCTCTCCATATATGTTAGTTCGCTTATAACTATCTGTCCGCTCCTGCTCCTATGCGTGGACTCTCCCTCTACTCCCTTTCATGGTGAGTTCTCATATTCACTCAGGATGAAGACCAGCCCTGTGGTTAATACAAACAGGAACTTCTCCAAAGAACTTCATGTATTCGGCTGCAATATGTCCATGATATACAAAAGGCCATGCACCTGACCAGTGGTTTTTAAAATTTATTTTATCTAACGTACAAAATTATATTCATAAATTCTTCATCTTTTTTTTTAAATATATGTGCATGATTCTTTTTTGTATATAAAACAAGAGAGAATACATACAATGAATAGTTCTATGTATTCAATTGATGAGCACCCACAACAACAATACAATAGTACAAATACATACAGAACATCTAATATCTCACAGTGCAAATAATGACAAAACCGACATAGATCCTAAGACAAAGCAAAACAATATACAAGACAAGTGAACATATAACATCCAAGGAAAAACATTCCCAAAAAATGAAAATAATTGTTCATTTTATAACTGTATATAGTATAATCAGTACTCTGCGTAATGGTTACTTTCATAAACAGAAATGGCTGAATATATTCAGACAGACAGCGCCCTGATGAAGGATTTGTTCATCTTCTGTCTACTTCCGAAACGCGCGTCGGCACATTTCTGTTTATGAAAGTACCCATTATGTACAGTACTGATTATACTATAAACATTTATATAATGAACAATTATTTTCATTTTTGGGGAATATTTTCCTTGTTTGTTATATGTTCACTTGTCTTATATACTGTTGTATTACTCCTGTGGCGTTTTTTGGCACGCCATGGTACCGTGACTGATGTTCCCCAAAGCCAGTGATTCCATTGCGCTTGAGTAACTGCTAGCATCCCCCCCAGAACCCATGACCCAATAGAATACCTTTCACTAGCTGTTACTGGAGACTTGGTGTGATTTTCCATTGAATCTCTGCAAGCTTCCTCCAGAATACCATGAACCAAGAGTACCTTGCACCCACTGCTACTAGAGCCTTGATGTTGTTTTTCCATTATGCATGTTCAACCAAAAATGATACATTTGTTTCCTGGTTAATTGGTCCCAACCATCAAGTTGCACCTACCCTTCCGGTAAGGTAAAAACGAGTGTACTACCATGTGTTTCCTTCAAGAGTCGTTGAGAACCTTCCGGACTGCCATGTGCTACATGTGAACTGGCTACATCCGCCGCATCCAACCCTGAGTCATGGCTTGACCTCACTCCCTGTGGAACAAGCTTCACCCTTTCCACTCACCTGAAAAATCCAGCCAGAACCGAGAAATGCTCTAGTCTCCTTCAAGTCCAAGTTGAAATCATGGTTCCTGTGGCTCCACCTCCCTAAATGCCTCCTTCATCTCTTGCTCCTGCGCAGCTAATCCTGTAACGCTGCGACTCCCTGAGTCAAAGCCTCGAGACCTTCTTCAAACCTCAGACAAGTGGAAGAACAAGTCTAAGTAAGCAGGACTCAGTATCAGCGTCTTCAAAGACTATAGACGTTTTCTTTATGACCTTGCCATGATTGCCTCCAGCGCTGTTTGTGTGTTCATGCTTTGGACCCTTCCTGCAACCTTGGCACTCCTCCAGCGCTTCTTGTGTGTTCATGCTCCAGCCCTTCTTGCAACCTTGGTGCTTTAACTGTGATTGTGCAAGAACTAAAGACTTTAGCTTTGTGTTTCCTGGCAGTGCCAGTAAATGCAACCTGTGTTCAGAGTTAATCCTTGGGGGTACCAGTAACTCCAATCTGTATTCTGAGTTTATCCTTGGGGGTGTCAGTAACTCCAACCTGTATTCTGAGTAAATTTTTGAGAGTGCCAGTAACTCCAATTTGTATTTCAAGTTGATTCCTGGCAGTGCCAGAAACTCAAGTCTCTGATCTTGGTTTTTCTGCTCTCATGCTATGTTGCTGATGAAACAAAGTGTATATAACTGATGTCAAAGTATTGTCATGGTATATTGAGACCTGTTAGTTTACTGATAGTAACTGCCTCCTCTTGTTATTTCCATTGTATTGCGTCTTCCCTAAACCAGAGGTTTTGGTCCAGTCCATACCTACCTCGCAAACTCAGAAGGTCTGAAAATTGACAAATCCTGTAACGCAGTGTTACACAGCTGCGGGCAGATCCAGTACCGCAAGTCTCTCTTTTCTTTAAAAAAAGATATATTTTATTGATCTTTTACAGACTGAATATTTGCAGTCAACATGACTTATAATTACAAGTCTCTCTTTTCTTATTGTATCTCAACTTTCCTTACCCCAGGGGCCATGTGTGATCTAAGAAGTTTGGTCCTTTGAGCTAATGCAGTCCTGAGAGGGATAGGAGGTCAAATATAGGCTCCAGTATCGTCTCCGCGGTTCAGAGAGTGAGTCTGTTTTATCAGAGCCAAAGATGTCAAGCACTTCCAAGGGTCGAGGTCCTGCTGAGCACGGCTGGCCAAGGGCTACAGCCACCTATAAGAGATTTTTAACAACCAAGAACAGACCAGAGACGATCAGGGAAGAAAGTAAGGTAGATGAGCAAGAACAGATTGACACTTGAACGGACGTCTGGACTCAACCTATACCAAGCGACCCAAACGAGAAAGAAAGTTCAATCGGAAGTATTAAGGTCCGTACTGGCCGTACCTTGCCAAAATCAAGTTTCAATCTGATGACCACCTGACTAACCTTGATAAGCCTCCCTGAGATGAGAAGACGCCACTACAGGAGGCTATTCATGCTTACTATTGGAAACAGATGAAAGTATGGATGGAGAGTTGGGGTAATGGTCAGCGGATGAAAGCTCCTTTGGGCCTCTGGTTAATTCAGAAAAAAATCCTGGTAGGTTTGGAGATAGGATAGAGAAGGTAGCATAAATCCTAGAGAACTAACAGCTCCATTTAATACTTCCTTGATCTGATTTAAGCAACACTGAAAGATTTTGCTGTACGTTGTCAGGATTCACTGAGTTGCCACTGTTAGCTCTCCAAGACGACAATTCAGTTCACTGGCAATGTCCCGTTTTACCCGGGCTAATGTCTGGTTTCCCTGTTCCTTTTAGAAGCTTCGGCATTTTTAGGGAAATGCCTGAGTGATTACAGAAACTGCCTAAAGATTGTATATAGTTCACTCCCCTTAAGATGGCCGCGTTATGTTCCCTTAGGGCTAAGCTGGGTGGTGAGCCCTCTAGTGGTTGTCGGGAAGTCGCGCGCTTCAAACTGCGCACTTCAACGCAGATTTTCGTACAAGCAGCTGTTCCTTGCCGCCGCTCATCGTCAGAAATTCATGACGGGGGTTGTCGGAGTTAGGAACTGCAGAGAGTATGAAGACACAACCGGAGTTATCCTAGAGACTAAATTTGTGTGAGAATTTCGTTTTCAGCTGAGCGCTCTCGTTGTTCTGAGAGGTGTCAGCATTAGGAAGGAGTCACTGAGCTACAGCGCTTTACGACCGCCCTATGAACTAAAGGGTCGGATTGGTGGTTCATCAAGTTACAGCCTAACAGGTCCCTGAGAATATTCTGTATCCAGTGAAGCTCAACCTCAGAGAAGATAAGGCTTCTTTTCTGGAGAGATGTTGCAGTAATGACAAGTAAGGCAGTAACGCTGAATGTAAATAATTGCTACAGAGCACAGGAGCTACAGCGCGGAACTATCCAGCAGAGTATTTCCCCAGGACATTTCCCACTTGCGCTTTCCCTATTCTTTTCCTTCCCTAACCTTCCTTCCTAGTCCCTTTTTGCGCGCAACTGAGGAAACGCTTGGAGAACAGTTCTTCGACTTGCACCAAAGAATGTAAAACCTTCCAAAAACAGAACCCCCAAGACCACATCTAGCAGAAGGCTTCACAGGTATTAGTTTAGTACTGAGGGAGGTAGAAGGGAGATACATTGTGAGATAGAGACTAATGTTTATGCATTCTTTCACAGCTAGAAGCCTTGCCAGATACTTACCAACATTAATAGAAGAGGGGCAATTACCTTGGCTAGAACTGGTAGGACAAGTTTTGCTTACCTTTAAGAAAGACTGTTTGGTGAAAGAAGGTTTGTGGTATATTCTCTTTCTTTCCCTACTCTGTGTATTAGGCACCTCCATAGGAAGACGGCAGGAAGTTAATTCGCAGTCCCTAGAAGGTGCAGGTGACAGTTGGAGCCAAGGTTTCTCTTCTCTTTCCACTTCCCCTTTCCCCCCTGCTGGTGGACTTGCTCTTAGAAGCGGGAGTACCGGTAGAGGGGTGATTGGGACATTCGTCACTACTGCCCCTGCGGAGAGTTGGAGCGCTTGACAGATTGAAGTGCCCACGTACTTCCTTCGCCCGGGCAGTATGGCTGAAAGAATGAATTTAAAAGATTTAGGGGAGATATTAGTAGGAATACAGAGAGACTTAGGAGCAGTCCGGGAGGAAAATCAGAGTTTAAAATTAGAGTTAGTGGCTTCTCGTCAAGAGACAAGATTATTAGCCCAGAAGGTGGACGGGTTAGCCATGGGAAATCCTGTACAGAGTCCCTCAGTTCCTAGTACAAGTGGTTTAAGTACAGACGCTAAGGCCGTTGCACAGGTAATCCATTCGGTATCCCCTTTGATTCCTTTGGCAGCCCCAGAAAGGTTTTCAGGGGATCCTCAGAAGGCACAATATTTTTTGACGCAGTGTTCCCTCCATTTCATGTGCCGTCCCACCCTGTTCCCTGATGCTCAATCTAGGGTAGCGTTTATTTTATCATATTTAAGTGGGGATGCCGCCAATTGGGCTATGCCTTTGGTTAGTGAAGATGACCCCCTGCTTTGTGACTTTACTAAATTTAAAGCCGAGTTTCTCAGGATTTTTGATCGGAGAAGGATTTCTCAGGCCACCGATAACGAGTTGTTGGAATTGCGGCAAGGGTCTAAAGATCTAATTACTTACCTTACGCAGTTTAACAAATTGATCCTGGAGACCAGCTGGCCAGAGGAAAAAAGAGCAGCTCTATTTTACCACGGATTAAGGGACGAAATCAAGGATACGTTGGCCCAAGTTCCCAATCGACCCAGAGAATTGTCAGCTCTGGTGGATTTGGTGTTGGAATTGGATTTTCGCAATTCAGAACGAAAAGGTGAAAAGAAGAGGGATTGGAAGGTAAATTTCCCTCGCTTTGACAGAGCGAAGACTGAGAAAGGATCAGGGGGAAGTAATGAATCGGAGCCTATGCAAATAGGAACAGTCCATGGTCCACTGAGTAAAGAAGAAAAGGAACAAAGGAGGGTGAAAAAGTTATGTTTATATTGTGGAGCTTCAGGCCATT
Source organism: Lissotriton vulgaris (assembly GCF_964263255.1). NCBI lineage: Eukaryota > Metazoa > Chordata > Amphibia > Caudata > Salamandridae > Lissotriton > Lissotriton vulgaris. The sequence goes on along the minus strand of NC_141687.1, from coordinate 943,571,499 downwards.
TTGTTAAGGAAGGCATCAAACGGCCCAAGACTCCGTTTAAGGGAAACGAGGTGAACCATCAGTAGGCGGAGTCGCTCTGGTGGTGAAGGAAGACAAGACGACTCCAGAACCTCACCTGATCTTAAATACTCTCCAAACTATGACGCCTCATGTGATTCTTCATGTGACGTTGCAATTTTGTGAACATCAGATCTTGGGAGTGGCCATCATGCTGGATTTAGGTGCCACTGGAAACTTTTGTGATATACGATATGCTCGTCAGATGGGAATTTGAGCTATCAGGAAAGATCGACCGGAGCCTGTACGCGCAGTAGATGGTACCTACCAACCTGACTTCTGGACCCATCACCAGTCATACAGAAGAATTGGAGTTAACTCAAGCGGATGGTCATCGTGAGGTGTTACAATTTAATTTAATCGACGCCCCACAATTCCAACTGATTCTTGGATTGCCTTGGTTAGCTCTTCATAACCCAACCATAGACTGGGAAAATCGAACAGTCAGTCTGCAATCGAAATTTTGTTTATCTCACTGCTATGGTCCTAAGACACTGGTGGAAGAACCCACACAATCTATGTTGTTGTCTTTTGGAGGTCAATCTATTGGAGCGGTTACTACTGAAGAAATTCCTGGGGAGTATCGTGATTTGAAGACGGTATTTAGTGATCAGGAAGCAGATCAGTTGCCACCTCACCGTGCTTATGATTGCACCATTGATTTGGAACCAGGAGCAGTTCTTCCTTGTAGCCGAATCTATGCTCTTAAGGAAGTGGAAAATGAACATCTTAAAGAATACTTGGATCGATATTTGGCAAATGGATTTATTAGACCTTCCCAGTCGCCGGTATCATCGCCGCTGTTCTTCATTCCGAAGAAGCAAGAAGGAAGTTTGAGAACTTGCATAGATTATCGCGCTCTAAATCAGATCACCATCAAGAATAGATATCCGTTACCACTGATTTCCGTTTTGTTGGACCAAATAAAAGAAGCTCAAATTTTCACTAAACTTGATTTGCGGGGAGCTTATCATTTGGTCCGTATGAAGAAAGGGCATGAATGGAAGACCGCTTTTCGAACCAAGTTTGGTCTTTTCGAATACTGTGTTATGCCATTCGGCCTTTGCAATGCACTCGCGGTGTTCCAGCATTTCATCAATGACATCATGAGTGATTTGATTGATAAGATTGCGATCATCTATCTGGATGACATTTTAATTTATTCTCAGAACACCCAGGAACACTCTCGGCATGTGCGGATGGTCTTGGAGCGATTGCAGTCTAATCATCTGTTTGTCAAATTAGAAAAATGTGTGTTTCATGCTTCCAAGGTGGAGTTTCTCGGATTTGTTATCTCCCCTCAGGGGGTTACGATGGATCCAGGAAAGGTGAAAGGGGCGGAGGATTAACCAGCACCGAAAAATGTTAAAGAAATTCAAAGGTTTTTGGGCTTTGCCAATTTTTACCGACAATTTATTCAGGGATTCTCTCAGCTGATTGCCCCATCACAGGTCTTCTGAAGAAAGGAGTCAAATTTGAGTGGACTACCGAGACCAATACAGCTTTTTAGCTTTGAAGAAAAAATTTGTTTCGCCCCCCATTCTCTTGCATGCTGATCCTGCCGAACCTTTTTACTTGGAAGCAGATGCTTCGGATCAAGCGATTGGGGGAGTTCTTTCTCAGCGCCACTCAGCCACCCGACAACTTCACCCGGTTGCTTACCGTTCGAGAAAACTGAATTCCGCTGAGTTGAACTACACCATCAACGCGAAAGAGTTATTAGCAGTGAAAGATGCCTTCGAGGACTGGAGACATTACTTGCTTGGAGCACGGCATACTGTTACTGTCTTTTCGGATCACAAGAATTTACAGTTCCTTAAAACTGCCAAGACCTTAACGCCACGACAGCTACGTTGGTCTCTTTATTGTGCGGATTTTGATTTCGTGATTACCTATCGGCCAGGTCCTAAGAATGGGAAAGCGGATGCATTGTCCCGATTGCATACTGAAGAATCCGAACATACAGTGGAAGAGACCAATAATTCCTGAAGCCAAGATAGTGTGTGCTCTTTCTTTAGATAACTTCCAGGAAGAGGTTCGTAAGAGCCTATCTACGGAGGACATTCAGCAGTGGGTCCAGCAGGGAGACGAAAGACATTGTCGGCAGCAGCTACCCTATTTTAAAGAAGCCTTATATCTTCCTACGACCATCCTACAGGAAAAGGCGTTACAGAGCTGCCATGATCATCCGCTGGCTGGTCACAAAGGTATTGCAAAGACCCAGGAGTTGGTGCAGCGTTATTTTTGGTGGCCTAGGATGTCCACTCACATCAAAAGATATGTACAGTCTTGTGAGTCATGTGCTCGAAGTAAATCTAGTAGACAGGCTCCACAAGGATTATTGCAGCCCCTGCCCACCCCAACTTATCCATGGCATACTATTTCTTTGGACCTCATAGTAGATCTGCCGTTAAGTAGGGGATTTGATACAATATTGGTGATATTAGATACCTTCACAACAAGCATTGGAAATGCAATAGGTCTCGCAGCATTAGAGTTAGTGCTTTTAGAATTGTTTATGGGTATTTTTTGTAAATCTTTACCATTTTTGTTCCCTGTAGCCAATGCTAAAGAATTACAAATAAAAAAACCCATAAACAATTCTAAAAGCTCTAACTCAAATGCTCCGAGACCTATTGCACTGTGTGAGGGTGAGGGGTTGAGGGTGAGTGAGGGTGAGGGTGTGTGAGGGTGAGTGAGGGTGAGTGAGGTGTTGAGGGTGAGTGAGGCGTTGAGGGTGAGTGAGGGTGAGTGAGAGTGAGGGTGAGTGAGGGTGAGTGAGGGTGAGTGAGGGTGAGTGAGGGTGAGGGTGAGTGAGGGTCAGTGTGAGTTAGGGTGAGGGTTTGAGGGTGGCAGAGTGTGAGGGTGAGGTGTTGAGGGTGAGTGATGATGAGTGAGGATGAGTGAGGGGTTGAGGGTGAGTGAGGGTGAGTGAGGGTGATTGAGGGTGAGTGAGGGTGAGTGAGGGTGAGTGAGGGTGAGTGCGAGTGAGGGTGAGTGAGGCGGTTGAGGGTGAGGGGTTGAGGGTGAGGGAGTGAGGGTGAGGTGTAGAGGGTGAGGGATTGAGGGTGAGGGGTTGAGGGTGAGGTGTTGAGGGTGAGGGGTTGAGGATGAGGGGTTGAGGGTGAGTGAAGTTGAGAGTTGTTGAGTGAGGATGAGTGAGAGTGAGGGTGAGTGAGGGGTTGAGGGTGAGGTGTTGAGGGTGAGTGAGTGAGGGTGAGGGGTTGAGGGTGAGTGAGGGTGAGTGAGTGTGAGGTGTTGAGGGTGAGTGAGGATGAGTGAGAGTGAGGGTGAGTGAGGGGTTGAGGTTGAGGCGTTGAGGGTGAGGCGTTGAGGGTGAGTGAGGGTGAGGGTGAGTGAGGGTGAGTGAGTGTCAGTGAGGGTGAGGTGTTGAGGGTGAGTGAGGATGAGTGAGAGTGATGGTGAGTCAGGGGTTGAGGGTGAGTGAGGGGTTGAGGGTGAGTGAGGATTTGAGGGTGAGTGATGGTCAGGGTGAGTGAGGGTGAGGGTGGGTGAGGTGTTGAGTGTGAGGTGTTGAGAGTAAGTGAGGGGTTGAGGGTGAGTGAGGGTGAGTGAGGGTGAGGAGTTGAGGGGGAGGCGTTGAGGGTGGGTGAGTGAGTGAGGGTGAGGGGTTGAGGGTGAGTGAGTGAGGGTAAGGTGTTGAGGGTGGGTGAGTGAGGTTGAGCGTTTGAGGGTGAGGCATTGAGCGTGAGTGAGTGAGGGTGAGGGGTTGAGGGTGAGGCGTTGAGGGTGAGTGATGTTGAGGGTTGTTGAGTGAGGATGAGTGAGAGTGAGTGTGAGTGAGGGGTTGAGGGTGAGGTGTTGAGGGTGAGTGAGTGAGGGTGAGGGGTTGAGGGTGAGTGAGGGTGAGGTGTTGAGGGTGAGTGAGGATGAGTGAGAGTGAGGATGAGTGAGGGTGAGTGAGGTGTTGAGGGTGATGTTTTGAGGGTGAGGTGTTGAGGGTGAGTGAGAGTGAGTGAGGGTGAGAGATTGAGGGTGATAAGTTGAGGGTGAGTAAGGATGAGGGTGAGTGTGGGTGAGTGAGGGTGAGGGATTGAGGGTGAGTGAGGGTGAGGGGTTGAGGGTGAGTGAGGGTGAGGGCGAGGGTGAGGCTGAGGTGTTGAGGTGCTGAGTGAGAGTGAGGGTGAGTGAGGAGTTGAGGGAGAAGGGTTGAGTTTTTGAGGGGGAGGTGTTGAGGGCTAGTGAGGGTGAGTGAGGGGGAGGTGTTGAGGGTGATTGAGGGTGAGTGTGAATGAGGGTGAGTGAGGCGTTGAGGGTGAATTGTTGAGGGTGAGGTGTTGAGGGTGAGTGAGGGTGAGGTGTTGAGGGTGAGTGAGGGTGACTGAGGGTGAGGCATTGATGTAAACACAGTCTTTGCGTCCTCTTCCTAAACAAAAAATAAGCATTGTATAAAATAGTGACAGTAAAAACACATAGTACTAGTGCGTTGTATGAATGGCAATATAATGTATTATATTTCACGACCCAAATGAACATCCTTTCTAACAGATTGCATTATTTTTAGCAAAAAAAGGCTTTGTAAAGAGTACTTGTATTTGTAGTATACCCCAAAGAACTGGCATATTATATTTTCCAAAACTCGTACTTTCTACATAGTGTGAAAGAGTGTATAATGCAACCTTTTTTGAGCTTGTTAGTGAAGTTACTAAAGGTGTAATGTGTGTGTAAGCCAACTATGCATTTTTTTAGTAGACATGATGACATGTTTGCGTTCATACTTCCGGCACATATTGTCCCTGAAACAGTCATAAGACTTTTTAGACTTGCAATTTTAAAAACCAACAAATAAATAAGATATGTCATTTACAATACTATTAAGTCCAACTTTTCAAATGCGAGACCTATTGCATTTTCAATGTTTTTTTTTTAGTTGACATGATGACATGTTTGCGTTCATACTTACGGCAATTATTGTCCCTGAAACGGTCATAAGACTTTTTAGACTTGCCCGTTTTATTTCCTTGATGGGAGAAGCCGATGGTGCAGGCGGATGCAAAATGTTCTTTGCTTGTTGGATCAGGCCCTCCTCAATTGTCATAGCGGGAAATTTTGTTACTTTAGTTTGCTTTGTAATTAAAATTGTTTTGTTTTTGATAATAAAGTTGCGTATCAGTAGTCCACAGTTACTTTTAGTTTGCTCATATAAATTTTCTTGATAACAAGTACATTTTATGGTTCCAGTTTTATCTCCTAGAGCCAAATGGAATAGAATTTTCTGTTCTTGTTTAGCATTTTTGTAAGTAGTTTTCCCTGAGCAGTTGATGACATTAACTCTTATGGGTTTCTGATATGGTTTGTTGTCATCGGTATTAATGTTCATGATTTCTTCAATAGACATCATCTAAAATAGAAAATGTGATATAACATGTTAAATACAAACCCATATTGCTTTATGATCACTGTAATAGCATTCTAAAGTACCATAGTTGTGTAGTTGGTCATTTGTATATATATGATCTAAAATGGATTGGTAGTTAGTTGTGTAACTGTTAATGAGTTGTTGACATTGTAATTTTGTTTCAAAGAATCCAAGTAATTGCTTGGTGTTTGCATTTTGTTGAGATACATCCACATTGAAATCCCCTATAATAATCAATTTGTGTGTGGGGTAAAAATCCGTAATATTTGTGATAAAATAAAAAAGAGAAGTTATACTTTTTTGGGGTGGTTTGTATAAAATAATAATAAGGTAATCCGTGTTATAAATCTGTAGAGTAAAATGTAAAATGTCTATCCCTTCACGTGTCTCATAAATAGGCAATATAAATAAATCTTTTTTGTAGTACATAATCATTCCATGGTTTGTGTTGTATGTATGAAATTTATCAAATATAATGTGATGGTATTGTTCTATCGTGAAATCATTAGCTGTAGCATTTCTTGTAGTGTTGATCTCAGTTAAGCAAATAATGTCTGCTTCTAATATATTCCTATCCGCTACCATAGATGAAAAATTTTTCTGTAGTGATCTTATATTGTGTGCAATGATATTGAAATGTGCACTGTATGTATGTAACTGTGGGATATGTATTTCAAGTGGCATTTCTGTCCTTAATCTGTGCATTTCCTCATTAACTTGTGGATGTACTAAAATTTTACCTTCATCAAAATTGTGTACATATACATTTTGTATTGATTTTGCCCTGCTAATAGCAACATAATGCAAATGATGAATCTTGCTGTTATTAAAGTGTATATAAAGTGGTTCGAGAGTTGCACCTTGTGTGCGATGTATAGTGCGTGCTGATGCTTGGCGTAAAGGAAATTGCTTCCGTATAATGGTAATACATTTTTTTGTGTATTGAAAATGTCTAGCTATAGCATGTATTGGTGTCCATGTATTTTGTATTTGTGAATGAAATAAGTGTTTATATTGTTGTCTGGTTGTTTGTCCTATACTGGGATTGTCAAATAACAACCAAACAATAATAGGTGTATTGTTAATCAATTCAACTAATTGTACCACACCAGTTGCGCCATTTGTTAAACCATCATTGACATCCACATTGCAACTTAAATCATAACGAAGTTGTAAGGCAATGTGTAATGTATGTGAAAGGCCCATTGTTTTCTGTGGATCTTTGGGCAGTTGCTTAAGAATAGTTTTTTTCACATTTTCAGACAAATCAGAACTGACGGTATCGCTTGCTACTGTTATGTAGACTGGATAATCTTTGCAATGATTTTCTAAAACCTTTTTGTTAATTTCATTAACTTCTATATTAGTTGACATGATATATGGAATTGTTTCTAATAAACTCTCATCAGGTTGTATTTCACTTTGCTTAATTTGTAAAATATCTTCTTCAGTATGCTTGCCTTCTCTCAATCGGTTTAGTAATTGAGCAAATTGTAGATCTTCTTTTTGGCGCATAATTTTTGTTAATTCAAAAATTTTAAAATGTTCTTTCCATAAGTTAGCACTTAAAGGACCATACATCTGTGTAGAATCCTGAAAAATGTATCTGTCAAATACAGGTTTTAATTGGTAAAAGTCACCAATGGCTAAAATAGAAATTCCTCCGAATGGTTCATTAGAGGATTTTATTTCTTGAAGCCTGTTATGTATAAAATTCAACATATTGTGTCCTACCATTGAAATTTCATCAATAATAACAACTCTAACATGCATCATTTCCATTTGTAGAGCAGTTCTATGTTCATGACTCAGTTGTTTATAAGTCAAACTTTGCGACACAGGTATTTTGAAAGTGCTATGTAGTGATTTGCCATTAATATTATGGGCAGCCTTTCCTGTTGGAGCAGTAAGTAAGATATAAACATTATCTGGATTTTCACCTGCCTTAGTGTTATAGTAGCGTAGTAAAGTTTGATATAGTGCAGATATTACAAAACTTTTCCCAACACCAGCCCCTCCAGTGCAAAAAGTATAGCATGGAGTGCTTGTAGTTTTAAACCAATGCAAGTGATGGTAAACAAATTTAAGTTGTTCTTCCGTTAAGTTTTGCATAAGTTGTTGGTATTTTTCATTGGGTAAAATAACGTTAGTTGAGCTTTGTTCTTCAGTTGTAGTTCTAATTCCTAAATCTAGAGCCAAATCATATCTATTATTATTTTCTGGATTTTGGTCTTCTGTCTGTATATTAACAGTTGGTGATAGAGGAGGTGAAATTACATTTTCATGACACTGTTCATGAATAATGTTTGTAAGTTCCCCATGCTGTTTGTTATAGATTTTTAGTTGTGTGTCAACAAATATTTTAACTTCCAGATACCTATCATAGTAAGTTTCCTTGTTGATTAGTATTTTTTCTTCTTCCCTCCATGGATAGTGCAACATTAATATTTCTCTATAATACTCTTCTGGTTGATTATTTTTGCTAAATCTGCAAAAGCGTATTATTTTTCCTTGTCTGCGCTTATTTAAAGCATAATCATAATTCTGTTTCTGTTGTTCTTTATTACCGTCACTACATTCTATTTCTAATTCTTCCTCATCTGAGCTGTAAAAGTTTTGTTCTGCAAGTAAATCTTCGCAATCATTGATTTCTTTCCCATGTGTTTTTTTCTTCACATAGTTGAAATTAGCCGCATAGTCTGCTAACGTGCACATCTCTAATGATTGTGGCCGTTTGCAGTACTTAATAATAATATTTTCACATTGAATGTCAGTTGAATTTTCGGGCAAGTTATTAATAGTTTCGATATCACGCATTAAATAAGTTCTTTTCTCTGGACGGCTAGTATTAATAAATACAAATGATCGTGAGCTTTTCTGTAATGGTATTTGAAGAATTAGATATGCTGCTTCTTGAGCACTAATTTCTGTGCAGTTGAGGAATTTGTTTCCTATGTGTTTAAGTTGATCTTTGATATTACTATTGCTTGTTACCTCTTTAGCAGCTTGCGCTAGAAGTTTGCTAATTCCTCTTTGCGATTTACTGATATATGAGATAATATAGACTGCACAAGCATAAGGGTCCAGTATAAACTGCAAGTCTATGTTTGCTCGCCAAGCTTCTAAAAGAGTACTATTGTAGTTATTGATGAAGCATTCGCCTGGTGTTCTTTTAAAAAAAATAGTTGTTTTTTGTAAGCTAGTTTGTATTGAAGTAATATATTCTTTATCATCCATTTTAATGAAGTCTAAAAATTCCTCAAAAGAAAGTGTATTAAAAGTAGTATTATTCATAGATTCATGTATTATTTTCATATTATCTTGCCATTGCTTATTTGTCTCCTCAAGTGTTAATGGCTCTAATATGAGCGTTCTTGACATTGGATATTTTGGATATTGATATTTGCATGTCCGTTGCAGTTTACGTCTGCAATTTTTGGTGTGACCATGCCTTTGTAGATTTATTAACGGTTGTAAAACAGGGTTCTCAGACTTATGACAAGTGATATATTTGTCAATAAAGCTATTGACTTCTTCCACTGGTGAAACACCATACAATGGTGCTTTGTTTACCCAGAGTAATGCATGTATATGTGGAGAACCTCTTTGTTGGAATTCGACTCTGTAAAAGTAGTCTACTATTTCCCCAATTGGATTAGTGCCATTCAGCAAAACACAATTAAAGAATTTCCTAACTTGATAGTCAAACTGTCTTGCACATGTTATTGGATCTTCTTGTATTAATTTACTTTTAGTTTCCCAAGACATGTTTAAGAATTCTTCCTCTGTACATTCCTTTAAGTTTCTAACTCTCAATAGTATATTTATTAAATGGTGCCATTTTGTTTCAGCAGCAGATAAAGTCAAAAAGAAAGTGGGTATGCCAAGTTGCCTTATCATTGCAAAAATATCTTTTTTGCAACCTTCCCAATATGGAGGTGAACTGCCAATATGGAGGTGAACTGCGTATAGTTTTTAATACTTTGTAACCCTCATTAAACTGTAAAACATTGGCAATATTACATTTAATGTCTTTAGCAGTTATTTTATTCCCATCTGTAAAATGTTTTCTGATGGAAATGTTGATTTTACCATGGATCTGCTTAATATGTAATTTCTTCAGTTTAAAAAACACATTAGTAATAGATTTAGCGAATCTTCTATCATAACTCCTTAACTCAGCTTGGCAACTAGTACTATAATGTACCGGTATGTGTCTTTCCTTATTGTTAGGCCTTCGTTCACCACAAAAAATAGTAGGGAAAGCCAAAAACTCTGAATCTTTATCCTCATATAAACCTCTTGGCGTGTTATGTTCAGCTGGAGCGAAACTTAACACATTCAGCGAATTACTAGTAATAGTTTCATTTGTTAACATAGTATCCAAATTCCCAGCTTCTATGTTGTCTGAAATATCAGATGAATTGTTTGTCTCAGAAGTCTCATTGTGAGATTCTATTTCTGGAGGTATATACTCCCAGTCAGGGTTAATCGTAACACCATATTCATTAAACATTGTACTATTTTTAGCTAGCCATGTAGCTGCCTTTTTTACTGTATTTGGTCTAATATTCTCATAATGTGTATATGATTTATAGATTAATTTCCTTTTTAATTTCACTGGGATTGTCATGGCGTCATTAATTTGCCTTGGTAAAATTGTAACAGTTGTCATAACATCTGCAGGTACATTAACTACTGCACCTGATAATGATTTTTGAAAACCGCGTGGCAGACTCCGAATTTGTAAGAATGGTATCCTAGGTGAAACTAATCTTTCTTCTAAATCATATAATTCTAATTCAACTGGTACATTTGGGAACCCCATGCCATTTACAATAGAACATGGTGGTATTTTGTTTTTGCGAATGTAATAATAGCAAGTCTTACAAATAAAATTTGTTTTCTTGTTACTAATGTTACACGTTTTGAAAATTTCGGATTGGCTAACACAGCGTATATTTTGCAACGTTTGTTTATGCCACAGTTGATTGCAAAGAGTACAAATGTACTCTGGCCCATGCAATATTTCACGGTGGAATTTGCGAATGATTGTATGGATTTGTTTACCTCGTTTCTGTCTTTGGCCCTGCGTGAATATGGGTCTGTTATTATCAGTAGCACTTAGTTGACTGTTGGTAATGTCTTCTTCAGCTGTATTAACTTTTTTTCTTTGTACAACTTTAGTTGGACATGTACTTGAATCCCTTTTTCTTTTCCGAGACTGTTTATTTGTTCCCTGTATAGATTTACTATTCCCTGGTAATTGTGCTAAATGATTAGTATTGCTATTCCCTCCCTTACTTTTATTCAGTAAATCATCTGAAGACATTGTTGTTGATGTTATAGTCTGATTAGGAGTACATTCAGTAGTATGTACTCAAATTTTTCTTTCTTGCGGTAGGTGACTATTTTTTTTGTGCACAGTAAGTGCTTTTGTAAATGATTTCCTTTTAATGACTTTTATATCTATTGGTGTTAATTCAAATTGGACACATTGCTCAGCCTGATGTGTAAAGTTATATGCTAGTTTCATAACATATTGAATCAGCCCTTCAAAAGAATGAAATGCAATTGTAACACATGTTCCGTTTGAATGAGGCATGCCTTCATGGTCCCTACTATGTGAATCAAATACAAAGTATGATTGCATATGTTTGAAAATAGCTATTACATAAACATTCATACAAAGTATAACACCACAGTGCTTATTAATAGTAACATTTAATGCTGTGCTAATATCTGGGTAGGCTTTATCAAAACGTTTAAGGACATCACCGTAGTAAGCGTTCCGTAGCAAAAGTGAATATATCTCTTGATTGTGGTCTATATACCTTGGCAGGTCATCTGGATGCATAAGTGTTTCTTTGTTAATAGAATGCATCTGTAGATATAAAGCGTCCCCACGGTCCATTATATAATGCAGATCATTAGAGTTCCAAGTAGTTACTGGCTTGCATAAATTGTGCAAGACAGCAAAAGCACTATTTGGTAAGCATTGCTTACCTTGTGATTTGCTATTAAATTTGCTATTCCCTTGATGGTAACTTGCTTTCAAGCATTTCTGCATCTTATAAGTTATACTAAAATGTTTTTATCAACAAATTTAAATTAAGAAGGTTTGTGAAGTAACACATTTTTTGGGGGACTGTAAGGTATGAACTTTTGACAATTTTTCAACTAACTGGCAAAGTAGTATTTACCTTAACTTCTGTTTCTTTTGTTGTTGTTTTAATAATCTGAAAGGAGAAAAAAAAATAATGGTTAGAATATATCTTTTTGAATTTTTCCAGTAAAGGCCACATTAGCATGTAAATAGTCTTTTAAAGACCTGTTAAGAGCTCTGGTGCTGCTGTGAGTGTATGCGCCATGGCTGGCACACAGGCAGGGTGAGATGATAGAGGGAGAGAGAGGGAGTGGGAGGAAAAGGGGGACAGAGAGGGAGTGAGTGTGTGCGTGAAAAGTTAATACTGAGAGACGTAAAAAAAAGGTGTGTGTGTGTTATCTTGTAACTTGGACTCGTTACTGTGTTGCATTGAATCTGAGAATGAATGCGGTGTGCGTGTAATATTGAAAGTGTACCCAGTTAGTGTGCAAGTAATGTACAAAGACAGAAAGGGAGTGAAGGGGAGGGAAATGGAGAGGGAGTAAAAGGGAGGGAGAGTGAGGGAGATGGAGAGTGAGGGAGAGTGAGGGAAAGTGAGGGAAAGGAAGGAAAATGGAGTGAGAGGAAGGGAAAGGGAGTGAGACGGAGAGTGATAGGAAGGGAGACGGAGATGGAGGGAGGGAGAGAGAGGGGGAGGGAGACAGGGAGTAACAAAGTTAGAGTGAGAAAGAGGAAGGCAGGAGAGAGGGAGGGGGAGCTAGAGAGAGGGAGAGAGAGGGTGAGTGTGGGTGAGGGGTTGAGGGTGAGTGAGGGTGAGTGAGGGTGAAGTGTTGAGGGTGTGAGGGTGAGGGTGAGGTGTTGAGTGTTAGTGAGGTGAGGTGGTGAGGGTGAGTGAGGGGAAGGGGTTGAGGGTGAGTGAGGGTGAGTGGTATTGAGGGTGAGTGAGGGTGAGGGGTTGAGGGTGAGGGATTGAGGGTGAGTGAGGGTGAGGGTGATTGAGGGTGAGGGGTTGAGTGAGGGTGGGTGAGGGGGGGTGAGGGTGGGTGAGGGTGAGGGGTTGAGGGTGAGTGAGGGTGAGGCGTTGAGGGTGAGTGAAGAGTTGAGGGTGAGGGGTTGAGGGTGAGGTGTTGAGGGTGAGTGAGGATAAGTGAGGATAAGTGAGGGTGAGTGAGGGTGAGTGAGGGTGAGTGAGGATGAGGTGTTGAGGGTGGGTGAGGGTGAGTGAGGGTGAGTGAGGTAAGGGAGGGTGAGTGAGGTGTTGAGGGTGAATGAGGGTGAGAGTTTGAGGGTGAGTGAGGGTGAGGGTGAGTGAGGGTGACGGTTTGAAGGTGAGTGATGGTGAGGGTGAGTGAGGATGAGGTGTTGAGGGTGAGTGAGCGTGAGGGTGAGTGTGAGTGAGGGTGAGTGAGGGTGAGGGGTTGAGGGTGAGTGAGGGTAGGTTAGGATGAGAGATTGAGGGTGAGTGAGGGTGAGAAGTTGAGGGTGAGTAAGGATGAGGGTGAGTGTGGGTGAGTGAGAATGAGGGGTTGAGGGTGAGTGAGGTGTTGAGGGTGAGGGTGAGGCGTTGAAGTGTTGAGTGAGAGTGAGGAGTTGAGGGAGAAGTGTTGAGGGTGTGTGGGTGAGGTGTTGAGGGCTAGTGAGGGTGGGGGAGTGGTTGAGGGTGAGTGAGGGTGAGTGAAATTGAGGGTGAGTGAGGGGTTGAGGGTGAGTGAAAGTGAGGTGTTGAGTGAGGGGTTGAGTGAGGGTGAGTGAGGGTGAGGGGTTGAGTGAGGGTGACTGAGGGTGACTGAGGGTGAGTGAGGGTGAGTGAGGGTGAGTGTGAGTGAGGATGAGGGTGAGGGTGGGTGAGGGTGAGTGAGGGTGAGTGAGGCTGAGGGTGAGGGAGGGTGAGGGAGGGCGAGGGGTTGAGGGTGAGTGAGGGTGAGGTGTTGAGGGTGAGTGAGGGTGAGGCATTGAGGGTGAGTGAGAATGAGGGTGAGTGTGGGTGAGGCGTTGAGGGTGAGTGAGGGTGAGGGTGAGGGAGAGTGAGGGGTTGAGGGTGAGTGAGAGTGAGGGTGAGGTGTTAAGGGTGACTGAGGGTGAGGCGTTGAGGGTAAGTGAGGGTGAGGTGTTGAGGGTGAGTGAGGGTGAGGGTGAGTGAGGGTGAGGTGTTGAGGGTGAGTGAGGGTGAGGCGTTGCGGGTAAGTGAGGGTGAGGGTGAGTGTGTGTGAGGGTGCAAAAATAACGACCCCCTTAAAGTAGTGTCGTTATTTGTATTAGGAAAATAGTTGTGAATTGCTGAGGATGCGGGACTTGAATGTGTCTGTGGGTAGTTTTAAATGCTGGAATTGTTGTTGGGGATGGAGAGGGAGTGAGTGTGTGCGTGAAGAGTTAATAGTGAGAGACGTACCAAAAAATGTGTGTGTGTGTCATCTTGTACCTTAGATTACTTACTGTATTGCATTGAATATGAAAATGAATGCGGTGTGCGTGTAATATTGAAAGTGTACCCAGTTAGTGTGCAAGTAATGTAGAAAGACAGAGAGGGAGTAAAGGGGAGGCAAATGGAGAGTTATGTACAAAGACAGAGAGGAAGGGAAAGTGAGGGAAAGGAAGGGAAATGGAGGGAGAGGAAGAGAAAGGGAGTGAGATGCAGAGTGATAGGGAGGGAGACGGAGAGGGAGGGAGAGAGGGAGAGAGAGAGGAGGAAGAAGAGAGAGGGAGTGAGACAGAGGGAGGAACACAGTTAGGGTGAGACAGAGGAAGACAGGAGAGAGGGAGGGGGAGCTGGAGGGAGGGAGAGAGAGCTATAGAGAGGGAGGGAGACCGAGCGAGAAAGAAAGGGAGAAAATTATGTGTATGCCGGGAGGGCACAGTGGAGGAAGCCTTCGGCTGCAGGGTCCTGTGATTAACCTCATGGTCAGTTTTATGTTGTTGCTGTAGCCCCGACCCTTACCCACTGACCCTGCCCCCACCGATGCGGTCCTTGGACACAAACTAAAGAGTAAATTTTGCCCCTGAGAGAAAGATTGTGAGTAGCCATGTAATAGAGGGTGTGTGCGAAAGTCCCCTTGATCGTGGATTGTGTGTATGAAAAGTTTGTTGTGGTGTGGCGAAGTGTTGAGAACGGATTATGGCTGTACTATTCCCCCTAATGTTACAATGTGCCTGTGAATAGTGTAGTAAGTGTAAGGTCAAGTGTTTTTTTTTGTAGGCAGCTAATCCTGGCTAATGTGTTATTGGATGTGTGTTTGTGAAAATGTAATACTAGTAGTTGTACAAGCGGCTGTTTTCGTGTGTCAGCTTGTAACTTGGATTACTAACTGTGTGCAAGTAAAGCTGCGAATGAATGCATTCCGCGTGAATGTTGTAAAGTGTTGCCTGTTTGCGTGCAAATAAATGTGCAATTAGAAGTTCGGACTGAAAGTTTGGTGCTGTAGTGGCGAAGTGCTATGATCTTAGATTGCGTAGGAGTCGCACGTGCTGTATAAGGGTGGCAGTCAGTGTTTTGCCTAATGTGACAGGGTGTGTGTGATTAGTGTGCTATAGAGAGGGAGGGAGACCGAGAGAGAAAGAGAGCGAGAAAATTATGTGTATGCCGGGAGGGCTCAGTGGACGAAGCCTTCGGCTGCAGGGTCCTGTGATTAACATCATGGTCAGTTTTATGTTGTTGCTGTAGCCCCGACCCTTACCCACTGACCCTGCCCCCACCGATGCGGTCCTTGGACACAAACTAAACAGTAAATTTGGCCTCTGAGAGAAAGATTGTGAGTAGCCATGTAATAGAGGGTGTGTGCGAAAGTCCCCTTGTTCGTGGAATGTGTGTATGAAAAGTTTGTTGTGGTGTGGCGAAGTGTTGCGAACCGTTTATGGCTGTACTATTCCCCCTAATGTTACAATGTGCCTGTGAATAGTGTAGTAAGTGTAAAGTCAAGTGTTTATGTTTGTAGGCAGCTAATCCTGGCTAATGTGTTATTGGATGTGTGTTTGTGAAAAGGTAATACTAGTAGTTGTACGAGCGGCTGTTTTCGTGTGTCAGCTTGTAACTTGGATTACTTACTGTGTGCCAGTAAAGCTGCGAATGAATGCATTCCGCGTGAATGTTGTAAAGTGTAGCCTGTTTGCGTGCAAATAAATGTGCAATTTGAAGTTGTGACTGAAAGTTTGGTGCTGTAGTGGCGAAGTGCTATGATCTTAGATTGCGTTGGAGTCGCACGTGCTGTATAAGGGTGGCAGTCAGTGTTTTGCCTAATGTGACAGGGTGTGTGTGATTAGTGTAAGATGCAGCTCTGTTCACTCTTGAGTCCGATCATCCTGTTTACTGTCTTGCTGTGAAGCTGTCAATGAAAGCGTAATGAGTGTTCTGTTGTGGTCGCACTCAATTCGGCGTGCGTGTGATATAGTATGTGTTCTTAACAGTGTGTGCGTGAAAAGTTAATACTAAGAGATGTAAAAAAAGGGTGTGTATGTGTCATCTTGTAACTTGCACTGGTTACTGTGTTACATTTAATCTGAGAATGCAAGCGGTATGCGTGTAATATTGAAAGATAATATGACAAGGTGTGTGTGAGTAGTGTAAGCTGCAGCTCTGTTCACTGTTCAGTCCGATCATCCTGTTTACTGTATTGCTGTGAAGCTGTGACTAAAATCGTAAGGAGTGTTCTGTTGTGGTTGCACTCAATTCTCCATGCGTGTTATATAGTATGTGTTCTTAACCGTGTGTGCGTGAAAAGGTAATAGTAACCGACGTAAAAAGAAGGTGTGTGTGTCATCTTGTAACTTTGAGTAGTTACTGTGTTGCATTAAATCTGAGAATGAATGCGGTTTGCGTGTAATATTGAAAGTGTACCCAGTTAGTGTACAAGTAATGTATGTAGTTGAAATTGTGAACGAAATGTTCCTGGGAGTGTGGCAAAGTGTTATGATATGAGATTGCGGCCGAATGTTCCGAAAGTAGTTCGCATGGTGTAACGGGGATGTTTGTTCCTATGCATGTGAATGTGATAATGTGTGTGCGCTTTTGTGTGTTAGGTGCAAGCTGAAGCTGTGGGTACTGTTGATCTTGTTGATAGTGTCAAGTAACTTGAAGTTGTGCTTGCAATCAATATGTCGTGATTGTAATTTAGTAAGTCTTGTTAGTTGTGTGTGCGTGAAAAGGTAACACAAGGAGATGTACGAGAGGGTGTGTGTCAAACTTATGTTGTGCCTTGAATTATTGGAAGAAATGTTCTGTGTGGCGAGTCGAAGTGTTATGAACGGAAGTAAAAATTGTGTAGAAGAGTGAACAGTTGGCTGTACTTACATGATATATGTTGGTGCGCAGTTTCTTTCCCCCTATCAAGGAAATGTTGAAAGCGTACGAATAACCTACAAGATATAACGATAAAAAAAAAGAATATGTATCGGTTGGTTTAAACAAAGGTATGACCTGCTTGAGAAATTACGTAGTCCTTTGCTAAGTATTACCATAGAAAATGTATATTTTCCAACGAACATGTCGCACAATAATTTAACACAGGTGCAATGTTGATATAGTAACAGTTCTAATAAACGCAAGTAAATTTATCAATACTGTCCCTTAGATGTATAGAAATAAAAGTTCCATGCACTTACGTTCTAAGATTGAATGGCGTAATTTTTCAGTGGCTGTTGGTCGATAGCAGCAAGTACAGCGTCGTTCTGTAAGTCCAAGTTCTGTCCTCGCAGGTAAAAACAGAGTATGACTTAAAGTGACCCGTCCCTCTGCTTAAATAGGGGGTAACGATGCAAGAATCTTTTTTTTTTTTTTGGTTTAAGAAAGGATCAAAGCTTTTAGTCCTTCCCTTGCCCCAAGGAAAAGTCACACTAGCTGATGTGCGCGACTTGGAAGTGTGAATGTTTGAATGTGTATGCAGATGGAGTTTCGACATTGGCGCGACAGTAGACTTCCCTGGGCAACTCCCTTAAGCGCACATAAGAGTTCGCTCGGAACTGACAAAGCAAAGGGCCTTTTTTTTTTTTTTTTACGTTAGTGTAATTGGACTTCAACTGTCTGCTCGAAGTTACCCTTAAAAATGGCATATATAAAGCTTCCAAAGTATACAAAGTTTCACTTTTAAACATACAACTCTTGTAATATACAGGCTCAAAGTTGTGGCGTTTATGTTTAGTATGAAAATACTGAACATTGCTGCGGATGCGTCCATTAATGTGTGTGTGGCAACGTTAAAATACAGTGGGTGAATGAGAAAGATGGTCGATGATTTAGTTTGGCAATACAGAAATGTAAAGACAGGTGTGGCGAAATGTTATGAGCTGATACATGGTGCTGAATGGGTCATAGGCCGGATGCAATATTTGCCATAAAAGTTGTGTTCTTGGTTTTTTTATGAAAATCGTGAACATTGCTGCGTAAGTGGCCCTTAAATGTGTCTGTGGGTAGTTTTAAATGCTAGGATCTTTTTTGCTGTGTGTGTACGTGTTGTAAATACAGAACTTAGCTGCGGATGCGTCCCTTAATGTAAGTCTTGTAATATACAGTCTCAAAGTTGTGGCGTTTATGTTTGGTATGAAAATACAGAACATTGCTGCAGATGCCTCCATTAATGTGTGAGTGTCACCGTTGAAATACAGTGGGAGAATGAGAAAGATGGTCGATGATTTTGTTTGCCAATACATAAATGTAGAGACAGGTGTGGCGAAATGTTATGAGCTGATGTATGTTGCTGAATGGGTCAGAGGCTGGATACAATATTTGCCATCAAAGTTGTGTTGTTATTTTTAATATGAAAATCGTGAGCATTGCTGAGGATGCGGCCCTTGAATGTGTCTGTGGGTAATTTTAAATGCTGGGATTGATGTTGGTGTGTGTGTACGGCATGGTATGTAAACTATAGGAGTTTAGTTAAAAAAACATAACGTTTCCAGACGCCATTTTCTCCTTTACTGTAATTCGACTTGAACTGTCTACTCCAAGTTACCCTTAAAAATGGCATGAGGGGTTGAGGGTGAGGGTGAGTGAGGGTGAGGCTGAGGTGTTGAGTGTGAGTGAGAGTAAGAGTGAGGGTGAGTGAGGGGTTCAGTGTTAGTGAGGGTGAGGTATTGAGGGTGAGTGAGGGTAAGGGTGATTGAGGGATTGAGAGTTAGTGAGGGTGAGGGGTTGAGGGTTATTGATGGTGAGGTGTTGAGGGTGAGTGAGGGTGAGTGAGGGGGAGGGGGAGGGGTTGAGGATGAGTGAGGTGTTTAGGGTGAAGTGTTGAGGGTGTGGGTGAGGGGTTGAGGGTGAGGGAGGGTGAGTGAGGGTGAATGGTTGAGGGTGAGTGGTTGAGGGTGAGGGGTTGAGGCTGAGGTTTTGAGGGTGAGTGAGGGTGAGATGTTGATGGTGAGTGAAGGTGAGGTGTTGGGTGAGGCGTTGAGGGTGAGTGACTATAGGATTTTTGTTAAAAAAACATCACGTTTCCAGACGCCATTTTCTCCCTTACTGTAATTCGACTTGAAATGTCTGCTCCAAGTTACCCTTAAAAATAGCATGAGGGGTTGAGGGTGAGGGTGAGTGAGGGCGAGGCTGAGGTGTTGAGTGAGGGTGAGGGGTTGAGGGTGAGTGAGGGTGAGGGTAGGTGAGGGTTGAGGGTGAGGGTGATTGAGGGTGAGCATGCCTCCATTAATGTGTGTGTGGCAACGTTAAAATACAGTGGGCGATTTAGAAAGATGGGAGATAATTTTGTTTGGCAATACATAAATGTAGAGACAGGTGTGGCGAAATGTTATGAGCTGATGTATTTGCCATCAAAGTTGTGTTGTTATTTTTAGTATAAAAATTGTGAGCATTGCTGAGGATGCGGCCCTTGAATGTGGCTGTGGGTAATTTTAAATGGTGGGATTGTTGTCGGTGTGTGTGTACGGCATGGTATGTAGACTATAGGAGTTTTGTTAAAAAAACATAACGTTTACAGACGCCATTTTCGCGACCTTACTGTAATTTGACTGTAACTGTCTGCTCAAAGTTACCCTTTAAAATGGCATGAGGAGTTGAGGGTGAGGGTGAGTGAGGGTGAGGCTGAGGTGTTGAGTGTGAGTGAGGGTAAGAGTGAGGGTGAGTGAGGGGTTCAGTGTTAGTGAGGGTGAGATATTGAGGGTGAGTGAGGGTAAGGGTGATTGAGGGATTGAGAGTTAGTGAGGGTGAGGTGTTGAGGGTTAGTGATGGTGAGGTGTTGAGGGTGAGTGAGGGTGAGGGTGAGTGAGGGTGAGGGGGAGGGGTTGAGGGTGAGTGAGGTGTTTAGGGTGAAGTGTTGAGGGTGTGGGTGAGGGGTTGAGGGTGAGGGAGGGTGAGTGAGGGTGAGTGGTTGAGGGTGAGTGGTTGGGGGTGAGGGGTTGAGGGTGAGGTGTTGAGGGTGAGTGAGGGTGAGATGTTGATGGTGAGTGAAGGTGAGGTGTTGGGTGAGGCGTTGAGGGTGAGTGACTATAGGAGTTTTGTTAAAAAAACATCACGTTTCCAGACGCCATTTTCGCCCTTACTGTAATTCGACTTGCACTGTCTGCTCCAAGTTACGCTTAAAAATGGCATGAGGGGTTGAGGGTGAGGGTGAGTGAGGGTGAGGCTGAGGTTTTGAGTGAATGAGGGTGAGGGGTTGAGGGTGAGTGAGGGTGAGGGTAGGTGAGGGGTTGAGGGTGAGGGTGATTGAGGGTGAGCATGCCTCCATTAATGTGTGTGTGGCAACGTTAAAATACAGTGGGCGATTTAGAAAGATGGTAGATAATTTTGTTTGGCAATACATAAATGTAGAGACAGGTGTGGCGAAATGTTATGAGCTGATGTATTTTCCATCAAAGTTGTGTTGTTATTTTTAGTATAAAAATAATGAGCATTGCTCAGGATGCGGCCCTTGAATGTGGCAGTGGGTAATTTTAAATGGTGGAATTGTTGTCGGTGTGTGTGTACGGCATGGTATGTAGACTATAGGAGTTTTGTTTAAAAAACATAACGTTTCCAGACGCCATTTTCGACCTTACTGTAATTCGACTTGAACTGTCTGCTCCAAGATACCCTTAAAAATGGCATGAGGGGTTGAGGGTGAGGGTGAGTGAGGTTGAGGCTGAGGTGTTGAGTGTGAGTGAGGGTAAGAGTGAGGGTGAGTGAGGGGTTCAGTGTTAGTGAGGGTGAGGTATTGAGGGTGAGTGAGGGTAAGGGTGATTGAGGGATTGAGAGTTGGTGAGGGGTTGAGGGTTAGTGATGGTGAGGTGTTGAGGGTGAGTGAGGGTGAGGGTGAGTGAGGGTGAGGGGGAGGGGTTGAGGGTGAGTGAGGTGTTTAGGGTGAAGTGTTGAGGGTGTGGGTGAGGGGTTGAGGGTGAGGGAGGGTGAGTGAGGATGAGTGGTTGAGGGTGAATGGTTGAGGGTGAGTGGTTGAGGGTGAGGGGTTGAGGGTGAGGTGTTGAGGGTGAGGGAGGGTGAGATGTTGATGGTGAGTGAAGGTGAGGTGTTGGGTGAGGCGTTGAGGGTGAGTGACTATAGGAGTTTTGTTAAAAAAACATCACGTTTCCAGACGCCATTTTCTCCATTACTGTAATTCGACTTGAACTGTCTGCTCCAAGTTACCCTTAAAAATGGCATGAGGGGTTGAATGTGAGTGAGGGTGAGGCTGAGGTGTTGAGTGTGAGTGAGGGTGAGTGAGGGGTTGAGTGTTAGTGAGGGTGAAGTATTGAGGGTGAGTGAGGGTAAGGGTGATTGAGGGTTTGAGAGTTGGTGAGGGTGAGGGGTTGAGGGTGAGTGAGGGTGAGGGTAGGTGAGAGGTTCAGGGTGAGGGTGATTGAGGGTGAGCATGCCTCCATTAATGTGTGTGTGGCAACGTTAAAATACATTTGGCGAATTAGAAAGATGGTCGATAATTTTGTTTGCCAATACATAAATGTAGAGAGAGGTGTGGCGAAATGTTCTGAGCTGATGTATTTGCCATCAAAGTTGTGTTGTTATTTTTACTATAAAAATCGTGAGCATTGATGAGGATGCGGCCCTTGAATGTGTCTGTGGGTAATTTTAAATGCTGGGATTGTTGTCGGTGTGTGTACGGCATGGTATGTAAAGTATAGGAGTTTTGTTCTAAAAACATAACGTTTCCAGACGCCATTTTCTCCCTTACTGTAATTCGTCTTGAACTGTCTGCTCCAAGTTACCCTTAAATATAGCATGAGGGGTTGAGGGTGAGTGAGGGTGAGGGTGAGTGAGGGTGAGGCTGCTGCGGATGCGTCCCTTAATGTGTGTGTATAAGAAATATGGTGGTTATCCAAAAGAAGGCAACATCGGAAATTTTTCACTGAAGGCAACATCGAAAATCTTTAGTCTGTACAAGCGTCGACGTAGAATAGGCCGATTTTACATACCACGCTGTAGAGGGAAGTTGTGAAATACTAGGCATGGTTATGTAAAGTAAATAAGTTTTGTTAAAAAAACATCACGTTTCTAATGTTAGTATTTTCGTTCAGTGGGATTGTTTACGTTTAGCGAAAAAGCATCACGTTTCTAGTGTTAGTATTTTTTTCCAGTGGTTTTTTTTTTTGGGGTGGGTTTGTTGTTGTTCTCGAGCTAACACCCGGCTCGCAGTCCTTCCCTTGCCCCAAGGAAAAGTCACACTAGCAGATGTGCGCGAATTGGAAGTGTGAATGTTTGAATGTGTATGCAGATGGAGTTTCGACATTGGCGCGCCAGTAGACTTCCCTGGCCAACTCCCTTAAGCGCACATAAGAGTTCGCTCGGAACTGACAAAGCAAAGGGCATTTTTTTTTTTTTAACGTTAGTGTAATTGAACTTTAACTGTCTGCTCGAAGTTACCCTTAAAAATGGAATATATAAAGCTTCTAAAGTATACAAAGTTTCACTTTTAAACATACAACTATTGTAATATACAGGCTCAAAGTTGTGGCGTTTATGTTTAGTATGAAAATACTGAACATTGCTGTGGAGGCGTCCATGAATGGGTGTGTGGCAACGTTAAAATCCAGTGGGCGAATGAGAAAGATGGTCGATGATTTTGTTTGGCAATACATAAATGTAAAGACAGGTGTGGCGAAATGTTATGAGCTGATGCATGGTGCTGAATGGGTCAGAGGCCGGATGCAATATTTGACATAAAAGTTGTGTTATTGTTTTTATTATGAAAATAGTGAGCCTTGCTGCGTAAGCGGGCCTAAAATGTGTCTGTGGGTAGTTTTAAATGCTGGGATAGTTTTTGCTGTGTGTGTACGTGTTGTAAATACAGAACTTAGCTGCGGATGCGTTCCTTAATGTAAGTCTTGTAATATCCAGGCTCAAAGTTGTGGCGTTTATGTTTAGTATGAAAATACTGAACATTGCTGCAGATGCCTCCATTAATGTGTGTGTGGCAACGTTAAAATACAGTGGGCGAATGAGAAAGATGGTGTATGATTTTGTTTGCCAATACATAAATGTAGAGACAGGTGTGGCGAAATTTTATGAGCTGATGTATGTTGCTGAATGGGTCAGAGGCTGGATACAATATTTTCCATCAAAGTTGTGTTGTTATTTTTACTATGAAAATAGTGAGCATTGCTGAGGATGCGGCCCTTGAATGTGTCTGTGGGTAATTTTAAATGCTGGGATTGATGTTGGTGTGTGTTTCCGGCATGGTATGTAAACTATAGGAGTTTTGTTTAAAAAAAAAAACATTTCCAGACGCCATTTTCTCCCTTACTGTAATTCGACTTGAACTGTCTGCTCCAAGGTACCCTTAAAAATGGCATGAGGGGTTGAGGGTGAGGGTGAGTGAGGGTGAGGCTGAGGTGTTGAGTGTGAGTGAGGGTAAGAGTGAGGGTGAGTGAGGGGTTAAGTGTTAGTGAGGGTGAGGTATTGAGGGTGAGTGAGGGTAAGGGTGATTGAGGGGTTGAGAATTAGTGAGGGTGAGGGGTTGAGGATTAGTGATGGTGAGGTGTTGAGAGTGAATGAGGGTGAGTGTGAGGGTGAGTGAGGGGGAGGGGTTGAGGGTGAGTGAGGTGTTGAGGGTGAAGAGTTGAGGGTGTGGGTGAGGGGTTGAGGGTGAGGGAGGGTGAGTGAGGGTGAGGGTGAGGGGTTGAGGGTTAGTGATGGTGAGGTGTTGAGGGTAAGTGAGGGTGAGTGAGGGGGAGGGTGATTGAGGAGTTGAGAATTAGTGAGGGTGAGGGGTTGAGGGTTAGTGATGGTGAGGTGTTGAGGGTGAATGAGGGTGAGGGTGAGTGAGGGTGAGGGGGAGGGGTTGAGGGTTAGTGAGAGTGAGGGGTTGAGGGTTACTGATGGTGAGGTGTTGATGGTGAATGAGGGTGAGGGTGAGTGAGGGGGAGGGGGAGGGGTTGAGGGTTAGTGAGAGTGAGGGGTTGAGGTTTAGTGATGGTGAGGTGTTGATGGGGAGTGAGGATGAGGGTGAGTGAGGGTGAGATGTTGATGGTGAGTGAGGGTGAGGTGTTGGGTGAGTGAGGGTAAGGGTGATAGAGGGGTTGAGACTTAGGGTGAGTGAGGGGTTGAGTGTTATTGAGGGTGAGGTATTGAGGGTGAGTGAGGGTAAGGGTGATAGAGGGGTTGAGAGTTAGTGAGGGTGAGGGGTTGAGGGTTAGTGATGGTGAGGTGTTGATGGGGAGTGAGGATGAGGGTGAGTGAGGGTGAGATGTTGATGGTGAGTGAGGTTGAGGTGTTGGGTGAGTGAGGGTAAGGGTGATAGAGGGGTTGAGACTTAGGGTGAGTGAGGAGTTGAGTGTTAGTGAGGGTGCGGTATTGAGGGTGAGTGAGGATAAGGGTGATAGAGGGGTTGAGAGTTAGTGAGGGTGAGGGGTTGAGGGTTAGTGATGGTGAGGTGTTGAGGGTGAGTGAGGGTGAGGATGAGTGAGGGGGAGGGGGAGGGGTTGAGGGTGAGTGGTTGAGGGTGAGTGGTTGAGGGTGAGTGGTTGAGGGTGAGTGGTTGAGGGTGAGTGGTTGAGGGTGAGGGGTTGAGGGTGAGGTGTTGAGGGTGAGATGTTGATGTTGAGTGAAGGTGAGGTGTTGAGTGAGGGTGAGGGGTTGAGGGTGAGTGAGGGTGAGGCTAGGTGAGGGGTTGAGGGTGTGTGAAGGTGAGGCTAGGTGAGAGGTTGAGGGTGAGTCAGGGTGAGGGTGAGTGAGGGTGAGGGTGAGTGGTTGAGGGTGAGGTGTTGAGGGTAAGGTGTTGAGGTTGAGATGTTGATGGTGAGTGAGAGTGAGGTGTTTGGTGAGTGGTTGAGGGTGAGTGAGGGTGAGGGTAGGTGAGGTGTTGAGGGTGAGGGTCATTGAGGGTGAGCATGCCTCCATTAATGTGTGTGTGACAACGTTAAAATACAGTGGTCGATTTAGAAAGATGGTAGATAATTTTGTTTGGCAATACAAAAATGTAGAGACAGGTGTGGCGAAATGTTATGAGCTGATGTATTTGCCATAATTTTTTTTTTTTTTGTTGTACTATAAAAATCGTGATCATTGCTCAGGATGCGGCCCTTGAATGTGTCTGTGGGTAATTTTAAATGCCGGGATTGTTGTCAGTGTGTGTGTACGGCATGGTATGTAAACTATAGGATTTTTTTTTAAAAAACATAACGTTTCCAGACGCCATTTTCTACCTTACTGTAATTCGAATTGAACTGTCTGCTCCAAGTTACACTTAAAAATGGCATGAGGGGTTGAAGGTGAGTGAGGGTGAGGGTGAGTGAGGGTGAGGCTGAGGTGTTGGGTGTTGAGTGTGAGTGAGGGTGAGAGTGAGGGTGAGTGAGGGGTTGAGTGTTAGTGAGGGTGAGATATTGAGGGTGAGGGTGATTGAGGAGTTGAGAATTAGTGATGGTGAGGGGTTGAGTGTTAGTGATGGTGAGGTGTTGAGGGTGAATGAGGGTGAGGGTGAGTGGCAGGGGTTGAGGGTTATTTGAGAGTGAGGGGTTGAGGGTTACTGATGGTGAGGTGTTGATGGTGAATGAGGGTGAGGGTGAGTGAGGGTGAGGGGGAGGGGTTGAGGGTTAGTGAAAGTGAGGGGTTGAGGGTTACTGATGGTGAGGTGTTGATGGTGAGTGAGGATGAGGGTGAATGAGGGTGAGATGTTGATGGTGAGTGAGGGTGAGGTGTTGGGTGAGTGAGGGTAAGGGTGATCGAGGGGTTGAGACTTAGGGTGAGTGAGGGGTTGAGTGTTAGTGAGGGTGAAGTATTGAGGGTGAGTGAGGGTAAGGGTGATTGAGGAGTTGAGAATTAGTGATGGTGAGGGGTTGAGTGTTAGTGATGGTGAGGTGTTGAGGGTGAATGAGGGTGAGGGTGAGTGGGGGTGAGGGGCAGGGGTTGAGGGTTATTTGAGAGTGAGGGGTTGAGGGTTACAAATGGTGAGGTGTTGATGGTGAATGAGGGTGAGGGTGAGTGAGGATGAGGGTAGGTGAGGTGTTGAGGGTGAGGGTCATTGAGGGTGAGCATGCCTCTATTAATGTGTGTGTGGGAACGTTAAAATACAGTGTGCGATTTAGAAAGCTGGTAGATAATTTTCTTTGGCAATAAATAAATCTAGAGACAGGTGTGGCGAAATGTTTTGAGCTGATGTATTTGGCATCAAAGTTGTGTTGTTATTTTTACTATAAAAATCGTGAGCATTGCTGAGGATGCGGCCCTTTAATGTGGCTGTGGGTAATTTTAAATGATGGGATTGTTGTCGGTGTGTGTGTACGGCATGGTATGTAAAGTATAGGAGTTTTGTTGTAAAAAAACATAACGTTTCCAGACGCCATTTTCTCCCTTACTGTAATTCGTCTTGAACTGTGTGCTGCAAGTTACGCTTAAAAAATAGCAAGAGGGGTTGAGGGTGAGTGAGGGTGAGGGTGAGTGAGGGTGAGGCTGCTGCGGATGCCTCCCTTAATGTGTGTGTATAAGAAATATGGTGGTTATCCAAAAGAAGGCAACATCGGAAATGTTTCACTGAAGGCAACATAGAAAATCTTTAGTCTGTACAAGCGTCGACGTAGAATAGGACGATTGTACATACCACGCTGTAGAGGGAAGTTGTAAAATACTAGGCATGGTTATGTAAAGTAAATAAGTATTGTTAAAAAAACTTCACGTTTCTAGTGTTAGTACTTTCGTTCAGTGGGATTGTTTAAGTTTAGCGAAAAAGTATCACGTTTCTAGTGTAAGTATTTGCTTTCAGTGGGTTTTTTTTGGGGGGGGCGTTTGTTGTTGTTCTCGAGCTAACACCCGGCTCGCATCCTGCTGATCTAAATTAGCACATCCCGAAAGGAACTTCACAAGTGATTACAATCTTGACGACGGCGCTTAAAGTAGTCTAGCATCCTGTAGTTTTGTTGACGAAAGCCTTGGAGTCTGTGGCCTGGCTTTGTGTTCATGTAAATGGTATTAAAGAATGGTCCCAGCAGGTCCGGCGTATTGTTGGGGGTTATGGCGGGTTGCGAGGACTGTTTAGTCACGTGGATGTGCTAGAGGCTCTGTGATGTCACGCTGTGTCGGAGGAGGGAAATAGTAGGCCCGTTGAATTGAACTGACTCTGTGTGTTTCATTTCGTTTATAAACATGTCAAAATATTATATTTTTTTAGGTGCAATGCTATAGATACAAGCGCTATTTTTGGCGTAGCAAGCTGTAGAGGGAGGGGTGGGAATAGTAGGCCTGCTGATTGGGGAATGTACAAGGCGATGTAGCTTGTAATGCGTCTGTCATTATTTCTTTTTGTCGACGATTTCAGTTTCAAGTCTTTTTGTGTTCGGAGAGCCTGGCTGGGTGCAGGGACAGAGAGGGGAGGTGCTGGCGTCTGGAGAGGGGGAGTTGAATTGCGAGCCTGGCTGTGTACGGGAACAGAGGGGGGAGGTTCTGGCGTTTGTGGGTTGTAATCTTAACTGTTTTTTAGGTGCAATGCTACGATGTAGCTTGTAATGCGTCTGTCATTATTTCTTTTTGTCGACGATTTCAGTTTCAAGTGTTTTTGTGTTCGGAGAGCCTGGCTGTGTGCAGGGACAGAGAGGGGAGGTGCTGGCGTATTCGGAGAGCCTGGCTGGGTGCAGGGACAGAGAGGGGAGGTGCTGGCGTCTGGAGAGGGTGAGTTGAATTGCGAGCCTGGCTGTGTACGGGAACAGAGGGGGGAGGTTCTGGCGTTTGTGGGTTGTGGAAGAGATGTGGAAGGCTGTAGAAATGTTTGTTAATAAATCAGTATGTTTCATTGTCCCACAAAATAGATTTGGCGAAGTTAGAGTTGAAGACGAAAATCATTTCTGCAGGGAAATAGGTCTTGTTAATGGTAAGACTTTCGTGTGCCAAACAGTTTCACGGTGGTAGAGAAAATGGGGAGGGGGCGGATCCGGAGGTGCGTCGTGAGGGGGAGTGGAGAAGGAGGGGGGAGTAGAGTAGGGGAGGCACGGCCTAACGGCCGTGCAATCAAAAAGTGAGGAGGCGGAGCTGGGGGAGGCTGTAACAGAGAGAGCAGGCAATGCAGGCGGCTGGGGGCTTGTGCACGCGCTTTGAAGCTCATTGCGCATGCGCATTGAGCTTAAATTTCTTGTGCACTGCAAGGAATCGCCACGATTCCTTGCAAGTTGGATAAAGAGTGGATAAGCCCCCATAGTCTCGCAAGCTCGATGCGCATGCGCATCGACAGGCGAGACCTAAAAATGAGTCATTTCATCCCAATGTCAGGCACTCCAACGGCAGCCGAGTTGGCTCGAGCCTTCAGTGAAAATATTGTGAAAATTCATGATGTCCCCAAGATTGTGGTTTCTGATCGTGCCCCTCAATTTATTTCTCACTTCTGGCGGGCGTATCTGAAAGGGTTGGGAATTGAGAGTAGGTTGTCCACTAGCTACCATCCAGAGTCAGATGGGCAGACGGAAAGAACCAATCAGGAATTAGAACAGTACCTGAGGCTGTATTTGATAGATCAAGGCGGGGAGTGGTCAGATAAATGGTGTGTGGCTGAGTTTGCTTGCAATAATGCGAAGAGTGCTTCTACAGGGTACTCTCCGTTTTATTTAAACTTCGGCCGGCATCCAAACTTCTTAGTAACACAGGAGGAGTTAGGGGTTCATGCAGCTAAGAGTTTACTCACAGACCTGAGCTCCTTACATAAATCTGCAGAGCAAAATCTGGTCAAAGCTAAATCCTCCTACAAAAGATTTGCAGATTTTCGTACAAGCAGCAGTTCCTTGCCGCTGCTCCGAGTCAGAAATTCATGACGGGGGTTGTCGGAGTTAGGAACTGCAGAGAGTATGAAGACACAACCGGAGTTATCCTAGAGACTAAATTTGTGTGAGAATTTCGTTTTCTGCTGAGCGCTCTCGTTGTTCTGAGAGGTGTCAGCATTAGGAAGGAGTCACTGAGCTACAGCGCTTTACGACCGCCCTATGAACTAAAGGGTCGGATTGGTGGTTCATCAAGTTACAGCCTAACAGGTCCCTGAGAATATTCTGTATCCAGTGAAGCTCAACCTCAGAGAAGATAAGGCTTCTTTTCTGGAGAGATGTTGCAGTAATGACAAGGCAGTAACGCTAAATGTAAATAATTGCTACAGTGCGCAGGAGCTACAGCGCTGAACTATCCAGCAGAGTATTTCCCCAGGACATTTCCCACTTGCGCTTTCCCTATTCTTTTCCTTCCCTAACCTTCCTTCCTAGTCCCTTTTTGCGCGCAACTGAGGAAACGCTTGGAGAACAGTTCTTCGACTTGCACCAAAGAATGTAAAACCTTCCAAAAACAGAACCCCCAAGACCACATCTAGCAGAAGGCTTCACAGGTATTAGTTTAGTACTGAGGGAGGATAGAAGGGAGATACATTGTGAGATAGAGACTAATGTTTATGCATTCTTTCACAGCTAGAAGCCTTGCCAGATACTTACCAACATTAATAGAAGAGGGGCAATTACCTTGGCTAGAACTGGTAGGACAAGTTTTGCTTACCTTTAAGAAAGACTGTTTGGTGAAAGAAGGTTTGTGGTATATTCTCTTTCTTTCCCTACTCTGTGTATTAGGCACCTCCATAGGAAGACAGCAGGAAGTTAATTCGCAGTCCCTAGAAGGTGCAGGTGACAGTTGGAGCCAAGGTTTCTCTTCTCTTTCCACTTCCCCTTCCCCCCCTGCTGGTGGGCTTGCTCTTAGAAGCGGGAGTACCGGTAGAGGGGTGATTGGGACATTCGTCACTACTGCCCCTGCGGAGAGTTGGAGCGCTTGACATACGTTTTGCATTTGCCACTTCTGTTTCCATGTTTGAGTGTCTGTTGGACGTCTATTTGTTGGGAGGAGACGCTCTCACATATCAGACAACTCCACCTTTGAACCTATAGTTATACCTTTCCCACTCAGTAAAGTGGCTCACCTTACCCAGCATAAGAGTGTGTATCATAATGTGTATCATCAAATGGTAGCGGAATATGTGAAAGTCATGGAGGTGGAGGGCTGTTTTGTCTGCTCTAATCTTCCAGCCTCAGCAGCCGAGGGAGCAGCATACCTCCACTTACCCTGTCCTATTCCTTTTCCTGTTCAGCCTTCTTGAACCTTTTCTAACGTCAGGATTCTATCAAACCTGTTTTATTCCGATTTTGAAGATCAAGTAGAGGAGGTACCACTTGTCAATGGTAACATTTTTTATTTGTGGGCTACTAAACATATTTCTCCCTCTTATCAAAAGTTTAAGTCAAAGGATCAGCGTGAGTATATGACAACATTATTTACCCTTATGACTAATGTGAGCATTACTAACCAGAGCATGCATGATGTAACCTGCAAGATTAACCAAGATGAGAGGGTATTGATGAATTGAATTAACAGATATAGATAGATGAAGCGTGAGGAGAAGGGAAGACCAGCGCTGAACATGTTATTGATAAATGCAAAGAGACACTAGAGGAGCCTCTTCCAGGTTAAATGTTGCGACTATCCAGAAGGGATCTTTATGCATCATATGGCAGTTAGAGGAGGTTGAAACTGTTGAGAAATTTGGCTGGAGTAAATACAAACCTAACTATTTGGTGAAAGAGAAGACTTTCACAAATGTAGGTACCTTTATAAAAGGGACGTACTATTTATGGGGTAAGTCAGCTTATTTGCAGCTACCACATAATTGGACAGGTAGTTGTTATGGAGCCATAGTTTTCCCCAGAATATATCATGCTAGCACGTTAGACTTTCCTCTTGAATGATATATAAGGAGAGGTAGGTTTAAACTGATCCTTAGTGACATCTTTGGAGCGCTCATCCCATTTATCGAAGTGGTATTAAATGGCGTAAAGATTATAAAGTTATCCACTTTAGTTTATTTGCTTGCCACTAATACAGCAGACACTTTGGCAGTGATAAGCAGATGCTTGCAATGAGAGCCCACCCCCTCGTGGTTTGCATACATTGCAAGTTAATCCAATCAATCATTCAGAGTACTTGTAAAGCGCGCTACTTACCCGTGAGGGTCTCAAGGCGCTATAAGGGGGGCGGGGGGGGGAGGTTGCTGCTACTGCTCGAAGAGCCAGGTCTTGAGGAGTCTTCTGAAGGCGAGTAGGTCTTGGGTCTGCCGTATGTGGGTAGGGAGGGTGTTCCAGGTCTTGGCGGCGAGGTAGGAGAAGGATCTGCTGTCGGAGGTCGTTCGTTGGATGCGGGGGACAGTGGCGAGGGCGAGGCTGGCGGAGCGGAGCTGGCGGGTGGGGGTGTAGAAGCTGAGTCTGCTGTTCAGGTAGGCTGGTCCGGCGTTGTGGAGTGCTTTGTGTGCATGGGTGAGGAGTTTGAAGGTGATCCTCTTGTCGACGGCGAGCCAGTGTAGGTCTCTCAGGTGGGGGATGATGTGGCTGCGGCGGGGGACGTTGATGATCAGTCGGGCGGAGGCGTTTTGGATGCGTTGTAGTCCTCGTAGGGGTTTGGCTGGGATTCTTGCGTAGAGTGCGTTGCCGTAGTCCAGTCTTGTGCTGACAAGGGCCTGTGTCACCGTTCTTCTGGTTTTGGTCGGGATCCACTTGTAGATCCTGCGGAGGGTGTTGTAGCAGGAGGAGACGGCGTTGACCTGCTTAGACATGGAGAAAGAGGAGTCGAGGATGAATCCTAGGTTGCGTGCATGGTCAGTGGGTGTTGGTGCTGTTCCCAGTGTGGTCGGCCACCAGGAGTCATCCCAGGCTGAGGGGGTGGGTCCGAGGATGAGGACCTCCGTCTTGTCCGAGTTCAGCTTCAAACGGCTGCTCCTCATCCAGTCAGCGACTGCCTTCATTCCCTGGTGGAGGTTGGTTTTGGCGGTGTGTGGGTACTTGGTGAGAGAGAGGATGAGCAGGGTGTCGTCGGCATAGGAGATTATGTTGAGGTTGTGATGGCGGGCCACTTGTGCAAGGGGGGCCATGTAGACGTTGAACAGCGTCAGGCTGAGAGATGAGCCCTGGGGACGCCGCAGATGATGTCGGCGGCTTCGGATCGGAAGGGTGGGAGGCGGACGCTCTGGGTTGTGTCGGAGAGGAAGGACGTGGTCCAGTCAAAGTCCTTCCCTTGGATTCCGGCTTCTAGGAGGCGTGTCTTTAGAGTGCGATGGCAGACCGTGTCAAAGGCGGCTGACAGGTCCAGGAGGATGAGGGCTGATGTTTCGCCGTTGTATAGTTGGCGCCTGATGTCATCTGTGGCAGCGATGAGGGCGGTCTCGGTGCTGTGGTTTCGTCTGAATCCGGACTGGGACGGGTCCAAGATGTTGTTGTCTTCCAGGTGGCGGGCCAATTGCATGTTGACGATTTTCTCGATGACCTTTGCCGGGAACGGGAGCAGGGAGATGGGCCGGAAGTTCTTGAGGTCCTTGGGGTCCGCCTTGGGCTTCTTGAGGAGGGTGTTGATTTCGGCGTGCTTCCAGCTTTCGGGGAATGTCGCTGTTTCAAAGGAGATGTTGATGACCTTCCGTAGTTGGGGTGCGATGGCTGCGTCTGCTTTGTTGAATACGTGGTGTGGGCACGGGTCTGACGGAGATCCTGAGTGGATGGAGTTCATGACCTTGCGTATCTCGTCGTCGTTGACGTTGGACCAGGTCAGGCGGTTGGCGCTGGTAGTGTTCACTGGGGAGGTGGAGCCTGGCGTAGTCGGGGTGGTCGTGGATCTGAAGCTGTCGTGGATGTCAGCGATCTTGCGGTGGAAGAAGATGGCCAGTGAGTCGCACAGTTCTTGTGAGGGAAAGATGTCGTTGGCGCTGGGGTTGGAGAATTCCTTTACGATGCTGAAGAGCTTCTTGCTGTCGTGTGCGTTGTTATCCAAGTGGTCTTTGAAGGAGGATCTCTTGGCTAATCTGATGAGGTGGTGATGTCTGCGGGTGGCATCCTTGTGGGCTTCGTGGTTGTCCGGTGTGTGTTCGTGGAGCCATATCTTCTCCAGTTTCCGGCATGCACGTTTGGAGGTCTGGAGCTTGTCAGTGAACCAGGTGGCTCTCTTGCTGGCGTGGCTGTTGGAGGGTTTCTTGAGCGAGGCAAGGGTGTTGGCGCAGCCGTCGATCCACTGTCTGAGGTTGCAGGCTGCGGCGTCTGGGTTGGTAGGGTTGGCGGGTGGGTTCTGGACGAGGGTGATGATCAGCTGGTCTTCGGTGCCTTTGCTCCAGCAGCGGCGAGGCAGCTGTTGGGTGCGGTGGTGCGTGGTGGGTTTCTTGAAGGTGAAATGGATGCAGCGGTGGTTGGTCCAGTGGAGTTCGGTGGTGTGGTCAAAGGCGACGTGGGTGCCTTTGGAGAAGATGGGGTCCAGCGTGTGGCCGCCGGCGTGGGTGGGTGCGGTTATGAGTTGTCTGAGGCCAAGATTGGAGAGGTTGTCAATCAGGGTGGTGGAGTTGGCATCGTTGTTGCTCTCGAGGTGGAAGTTCAGGTCCCCGAGGAGGATGTAGTCCATGGAGGCGAGTGCGTGGGTGCTGGCGAGGTCGGCGATGGAGTCGCTGAACTGAGCCCGGGGATATGTAGATGAGTGTTCCTCTCAGGGTGGTGTTGGGGTCGGTGTGAATCCGGAAGTGGAGGTGTTCAGGGTGTCGTCTGCGTGAGTGGTGACCTTTAGGGTGGACTTGTGGACACTGGCTATTCCTCCTCCGATTCCGTTGGTTCGATCCCTGCGGGTGATCTTGTAGCCCTCTGGGATGGCTATGGCGATGTCGGGCGCCGAGGAGTCGTTCCACCAGGTCTCAGTCAGGAAGGCCACGTCTGGGGCGGAGGTGTTAAGCAGATCCCAGAGCTCGACGGTGTGTTGGCGTGCGGAGCGGGTGTTGAGGAGTATGCAGCGGAGGTGGTTGGGTCCAGTCCTTGGTGGTTTGGTGGCTCTGTCGCAGATGAAGCTGCAGGTGCGGCAGGAGAAGGGTCCGTGGGTCCGTTTCGGGGCGGCCTGGAAGCAGGTGTGGTTTCGGCCGAGGTTGAGTGCGTGGACGGTGCTGGCGTCGTAGTGGAGTCTGGTTTCGTGGCGTTCGCGGGGTCCAGGGGTTCTGGCGCTGGGCGCAGTCCAAGGGCGGACGGGCGCAGACGGGCTTGCCTTAGGTGCGCCTTCGGCGTCCGCTGCACGGCTGAGAAGCATCCGGCATATATGAGGAGGTGGAAGGGAGGAGCAGCTGGGAGGTGGGAGCAGCGAGTGGGCAGGGGGCGGGCCGAGGGGGCACAGCGGCAGGGAAACAGTGGTACAGAAAGCAAAATGAGGCACAAGGGGGGGAAACGAGCGGCTCAGAGCAGAAAACGAGGCACAAAGAGGGGGAAACAGTGGTACAGAAGGCAAAATGAGGCACAATGGGAGGAAACGAGTGGCACAGAGCAGAAAACAAGGCACAAAGAGGGGGAAACAGTGGTATAGAAGGCAAAATGGGGCACAAGGGGGGGGGAAATGAGTGGCACAGAGCAGAAAACGAGGCACAAGAGGGGGAGAAAGTGGCACAGAAGCAAAAAGGACGGAGGACACTTACCAGCGGCAGTGGCAACAGGAGCACACAGTCGGAGCTGCGTGGAGGGGGAGCGACCTACCAGGAGGGTCAGCCATGCTTGTGGTGTAGCCTTCGTGGAGGCCTGTTGTTTGTGTCACCTTGGGGGCTCATGATATTATTTATTTTGTGCTCACTTACGTTTGACACAGATTCTTTGTGTGGGCGAGTGCCTTTTATCGCTATATTGTTTCACTGTGTCGGGTGATATGGTTTTAATTGACCCAGTTGTGTTTCGAGCAAATAGCTGCGATATTTCAGGACATACGTCCACCGATTGTGAATGCATCTTAGGCTTCGTCTTGCTTGCATTGCTCCTGCTGTGCAGGTCATATCTCTGTGTGACTTTGTGATTAAGACCTAATTTTCTGTAATATGTTTCGATCATGGATGCATCTCAGGCTTCTTGTTGCTTGTGGTGCACCTGTTATGTAGGTCAAATCTCTGTGTGCCTCTGCGTCTATGACCTCATCAATTTTTGGAATATAATACGACACAATGGTTTTAATAAACGAGGTTTTGAGAAACAGACTGTCTGATGTATAAATGGATTGTTTCTTCAGTAGTACAACGACCTATATCTTGGCTAAAGGAATGCATTATTTCACTTTCTTGTATGTGCACTAGTTAGGGTTATGTGCTAGTTCCAATAGCACGTTTAAAGATCTGTCTATGGCTATCATACCACGCGCTCCTTTCACCTGCATATAACTGGGCATTGGATTACACCAACCTATTTGCACAGCTCGACTATGAACATTAATTTGCAGCACAGAACAGGTAGACATTTTACAATGCAGCGCATATATTTCCCAAATTATACAAAATAAGAGTATGCGCAACTGAATGTTTCAGATACGATTTCTTGACTTGATTTTTACAGATGCCTGGCTACAGCTCCTGTTCGAGAAAATTCTTAAAACCAGGTTACAATCCATTGGATTGGTTGCAGCTTCTATTGACATTGGTAGGTCCTTCTCATATTTTCACATGGGGTGTTCCACAATACCGTTCAGGGTGCACTAAGTCCTGTGACCATCATCGGGTAAACAGACGTTATTCATTCTCCTGTTCTTTGGGTATAACTTAATAATCCGAATCGAAGGGGCATTCTAACAGGCATGTGAGGCCTGTGGGCGTTTCATCATATACCGTCTTTTCTGTCATCTCACTTCCCCTAATACAGTTCCAGCTGTTTTTTAATCTCAGACTTTGATCTTTTCATCTTCCTTCTCCTTTTTCCTGATTATCCCTTTTTAGGTCTCGGCCTGCGTAGGCTGCGCTTGCGCAGTCTAGCCGGCGAGATCTTATGTTTCTTAGTGTGCGGCTTGAACCCGCCCCTCTTCTCCATTGGCTGGCTTCCTAAACGGAGCCCAGCCATTGGAGGAGAGGGGCGTCTGTCCATTTAAGCCCCGTCTTTTTGGGATTCAGGGGTGTGTTTTTTAGTTTCTTTCTCTCCTCTTCCCATTGGCTGGAATTTTACATTCCAGCCAATGGGAATAGGAGAGAAAGAAAAACACGCCCCGAATCCGAAAATGACGGGGCGTGTCTCCGAGGCATTTCTGATGGATCTCGGAGAAACATGGTGGTGTGGAGCGAGTGGCGCAGCGAAAGTTCCCACAGAGCTGCTCCGCGCTGTGTCCGACTCGAACACTCATTGCATGTCAACAGCAGTAACCGCCTCATTGTAAACCATCCTGCAAAAAACAACCCCGCTGGGGCTGCTGCGCTATATGGCGAAAGCAAGAACCCGCCAGGGAACCAGCGCGACACAAAATGGCGGCAACCCGCTTCGATAACTGCAGTGTCTGGTGCCCGTTGTGACCGCTCCCGGTGAGCGTGTACCTGCAATATTATTATCCTGGAAACACCGGCCCTATTCACCAACAAACGGTAGAGGCTGCTGACTGATGCAAAAATACATCAATTTTGCTCCTGTAAGGGTGGATGGTGTTGTGCCGGGTAGCGGTGGAAGGCTTTGTGTGAAATGTTGCACGGAGTGATTTGCGATGCTGCACGCCGCCCGGAACCCTCGGAGCGAGCGGTGCGGTAGACAGTGGGAGATACTGTGTGCTGTGTCCAGTTATATTCTGTGGGGGTATGCTGACCAGCACTTCACTAATTCCAGGGATGGAGTAGCGCTGCAACTTACATTCCTCGAGTATACCATTCATATGATTGCCTGCCAATTACCAAAGTGCAGCACCTGTGTAGGGTACTTGGCCCCTGCATCCGGTTGCATCTCCCGCGCCAAGGCCATCTACTGTGGACTGTGAGACTCTGCTATTGGCCTACATTTCCCTGTTATGACTGCAGCCTGTATAGCCTGGCTCTGTGATCATTGATATTCCTGGGCTGTGTCTGAACATAAGCAACCCTGGGTTCTCTGGTGTTAAGCGCTGGAAATCTGTCATTGCTGCATCTATTGCACAGCAGCCTGAAGAGCGAATGTTCCGAGAAGCCTTTCATATATGCTAACAATTGGAGTAATAATAATCACCCACCAATTGTCATTACTATCATAATTACATGCGAGGGGTAGAGGTTACGAGCAGTGCAGTGAAAGTTTCCGCAGAGCTGCTCCGCGCTGTGTCCGACTCGAACACTCATTGCATGTCAACAGCAGTAACCGCCTCATTGTAAACCATCCTCCGCTATGCCTCCTTATTCCTCGCTTCAATCACTGGCTTCCCACCGCCCTGTCGTTCGATTTCCCTCTCCATGTTTTCTCTTTTCCTCACCCTCTTTTCCCCTCTCTGTTTCCTTCCACCTCTCCCTGCTTGCCCTCCACCTCCCTCCCTCACCCTTCTCTCCCCAGTCCTCTGGAGGCCCTTTGGGGAAACAAAATAGCAGCCCTTTATATAACTGGACATTTGGATCAAAGCATGAGATGCCCCCTTTACTTTGAACTGAAGGAGGGGGTCCATTTCAAGGGGATTTGTGTGTCTGTGTGGCTCTGTGTGTGTATGTGTGGCTGAGTGTGTGTGTGGCTCTGTCTGTGTGTGTGGCTGTGAGTGTGTGTTGGGCTCTGTGCGTGTGGCTGTGTGTGTTGCTTTTTTGTAGGTGGGTCTGTGTGAGGGTGGCTGTGTGTGTGCAGGTGGGTCTGTGAGGGTGGCTCTGTGTGTGTGTGGGTGGCTCTATGTGAATGACAGTGTGGGTGGCTCTGTGAGGGTGGCTCTGTAAGTGGGTGGCTTTGTGTGTGTGGCTCTGTGTGTGGGTGCAAATGCAATAGGTCTCGCATCTGCGAGAGATTAAGCTATTGGCATTGTAAATGACAAAGCCATTTATTTATGTTTTAAAAACAAAACAATAAATAAAAATAATGTCACGAGCAATGCCAATAGCTCTAATTTTAACAATGCCGAGACCATTGCATTGTAAGTGTTTGTTACTTATGTAGCTCAACACTATCTTTGTGCAGTAATTGTACATGCAGCTTTTCACCTGTGTCACTTTGGGTATGGTGTCTAATGGATTTCTTTGATGGACTAGGAAAGATATACAACATTGTATGATTGTTTTAATGTTGTGTTTATGAAATATATTTGTTGTGTAAATATAAGTGCTGTTGGTCATGTAGTGTGTTTTTTGTAAATGTCTGTTTATACATCTTCTGAACTTACAACCCTAAAGAAGTCCCATGTTAAAAAGGACGAAACACGTTGGCTGATGGTTTGTTTCATGAACTTAATAACGAAGAAAACACTATATATCTTGAGGTTGCAGCCATTTCCTTCAATTGAACTATGATTCTTCAAAATTCATGGACAATCAACTATGGACTTTTTTGACTAGCAGTGGTGCAGTTCCAATGCGCTTTCTTTGTTCTAAATCTTCTTGTGAGGGTTGGTTCGTCTGGACAGGGGGCATGCTTGGATATCTGTACACAGGATTGTTTTTTATCTAAATAGCAGTGGTAATTTACAGTATGGGTGCTGCATATGTTGCTTTGTGGTCCACTGTCCAAATCTTGAGTGACTGTGAGAATTCCTGCAAACTCAATGTAGTATCACAAGAGAATCTTCAAATGTATTCGAACATTGCTTGTTTCCTATTGGTGAATATACCGAGAATCATGAACCCATGTTGAATAAATGGATGCTTTTGTCTATAGTCCTATAAAAGGACGTGTAGATTTCCATAAGGCAGAGAGCACCCCCGGCCCCCCTTTGAGGTGAATCGATGCCGGATTTCATTTAGAAATGCAATGAGTTCTTCGTAATTATGATGTGTATGCTTTGCTTGCTATAAGTTTCCTATTGCATGCACTATGTGATCTACTTGTTAATTCTTATGTGAAGCATTGAAACGATAGCCCTTGTCTGCCATTCTTACGTAAATGTTCATCACCTGCTAGTGTATTAAATTGATTTAATAGAGGTGACGGCTCCAGTTGGGGAGCACCAAAGTCTGTATCTGGACTACACCGCTTTCAGTCCTTGGCATTGCCGTGCCTCATGAGTTGGATTTAAGGTAGTGTGTCCCATGCTGACAGAAGCAAGAAGCACTTACCTGAGGGTACAGTGCGGAGCAAAGAAAGAGGACTAGTAGAGAAAGAAGCCATGTTCTATACAGTTGTGGGCATTATTTGTTGAAGGGTGTTGTATCTGTATGTCTTTAATTGCTTAGATTGTGTGCCTTCTGTATTCTATGTTCTGAGTTTTTTTCCAGATGCGTTGCAGTCGTTTCATTCTTATTTAAACACCGGACTCGACAGCATCGCATCTGGATCTTGTCTTTCCTTGTGGGTTTATACTTTAGGACATAATCCTTTAATAAACTCCTTTTCGATTCAACTTTAATGACCTATGTTGTGTTCATTACAACATAAATATGGCGACGATGGATGTGGATTTTTAAGGAGAAAAACGTACAGTTTTTATCAAAAACACACTGAAGATTGAGATCAGAAAATTCAATTAAAAAGGAAAATAACGAAGATCTGGAAATAACGAAGATCTATTGGACAACAAAAGAAAAATGTAGCGGACGAGAAACATATGGTAAGATTGATTTACCTTTTAATTTTTTCTGAAGACCGCGACTTTGACAGTTGCCGCATGTTGAATTTTGAAGGAGCGAGAGGATTCTGAATGCGCAGCACGAGAGGAGTGTAGTGCTCGTGGAAGAGTACGCGTGCTGAATGGACGCTCGTGGAAGAGTAGCGTGCTGAATTGTCACCACGCTCAGACACACAAGGAGCAAAGAGTTCGCGCAAAGAGTGATTACATATTCAATTTGTCATGACACTAGGCCACGCAACGTGACCCGACGGCCATCTTAGATTTTGTATATCTTAGTAACACCTTAGCAACCATCACCGATACACGGAGAAAAAGCAATAGAGACGCTTTTAAGTCAACAAGCTCTCAATTAATGAAGTTTTGGATAATTGAATACGGATATTTATATAAGAAAAGAAATTTTAAGTAACAATTCTACATTTTAAAGCTGGATAAGTAAAACTTCACATTTTAAAGGTGAGGGAAATTTTATTTAAGAACTTGTTTTGTGAATCTTTAAAGTACTTTATTATAAAATAAGAGATTTAAGTATGGCATACCAGATTCAGCCATATCAAATTAATCCATTTTGGCAGAATTCAGGAAAACCACCTGTTAAATGGCAACAGTGGTACAAATCTTTTGAAAGCTACATTGTTGCTATAGATAGAAAAGAATATTCCAATGACAAGAAAAAAGCAGTACTTTATGGTTTGTTAGGAGATGCAGGTAGAGAAATTTTTGATAATATACCTGAAAGCGAACCGCCTCCTGGACAATTCATACCGTGGGATGTTTGCACAGAAGCAGTTAAAAGATTAGAAAAAGGGTTTTATGAACAGCCAAATATTATGGTAGAGCGATACAGTTTTAACAAAAGGAAACAGTTAGCTGATGAAAGCATGGAAGATTACGTTTCAAACTTACGAATTTTAGCATCTAAATGTGAATTTGGAGAAATGCTTGCTATATATCTATGAGATCAGCTAGTTTTTCATTGTTTCTCAAAAAAGGTTCATGAACGTCTTTTGGCGTGAAGAAATCCCACATTAAATGAAGTAATTGACATTGCTTTTGGAATAGAAAGATCATCAGTTTCAACTAAAGTTATATCTGGATCTGAGAATAATTCTGATTCAATTTGTGCTGTCTCAAGCAAATCTAAAGCACAGGAAAATAGTAAAGGCAGAGGAAATCTCAACATAAAGAAAAATTTGATTTGTTATCGATGTGGCTCAAAAAGTCATATTGGAAATAATCCGATTTGTCCAGCACATGGGAAAAGATGTGCAAAATGTAAAAAAGTTGGACATTTTGAAAGTTCATGCTAAACTAATTTTAAATACAAAAAGTATCTCACACAAATGTAAATGCAATAGAACAATTGCAAGATGATATTAATAATCTTGTAGTAAATGTGAATATAATTGATTCTGATGTTTCATTCAAGGCACCGCTAGGTGAAGCTACAATAGAAAATGTCAAATTAGAGGTAATGGCAGATTCTGGATCGCCAATAACAATTTTGGACGACACTACTTATTATAAGAATTGTTTTCCTAATGAACATTTCATTACAGATGTTAATCCTAAGGCGTTTGGAGGACAAGAAATTGACATGGTAGGATATTTTAAAGGAAAGGTAGAACTTTTGGGTAGATCAATAACAACTAAAGTTTATGTAGCAATAAAAGGACGTGATATAATTGGTTGGCGTGATTAAGGAAAAATGGGAATAATGCTAAAACCGGGGAGTGATACTCCAACAATTCTTGGGGACATTCCTATTTCGACAGTCGATTTGTGCATTGACAACAAGATTTCACGCGATTTTAGATAAGTATAAAGATGTTTTTGAGGACAAGATAGGTTGTGTGAAAGGAGTTGTGCATGAGATCAAGCTAAAAAGAAGGTGCATCACCTGTGAAGCACAAAGGTAGAAATGTTCCACTTAGTATTAGACAGGAATTGAAAGAACACTTAGATAATTTATGTAAAGATGGGATCATCAAACCCACTGATTCTTCTGAGTGGGTTTCGGCTGTGGTTTTGGCTAAATAAAAAAAATTGAAAAATGGGTACGCTCATTAAATAAGAACATTTTGGTGGATTGCCACCCGTTACCACTTATCCAAGAAATGTTAATGGCCATGGAGAATCTACACATTTTTCGCTGATTGGCTTAAAATCAGCTTACCATCAGGTTGCTCTTTCAGATAAGTCACAAGAACTCACTACCTTTGTAACACC
The DNA here is from genome assembly GCF_964263255.1 of Lissotriton vulgaris. Lineage (NCBI taxonomy): Eukaryota > Metazoa > Chordata > Amphibia > Caudata > Salamandridae > Lissotriton > Lissotriton vulgaris. The sequence goes on along the minus strand of NC_141687.1, from coordinate 943,529,856 downwards.
CTTTGGTGCCTTCAAATATATTAGACTCCCATTTGGATTAGCTTCTGCAGCTAGTGTTTTTCAGAAGCTAATGGACTCATTGTTTGGAGACATCAAAGGGGTACAAGCATTCCAAGATGACATTCTCATCTTTGGAAAAAGAATTGAAGAGCATAATAAAATCCTCAGTAGAGTTCTCATTATTTTGCATAAAAAAGGTATGATAGTGTCAAAAGATAAGTGTCATTTTTTAGTGAATGAATTGGAGTATTTAGGACATTCTATTACAAAAGAGGGTATCAAACCTAAGCAAAATCTCATTGATTCGATAACAAATGCACCTGCACCAGTTGACAAAGTTGCTTAAGTCTTTTTTTAGGACTTAGTGAGTACTATGCACGTTTTGTGCATGGTTATGCATTTGCTGTTGAGCCACTTAGATGTTTGACTCGAAAGAATTAGAAATTTGTTTGGAGAATGGAATACAATGATGCTTTTAAAAACATAAAAGAGATGATTAAAAATGCACTAGTTCTACAACCTTATACATGTGGAGTAAAATGCACAGTTACTGTGGATGCATGTTCTGTAGGACTTGGTGGTGTTCTGACTCAAAATTTTAAAGGAAAAGAAAATACCATCGCATTTATTTCAAGAACCTTAAGCAAGGCAGAATCAAACTATAGTACCATAGAGAGGGAGGCATTAGCCTGCTCATGGTCTGTTGAGAAGTTCAAAAGTTATTTATTGGGCAGTCATTTTGATTTATTTACTGATCATAAACCAGTAATATTTTTAATGAATGGAAATGGAACTGGTTTAGTATTTTCAAGATTAGTAAGAATCATTTCAAGGTTGCAGGAATACAACTTTGAAATTAAACACATATCTGGTGGAGCAAACTTTAGAGCATATTGCTTCTCTAGATTGCCAGTTGACAACACAATAGAAAAGTCAGAATTTAATGATGAGGAATGTGTTGTTGTATGAGCCATAGATGCTTCAGAAAATTCAATGGGAGTGATTTCTGAAAATGATTGGATTGATGGTTACAAGAATGATGATGTACTTATCAAAATCAAAAAGTATATTACAAATGGGTGACCACCATTAAGAAATTTAAAGAAAAATGTGGTTCCTTACCAACAAGTGTCTTCAGAGTTAAGTATTGAAAATGATATTGTGACAAGAAGTGGACTTTTTGTTCCGCCAAAGAATCTTATTGATAGTTTGATTATATTGGTCATTCGGGTATGTCAGGAACTAAAAAATTAATTAGAAAATATTACTGGTGGCCAAGTATGGATTCTTATGTAGATCAATTTGTAAACAAATGTCCCGAATGTTTACTATCACATAAACATTGGAAAATCACAAAAAATGCTACATCAAGTAATACATTACCAGATCTTAACTGCACTTTCGAGCCCCTGGACCTTGAAATCTTATCTGATCAAGAGGAACTCGACGCCAGGTGGGGGATCCCGTCCCTTGAACTGAATCCCATCAAAAAGTGGACAGAAGTGGCCCTCCAGATTAACTCGATAGCCATGGAGTTCGGCCTGAGGGCTGCCAATGGCAGGACCAGGTCTGACAAAGCTGGGGCCCACACTTACAATAGGCCAGGGCACACGTCACGGATTGACTATTTCCTCCTTGACATACACCTGTGGAGCATGGTGGAGGACATGGTGATTATACCATCTGTCGAGAGTGATCACAATCTTCTCTCTCTCACCATGTCTCACAGGTGGATATCCTGCCCTGTGACTAGAGCTTCCTGTAACCCCCCCCCCCGGACCTGTCAGTAGTTGCCAACTGTGGCCGGCGGCTAAAGTGGGCAAAGCTAGCACTCTCAGAGGAGAAAACCTCTGCCATCAGGCAGCTTCTTGCTTCAGCCCTAACCAACTTTGACCACCAGGTGGACGGGTTGTCGGAGGTGGCCTCGAGGTTCTGCATTATAACCCAGGCTATTAGTGATCTTTTCGTAGTGCCAGCTAACACGAATAGAAGGAAACCTAGCCCACGAGGCAGATTGGGCTGGTTCAATCAGAAGTGCAGGGAGGCGAAGTCACTTCTCATTGAAGCAGTAAAGTCCAAATTACCATCTAGGACTAGGGTGGCCAGGAGGCACTACGCACTCTGCCAAAAAAACGCCAAGTTGGAGTGGGAGGATAACTTCTGGCAGGACCTTCTGACGGCCAGTCGAGGGAAAGACGCAAAATGTTTTTGGGATTTGGTGGGCATCAGGAACCGTCCTGACGATACTTCGAGGCCCTGTACCATCAACGCCCAAACTTGGTTCTCCCACTTCCAAAAACTCTACTCTGCCATTGAAGGCTCACTAAATGACCCCTTTGACCCCCCGCCCTCTAGTCTGGCCCAAGACCTGGAATCCTTTTCTGTTTTGGATGTTACAAAACAGATCAAAACTCTGGTCCCACTTAAAGCAGCTGGCCCGGATGGCCTCCCAGGCGATATCCTTCGAGCATACCCGGAAGAGTGGGGGGTAATAATTTCTGCACTCCTCAATGCAATTGTCGCGGGAGGCCCGGTGCCAGATTCCTGGAGAGGTGCTGAGGTGGTCCCAATTTATAAGAAGGGCAGTAGGGACCTACCTGGGAACTATAGGCCTATAAGCCTAATAGATTCGTCCCAGAAATTGGCGGGGAAAGTGATTTTGGGGAGGATCTCGCAATGGGTGGATGAAAACCACATCCTGTCCGACATGCAAGCCGGGTTCCGCTCAGGCACCGGAACCATTGAACAGGTATTTAGGCTCCTGTTACTACACTGGAAGGTGGTGGAGCTAGGCAAAGGCAGTCTCTATTTGGCCTTTATTGACCTAAAGACTGCCTTTGACCTGGTTCCCAGGGAGGAACTCTGGAGGGTGCTACACGATCTAGGGATGCCCCCGTATTTACTAAACCTCCTTATTAAACTGCACAAAAACACCTATGCCCAGGTTAGATGGGGGTTGAACGGGGAAAAGACCGATAAGATCAGGGTCGAGAGGGGAGTAAGGCAGGGCTGTGTTCTGGCCCCCACCCTATTTTCCCTCTATATCAATGGGGTGGTAGACCATCTACTCGGCGAACCAGCAGACGCTCCCACCTTGGGAGGCGTAAAAATTCCAACCTTGCTGTTCGCCGACGACACCCTCCTCATCTCTAAAACCCCCCAAGGTCTCCAGACATTACTAAATCGCTTCCAGGACTTTTGCACCTCCAGGGGCCTTGTCATCAATGTGGAAAAGACCAAGTACTTAGTTTTGCACCCGCCCCGCAAACTTGGCCGCCCCCCTATTTTGAATTCTATACCCCTAGAAAGAGTGGCAGAATTCGACTACTTGGGAATTCGACTCAACGACGCGATGAACTGGTCCGCCCACATCAACAAAATGGTATTGTCCCATAAAAGGGTGGGGGGGGCCCTCCTCAAAGAGTTTAACAACTCATCTAAACACTGTGTTGCCCCCCTACTTGATATATATAAAGCTCGTGCGGTCCCTGGGTCACTATATGGAGCTGAATTGTGGGGTCTGGACAAAGTGGATCCATTGTGCAAGGCGGAAAACAAATTCATTAAAGATCTCCTTGCCATACCATCGAGTAGTCCGACTATTCCAGTGCTCATGGATGCTGGCTGTAAAGCAATAGGGGACCAGGCTCGCCTTCGACCACTCTTGCTCTGGGCCCGCCTGTGGAGGGTACCGGAGCTAAAACCCTATGCTGACGGCCTTGCCGAGGTGATGCACTCCGACGGTTGGCACAGTATCAAATGGTTGAAGAACATCAAACACCTTCTAGGGGACCTAGGCCTGGACTCTTGTTGGCATAGTCACTCCGCCCCCCCAAAGGAGACCCTAAAAAAATTGTACTGGGAGTGGGTCCGCGTGAAGCGCATCGGTAATCAGCAGCACTGCAAAACCACCGCAGCTTTTCTGCTGATAAAAGATGTCGTTGCCTACGAGCCATACATGGACCTAATAACAATTGCCATGGACCGGTCCCTGTACATCAAATTCCGGCTGGGGTTGTTACCCTTGGCTGACCTCTGTTCCAGGTGGAATAAATCCCAGCCCTCTTCACGATACTGTGCTCTCTGTCCCGATAAACCAGAGACTGTGCCACATTTTCTTTTTGAATGCCCAGATTACGGCCGACCAAGATCACGTTGGCTTGGACCTATCTGCAGAGAATTGGGCACTCGCCAGCACTCTGTCGCCCTTCGGATTCTTTTAACTAATACAGCCCCTCCAATTGTTTGTGCCGTTGCCAAGTTTTTAAAATGGGCTTGGTTGATTAGACTTAGAAGACTGTCCATATCAATTTAATCTCCTTTTAACTAATTTATGACGATCTAATGTGTTTTAATGTTTTCTACTTATTGTACAGTCATACTCATTTCGACATGCTGTTTTAATCTTTTGTATCGCTTTTATGATATATGCATATCGAAATAAAGCAATCAACCAACCATTACCAGATCAGCCTTGGGGAAAATTGGCAATTGATTTTTCAGGGCTGTATAATATTGTGAGTGGAGATATGAAATATCTAATTGTTTTAATAGATTATTATTCGAAGTAGATTGTGTATGATTTTGTTAGTTTTCCAAACACTGATGTTGCAATTGATTGTTTAGATAAGATTTTTCGTGTTGAAGGATTTCCCAAAAAATTGGTATCAAACAACGGCACACATTTTGTTTAAAAAAAATGGTTGATTTTCTGAAAAAGTATGATATTAAGCATGAGAAAATTCCATTATATTTTCCATCTGCAAATGGTTTAGTGGAAAGAGCGAATACATTTTTTAAAGAGGGAATTCAAACAGCTTTATCATCAGGTTTGGATGTGAGAAGACATATTAAAGAGAAAGTTTGGAGTTATTTAAATACTCCACACTCCATCACAGGTTTTACACCTTTTTTCTTATAGAAAGGTAGAGATGCTAAAAATGTTGTAAAACCCGTGTTTGACAACAGTATTGATTCATTAAAAAAAATTGAAGATTATAAATCTGATACATCCATTGGTGAATGTGTTAAAGATAATTTTGAGAAAAGATACAAACTAAGATCAAAAATTCCTATTCAGGTAAAGAATGAATATGCAACTGGGGATTGGTTATTATTAAAAAAGTAAATAAAGGAGAATCCAAATATAGTTCTCCACAAGTTGTAAGATTTATACATTCATCTGTGATGATTAAAAATAAAGGTTGGTGGAACAAGAGTGCCGTCATACAGATTAAACCTTTTCAAAAAGACATTATTAAAAAAAAAAAAGTGAGAGGGAGAATTTGAAAAGTTCATAATTTCTGTGTTTTGAGGAATATTCATCAAAAGATCCTAAAAAGTCTATGAATACACAAACAGACATTTCTGATTTTGTAGAACACAGTGTTAAAAATGAAAATCAGAATTTAGATAGTAATGATCAACAAGATGTTTCAAATGATTCCGTTTATGAGTTTAATAAAATTCAAAAGGACATCATTTCTAATTCAGAATGTAATTCCAACTTGATTAATGGTAAAAAAATATTGTAATGCCAGCAAAGTTTAATGATTATTATTTGTATTCATTTTTATTTATTTTTTGTTTATGGAAAGGAGATGTTGTATCTCTATGTCTTTAATTGTTTAGATTGTGTCCCTTCTGTTTTCTGCATTCCATGTTCTGAGATCTTTTCCAGATGCGTTGCAGTCGTGTCATTCTTATTTGAACACCGGACTCGACAGCATCGCATCTGGATCTTGTCTTTCCTTGTGTGTTTATACTTTTGGACATAATCCTTTAATAAATTCATTTTCGATTCAACTTAAATGACCTATGTTGTGTTCATTACAACAAAGGGTCACGTGTTACGATTTACATGGTGGGCAAGGGAGATGTCGTTTTAGTTTTTACTATGGCTCCTGTGAGAAAAGTAAAGGAAATTTACAAGTATAATCGAGCCTCTGGGTCTTGACACTGATGAACGTTTTTTACATCCATTTATTGTCTAACAATACATTCATTGTTCTGAAATCAATAAGTTTTTACCAGTGAAGTTAAGGACATTAATAGGGGGCCTGATAGCGACCTGCTTCAATGACCTTCCCCCCCCCCGCCCCCAAATTACTAACTGGTATGTGACACGCGGAGGAGCCTGCCCAAATTCCTGGTTACAACTATCCAAAACGTTTATCTGACCAAATGGGCCGCTACATTTCTTTCCATCATCTTTTTGCCGTGTTTACTTGCTTCCATAGATTTGAGCGCCAACTGCCTTCTAGCTGCCTCGGGGAGAATGACCGTAGTAGCTCCGACTACTATTGACGCATGGGAAACACGTACACGACTAACCTACGAACCCCAGCTGCCACTTGACCTTAGCATTTAAGACTGACGAAGGTCCACAGATGGGTATAGCGTGTCAATGCCTTCTGGGAAATAAAGTTCAACCGCCGTTGAATCATAGGACTGAACATTCACAGTAAAACTAACAGTCCCAGAAGAAATAGCGGCAATAGTGGTAATAGCAACCGAAAGTTGTTTTCAGCCATTGGTGGTGACGTCATGCGCAATGCACTGTGGGAAACATGGTTTATTATCTCTTTTGTCACTGTCTGTTGAACCTCAAAGGACTGCATCACCCAGCTGCCTTCCCGCTACTGAATCGGCGCCAGAGTTCTGGCTGCGTGCGTCGTTTACTTCACATTTTGTGCGCAGCAGTCTCGTTGGTCGTAGGTAAGTGGATGTCTGTACTCCTGGGGGGCTCGCACTTCACGGAGCACGCGGCTTACTCTAAGTCCCTGTGGTATTCACTTCTCACTCCCTAGTCGTGTGTGTCCTTTTCACTCTCACTATATGGCCTTCGTGGAGCCTCGCTTCGCGTACCTCCGTTGCCCTTGGCCTAGTTACAAGCCAGGGCGGCTGCCGAGAAGGCGGGGATCCGAAGCTTACCACCATACCAGATAACGGGGATGATTTTACCCCGAGTTCAGGTGGATCAATTCGCCCTTGTTTTCTCCCTAGTTATTTTGCTTCGGATAAGAAAAACAAAATGGCTGTCGTAACTAGGAGCCATTACCGTGATCGTTACATTCCTGGCCTTTTGCTTTAGTTTACGTATTTGCTTTGTTTCAGGTTTTCCGAAGCACATTACTCGCATATAATTTACACTTTGTTTGCTGGTGCAGTCTGGTTGCGAAATTTCGGTTCAACGAGAAGAGTAATTACTTTTTTGAGACAACAGTAATGAGTTGCGCACCTTCTTGTGCTAACTCCGCCCAATAGAAGGTGCATGTTTACTTTCTGCTCCATTATCCGTTTCAATTCCCATTTTGTTGGGGCGGGGGTTCACCCACAAGAGCGAAAGCTCCGCACTTCATTCAGAGTGCTGCAGCTAAACCTGGACGCGAGTAGTCCTTCTCAGCTCGATCCGAGTCTAGTCTGCTTTTAGGCTATAGTTGGGGTTGACAAGAAAGTACTTAAGAGGACTCATTGTGATTAGCCAGGTTAGATTTTCTTTGTCGGCACTAAGAAATCCACACTTTTTTTTTAACCCCATACGTATCCTTATTAACTCAATTACTTGTTTACGCCGTTAATTAGTCCGTGGCTATTCTTTTCACTTTGTATCCGTTCTTCTAAAAGTCCAGATTTCTTTTCCAGTCTCCCGTTACTGTTTCAGACATGGGTGGTTTCGTTTGTACTTACTTAAATTGCTTACCTTTCCCGAATATCTTCTGCCCTTTATTTTTCACTTTTGATGTTGGACCTTTTGTTTGAAGGTCCCAGTGTAATTTATTTGGGTGATGTGATGCAGGTTATAGACCTGTTTTTCGGTTAATACTACATTTGAAGGAAAAACATTGGTCCAGTAACAAGTATTTTATAAACCGAAACATGGGCGCCCTTGTTTTGTTACATCTGTCCAATCATATCACCACGGCTGTACAGTTTTAAATATAAAACTGCTCATATTTCAAGCATCTGTGTACTGCTTATATCAAGCAGTTCAAAGGGAAGATAAGACACTTGTTTTTAGGGAAAATTGTGAATGCAGTACAGATGTAAATAGTTTTCTGAATCACAACAGGTATTTTTAATTGATTCAGTATCAATGAGGCACTTCCAGTTGCGGCTGGCACGACTCGCTTGGGGGGGGGGGGGGGTGTTTTAAATAAAATAATACAAAAATTAAACTTACCTTTCCGCTGACAAGGTCCTGCTTCGTCTGCTAGTCTCCTTTTTGGTCGGCCCCAGAGGGCTGACCAAACGGGTCATGTGCACTCAGGAGTGGGCACGCCATTCCTCCCCTGCCCAGCTTCTAGGTTAGCCCTACCTGCAACCTAACCCTTCTGCTTTCTCGCAGTGCGAGAAACATACAATGGTAGTTATTACCATTTTATGTTTCTGCTTCTCGCACTGCGAGAAAGCAGTGGGGGCGATGCTTCTCTGCCCTAGTGGAGGAGCCGCCTCTGTGTGTGTGTGTGTGTGTGTGTGTGTGTGTGTTTTTTTTTTCACCATCCTCATGATACATAATTAAAAAAAACAAGTAAATAATATATCCAATCGTACGTTGATGGGCTTTGTGTCAGCCGTCTTTATTTTTCTGTTCATCGGCCATTTGTTTTGTTTCTGCACACTGCAGCATATAACATGAAGCAATACATGAGCCCACTTAAGCCTATGTCTCGGTTGCACAGTGAGTGACCGCAGTTTTCCCTGAAAGCACCCACTTAAAACAATGGGGCATATTATCACGGGGGTTTATCTCCACTTTTTTGGCTTTAAAAGCCAAGGAAGTGGAGATAAAATTATCTCTCTTACCTAGCTGTCGCTAACACCAGTTAGCGACAGCTAGTAGGAGATAGCGACCATCTTGGGCCCCACTTTGCATGTCAGTGATATTTATCACTAATGACATGCAAAGTGGGCGTGCCAAGATGTTAGCGACTGAAAACAGTCGCTGACATCGCTATCTCCTATTACCAACTTTTGGAGATATTCGCGCTAACACCTGCTCTGGGCAGTTCTTAGCCATGCTATCCAATGGGAGGTGGATAACATGGCTAAGAGCATTAGCTCGATAATGCATGAATATCGCTGACTTTTCAGCGATATTCATGCATTGCAGCGATTTTTATCGCATTTAGGTTTATTTGCGGTATAAATCGCCGCAGCTCAGCGGTAAATTTTTGTCTCTAACCAAGCAATAGCAATAATTATTGCTATTGCTTGGTAATGTGCCCCAATATTTTTTGGGGTTTCGCCTACAGCGCGCATGTCTGTGAAAGCCATTGTTTTAAAAAAAAAAAAGAACTGGGTTAGAGCCCACCCATTACTTACAATAATTACCATTGGTTGTCTTCCACTTTATGCTCGCTTTTTACTGGTCAATCCTCTGGCTTCCCTTCGGCTGCTCACCTCCTCCTGCAGTCTTCTCCAGACTTCTGTCACTGCTGAGAAACATGGACCCATCACAGCTTCCTGTTTGTGTCTAGTCTTCTTCCACTGCCCCCCTCACTTCTGATGGTCCTTTTCAGGTCGAGCCTGGACCGCGCATGCGCTGCTGCAAGCGAGGCATGGGGTACTTGGGTATGAACTTGAAGCTCCACCCACTCTCCGTCCATCTTTTCAATTGGCTCCTGTTGCTGTCCTTCGTAAATGGTTGCTTCTGATTTGCTAACATGCTTTTTAGTTCCTCCTTAGAAACACCTTGTATGCATTTGTAACCTCCCATCAGGACTGGACCTTTTACCGTGTCGTTAACTGTTTAGCTTGAATTAGCCCTTCAGAGAACTCTGCTCAGTTTATCTAAAGAGAACTGATAGGATGCTAGCTTCAGTAATGGTGGTCACTTTTTTGTGAAGATTGAAAGCGCGCTGCACTTTTTCAATGGGGCCACAGGTGTACGATCATTATCTTTTTAAAACTCTCCCTCCCCACAGCCGTGTACATAGTATCTCAGTATGTATTATTATTTTTTTTAATATTAGCGGGCAAGCCATTTCTTTTTCCTCTCAGCTTCCAGTTGGTTGGTTACTTAGTAGGCACATATACATTGCAATGCCACTGTTCTGACTTGTACTCTTCGGCGGCGTACTCAGTTCTCTCCACAGCCCTTGTGTACATTTTCCAAAGGGTGAGGCCCACCTCGAATAACAGAACCATATGGGTTTTGTGAGAGTTGCATGCTATATGTATCTTCTTCATGGTGTGTGAAGGGGTTATGGACCAGATTTCCTTTGGTACTGGCAGTTTTGTAGCAGCCCTCTCCCACTCGTGGCCTCTTGGGCATAACTGCGTGTGATGGCACTGATCCTCAATGGATGTCTTTCATCAAATCTTTTGGGACTGCACATGGGACGCTGGCGGGCGTTTATCTAAGAAGCCAGAAACTGTAACGGATTGAAATCGAGAGGCTGGATATAGCTCTTGATCTTTCAAGTATAGACGTTGTCATTTGAAGATTATTTATATTGGGAACATTGAGACGTGTGTTAATACAGGCAACACACCATTTTTTTCTTCCATTTGGCCAACTTACCGTGTGCACATTGATCACAACATTATGCTTTGTAAAGTTCCTTATAGAACCACAGTGCTACGAATCTCGGAACACTAATACCAAGTAGCTTTTCGTGATGAGGATCATCCCATATTCATTTGACTGTGGCTGAAAATAACCTTTGAAAGATACCTTGTGGAACCCCGATTAAGACACTCTTGTGCAAATGAAATCTATTACTGGGCACCACACTGCTCGTGGTCTTTTATCTAGAAAGGAGGCTTTTAACCCCTTGTGCTAAGGCAATCTTGTTTTCAAGAAGTCTTTGGGAAGACAGCTAATATATTCCTGATGAAGGAGGCTACTACACATTTGTCCGTCGAAACGCGTTGAAATAAAAGGGAGAAGTACATTGCACATTAGTTAAGGATTATTCTGACAGCTGCGGAATATTAATTATGTTGTACCTCCTTTTCTAGCAATAGGAAGTGTTTATGGTTTTTGTACATTTGTGTTCTTTTATATATTGTCTGTTCCCAATTTTAATTATGTCTCTATTTTAATTGTTTTTTTAAAATATATTTGAATAAACTGTGCAGACCAAATTTATTTGAGTGCTTGCTGTCCTGCCCTCCCCCCGCGCCATACTTGTTTTACCGTTCTAGTGCACGTTTTTGGGAATTCTATGGGGTTTTCTCTGATTGCAGACCTACCTGCACGCAGTAAACTTCCGTTTGCTACATGCCTCTTGCTTTTCAAGCATGGTGTTTCAGCTGCCAGTGGCTCTGCAGAAACTCAGTTGAAGAGATGAGCACGCACGTGAGGTAGTTGCCCAGTGAGCTTGAGTGAGAGGCGGCTCGCGTAGTGTGTGGGGTGGCCACTCAAACCCACTCGGGTGGGCAGCTGGAGGGCCCGGGGTACGGCCATGTCGTTTGCACCGTGAAAGCTGTACATGCACGCGCCGAGAATCACAGGATTACCTCGAGAGATTCTGCAACAGGGCTGGAAGCTCCTCAGCACAGCAGCTCTACTGAGAAGCCGCAGAGGTGGGACAGATTGCAAAATTAGCATGTTTGTGGGGTTGGAATCTTTGTTAGTCTTGCGCGAAAGAAGCCCCAACAAAAGTCAAGAGCCAGGCACACGCTGCTTCACAATAAGAGTCCCGCTCGCTTCTCAGCTTTCCCCAGCGTCTCGCATGCCCACATCCAACTAGCATGCGAAGGGCAAGGCGTCCTCAACTTGGCAAGAGTCCCCACCAAAATTCAACACGGTCAGTAAGGATAGTCTTCTTTACTCCTAGACACCATTTCAGGAAGAACGGGGTGAGGCTTTTCAAGCTCTTAAGACATCCGAGCTTTTAGGGACTGCAAAGCATTCTTTAATACAAGACAATGAATGAACCATCTTTAGTTTACAGGGTGTGCTGATAATGGAGTATAGGGTTTTTGATTGAGGTTTGTTTCTTTAAAACTTTCCTCTTGCAAATAGTTGAAGTCATTAATAAAATATATTTCACTGCAAGTTTTTCCAGTTGAACCAAAAATCCAAACAGTATACATCAGTTTTCCGTGACTAGATCAGAGCTTCGTTGACTAATTCTAACAATTTTCTTTAGGTTGCCAGAATTAGAGCCGTTTTGCAAGTCAAGTGTCTGCAGCAGCCCGCAACAGACTTCAATAGGCTCCGAAAAACACGACAAGTCCACTAGCTGTTGAAATGTGACTGGATGTTTACAATCCAGAGTAGACACACAGCTCACACTGAGCTTGCCTCTTAAAGGGGGTTGGGGGGGAGGGTGGGGGGAAGAGACAGGCGTTTTTACTAGCGAGCTGCGCACTGCGCAGCTGCAGGGAAAACCTTATGAGAAGAGTAGAGTGGCTTTGGTCCCCGCCTCTGTTTCCATTGGCTAGCTCCATAAATGGAGGCTAGCCATTGGAACAGACATCTGCTCGTCATCCTGAGAGCAGATTCGGGGGCGTTCCTGCAAATGTTAGGCTTTCCGCCCCTTTCGAAATCTTCATGCGGCGGTGGGCGGTGTTTGTTTTTTTGTCGCGTCCATTTTTATTTTGTTCATTCTGCGGCCGACCGCCACCGGAGGAAGTCCAGGTGAGTGCCCGTTCCCTCTGACCGTGTGCCGCCCCCCCCCCTCGTTCCTGCCCCCTCCTGCTGTCCGTGCCTTTCCTGCCCCCCTGTAGTCTTTGCCTCGACGACCCTCTGTTCCCCCGGCACGCCTGGCATTCTCAGGGCCCAGCCTGACTACCCACACGTCGAGATATTAAAGATGGATTTTCGGGCATTATGCGCAGCATTGTGGCGGCCACAAAAAGCGCCGAGTGCACACACAGTTGAGCCGGCCCCTGCCCTGACTCCTTTACGTCGAGAAGCTGAAAAGGTATGTTCGGAGCCCCCGGCCGCAGGTTCATTTAAGAGAGAAATTAATAAAACTTAACAAATAAAGAAAGTAAATCAATGTTTTTGCGCTTATGCAGTAGGAATATTCACAGAACGCGACCCTCTATTTATTACTATTTTTATGGTACTTATCCGAATTTTAACTAATCACATTTGTTTACAATGTTGTTAAAGCTCTCGGAGGAGTGAGTTCAAGTTGAGCACATTTGGCAGCTGAGAAGGTATAGGCATTCTTAAAGGCACGCAGATGTGCATTAAATCATCACAGACGGTCAACATTTACCTATGGTTTCTGCTCAGACTGTTCATATGAACCGATTCACGCCGGTCTCATTGTGCGCACAGAGTTATTGCAGTGAAAGGGGGCTCTTTTTAAAATAAATCTAGGTGTGTAAATGGACAGGATGTGTACTGCCCTATGGAAGAACGCGCAGTGAGCACACAGTGTACATACACGCATACGCGCGCACACACCTTTAAAACAATCGATAGCTTTGCATACACAATACCAATGTATTTTCTCCAACGGTTAAAATATTATTTATATGAATGGTTGCTTGTAGATTTATGTAATTCTTTCATATGACATTGAAATAATAAAATGCCTTGTATATACAGATGTGTACTGTTCTGTATGTTCTCTGCGGCAGCTCGTGAAGCCCCTGCTGTCACGGATGTTTAACTGCGTGTTACCTTAAAAACCAACACATAAGGTGCGCATTTTCTGACAATGGAAGGGTTGGTTACCTATGCGGTCGGTTCATCTTTAACGGTGTATAACTTGCACAGGGGGGTTCACAGTGTGTGGAGGGCTCTGTGTGGGTGTGTGGAGGGCTCTGTGTGGGTGTGTGGAGGGCTCTGTGTGGGTGTGTGGAGGGCTCTGTGTGGGTGTGTGGAGGGCTCTGTGTGGGTGTGTGGAGGGCTCTGTGTGGGTGTGTGGAGGGCTCTGTGTGGGTGTGTGGAGGGCTCTGTGTGGGTATGTGGGGGGGGGGCTGTGTGTGGGGGGCTCTGTGTGGGTGTGGGGGGGGCTCTGTGTGGGTGTGTGGGGGGGCTCTGTGTGGAGGGCTCTGTCTGGGTGTGGGGGCTGTGTGGGGGGGGGCCTGTGTGTGTGGGGGGCTCTCTATGTGTGTGTGTGTGGCATTTGCGAGAGATTAAGCTATTGGCATTGTAAATGACAATGCCATTTATTTATCGGTTTTCAAAACGAACACATAAATAAAAAAATTGTCATTTACAATGCCAATAGTTCTAACTTTTCCAAAGGCAAAACCGTTGCATTGTAAAGGCTTGTTTCTGTCTCTTTTCGCCCAGGCCAGTAGGGCTAGGTAGGAGTCTGTCCCATGTCAGTGAGTTCTCAATGAAAGGGCTGCAGGGCTGGGGCTGACTCAGTACGAGAATTAGGATCAGTTACACTCCAGGCTACTGTATACAGGCGAGGTCGGTAGGGCTATGGGGAGTCATATATCAGGGGTGTGGAATTTAATAAAATATCTACTTGTCCATGGGACAGGTTGCTTTATAAATCAACTTGTCCTGTAACTATATCCACTTGTCCCTTTGGTGCCATGTAGTGCACCGTCAAATAATGGCAGCATTCTCATTATAAAGAGCTCGGATAATAGCCTCTCTGGTTATGTCAGGCTCAGATTATAGAAGGTTTAAAATACTAGTGATTTCTTTATTTTGCCTCTTTTTTTGCACATCTACCCATTCATCATTTCATTCACCTACTGATATCTAGCATTTCACCTTTACATTGGTATACATTCATTCTTTCATCAGACTTTCCCCATTCTGTTTGTCCATCCATCCGCCCGCCCATCCATATTCAAACCTACCCATCCATCCCCAACCATATCCATCCATCTCAGCGATCGGCCCATCCTTCAATTCATTCATCAATGTACCCTTTCACTCATCCATCCTTCCACTCATCCATCAATTTACCCTTTCACTCATCCATCCATCAATACACCCTGCAACCCATCTATCTTTTCACCCTTTCCTTCATCAACACATCCATCCACCACCCCATCACTCATCCATCCTTTCACTCATTCCTCCATCTAGTAAGCCAGTTAGTCACTCATCCATCCATCCATTCATCCACTCACTCTCAGTTACACATTAATTATGGGCCTTTGACTGCTGAGCTGCAGACAGATGAGGCCAATCAAAAGCTCCACCCCCACTGTAGCTGCTAAAGAGAGGGGTTCACAATGCCCCGGTCCAAACCTATCCTTCCAGCTCTAGATCTATCATTTAAATTCATTCATCCCTCCTTCCTTCCACTCATCCATCCATCCATCCTTTAGCTCATCCATCCACTTTCACCCTCTATCCACCCTTTCACTTATCCCTCCATCCTTTTGCTCTTCCATCTTTCACCCCTCCATCCTTCTTTTCCCTCATATCCATTCACATTTTCACTCATCCCTCCATCCGTCCTTTTGCTCTTCCATCTTTGACCCCAACCATCGTCTTTTTTCCTCATATCCATCCACCCTTTCATTCATCCCTACATTCACCGTTTCACTCAACTATCCACTCAACTATCCACCCTTCTATCCATCAATCTATCCATCCTTCCACCCAGCCATCCATACACCCACTCAACCATCCATTTATCCACTCTCTCTCATCCATCAATCAACGCTTTCATTTAACCATTCATCCGTTCACTCATCCATCCACTTTCACCCCATCCATTCACTCACCCTTGCACTCATCCATCCTTCTACTCATCCATCCTTACATCCATCTTTTAACTCATTCATTCATGTATATATCCTTTCACGTCAATTATGAACCTTTGTCTGGACCTTCAGAAAGAAGAGGCCCATGAAGAACCCTACAGCTGCTGTAGGGTGTTCAGATGCCCCTGGTGCACGCATGAAGTGACACGAGAGGCCCAGTGCAAGGACAGACATGAGGGTGTGCCTGAAGACTGCATGAATTCCCCATGGGGAAACTATTGAGTGTTATTGTAAGCCCTGGATGATGCAGGATATGAGAGACCAAGGGGGCAGGTCAGGGCAGTGAGAGAGGGTAACAGAGGGGGGTGGCATTAGCAAATTCAGGCACTGGGTGAAACATAAGGTGCACAGTAAAGGCAACGTGCAAAGGAGGGTTGTGCAAGAGCATGATGATAAGGGAAAGCATGTGCTTTACTGCAGGCCCACGGAGGCGAGGGTGAGGAGCGATCCTGGGGCCGATTGAGGCCCAAGGGTGAAGCACAGAATAAAAGGCAGCGGGTCACAAGGTTCAAGTCTTAGCAGGAGCCAAGTGGCAGATAACATTACCTTCCAGTTATGTGAGTGTTCTGGAGCTGCAGAAGCTCTGTGTTCGTTTTGTGCTCGAAGAAAATGAAAGGACTTGGGGAGGGCCTGATAGGCACAAATGAGCCTCTGGGAGAAAGCAAAAAGACTCCAGTGCTGTGGAAGTATTATACGGAGCTGCAACTTTTAGCTCAGCTTCATTATGTTGTGCTTCTGCTCTTGGGAAATTAAAATGCAGACCCCAGCTTTTACATTGACCCTTTCACTGACAATAAACTTTGCAGAGCTACTTATTAACTGGCTGTGACCAACAGGGTTAAACAGCTGTGTATCAGATTACCGTAAGACTGTCTACATGTCCTTTGGACAAAATAGAAATGAAAACCTCTTGCCCTTGTAAGAAATCTTGATGTCTCGGGCGTCGGGAGATAGGAATTCCCCACCCCTGATATATGCTACCTTGTTTGTGAAAGGCTGGCAGGGCTGGGGCAGAGAGAGTCGGGGAAGGGATCAGTGACATGCTAGACCACTTTATACAGGGCCGGTGGGGCTGTGGTAAAGCCAGCCGGGTCCGGTTGGGAACCGTGGTTGGGGGTGGGGCTGTTGGAGTCGGAGACAATCTCATTCCCATTGGGGTCTCTTTGTTAACCCCCTGGTTTCTGGGCGGTCGGCAGTCCGCGCCTTTCTTTTGTGTAGTTATTCATTAGTTTTGTTTATTTAATTGTCCGCACTCGCTGCAGCGCCCATTTCAGCAGCTCCCTGATGTTTGGAGATAGATAGATGATATCACCCGGCCTGTCCCTTTAAGAGGAGGCTGGGTGCCTCCCTCCTCGGTTTGCCAATGGGATCTTTCTCGACTTCTGAAAGAGGCTGAGATAAGAGACCTGAGGGGGTCATGTGAGCTCGCCCCATCCAGAGGAACAGTCAGGACACACCCCCGGCAGCATTCACACCAGAGTGAGCTAGAGGGTTGTCCTGCACTCACGCGGAATCCCCAACCTCTCCTCCGACTGAGTGACCGACGCAGAGCCTTGCCATGCCTGAGTGTGTGTGTGTGTGACTGTGTGTGTGTGTGACTGTGTGTGTGTGTGACTGTGTGTGTGTGTGACTGTGTGTGTGTGTGACTGTGTGTGTGACTGTGTGTGACTGTGTGTGTGACTGTGTGTGTGTGTGTGTGACTGTGTGTGTGTGTGTGACTGTGTGTGTGACTGTGTGTGTGTGTGTGTGACTGTGTGTGTGTGACTGTGTGTGTGTGACTGTGTGTGTGTGTGACTGTGTGTGTGACTGTGTGTGTGTGTGTGTGTGACTGTGTGTGTGTGACTGTGTGTGTGTGACTCTGTGTGTGTGTGACTCTGTGTGTGTGTGTGACTCTGTGTGTGTGTGTGACTCTATGTGTGTGTGTGACTCTGTGTGTGTGACTCTGTGTGTGTGTGTGTGTGTGACTCTGTGTGTGTGTGTGACTCTGTGTGTGTGTGTGTGACTCTGTGTGTGTGTGTGTGACTCTGTGTGTGTGTGTGTGACTCTGTGTGTGACTCTGTGTGTGTGTGTGTGACTCTGTGTGTGTGTGTGTGACTCTGTGTGTGTGTGTGTGACTCTGTGTGTGTGTGACTCTGTGTGTGTGACTCTGTGTGTGTGACTCTGTGTGTGTGTGTGACTCTGTGTGTGTGTGTGACTCTGTGTGTGTGTGTGACTCTGTGTGTGTGACTCTGTGTGTGTGTGTGACTCTGTGTGTGTGTGTGACTCTGTGTGTGTGTGTGTGACTCTGTGTGTGTGTGTGTGACTCTGTGTGTGTGTGTGACTGTGTGTGTGTGTGACTGTGTGTGTGTGTGACTCTGTGTGTGTGTGTGACTCTGTGTGTGACTCTGTGTGTGTGTGACTCTGTGTGTGTGACTCTGTGTGTGTGTGACTCTGTGTGTGTGTGACTCTGTGTGTGTGACTCTGTGTGTGTGACTCTGTGTGTGTGTGTGTGTGTGACTCTGTGTGTGTGTGTGTGGCTCTGTGTGTGTGTGTGGCTCTGTGTGTGTGTGTGGCTCTGTGTGTGGCTCTGTGTGTGTGTGGCTCTGTGTGTGTGTGGCTCTGTGTGTGTGTGGCTCTGTGTGTGTGTGTGACTCTGTGTGTGTGTGTGTGACTCTGTGTGTGTGTGTGTGACTGTGTGTGTGTGACTGTGTGTGTGTGACTGTGTGTGTGTGTGACTGTGTGTGTGACTGTGTGTGTGTGTGTGTGTGACTGTGTGTGTGTGACTGTGTGTGTGTGTGTGACTCTGTGTGTGTGACTCTGTGTGTGTGTGACTCTGTGTGTGTGTGTGTGACTCTGTGTGTGTGTGTGACTCTGTGTGTGTGTGTGACTCTGTGTGTGTGACTCTGTGTGTGTGTGTGTGTGACTCTGTGTGTGTGTGTGACTCTGTGTGTGTGTGTGTGACTCTGTGTGTGTGTGTGTGACTCTGTGTGTGTGTGTGTGACTCTGTGTGTGACTCTGTGTGTGTGTGTGTGACTCTGTGTGTGTGTGTGTGACTCTGTGTGTGTGTGACTCTGTGTGTGTGTGTGACTCTGTGTGTGTGACTCTGTGTGTGTGTGTGACTCTGTGTGTGTGTGTGACTCTGTGTGTGTGTGTGACTCTGTGTGTGTGACTCTGTGTGTGTGTGTGACTCTGTGTGTGTGTGTGACTCTGTGTGTGTGTGTGTGACTCTGTGTGTGTGTGTGTGACTCTGTGTGTGTGTGTGTGACTCTGTGTGTGTGTGTGACTGTGTGTGTGTGTGACTGTGTGTGTGTGTGACTCTGTGTGTGTGTGTGACTCTGTGTGTGACTCTGTGTGTGTGTGTGTGACTCTGTGTGTGTGACTCTGTGTGTGTGTCTCTGTGTGTGTGTGACTCTGTGTGTGTGTGACTCTGTGTGTGTGTGACTCTGTGTGTGTGACTCTGTGTGTGTGACTCTGTGTGTGTGTGTGACTCTGTGTGTGTGTGTGTGTGTGACTCTGTGTGTGTGTGTGTGGCTCTGTGTGTGTGTGTGGCTCTGTGTGTGTGTGTGGCTCTGTGTGTGGCTCTGTGTGTGGCTCTGTGTGTGTGTGGCTCTGTGTGTGTGTGGCTCTGTGTGTGTGTGTGACTCTGTGTGTGTGTGTGTGACTCTGTGTGTGTGTGTGTGACTCTGTGTGTGTGTGTGTGACTCTGTGTGTGTGTGTGACTCTGTGTGTGTGACTCTGTGTGTGTGTGTGACTCTGTGTGTGTGTGTGACTCTGTGTGTGTGTGTGACTCTGTGTGTGTGTGTGACTCTGTGTGTGTGTGTGACTCTGTGTGTGTGTGTGACTCTGTGTGTGTGTGTGTGACTCTGTGTGTGTGTGTGTGTGTGACTCTGTGTGTGTGTGTGTGACTCTGTGTGTGTGTGTGACTGTGTGTGTGTGTGACTGTGTGTGTGTGTGACTCTGTGTGTGTGTGTGACTCTGTGTGTGACTCTGTGTGTGTGTGTGTGACTCTGTGTGTGTGTCTCTGTGTGTGTGTGACTCTGTGTGTGTGTGACTCTGTGTGTGTGTGACTCTGTGTGTGTGTGACTCTGTGTGTGTGACTCTGTGTGTGTGACTCTGTGTGTGTGTGTGACTCTGTGTGTGTGTGTGTGTGTGTGACTCTGTGTGTGTGTGTGACTCTGTGTGTGTGTGACTGTGTGTGTGTGTGACTGTGTGTGTGTGTGACTGTGTGTGTGTGTGACTGTGTGTGTGTGTGACTCTGTGTGTGTGTGTGACTCTGTGTGTGTGTGTGACTCTGTGTGTGTGTGTGACTCTGTGTGTGTGTGTGACTCTGTGTGTGTGTGTGACTCTGTGTGTGTGTGTGACTCTGTGTGTGTGACTGTGTGTGTGTGTGACTCTGTGTGTGTGACTCTGTGTGTGTGTGTGTGACTCTGTGTGTGTGTGTGACTCTGTGTGTGTGTGGCTCTGTGTGTGTGTGGCTCTGCGTGTGTGTGGCTCTGCGTGTGTGTGGCTCTGCGTGTGTGTGGCTCTGCGTGTGTGGCTCTGTGTGTGTGGCTCTGTGTGTGTGTGTGGCTCTGTGTGTGTGTGTGGCTCTGTGTGTGTGTGTGGCTCTGTGTGTGGCTCTGTGTGTGGCTCTGTGTGTGTGTGGCTCTGTGTGTGTGTGGCTCTGTGTGTGTGTGTGGCTCTGTGTGTGTGTGGGGCTCTGTGTGTGTGTGTGGCTCTGCGTGTGTGTGGCTCTGCGTGTGTGTGGCTCTGCGTGTGTGTGGCTCTGTGTGTGTGGCTCTGTGTGTGTGTGGCTCTGTGTGTGTGGCTCTGTGTGTGTGTGGCTCTGTGTGTGTGTGGCTCTGTGTGTGGCTCTGTGTGTGTGTGGCTCTGTGTGTGTGTGGCTCTGTGTGTGTGTGTGGCTCTGTGTGTGTGTGTGTGGCTCTGTGTGGCTCTGTGTGTGTGTGTGGCTCTGTGTGTGTGTGTGGCTCTGTGTGTGTGTGTGGCTCTGTGTGTGTGTGTGGCTCTGTGTGTGTGTGTGGCTCTGTGTGTGTGTGTGGCTCTGTGTGTGTGTGTGGCTCTGTGTGTGTGTGTGGCTCTGTGTGTGTGTGTGGCTCTGTGTGTGTGTGTGGCTCTGTGTGTGTGTGTGTGGCTCTGTGTGTGTGTGTGTGGCTCTGTGTGTGTGTGTGGCTCTGTGTGTGTGTGTGGCTCTGTGTGTGTGTGTGGCTCTGTGTGTGTGTGTGTGTGGCTCTGTGTGTGTGTGTGTGTGTGTGGCTCTGTGTGTGTGTGTGTGTGTGGCTCTGTGTGTGTGTGTGTGTGTGGCTCTGTGTGTGTGGCTCTCTCTGTGTGTGTGGCTCTCTCTGTGTGTGTGGCTCTCTGTGTGTGTGTGGCTCTCTGTGTGTGTGGCTCTCTCTGTGTGTGTGGCTCTCTCTGTGTGTGTGGCTCTCTCTGTGTGTGTGGCTCTCTCTGTGTGTGTGGCTCTCTCTGTGTGTGTGGCTCTCTCTGTGTGTGTGGCTCTCTGTGTGTGTGGCTCTCTCTGTGTGTGTGGCTCTCTGTGTGTGTGGCTCTCTGTGTGTGTGGCTCTGTGTGTGTGTGTGTGTGTGTGTGGCTCTCTGTGTGTGTGTGTGTGTGGCTCTCTGTGTGTGTGTGTGTGTGGCTCTGTGTGTGTGTGTGTGTGTGTGTGTGTGTGTGGCTCTCTGTGTGTGTGTGTGTGTGTGGCTCTGTGTGTGTGTGTGTGTGTGTGTGTGGCTCTCTGTGTGTGTGTGTGTGTGTGTGTGTGTGTGTGTGGCTCTCTGTGTGTGTGTGTGTGTGTGTGGCTCTCTGTGTGTGTGTGTGTGGCTCTCTGTGTGTGTGTGGCTCTCTGTGTGTGTGTGGCTCTCTGTGTGTGTGTGGCTCTCTGTGTGTGTGTGTGTGTGGCTCTCTGTGTGTGTGTGTGTGTGTGTGTGTGGCTCTCTGTGTGTGTGTGGCTCTCTGTGTGTGTGTGGCTCTCTGTGTGTGTGTGTGTGTGTGTGTGTGTGGCTCTCTGTGTGTGTGTGGCTCTCTGTGTGTGTGTGTGGCTCTCTGTGTGTGAGTGTGTGGCTCTGTGTGTGTGAGTGTGTGGCTCTGTGTGTGTGTGTGTGTTTTTGCAAATGCAGAAGGTCTCGCATTTGCGACAGATTAAGCTATTGGCATTGTAAATGACCATGCCATTTTTTTATCTGTTTTCAAAACAAGCACATAAATAATATTTTTGTCATTACAATGCCAATAGCTCTAACTTTTTTTCAAAGGCGAGACCGTTGCATTGAGGCCCATCAGCTTCCCGGCCACTGCTGCCGTTCCCTTTTTGGAATTCTCCTTCCAGTTAAAGGTTTATAAAAAACATTCCAAGATGGCAGTGCAAGCACATGCATGGGCAGCCAATGAAGTTGGAAACTATTCCAAAAGAAAAAGCATAGGCAAAATCAATAGTTATGCAGCCGGTCTCAGACCTATTGACTTTGCCAGTATTTATTTAGTTATTATCCTTGTCTTTTAAACGGGAGCTAAAAATATTAAACAAGTAATACCCTTTTCTTTGCACCAATAAGAGTAATATTTATGATTTTGAATTTAAAAAAAGGCTTCTAGTCCTTTACTAAGTTCACCTGGATGCACCAATCTTTGTGCTTTTAAATAAAAAAATATTTATATTGCAACTAGATGGCTGACTGGTTTAGGCACCAGCATGCTTTATTTGTTTCTGTTTACTTTTGATGGTAGAAGCTTGCAAAGAAAATAAATCAAAGCACTGCAGCAACTTATCAAGGCAAGACCTATTGACTTTGGCTAATTTCCCTTTAGTTAGCATTTGCTTTACGTTACGATAACCTCATTTCAATCTTTATACGCAATCTTCACATTCTTTCTCTCTATTCATGGTATGACTTATCACAGATCAAAATAGCCTACCTGTAATTCCAGCATTACTGCCTTTTTCACGAAGAGGATGCCCAGTGGGGCGTGGTTAGGGTTGTTCCATATTTTTAATTTGTTTCATTCATGTGTGTTTATTCCTAGCTGTAACGTTTTGAGTCGGAATTCACCTATATAACAAATGAGTTTTTATTCAGTAAATCCAAAATTGTTTTTGTGAGATTCCTAATACGTGGGAGCAGTTCTGTGTGCGTTAAGGAACCAACTAAATATATATTCTTTTTGACAGATATCAGTGTGAAGTTTGAACCAGAGGTGCAAATCGTAGAGTGAGATCATACACACGTTTCTTTGGCGTTGCAAATGCCAGCAAAGAAAGTGGGGCAGCTGTCTACACTTGGACAGGTATGGTTTGTTATTGACTGTTTCTCTAATTTGTACATCAAACCGTTTCTCTAATTTGTACATCAAACCGTTTGATACCTAAATGTTTCCCATTTTTTCAGATTGCACGTCATAACCGAATCTAAATACATACTTAATTCAGTTGTTATAGTAAAAATGATATAAATAGTTAATAAACGAAGGGTCACGGGTCCATTTCATTTTTAAATTGTCAGCAAAGCAGAGTAGAGATCCAGTCAACTCCACCTCAAAAGGGGAGTGGACCCAGAACGTCTCTTCTAACAGGAAAGCAAGCAGACACAGATTTGATCCATTGTGGCCCACATTACACTTAGCAAATTAGGCACTTCAAGGTTAAAATGTAGAAGTAATGAAAACCTATTGTGGTAAGCCTTTGGAAGTTGAACGAAAGATGAGCACTATACGTGTGGGTATGATGTGGAAGTTTCAAGTGCTGTTAAATAATTGGGCACTTCAATTATCACGAATACTTTCTATTCAAAATGGTGTCGAAGGAATAAAGTATGACTTGGAAGAGAAGGACTGGCGTGAGGGCAGGAGCATGTGTTAGTGTTTTAAAGAGAAGTGCACACCTTGATAGTAAGCGGATGCTGGTGCAGTGGCGTCACTAGGGTTGGTGTCACCTGGTGCGAAACTCATGGTGTCACCCCCTCAGAATCACTGTTGATCTGGTGGTTCCTCGGGCGCGTTCCAGCTGTCCAGTAAGGACCGCCTCTGAGTCCTGGGTATGGCCGCAGAATCAAGTTGCAGTGGGCATACCGACAACAGTCTGGCAGCAGCGACCTCCAATCCCCCGCGGGGATGATCACCTGTTTTGTGGGGTCATGGCGGGTCGGAGGTCACCGAGGTGCGACCTTACTACAGTAAAATAGTTCAGCCCCCCCCTTTGGCATCTATTGAAGACATGAAACCCTCGGCTGTACAGTCTGTGTTCAACAATAAATATTGCAGCCATGAGAAGTTAGATCTTTTCGGAGACTAAATCCCTATGAATCGTAAAACATGCGCAAAATCACCCCGATTACACACAGGGAAGTTACTAGGCAGCACATAATTAGGGGACACTAGGGTTCAGCCAGCCAAAAATTAGGCAAAGGAATTTGGCTGGGGAGTGGTAAGTACTCCAGAGCGTGTCACTTGACACTCTTTCTCTTGGGACTATTACAGAGGAGAGAGGCACTGCTGCAGCACACTGTGTGAGGTGAACGGAAGGGGGGCTAGGGGAGCCATAAAGCTTTAGGAGGGATAGTCTGCTAGGCGGGAGGGTGCCTTGTGGCAGTGCATGGCTTTTGGGGATTAGGTCGGTGCCGGGTTGCACAGGACACTGGCATCCCACTTGGAGCGAGAGTCCTTCTTGGGAGTCTTTCAAGGGTTCAGTGCAGTGTCTACGTGAGTGAGGGGCACGGGCTGTGTGTGTGCTGCCTCCTTGTGAGTGAAGAGAGTGTGGTGCAAGGCCCTAGGCGCTTTCATGGCAGGGACGCTCCCCCGGTTCAGAGGTACCTGGAGTCCTTTCCCTGCCTTCTGTCAAGGGCTAAGGAACATGGGTTCCTGACAGTGCAAGGGGGGCCTTGGCAATATCCCCTGCGCATCGTACTCTCTGAAGAGTACTTACTGTTGGACATTTTGTTGGCTGGCAGCCATGGAAGAGAGCTCTTCGCCAGCTCGGGGGAAGGAGTGCGGCACCTTCTTCCAGTGCTTGGCTTGTGAACTGAATGATGCTTGAACACTCAGCCAGCGTCCGCTCCATGCACGGGCCATATGCAAACAATAACCTTGAACTACATTATTAAGCATCATGGTTCTTTCCACTATATTAGAAACCTGATGGGGAGTGCGGCTTTGCTTCAGGACAACACACGGAAACATATATATATATATATATATATATATATATATATATATATATATAGTATATAAAGCTGGAGGAAGCATATATTAGAAGGAAGGTTGTAGGTTTGACTCCCGACCTGCCAACACATGGAACATTCATTTAGGGTGTTAGACATTGGTAGTTTTGCAAGTTGATAAGTAACAATTTGATAGGAGCCACAACCTGAGACAATGAGTGTCAAGACTTAAGTTTATATATTTTTAAGCGTATACATAAATACTAAGTGTGACACGTGTTTTTCTTTATAAGTTAGCGGTGAAGAAATTAGTACATAAATATACAGGTATAGAGAATGAGAGATATAGCAAGTACTCCTGGGAGTGCGAAAATAACATAACCGCGACGGTAGGTCATGTTTAGAAAAACAAATAATTGTAAAGGATAATCGTAAGTCAAAACATGCACATAATGAGGCATATCAAGAACTTAATAGCAAGAATAAGGCCGTCCAGTTTGAAATGTGCATATTAATTAGTATAAACGTAATTTTGGGCTACCCCTGATATAGTAAATAGCCACCAGAGGAACGGACTGAAGATTTAATAAATGAGGGCGATCTTATCAACAGCGCTAGCACTAGGAGCTAAATGAATTATATAACAAAGAAAAAGTCATGGGTTCGAATCCCGACCTCACAACATAGGAAAATAATAATTTATAGTTTTTAAAGTTATAACAGAACTTGATAAAATAAGGATCTGGAATTCTATCAAGACTGTAATTTTACACGCATATAAAACGCATTCACGAGAAGTATCTACACATTGTTTTTCTATAATTGATGCTTCACCGGTAAAAAACGAGCGTGAAAATACACCCCAGGTGTAGGGCATTTGATGAGCAGAGAGTATAAATAAAGAGCAGCAGAATCTGGCACAATCCACACCCGCTCAAGAGACGTGATTGGTCAGGGGCTGACAGTCACAGGCGGTTTGAAGGTGAGGAAATGTATGGGATTTGAGGTCCAGGGTGAACGTTATATTAAGCCTTACTTGCACCCTCTCATTAGCACCGGTACCTATCCCCCAACACTCATGGACTCAAAGGGACAGATGACAAAAAATCTTAGCTCTGGCTGCTGGCATATGCATGTCCCTTTTATCACTACCTCAAAAACATCTGCAAAACCCTGTGCTTAATATTGTGTTCAAACTTGTTTCTCATCATGCACAGATGCAATATGACGCACACAAGCCTCCTTTTTCCCGTAAGCGCATACCTGTCAACTGCCCATATTTTGAGGTGTTCAACCCATTCAATTATATTTACCCCCTATAAAGAGGCATCCTGCCAAAGACTTCCATGGGGTCATCACCCCTTTGCAAACCCGCACCACCTTCAAAACTTTTCCCTCCCTTCACTTCAATGGTACAAACCTCGTAAACATCTGATCCCGCTCATCAAAGGGGCCACTGGTTGTCAGATATGCAGCTGAGCAGCGGAAAAAAAACGGAGAACGCTGGACAAGTGGGAATCATGCTGTCGGACCGGGTTGCTAGTATGGATCACATTTCTAGAAGGTGCGTAGTAGTTACCATCGGTCCTGCAGGTGCAGTCGTATCGGGGCCAGTTGAACCCTGTCCCTGATCATTTCAGTCTATACTACCCCAGCAGCAGTGAAAGGCTGCGTGTTCCTTGCCCCTGGCATAATTGCTACGCTATTAGTTCTATCCGACCCCCAACCAACACGTTCAAACCCTTCCCGCTTGGAGTTAAAAAGGCCGTTAAACGCTGCACTCCTGTGTACTCCGCTGATCTGTGCTCTCGGTAACGATATTAGCGGATTTTAGAGGGAACCCTAAAGCGCCGTATGCACCGTCCGCTGCCGGCTCTGTGCCTCGATTGTGCTAGTTTCATAAAGGGAGTGGAATTGAAAGAAACGAAACTCAACTGTGAAATATGAGGCATTTATGGCGGCACTTAAACGTGAAGAGCAGCAGTGGGGAAACTCTGCTCTAACTGTGTTTTAAATGGTGAGGAGGACAAGTGTCCTTACCTTTTCTGGACTTTAGACTCCATTGTAGTTGTGGCTGGGCCCCTAGGCGTTCTGCAAATCGCCCAGCAGCACTCCCTTGCCAAGACTGTTTCCACTGAGTCTCAGTGCGTGGTGGGGGCGTGCGTTAGAGGAGCTCATCGCGGGGGCTGGTCCCAGGGCCGTCATTGGTAGCGCTGTAAGATTGATGGCCCTGGGACCCACAAACTGGGTACGCAGCCGCCGCGCATCGCATCACCACTACCACTAGGGTAGTAGGTGGTGCGTGCGTGGCGTGCACTGCAGTATTTTGTAAGCAGGTGCTCTTGCAGAGCAAAGGCGAGGTTGCAGAGCTGTGTGACAAAGCGTAACCAGACAGATTGGTGTCACCCCATGTTTGGTGTCACCCGGTGCGGTCCGCACCCCCCTAGTGACGCCACTGTGCTGGTGAAAAGCGTTTGAACAAACTCCACAGTGTTAGGGGTGAGAATTTTGCAGGACTTGTCTTTGTAAACCTTGCAGTTCATGTTTCGTTTTTCATATTTGAATTGGATGTCCATAGGTTTAAGAAAAACAGGTGAACTGCAAAATATATATATTTTTTTAATACAAGAAAACTCTGCAGACAAGTGTTATGCAGTTTTTTCCCCTTGTGGAATAAGTCCTCTCTCTATACATTTTTGCTCTGAGTCACATTGCACAACTTTTGTGTATCTTAGCATTAGTGCTGGGTGAAATGTAAATTACACCGGTGTACCTGGCATAGCTTTGGGAATTTTGCATTACACTTATCAGGCTAAATTATTGAAATCCTTCCATATTGCATAACTGTGTCAGTTTGCTGCAAATTTATAGCATGGGAACACAGTTAACCAGTGCGCGCAGCAGTACTTCTCGCCACTCGTTCACCGGAATGCGACCTGCTGTTCGTTGGGGCACTTGTTGAAGCACCAAGATGCATCCACATATCAAAAATTGACAGCCTGACTCTGTTCTAAATATAGCATTAGATAATGTTTGCATTTCACATAATTTTCATGAATTGGAAGGAAATTTGCTTGTTTTTTTTCCCTCCCCCTCAATTTACCCGTGAAATCGAAACATTTCTGCCTTTACACATTTATCGTAGACTTGGTTTTTTTTTTTTAATGGCTCATGGAACTGGTTTGACAGGTATCATTTGTCAATTGGGTCTATTTACAACTGTGCCAGGGCCTGCCCTATGATCAGAGAACCCATCCTAAAGTAGTGTTGATGCTGATTCACTGGACGAGTATGTTAATAGAGTGATGGGCGTTGGGCTACCCACCAAGTGCCCCTGCACAGGGATTCCTGATTATTCCGACTCTTACGCCTGCTTCAACACTGTACAGGTTTTTAGTAGTGAACTGCTTGGTCCCATAGCTCTTTTTGATGCAGACCTAAGCTTCTGTCATTGGTGTAAGCCCACAGAGCATACTCCATAGAGAGATGGGAAGAGGGTGTTCGAGGATCTACCTTTCCCTCATGTAAAGTTTTATTGTTTGCAGAAGAACTATATTTATAATAGTTACTGTGTTTACACCTTTTCCATGCTCCCAGTTTCAAGAATTTGTCATCTAATCAGTCAGGTCAATCCAAAATGTAAACGGTAACGGTTTAATGTATTTGAATCTTCAAAATAGACCAATGGTTTAGTTACACTGTGGTTGAGAACTAGCTTTTAGGCTAAATGCTTAAACTCAACCCTATGCCCCTGTTCAGAGTTTTCGTTTTCAACCGCCTTGTTCGCTCTTGCCTGAAATCCTTTGTTTTGTCTTGTTCCCTGTGGGTCACAGGCTGTGCCCACTTGACATTACCTTAAGATTTTCCTTTATTTTGTGTATTTTCCTAAATAAATTCCTGTCTATCTAGTGTATGTCTATTCTTACCCTGATCCTTTCAAATACTAGGGTCCACTATTGTTCTTCCACTGTGGCAGGATTTTCTAGTGCTATTTCACTTCAAATTCTTTGTCAATTCATGGCCTCATTTGGGTCCACTTTAGTGGGCCTTTAGCCTGCCTGGCAAACTTTTTTTAAATCGCTTTGTTTTGGCTCTTTTATTTTGTAATTGGCTGCAAACCGAAGGGCCCCAATGTTGACATTATTTTTCCAATTTCCCTATGATACAGGAAGAAAAATGTATTCTTGTTAATATTAAGGAAAACAATCGGTTTAAAATGGCTTTTTCTTTGGTAATTTAGACATGTTAATTTCCATCTGCTCTTCCGTTGGATGATGAATGTATCCCAGTAAAGCACAGCACTCCGTAACAGCTGAATTCCAACCCAGTCAACTATGAAGCTGTAAATCCTGAGTGGAAAGTGCTTACCCATTTTAGTCATGCTATTATCTAAAAGTAGAACCTCTCATAGTTCTTGGTTTAATGTCACTGGGGTATATGTTTGGTGCAGCTGGCGTTGCTAAGTTAATTCATCGTTAATAGCATTGTCATTTACCTAAAAATTGTCAAGCTACATCATGCAGTACTCACTTCTAATGTTGATAGAACTTAGTGAGACTTGCTCATTTTGCAGAAGTGCGTCTGACGTTTGCTCTCCATGGAGTGTGGCTTTTAATCGGCTTTGATTTTATAGTAATTTTAGTTTGCAGGTTTTCATGTTAAGAAACTTGGTGCCTCTTTGCAATTGTTTGGTTTACATGGTTACAGTGACCGATTTAAAGTATTTTTAAGACTTGTTTTTTACTGATCTGTGAAATATATTTTGTGCCCTGCCCCTATCTGAATGCCTATTAATGATCATATCTGGATTCTGTGCTTCTAGAAATCGTCAAACCCTGTATTATTTTTTGGAAAACTGCTTTTGGCTCCCATCGACCTAAAACCGTGGTAATTGCCGATAGTAAGATTTATTCTAAAAATTTAGCCACTCAATAGCTTTGGTAATTCACAAAGTAGTCTCACTTGGACAACATGGATTAGTTCCTCGACGCGGCACTATAGATCATATCAGAAGAGTTGTTTCACGCTTTGACGCCCCTAACATTTCTAGGGATCCAACAGCACTTATATTGCTGGATGCTGAAAAGACCTTTGACAGGGTCTCCTGGTATTTCTTATGGGAGACCCTGGCAAGGGTTGGAGTAGGCAAGGGATTCACACAGGCATTCAAGATGCTTTATTTCCAGCCTTCTGCAAGACTGTATTTAAATGGAGTACTCACAGACTTCTTTAAAGGACCCAAACAAATGAAAAGCAGTGGACGCGCGGTAAGTGCACAAAGTATATGCACCATATCTCGAAGAGGTAGCGCAAGCACTGCCTAGTCTCTACCTAAAAAGACACTTGTACAGATCACAGGGATCTTCATCCATTCTATGTATGTTCACCACTTTTTTTTTTTGTATGGCTAGCTCTGATACGAAGAACAAATTAACTGATGTCCATTGACTCTTGTTGAATCTGGATGCGCTCTTACACATTTGCTGCAAAATGTCCAATTTTGACACACACACAACCGTATTTGTCCAGCGCAGAGCATGCCTTACCATTTCTACGACTATGTAAGCTACATTTGCAACTTTCCTCCACAAGTTGTACTTTCCAGACGTATTACCGTCAGTCCCTAATTTATAATTATTCACCCACACTGTCTGAATAGTCAGTTTCTGGCCATCGCAGTAAACCAAATGGAGCACTCCATAGTCTTTCCAGTTACAGTAGCCTCTTCCCCCCCCCCTCCCCCTCTTTTTAAAAAAAATCCTAAATCCCCCTGTTTATTTAACAATGTGTTTGTTTTATTCCCTTTTTAATAATTTAATTTATTCTCTACGCATTTGTGGCTTTCAACAGCTATATTTTTCCATCCGGGAAACTAGCTTGAAGTTTTAATTTTGGTTCTGCAGCTCCTCGACTGACACAGCTCCAGTATGATCGCTGTGAGTAGGATGGTCAAATAAACATTGGCATTCATTGACTAATTTTTCCAATAGCATCAAGAAATATGCGCAGGGTGTATGCGTGCTGTGCTGAAGAAATGCCCAAATATTCGTTTCTACTATTATCTAACCCATCGGATCATTTCATTGATTGAGATTCAGTCATTTCAATGTTCCATTAATAGTTTTAAGTGAAATACCAAGTCTTAGTTAATGCTAGCAGGTTGAAACCTGAACGCCACTGTAAGTTGATACGGCCTTTCTAACAATGATGGATTTCCCATGGCTCTCAGTATACAATGACCGAATTTGTTAACCTGAACTTTAGAGCTGATGAGAAAAAGCTTTGGTTTTATGTCTCATCTACAAACCGGTTTAAACTATTTGTTCGGATCCGTTTACCTTTTGAAAATGGACTTGGCTGTTGGCGCCTGTATCGCAATTCGTCCCTGATAGTTTGTACCTCTTTAAAAGTGTTTCTGTCCCGGTCTCAACACCCTCTAACCCCACCTAAGTTGTTTTCAGTAATAATTGCAAGTCCCTGCCCCCCCCCCCCCCCCCCCCCCCAGAAACCCCGTTCACTGTGATGTTCACTGCACTGACTGCTGTTACTTGTATTGGTGTGCAGTGGAAGGCCCTTTGCAAAGGTTCACTGGTCACCTTTGTTGTTTATCATATTTGGGTGTTGACTGTTACTAATGAGGTGTAGCCATTATGCTGCATAATGTGCCTGTTCTTGTGGCGTAATTTACTGAACCCTGCTACATAATTGCAGTGGCCCTGTGTATAATGAAGGCTTGGGCAGTGCTTAAAAAGACAGGCACGCCAATACAGTGTCCTGCTGATTTTGATCTGTAGCGGTCACTACCTGAGGGGGTGGTATTGCGGTCTTAAGGGTGTTTAGCAGATGAATATTTAAGACCCTATAAAGCATTACATGTGGGGGTGCTTCACAGCAAAGTCTGACAGACTTATTATTTTAGCCTCACTCCATGGGGTCTAATTGGATGTGGTGCAGCAGTGTTTATGAATGGTATGGTAGGGTTTGGTAGACAGTGGATATGGTGTAGGAAGATTTGTGAAGTAAAAGGGACATTACAATGTTTTGTACCTCTTTGTAAGAAATCTGTAAAGGATTTTGAAATTGTGATTGTAGGTAAATAAAAGCATATATATGTATAAAGATCTTAGCCGAGTGAAGCTCAATACAGCTGCTAGCATGATAGGCAGACAGCAGGGTACGACCACTCCATGAAGTAAATTGGAAATGCTGGGTCTTTAGTACTTGTCCGAGATCTATTCTCTATACCAGGGGTCTCCAAACCGGTCCTGGAGGGCCGGATCCATGCCAGATTTTTTGGATATCCCCATTGAGATTCATGTAGTAGTTTTAAAAATCTGGCATGGATCCGGCCCTCCAGGACCGGTTTGGAGACCCCTGCTCTATACCATGCACTTGATCTACCAATTTTTGCAGCGTGAATCTTTCTGGATTCACTATGCTGTGCATTATTCCGCGGTCTAGTGGCTGGGTCCGGAATCGTAGTCCCTCCCCCCCCCCCCCCCCCCCCCCTATATTTTTTTTTGTAGCCCAGGTGGGCGTCGACGTCCCACCTTCTGGTGTACTTCCTGTGACGTCAGCACGCTTCCTGCGGAAGCTCCCACCTTTGGCCGTCATCTTCAGATTCTTTTTTCCGCCAATGGGCCTGGATCGTCACTGAGAGGTTCCAGAGTTTTTGGAGAAAAGAAGAAGAAAAGGCTGAAATCCACCGAAAAAGTTTGGGGAAGACATCCAGGAACAAGACCGCCGGGACGACTGAGGAGGAGGAGAACTTCGAATACTTTGACGGAGAATGCGGACACAGGGCCCCTGAGCGCAGGAACGGACAAGACCCCGTTCAAATTCTGGCGCAATTGCCACCACAAGTACGCGCAGAAGGACCAGCACCCGGTTTGCAACCTCTGCCTGCCGGTCGACCACTAAAGCAAGGATTGCAACGCCTGCTACGTCTTCAGCCGAAGACTCGCAGGATTAGTGAGAGGCAGAGGATAGCCAACCACAGCATGCAAGGAAAAGGCCAACCTCCGTCGCTTCGGGACTTGGGCCTCTCCAGTGACGAGGACATCGCCATGGGACCAGATGACTTCACGGTCACAGAGACCGATAAGAAAACTACAAAAGAGGTAGGAGAGACGTCGACCCCTAATACCCCAACAGACTCTCGAAAGCCTAAGTCAGACTCTCGAAAGACAGTCTAAGTCCACGAAGGGAGCACTGGC
Organism: Lissotriton vulgaris; assembly: GCF_964263255.1. Classification (NCBI taxonomy): domain Eukaryota; kingdom Metazoa; phylum Chordata; class Amphibia; order Caudata; family Salamandridae; genus Lissotriton; species Lissotriton vulgaris. The sequence goes on along the minus strand of NC_141687.1, from coordinate 943,496,861 downwards.
ACCGAAAATTGACGGCCGCAGCTGCATCCAGGGACAAACAGCCCAGCGGATCCTTTGAGAAGGACTCCCAGGTGGCGAAAACACACGAAAAGCTTAGGTCGTCTAAGCACGACCCCGAAAAGGAGCACTCCCCGGCAAAGGAAAAGGACCCGAAGGCTTCTTCGAAGTAGACTCCTAAGTCGAAGAGATCGTCCGAAACATTCAACGCCGAACAGGCCGCCGAGATGGAGAGGAAAAAGAGAAGGCTCGAGGCCGAAATGGATAACCTCCTGCAAAGGAAAAGAGAATTCGAGCGGATGAAGAGGTTCACCATCCCGTCAAAGCCACTGACGACTATATCGTCGAGGTCAAGGAAGAGGAGGAGTTCGATGCCGAAGAGCCGCCGAAAACTCCCGAACCCGAGGAACACCAAGAGGAAGAGGGCCTATACTATTTCGAGGAAGGCGAAGAAGACCTGCGCACAAGTTTGGACTTGGCATCCTCGGTGGCGCAGGATCTGGACGCCGAAAGCGGCCGTGGAGATGTATCCTTAGAGGCCTTCGCCGCCAGATGACATTGGGATCTACAACATGGTCATCAGGAATGCGGCAACCGCTTATGGAGTGAAACTGGAGGAAGAAAAACTAAAAGCCTGCTTCCTCCTAGAGACCCTTCTCCCCACTCAAACCAGGAGCCAATTCCTCCCCATGCTACCAAGTGTCCTGGACCAGGGGAGGGAAGCTTTCAAAGAACCAGCATGCTGCAGGTCTGTCACACCCAGGACAGAGAAACAATTCAAACCCTCCTCTAAGGATCCTCCCTACCTCCAGGGATCCTTCACAGCTGACTCCATCATTGCAGCAACAGCCGGGAAAAGGGCCAACGTTCCCACAAACTCAGGCCCACGACCTGACAGATAGTAAGAGGATAGACCTCACTGGAAGGAAAATAGAGAGGAATGCAGCAGCACACTGGCGCATTGCCAACTCTAATGCCCTACTCAACAGGCATACGTACCAGCATTGGGACGAGGTCGGACAACTGCTCAAACACCTCCCTGAGCAATACCAACAGAGGGCAACACACCTGGTGGAGGAAGGCAAGAATATAGCCAACTCATGCCTGAAATCAGCCTTGGATGCGGCAGACACGTCCAGCAGGCTCATGATGATCGGGATCACAGAGAGAAGGCATGCCTGGCCGATAATATCGGGCTTCAAGCCGAAAGTACCGAATAACATCCTGAACACCACCTTCAATGGTGAAACCCTGTTCGGAGCACCAGTGGATGAGAAACTCACCCAACTCAAAAAGGAAAATGAAACTGCAAGGTCTATGGGGGGCCTTGCAATTCAGAGGAATGAGGAGAGGCACACTGACACGGAGGCCAAACGGAAGAGGGGGAAACCAGCCAGGAACGTCACATCAGACATTCCAGCAGGGCTACCAGGGCGACAACCAAGCACAGCAGGGCCAGCAAAAACAAACCTGGCAATACCAGCCTCGGGCCAGTTCTTTCGCTGGAGGGCGAATGGACGAGGGCAAACAAGGGGGAGACAGCAACCTACTTCAAAGTGACTCCGCACCACCAACCGTACCCACACGACACCTGTAGGGGAGGGGCACAACAAAGTCAGCAAAAAAGGGTTACATGGACAACAGATCAACGAACATGTAACACCAGTAGGAGGCAGACTTAAACACTTCTTCTAGGAATGGAAGAAAATAAGACAAATAGATACTGAACCTCATACAGTTCGGATACTGCATATAACTGAAAAAGAAACTACCAAACAGGAAACCGAAAAGAAAAACGCACTACGCAAAAGAACTAGCGCTACTCACAGAGGAAGCACAAGAACTCCTCCACAAAGAAGCGATAGAAACAGTACCATTCAGAGAAAGAAACATGGGCCTGTACTCTAACTACTTCCTCGTACTAAAGGTGGACGAAACGTTAAGACCCATCCTTGACCTACGGTTGCTAAACCAATAAATAAGAACACACAAATTCAATATATCTCTTCAAGAAGTCATCCCTCAGATAAGGGACGAAGACTTTGTCCACCAAAGACCTAAAGGATGCCTACCTACACATTCCCATTAACAGACAGCACAAACCTCTACTGAGATTCGCCATCAACAAAGCACACTACCAGTTCACCGCCCTGGCCTTCGGACTAAAATCCGCACCAAGGGTCTTCACCAAGTGTCTCGCTGCCGTGGCAGCGCACCTAAGGAGGGAGGGGATCCATGTATAGCCCTACCTCTACGACTGTCTCATAAAAGCAAGTACCTACAAACAATTCAAGGAACATGCACAACAGGACACAAAGACGCTAACGGACCTGGGATTCTCAATACACTGGGGGAAAACCTCAATGGAACCAGAGGAAGTGAAGATCTTCCTAGGCGCACAGATCAACACCATACAGAGCAAAGTGTTTCCCAGCGACAAGAGAACACTTGCCCTGCTGAAGGAGACACGTCCGTACTAGGAGGGGCGAGATCTGACAGTGAGGACAGCGAGCAAGATCATGGGGCTGATGCATACTCCTAGTCCCCAATATACGGCTACACATGAGACCATTCCAGGAATGGCTGCAACAACAATGGTCACAGTCTACAGGGAGTTGGGAAGATCTAGTGGTTGTAACGCACGCAGTGCAAGAGATAGCATGGTGGAACAAGGAGAACATAACATGGGGGAAGGTTTTGACACCACGAAACCCAACAGTGACCATCACCAAAGACTCTTCCCAGAAGGGATTGGGAGTGCACATGAACCAGCTCAAGGTGTGGCGCCTGTGGACTCCCAAAAGATGCGATCAGGCACATCAACTACCTGGAACTAAAGTCCATGTTCCTCGCCCTAAAAGCCTTCCAGAAACAACTGTACGGGCAAAGAGTGTTGATAGAGACCGACAACACCCCAACAATGTTCTACATCAGCAAACCGGGAGGAACACAATCAGTCGCACTATCCAACTTATTGCAGGACATATGGAGATGGGCCATCCCACTCAAAATAGACCTCCTAGCTATACACCTACCAGGGAAGGACATTGTGGAGGTAGACTGGCTCAGCATACAGACACATCGGCATCCAACGAGTGGGAGCTCAATGCAAAAGAAACACAAGGACTATTCAAGAAGTGGGGGACTCCGACAATAGACCTATTTGCAACACACCAGAATGCAAAATGCCGATACTTCGCAACCAGGGGAACAATCACAAGGGAATGCCCTACAGATAAGCTGGTCGAAAACATTTGCCCACGCTTTTCCCCCGATACCACTGATACACAGGATACTCGGCAAATGCAGAACCAGCAACATGACACTGATTCTGGTAGCACCACAGTGGGCCAGGCAGTCATGATTCTCACAAATAGTGGAGATGGCACAGGGACCGCCTCTCAAATTCGGGAAAAGAAAGGACTTACAATCCATGCAAAATGGAGAGGTACTCCACCCACACCCAGAGAGCCTCTGCTTGGCAGCATGGCACCTGAAGACATAGTTTGCACATCTGAAACTGCCGGAGTGCACACTGCGGGTGCTAGGAGAGGCACAAAGACCTACCACACGGAGGTGCTATGTGGAAAAATTGAAAATATTTGCACAATGGTGTATCAAGGAGAAACTGCACAAGATGACGACAAAGGAATCAACAGTGCTAAAATATTTAGCACACCTACTTAAATCAAAACCTAAGTTCCACCTCGCTGAGGTTACACCTGGCAGCGATAGCCTACACAAGAGGAGAGACCGGAAAGAGCTTCTTTACATCACAAGTAGTAAAAAGATTCCTGGAAGGGGCTAAAAGGATAGCACCACCCAAAAGGATGCCACCACCAGCAAGGAACTGTAATTTAGTCCCAACCGAGCTTATGAAGGCGCCTTTCGAACCCATTCATAAGGCATCACTACAAATGCTCACAATGGAGACCGCCTTTCTAGTGGCAATCACCTCGCTACGCAGGGTAAGCGAACTGTAAGCGCTAACAATGCAAGAACCCTACATTCAAATACAAAATGATAGGGTGGTAATGAGAACTGACCACACGTTATGCCAAAGGTTTCACATGAACCAGACAATACAAATACCAAGCTTCTGTTAGAAAGCATCCACAAGCGTAGAGGGCACGGCACACTCAGGACGCTAGAAGGGCAGTAATGCATTACATGGAAAGGACTAAAGAGCACAGGAAAACAAAACGGTTCTTTGTGTCCTTCGCAAGGAGTTTCCTGGGTAGACCAGTAACAAAGGGCACGATGGATCGCACAAACAATACAATTCAGCCACAAGCAGGCAGGTCAAGAACTAACCGATGGGGCACAAGCCCACTCTACCAGGAAAAAGGGAGCAACAATCGCCTTCCTGGCTAACACACCCATTCAAGACATATGCCTGTAGGCAACATGGGCTTCAGTGCACACGTTCACTAAGCACTACTGCATGGATATACAGATGAACCAGGAAACGCAAGTAGGACCGAGTGCTTCAACATATATTGTAGTATAGTTCCTATTTTCCCTATAGGCCCTTCGCATTGGAATAACATAAACAGTAGTGTAGATGTAGAAGTGCGGTCTTCTAGGTCTCTACTGACTATGTTAAACTTAATTGGGTTTGTACCAGCTAGCTCAGAGGTCACTGGAAACGTTCTTGACTGACTAGGAAGTGATCAGCTTCCCTGGCTCAGACAAGAAGGGATTCAGTTTTCCAACAACCGCATTAACATGACAACTTTGCTCCTCAGAATAAGAGTCAATCTCTAGAGTCGTGTGAAACAATAGACAGTTATTTCACTCAGTCAGTTGTGCAGAATTACTCTCACCAGTATGCAGAGAATAGAGAGACGGGCGTTTTCAATAAAAGGTATTATTTATTGAACAGTCTTTCTTCTCATGCAAGAGAAATGAATTGCCACAATTGCAAGACTTGTTATTATAAAGAGTGCGTACAGTAAAAGGAGTATTGCGAAATAATACTGTAAAAGCATTGATATGGTTTCTTAGCCATACGATAGTTAAAAGGAATAAAATATATACATTTGACTAACGTCCTCAACTGGTGCTTCTAACTACGCCTACCCCGGTGTACCTGACCTAAGCCTTATACATGAGGGAGTAAGTAAGTAGCAGTTTAAGTTAAGTTGGTTTTGCCAAGGGTTTGCTTCAAGAATTCTCTCTAAGGGTTTAGTCAGCACCGTACCTCTGGAATAGAATGTTGGAGGTCTGGTATCTCCTCTCAGGGCTCGATATTCCAGTTACCCGCAAGGGTAGGCTGGAAACACCGGAGCTGGATTTTCTCAGCAGGAGAAAAGACAGCTTCTTTCTCAGTACGTCAAGGAGGAGGGGCAGCGTCCGTGGGCTTCTCTCATCTGCTGGGCTCTGCAAGGGACAGCTGTTTTGCTCCTGTATTCTCCACCACCATCGCTGTGTTTGCTTAAGGCAACGTTGGTATTATTTATACCTGAAAGGTGCCAAGTTTGACGTAAGTTTTTGGACACAAGACGTCTATAAAGATGTCACTAAGAACTGGTCGTTCTTACAGTGCTCGTTAAGAGTTTTTTTACTAATCAAAACGAAGCAAGCGGGGCTTTCCCAGGTTGCTGGGGGTTTTAATCTGTTGAAAGAACTCGGTGTGTTATCTAGGAATCTAAGGAAGTGGCTTCTGCTGTGCCATGTACTAATGAGCTGCAGAGACGAGTTACTGAAATATGGCTCTGATCGTTTATGCCATTATAGGGATATCTATTGATTATAGCCGTATAGGGGCATAAGGTCACAATATTGATCGGGGTCCTAGATAGAACACAACAATATTCAACAACCAACGCTCATCTTCCACCCAGCCGCCACAAACCTAACAAACCGCTACAAAGTCTATGCACAACATAGTGAATCCAGAAATATTAACGCTGCAAAACGAATAGTTTCTTACCTGTTGGTATAGTTTTGCAGCTTGAAGATCTTGGATTCACTAGCGAACCCACCCACCTCCGCCAGAAAGATGAGGCAGGAGAAGGTGGAAATACAAGGAATAAAATACAGACGCTTTAAGAGACAAAGTGAAAATTAATTTACTTTAAGAAAGAACTTGAAAACTTTGCCAAGGATTCACGAACAGAACACAAAAACAAGAAAAAAAGAATCCGAAGATGACGTCCAAAGGTCGGAGCTTCCGCAGGAAGCGTGCGGACGTCACAGGAAGTACACCAGAAGGTGGGACGTCGACGCCCACCTGGACTACAAAAAAGAAAAAAAGATTACGATTCCGGACCCAACCACTAGACTCCGGAATAATGCACAGCATGGTGAATCCAGAAAGATCTTCAAAGAAAAAAAGACTACGATTCCGGACCCAACCACTAGACTCCGGAATAATGCACAGCATGGTGAATCCAGAAAGATCTTCAAGCTGCAAAACTACACTGACAGGTAAACTATTCGTTTAAATTAAAGACCTATAGTAGATTATGAATTGGGAGCTTCAAACAGGTGTTTACATTTTTTTTTAAAAACGGTCCATTAATGCCAACATAAACCACAACACCCATGTTTGTTAGGCTAGAAGGTGAGGTTGCTTGGGGTTTTCAAATGAAACCATATGTGGAAAGTGGCACTGCATTCAAATGCATGCTGCTTTAGATGGTAATGGGTACCTTGCATTGTGGGTTTCAGCAATGTGTACTTTTGATGATGGGAAGAATTAATGTGAGAAATAGGAATGTGTGAAAAATGTTGATGTTCAGTCAGTCTTTAGGCCAGCAGACGAAGAAGTGATGCTCGCTCCTTGAATGGATCCGCAAAGGAACGTGATCTGGATTTCATTGCCATATGTTCAATCACTGTAGATTTTTTCCCTTTGATTTTTGTAGTTGTTAAAGCATGGGTCGGACCAGTTTAGTTTGCATACTTTTATATTTTAAGATGATAGTACAGCAACTTGTGGTCTCTCTAACCCCGCTCCCCAACTCCTACCTAGATCTTTCGTTTTTTCAGCACTGTGGGTTGTAGTGTTAAAAATCACTCACTGATTTCCAGAAGTCTGAGCGTACATCAGAGCCTTTTGCTCTGTCTGGTGAATTTGGCAGGCCGTCCCTCCTTGATCATTTTTAACGTGTGGTATGGGTTGCTTGATAAGATTGTTTTGTGCTTATGGACTATTGTAAAATAGTTTTCTAATACTACTTTGTTTACTAATGAAATTATAGCCATGTTTATAAGGCAATGGCATATGCACCACACAGTTGAACTAAGGGATTTTGCAGCTTTTGTTTTCGCTGTCTCCTCCTCCACATACAAATTATGTGATGAGTGTAAAGCTCATTTTACACATTTAAATTTTACCTGTGGTGTTCTTTGTGCAGTCCTCTAGACTTTACATTGTGGGTCCACAGAAGAAGTCCTCCTGCTTGAAATTAATAAAATTCATGAAACAAACCACTCTGAAAGCCTAGACAGAAGCGCTGCTGCCAGTTTTTGCACCCCACTCTTCTGGGGAGGGTTGTATGTAAAGTGCACTTAATCACTTTGGAATAGAAACAGATGTATTTCATTTTTTGAGTGCTTGGTTTGAAATCAAACCTCCCTGTCATGCAAGATAATTTAAGTATTATGTTCTTGTGGTGATCGATTTATTCCCTGTGGGAGAAACTGAGTCAGACTTGTGAATTTGTCGGCATTTGGAAATCTCTTACGGTTGAAACAACGCTTGGTGCTCTGCTACCACACATGACCCGACTGAAGATTGGCCTGCTTTCTGCAATCTTAAGCACTCTTGTGGAGCACCAAGATGAACTGGCATCGGTAAAACCAACAGGTCGCGCCTTTGCGAGAGGTTCTTTTTTTGTTTTCTCTATTCTATTGTAGTTGTGTAGACAGGCGTAGATTGTTAATAAAATAGTTTTTAATGTTTTTCTGATTAAGTGATGGATGTTCGATGTTTTGTCTGCCTCTGGACACCTATTGGCTTAGCAATTGTTTGTTGGTTAGCCAGTTGAAGCACCTGATGCCCTGCACTACCTCAATTTTAGCCCAGATGGAAATTGTTTAAAAATGCTTGAGTATTACATGGCTCAGTCATTCTGCCCGATATTATAGTAATTATTGGTTTCCGTTTCCCCCCTTATCTAATTTATTCCTTATCAGGTTTACAACGGTTGCCATTTTTACCTTATAGAAGGACAGTGGAAAAAGGAACTTCTATTAAAAAGACATCTATTTAGTCACAACTCCATTTGGAAATGTTTTCCAACATATCGGTATGTGCATTATCAGTGCCTGCGGGATGGGGATTTTTGGACTCACCAGGATACACGGTGGTTGTTACTTTGTTACTTTGGTAGCACCATTTAGCTTTTTGATTGTACATAAAGGTGTTTTTCAGAATAAGTGCACTGGTGGACACTCCGGTCTGAGTCTTGTTTGCTGCCATTCCAAGATTGAGTGAAATTTGTATATGTTTGTAATATTGTGAATATTTGGTTAATGCGCTAGAGGTAAAGATAGGTCCTGTATGATTTTTCTTTGAATAGATAAATTACGTATATGTAGATATTTAATAAGATTTTTTTGATTGCATAGGTGCAGCATAATTTTATGTGTATGCCAAAGCCCTAGTCCTGATGAGGCCCAAAATTTAAAGGGGCTGAAACGCGTCGACAACCCTGGAAATGGACACCTAATGAATTATAATTTGGTGACAACTAAGAATACAGCTGTTCAGAATATACGGGACAAAATAATCATTCTCCCTGATACTGCAGGAGTAAGGTGTACCAATAAGACTGAGGAATGTTATTTAGATAATAAGATACAGAGCATCCATTTAAAGAATTTGGGCTATTTTGAAACACTTTTGCATTTTCTTAATGTTTCTTTAGAGGTTTATGTAAACTGTGTGGTGTATGTGTAAATATTGTATTTTTAGATTTATAACATAAAAGAAGAGTATCTAAAAAAAAAGAAGTGTGTGAAATATTAAAAATTAAATACACAAAAAATATGAGTGAATAAAAACACTGTATAAAGAATGTTTTTGATTTGTTAAGGTATCAGGATTTAAATGATATATATATATATATATATATATATATATATAAAACTGAGTTGATTCATCTTTGAAGAATTGTGTCAGGCCAGATAGGTAATTCATAAACCTATTTTGATTTAGGATTTGTATAAATTAGTTCCATAGCATCATTTTTGTTATTGTAGTATATTGTTCCCAGATGCTTTTTGGGTTATAGAGGGGAAAACCCCTTATTGTATTTAGGCTGCCCTACCTCAATGGCATTGGAAACAATTTCTGCAGATTACATAAGCTCCCTTTGGCATGTGTTCAGTGAGCTATAGTACATGATTTTTGTTGAGCCGTTTTAGCCACTTACACCAAGGCTTGGTTCTTTCAGTAGGAGAGGAGGTCTTATTAAAGAAGCTGTATATGTATATATAAACCAAATTGAATGGCAGCATAGCTCTGTATGTTCTCACGGCAGAGCCATCACAACATATGATAGAAGTGTTAGCTGGTTTGTGGTGTTTTGCTGATGCAGTTTGACGTAAAAGTGTGAATCTGTTTCCTATATATCAATCACCTCTTGCAGCTTCGTCTCTGCACAACCAGTCCGCAAACTTGTCACCTGACGCATCGCGAAGATGAAGTAGACTGCTTGCACAACTGCTTTCCTTGCTCTTGAACATTAACATTTGGAACGTGCAGGGTAGCCGCAAGACTGTGCACTAATGGTTCTCTTCATAAAATACAGAGCTGTAAAGTTTTGGATTTGCATATATGATTGCGCTAATTTTTGTTAATGTATTGAGCCTCTGTGTGATGATTGGCGGCCTCTTGTGCGTGCAGCTCTCCTTTGGAAGCAGTTGTAACAAGGGGCTGGGAAGTTAATGCCAGATTAAAGGGGAGGAGATGGAAAGCGTGGCTGACGACGGAGGGGGCAAGCAGCGATGAGGGAGGGGGGAGTAAGTGGACGGAACAGGCGCCTTCGGAAAACAGCAAATGTGACTAGATGAGTGCAAGATTTACAGGGCTGCTTTACAGAAACAGCGCTATGAGCATCAACACTACAAAGAAACAAGGGAACCTTCCCAAAACACGGGCTGATAAACAAAAAAAATAGTGGCCTCATTTCCAAAGAGGACTGCTAGCGTTTGTCGATTGGATGAATGCCAATTGCCTCTGCCTGAACGCAAATAAAAATGAGCCCTTCAACTGGGAAAAGACACCCGCGCTTTGGGTGTCAATTGGTGGCTTATTTTCCTCTGGCCTCCCAAGTCCTTAATAAAAAATGTAGGAGTTGTCATGGATAGTAATTTGGCCTTTTGAGGCCCAAGCTAATTTGGTAGCAGGCATTTGTTTGGGGTTTTTGAGAAGTCTCAACGCCATTCTTGGCCTCTTTGACTCTAGCACTTGACAAACTATCATTAACGCAGTAATTCTGTCTTGGCTAGACCACCTGTACCATCTTGTACCTAGGCACCAATAAGTCAGTTGTCAGACACCAGCTTGACCAAAATGCAAGAGCTAGACTGTTTTTAGGTCACGCCTAGCGTTTGGCACACGCGGAGCTCTCGGCGAGATTTGCTGCAGATGAGGACTTTGAGAAAAGGGCTTTAAGCCCCGCCCCTTATTCCCATTGGCCTTCCATTGGAAATAAGGTTTCTAAGGTGCCTCCTTTTCGCTTTTTTGGCTGGCTCACCCGGACTGGCTCGCCTGCTTCACTGCTGTTGTGAAGACTTTTCTTATCTGCTTGTTTATTTAACAAGCAGATAAATAAAGTCTTCACGACAGCTGTGAAGCACGTGAGCCAGTGCTCCGGGCTTCCTGCAACCACCCTGCCTTCATGCCTGGAGCATGCACAAGTCGGCTCTGTGATTAGTTGGCGGCAGGCAGGCACAGAGCTCTGAGGCGCTCTACTTTTATTATTCACTGAGCTCTTGTTCGACCGAGTTCTTGGCAAGTGCCAGTACCCGGCTCCGCGCACTATCTGCTCCCGCCCTGTGGTCAGTCCAGGCCTGGAGAGAAATGTATTTATTTTATTTGCGGGTTTATAAAGAGCTTGAATAAACTCGCATAGGAGTACCTCCGCGCTAAAAGACAACAGAAACGCAGGCAGGGACAATGATAACAATACAGCACCAGAACAGCAAGTTAGCTTATCTTTAAGTGTCTCATAGCGTGACTAATTGGACCTAAACAGGAAAGTTTTCAGTTGCTTTCTAAAAGCAAAGTGGTTGGAACACTGTCTTAGTTGGAGAGGAAGGCTGTTCCATAAGGTAGGACCCACAACTGACATGGCCTTGCCACCCAGTCTGGTCCTACTGATCTTGGGTACCCTTAGCAGCAGCTGCTCGCTAGATCTAAGTGTACGTGTGGGAATATAAGGAACAAATTTGTTAGCCAAATAGGCAGGTCCTAAATCATGTAATCCTTTATGTACAATGCAGCAAGCCTTAAATTTCACTCTTTGGCGGATGGATAACCAATGAAGTTTATCCAGCAGGGGTTTAGAGGCAGATCTGGGGGGGGGGCGTTGAGGACTAGCCTGGCTGCTGTGTTTTGAACCACCTGTAGTCGGTCCAGCACCTCTTTGTTTGCAGACACCAGAAGACCGTTACAGTAATCAAGACGGCTGATCACTAGAGCCTGGCCCAGAGTTCTTCTAATGGAGTCCGGAAGGAGCGGGAATATCCTACGGAGGAGTCCTATCACATGGAAACAGGACCCCACCGTAGCATTTCCATGTTGTTTCATAGTCCGCTCCGGCTCTAGACGTACTCCAAGGTTCTTGATTTACTTGTTTTGGTTCTGGAACTGGTCCCAGTTCTAATGGCCACCAATCAGGGGACCATTGTATCTTGGCCGAGTATCGTCAGCATAGGACACTGGACAGAATCCAAAAACTCTAGTTATAAATCTGGTCGCCGTCGCAGTGCGCAGAGACACGCTGCGCTTCGTGGTGGCTGAGCTCAGTCTGCTTCATTCTCGCCACACGAGGGTTTCGTTGCTCGATGGCCAAGTCTGGTTTCAAGTGCCAGTTATTCTGCTTTAGCCTAGTTTTAATCGAAGTACATGTTCCCGCTCTCTGTGAAAGTTGCACCCCTCAGCTCCTGCGTGGGAATGCCTTCGGACACCGCTGCAGGGAGCAGCACGGCAGATAATGGCGAGGAATGGATCTATCCTGTGCTCCCTATCAACACTCGAAGGCAGCCTGCTTGCACATACCAGGCCCACACAAGGCATTCCTAGATCACAACACTGTCTCACCGGTTTAATGAGGTGTGAAGGACACCTCTGCTTTCACCCAGCTCATGTCTACTGAGGCCCCGGAGCCCGCTACGTGGGATGGGAGCTGTCACCTTTTGAAGAAAACATCTAACCGCGTGGCCCCTGCTTTTAGCTATCTATCTGTGTAAAGAAATACTGGGCGGCATCGGCTCTGTATTTGCAGTAGCGACCATCCTCACTTTAAATGAAAAACCAGAGCTGCTAATGGACGAAGGCGTCCGACGTGGACTTTGTTTAGTTTCGACTGTAAGCAACCCGGAACCGATCAATACATTTACGAATCGTGTCTATAAGCCCAGAGCCTTGCTTAACTGACGGCAAAAACATGGGAATATCCATCCGGTTTCTAGGTCAGGTGTATGATATCCGAGGTGCTCCCACTCCAGGTGACACTGTCAAGCATCACATCCCTGTCTGAGACGGTGCTGGACATGATCATCTGAGTCAACCGGGATAGATTCATCTTCTGTACAGCCCACAGAAGCCCAGATTGTTTATACGTAAGGTCATAGTAACCTGCCTCCTATATTTATCTGGTAAATAACTTTGTGAGCTCTGAAATGCGAATGCCTCTATTCCCTTATGAGTACCACTCTAATCTGCGTTCCCCTTTTGATTTATGAACTTTATGCAGTGTTTAATACGAGCTCATGTAACCACACAGAGTTTGAGTTAGGAGAGGAAATGCTTTTTCTCACTGGAGGATAATGAATAGTTGGGGATACAACAGCTACAAATGACATGCAAGACTGGTACCAGCCCGAGTCAATCATTAACGGTACCAGTCTGCCAGGTTAAAGAAAGGTGGCGGCAAAATGCTGTCGCGCAAATAGCTCATATACCAAGCATTTGCAATGCAATAGGTGTCGCAGTTACCCAAGTTTAAGCTAATGGCATTGTAAATGACAATGCCTTTTTATTTGTCTTATATATACACACACACCCCCTCCCACACCACACACATTTTCTAAACCCATTCTGAAGTCCATTACAGGATCCGACCATTTGTAATATCAGGGTGATCATGTAATGTGTAATATCTGTTTCTGCAGCCTTCACCGTTTTCAGGAATCAGTGATCTATTTTTCTCAATTTTCTGTATGTATATGGACTTGTTTTAATTAGTGCAGATCACTTGATCGCGGAGTTAATTCACAAACGTCCATAAATCCTGCTGCAACCCTGCTTCCCCAGTGGGGCTTCTGGGAGACACCTGTTCCCGTCGGACATGTTGGAACTGCCAACTCTTCATATTAAAGTAGCAAATCTAATTGTGGACAAGCTATGTGAGCAAGTTAACAAGATTACAGCATCGTTCTCAGCTGAAAGATCCCAGGAGGAATGTTTTTCCCCTTTGGATTTTCATCTAATTGCTTGGCGCTTAAGAAATATAAAAATAAACTTGCTTGCTTCTCAAACATGTCATTAAAATTAATGTACTTCAGCAGCTGCTCCGGTCACCAGGTGTTCAAGAAGTCTTCTCCATGTCTATTATGAACTTGCTCCTTGATAGTGTTAGCACAAAAGAATTAGCTATAATGTAAACCAAGCAAGTTTGCTTGTGACAACAACATACTCGTATCTGCTCGAATTTCTATATTGGCTCCCATTCTGTTGGGACTAACCTGCCCTTGTAACCTATGAGTTGGGTTTTCTCTTCGAGGAAAAAATAGGCTGTGTATCAAACTGAAAAGATGTGTCATCTACATATTCTGGATAATGTGTACTACTCAATAAAGGTAGCATTATGGAATACTGAGCTCTGGTGGGGTATGATGTTTGCCTTTTGGTGTCACTCTCGGGCAGCTATGAAGCAGCTTAATGTCTATTTCGTTACATGTTTAGTTAGATGGTACACTCCATATAAAGGTTACAGTTGAATAAAGTAATTTATTTTCTGATTAACCATCCCTTGAACGATGATTCCCGTAGCATATGGATGATTTTACTTTAGCTAGAGCTCCTGGCATAAATATAGAATAATACCTCGTGGAGTGTTCTTTTGACTTGGGTGTGCTAATTCACTGGATCCGAAGAGGTCTAGACTGTGACCATGTTTTAAATTTCTCCCTTCCGGCTACTTTCATTTGGTGTTGGTTTTAGGTTTGTGTATTGATTTCATTATAAAAACCATTGGTAAACCTTACTAACTAAATAGCAGTTAGCACTGTTCAAGGTTATACTCTCCGGCATTGTGCAAAGTAATGCACTGCAGCTTGGTGGGAAAGTGACATGTCTGATAAATAGGGTTTTTGCATTCTTAACCCTCCAAATTGCCATGGAACCAATATTTGTGAACTTTAACCTCTAATTTGCAGTGGAAATGTTGCCTTTTAGATTGGTTCATCAATGTTTTCAGGCTTAACCTGTTTCCAATTTTTTTGACTGCTAAGGCTATTTTATTCCACAGCGCATGAGCTGTTTTATATTGCACTCAGAATAGTAGGCACGTTATCGGATGTATAATTATTTGATTCCTATTTTGTAGTTCTATGATGAGTACTTACAGTTTGGATGGTTGAGGCCAGGTTATCGTTGACAACTCGTTTTATGACTGGTTAAACTCGTGGTTACTCTCGTGTAATAAAGCGTTTAAATTCAGACCTCCGATTTTGCGTTAACCCAGACACTACCATACACGAGTTTCTCTGTGCTCCTCTGCCATTCGAGCGGTTTCCATTACTATTGTTTCTGTTTTTAACTTAACTGATACCAGTTTGTGAGGATTTCAAGCTTACTCCTACCCCTTTTGTAACAGCTGCCGTCTTGTCACGAAGCCAACAGGGGTCTGCCAACTGATCATATCAGCAAGGGTTTTTTGTGGCTTTTATAATTGACAAACTCCAAGCTATTTTAGTGCTTTCTGCTCATTGAATCTTAACAGCTGTTCATATTCTCCTTTAATCGTCACATTGACCTTGTAATCTTCCGCTCGAGGTTGCTTCAATCATGTATGTATTTTTAGGATAGGCTACTGCAATTAATGTATACACTCAACTTCTCTGCATGCAAGTGCATGTTGAGTCTGCAAATTGATTTTAAAATAAAATTGGAATGTGACCTGCATGTTCCAACCAGCACAGAAATAAATAAATTAATGTTTTGCCCCCCATCGTTTTTAGTTACTTTTTCAACAGCTTGGATTTGCTGTGATATAAATGGAAAGAATCTTCTGAATCGGAGACTGATAAAAGTGGGTATTTATCCAGTGGCCTGTAGCTAAAGAATTCCTTTCATGTTCCAGATTCACCATGGTTCGATTGCCCTCACGATAGAGAGAATAAGCAACATTCTTACATGTTATACAATCTCTGTTTTGGAGAATGTATGTAAAGTACTGCATGAATAGTATCCTCATGATAGGAAGTTTTATATAGCGAGAGCTAATTCTGGGATGGTTCTACAATATAGTTCACCCCTTTCTGGTTAATTTACACCTACCTCAGTCACTGATTTTGCTGCGCAGTGATAAGAATTTGACTTCATACTGTAACTGGTTTAGTGTGAGCACTTTCAGCCTAGTCTAATCATATGACACAAGTGCCTTGCTCTCCTGCATTATGTAGAGTTCTCAATACATGCACTGTGTGCGAGAAAAGAATTAGTGAGTATTGTGCTATCTGGATTGGAAGTGATCTATGAGGTTTCTGGGAACATGTTTTTTACGTACACGTTTTCCAACCTACTCACTGTATCTGTACATTACCCATCCAGTTACCCCCAATTGTGAATTGCGACATTTGATTAGACTTTTGAGTAAGGTGGTCCTTTAGCCTTAATCCATAATCTTCGTTTTTTGTAAACCTGCTGTTTCTCCGACTTTGTAAGTGAATGGTTATATAGGCATTTCCTCTAACTTTTCCACCAGACCAGTCTGGCTTTTAAATCTTTCTCACCAAGCCTGGTTTTTTTTTTCACAACCTAAAATGCAGTGTTCATTTCTATCCGTTTTTGCAGAGGCTATAAAAGACCTGTTGTAAAGGTGGAACTCGAAAATCACAGCCAGAAAAGCGCCACTAGATTAGAGAGAGTTAGATTGACTGCCAGTAATGGGACATTGGTCTGCTAGTGGTAAGGTCTTCATGCTCACTGATCATGCTTGATACTTACTGCTTCCATATTATGTATATTTAATGCAATGCAGGCTTCAATAGCAAACTAATTTAATCAGGAGTGTTGTAAGCAAAGGTCCTGTTTCCATGCAAGATGAGTTTGGGAATCACAACAGCTTCTTTTGGGAGCTGCTCTGAGCACTGGAGGTTTAGCTAGGATCATATCGTGCATTGTGATTCTGTCTGGAGCAGAAACTCACTTGAGCCTAACCTTTTTTGTGCCGACTTAACTTTCCTTGGCTCTCTGCACTTAAATATCCTAGACTATGGAAAAGCCATCATCTCTCCCTCAATGTAGGCTGTTAAAAGTTCAACGCCTTATATTTTACCAAGGCCTGCTCATTGCAAAAAACTCCCTCCAACTTAGCTCAAGAATTGAAATGTGAAGTGAAAACCTTTACATCGCTGTATTAATCTCAATCGTTGATGTATTTTGATCCCAAACACACAAGTCTTGGGTGTGATCCTGAACACTTTTTTCCAATAAAAGGAACCCTTCCAAAAATATTGCAAACCTGGCAATCAAATTTGATTTTCCCTAGGATGTAATCTGCTGCTTGACTTTGACCCATTCCCTGGTGCCCCTGGATATTGTGGTCACTGTTGAGATCCATTGGGAAGCACAGAACTGGTAGACCTGGCTCCTTGTCGTTCTTTGTCAATGTAGGAGGTTGTGGCATACTTTTTATTCTCTGGCATTCCGATGTTAAATTTCCATTTGAAAGGGTGGTAGGGCCTGTACATTAGTTTTACATTACCTCATTTTATACACCCCCCCCCCCCCCTTCAATTTGAATTTTTAACATATTTCAGTTCTTCGGACAGTGCGACGGGCTGCTTACTTTCTGCTCCTTTCATCTGCTGCATATAGCATGCTAGGCAACCACAGCTTCTGATCCCTTTTGGCGCCTTTTAATGCCTCAGCAGATATGGCCCGGTTTTAGGCACCCAAAACCTTCTAGGAAGTGCAGGCTTGGGCCAGTTTAACTAATGTGTTGGGTGTACTGTAGCCTATATGCATCCCACAACCTACTTTTGGAATGGTGAGTATTTGGTAATGCGCCCTTGAAAGACTTCAGAATTATTTAGCAGTACCTTCCAGAGCCCCTTTTTCCCCCGTGGATGAGCACACTAGAAATCCATATTATATATTTTAAACGGCTTTATTATTAATGAATGCCCTGATCTAGTGTAGATTGAGTAGATGCCACCAAAATGAACATAATGGTTGTGACTGCAAATGCAATTATTTTAAAAATCGCATAATTTCAGATGGTTTTACAAGGTATTCATTAAATTGTAGCATTCAGAAATAAAACCAGCCTATACCAAAATCCCTCCGTTTCTAGGTAAAGTTTTCTTCAGCATCAAATCATCCATACCAGGTTCCCAAATGGCATCTGAGACGCATTCCTTTGGGAATGAATACATTGGTGTGTAAAAAAAAAAAAATATATATATATTTATCAGTTCATGTGCTTTAAAAAGATCTTAGCCTGGCACTGTTGTGGTTTTCTGAGCTGCTTTAGTCTGCGGCCTTCACTTAGGCTATTTGTAGCATACAGCTCCCCCAAGCTCCCATAAAAGCTGTCTCTCCGACAATGGCTGACCTGTAGGAAGCTGACTGTTTATGGTATAACACTAGGTAAAAAAAAGTGATTATACCGTGCACAAGTCCAGAGTCCCTCCCCCCCCCCCCCCCCCCCCTGAATTTACAGAATTCAATACAAATCCCCAGGGCTCTATTTGTGGTTTTGTGGACAAGCAGCCTTAAGCCTAACACAGGAGTGTAAGACATTTGTTGTGCATACAATGACCAGTCAATGACGCACGACTCAAAATCGATCCACACCAATTTTATAAAATAAGCTTTGTTTTGTTTTAAGATCAAGATCTTCGCAAAAGTGTGTACGTTTTTCAGGAAATATAATTGTCTTTCAAAAGTTGACAGTGAATTTTCAAACAGTTCAATGTTAACCTATGCAGGAAAAAAACAATGCGGTTTCCAGAGTAAGAACCCAATTTACAGTTCCAGTCTTCTGGGTTTAAGTTTAGCAGGGGCAAGGTTCAGGTAAGCACAAAGCCTGCACCACCAGAAGCACAGGGGCGGCCGGGTGCAGAGGTCAAATTAGTAGATGGGCCTAATGCATTTCCAAGGAGACTGGGGCACTTGAAGCCATTCCGCTTGTAGGTAAGTAAATGGGTTGCAGGGGCCAAATCTTCGGGGCTTAAAGCAAGCACGAGGGGAGGGGCCACAAGCTAGCACCAAAAATACACAGTCAGTCAATTATACTTTTATTTGATTTCGTTAAAAAATCATAAAAGATTGTAAAAACACGTTGTACACAATAATTAAAAGTGAATATTTGAAAGTTGCAAAGAATAAAAAAACACTGTTGTCATTACTCAATCCTCATTAACAATTGAAATAAGAAATATTAAATTTATAATTGTGCGGTTTACAAATGCTAGGATATTTCATTGAGGATAGAGCAAAAAATAGTACATGAATAGGTGAGGTCAGACAAGTCAGTATTGTAAGAGCCACTCAAGTTGATTCTTGTGTTTTTGTCTAGTTCTTTGGCTGCCATTTCCCAAAACGTAATAGCTTTGCAGGACAGTTGCACTGACAAGCCTCCCAGGCATTCTATGACAGCTGCTCTGCATGTCCTTAATAGTTTTTTCCTGAAAATCTCACAAAGGACAATTTTCAGGGTTTCTAAAAGCGAGGGGCAGATGCATAGAAGGTGTAGTAATGTCTCATCTCCTTGTCCACACAATCTGCATTCTTTCGTCGGCCATGTACATTTCCATTTCGGGGTCCGGTCCTTCGTGGGGAAGTGCCCCAACCATAGCATCGTAAGAGAGTGCTTTTTATGATGTGCAAAGTTTTCTAACAAGTATTGTTGTGGTTTCAGCGTCTGATAAGATTGAATCACTACCCATGCATGTTTATTTTTGCAAATGCAGTTTTGTCCATTAACGGAGGCATTCGTTTGGTTGCTATGTTCACCAGTTTTTTTTAACACGGAATAGGAGGTGATTGTGTGCCAGGCCTCTTCGAGGTGTAGTTCTGCAAGTGATTATTTTAGTACGCTTGGAGATTGAATACCACACGAATTGCAACACGAGTAGGATTATTTATATAATATGTCTGTGTTCATTAAAATACATGGGGATGACCACACAAAATTAAACATCGAATTGTGGAGCATCGTAGTGCATTTGGATGCAAAAAGTTGAATACACGCATGACCAGACACTACATTGAAAAGGCACACTCAGAAAACGATTTGCCATGGGTCATCATTGACAAACCTAAATATGTCAATATGGGACCCCTAGAAAGAGTTCTTTCGACTGGAACAACAATGGGTTTTTTAGTACCCAGAGCCACATTTCTGGATTAAACGAGGACATGCCATGGGGTTCTCTTTGATAATGGTACCTTTTCTATTGGGAATTATTCCTAATGATGAGCTGGCATTTAATAGCGTGGTTACATCATACGAGCTCTAGTTACTTTGTCCCTGACCCTCACATAGAGGAACCGATTGTAGCTAAGGGTCCGTAACAGTCCCTTTAAAATTTGATTGATATCCTATTCTTTGGGTTGGGTGACTGATAGTATAAAGTTCATTTGCAATTACAACTATCTCCATAGTGTATTCACGTTTTTTAAAATGTTTTGGTAATTAGCTCTTCTGGTTACCTGTTGATGATAATACAACAGCAATAACCGTAGCGAACATTTCGCAATGGGAAGACTACTATTCCCATGAAAAATGGGGACCGGAAGACCCTGTGACCATTTCTGGGGTACCATAGGGTCACTTTGCACACATTATGTTTAGGAAATTGTCGTCATAAGAGGTTTTAAAACGGGTGTTATGAATTCACGATTATGAGTATCTATTAGTTCAGATACCTTTTTGAAAAATAAAATATTTGTCATTGTAGCGAACATCAGTTTGGGGAGACTACAACTCCCATCAACACTGGGACCGGAAGGTCCTCTAACAATATCCGGGTCACCAAGGGCTTGCACTGCACGTTATGGCATTTTAAGGGTGGGAGACTGAACAGTTCTTCCTCTTCTGCCTTTGACACAGGAGACCGGCAAGAACTCTAGAGGTAAGGAGTGGGGATTAGTAAATATTATAGTCCAATACGCACTATGGCCTTGTACAAAATGTAACAAAAACAAATGGAGTATCCTCAGATGTGTGAAATAGCTGAGAGAAGTTCCTGAACATGATACGGAAGTCGGACGTAATACCATTACACGGAGGAAAGATATGTTATTCTTACTTAGGACACACTTGTTTTTAAACAAGTAGTCGTGTATTTTGGAGTATCATTGACCGGGACTACACCACTATAGTGAGATTACGAAAGAGAGGTGGTGAGGCTAGTCCATATAGGAACACTGTAGTGAATTTTGGGTTCAAGTGGAAGTGAAATGTAGATGTTGGCAAACTATTAGACTTGGAAGAATAGTCTGAAAATCTCTATGGATTACAAATTTGTATTTTAACTATGCACCGTTACATTTTGTAAATCTGATTGTAGAGACCTAGTATTCAAGGACCTCTTGAAGGAGGAGGTACACGCAGGGTACCAATTTGGTGAGACCATTAATAATGAATTTTTGTAGCACACAAAGTTGAGCATGTGTGTTGGGACGTGGTGTTGACACTGGTGTTTCTATGTGAGATACACAATTGTGGGAAATGGTCATATAGTTATGTTTACACACAGATTAAACATTTTTGTGATTGTTCTTTCAGCAGACGGTGGACCAGACTGGTTGATATCACTGATTGATGCAATTAATTGAATAATGGCCTTTTTTATAAATTTGTTTTCTCACCGTTTGAGCATAGTGATGATAGAACAGGTCCTGAAAAGTGCCACAAACCTGATGGTCAATAGGCAGAAACATGTTGACCATATCTTAAAAGGGTGAACTCCATAACCCGTCTCTCTTCGCCTTTTTAGTTTTAACCACTGGGGACCTTATTAAATGTAGCTTTGGACACCAGGAATTAGTTTTAATTCACTTTTCATTATTATTTTGCACTCTGCCCCTCGCTTCCCATTGCATTGGGGGACTCAAAACACCTCACACTCCTCCTGATGGAGAGCTGTAGCCTGCACTGTGTACCTTGCGGACATAGTGTTCAAGAGGGAACCCAATGATGAAGCATGTCACCTTTGGGCGAGTGAGGGTTCTCGTCTTTACAAGAATATTTGTCCATTCCCTAAATAAACCTCTGCACACACATTTTCAGTATTAAGTTAGATCATCCAGTTTTCTTTTTGTGAGTTTGGTTATAGTGGAGCAAGTCTGTATGGGATTACTCCATAGTTAACCCTCAAAGTGTAAGTAGTACCAAAAATACACCAACAGGGGCGGCAGGGTGCAAATATGTTGGGTGCCCTGTGCTTTTCAATGGAAGAACTCTGTTGGACAAACGGCTGCAGGCTTCGAAGCGGAGGCTGCTTGGATCAACAGCAGAAGTAAGTGGAAATGCTGTGGGTCGTAGGGAACACAGTTGGTCAAGCTCTCCAAGTCCCAGGGGCTTCTGGTGCAGGGGTGTCCTTTGACGTCAGGATTTTCTTACGAGGGCCGGTCATGGTAGGAGGTGAGCCTCCTGGATTCAGACTGCAGGTGTCGTCGTAGCGTCATGGAGGGGTCAGCCAACGCTAGACATGAGGTCATGATCGCAAGGGAACCTGTTCTGGATCAGTGGGCCTCATGGTCACGGGACATAGCTGTTAGGTGCAGATTGGACAGAACTCATGGTTCCAGGGGCACCAGAGTCCTTTGTGTAGATTTCTTGGGGACCAGTCCGTAGTCTTCGGGAGTTCTGATCTTTATCAAAGGTCCAGTAGACTTCCTTGGGTTCTGGAGGTCGCTGGCTGCAGGACATGAGTTATCTTTAAAGCTGGAGACAGGCAGCTAAGGCTGGGACCAAGTCAGTAGGTGTTTTCCGGCTTTGCTGCACAGCGTCGTCTTCGTCCTTCTTAGGTCGGCAGGAACTAACTTCATGTTCTGAGGGACTGCCCCCCACTCCCAAATGCTAGATTTAGGGGCGTTACAGGGGAATAGCAGGTAGGGGCCGATCAGCCCCTTACCTGGGGTGACTACACTAACTATTATGCTGCCCTACTGTGGGTGGGGGCATGGTTCTAGCCTGATTAGAGTAGTCCCCCCCCCCCCCCCCCCCCCCCCCCCAAGTCTTCAAGCTCGTGGGAACTGAAAGGTGTACTTCACCTCGCCTCCTTCAACTTAAGGGTGGAGTTGGCAGAGGTAGGCACACTAGATTCTTCCTAGATTTTCCTGCCCAAAGTAGGGGTGTAAACCGGGGGCTGCTAACAGCAGAGGCTGGGGGTCGCATTACGAAGGTGACACTTTGAAGCTTCCCTCTGGAGCAATGTGCCCATCCTGGGGAAGGAGGTGTGACACCTCCGCCCGGGATGTGCTTTGTTTCTTGTCCCAGAGAGGACCGAGGCTCTTGACCCAGGGTTCCAGACACATGTCTGGTGGTGGCAGGCTGCCTAAAGCCAGTCTGTGGCCACACCAAGGCTGGTAGGTTTTATGGGGGCACCTCTGAGAGTAAATGGTTTAATAAAAACACCACTGGCAGTGTGGGTTTGTTGAGAGTTGTTTGGTACAAAACACTCTTGAGTTCAGGGAAGCCATCATGGGGCTGGGGAACTCTAGTTGTCGAGTTTCCAGCCCATGTACTCTTATCTGCCCTGGCCCTTACAATATCTAAGAATAGACTTAAACATCGTAGGGGCATATCTGCTCTTTCAGATATGCCCATACATGTGGTGTAATAACCCTGCATTAGGGCTTAAAGACATGCTAGAGGGGTTACTTCTACTTTAGGCAGTGCTAGTTGGCATGGCATACAGCCATGCCTACTTTCAGTTTTGTCTGCACCAGGGCATGCATGCTGCAGTGGCAGTCTGCATGACCTAGGGCAGAGGTCTTCAAACTTTTTGATGCCGAGACCCCCTTGTAAAACCTTTTAGGGGTAAGGACCCCCTTCTGACAAAAGTTTCTAGAAACTGGTACTCCTCATCATCCTCTTTTGACAACCATAAATGCGCCTGTTAGACCTCATCACATCCATCCATTATTCATCCACCCACACTTTCACACATCCATCCATCCTTTCATCCTTCCATCCATCCTTCATCCATCCACCCTTTCATCTTTCCATCCATACATCCATCCTTTACCCATCCACCCTTCCATCCATCCACCCATCATTCATCCACCCACCTTTACGCACATCCATCCATCATTTATCCATGCAACCTTTTATCCATCCATCCATCCACCCTTTCATCCTCCAATCCATACATCCATCCATACATCCATCCACCCTTTCATCCATCCATCCATCCACCCTTTCATCCATCCATCCATCCACCCATCATTCAACCCCCCACCTTTTCACACACCCATGTATGCATCATTCATCCATGCAACCTTTTATCCATCCATCCATCCATCCACCCACCCTTTCATCCTTCCATCCATCCACCCTTTCATCCATCCATCCATCATCCCTCCACCCTTTCATCCTTACATCCATACATCTATCCTTCATCCATCTATCCTTCACCCATCCACCCTTTCATCCTTACATCCGTACATCCATCCTTCATCCGTCAACCCTTACATCCATACATCTATCCTTCATCCATCTATACTTCACCCATCCAGCCTTTCATCCTTCCATCCATACATCCATCCTTCATCCATCCACCCTTTCATCCATCCATTCACCCATCATTCATCTACCCATCTTTTCACACATCCATCCATCATTTATCCATGCAACCTTTTATCCATCCATACATCCTTCACCAATCTACCCTTTCATCCTCCATCCATCCACCCTTTCATCCATCCATCCACCCTTTCATCCATCCATCCACCCTTTCATCCATCCATCCATTCATCATTCATCCACCCACCCTCTCACACATCCATCCATCCTTCATCCTTACATCCATCCATCCACTCATCATTCATCCACCCACCTTTTCTGTGCCTCTCTCATGGGGGGGTCGGGGGGGGGGGGGTTCAGTATCTCTCTGTCTTCTTCCTTCTGGGGGACGTGTCACGGGACCCACAGCTCCAGGCGCACAATAGCCATTGACCTCAAAGGGCTACACTACAGCCTGCTCCCCCAGCCCCCCTCCGCCCCCCCCCCCCCACTTCCCCTCTTCCCCCAGCTCGAAACGGCTTCAGGGACACACACACACAGCCACACCCGAGTACTTGACAGGTCTTTAAAAGACCTTTTACTTGTTAATGAGGCTTTGATGTTTTTCACACCTCGGTGTGAATTAGGCCTCCACCGTGAGCACCCTCGATCAGCCCAAGCCAGGAACTGCACTCTGACAGAATCTGCGACCCCCTTGCAAGGACTCCCTGACCCCCCTGGGGGTCGCGCCCCACAGATTGAAGACCTCTGACCTAGGGGATGGGTCCCTAGGGGACCCTCTTCAGTCTGTGCCCTTGCTACCCAGGTACCATTTACTAGGGGCAATTGTGGAGCAGTTTGTGTGAAAGGAACACTGGTGCTGGGGACCTTATTAGCAGGGACCCAGCTCACTTTGTCAAAGTTGCACCAGATACCAGGCAAAATGTGTGTGTGGGGGTGGGGGGCAGTGGTGGTACTGCAACAGAACCCCATTTTCTCAAAAGTACTTTTTTTTTATGTTCAAGTCTTTTTATTACATACCCGTCATCGGGAGTTTGCTTAATAGTGACCTGTACACAGCGGTAAGCCTACAACCCTGCTAGGGCCTGCCGCGTCAAACAAAATGCATGGGAACAGAGTAGGGACGCACATCTATGCAAACTTCATACACAGCGTTATGCCTACGACCCGAAAGGGCTGGCCACGTAATACATCGCTTAGTGCACACTGAACAGCCACTGCCAATGATCGCTTGGCCCCAAAGGCCAGGTATAACCAAGGAACTAGAACCAGTGTAACCATAGGACCAGACGGGTCCAAACCGTAATGCAGTGCCTGAGGGAGAGGCATCAGTGTAAGATAGACAGAGGAAAAGAGTGAAAGAGAAGGTTGAGAAAATAGAAGCGGGAGGGCCTAGGGGGATAGGAGCGTCACACCAGATCCCGGTAGATAGCAGCTCCTGTCATATTTTGCGTCACACTCTCTGGAGCTGCTATGGCAGTAACCTGTTCGTTACGGAGGTGGCCATCGCATCCTCTACCAGACGCAGTGCCCGTAATTTAGGGGGCATGTGTTGCGCATGTTCCACTTTGCATAAATATTTTACCAGAGGCTGCCACACCGTGTTAAAGCGCGTGTCGCAAGCCTGCCGTCTAGCTGTAAGGAGCTCCATTGTTATGACATGCCAGAGTCGTACGATCCACGCCGCAATAGGTGGTGCTTCCGTCTTTTTCCAGTAAAGGGCAATGAGCTGTCTGGCTGCCCCCAGCATTTGGAGCACTAGCATCCAGTCGCTTCGGGTTAGCGCTAGCAGGCCTGTTGATTTGACCCCCAGTAAGATTGTGCTAGTGGCATCAGGCAGAGGAAACCCCAGGACCCCCCTGATAGGGCTCAAGATCTCCTTCCAGAAGAGTGTTAACGAGGGGCATGTCCACCAAATGTGTATGAAATCCCCAGCCGCAGACCGGCACCTCCAGCACTCAGGAGAGGATGCCGGGAACATTTTGTGGAGTCGCTGCGGCGTATAGTACCACTGGGTCGTCATTTTATATGCGTTCTCCTGTTGCGGTACGCTACGATAAACTTTAGGTATGTCGCGCCACAGTCGAAGCCATTGTGCTGATGTGATGTCAGTGCCCGAAATAGATTGCCAACTGTGCTGATACTTATGTGAAGGCGGCGTCTGGGGGTGCTGCAGAATGTTGTAAATTTTCGAGATCAGACCCTTTGAATCAGTGAAGTAACGAGCTAGCTTCTCGAACAAGGTGAAAGCGCGAGTAGCCGCTTGATACGTCTCATCCGCCATTGTCCAGTGTCTCAGTTGGTCATACTGCATCTCAGCATCAAGTGGTAGTCGGAAGTCCTCCCTACAGTGCGCAAAGGTTTTAAGGGTGCCCCCATCGAAGAGGTCTGTAAGCACCCTGCAGTTGCCCTGGGACCATCTACGGAAGGCTCTGGTGCGGAGAGCTGGTGGGAACCACGGGTTCCCTTCAATTGGAGTGTCCGGCGAGGAAAAAGTGGTGAGGCCCCGACGTACTGCTATCCTATCCCAAATTTCTAACACCGTTCTCGTGGGTACCGCCATGTAGGCGCTCGGGGAGCGCCCCGCCTTGTGGTTCCATGCCAAATCCAGATGGTATGGCCAGTCACGACTCTGTCCATGTGCAGCCACCCCTTCTCACTTTTTGTAGTACCCCATTCTACTATGAAGCGAAGATGGGCAGCCCAGTAGTACTCCACCAGATTAGGAAACGCCAATCCCCCCCCCCCCCCTCCCCCGGTCTCGAGGTGCCAGAAGGAGTGCCTTTGTGAAGCGGGGTCTCTTTCCCCCCCAGATGAAGTTGGTTAGATCCCTCTGCAGGCTTCTTATACTATGCAACGGAATAGGAGTGGGGAGGCACTGAAACAGGGATAGTATTTTGGGTAGGATGGACATCTTTATTGCATTGATTCTACCCAGCCAAGACGGTACAAGTAGCTTCCATCTTCGCAAATCCTCCAGAACCCCTCGGCGACAGTCCCTCCAGTTGGCATGTGTTCAGCCATCTAGCGATGGAGTCAACTGCAAGCCGAGATATCGGATGTGTTGGGTCGTCCAGCTGTAGGGGGCTATATGTTCCAGGTGTGGAATTTCTGTCTTTGGGATGGTAAGGTGGAGCGCCCAGGACTTGCCATGATTGATTTTTTCAGGCCAGAGACATGCTCAAAGAGACCAAGCGTAGAGTGTACTGCCGGTAGAGACTCTCGGGGCTTAGTAAGTGTCAGGATGAGATCATCCGCAAAGAGTGCTACTTAATTATCAAGGCCGCCTATCTGGATACCATAGATGTCGGGGCCTGGCGAATCATGTCCGCCAGTGGTTCTATTGCCAGGGCAAATAATAGGGGGGAAAGCGGACATCCCTGCCTGGTTCCCCTCCCTATAGAAAACGGCTCCGTGAGCTGCCCGTTCACTCTAATCCTGGCCCGTGGCGCAATGTAAGGCGCCATAATCCTGGTGACCATCTTCGGACCGAGCCCTATCTTATGGAGGACTGCCTGGAGGAAGGACCAATCCACCCGGTCGAACGCCTTTTCGGCGTCTAAGGAGAGGAGACATGCCGGGATTTGCCAGTGATGGGCCTTGCCCACAAGATGTGCTACTCTCCGTACGTTGTCGCCCCCCTGTCGACCGCCGATAAAACCCAACTGATCGGGGTCGATCAGGCCCGGCATATGGGGGTCTAATTGTTTCGCCAGTATCTTGATGTATATTTTAAAGTCGGTGTTCAATAAGGCTATCGGGCGGTACGACTAGCACAGAGCGGGGTCCTTCCCCTGCTTCAATATTAAAGCAATTTCGCCCATCCCCATGTCCGGGGACGGCCCCTGCTTGTCAGTGAAAGAGTTAAACAACCCAAGAAGGTAGGGCCCTAGCTGTGCCCGGAATATGCGATAGAAGGACAATGGGAGGCCATTGGGCCCCGGTGTTTTTCCTAGGTGGAGCTCCTGGACCACTGAGGTTATTTCCTCCTGCGTGATAGAGTCCTCCAGGAGTTGCGCGAAATGGGGGTGCAACGTCGTGCCACCATACTTCTCCAGTACGTCCTCTCGAGCTCGGGGGGGGGGGGTGGTTTCTCCTCCGTATAGAGTGTTGTGTAATACTTCCTGAAAGCCTGGCACTTATCCTTGGCCGCAACCCTGGTTCCTTTTGGCAGTTGTACGTTTGTTATATGTGCCTTAGCAGCTTTAGCCCTCAACCTCCTCGCCAGCATTCTCCCTACCTTGTCTCCTCCCTCGAAATACTACTGTTTTAAGGCCACCAGGTAAGTTTCAGCCCCATTGGCGCGCAGCATCCTGATTTGACCCCTTAGATTAGCTAGATGCCTCCTCGACCGCTGGGTGGAGTCGCCCTGGTCCTGTGCCTCTGCCTTCTTTAGATCCCGTCAGTTTGTCCTCCAATGCTCGCGCCTCTCGCGACCTCGCTATCGAAAGGGACGTAATGTGCCCCCGTATTGTTGCCTTGAAGGCATCCCAGACACCGGAAAGGGCGTCTCGGGTAAGTCGTTACGCTCGAAGTAGGAAACAATGGCCCCCCGAATGTCCTCGACATCCGCAGCATCCCGAAGGATACTTGGCGGCAGATACCACTTACGTTCCCGGGGAGGGCAGGCTGCTGGATCCTGTATGAGCAATTCCAGGTGAGCGTGGTCAGAAATTGAGATATCAGACATTTCTACCCCTAAGACATCATGGGAGAGTTATGTGGGACATAAACAGATAATGGATGCGAGAGTAGGAGCGGTGAGCGTGTGAATAATGAGTATTCCCTCTTGTCTGGGGAGAAATAACGCCATGTGTCAAATAACCCCAGGTGCGCAAATTGCTTGCGGAACTCGGAGTACATTGCCCCAGCACCACTGAATGAGCCCTCGCTCCGATCTAGCTTCGGGCTCCAGACCAGGTTCAGATCGCCCCCCACAATAAGCGAGGATCCGTCCTGCGGCACATGATCTCTCAGGAGGTCTCTGAGGTAGCGATCCTGCGCCTGGTTGGGGGCATAAATGTTACACAGTGTGAGGCGTCGACGCCCCACCTCCACACCTACTCTGAGAAAGCGCCCATCACCACTCCGAAAGGGTCTGTCTTCTCCCCGCCTGATGCCAGCGCTGCACAGTATCGCTACCCCTGCTGTCTTAGTGTCTGTAGCCGCCCAGAGTACTTTTTTTTTAATGAAAACGTCATACCCAAGGATTTTGGATTTAAAATGCAAGACTGGTCCTTCAAATTTGAATACACACTTACTAAAATAAGTACAGATTAGAATTCACACAGATAGATAATATTTGAACAGTTGGTGCACTCCATGTATTATCAATCCTAGTAAACTAGGAGATCTAACCAGGTTATCTTTTCCCTTTTTTTGGACTTGTCAATCAAAAGGGGTAAGGAAACTAATTCCGGAGGATTAGTCCTGCTGGATGCCCCTGCTTAAATAACCAATTAAAGTTATGAGGGGTTCTCATCGATATTGTTTTTGTGGCATTGTTCATCATTTGATCCCATCCATAGTGTACCATTATTTTACTGTTTCAAGATAAAAAGAATTTCTTCTTATTTAATCCGTCATGTTGGACCTTCAAAACGATACACAATTTACACCATTGCAAGACGCTTGCATCCTGACATGCACTAATTTGCTTAGAAGCAGGAATAAGTAAACCTACCACCTGTTGGTATTAATCTTGCATGAATTTCTTTAGTTTGTGTATATTTTATGTTCGAGTATGTGGGTGAATGCATGAATGAGTCATTAGGCTGGGAGCATGGGTGCAAGAACGAGTGGTAGTGTATGTATGGCGACTTACTGAGTGACTGAAGATGCACTTTCCAATACTTGTTTAAGGGAACAATTATTTATTATTCAGGTCCGCATGTTAATAACACATCTTTCTGCCTACAACCAGCGGCAGGCCGCGATAGCAAGTTGTGCAGAATGATACACAGCTCTGAGCCAACAACACGGAGGCATGTAGCGCGCAACGGACTCTGAACATTTAACCACATGCACGCTAGCGCAATTTTGCTCCTACGCTGAGATTTTCAAAACCGCATGTTACGTGACGAGCTGGGCTCGTCATCAGCGTATGAGCGGGCTACACCATGACGAGCCCAGCTCGTCATCAGCGTCGAAGGGGTTAAAAAGTGTCTAGGAAAACAGAGCAAAAGAGTCCAAAAAATAGAACCCATCTAACCACCCACCTCCTCCCACCCCCAACTCCTCCGTACCATTACACCCAGCACCTCACATCCAGCAGTTCTCTACTTGGTGAGGGTCAGGCCCCGTCTCATGCAAAGGTCTATGGGCCAGATGTATCAAAGGGGTTTGACCATTCTGTGTCTATGGGAAAAAGGGTTCATTGGCATCTCGGGGAGCAATCGCAATATATGCAGGTTTTTTGGGGAGGTCACTTACCGGAACTTTACCTATTAGACAATACTGGTTTTAAATGGATGGACTTGAATGATATGAAAGAATGATATGGAAGAATGTTTTCCCTTGGTATTTATAAGAACCTTCTAAAAGAGCGTGGACATAGAATTTGTATTTTCAGTTCTATAGTTTTGCCAATTTGAAGTCGTATCCATGTGACAGAAGCATTTAAATGCGTGACTAAATTAGATGTGCCTGCAGTACGGATGTAGGATTGGAGACCGTTGATGTAACGTCATTTGAAGGAAAAGGGGAGTTATCTGTGGGCCCTGCTCTATTGATGTGAATTGTGTAACTCCTGCTTCTCCGATTTCCTGGGCAGGCCCTGTTCTCACCCTGCGCGATTGTTAGTGCTTTTGGGGATGGGTGAATCTATTTTGCACCAGTTTGTATCTGCAGTTCTGGATCTAAGACAAGCCACACACCTCGAAACGTTTTTCTAATGGTTTAAAGTAAGCAGAATTGGGGGGGGGGGAGAATTAACTGACACGGGTAAGACTGGGCTAAAATTAAATGCCCCCGTGAGCGGTTTCAGAGGCCGACTATCGTGGCACACTTCCTATTCACTTTCAGACTTCCCCTTTAAGAGAAGGGTGGGAGGCGTAGAGGGGCTGCTGGTCGAGCAGCATTGACTCCAAAGAGAAACCGTATCGAGGTACTTTCACACGATCAGTTTGAGACCTAGAATACCACAGCGCTTGGCATATGCTTCGGGGCAGCAGGATCACCCCCGGAACCTACCTGCACCTGTGCTTGAATAGTTAACAGGAAGTTTTTCACTTAAACCGCGCAGGAATCACAGCCCCGCTGCCTGTTCGCTTGACGAAAGCTTTGTGAAGTCCTTCTGAAGCCACATCTCACATAACTAGTTCATCAACTCGTCTGAGGTTCTGGGTAAAATTCTACTGGGCCGAGTAGAATTTTTTATTTGTGCTACAGGAAACGATGTATGCGAATGGGTTTGTGCTGTTGAAGATTTTAAACGAACGAGAATTGTTTTTCATTTTGTACCTCACTGCTAACAAGTGCCTGTCCGACAGATACTGAAGGAAACTTGATTGTTTTTCTTTTCTTGCAACAGGTGTGATTGCTGACGCTGGATCTGGGCTAGTCTACATTTGTGAAAATGGCGAGATCCAAATCTGGTTCTCGTTCGTCACGTTCAAGGACGCCATCCCGATCTCGTTCCCGTTCCTTCTCCAAGTCCCGGTCACGCTCCCGTTCCTTGTCTCACCCGAGAAAGCGAAGGCACAGGTAATTCTTCCATTACTAGCCTCTCCGGAATTGCACTGCAGCATCAATGAGCGGCCGGATTACTGTATTAAAGTTGGACTCTATTATTTTTTTTAAATCCTCTTGCAGGTTACCCGTTTTTAATGTTTTATGTGCTGTATTAAGATGTTTTACTTGTGTAGCACGTCGAAACGTGCGTCACTCCAACGTACTGACATTAATCTACCTTTAGTAGGCTTTCTCTTTTATTCTGGAGCCGAGTTTGGAAAAAGTATATGCTTCCCCTTGGCCTCTAAGTTTGTACATTTTTCTAGTCGAAGACCCAACCTTGTATTGGTGTTATGTCTGAGGTTCATATGGTTGGTTAATGTCTGATACTGCTGTCTGCTTCTGAAAGGGTCTCACTATAGTCTCCTGCACGAGCCATATTAGGATCATACAGAACGAGGGTTAAAACAAATGGCTATGGTTAACTGCTGTTTTTCTCTAATAAAAGAAATCACATCATTTTGCATAATATATAAAACTCGTGTACTCTTTAGAGATTTGAAATGCAGAACTTTTGCCATATTGAAATTTACTGGGTTAAAATAGTTTCTGGCAACGTAGTGTTGCACGATAATTGGTGCAACAAGTTTAGCATGCTGCATGAAAGACTTTCACACATGGTTGGTGAAGTAGAGTATTTTGACTTGTAAATTCAGCAATTTCAAGTTTGTTTACTTGGACTACATACAGAAAGTGGACTTTTGGCGAGGGGAGGTTAAAGGGAGGCGGATGAAATTAGTATTGGACATGCTAGTTATTTTAGCTACTTTTCCTTATGCTGCCTCAGCAAGTGTCTGAGTTTGTTTGCTCAGTTATGCCGAGAAAAAGGTTTTCTTTTCGTGATCAAGCTTATTTCCGACCAAGACTTTCTTTTTGTGGGGAAATTGTAATAGGCTTTCGGTTCCATCACAGTATACCTTTCAAAAAGTTATCTTGTGAAGAATCCTTTTCGTCATTATCTAAGCTGCTTTTTGTTGCAAGATAAAAAAAAAATGATTTGGACAGCTATCCAAGCCTGCTTTTGATTAACTATTTGAAGTCACTATTCTCCACAGTACTCTGGTAAATGTGAATTACTTTTCTGTTTGGGTTGCTTTGCACTTGCGAGTGTTAGTTATGAAACGTCGGTCAATAACGTATGGTTAAGTCCAGGTCAGTCTGCTACACAGTCTTTTTACGCAGTTTCTTGGAGTCAAGCTGGATCGATCTGCACAGTTTTGCTGCTGAAGGGTGTGTGCTACGTTCTCTACTGTAGTTGGTAGCAGTTAATATCTGAAGTTTCGATAGGAGACGCAGGAGGGCACTTTTTGTCATATGCAAACTCCTTTGCCACTCTTCCCCATGTCCCATCTGTTTATATATGGCTAGTAATTGGCATCAATTCTGTACACCTTATTTACGGTTCCTGAAAATGTGTAGCTCCTGACTATCCTGTGATTAGTTGCACAGCCCAATCTTGATTCACCAGCGGTTTCCGTGACACAGGGCTGACACTTAATGTAAAGGCTTGTTTGGTGTTCAATTTAAAAACTAATTTAAAAGTGTGTTGTCCATCACATACACTACAAGTGAGGGCACATCATCTTGGGCTTACTCCTAGTATCGAATTAGCGTGTCTGCCTGTACTCCATTGGAAGTAATTGGCATTACACTTACATGTGTTGCAAAATGTCGCTGGCTCCAAGGTAATGAGTTTGAGTTCTGAAACTGTATAGAAACTAAATGTCATCTCTGCTCCATCATAGTATTGGAGCACAACATCCCCTTACAAGTTAACGTGTACATTGGGATAGAATGCCACCCCTTAGTTGGTTGTTTTGTAAACAAGCTAAATGTTACCACTCACTGCTGCATGAGAAGAAATGAGAATAGAAAACTAAAACAATGGTTGGGAAATGTTGGGTGTTGAGGGATGTGAAAAAGTGCCCCTTTAAAATGGAGGTAGTGTGTTAATAGAGACTGTTTTTTTCATAATTCAGTTTGTGGTTTGCATCGTGCCTTAGTTCAGAAGTGCATAATTTCCCTGCTATGCCGTCTTTTTGTTTCTCGCGCTTCGTAGAAGAAAGATGCATGCCGCATTTTTAGAAACCACCCGTAGTAGATTGTGACAATTCCAAAAGATCTTTTTAAAAGATTTGACTAAACAAATGTTAAAATCCAGGTTGTGTGCGTTATTGTTTGACATCTTATTTGTCCCGATACCGACCATGTTGAAGCCACCCTAAGAGTTCATTTAAACTGCTTCATCTCTAAACATTCTGCTTTCAAATTCAGCCTGTTGGCAGAAAAGTATTCGCTTAAATTAATTGTTGGCACTGATGACTTAAGGCAGCTGGGCTGGTATTACTGAAGTGCATTTGCCTCCTGCGTCTTACACACGCTGCTGCCCTTACTAGTCTCAATTCCCTGATGCTTGCCAGCTGTCCCGGGCAGTCTTGAGGTCGGGACAGCCCAGAGCTCTGGTTGACTAACCGCGTGTGGAGTACTTCAACCCAGCTTTGCCATGGACTCCACCCACGCTGGTGAGCACGACATTACTTATTTATACGCCTCACAACCGGCTGGAGTACCCTGTCGCTTCCTCTGGCCAGGAATGAAGGCAGCTACAACTTGTTGTTCAGCCGGACTGTGCACCGCGGTTCCTAGCAGAAATTGAATATTTTCTTGGAGACAAAGCAGACGTCCTTATCCTGCTCCTTCGGGAACCCTCTGTTGTGTATGCAGCTTGCGTGGCCTTCCCAGTTCGCGTATTTGTTGCTCTGTATAGCGCTTTTCACTGTATGCTGCTGAATGCCGAATCGTAGGGAAGAAGTAGTGGTTGTCCTGGTTTTCGGGTACAGTTTACTTTTTGATGAAATGCAATGAGGACTTCAGCAGAGAGCTTTTACTTCAGGAAATGTTTCAGATAGCCTTCCTACAGTTCACATTGGACAGCGTTAATGTATGCCGAACACACGTTTGCAGCTATTTTAATTAACAAACGCTCGTTTCTATTTGGTAAACTTGAGCACGATAACTGATCCGGAAACACCCACTGGTACCTTTCTAGCGGTACAAGCTTTTACTAGTACAGAGGCTGGCGGTGTAGTTAATCACGGCTCCTCCTCCATAGCCACTCCCACCGTTACCAAGCTTGATAACACGTTGTCGCTGTGCTGTTAACCCTAAGCGATGGATTTGCACCAGCTTAATGGCATCTTCGGTGTGAGCGCCGCATAAGCCTTCAGAAGAAGAACCGTTACTTATGAGCAGCTGCCTTGTGCTTTTCATCACCAGTTGCGATCCTTGAAAGTAATGGAATGGGATTAGACCAGAAAAAGGGGGCCAAGGCCACTAAAGGAGGGACGAAAAAAACAAGGAAAAGGTGATTATTATTCTCTTTTCATATATAGAGACGTTTTATTTTTTCTCTAAAGAGAAATCTGGTCTGCGCCAACATAAGGTAAGAGACGGACCTGAAAAGTTTTACGGGCGTTTGCATTTATTCCAAGTGTTGCTTTATTGATGTATTGGTTATTAGTACGCCCATTCTTCACGTGCTGAACGTTAATGGTGCGCAATGCCCACTGATACTGCCGTTTCTGCGTCGCGTCTTTGCTCCTGTACCTTGTTCAATATTGCCCTCTGCTGGGTTATCTGTGCTTGGCTTAACTACGCTACTTAGAAGTCATTTCATGCAAAAGCTATATAAAAAAAATTACAGCGCTTTTAGCTTTTTTTATGTAAACATGTACGGTAAATCTCGAATTGAGTATAGGGTTTGTTCACCTCGCACATGCTTGTTGAAGCGTTAACACTTAAATAGTCATATACGTGTGGTGCATCTGGTAAACGCCCTCTTTTGCATTCTCCCTCACTTCATAGTTAATTGTTTTTTCTTTTGTGTGAAAAGCGGTTTCAACCTCCTCTTTGAGGCATTATCCAGTGTGCTGTTTGTTGCTAGTTCGTTCATTTGATTGGTGCCTTGTGCTCTCCAGTCTACATTAGCTTGGTGCATCGCTCTTGTATACGCACATGTGAGAGATCAGATTTGTTTCGCTTTATAAGAAAGGTTGTGGCCTCCTGTAAAGTGACAATGTGTTTAAATGCATTTTTTGGACTATACTATCTTGTATTTATAGTTGCATTGCTAACCAACAGCTTTTGCTATCTGTCAAATGCCCA
The DNA here is from genome assembly GCF_964263255.1 of Lissotriton vulgaris. Classification (NCBI taxonomy): domain Eukaryota; kingdom Metazoa; phylum Chordata; class Amphibia; order Caudata; family Salamandridae; genus Lissotriton; species Lissotriton vulgaris. The sequence continues at coordinate 943,460,802 of NC_141687.1, read as the reverse complement.
TCTGGCTTTCATCTAATGAAGTATTTATGCTCACATGCCCAAAGTGTTCAGAACAGGACTTTGTAGCTTAATGATTTGGCTGTTAGCTGGAATCTGTAGATTCTGGTTGATATCGGTATTCGGCCACAATTTTGTTCACAGGGACTCTGCGATGTTTAAAGGGACATACATGTATTCGTAAATTTAGCTGTGAAGTTTTAATAAAAAAAGGAAATAACTGGTGTCGGTGAAAATGTTAGTTTGCTGGCCAGTCCTCGTACCATTGTATGGAATCTTCCCAGCCATGTTTTTGATATACTGATGTTTATCCTTCTACTGATAGTTTGAGGATGGATAATTATGGGTGTGCTCTTTGATTGAAGTTTGGTTACTGTATTGCTGTAGTAAACGCTCCCAATAGCAGTATTTACCTGCAACTTCATGCTATAGGCAACTTGTTCCTTCCTTTACTACTTCTAGTCGAACAGTGAAGCTTTACTACAAAAGCTACTTTACCACAGAGGTTGTTTTTTTTTTTTTTTTTTAAAGATGTCTGGTGCGGGTGATTATGAGCAGGAAAGGATTTCCACCACCCCTAAAAATGGTATCCGTTAAATGTTTGCTGTGCTAAGAGCACCATATTTCCCGCTTACAGGATCAAGCAGAGTTGGAAAAGAAAACAACATTGTAAAAAAATATTAGGTCTCGCCTGTCGATGTGCATGCGCATCGAGCAAGGCGAGAGTATTGGGACTTATCCGCTCTTTATCCACACTGCAAGGAATCGTGGCGATTCCTTGCAGTGCCCGTGACTTTTAAGCTCAATGCGCATGCGCATTGAGCTTAAAAGCGCGTGCACGTCCGTCTTTGTTTACCCGCTCCGCCCCCTCCCCTTCCCGCCGTCTCGCATTTCCCCTGTCGCACTTCTCCTCCCCCCTCCCCTCTCTTCCCTCCGTCTTGTTTATTGTACCCGCTCCGCCCCCTCCCCTTCCCGCCGTCTCGCATTTCCCCTGTCGCATTTCTCCTCCCCCCTCCCCTCTCTTCCCTCCGTCTTGTTTTCATCTTTGTTGTCTTCCTTTGTGACTGTTTTTCTATCTATATCTTCCTCGGTCTTTCTTCGTTTTCTGTCTTTCTCTGTTTAGCTCTGGGTCACCATCGAGTGTGCGGGCCCACCACCACAGGCACAATTTAAACACACCTTAGCTGTTAAGAAAATGTTACTTCCAATTCCGCTAAAAGGCAAATGTATCAGTGGAATAAAAAAAGATTCCCGATTTGTTGTACATTAAAGCACAGCTGCTGTGAACTGCCATGGTTTTCTGTATAATGGAAAATATTGCCGGTAACTTGAAGTTTGGATCAAATCTTTAACAAAATTATGTTACATGTCTGTATGCAACGTGAAAAAAAATAAGTATTTTGAAATGGAAAAAAATGAAAATAAGTGGGCAATTTCCTCAGCTGCTGTATAAATCTAAAGATTTCCAGTTTATTTTTCATGGAATTTTGCACAAGCTCTATTTTTCAGTACTTAAAATTACAGCTCTTACCGTCAAACCATTAAGTCGAACCGTTTTTTAAAACATTTTTTATGCTGTTACGGTAGATAGAACACTGCCTAAAGTAGCTGACATCTTTCCGAATGTCCCTGCCTACCATATAGTTTCTAGTTTGCTACAGAGGCGTGGCAGGATCGGCATCTATAGCATGCCTACGAACCCTTACCCTCCCCCTTTTGTTTCAAGTTTGTCTTGCCACTTGCCCCATTCTGCGTGTATTTTGCTTCATTTCCCCATTCTTGGTTGTGTTAATCCTTATCGCTCGCGCATTTATATCTTAAATGACCTGACGATTTTCAAAATCTCCTTTAGCAACACTACCCCCCCTCCCCCCCACCACCACATCTCCTCCCTGACTCCCTAATATGCACCTCAAAATTTGACCTAGAGTGTTAGAGAGCTGTTATTATGTGAACCTGCGTGAGATCGAATGAGTGTGTGCCATCCCTTGCATACCACTGTGTATCACCTCGGGTGGTCTTCTAGGCGCCCTGGTCCTGCTTCAGACGTCTGTCGAGTTAGCTCGAGCGGTTTGCATTATAACAAACGCTCATGTGCCGTCCGCTTCGTAATCTTTACCTGCAGAAGAGACTTGAATCATCGAAGATAGATTGAGTTAGCCTGGCAGAATTTCCATGCCTGCTTTAAGTGCGTCACAGCATTCTGCTCTCGCCTGGTCATGCTGTTTTCCCTGGAATGACTGTTTTGCTAAGCAGATCCCTCTGTCATTGTTCCAGCATGCTGCTTCACGGGCTACATTACGGAATGCAGCACTGTCTTAATTATTTGCATTTGGCACGCGACCTTCTAAATCTGCATCCTGTCAGGCAGTTCCATTTTCGGTGCGCCTTGCACCTTTTCCTGGAGTCTCCTGCGTGCATTGAAATGTACTTTATCCGTATTCTCTGAAGTTATCCAAGTTCTGGCAAGCACCATGCAGGAGTCCTGCAACACCGCCGCTGCTGCCGTGAGCAATTCACGTATTTCCGGCTATTTGCGCGTCCACAACACTGTACGCAGAACAAGAACATCTGGGGGCGCCGCCATGCTTTCAATAATCTCCAAATTCTCCACGGACCACCCTCCGGCGTTTTTCACAAAGCTGCTCCTATTTCACACTCCCCAGTCTCACGTGGTACACCCCTCCTACCAGCCTTAGTGGTACTCAACCCATACCAACCCCAGAGATCTTCTTGCCATTCCAGCTTCGCGCGGGTTCTCTGTCCTGCCACTGTCCCAGTGCGTTTCTACCCTGGGAATGCCCCACCGTGCGCCGGTCACAATATCTCACACAGTTCGCACCTTGCTGTCTCGCTGTGGTGCTCTCTCTGCCCTGCAAATCTCTGGCCGTTTTCCCGCTCTATCAACTCCCAGTGGTATTTATGCTATAGCCCCCTCCTGTGGTATTTCTGCCCCCCATAGCTTTGCGGTCCCTCACTCACCCTCAACCCCTCACCCTCACACAGTGGAATAGGTCTCGGAGCATTTGAGTTAGAGCTTTTAGAAATGTTTATGGTTTTTTTTTTTAATTCTTTAGCATTGGCTACAGGAAACAAAAATGCTAAAGATTTACAAAAAAACCCATAAACAATTCTAAAAGCACTAACTCTAATGCTGCGAGACCTATTGCATTTCCAATGCTTGTTGAATTTCTGTAGTCTTGCTACAGAATGCTCCCACTGTCGAAAGACCGCATTGTATTCCATATTCCACAGTCGGTCCTTTCTCAATAAAGATTGGATAACTTTCGTATTCATCTCATTTGCCCTTTCTCTTATTTTCTTCTTTACTCCCTTTCTATGTTTGATACACCCTTGCAAGCTTTTTATTATTGATTAATGTTCAAAACGTAACATTGTAAACAAAGGCACTTTAAAAACCATGGGTTGCGGCCTTTCAGTGCCTCTTAGTGGTCACTAGAAAAAATGCAGCAGAAGTGTGGATGATCTTCGCTTTGCAGCTATCTCGCAAAAACCATGTGGGTTGGCGTGAGACGTTAACACGCTGATATATACGATGCTGTAGTTTGACAATCTATAGTAAATTTTATTTCGGTCTCTTTAGTTGACAGAATATGCAAATAGGTAACTAAAAATTTGTAAAATTAGGTTGTATGTTTACTGATAATGTGCTTATGACCTTCTGTATGCTGTGCGTCTGAACCTTTTTGATATGAAATACCATTTGTCAATGTGTATGTTCCAAATGTATACATTATGATTCTTTTCAAATCGAATAAAGTTTTATGATGATGGTGTGGATGAAGCAACATGGATCTTGGCAGACTGTTTTAACCACATGGCTGCTGCGGGGATTTTTGCGCTGTGCTGCAAATTGCCATTTTGCTGGCACCATGACGAGCTCAGCTCGTCATCAGCACATGACACCCGTGGGTGATGACGAGCTGAGCTCGTCATCAGCATCGAAAAGGTTAAACCGGCTTTGCCACACAGTCGGTCTTGCTTGTATGCAAAGCTAAGCAAGATTATTGGCATTGTCAATGCTTGCCTAACTGGCAGTCTATTCTTCGATCTCGCCTACCAGACAACATGAGCTGTCTGGTTGCGAAAGTCCTATTGTGAACTTCAAGGAAGCTTACAGCCAGCCCATTGCTTACCACTGTTTGGCATGGTCATTTAGTTGCTTGCTTCTTGTTCAATGGATTGCCTTCCTCTTCTCGTCACCCTCTTGAATCAGATTTTTTCTAATCCTTATGATTTGGCGTACTTTTAGCCTTCACCTTCTAACATTTAGGAAACAACTCTTTATTTTTCATTTAGCACTCTGTGATAGTGCATGTCTCTTAGCGCTCTCCCTCCCGTGCGCCCCCCTGAAAATATTCGCATCCACCTCCTGCTGTGTGGTGCCCTGTCACATCCCACCCCCAGTTGTCTGTAAAAGCTGAGCAGGGTTATTTTTCTGGGATATGACTGAAAATCAGACTTTGAGAGTTGTTTAGGTCGAGCCTTTACCATTCCGCAGGAATGGGAAATGGGGAGAATTCAAGTCGGCTATTTTCTCGTCAAACCAAAGGGCTTTCAGCCGCGGTTTTCTTGCAGTGCCCGTGAACCACGTGATAACATGCACGCGCATTCAGGGCCAGCCAGCCCAGCACATCAAAGGGCTTCTCCTCCCCTAATTATTCATGGCCGGCCGCAGGCCGGCCGTACTTTCAGTTTCCCCAGAACGGCTAATTAGGGGAGGAGAAGCCCTTTGATGTGCTTCACACCAATGCGCCTCAGTCATTCCTCTTCTTTGTATTTGCTTCCAGACTCCGATCTGCTCATGTGCACAAGACGCTTTACACATTACACTCATCTGCCTGAAGTGGGAGTTTTAAACAAGCAAAGCTGGTCCTTCTGTACTTGCAGTTTCACTTCTAATGTGTGTTGTTATTTATCATGATTTTTAGCTTAGGTGTATCACGCTTGTTCATGAGTTTGATCTCTTCATACTGTCAAATGTTTTCTAAGTTGTTTTGGATTGTCTTACCACTGGAGGTCTCCCTGTGCTACATTTAGCCTCTGACACATGCAACGCCACTCAACCACGCAACGCCACTCAACCACGCAACGCCACTCAACCACGCAACGCCACTCAACCACGCAACGCCACTCAACCACGCAACGCCACTCAACCACGCAACGCCACTCAACTACGCAACGCCACGCAACTACGCAACGCCACGCAACTACGCAACGCCACGCAACTACGCAACGCCACGCAACTACGCAACGCCACGCAACTACGCAACGCCACGCAACTACGCAACGCCGCTCAACTACGCAACGCCGCTCAACTACGCAACGCCGCTCAACTACGCAACGCCACGCAACAACGCAACGCCACTCACACATGCAACGCCACGCAACCACGCAACGCCACTCAACCACGCAACACCACTCAACCACGCAACGCCACTCAACCACGCAACGCCACTCAACTACGCAACGCCACGCAACTACGCAACGCCACGCAACTACGCAACGCCACGCAACTACGCAACGCCACGCAACTACGCAACGCCACTCAACTACGCAACGCCGCTCAACTACGCAACACCGCGCAACTACGCAACGCCACGCAACTACGCAACGCCACGCAACAACGCACCGCCACTCACACATGCAACACCACGCAACTACGCAACGCCACTCAACTACGCAACGCCACTCAACTACGCAACGCCACTCAACTACGCAACGCCACTCAACTACGCAACGCCGCAACGCCACTCAACTACGCAACGCCACGCAACTACGCAACGCCACGCAACTACGCAACGCCACGCAACTACGCAACGCCACTCACACATGCAACGCCACGCAACTACGCAACGCCACTCAACTACGCAACGCCACTCAACTACGCAACGCCACTCAACTACGCAACGCCACTCAACTACGCAACGCCACTCAACTACGCAACGCCGCAACGCCACTCAACTACGCAACGCCGCAACGCCACGCAACGCCGCAACGCCACGCAACGCCGCAACGCCACGCAACTACGCAACGCCACGCACACATGCAACGCCACGCAACTACGCAACGCCACGCAACTACGCAACGCCACGCAACTACGCAACGCCACGCAACTACGCAACGCCACGCAACTACGCAACGCCACGCAACTACGCAACGCAACGCCACGACGCAACGCCACTCAACTACGCAACGCCACTCAACTACGCAACGCCACTCAACTACGCAACGCCACTCAACTACGCCACGCCACTCAACTACGCCACGCCACTCAACTACGCAACGCAGCGCAACTACGCAACGCCGCAATGCCACGCAACGCCGCTCAACTACGCAACGCCGCTCAACTACGCAACGCCGCTCAACTACGCAACGCCGCTCAACTACGCCACGCCACTCAACTACGCCACGCCACTCAACTACGCAACGCCGCGCAACTACGCAACGCCGCGCAACTACGCAACGCCACGCAACTACGCAACGCCACTCAACTACGCAACGCCACGCAACTACGCAACGCCACGCAACTACGCAACGCCACGCAACTACGCAACGCCACGCAACTACGCAACGCCACGCAACTACGCAACGCCACGCAACTACGCAACGCCACGCAACTACGCAACGCCACGCAACGCCGCTCAACTACGCAACGCCGCTCAACTACGCAACGCCACGCAACAACGTAACGCCACTCAACTACGCAACGCCACTCAACTACGCAACGCCACTCAACTACGCAACGCCACTCAACTACGCAACGCCACTCAACTACGCAACGCCACTCAACTACGCAACGCCACTCAACTACGCAACGCCACTCAACTACGCAACGCCACTCAACTACGCAACGCCACTCAACTACGCAACGCCACTCAACTACGCAACGCCACTCAACTACGCAACGCCACTCAACTACGCAACGCCACTCAACTACGCAACGCCACTCAACTACGCAACGCCACTCAACTACGCAACGCCACTCAACTACGCAACGCCACGCAACTACGCAACGCCACTCAACTACGCAACGCCACGCAACTACGCAACGCCACTCAACTACGCAACGCCACTCAACTACGCAACGCCGCTCAACTACGCAACGCCGCGCAACTACGCAACGCCACGCAACTACGCAACGCCACGCAACAACGCAACGCCACTCACACATGCAACACCACGCAACTACGCAACGCCACTCAACTACGCAACGCCACTCAACTACGCAACGCCACTCAACTACGCAACGCCACTCAACTACGCAACGCCACTCAACTACGCAACGCCACTCAACTACGCAACGCCGCAACGCCACTCAACTACGCAACGCCGCAACGCCACGCAACTACGCAACGCCACGCAACTACGCAACGCCACGCAACTACGCAACGCCACGCAACTACGCAACGCCACGCAACTACGCAATGCCACGCAACTACGCAACGCCACGCAACAACGCAACGCCACTCAACTACGCAACGCCACTCAACTACGCCACGCCACTCAACTACGCCACGCCACTCAACTACGCCACGCCACTCAACTACGCCACGCCACTCAACTACGCCACGCCACTCAACTACGCCACGCCACTCAACTACGCCACGCCACTCAACTACGCCACGCCACTCAACTACGCCACGCCACTCAACTACGCCACGCCACTCAACTACGCAACGCCACTCAACTACGCCACGCCACTCAACTACGCAACGCCACTCAACTACGCAACGCCACTCAACTACGCAACGCCACTCAACTACGCAACGCCACGCAACTTCGCAACGCCACGCAACTACGCAACGCCACGCAACTACGCAACGCCACGCAACTACGCAACGCCACGCAACTACGCAACGCCACGCAACTACGCAACGCCACGCAACTTCGCAACGCCACGCAACTTCACAACGCCACGCAACTACACGCAACGCCGCTCAACTACGCAACGCCGCTCAACTACGCAACGCCGCGCAACTACGCAACGCCGCGCAACTACGTAACGCCACTCAACTACGCAACGCCACTCAACTACGCAACGCCACTCAACTACGCAACGCCACTCAACTACGCAACGCCACTCAACTACGCAACGCCACTCAACTACGCAACGCCACTCAACTACGCAACGCCACTCAACTACGCAACGCCACTCAACTACGCACACATGCAACGCCACTCACACACGCAACGCCACTCACACACGCAACGCCACTCACACACGCAACGCCACTCACACACGCAACGCCACTCACACACGCAACGCCACTCACACACGCAACGCCACTCACACACGCAACGCCACTCACACACGCAACGCCACTCACACACGCAACGCCACTCACACACGCAACGCCACTCACACACGCAACGCCACTCACACACGCAACGCCACTCAACTACGCAACGCCACTCAACTACGCAACGCCACTCAACTACGCAACGCCACTCAACTACGCAACGCCACTCAACTACGCAACGCCACTCAACTACGCAACGCCACTCAACTACGCAACGCCACTCAACTACGCAACGCCACTCAACTACGCAACGCCACTCAACTACGCAACGCCACTCAACTACGCAACGCCACTCAACTACGCAACGCCACTCAACTACGCACACATGCAACGCCACTCACACACGCAACGCCACTCACACACGCAACGCTACTCACACACGCAACGCCACTCACACACGCAACGCCACTCACACACGCAACGCCACTCACACACGCAACGCCACTCACACACACAACGCCACTCACACACGAAAAACCACTCACGTTGCCAATAGGTCTCGCAGTACGACAGTTGGAGCCATTACAATTGCAAATAACAATGCCTTTCACTTTGGTTATCATTTTAAATACATAAAGGGCTTTGTCATTTACAAAACCAATAGCTCCAACTTTCCTACTGCGAGACCTATTGGCAACGCCAGTGCTTGTTTTGTTTTATCTCCTGCATTCCATGTATTACATGAAAGTACATGCTTTGCTCTTCTCTTGGCCCATGAGTCTGCTCCACAGGCTACCAGATAGCTGAATCGTATGGAAAGTAAAATAGCCCTTTGCAAACATTTCCCTTCCATTCTTGCATTTCCTTCGTCATTTTTATTTATTTTCAGATTATCCTGTGTGAAATGTATTTGAAAAGTAAACCATTCCATTTATAATAGTTAAAAATATTGGATTCGATGTACAATTGAGGTGCCATAAGTTTGCTTTTCAACCAGTATTTTAAAATGTTTGTTTTTTACCACTTTTTGGGTTTCGCCTGCCGAAGGCTGCGCTCTGCTCAGCTTTTCGGCGCGGGCGAAATCCATTGACTCAAGGACTTCAGGAACGTCCCCCGGCTCCCATTGGCTAGCTCCATAAATGGAGGCTAGCCATTGGGAGCCGGATCTGTCTGTCAAGGCCGGACCAGATTCGGGGGCGTTCCCGAGAATTTTTCTCTTTTGGCCACGTCATGCGGCAGTGGGCTGGGCTTTTTTTTTTTTTTTTGGCTCGTCGAGGTTTGTTTGGGCCATTTTGCGGCCGGCCGAGGAAGTCCAGGTGAGTGGTTCCTTTCTTGTCCCCCCTCCGCTACTGACGCTATACATAAATATGTGACATTTTTATATCGTGAGAACTAGATCCGCAGATATTGGAGCACTTAACGTGAGCACCAGTTACATCACACAATGGACTCATTCTTGTTTTTGTAGGCACGGAGAGCTCAAAAGATTCGTAAAGATTTACAGGATGTTGAGCCGACGCTTAGGCTCGAACCCACTGCTTCACCGCCAAATGTCGGCAACTGTGGTTGCTACACTAGCCTTAGTTGTAATAACGCCGTCCCACACAGCATTCAAAATGAAAAGAGGACGCCATATTTCCGTTGCTATGTATTTCACGTTTAGCAACTTTGTCTTTGGCGTGCATGAGTTCTGAGTCTCTAGTAAATACATTAATATCAAAGAGACGCCATAAAGCAATGGATCTGGCATATTTAATTAATACATGAGGGGTCGTGGAATGGCAGAACATTTTATTTTATACAACGTATCTTTAAACCTATAGATGGCCTCCATGAGTAAGCAGTTTTTATGGTATACGTTTTTTTATTTTTTATATGTCAGCTACTGTTTTGAACGATATACATATTTTCGGTTCATCAGGAGGCGGATGATTATTTTTACAAAATGGCGCCTTATTTGCAGTGGAGTACTATGCCTACTGCAATGTACACATAATCGTTGGAGCCTGCTGCTGTTCTTTAGTACCGACCAGGACCCGGAACTGATCGGCTAGGAGATGTAGTCCAGTGAGAATTACACTCCTAAACGAATAACCGACTTCGTCTTTACAATTGAACTACATTTCCCACAGTATTGCATGGCAACCAGTATATCTGATTTGGGGTTGCGGCGGTAGTATATACAACGGAGGGTTCGTGTGAACAGGAAGAGGCCTAGGATGTCATGGTAAGTAGGGATGGGGCAGTGGGGTGTTAATGTCCATTCCTAAGCATAGACAAAGTGATGTCACGTGAGTGGGTGTAAGGGAAGCAATTGCCGATTATTTCAAACAGCTGTATTATGTCACAAATTCAGGCACAGTCAACGCATATGCGGTCATGTAGTTACACTCTCCCTTAACGTTATAAATAGTGTAAAAGGGAGGGAAATTTTTGCCCTTTTTGTGATGCCTTTAAATGAGAAACTGTTGTAATTAACCACCAGTTGTTCATATTTTAAATGTGTACTTTTTAACGGATATCTTCACGTATCCCTTTTTTGGTACACACCTCTTAGCTCTTATTTGCGTACATTACTTTTATTGAAATCACCAGATGAACATAACATTGAATCTCTTGAATTGTTCCAGCGTTCTAGATTACAATAGGTTATACGAGAAAAGGCTGTTACTGGAAATGTACAACAGTGACTTAAAGCCCCGTGCTCACACTATACTGTCATTCTGTGTTCCTCTCTGTAATAAAATGCGGACATAGGACTTTCTGTGCTATAGAGATGGATAATGCGCATGGTTTGGAGAGGCGGGCATCGTGGGTTTGATTAGTGTGATGTGTGAAAAAATACAGTTACAGGTGACTGAGTGAGTCATATTTGTTGAAAGATTATCTAGTTGGTGCTTATCTATTTGCTGCACCAGTGTGTTGAAAGGGATTGTATTGTGGTAGATGATGACATTGTAGCTGGTGTGAAGTGTTGGAACTGGGGGCGGGCTACGCAAGAGTTACAGTTCGTAACAAGACATGCTAAATGAGAGTTTACAGAGATTATGTTCGAGCATCTAATTTAGGCACTAGTATGTAAACGTAATTCTATGTTCAAGCAGGCATTAGCCATGCCTACATCTTTAGTATCTTGACTAGTGGTTGAATTATGCATTCTTTTTGGGCATTCAGCACTTGAATGGTGGCCTCACTCCTTAATTTACATTTAAGATTACAATATTAGTTGAAATGCAGCTTGGAGTTAGCAGCAGTGGTCCAGTTACTACGTCACACTAGTGAGTGGTAAAGTGAAAAGACATGTGTTCAGGCATATTGGAAAGTGTTAAATAGATCACTGCCTTACAACTTCATATGTGTTGGTGGCTGACAAGGCTTACTGTTGAAGAAAAGCCTGCAGGCAATCAAGACTGTTCATCGGTGTGCAAACATAGGGTGTTATCTTTGAATACTTTTTTTTAAATTCTTTCTAATTATTTTGCGTTCTAAGATAGGTCACTCATGGCTCCATGACACGTTAGTCATCTTGGGAAGGGTGAAGAATGGTAAAGTTAGCAAAGTATTCAGAGCATGCTGTCTGTATGTACATATGCAGGATTGGTCTTTTTTTAATGCTTTTCCTAATGTTTTTTTCCCCCGTACTTTAATTATTTTACTGTTCCTAGATGGCCGACGTGTTGAAAACAATTCTTTGGCTTACCTGGTTAGAAAACTGATAAAGTGCTATCAAACAAAACTATCATTGCAAAAGCCAAAAGCGCTAAGGCCGGATAATAAAGCCAGACTCTTTGGCTTTGCCAGTGCTCGTTATTGGTTTAGGTACAGTTCTCAGTGGCAGTAGAGTAGCGTTTTAACTTACTCTTTTCCAGAATTCTTCATGCACAAACTGATCTCCAGTACCTGTTGCTGATGCCTACAATTCTCCATACCTTTGTAATTCTTGTGAGAAATGTACTCATTTTAATTGAATTAACAAAGGTTATAATATTGTGTGGGAAGGTCAAAATACAAACCGATTCTATACTTTTCAGACCGCAATTGTTGAAATAGTTTGCATGCTGATTTTCAGGTTAGTGGGCCTGCACCTAGTTAAAACTAGTAACTTCGGACCAGTCAATAAAGTAGACATCATGAAAATCTAGGCTTAAAATGAGAGTGGAGAGTGACTAGGGAGTGGAGAGTGACTAGGGAGTGGAGAGTGACTGGGGAGTGGAGAGTGACTGGGGAGTGGAGAGTGACTGGGGAGTGGAGAGTGACTGGGGAGTGGAGAGTGACTGGGGAGTGGAGAGTGACTGGGGAGTGGAGAGTGACTGGGGAGTGGAGAGTGACTGGGGAGTGGAGAGTGACTGGGGAGTGGAGAGTGACTGGGGAGTGGAGAGTGACTAGGGAGTGCAGAGGGAGTGCAGAGTTTAAGCTAATGGCAATTTAAATGACAATGCCATTTATTTATCTGTTTTCAAAACCAACACATAAATACAAATTTTGTCATTTACAATGCCAATAACTAACTTTTCCAAAGACGAAACCATTGCATTGTAAATGCTTGTTTTTAAGATCCTACTTTAAAAGACTGGCAAAAGCTCTGCACCTTCATTATAAGGTGACGCATGTTGGATTTGGCCAGTGCTTGCTCAATTTTTTTTTCTTTTCAATCTACTTGCAGTTTGATGGAAACAGGTGTGAAACCCGTGGGTGTGCCTAGAAAGCTATATATTCCCCCAAAACAGCCCATTTTTACGTCTCGCCTAGGCAGCCGAGTGACCTTTTGTAATCGGTCTTCACTTTTCTGACACTCGTGCGCGTGGTGGTATCCACCTGGCAGGAGGGAGCAGCGGCGCGCAGGGCGCCATGTGGTCTATCATGTTTTCAAGGGTCGCTTTCACCGCCGCTTGGCAGCTCTTATTCTGCTGTGCGAACACTTTTTATTAAATCTATTTTGTTTGCATATCAATATTCCAGTAGGTGGCAGCGTTGCACCTAGAATGGATTTACATTTTTCTGAACTGAAAACTGGATTTTGGTCGAGACACCTATGTGTAAAACATTGCTTTACAGTCACGGAACAAGAATGGGAGAACGCACAAGCAAGTTTTAATTGTGATCTCCGTTGCGCCCCTGTCAATAGCTTCCATTTACACGGGCACTCCGGAAAGTCACCATAAGAAGTGATTTTAGAGTGGAGCGGTGGCTCTCAGATGCGCTGCTGCGGCCCGCTCTCTTCAATGAGGGAGTTGCCTTCCATGATCCCGGCATCGGAACTCCAGCTTCTGCATCTGATTACCAAATGCTCCACCAGTGGGCCGGTGGGTGACACCTGCTGCCAGGACCCCATTGGCCAAAAATGAAGGGCTGGGAACGGTGAGACGGGTTGGACCCCTCCCACCCTATTTGGTCCTTAAGACCACCGGATCTCCGCACGGTGCTGACAAACTTCCTAGAGACACGCAGCACCGATACGGACCCCAAATAGTTTCTGCCTCACTTGGGCTGCATGCACTCTTCAGCCCTCCACCCCTGGTGTCACACAGCTGCTGATCGTGACCCGAGGACTGCAGCCTGACTTGCATTTGCTGCTGGTGACCGTCCAAATTGATTTTCAGCACTGTTCTTAAAGCGGGGTGAGAGTTGCATATAGTCTTGAGTAAATCGACTTGCTCTGCCAGGATCAATATCATCTAAACATCAAAGACTCAAACTTGGGGATAACAGGAGAGCCTGTTCTTCTACTGCTAGCCTCTCTGGTTCAATACCCAACCGTTTCCCTGATTTGCGCACCTCTTCGACTGGAGACACCGAGCCAAGGCTCTTGAGGTGCTTGCTGGTCTAGGTATGCTGCTGGCAGGGACCACCTTGCTGACTTTCTTGGTGATTGTTCACTGCCCCGCCTAAGGCTTGTTTTATCCCATTGTTTCTTGGGAACTTTGCCATTAGCGCCATTCGCTTGAATCCCACCAGTGCAGAGACAACCCTATCACTATTGTCTCCAGGGGCTTTGTGGCGACGTTGCACCTCAAATATTCCTTGAGCTGTTATCGTCATGTTGGTTTCTGGCGCGTCTCACTACCTAAATACTGCCTTCTGACACCAGAGACTGTTGCAGATGAATCGCAGTGAACTCCCTGCTGCACATGCTGGATGATTGTTAACCCCCCCCCCCCATTGACGCAGCTTCCCTACAGACACCCCCGGTGGTGTGTGCATTTATTTAGATTGTGGAGACCATTGTGATGTTGCACAGCTAACTCCGCTGTCTTGGCTAGATTTATTGTTCAGTGTCATTACAATGTGAGTGCTGTGGTGATTTTCTTCTGGACCATTCACCATAAGAAACAAGCACATTTAGGTCCCTTGTATTTATTTCCTAAAATGTTGGAGGCCTATGTAGATACATGCAAAGTAAACCGATTGTCTGTTTTGTGGTACATTTTGCCTAACCTTTGAGGTGACATAACCAACAATACGCGGATAACATCTTAAAATACAGCGAGGAAACGCTAGCAGTAGTTTCTTAAATACCAAGCCAGAGGCCTACTCTGGGTCCCTGTTGGTGCAATCTTCTGCATGAAATAACATTATCAGCAAAAAAAACTGCACTGCTGTTCACCTGCCCGGTGCTTGTAGCCCCCTCGGAACTATTTCTGGGCTCTGCGTTACACTCCAAGGGCCGCCAGGGGGACTTTTTAAAAATGTGTTGGACGCGTTGCTTCAGCTCTTGAGCAATTTCCCGTCATAAATACTAAAAGGGAATGCCCAGGGCACTGCAGGAGATAGGTTTCCTTCAGTGACTAGGCAGAGTACAGCAAGCATTTGTCACACATCTTTGCCAGGTTCCTGTGTGTTTTCATGGCATGCTCTTTCATGCTTCTTTGACCCCCCCCTTAGGGGCTGCTCATGTGGCGTTTGCGAAGTTTGTGTTTTACTACTGTATTTTATAATCTTGAGAAAGAAGTTCTTTCATTCTGTTTTTTTTAACATCTCCAAAGAAGGGGACATGTAGCGCATTGTTTATTTATGTATTTGCGTAGGCAACATAATGCATCCTTATTTACTTGCCAGGATGTTTTCAGGTGAACATGTCTATTTCAGGCAAAACTGTCACGTGAGAGTCCAACAAAAAGAGAAAGACTCAGTCTCCAGGGCCAAACACGTGATACCTTCCACACCGCAAGTTTTTTAGCGTTTATTTTAGGCGATGTCCCTGCTGGGTACTGAGGGTGGCACAAGCTTCCCCTGATGACTTTTCCTCCTATGGATGTGTCTAGTTTGGTCTTTAAGTCTGATGACAAAACTGAAGGGGCGGGGCGCTCTCAGGGACGTGGCCTGTGCAATTAACGGTGTGATTTAAACAGTTAAGCTACACATCTGTGTTTAGCACAGTATGCCGCCCGACTGGTGTTTTGATGCCTCTTTCTGTTAGTACATCCAGATCTATTGCAACAACTGACATCACTCCTAAAACAAACCAGGACTATTGGCTTTGTCAGTGGTTGCTCTCTGCGTAAAATAAGGGAGTAACAACATTGACTTTGTTGTGAATAATGTTGAAAATGCTTTAATTCTGAAATTGTGAGTTGAAGTAACCATAACGCTCCTTGAGGAACGTTAAGCCAAACTCTTTGTGAAATATTTACTTTTATTTATTGTTGGCCTGAAACATGTCTACAAGTTCCTAATGCTTGGCAGCTGTGGACACTGAAGCACCTTTATCATGTAGACCGGTCACATTTAGAGCCTGACCTTTGCTCTATCCTCTCCTGCGCGCTACAGATACCAGGGCATACGCTTTCAGATCTCGATCACGTGATCATATCTTCCGAGTATCACCTGACAGTGGAGGCATGAATAACAAGAGTCTCTTTGAAGCTACATCAAAGACCGGTGATGGGGTGGTATTGTGCCGAGTTAAGCTTTTTTTCACCTTGAGGGCAAGAATGGAGAGCGAGAGCCCGATGGGGCCATCTCAGTACCTGTTTTTTAGAACTCCGGTGCTGAGCACCGACAGGACCTGGTCCACTTAAAGCCCTGGGTATAGTGATTATGGGTAGCTCCTGGCAGAAACTGCCCTCCGTGTTAGATTCTGGCCTGCATCGTCCGCTCAACTAAGTTGCAGGCCATTCACTAACAAAAATGCATATTTCGAACCAAGAAGTAGCTCCCTGGGACTAGAAGACCCAGAGGGGTCAATTGATGCACCCTAGGTAGCTCAACAAAACTCCTCAATCCAAACATCCGCATGTCTCCACATTCCAGGCATCTTCACATGTGAAGAGCACTCCGCACATTCAACTAGGTTCCCCAAGTCCAAGGCTGACTGCAAATCTGTTGGTCTTCGAGAGTAGAGATATCTATATTTGTGTTCATTTTTTTTCTCATTTTTTTTAGCATATTTGCATGGTTTTTTTCAATGTCCTTCCTCCTGTTTATTCATTTGCTGCATGGCTAAACACTTAAAAGGTACCAAAGGCGAGACCTATTAGCTATGCCAATGCTTGTTAATTCAGCAAGGTGGCCATTTGTGTAGACTGCCTCAAAAAACAAATTTTTGAAATAAAAAAATAATGCAGGAGAATAATTTTCCACCCTTCCTCCACCCCAGATTATTTGAATGTGCACAGAAGAAATAAGAAAAGTAGAGGGAGGCGGGGGAAAACCGTATAAGGAAGTAAACAAAACAAGCATTCTGATAGATACATATGCCAGTGGATTCCTCACCTTGTGAATATCCCCTTGCGTCGGCAACATTCGGAAATTCTTTTTGTAGCTTTGCGCCGACGTGGACGACGTCATAGAGGCACAGCATCGCGCGCGACTCCGCTGACGTCACCGACACCATAATAGGCCCACGCCGGCGTGATGACATCAGTTCCCTTTTTTCCGCGTCGACGCTAACGGTTTTCAAGGGATCGTCTGTAGCTTTTACAGTAACTTTGTTAGTCTGTGATTTTCTCTGTGTTCTATTTGTCTTCTGTCGATGTCTTCGAAGAAGATCGGATTTAAAGCTTGCGGGGAATGTGGCAAGACAATGTCAATCACTGATCCATCCGCGTGAGTGCTGCGTCTGGTGTCTGAGCTCCGACCATGACGTCGAGGTTTGCCCTTCTTGCAAGAAGATGACACTGAAGGCCCTTTGAGAGAGGGAGACTAAGCTCCTCGTTGCAAAACTTAAAAGCAAGAAAGATAAGAAGACTTAAAAGTCACGAACTCAGCGTTCGAGGTGGAGGTCTCGTTCGGGGTCGCGCTCTGAGTCGCCTTCTGCTCATGCTTCGAGGTCTTCGTGGAAGAAGCACAAAAAAAGGAGCCATGAGTCCCGACATCACTCAGGCAAGGACTCAAGTTCGAGGCCGAAGTCGCAAGTGAAGCTACTTCATAAAGAAGCGGTGGCTTCGGCTTTGGAAGCCCAGGTCTCGGAGGGTGAAGCTTCGCGTGTGAGAAGTCGCCTGAGTGACCGAAGCAGCTAGCGAACCCTTCTCCGTACCCGTCCCATCCTTCTGGTCAGGAGGATGAAGGTGAGGTGGAGGAAGTTGGTGAAGTCGAGGTTCTGTTGCCTGCGGGTCCATCTACTCCGGTGCACCAGCCTGAAGAGGAGGTCGACGTCGTGACGACTCCGCTCCCTCTGGAGCAGCCTGGAGGCTCATATCCTGCCTTTCAGGCCCCAGGTCAGGATCCGACGCAATTCCTCAATGCCATGTTTGGTGT
Source organism: Lissotriton vulgaris (assembly GCF_964263255.1). Classification (NCBI taxonomy): domain Eukaryota; kingdom Metazoa; phylum Chordata; class Amphibia; order Caudata; family Salamandridae; genus Lissotriton; species Lissotriton vulgaris. Next base: position 943,442,845 of record NC_141687.1, on the reverse strand, counting down.
CTACTCCAGGGCAATGTACCCGTCCGGTGCACCTGTTGGTCCCACGGGTCCTACGGCGTTTAGTCTGGGTGTTCCCCAGGCTTATGCTCCTGCGCCCTTTATCAACAGTGAAATCAAGCAATTTCCCTTGGTGGAACTACTGAGAAAATAAGCCCAAGTACTGGCATTGGACACAAAGCTTAATTAAGCATAAACATGAACGAAAACATTTTTATATAAAATATATGAAATTTATTAAAACAAAGCCTTTTAAAACATATAAAAATACATTGTCATTTCATAAAAAATTTCAAACAGGGAATACACAGTCACAGTTCATCAAAACGTTAACACATTCTCATACTGTAATCCATCATCTAAACGAAAAATTGTCACCTAAATTAAAACAGGTTATGCAATTGGAAAGGGGGAGGGTCAAACATAGACATCAACAATTTGTCATAGAGATTTGCACATCAAAACCCTCATTCAGGCTCAATCCTAGACCCGCTTAGTTTTGTTGTTCTTAGGGTGAGCTAGATTGTTCGATTGTGCGATAGTGGGCGTCGACGCGTTTCGATGGACTCTTTCAGTATTGTGCCATCTTTATCAAGACTAGAAAATATGTCTCTCCTATTATGTGGCACTGGATGGTTGCCTCATATAAGAAAATCCTGTTGGTAAACATATTGAGATCAGTGTATTTCATCAAACCACAGGTTATCATTTCTATGTTGCATCTATTCATAATTAGAACTTTACATATTTCCAATTTTGCTCATAATTCGTACATGCGGCTAAGAGTATTACTGCTTTTTACCACCTGGCCACTTCTTCCTATTTGCATTAATTTGCAACTTAAAATTAACATGCATTGATAACAACATTGCTTTTATTTGCATCATAAGTCATACCAGTATGTGGGCTTCTGTTGGGGAACAAACCTCCCACCGAAAACGCTCCTATTCGCATCTCTACTCATGCGTGGCGACACAGTACTGTTATGGGGAATTTCATTGAAGAAGCAAAACCTCCCCATCCCATTTCCAGAAGAATCATATCATATTATTGTATCTCCTATGCCTTGGTCTCAAATTGTATACCATTACTTTTTAATTTGTTTACCTTATAGCAGTTCCATTTTATATAGCTTAGGATTTATTTCTGTTTTTATATAATTGCATCCTTGTTCTTAATTAGGTCTGAAAAAGTAAGGTATTTTATATATTTACAAAAAGATCACACCTGCTGTTTGCAATTATTATCTACGTATATTGTGATTTTTTTATTTCCTGATGGTCCTTTTATATCTCACTCTTTGGTGCCCTTTATGCCTGTCATGCCGGCTCCAGCACCGCATTGGCATTTTCCGACGCCAGTGAAGCCTTCGAAGCCGTCGACGCCGAATCCATCGACACCGGTACCCTCGACTCCGATGCCGAATCCGGTTCGACCTAGAGTTAAGCTGCCTCGCCCGACTTCGGGTTCGATGCCGGCTCCGAATCCAGCGGAGTCGGTCGTGGGTCCGTCGGCTTCGTTTGTTAAGGAGAGGTCGAGGCGTGAGGCACAGAGGCTTTTGGAGGAACAGAGGTATCGAGATGAAGAAGTGGAGGAAGGTGAGCTTCAGGAGTCTGAGGATCCTTTTGATGACTTGAGGGAGGCTAGTGGCCTGGAACTGTCTCCTGAGTGGGATATGGCCTCTACATCTGATACACCTTCTAGAGATGTGACTCCTTACCATATGGTGATAAAGAAGGCGGCAGACTTGTTAAACATCACTCTGCCTACTGCTGAGTACAAGTTGAATATTCTGACGGAGCTCCTCCATTCACCTTTCTCTGTAATTGAACCAATGCTGCCATTCAATGACACTTTGGCGGAGCCAATCTATGAGGTGTGGAAGAAACCTTTGTCAGCCCCTGCTGTTTCAAGGGCGGTTGCGAGGAGATATTGGGTGGCTCCTAGTGACCCTGACTTTTTATCAACACACCCCCTGCCTGAAAGTTTAGTTGTACAGGCTGCCTGTTCTAAGAAGTCTGCGGGAGCTTTTCCGCAGGTTCCTGGGGAAAAAGAGTCGAGAAAGCGGGATCAGGCTGCTAAGAAAGTCTTCTCTTCAGCCAGCATGGCATTAAAATCTACTAATGCGACTTGCCTGATGGGACGTTATATCCATGCCCTGATGGATTCTGTAAAACAGTTGGTGCCCAAGATTCCTGAAGGGAATAAAAAGCATATATTGGACAATCAGGCTGCAGTAAGGCAGGTAATCCAGAGTGGGCTGGACATGGCAGATTCGGTGGCGAGAGTCATGGGCTCTTCGGTGGCCACTAGGAGAGCTGCGTGGTTGAAGTCATCAGAGTTCTCAACAGATGTGCAGTCTGCCTTGATGGATTTGCCCTTTGATGGGTCTGGATTGTTTGGGAAGAAGGCTGACTCTGCTTTAGAGTGTTTTAAAGACAGCAGAGCGACGGCAAAGTCATTGGGCCTTCAGACAATAGGCACATTTGGGAAGCGCTTCAGAGGATTTGGCAGGTCTTCCTTTCGGGCCTTCAAACACTCAGCAACAGCAGCAGCAAAATACGCTGTACAAGTCTTATAGGGGCAGACAAAGAGCTCGTCAAGCTTCCTCCTCTTCCTCCTTCTTCTTCTTCTTCTTCTTCTTCTTCTTCTTCTTCTTCTTCTTCTTCCCCTCTCTAGATCCACCATTCCGGATCATGTGGGCCCAGCTTACCCATTTCCTACGAGATTGGGAATGGATTACATCAGATCTTTGGGTTCTCAATCTCGTGGAGAATGGGTATGCTTCTTTTTCGAGAGTTTCCCGCAAATTACCCTCCTTGCCAAGGTTTTTGTTTGGAGGACCACCTGCTTCTCCTGCAGGAAGAAGTCCTGGGACTGTTCAGAAAAGGTGCGATAGAGGTGGTTCCGGAGCAGGAGAGGGGTCAGGGATGCTACTTCCGGTATTTCCTGATCCTCAAGAAGGATGGCAGACTTCGTCCAATCTTGGAACTCCGGATCTTGAATCTTTACCTGAAGCAGGAGAAGTTCAAGATGCTCACCCTTGCACAGATTCTTCAAGTGCTGCTGGTAGAAGACTGGATGGTTTCGATCGATTTACAGGATGCATATTTTCATGTTCCCATCCTGAAGTCGCACAGGAAGTATCTCCGTTTCACGGTTGGGTCGCAGCACTACCAGTTTGCGGTTCTTCCGTTTGGTCTTACTACTGCGCCTAGAGTCTTCACCAAGGTAATGGCTGTGGTGACTGCGCATCTCAGAAGATCGGGGGTACCGGTATTCCCGTATCTGGACGATTGGCTGATCAAAGCAGAATCTCCAGAGATAGTGCTCCATCATCAAGAGACAACTCAGTAGTTGCACATGTTGGGTTTTTCGATAAATTTACCCAAATTTCACCTGGTGCCCTCCCAGCGCAACCTGTTCATAGGTACGGTACTGGACACAACTGTGTGTTGTGCATTCCCTCCTCCTCAAAGGATTCGTGACATACAGGAAATGATTCCTTTATTTTACAATGGAGTGGTCGTTACAGTCCTGAAGGTCCTTCGTCTGCTCGGTCTGATGGCTTCTTGCATCTTGTTGGTCAACCATGCATGCTGGCACATGAGGGCACTCCAGTGGTGCCTCCGCAGCCAGTGGTATCAGCACAGCGGAGATCTCAGGGAGTCAGGATCCCGAGAGAAACTGCAGCGGATCGGTCTTGGTGGGACGTGGAAGGCAATCTGTCTCAGGGAAAGCCTTTTCAACTGCCTCCATCGGTGGCCACAGTGATAACGGATGCATCCACTCTAGGGTGGGGTGCTCATCTGGGGGATCTGGAGGTCAAGGGTCTTTGGTCTCCAGAGGAAAGGTTGCTTCACATCAACCTTCTAGAGTTGCGGGCTATATGTTTAGTGCTCAAGGCCTTTCTCCCTTCGCGGTCAGTCAGTTCAAGTCCTGACTGACAACACGACCGCGATGTGGTATATCAACAAGCAGGGAGGAGTAGGGTCGCATTGTCTCTGCAGAGAGGCTCTGCATCTCTGGTCCTGGGTTCAGGACCATCTGATTTTGATTCCTCGCGTTCTGAGGAAGATTCGCCAAGACCGGGCCCAAGTTATATTGATCGCCCCGGATTGGCCAAGAAGGGTATGGTACACGGATCTTCTCCACCTCTCCTCGTGCCCTCCGCTCTGACTGCCTCACAGGGCAGATCTCCTCTCCCAGATGGAGGGGCAGGTTCTACACCCCCACCTCCAGACCTTACACCTTCATGCCTGGGATTGAGCGGGGCAACCTGAATTCCTTTTCTCTCCCACACGATGTGGTGGATGTCCTATTATCAGCCAGGCGTGACTCCACCAAGTCCATTTATTCTTATAGATGGTCTAAATTTGTTATTTGGTGTGGGGAGAAGTCTATAGACCCATTAAGGGCTCGTTTGTCCAATATACTTCAATTTGCACTTTCTTTAACCCTGCAGGGTTTTGCGGTGGCAACTATCAAAGGTTATTTATCAGTGTTATCGGCTTTCCTTTGTTTGCCGGACCAGCCGTCTTTATTTAAATCTCCTATCGTATTACGATTTATCAAGGGCCTTACCAATAAATTTCCTCCAACACCTTTTATTGTTCCTCAATGGGATTTGAACCTTGTGCTTATGTTTTTGATGGGTTCGCCTTTTGAACCTTCGCACAAGTGTCACTTGAGTCTTTTGACTTTCAAGACTGTTTTTCTGGTGGCAAATACCTCGGCAAGGAGGGTAAGTGAGCTTCAAGCGCCCGTTTTTATCCATTCATGCTGAACGAATGGTTCTCAGGACCAGGGCTGCTTTTCTGCCGAAGGTGGTAACTCCATTTCATCTGGGGCAGTCCATTACCCTCCCTACCTTATATCCTCCCCCTCACCCTTCCAAGGTGGAGGAAAGGCTTCACCGCTTGGACCCTAAGAGGGCGGCGAGTTTCTACCTGTACAGGACGAAAGTTCAGGTCGGATGACCAGCTGTTTGTTGGTTTTGCTGGCTGCAAGAAGGGGAAAGCGGTGCACTAGCGCACGCTCTCGAATTGGATTGTTTTATGCATCATGATCTGCTACCCCCTGGCAGGTAAGGAACTTACGGAGGGTATAAGGGCTCATTCTACTAGAGCGGTCTTCAACATCTGCTCTTTCCAGAGGTGTACCTGTTGAGGATATTTGTAGAGCCGCAACTTGGACCTCCCCCACACTTTCGCGAAGCATTACTGCTTGGATACCTAGGTGAGGAGGGATGGCCACTTTGCGCTCTCTGTCCTCCCAAGATTTTCTGGTATAGGAGAGTGGACACCCTCCTCCGGGAGTGGGGACTTCTGTGGGACTCTATTCACAAGGTGAGTAATCCACTGGTAGATGTATCTATCAGAAGAACAAGTTACTTACCTTCGGTAACTCTCTTTTTCTGGTAGAAAAAGTATCTGCCTGTGGATTTCTCACTGACCCACCCGCCTCCCCGTTGTCCACTCTTCTATACCTGAGTTTGTCAAGGAATTGTTTTATTTTAATTGCATTCCTGCATTTGATTCATACTGTGTGTTCGAGGCATGTGGGCTGCTGAATTCATATCTGTGCATAGACCGCCACCTAGTGTTGGGTCCGGATGATTGCACATTGTTGTCCTGGAAGAGTCTTCGAAGTATCACGAGATAGGTGGCTCCTCCCCTGGACTACAGTGCGCATGGGCATCGCCTCCATCCCCAGATTGTTTTTTTCCGCCATTGGGTTCGGATGTGTTTCGGTTCCCTCTGTCGGAACCGATAGTTGTTCAACTTCTACTCGAGACCAAAAGGTCTTTAGGCTGGGCGTCGGTATAGTTGCGTACGGGTTTCTTTCTGACTCTCAGCTCCTATCTCTTGCTGCCCTTCCACGTGCCTTCGGCGCGGACGGGCCTACACTACACCCTTTGCTATGGAGCGGACTCCATTCAAAAAGTGTCCGCTGTGTCACTCCAAATATTCACACCTCGACGTGCACCCTGTGTGCAATACCTGCTTGTCGCCGGATCACCGCGAAGACACCTGCATGGCGTGTTCGAAGTTCCGAAGCAAGAAGACTTTAAAGATTCGCCGGGCCAATCGGCTCCAGGCTCAATTGTCGGCTTCGGCGCCCCCACCAGATGACATTTTCCAGGAATCTGTCGAGGGAGAAGACTACGTGCGAGAGTCGGACTCTGGCCCCGCGTCCGAGGAGGAAAACTACGACGCGGGTGAGGCGGACTTTGACGAAGTCTCCGACGAGGTAGGGGACGACGATCAGGCTTGTGCCACGATGGGAGATAGCTCAGAGGAGGAGCATCCCCAATCAGGCTCAGGGGTTATTCCCCTTCATACGGCCCAGGTCGAGGGATCGCCTTCGGGCCTTACCCAAGATCTACCTATCAGTCCTACGTCCCCGCCTCCGGGCCCGGTCACGGACATTTCTAAGCCATCACTTATGTTGAAGAAAACAAAAGTGAAACCAACTGGTCACGCACCCTCGGATGCGAAACCGAAACTGAAAGTTGCGTTGGTAAAGAAGGTTCTGGAGGCGTCAACTTCCAAGAAAACCAAAATGGCCGACTTGAAGAGCCACGCCAAGATGGCCGACCCGAAGCCATCGGGGTCGACGCCAAAAGCGAAGGCCTCCGACGCGACCGCGTCGGCGCCGAAAGGGGTCGGGGACCCGAAGACTGTTTCGAAGAAGCGTCAGGGCGACGACGCGCCTAGGCATGGGGCGTCGGCCCCGAAGAAGAAGCCTACCGGCGATCAGGCTCTCGAAGATGAGGGGTCGCTCGAGCAGGTGCAACCCTCGGCAACCTTTACAAAGAAAGTGGGGGAATCCTTACAGCGGATCCGAAAGCCCACGGTGGTTCCCGATCAGGACACTGTAGTGCCTACGCTCACGCCTAAGCCTACTAAAGAGAAAACGCCTATTCGTTTCACCCTTCCACCCAAGTCGGCGCCGAAGGCCTTCGCGCCGAAACAGGGCGGACATTCAGGGGAGGTGTTAACGCCGAAAGCTGCCTTGGTGGTGTCGAAGCTTCGGCTCCAACCGCTTGCGGTAGAAGAACGTCGTGAGGTCATCATCGACGCCAACACCGGGAAACTGTCGCTCCTCAAACGAAAGATCACGTCGGAGCCGGCGTTGGAACCTTTTAAGATTCCGCTCAAGAATAAAAAGTACTCTGCGGACTCTTCGGCTCTGGTGGAACCTGTGTCCCCACAGGCCTTGGAACACTCGCCGACGCATTCCCCAGCGGCCGATGCGGACGAGGAAGATGCCGAGTACAACTATCCTGCGTACTCGGATCCGGAGGAGGAGCATGTGCCTTGGGCCGCAGGAGGCGACACAGAAGACCCGCAGTCGGGTCAGGACACTCAACTTTTCGCCGCCAAGACGTCCCCGACAGAGGACTCGGCGGCCTTCAATGCTTTGATAGAGAGAGCTGCGGCGAACCACGATGTAGAGCTGCACTCGGACCCCGTGGATGCGGACTTCTTATTCGACACCTTCTCGGTAGCCGAAAAGCAAGTCAAAACGCTACCGATGCTTAAAGGGGTGCTTAAACATGCACCGGAGGTTTTCAAAGAGCCCACCCGGGCGCGGGTGGTCAACCCTCGCATCGACAGGAAATATAAGGCGGCACCCACGGATCCCACTTATATCAAGGGACACTTTCCATTGGATCCCTTGGTTGTTTCCAACGCTCGGAAAAGGGCGAATTCTCAGACTACTGGTGACGCTCCTCCCCCAGACAAAGAGTCCAAGATCTTTGAGGCCTCGGGCAAACGCATTGCTGCACAGGCAGCTAACATCTGGAGAATATCTAACACCCAAGCCCTGCTTGCACGTTATGATAGGGCCCATTATGACACATTAGAGGCCATTCTGCAACACTTGCCTGACCAATACAAGGAGGCAGGAGAGATGCTCATTCAGGAGGGTAAACTCATTACAAATGCATCCATCAAATGTGCTCTAGACGTGGCAGATACAGCCTCTAGAGCCATCAATACAAGTGTGTTACTTAGACGTCATGCCTGGCTTCGAATTTCGGGGTTCAAGCCCGACATCCAAACCACCATTTTAGGTCAAACAGTGAATCCTGACCATCTGTTTGGCCCTGAGGTGGATGCCTCACTAGAAAAAATGAAAAAGGATACCGAAACTGCAAAGTCAATGGGGGCTTTACAGAGTCAGCAGTTTCGGGGTGGTTCCTTTCGCCGTTCAAATTCAAAAGGCACCTCCCGGGGACAGGCATCCCAGTCCACACAATACTACAAGGGTAACACCCAGCCCTCGTATAACAACAAGGGTAGAGGTGGTTACAGAGGCAATAATACCAAAGGCAGGGGACGTGGAAACAATGGCTCCAGGTCCACCACCACCAACAAGCAGTGACGTCTTGTCACTGCCCCCCGACCATGCAACACCGGTTGGGGGGAGACTTCAGCAGTTCCTGCCGGCGTGGAAGAACATCACCACGGACAGGTGGGTGAGGTCCCTTATCCAGTACGGGTACTGTCTAGAGCTTACTTCCATTCCACCAGACATACCCCCAAAAAGCCGTCCTATGTCAGGCGAGCATTTGACCTTGTTGCAGCAGGAAGTTCTAGTTATGCTGCAAAAAGGGGCAATAGAGCTCGTTCCATTGCGAGAGCGGGGAACAGGGGTTTACTCCCTCTATTTCCTAATTCCCAAGAAGGACGGATCCCTCCGACCTATCCTGGACCTCAGGCCCCTAAACTGGTACATACTCTCGGAGCACTTCCATATGCTCACGTTGCAGCAAGTGCTTCCCCTGCTCCAGCAGGGGGATTTTCTGGCTACACTGGATCTGAAAGATGCCTATTTTCATATCCCCCTACATCCTTCCCACAGGAAGTATCTCAGATTCACGCTCTTAGACCAGCATTACCAGTTCAAGGTCCTGCCGTTCGGTGTCACCACGGCACCAAGGGTATTTACGAAGTGCCTAGCGACTGTGGCGGCGCATCTCCGTCGCCAAAACGTCCACGTCTTTCCTTACCTGGACGACTGGCTCATTCAGGCAAGGACGGAACAGCAGTGCGTAGACCATGTGTCACGCACCATTCATCTCCTGCACGATCTGGGTTTCTCACTGAACTACCCCAAGTCCCATCTCCAGCCCGCCCACGTGCGACAGTATCTGGGCGCGACAATCAACACTCTGGCGGCCACTGCGCAGCCAAATTCAGTGAGAATCGCCAGTATCCAGGCGCTGATCCAACGGTTCAGACCCCAACACTCGCTTCCAGCGAAGGTGTTCATGCAGTTGATAGGCATGATGGCCTCCTGCATCTCCATTGTCCCGCACGCGAGACTACATATGCGCCCGCTTCAGGAGTGCCTAGCACGTCAGTGGACTCAGGCTCATGGGCAACTGACAGACCTAGTGTTGGTGAGCGGTCGGGCATACAACTCTCTGCATTGGTGGAATCCACAAAACCTTTGCAAAGGCCGACCATTCCAGGAGCCTGTCCCACAGATTATCCTGACGACGGACGCCTCTCTCCAGGGACGGGGAGCGCATGTACTCCATTACACTGTGCAGGGACTATGGACACTACAGCAGAGGAAGATGCACATCAATGTGTTGGAACTGATGGCAATCTTCATGGCCTTAAAGGCGTTCAAAGTACATCTGTGCAACAAGGTCGTGTTGATCCGGACGGACAACATGACGGCCATGTACTACATCCAGAAACAGGGGGGCACACACTCTCCACAGCTGTCTCATCTGGCTCAGAGCATGTGGAAGTGGGCCATTCAGAGGAACATCTTCCTCATGGCAGAGCACCTCCCGGGCAAGGACAATCAGATGGCGGACCTCCTCAGCAGGCACAGCCATCAGATGCACGAGTGGGAGATACATCCATCGGTACTCCAACCGTACTTCCAAATGTGGGGTCATCCAGAGATAGACCTGTTCGCCACAAAGGAGAACGCAAAATGCCAAAGCTTCGCCGCCAGGTTCCCACACCCCCAATCACAGGGCGATGCGATGTGGATGAACTGGTCAGGCAGATTTGCGTACGCTTTTCCCCCAGCACCTCTGATACCGCTGGTGGCACGGAAGCTCAGGCAACACTCGATGACGCTCATCCTGGTTGCTCCAACGTGGGCTCGCCAACCATGGTACACCACGTTTCTGGAACTCTCCGTGGTACCGCATCAAAGGCTTCATCTCACTCCCAGCCTTCTGACGCAGAGCCATGGCGACATTCAGCACCCAGATCCGCAACAGCTCAACCTGGCGATCTGGCTCCTGAAGTCCTAGAGTTTGGCTACCTCAATCTTCCTCCCGATTGCATGGACATCATTCGGGAGGCAAGGAAGCCCACTACTAGAGCTTGTTATGCGGCTAAATGGAAGAGGTTTGTCATCTACTGTGTGAACCACGACATTGACCCGCTAGATGCTTCCATTCAAAACATCATCTGTTACCTTTTTCACCTGTATCGATGTAATCTAGCGTACTCTTCCATCCGCATTCACCTGTCTGCTATGGCAGCATACCTCCAAAATAGGCAGCACCTGTCACTCTTTAAGGTCCCTGCTATCAAGGCCTTTCTGGAAGGACTCAAAAGGGTCATTCCACCAAGGACTCCACCAGCTCCGGAATGGAACCTCAACGTGGTTCTTACAAGGCTGATGGGTCCTCCTTTTGAGCCACTGCACTCTTGTGAGCTTCAGTTTCTGACTTGGAAGGTGGCTTTCTTAGTAGCAATTACATCGCTACGGAGGGTTAGTGAGTTGCAGGCACTCACCATCCAAGAACCTTTTTTCCAAGTACATGCTAACAGGGTGGTGCTCCGCACTAACCCTAAATTCTTACCCAAAGTAGTCTCACAATTCCACATTAACCAAACAATTGAATTGCCGGTGTTTTTCCAAAACCCAGAGACGCTGGCGGAGCGCATGCTCCACCGCCTTGATGTGAAAAGGGCCTTGATGTACTATGTGGACAGGACTAAAGATTTCCGCAAAACCAAACAACTTTTTGTTGCTTTTGCCACACAACACAAGGGAAACGCTATCTCCAAGGCGGGGATTGCTAGATGGATAGTAAAGTGCATTCAGATCTGCTACGCTAAAGCTAAGCGCACTCTCACTATCCCACCGAGGGCCCACTCCACTAGGAAGTTAGGGGCCTCTATGGCTTTCCTAGGTAACATTCCCTTAGAAGATATCTGTAGAGCAGCCACATGGTCTACCACACATACTTTCACTAAGCACTACTGTGTAGACGTGCATTCCAAACAGAAGGCAGCTGTTGGTCAGGCTGTTCTAAAAACGCTTTTTCAGACTGCTGCAGCTGGCACGGGCGGCCGCCGTTAATGGAGGGACTGCTATGTATTCTATGCACAGATATGAATTCAGCAGCCCACATGCCTCGAACTGCAAATGCTACTTACCAGTATGCATCTGTTCTTGGCATGTAGGGCTGCTGACATTCATATCGCCCGCCCTCCTCCCCGGCGCCTGTAGCAGCTGCAGTATTTATTCATACAAACACATATGCTCATAGCATGGTCATCACTCACATTCTTCACTCCATCTCTGCCAATGGCTAAAAACAATCTGGGGATGGAGGCGATGCCCATGCGCACTGTAGTCCAGGGGAGGAGCCACCTATCTCGTGATACTTCGAAGACTCTTCCAGGACAACAATGTGCAATCATCCGGACCCAACACTAGGTGGCGGTCTATGCACAGATATGAATGTCAGCAGCCCTACATGCCAAGAACAGATGCATACTGGTAAGTAGCATTTGCATATCTTGACATTTGTGTACTGTGTATATATCTATTGTTATCGGTCCGTCCGTGTGCCTCGAAGGCACGGAAAAAAGGGCGGAACTGATGTCATCACGCCGGCGTGGGCCTATTATGGTGTCGGTGACGTCAGCGGAGTCGCACGCGATGCCGTGCCTCTATGACGTCGTCAGCGCGAGGCTACAAAAAGAATTTCCAAATGTTGCTGATGCAAGGGGATATTCACAAGGTGAGGAATCCACAGGCAGATACTGTATCTACCAGAAAAAGCGTTACCGATGGTAAGTAACTTGTTCTTTACAATGCAACGGTTTTGAAAAATGATAAATGGCATTGTCATTTGGCTTTGGGTACCCAAAGCCACACACACCCACCCAAAGCCACACACACCCACCCAAAGCCACACACACCCACCCAAAGCCACACACACCCACCCAAAGCCACACACACACCCAAAGCCACACACACCCAAAGCCACACACACACACACCCAAAGCCACACACACACACACCCAAAGCCACACACACACACCCAAAGCCACACACACACACCCAAAGCCACACACACACACCCAAAGCCACACACACACACCCAAAGCCACACACACACCCAAAGCCACACACACACCCAAAGCCACACACACACACCCAAAGCCACACACACACACACACACCCAAAGCCACACACACACACACACACCCAAAGCCACACACACACACACCCAAAGCCACACACACACACCCAAAGCCACACACACACACCCAAAGCCACACACACACACCCAAAGCCCCACACACACACCCAAAGCCCCACACACACACCCAAAGCCCCACACACACACCCAAAGCCCCACACACACACCCGAAGCCCCACACACACACCCGAAGCCCCACACACACACCCGAAGCCCCCCACACACACCCAAAGCCACACACACACCCAAAGCCACACACACACACCCAAAGCCACACACACCCAAAGCCACACACACCCAAAGCCACACACACCCAAAGCCACACACACCCAAAGCCACACACACCCAAAGCCACACACACCCAAAGCCACACACACCCAAAGCCACACACACCCAAAGCCACACACACCCAAAGCCACACACACCCAAAGCCACACACACCCAAAGCCACACACACACACCCAAAGCCACACACACACCCAAAGCCACACACACCCAAAGCCACACACACACACCCAAAGCCACACACACACCCAAAGCCACACACACACCCAAAGCCACACACACACCCAAAGCCACACACACACCCAAAGCCACACACACACCCAAAGCCACACACACACCCAAAGCCACACACACACCCAAAGCCACACACACACCCAAAGCCACACACACACACACCCAAAGCCACACACACACACACACCCAAAGCCACACACACACCCACCCAAAGCCACACACACCCACCCAAAGCCACACACCCACCCAAAGCCACACACCCACCCAAAGCCACACACCCCCCCAAAGCCACACACCCCCCACCCAAAGCCACACACCCCCACCCAAAGCCACACACCCCCACCCAAAGCCACACACCCCCACCCAAAGCCACACACCCCCACCCAAAGCCACATACCCCCACCCAAAGCCACACACCCCCACCCAAAGCCACACACCCCCACCCAAAGCCACACACCCCCACCCAAAGCCACACACCCCCACCCAAAGCCACACACCCCCACCCAAAGCCACACACACACCCCCACCCAAAGCCACACACACCCACCCAAAGCCACACACACGCACCCAAAGCCACACACACACACACCCACCCAAAGCCACACACACACACACACACCCAAAGCCACACACACCCAAAGCCACACACACACCCAAAGCCACACACACACACACCCAAAGCCACACACACACAAAGCCACACACACACACCCAAAGCCACACACACAAAGCCACACACACCCAAAGCCACACACACCCAAAGCCACACACACCCAAAGCCACACACACACAAAGCCACACACACACACACCCCCAAAGCCACACACACCCAAAGCCACACACACACCCAAAGCCACACACACACACACCCAAAGCCACACACACACACACCCAAAGCCACACACACACCCAAAGCCACACACACACACACCCAAAGCCACACACACACACACCCAAAGCCACACACACACACACACCCAAAGCCACACACACACACACCCAAAGCCACACACACACACCCAAAGCCACACACACCCACCCAAAGCCACACACACACCCACCCAAAGCCACACACACACCCACCCAAAGCCACACACACACACACCCAAAGCCACACACACACACCCAAAGCCACACACACACACCCAAAGCCACACACACACACCCAAAGCCACACACACACACCCAAAGCCACACACACACCCAAAGCCACACACACACCCAAAGCCACACACACACCCAAAGCCACACACACACCCAAAGCCACACACACACCCACCCAAAGCCACACACACACACACCCAAAGCCACACACACACACACCCAAAGCCACACACACCCAAAGCCACACACACACCCACACCCAAAGCCACACACACACACACACACACACACCCAAAGCCACACACACACACACACACACACACCCAAAGCCACACACACACCCAAAGCCACACACACACCCAAAGCCACACACACACACACCCAAAGCCACACACACACCCAAAGCCACACACACACACCCAAAGCCACACACACACACACCCAAAGCCACACACACACACCCAAAGCCACACACACACACACCTAAAGCCACACACACACACCTAAAGCCACACACACACCCAAAGCCACACACACACACCCAAAGCCACACACACACACACCCAAAGCCACACACACACACCCAAAGCCACACACACACACTCAAAGCCACACACACACACCCAAAGCCACACACACCCAAAGCCACACACACCCAAAGCCACACACACCCAAAGCCACACACACACCCAAAGCCACACACACCCAAAGCCACACACACACCCAAAGCCACACACATACCCAAAGCCACACACACACACCCACCCAAAGCCACACACACACCCACCTAAAGCGCCACACACACTCAAAGCCACACACACACACCCAAAGCCACACACACACACCCAAAACCACACACACACACACCCAAAGCCACACACACACACCCAAAGCCACACACACACACCCAAAGCCACACACACACACCTAAAGCCACACACACACCTAAAGCCACACACACACACACCCAAAGCCACACACACACACACACCCAAAGCCACACACACACCCAAAGCCACACACACACACCCAAAGCCACACACACACACCCAAAGCCACACACACACACCCAAAGCCACACACACACACCCAAAGCCACACACACACACCCAAAGCCACACACACACCCAAAGCCACACACACACCCAAAGCCACACACATACCCAAAGCCACACACACACACCCAAAGCCACACACACACACCCAAAGCCACACACACACACCCAAAGCCACACACACACACCCAAAGCCACACACACACACTCAAAGCCACACACTCAAAGCCACCCACACACTCAAAGCCACCCACACACACACTCAAAGCCACCCACACACACACTCAAAGCCACCCACACACCCACCCAAAGCCACACACACACCCACCCAAAGCCACACACACATACACACCCAAAGCCACACACACCCACCCAAAGCCACACACATACACACACACACCCAAAGCCACACACACCCAAAGCCACACACACACACCCAAAGCCACACACACACACCCAAAGCCACACACACACCCAAAGCCACACACACACCCAAAGCCACACACACACCCAAAGCCACACACACACACCCAAAGCCACACACACCCACCCAAAGCCACACACACACCCACCCAAAGCGCCACACACACTCAAAGCCACACACACACACACCCAAAGCCACACACACACACACACCCAAAGCCACACACACACACACACACCCAAAGCCACACACACACACACACACCCCCAAAGCCACACACACACACACACACACCCAAAGCCACACACACACACACCCAAAGCCACACACATACACACACCCAAAGCCACACACATACACACACCCAAAGCCACACACATACACACACCCAAAGCCACACACATACACACACCCAAAGCCACACACATACACACACCCAAAGCCACACACACCCAAAGCCACACACATACACACACCCAAAGCCACACACACACACACACACACACACACACACACACACCCAAAGCCACACACACCCAAAGCCACACACATACACACACCCAAAGCCACACACATACACACACCCAAAGCCACACACATACACACCCAAAGCCACACACATACACACCCAAAGCCACACACATACACACACCCAAAGCCACACACATACACACACCCAAAGCCACACACACATACACACACACCCAAAGACACACACATACACACACAAACCCAAAGCCACACACATACACACACAAACCCAAAGCCACACACATACACACAAACCCAAAGCGCCACACACACCCAAAGCGCCACACACACCCAAAGCGCCACACACACCCAAAGCGCCACACACACCCAAAGCCACACACACACCCAAAGCCACACACCCAAAGCCACACACCCAAAGCCACACACATACACACACCCAAAGCCACACACCTACACACACCCAAAGCCACACACCCAAAGCCACACACCTACACACACACCCAAAGCTACACACATATACATACACACACACACCCAAAGCCACACACATACACACACACCCACCCAAAGCCACACACATACACACACACCCAAAGCCACACACATACACACACACACACACACACACACACACACACCCAAAGCCACACACATACACACACCCCCAAAGCCACACACATACACACACACCCCCAAAGCCACACACATACACATGCACTCACACACCCAAAGCCACACACATACACATGCACACCCAAAGCCACACACATACACATGCACACACACCCAAAGCCACACACATACACATGCACACACACCCAAAGCCACACACATACACATACATACACACACACAAAGCCACACACATACACATACACACACACAAAGCCACACACATACACACACACACACACACACTCAAAGCCACACACATACACACACACACACCCAAAGCCACACACATACACACCCAAAGCCACACACACCCAAAGCCACACACACCCAAAGCCACACACACCCAAAGCCACACACACACACCCAAAGCCACACACACACTCAAAGCCACACACATACACACACACACACCCAAAGCCACACACATACACACCCAAAGCCACACACACCCAAAGCCACACACACCCAAAGCCACACACACACACACACACACACACACACACACACACACACACACTACGCCAGTCTCGACCTAAAAACGACAACTCCAACAATGCATTGCTTTGTCTTTAGTGATGAGATGTTTCTTGGGGGAGCTCGGTTGCGTTATGTATGGGTTGTGGGTGATCTTGTGTAAAATAACCACCGAGCACAGATTAGTTTCCAAAGGTTTATTCAGGACTCGTAGGACGGACTCCCCACATGCCCTTCCCCGGAGATCCGCCCCAATGTTTCTCCCACGACGCAGGCACATTTTACCCCACAGGTTTTCTCGAGCTCCAAGCCATGCACGAGCTCTACCCTCGAACTCGTCCAGCGAACATGCATCTTGCAATCCCACGGAAGACCCCTTTTTTTTAAACGGACACTGAAATGTCTTTTAGCCAGCTTCACGATGCGATCTGTGGACCGTAGTTACCCACAGTGCTTTCAGTGGGGAAAAAATAAGTGCAGGTACTCAATAAAATGAGCTAGGTTCCCGTCCTTTCCAGACTGGGGGGCGTGTTTTGAACTGAGGACTTCACTGAGAGAAAGAAACGAAAAAACACGCCCCCCCCCCATCCGAAAAAGACTGGCCTTAGATTGTCACTGGGACCTCTTCTCCAATGGCTGGCCAGCATTTAGGAGGCCAGCCAATGGAGAAGAGGGGTGGGGTTAACCCTCGCTACTAAGAAACATAAAATCTCGCCAGCGTGACTGCGCAAGCGCAGCCTACGCTAGCCGAGACCTAAAAAGGGTGGGGGAGAGAATTCCAAATCACTGTTTAGGAGTTTCTGGGGTGTACGTCTGATATCCTTCAAAGAAAGACAAGGGACCAAATGGTCCTACAACAAAAAAGAGAAAAGGGACTTAAAGAATCAATACCAGATTCGACCGCTAGATGGCAGAATAAAGCACAGTATGTACGTCTGATATCCTTCAAAGAAAGACAAGGGACCAAATGGTCCTACAACAAAAAAGAGAAAAGGGACTTAAAGAATCAATACCAGATTCGACCGCTAGATGGCAGAATAAAGCACAGTATGTGAATCCAGAATATTCTGCAAGCTCAAAATTACTCCGAGAGATAAGTAACCATTTAGTTATTGGCGGCTAGCCTTGGTTGGGCGAAGGTTTACTGACTGACTAAATGAGTGGCTGATAGAGTACCTGAAAATCCATAGTTAAATGTTCTCTAGGTACACTGGTATTAAAAGTTGACATTCTTCCCATTGTTCATTAAGTTTACTCTATCTACTGTCATTTTAAAATGGTTTCTGCAATAATGTTTGCATCCAGACTCTAAGCTAAGTTATTAGGCAGCTGCTTTCATAATAATTGTGTTTGTTTGATCTGCATTTTAATTGGTGCCTTTTTTTTTTTTGTTGGGCAGTTCTAGGTCCCGTTCAAGGTCCTACTCTCCATCCCACAATCGAGAACGGAACTATCCCAGGGTTTACCAAAACCGTGATAACTTTAGAGGAAACAACCGGGGATACAGGAGGCCTTACTATTTTCGCAACAGAGGAGGAAGGGGATTTTACCCACGAGGTCAATATAACCGTGGGGGCTATGTCAACTACAACAGACCAAATTGGCAAAACTACAACCGCCAGCCCTACAGCCCTCGTCGGGGCCGGTCCCGCTCTAGAACCCCGAAGAGACGATCTCCTTCTCCAAGGTCTAGAAGTCATTCAAGAAATTCTGACAAATCGTCCTCTGACAGATCGCGGCGGTCTTCTTCATCCAAATCCTCCTCTTCTAATCCCAGCATAGTGGAATCATCCAAACGCAAGTCCAGGAAGGAAAAGAAAACTAGGTCCAAAGACAAGCGAGCATCTCTTCAAACTACAGGAGAGGAGGATTCGAAGGAGACTTCTTTGTCTGGTGGTGGTGAACCAAATTCCAAAGCCGAAACGTCCAAAGATTGGCAGGATATTTCATATGACACAAGTCCAATTGCACAACATAGTCCCGAACGAGCACCCACCCTAAAGAGCTCAGTTCAGTCTGTGGTGGTGAGGCGCTCTCCTCGCCCAAATCCCTTGCAGAAAAGCCCTCCTTCACCACAGGGAGGTGCTCCACCGAGCGGTTCCTCATTCCGGGCACTGTCGCGACAGAGTCCATTCGACCACAATACATCTGGCATGAGCCCTCCTAAGAAGGCCCCCCTCAGCAAAACCTCACCAACAATAAGTTCACTTTATGGTAATCCGAAGGATGAGGGGAGACCTGGTGATGCAGGACCATATTCAAAGAGGTATATGGTGTATTTTATTATTAACTGTTTTTGTTATTTTACCAGTTTAGTTTTTTGCATATGTAAATAGACTATTAGAGCTTTGCTTGCATTCTCCTATTTTGATAGAAAGTAAATGATTCCTAGTAGAGTAGATTATGATCTCAGTTCGAAATTTTTAGGGGATCAGTGAAATATTTGTGAAATGAAAACTTCTTGACACTGTTTTACCCATTTGCCTTAAATTAAATTGTGGCAATCACGCTTCCAGCATGTGTTCATGGAGATATAACATGTTGTACACACACTTACCATCTAGAGTTGGGCTTGGACATTGCAAGTTTTCCTCCTAAGAACTTTTTATAGAATGAATGCATTTTCTCTGACCCTAGCAAGCCTACCATTCAAGAATGTAATGCTGCAAAATGGAAAAGGTTTATCCTTTATTGCTATAATTTAAAAAAAACCTTTAATGGTCACAGTGCAAACTTATACTTGTTACATGTAAAGAATATAATGCTTGTCAACTTTTGAGTATGTGTTCACTTGGTAGCCATGGCTGTTTACTTGCATAACCAACATCAGGCCTTTAAGATTTCTGTTGTCACAAACTTTATGGAAGGCTTAAGAAAGGTAACACCCACTATACTTCCACCAATCCCAACATCATCCTGACTCCACTTATGGTACGTTCTTTTGAGCCCCTTATTCTTACCTACTACAGTTTCTCTCAGGGAAGGTTTTCTTGTGTAGTGTAAGTGCATTACAGGCTTTGTTAGTGGAAGAGCCTTTTATCGTGGTCCATAAATGGTTAGCTTTAGCAAACTCCTTTCTTTTTTGCCCAAAGTAGTTTCTGCTTTTCATGTAATGATTAGATTGAACTGCTCTTTTTTTTTGGTCACAGTGGCTTGTGGAAAGGACTGTACATATATAGTTTTTTTTAAAGTTAAGTGACACAATGTTTCATATATTTCGTACCCAATTTGTCGGGAAAACAAGCCACTATTTTAGTTTACCCAAGCATACTTAGAAATGGCACTTTCTAAAGTGGTCTTGTAAGGGGGATTGTAAGAGGCATTCAGTGTGTTGTGCTAAAAGTGCATTAAGCATTCCTCCATATTCTGCTTGTAAGAAAGGTGCTAGAATGGACTTTTTTCTGTGTAACATTTCTTAGCCGGCACCTTCAAATCTGCCACTTGGTCTTCTATCCACACATTTAGTAAAGACTATGGTTTGAGAATTCATGCACAACAAACCTAGGTCTGACAAAGTGTGCTTAAAACAGTGTTCCAGACATCCTTCGTTATTGTTTGCAGGTCACTGCTCTTGGGGATTGAATACAGTTTTGTAGTCTGGGCATGCTGTGTGATCCGCGAATAGAAATCTTACTTGTGTGTAATAATTTGTTTATAGTGTGTAGTGCTGTAGATTCATATGCACTGTCCCCTTTCCTGGATGCAAACATGCAGTAGTAAATAAGGTAATTATAAAATTGGTCGTTTACTATAACATTATATATTCTTATTCCAGTTCTGACCTAATGCTTTGCATCTCCACATTATTAACACCTAAGGAGGAAAATCATTCCCCGGTGTAGAGGCTGTTTTGGAACATTGTGTTTCAGGGAAGCTATCACAAGTCCCATCCAAACCGAAATTCCTCCTAAAAGAACATCTTGCAATGTTCTAGCACAACACTTGATGATAGTTCTGTGCACAGTATGTGAATCTACAACTACAAGCTTGAAATGTTACAGGTAAATAACACTTTCATTGTTTTGTTTAAGCTATCCTCAAATACAAATTAATCTGTCGCCAGCCTACCATCTTCCACCCGACCCTCTGTGGTGCTTGCAGAAAGAAGCAAGTTTAAAGCAGCTTGTTCTTAATTTATACCGTACTCGTTCCCAGACTGGTTCACTTTACTTCAACGCCAGCATTTGATACGAGCCCCAATGTCTTTTTTACAAAGACACCCATGTGCTACCCAGGGCACAAACCCTTGATGCAATGCAAGGCAGCACAAAGCAAAAGTTTGTGTTAATTTGGGAAACTATTGAAAGCAAGTCTTGACTTACTTTGTATAGTAAATCACATAATAACACTTTGCATCTGGTTTGCATTACAAAAGTAACACAAACCTGTTGCAAAGCATTAGTAAATCTGGTCCCTACAGTGTTGCTGCGCAGCCTTGATTACATTTGGGTACAGTCCAGTACACATGAATTGTTAATACCAACAGACTTTGCATTAGGTTTGCATTAAAGAACCTGATGTAAAGTCGTTATAAATCTGGGCCTTAATTATTTTGCTACAGCCTGTCTTATGCTATCTGTAATAAGATTTTAAATAATGACACATTTACAGTCCTTTCTGCCAAAGCCAGAGACCTTGTAGCACTCCCAAAAAAAGTCTGTTCCCCACTGCAACAAGCAAGATTATATTATGTAACTCTCTGGTCATGCACACCGACCTCTGCATCGACTCCATTAACAAACTGAGATTTCATCCTTTCTGTGTGCCTTTCCCACTGTTGAAATTGTGTGTGCGTTATTTTGTTATTTTATATGTAACTAGCAGCCCGTCCCGACGTTGTCCGGGGATGAAATGTAATGTGTGCAATGTTTGTAATAAGTGAAATCGGCGGCCATTTATTTGTTTCTAGTTTCTGGCCAGGCCCCTCTGACAACGTTGACGCCCACAAAGGCGTGAATGTGGCGCTGAGTGAATAATGTTATGAGCAATG
Organism: Lissotriton vulgaris; assembly: GCF_964263255.1. Taxonomy (NCBI): domain Eukaryota; kingdom Metazoa; phylum Chordata; class Amphibia; order Caudata; family Salamandridae; genus Lissotriton; species Lissotriton vulgaris. The sequence goes on along the minus strand of NC_141687.1, from coordinate 943,420,627 downwards.
GAGCGAGATTGGGCGCTTGTGAAAGCCGCGCACCTTTCTTTATGCCTGCCCCCGCCCCTCTGACAACATTGACGCCCACAAAGGCGTGAATGTGTCGCCGAGTGAATTTCGCGCTTGTGAAAGCCGCGCCCCTTTCTTTATGCCAGGCCCGGCCCCTCTGACAACATTGACGCCCACAAAGGCGTGAATGTGTCGCCGAGTGAATTCCGCGCTAGTGAAAGCCACACCCCTTTCTTTATGCCAGCCCCTCTGACAACGGTGACGCTGCGCCAAGTGAATAGTGCGCTTTTGAAAGCCGTACCCCTTTTTTTGATGCCAGCCCCCTCTGCCAACGCCTAGTCTCACAAATGAGTAAAGCTTTGTTTTAGTTAGCGTGGCAAGTACTGTGAGTGTTATCAGTATCCCTTAACCCCTTCGATGCGAATGACAAAGCCAGCTTGTCATGGGCGTTACCTGCGCTGCGCGCATGACGAGCTGGTTTTGTCACGTAACGCAGGTTTTTTGAATTTTCAGCGCGCAGCGGGAAAACCCGCTAGCGCGCATGCGGTTAATGGAGCGTGAATGTGCGCGCATATTTTATTATCGTTTTTTGTTTTGGGCCAGGCCCCTCTGACAACAGTGACCCCCACAAAGTGTAGTTTGAGACGCCCATCGCTACTTTGACACGCCCTTCGCTGACAGCAGAACGCCAACGCCCACAAGGGACTACTTTACCTCTAAGGTTGTTTGACCTTTGTAATATATATTGTGGCCAGATGTATAGCCTATGTCCATCTGCCGCAACTCCCCTTTACAATGCTGTATTGGGTGTTGTGATTTGTGCTGTACTTCTTAAGATTACCCGCCTCAAAGCTTTCAGCTCTCACTTTAAAATAGTAGTATAGATTAACATGAAGTTGAAAAAAAAGCTACTGAATATCTTGTTCTTAGTGTGGTGGCGGGATTAATTACCAGCATACAGACTGACCTCCGCCCTACGGGCATTAAAATCACAGTTCCATTGCTTTTTTTGATGCCCTTTGGCAGCATGTAAATTAACGTAGCCTAGAAACGGGACAAATAAACAAGTTCACCCCTCCAGGCCATCTTTATTTACAAGTCTTTACGCCTCCCCCCTCCCAAGAATGCAGCCACGTACCCCCAGGGGGAGCACGCCCTACAGTTTGAAGACCTGTTTAGGGCAATGTGTAAAGTATTTATGCAGCACAAAAACTGTAATAGTCAAAATGCCAAGCAGCAAAAATCCCAAACCGATTCAGTCTCATAGCACCCCTTGGGTGTTCACGAAAGTGATGGCTGTTGTCACTACCCATCTTTAAAGGTCGGAAAATCCAGTATTCCCATACCTCGAAGACTTGCTGTTGAATGCCGACACACTAGTCTGTTGTGGGCCACCTCTAGGTAGCAGTGTAGCACTTGTTATTTGGGTTCACTGTCAACAAGCTGAGGTCCTTCCTGACTATCGCACAAGCTCCCATTTACTAGGGCAGTTCTGGAGTGGAGGTGAGGGCTTTTCCTCCTCCGTAACAAGTCCAGGACATTTGGGGTATGGTCCTGATGTTTCAGGCTTGGCCCTGAAACGCGATAAGAGCAGCTTGTTGTCTTCTTGGCCCCTTAGCCTTGTGCAAACTCCTAGCCCCTTCGATGCTGATGACGAGCTGAGCTCGTCATCAGCCACGGGGGGCGTGTGCGGATGACGAGCTGAGCTCGTCATCTAACACGGCTTTTCGAAAAAAGCCGCGTAGCGCAAAAATATGCGCCGCAGCGATGAGGCTAGTCTGCTATACCAGGTAGCAGTTGCCTGATCTGCGATGGAGTTTGAAGTTCCAGTGGACTCAGTTTCATGAAATCTGACTGATTCCATTTAGGTCTCACAGCAGATGGCTCGATTTGCAGGTGTGGCTGCTCTACCTCAGTTAGTCCTGCAGTGGGCTCGTCTCTTTTCCCAACCCAGAGCGGATGGTAGTGCGGGTCATATCCCTGCTGGGCTGATGAGACCATCCGAGGGGATAGGTGGAGATTATGTTCTCCCCTTTCCAGTAAAGTGCTTCAATCTGCTCTGGAGGGTTTTGTGCCATCCTTAGAGGATTGGCGGGGGCAGTAAGAATTAGAGGATTGGCGGGGGCAGGTTCTTACTGACAACACTGCCATGTGTTACTTTATTAAGCTGGAATAAATGAGGTACTTTCTCAGGATGGGCTGTGCATATGGAGTTGTCTGGATCATTGGACCATTATCCTGCTCCCAAACCACCAGGCAGGGTCCCGTAATACCAGCGAGGGTGAACTGAGCATATGGCATCTGGCAGATCATGAGTGGCACCTACATCCCAAGGTGGCATGATGCATCATCCATCAATCGGGAGAAGCTGGGATTGATGTTTTCACCACTGTTTGATGCGCAATGTTGACAGTTTAGTGAATTTCAGTCTCTGCCAGACCGCTTAGTAGGAAATGCATTCCAGATGAAATGGAACACAGGACTTGTGTACACCTTTGTGCTCTGCCTCTTCTGTCATGGATTAGAACAACGTGTATTTGTAAAGTGCACGTTCAGCACTAGAGTATCTTGGTGCTAAGTAACAGATGTTTGTTACCCAACTAGATGATACTCATTTTACCGACCTTCCAAGAATGAAAGGCTGAGTGGAGCTGCTGAGATTTGAACCTGTGATCATGAGGTCAAACACAGCCCTTTTCAGTAGTTGCTTGAATCGACTAACCCACTAGTCCAGGCTTAATTATGAAAAAGATCACAATTGACTGTGCCCAAGTCACCCTGGTGCCTCCAGATTGGGCTAGGAGAGTGCAATGTCCAGACATTTTGGGTCTGGACAGGCTGGCACTTCGCAAGGAACTCCTGTCTCAGCAACATCCTCTACCTGAATCCATGCAACTTGCACCTACTTGAGTAGAGACAATTGGCTGCATTGGATTTGTTGTCGGAAGTGGTGGATGTTGTCCTTGCCATCTGATCCCTTGCACTGGGACAAATTTGTGGCCTGGTGTGGCGTTAAGACTGACCCCTCCTCAGCAAAGCTCTTTGTTTTATTTTTGGCCCAGCTACACCTTGCAGTGGGCACTAATAAAGGTTGTTGGCCTTTCCCCATTTCCTAGACCAGCCCCCCATGACAAAATCACCTGTTCTGATGAGATTTGTTAAGTTTGTACATGTTTCCTCCCAAGCCATAATGTCGTCACAGTGAAACCTTAACTTTGTGACCTGAAGTTTCTCATGTGTTCGACTATTGAAGCGATGCATAGCTGCTCACTGTGTCTCCTGACTTTGAAGGAAGGAAAAAGTGGTGCAGAAGAGAACCATGTTGAAGTAGATAGTCCTCTGCATTAGGTGGAACTATGCACTGGCCAAGAAGCAACCTTCAGAAGGTCTGAAAGCTGATTCCACCATAGCCAAGGCTGCTACCACTGCGTTGGCATTCAGTGTATGTCCTTGACATCTGCTAGCTGCGACATCTGTGACCTTGCATAGGTTCACAAAGCATTGCCTTAGCTGCCAGTTGCGGCAGGGAAAGACAGTTCTCCTCCTAGTCTTTTCCACAAATCATTCACCTGGGGAGGTACTGCTTTGGTATTTATGTATTTCTGGTGGATACTCATTATAGATCCCTCACCACCTGTCCTCCTTCCCATTCTGTGGAGTGGGTATTCCTCCACATGCTGTTTCCACAATTGATCACCCCGTGTTAGAGGGAGAGGAAAGAGTAACAGAACAAACTGACGTCTATGTGTAGGGTTGAGGTTTATATACTGCTCCACTGTCAAATCGGGGGGTGAGGGGAGAGGTATGTTGCGTCGGCGTTGAGCTCTGTCACCTAGCAGTGTTGTGGAGTCTTGCTGAGGCAAATGTTTCCCAGATCCAGTCTTGCTCCTATGGAGTATTCTAGGATGAGGAATCGGCGGAACTTTGCACCTGGCCTGCCTTTATGGCCGCCATTTTGAAACTAAATATATGTATACACTAGCAATCCATTTCCGTGCGAACATTGGAGACATTACATAGAAGATATTCTGATGACCTGGAATGGAGATGCCGACTTTTTCTAGTCCTGCTCACAACAAATAGGATATTTCTGTTTGTTTTAAAAAAAAAAATGAGGCAATAGCTTTTATTCCCTTTCACTTTCTTTCTGAGCACATTCACTGGTCTAGGACTGTATTGTACCTCAACACACTGGCAACAGTCCGCCTCCCTTGTCCTGTCACTAACTCCACATGCGATGACATGTAGTGACAAAAACATATTCCCACCCCATGAACACCTCCATGAGCTGCAATGGTATGCTCACTTTGTGCATAAGCCCAGCACAAGCTGAGAAGGAACCTAATGATGAAGCATGAGGCTCGGTTAATGGGTGAGGGTTTCCGTTGTTTTGAAATATTTAATGCAGACAGTCATAAGTGTATGGACTTATCTGTGCCCTTAAGGCCGGATAGTTCAATGCAGTGAATCTAGTCCACTTTTGTTATCAAGACCAATGTGTTTTTCTTTGATCTCTCTTCACTGGCTCAAATCTTTTGTGGAGAGTGTAATATTTTGAGGATACATCAGGTTGTCATTTATATCTTCACCCTTTCAAGCGATGTTACTACATCCAAATGTCAAATCGCTTAGTATTTGTTTAGCTCCTGATATACTACAATTTGACTGCTTGCTTTTACTTCACATGCATGCTAATCCTAAAGGTACTTTGAAAACCACCTATTTGTGCATGCTAGGAGATTAAAAGGAAACGTTTTGTGACTTAGTGTACAATGCTGATTATCTTTTACACCTACAAATGTCAGGGTTTGCCTATACCTCTATGCGAGCTCAACATTGTCCTCACCAAGCTAAGCTCATGGGTTACCCTTTGAGTCGTTGCAATTGTCTTCTACAACTTGTCATGAAAGGTAGGCTTTTTTAGAAGAGAAGGTGTACTTCATGTTTTATCAGTTATAGAGCCTTTTATGCAGGTACGGAAACGTTATGCACATCTTTCTTGCTAGAAGTGTTCACCATTGTATGTCAGTCTACAGATTTGTCTTAATTATTTCTGTACTAACAATCCTTACCTACAAAAAACTACACACAGATGACATCGTGTACGATGTAGACAAAACTCCATATTTCGAAAACACAACAACTTTTGTGGCTTTCATGCAGCCCTTTATCTTGGGCCGTGCTATTTCAAAGGCTGGAACTGCAAGTTGGATTGCAAGTTGGATTGCCAGGTGTACCGAAGTATATTGTGCTAAAGCCAAAGGTAGACTTAGTGTTGTACCTCATGCACATTCTTTGTAAAACAGAACAGCAAACATGGCTTTCCTCTGTAACTTTCTTTTAGAAAAATATTTTGTGACGCTACACCATGCTTTTCTGTCCATACTTAAGTGTTATGATTATGGTAGTCCATGGATATTAGCTCGACAACTGTACTTAAAACTCTGTACTAAACAACTTCTGCTAGCAGACCCTCCTCCCCCCCCCCCCCCCCCCCCGCCATATCAGGAATATGTGAAGTGCTTTTCAGTCTCTGTATAGCATGTGATGTACAACTGCATATATTACGAATAGAAGGTGTTATTTGCTTGTAACACATGATTTGTGGCTTGTTGTGCTGTAGACTCACATGCCCTCTTCCCACCTTTTGAAAATCCAAGCAAAATGAAACATGTTTTGAGATATTCAAGTGGTACTCGATTACACTGCAGAAGTTAATAGCACTTCACGACCCTCTCGTATCTAGCCTTTGGGGAAAAGCAATCTAAGTCCGAGTCTGTGCTCATGCATTGTTGATTTCAGGGGAGACGGTACAGGTCGTCTCTAAATCAAAAATCCTTGGTTGGCTTGAACTGGAGAATAACTCTAGTAGCCATCCTCCATGCTGTTTGCCTATATGCTGCCGATATTCTAATATACCTTTGTTAATTTAACATTGATCTTGAAACCTTGGAAGGCTTGTTGACTGCTTTTCATGCACTTCCGGGCCTCAAGGTGAATCGTAAAAAAAAATATATTCTTTTTATGGCAGGCAGTGGCTCCCCGTGAAATTGTTTTTTTGTGCCTATTGCTAAGCAACAATTACTACGGCCCGCCTATCTGCTTGCAGGGCACCATCTGGCTTAGACAGACATCCATGTAGACCTGATTAAATACTAAGCATTTACTCACTACTTTTTCCGTATGCTAGAATTCCCTTTACCTATGCCCCTGGCGTCCCCTTAATTGCATAATTCTCTGAAGTACATCAAAGCTGCCCCTCTCCGCGCACCAGCTATCCTGCTATTGAGCTTCCAGACCCGCCCTGGGCCACTCGCCATGCCTGAACTTACACTATGGAAGCAAGTATATGTTTAAAAACTGCATTTTAGCAGACTTCGCAACCCTAACAGATCGCTTTGGACTCCCTGCAGGGGAGTTCATTATTATGGTAGGATATGCCTTACAATACACCATAATTGACAAACTCTCCATCTTGAACCCACCCAAAACATACTGCATTGCAAACCCATCACACAATCTGCTATGGGAGGAAATGGATAACATGGTCATTTCGCGGTCTCCAGATACATGTGGGGATGTCCTAACAAATCCTCCGACATAGGTAGGAGGAGGAATTTCAGGTTTTATTTAACAAGTATCCGCCCCACATTCCTCTCCATGCCGGTTTTAAATATATACTCAAAGCATATCTTACTCCTATGAAACTACATGCACAATAACCAACCGTCTATCCGAATGATCCCTGATGCCAGGTGGAAACAGCCGTCTGGCTCGTATGATCTTTTGGAAAACTGGGCCCCTATTCTGAATTATTCTCTACACTCACCTGGCTCTCCGAGCCACCACATCACCACTCCCACCAAGGCGCCTTCCTGGGTGATAGTCCCAGGCCTGAAGGGGCAAAACTCACCACATGATTTGTAGACCGTACCCTTCTCCTGGTGCGCCGAGCCACCACCCAGTGTTGAAACTCCTCGGCATCTGCCTCTCTGTCGTCTTAAAAGAAAGACCTCTACACTCTGTGCATGTGTAAGGCACCTGCTTTCACAGAGGGGTATATGGGGGCGTTTATCAGATTCCAATTGCTGATCTTTGGGATGCCATACTCCTTACCAAAAACAGATGGTAGGCTACAACGATCTCCCGCCTTGAGGGTCTACTCACCTGTTGGATAACACTGAAGCACAGACATCCCACCCCTTCTATATTTCACACACATCCGGTCCTTCCTCCCCCTACTTGAACCACTGTAGTGCCATATATCTCAAAGAGACATGTCCGTGATGGATTCTTTACCTTAGAATATCCCCAGGCGTCGGACTGGATACGGAAAGTTTTGCTTAGCAGTACCCCTGTGCGTCAGTAGGTGGTGTCCTGCGGCTCCGCGTCCATCACTGGCGTCGAAAGCGCAGAGATGACGTCACGGAGACTAAGGCGCCACCCATGCGCGCAGACGTCAGTTCTATCTTCCGCGCCAGCAAGCGTAGATCAATAGAGCACGTACCTAAGTCACTTTTTGACTACTTTTTGGGAATTTTGTCTCACCCCTGGTTTATCCTGGTGCACGTAGGGATGCCTGGATCTAAGTCCTGCGGGGCCTGCCGCTGTAATATGTCGGTGGTGGACCCCCACGATGTTTGCCTCTACAGCCTGGAGACTGATCACGACTCCCGGGACTGTCGAGTCAAGGCCCCAAAGGCCATGAGGGAGCGGTGCCGGAAGTTGCTGGAGGTCCGGCATTCGTCGCACCGCCGCTCCTGGTCTAGGGGCCGTTCCCGAGATCGCTCGCAAGACCACCAACGTCGCTCCTCGGGCTCCAAGTCTTCGCCCTTGGATTCCGGTAAGCGGCGCCATAAAAAGAAGCATGTTCGCTCTCCGACGTTCCCCCGCTGCTCCTCGGACGAGGGGGACTCGTTCTGCCCCGGCGGGCTCCTCTGGAGCCTGAGTCCCACGGTCTACCTGCCCTACCCGGGTCAGTCAGCGACTCCTGAACAGGTGCAAGAGTTTCTTGCTGCCATGGACCGCCTTTTTAGGCCTTGGGCTCCCGCTGGCACACCTTCGGGCCCTGCGGTCCCGTGTCCAGATCCTGTTGGCCCGTCTGCGCTGCCGGCGGATCCAGCTTCGGCGCCATAGGATCCTACGCTATTGACACCGGCGTCACGAGGTTCAGCGCTGCCAGCGCCGGCCACAGTGGGTGCCGTTCATTCCGCTCTTGCCCCGGTTCCAGGACCTGGCCGGCTCTGTTTCCTACGCAGTTTGTCCCTTCTCTGGCTCCAGTTCTGCCGCCGCGACTGGCCCCTCCTGCATGAAGGCGGAGGAGGACTGGGAGGGGTTCGAGGACCCTCCTGCCCGGTAGTGTGACTCGGAGCAGTATTGGGTGGACTATCTGGAGGATGCAGGCGACCTGGATGTCTCTTCTGACCCGGGGTTTGCCTCCCTCTTCCCCCCGCCTACGATGGAGGAAGGTGCTTCCTACACGATGGTGCTCTGTCGGGCTGCTGAGGCCATTAACCTCGACCTCCCCACAGTGGCCCTCAAAACTAACCTCACTGAGGTGCTCCAGACGGCGTTGGAGCCGTTGTTTCCCTTCAATGACACCCTTACCGAGGTCCTCTTGGGCACTTGTTCCCGGCCGGCCACGGGGGCCCCTGTGGATAAGAATGTCACCAGACGTCACCGCCTTTCTGACCACTCATCCCACGCATGAGTCTGGTCATCCAGGCCTCGACGTCGCAGAGTGCCTTTCCCACTGCCCCACAGGATAAGGACTCAACTGGAACAGTTTGGTAAGCTGTTGTTCTCTTCGGCCAGCTTGGCGCTGCGGTCAGTGAACACCGCCTGCTTATTGGGCCGCTACTTCCACGCAGTATGGGATACTGTTGCTCAGGTGTTGCCTCAGTGTCCTGAGGAGGTCCAGGCTGTCCTTTCTCAGGCGATTGCTGAAGGTAAGGATGCGGCTAAGTTCGCCATTCGGTGTGGTTTGGACACCACGACTCGTTGAGCAGGATGATTTCTACTACTGTGGCGCTGGGACGCCACGCCTGGTAGCATTCGACTGGGTTCTCGCCTGGTGTCCAGGCGTCGCTCATGGACATGCCCGTTGATGGCACCCGCCTGTTTGGCAATAAGGCAGACAGTGCATGGGTTACTCCCTTCCCTTTCAGTCCTCCCCTCCAGCCATGCCACCTCGGTGCCTCCGCATATCGGGAGATCATTTGGTTCCTCTCCAACAGGAAGTCACGGCCCTCTTGGCCAAGGGGGCCATCAAGTGCGTTCCCGGGCAGGAAGTAGGGAGTGGTGGTTGCTCCCACTACTTTCTGGTCCCCAATATGGACAAGGGGGGGGGGGCCTGCGTCCCATCTTGGACCTCGGGGACGTCAATCGCTTCCTCCGGAAGGAGAAATTCAAGATGCTGGCTCTGGCTCAGGTCCTGGCTGCCCTTGACCCTGGAGACTGTATGGAAGCGTTGGACTTGCAGGACGCTTATTTTCACATCCCCATCCTGCCGGCCCACCGGTGTTACCTGCGGTTCACGGTAGGCCAGGAGCATTTCCAGTTTGCCGTGCTCCCCTTCGGCCTTACCAGCGCCCCTCTGGTGTTCACGAAGGTGATGGCGGTGGTCGCAGCTCACCTGCGCAGGTCAGGGGTGTCAGTCTTCCCCTACCTCGATGACTGGTTGTTGAAGGCGGACTCTCCCCAAACAGTGAGCCACCTTCAGACTACGGCCGACCTCCTGCATCTGCTGGGGTTCTCAATCAATGTACCGAAGTGGCACCTGAGTCGCTCTCAGAAGCTCCTCTTCATCGGAGCGGTTCTAGATTCGATGCTGTTTCGGGGTTCTCCTCCCGAGCAGCGAGTCCGGGATATTCAGGCTCTGATTCCGATCTTTGGCCTCTATCCCGGGTTTCAGTCAGGTTAACCCGCCGTTTTTTAGCCTGATGGCCTCCAGCATCCTGCTAGTGACACATGCCAGGTGGCATATGTGGACTCTGTAGTGGGACCTGAAGTTCCAGTGGGCGCAGCATCAGGGCAACCTGTCCGATCATGTCCAGATCTCGGAGGGCACTGCTCAACAATTGTAGTGGTGGCTCGCCAATCGAGATTGGGTCATTGCCAGATCCCTCTCCCTTCCTAAACCGGAGCACACAGTGGTGACAGAGGGGTCCCTCCTGGGATGGGGAGGCTACTTGGGAGAGGCGAAGATCAGGGGCCTCTGGTCTCCGGCGGATTTCCAGCTCCATATCATCCTTTTGGAGCTGCGGGCGATCCTACCTGCACTGAAGGCATTCCTTCCCTCTCTGTCAGGGGATGTGTGGTGCAGGTGTTCACGGACACCGCCATGTGGTATTTCAACAAACAGGGTGGGTGGAGTCCTGGACCCTATGTCAGGAGGCTCTGCGCCTCTGGATGAGGCTGGAACTCAGCCACCGATGCTTGATGGATCACGAATGGCGTTGAACTCTGACGTGGCACAATGTCTCTTTCATCAGTGGGGAGAGCCTTTTTTAGATCTATTCGCCACCGAAGAGAACGCGCAATTTCATCAGTTCTGTGGGTTGGAATTTCCAAGACTGCACTCGCTCGGCGACGCTTTTCGTCGCGAGTGGAGTTGCTGTTTGTTTTACGCCTTTCCGCCTATACCACTTCTTCCCAGAGTGCTGAAGATCAGGTGCGACCGGGCCCACGTCATCCTTGTGGCTCCAGATTGGGCATGAAGATACTGGTATCCCGAGCTACTCAGCATGGCGATCGATTTTTCCCAATCTGTCTGGCTCTTCGGGAGGATCTTCTATCGTAGCAGCAGGGGATGGTCCTTCACCCGAACCTGTCCAGCCTCCACCTCCATGCAGCTTTCGACCTTCCTCCCGAAGTCTGATGTTATTTTGGCAGCCACTAAAATGGTTAACGCCTGTAGGTGGAACAAATGTGTGGCATGGTGCACAGCAAAGGCTCTGGATCCTCTTTCTGAAGTCCTTCTGTTTCTCCTAACTTTGGCCCAGCAGGGCTCTGCTCTGGGCACTCTCAAAGGTTATCTTTTGGCCATCTCCGCCTTTCTACGGCTTCCAGATCAGCCTTCTCTTTTTAAGTCCCTGGTTGTTAACCATTTCCTCAAAGGCATTACGCATACGTTTCCACCCATGCCTTTCATAATGCCTCAGTGGGACTTGAATCTTGTCTTGACCTTTCTGATGCGCGCTCCCTTTGAGCCCCTTCATAACTGTCCCTTACGTCTTCTCAAACTCAAGACTGCTTTACTGGTAGCTCTCATCTCTGCCAGAAGGGTGAGTGAGCTCAAGGCTGTCTCTTCTAAACCTCCTTTCCTTTCTGTTCATCCGGACAAGGTGGTTCTGAGGACCCGTCCTTCTTTCTTGCCAAAGGTTGTCCTGCCCTTCCACATTGGGCAGACCATCACTTTGCCCACCTTCTTTCCGCCTCCACATCCCTCTAGGGAGAAGGAGAGGCTCCCCCGTCTGGACCCAAAACGGGCGCTCGCTTTCTATCTGCAGCGTACACAACAGTTCCAGGTGGATGACCAGCTCTTTGTTGGATACGTGGGCGCCAAAAAGTCGGGCCGTGCACAAGCGGACCATCTCCCGGTGGATCGTTCTGTGCATCAGAGCATGTTACTCCTTGGCTAAGAAGGAGCCTCCTCTGGGGCTGCGTGCCCATTCCACCAGGGCAACGGCAGCCACTACTGCCTTGGGACGAGGCGTTCCCTTGCAGGACATTTGTCAGGCAGCTACGTGGGCCTCGCTGCACACGTTTACCAAACACTACTGCCTTGACAGTCTGGTCTGGAGAGGCGGCTTCTTTGGCCGTTCTGTGCACCGTGACTTTCTGGTGTAAACTTGTTAGCAGACCCCCCCCACCGGGGTTGGTATTCCTGGGGTATCTATTCTAAGGTAAGGAATCGATCACTAACGTGTCTCTTTCAGATGCACAAGTTACTACTTGTGTAACAATATGTCTGTAAGAGACATTAGTTAGTGATAGATTCCTTACCGCCCCACCCATCCTCCCTGTTCTGCGGACTGATTACTAGGGTAAATGTCATCCCTTTTAGGACCCTAGCTTTTTGCACCAATGGTCAGTATCTTGCATGGGTCTGCATTCCTTGCCTGGAAAGTAGTGTACAGAACGGACGTCAGCGCGCATGGGTGGCGCCTAAGTAGTCCCCATGACGTCATCTCGGAACTTATGACGCCAGTGACGGACGCAGAGCCGCAGGACACCACGTACTGATGCGCAGGGGTACTGCTAAGCAAAACTTTCCGGATCCAGTCTGACGCCTGGGGATATTTCAAGGTAAGTAATCTATAACTAACTAATGTCTCTTACATATATATCGTTGCACAAGTAGTAACATATGCATTAATGCTCTTACACCCTTCCCCCCTCTTGCATTATCCATCTGATACATATTACTCTAACCCCCTTTTAGGTAGTATCTCTATTTTTTTTTTAGTTTTTATATTTAGTTTTGTATTTTTAGCGACACATAGCATTTGCCCTACTTCTGCTGCCCACACCCGCAGAGCTGTTCTTATTATTACTTGAGTGTTAACTGTTTTGTTGACTCTTTAGTAAGTTATAAACTCCAAAGAAAAACAACTTGTGATCATCTGAGTCCAACACTAGATGGAATGCACTCGGCATGTGATTTACAGCACTACAAGCAGCAGACACTGTTGAAGATAACGTTTTCTATTTTCTCTGAGGATAATGTGATTGAGATGAATACATTGTTCAGTAACCCTAAAAAGTACCTGGTATTTCTAGGCAGCTTGGGTTTTTCAAATTAAGTGCCCTTTATTTTTGGACCAGGAAACCTCATTATCTCTCCCGGCCAGGTTAGAGTTAACCATATTTTCTGATGAAGATACTTGGCCGTCTAAATTCAATCTGAGTTCATATCACTTGGGTGTTAAGTGATCTTGATTTTCCCACCAGTATCTGTATGAAATGGCTTCTTGCACTACCAAGAACCACTTGAATTCTTAGGATGCAGAACCTTCTTGTATCCTGAAGTTTTAGTTTCAGGAAGACTGTTCCATACATTCAAGAGGCAGGAAATAATCCAGATACAGATGTTAAACAGGCATGTGCGTCCTCCTAAGTCTGCAGGTTCTGTGATGTCTAGAACCCTTTCTTCAGTTTCTTCATATTGACTCCATGGTTTCGAGCAAATCGTACTTTGAAAGGCATCTTTAGATTAGTCCATTGACATCCTATTAAAACCTTCTGCATCATAACTAAGGCTCCCTGTTCTCAGTTTTTACTGATTTTTACAAATAAATACAGACCGAAAACATTCACTTTCTTGTCTATTTTTTAATGTGGATAAATACGGAAATTGGGTATTGCAGCGTGAATCTTTCTGGATTCACTATGCTGTGCATTATTCCGCGGTCTAGTGGTTGGTTCCGGAATCGTAGTCTTTTCTTTCTTTCTTTTTTTTTTCCGTAGCCCAGGTGGGCGTCGACGTCCCACCTTTTGGTATACTTCCAGTGACGTCGGCAAGCTTCCTGCGGAAGCTCCCACCTTTGGGCTCCATCTTCAGATTCTTTTTTCCGCCGTTGGGTCTGGATTGTCACCGAGAGACTCCAGAGTTTTTGGAGGAAAGAAGAGGAAAAAGACTAATTTTACACATACAAGTTTGGAGAAGATACCGAAGAACAAGATCACCAAGCCGGGACGGCGAAGAAGGAGGAGAACTTCGAGATCTCCGACGTCCAACAGAGAATGCGCACACAGGGGGCCCCCTGAGCGCAGGAATGGACAAAACCTTTTAAATTCTACCGTAACTGCCACCACAAATACGTGCAGAAGGACCAGCACCCGGTCTGTAACCTCTGCCTGCCTGTCGACCACGAGAGCAAGGATTGCAATGCTTGCTCCGCCTTCACCCCGAAGACACACACGGTTAGAGAGAAGCAGGAGAGCCAACTATACCATGCAGGGCAAAGGCCAACCTCCGTTGCTTCTGGCCCTGGGCCTCTCCAGCGATGAGACGGATAAGAAGGCATCTAAAGAGGTAGGAGAGACATCGACCCCCCTAAACCCCCGACAGACTCTCGAAAGCCTGAGTCAGACTCTTGAACAACAGAGTAAGTCCTCGAAGGGAGCACTGGTGCTGAAAATCTCGAGGCCGCAGCTGCATCCAAGGACAAACAGCCCAGCGGATCCTTCGAAAAGGACTCCCAGGTGGCGAAGACCGGCGAAAAGCCATGGTCGTCGAAGCACGTCCCTGAAAAGGACCGCTTGACTTCGAAGGAGACGAAGGTCGACGACTAAGTCGAAGAGATCAGCCGAAACGCTCGACACCGAACATGCCGCCGAGATGGAGAGGAAAAAGAGAAGGCTCGAGGCTGAAATGGAGAACATCCTACAAAGGAAGAGAGAGTTCGACGAAAATAAAAAGGTTCACGATTCCGTCGATTCCGCCAAAGACTATCGTCAAAATAGAAGAGGAAGAGGAGTTGGACGCTGACGAGCTGCCAAACTCCTGAGCCCCAGGAACACCTAGAGGAAGAGGGCCTATACTACGAGGAGGAAGGAGACGACCAGCGAACGAGTTTCGGCTCAGCATCCTCTGGCACATGACCTGGAATGGCAGGACCTAGTCTCCAAAAACCCTGAAGAGCCCGTGGAGACGTATCCTTCGAGGCCTTCGCCGCCAGATGACATTGGGGCCTATAACAAGGTCATCAGGATCGCGGCAGCTGCTTATGGAGTCAAACTGGAGGAGGAAAAACCAAAGGCATGCTTCCTCTTAGAGACCCTACTCCCCATTCAGAGTCAGTTTGTCCCCATGCTTCCAAGTGTCATGGACCAAGGGAGGGAGGCATTTAAAGACCCAGCGACCTGCAGGTCTGTCACTCCTAGGACAGAGAAAAAATACAAGCACTCCTCTCGGGTTCCTCCCTACATCCAGGGATCCGTCACGACGGACTCCATTATTGCGGCAACAAACAGGAAGAGGGCAAACGTCCCAACAACATCAGGCCCACCACCAGACAAAGAAAGTAGGAGGATGGACCTAACTGGGAGAAAAATAGAGAGAAATGCAGCAGTACACTAGCGCATGGCGAACTCAAATGCCCTACTAAACAGACACCAGTACCAGCATTGGGACGAGGTCGGACAACTGCTCAAGCACCTCCCCGAGGAATACCAACAAAGAGCGTCCCACCTGGTGGAGGAAGGAAAAAAATTAGCAAATTCTTGCCTGAAAACAGCCTTGGATGGGGCCAACACATCCAGCAGACTTATGATGATAGGAATCACAGAAATAAGGCATGCCTGGCTCAGGATCTCAGGCTTCAAGCCAGAAGTGCAGAACAACATTCTGAGCACCCCTTTCAATGGAGAAACACTGTTCGGGGCACCGGTAGATGAAAAACTCACCCAGCTCAAGAAAGAAAATGAAACTCAAAGGTCCTTGGGGGCCTTACAATTCACAGGGGTGAGAAGGGGTACCTGTACACGGAGACCGAAGGGGAGGAAACCAGATGAGAACGTCACACCAGGATTTCCAGCAGGCCCACCAGGGGGACAATCACAGCAGTGACCGCAAAAACAAACCTGGCAGTACCAGCTTCTGGGCCAGTCCTTTCGCGGGAGAGCGAATGGACGAGGGCAAACAAGAAGAGGGGGCCAACAACCCACCTCAAAGTGACTCCGTCCCGCAAAGCGTGCCCACCCATATAACCCCTCTGAGGGTGGAGCACAACAAGGTCAACAAGAGAGGGTTACACGGACCAAACATCAACAAACATGTAACACCAGTAGGAGGCAGGCTAAGACACTTCTTCCAGGAGTGGAGGAAGAGAACTACAGACGAATGGATACTCAACATCATACAGTTCGGATACTGCATAGAACTGGAAAAGAAACCACCAAACGGAAAACCAAAAAGGAAGGCGCATTCAGGAAAAGAACCAGCGCTACTCCGAGAGGAATCACAAGAACTCCAAAAGAAGGCCATCGAACCAGTCCCATTCAGAGAAAGGAACAAGGGAGTGTACTCAAACGATTTCCTAGTACCAAAAGTGGACTAAACACTAAGACCCATCCTGGATCTAAGGTTCCTAAACAAATACATAAAGACACAAAAAGTCAAAATGACTTCCCTACAAGAGGTCATTCCTCCGATAAGGGACGGAGACTTCATGTCCACCATAGTCCTCAAAGATGCCTACCTGCACATTCCCATGAACAGGCAGCGCCAACATCTACTAAGATTTACCGTCAACAAAGAACACTACCAGTTCACAGCCCGATCCTTCGGACTAAAATCCGCACCAAGGGTCTTCACCAAATGTCTTGCGGCCGTGGCAGCATACCTACGGAGGGAAGGGATTCATGTATACCCTTACCTCGACGACTGGCTAATACTTGCAAGTTCACACAGGACATGCAAGGAACACGCACAGCGGGTCACAAACGCTGACAGACCCCGGATTCTCCATACACTGGGGGAAATCCTCAATGGAACCAGAGCAAGTGAAGATCTTCTTGGGTGCACAGATCAACACCATACAGCGCAAGGTGTTCCCCAGCGACACAAGAACACTGGCCCTGCTGAAGGAGACACGCCACTACCAGAAGGGGCGAGCTCTGTCCGTGAGGACAGCGAGCAAGATCATGGGGATGATGGCGTCCTGCATACACCTGGTTCCTAATATACGGCTCCACCTGAGACCATTCCAGGAATGGCTGCAACAACAATGGTCACAAGCTACAGGAAGCTGGGAGGATCTAGTGGTTTTAACGCACGCAGTGCAGGAGGAGATAACGTGGTGGAACAGGGAGAACATAACAAAAGGGAAGCCTTTAACACCACCAACCCCAACGGTGAACATCACCACAGACACATCCCAGATGGGATGGGGAGCACACATGAACAAGCTCAAAGTGAGGGGTCTGTGGACTCCAGCAGATGGGGGTCAGACACATCAACTGCCTGGAACTGAAGACAGTGTTCCTCGCCCTGAAGGCATTCCAGAAACTGTACAACCAAAGAGTGTTGATACAAACCAACAACACAACAACTATGTTCTACATCAACAGACAGGGAGGAACACAATCAGTCGCGCTATGTAACCTAGCGCAGGAAATATGGAGATGGGCCATCCCACTCAAAATAGACCTGCTAGCCATACACCTACCAGGGAAGGACAATGTGGAAGCAGACTGGCTCAGCAGACAGACTTCAGCATCCCACCAGTGGCAGCTCAATGCACAGGAAACACAAAGGCTGTTCAGGAGGTGGGGAACACCGACAATAGACCTATTTGCAACACACCAGAATGCAAAATGCCGATAGTTCACAACCAGGGGAACGATCCCAGGGGAATTACCTATGGATAAGCTGGTCTAAAACATTTGCTTACACTTTTCCCCGGATACTACTGATACACAGGGTACTCAACAAGTGCAGAACCAGCAACATGACACTGATTCTGGTGGCACCACAGTGGGCAAGGCAGACCTGATACTCACAAAAATAGAAATGGCACAGGGACCACCCCACAAGTTCGGGAAAAGAAAAGACTTACACTCCATGCAAAACGGAGAAGTACTACGCCAGAGAGCCTCAGCCTAGCTGCATAACTCCTTAAGACATAGTTTGCACACCTAAGGCTACCGGAGAGGGTGCTCCGAAGGCAAGGAGACCTACCACACGAAGGTGCTATGTGGCAAAATGGAAGAGGTTCACACAATGGTGCAGCAAGAAAAAACTACACAAGATGACAAGGAAATCAACGGTGGTAAGATATCTCACACAGCTGCTGAAAGCAAAACTAAGTTCATCCTCGCTAAGAGTACACCTAGCAGCGATAGTAGCCTACACTAGAGGAGAGACAGGACAGAGCTTCTTTACATCACAAGTAGTAAAGAGATTCCTGGAAGGGGCAAAAAGGATCGCACCACCTAAGAGGATGCCGCCACCGGCATGGAGCCTCAATTTAGTCCTAACAGAATTTATGAAAGCGCCCTTTGAACCCATCCATAAGCAAACTGCAAGCGCTGACACTGCAAGAACCCTACATTCAAATACACAATGATAGGGTGGTAATGAGAATTGACCCACACTTTATGCCAAAGGTGGTGTCTAGGTTTCACATGAACCAGACAGTACAAATACCAAGCTTCTTTCAGAAGCCATCAACAAGCGCAGAGAGGGCACTGCACACTCTGGACGCTAGAAGAGCAGTAATGCATTACATGGAAAGAACTAAAGAGCACAGGAAAACAAAGCAGTTCTTTGTGTCCTTCGCGAGCAGTTTCCAGTGTAGACCAGTAACGAAGGGAACCATCGCATGATGGATCGCACAAACAATAAAATTCTGCCACAAACAGGCAGGCCAAGAACTAGCAGAGGGGGCACGAGCCCACTCTACCAGGAAGAAGGGAGCAAACAATAGCCTTCCTGGCAACACACCCATTCAAGACATATGCCTGGCGGCAACATGGGCTTCAGTGCACACGTTCACTAAGCACTACTGTGTGGATATACAAATGAACAAGGAAGCACAAGTAGGACAGAAGGTGCTTAAACATATATTCAACAACCAACGCTCCTCTTCCACCCAGCCGCCACAAACATAACAAACCGCTACAGAGTCTATGCACCACATAGTGAATCCAGAAAGATTCACGCTGCAAAACGAATAGTTTCTTACCGGTCTGTGTCGTTTTGCAGCTTGAAGATCTTTCTGGATTCACTCGTGAACCCACCGACTTCCGCCAGAAAGATGAGGCAGGAGAAGAAGGTGGAAATACAAGGACAATACACAGACACCTTAAAAGACAAAGCGGGAAAATCATTTACTTAGAGGAAGAAATAGAAAACATTGCCAAAGGATTCACAAACAGAACACAAAAACAAGAAAGAATCCAAAGATGGCGCCCAAAGGTGGGAGATTCTGCAGGAAGCGTGCCAACGTCACAGGAAGTACGCCAAAAGGTGGGACGTCGAAGCCCACGCGGGCTACGAAAAAAAAGAAAGAAAAGACTACGATTCCTGACCCAACCACTAGACAGCGGAATAATGCACAGCATAGTGAATCCAGAAAGATCTTCAAGCTGCAAAGCTACACCGACAGGTAAACTATTTGTTGCTTTTTGAGTAACCGCAGGAGATCTGCACAATGTTGATAATGAATTGTGCATATTTTCATATACGTGCACTGATTTATCTTCTGCGGGTGTTCACAGCACTGAAACCTGGCAAACATTTAAGTATTCGTGCATATTTATTGGTTAAATAAATGTGGAAATATACTAATTTCAGCTAAATTTTTCCACAAAACCCACAAGAAATATGGATAAATACAGACGGAAATGGCAAAAAAATAAATACCATAAAACCGGGAACCCTAATCATAACCCTTGGATATCCAACATAAAAATACCTTTACCACTTTAAGCTGTGCAACTGACCTTTTTATTTCAACAAACGCACACTAATCCCAAATGTTTGCTTCAGAACCAAACCTAAACTTGCTATGCAGAGGTTAATTTGTTGACGTCATTCACGAAAATTAATTTCCTCTGCTTTTTTTAAATATATTGCCTGCTATTCTTACTTTTCCAAAGACTGACAGGAATATTCCTAACACTTTTTCAGACATTTTTCATGGTCCTTATCATTCATTACAAACACAAGACAAGGAGATGATGGACGGAGAGATGAGACTTTTCAGACACTCGCCACCAGTCCCAGATCTAGGTTGAATCAATCATCATTCTTTAACTCACTTTGCCACCCCAGTTCAGAGACAGCTTTGTGCAAATCAGCCTTGACCCTGTGCCTCATGGGAACAGTCCAGCCCGAACTGCTGAGCCATGTCTTCCCTGGACCGGAAACAAGCATTCTGGGACCAGTTTCGGGCTAACAACCCTCATCAGCCAGGCTAGCTTGAATCCAGTGGATTTTGGCCCAAATCTCTACTGGGGTGAATGTATGACATTGTTCTGCATTCTGTCCATCAATTGTTGTTTTTGCCCTTATTATTAATTCCCTGCTACAGTTCATCGCACTAGCATATCTGATAGACTATTAAATGTAGATTCCTTACCGTAGCATTTCCTGCAGGCATCAATCTGGATCCGAAGATTTTTCAACAGCAGTAACCTTGTTTGCCGGTAGGTGTCTGCGGTCGGCTCCGCCTCCGTCGTGGGTGCTCTGATGACTTTGCAGGACCTATATAGATATACCGCCCATGCGCTGACGAGTTCTTTCTTTTTCTGCGCCAGCCCAAGCACAGATCTGGAGATAGCTACTCCTTAGCCAATTTTAACTAGCCTTTTTCGACTTGGGTAGTCTTTTTTGAGTTTTGAACTCTTGGTGCGTCGAGTATATTCTAGCCTAGGACCGGCTTCAAGCCCTGCGGTTCCTGACACCAGATGATGTCTGTGATGGATCATCATCTCGTGTGTCTCTAGTGCTTGGCGCGTGAAAACGACCCAAAGTCGTGCTCTGAGTGCTGGGCAATGAATCCGGAAGGCTTTGGGGGAGCTATCCTGACTGTTGGAGGCTCGGTGCTCTGCCAGACTCTCTCTCATTCAAGCGAAATGTCACAAGAACGGTTGCTGAGCCAGCACTCCTCGTCACATTCCAAGGCTTCGGTGAGGTCAGGTAAGCACGAGAAAAAGTCTAAGCAGCACAGGCGTTCTTAGACTTCACCTGGTCTGTCGATTGATGTGGGACTCTGAGTGCTGTTGCTTGAAAGCTCTGTCCCGGAGCCTCCTGAGACTGCTCTGCACCTCCCCGCTTTCCGGGAGATTGGCGTCTCTTGCTCAGATTCAGAAATTCTATCAGACCCTCTACCTCATTTTTGGGCAGGCCGCCTCTACTGGTGTACCTATGTGCCCGCAGAGTCGGTTGGGGGCCCTGGCGGACCTAGGTGTTTGATGCCCGCGACTCTGGAGGGCCCCTTTCTGGAGGGCCCCCGTGGATTTGTTCTCTGATCCGGACATACACTGGTCGATCTTACTAGATTTTCCCCAACGTCTGACCTGGCAGTGACACTACTGAGGTCGACCTTGCCCCTGGTGAGTGTCGACCACCATCCTTGTCTCTGACGTGGACACTAAGCCGAAAGGGACTTTTGTCCCTGTGTTCATCCATGGTGGATTTCGTGCCAGGAGGTGGCGGAGAAGACTGGGAAGGGCAGCTGGATCCTTTAACACCTTCGCTGCGGCGGCTATTCCGCTGCAGCGCGAACTGTCGCCGGGGGGGCGCGCGGCTCACCTGCGCGGGTGACAGAACTGTTCCGTCACGGCTCGCGGGTGAGCTGTGCTTGTGACAGAACGGTTCCGTCACGGCCCCGCCCGCTTAATGAAACGTGCCGCGCAGGCGCGAAATCAGTGCCGCGCAGGCGCGTCGAGCGGGCCGTGATGGAACCGTTCCGTCAATAGCGCCGAAAGGGTTAACTGACCAGCTTACATCATCTAAGGACTGGCCGACGGACCTGGGTGAGGCCAGTGGTTTTGGAAAACTTTCCTTAGCACTGACTTGCTTTCTCCCCCCTAACATGGCTACCAAGAAGGGTGATTCCTGGGCCGTGGTGGTGAGAAGGGCGGCCGAAGTCCTTGGCCTCGAGCTCCATTCGGTGACAGTCCGGACTAACCTCCTGACCGAGGTGGTTCAGCCTTGGCTGCCTGTGCTGAGCCCCTTTTGCTCTTGAATGAAGCCCAGCACAGAGGCTCCTGTGGACGGGACAATTGCCTGCCGCCCCTTCCGGGTGACCCAGCGTTCCTCACGCGACGTCCCTCACCTAAGAGCTTGGTTGTCCTAGCCTCCTCTTCAAAGGGTGAATTCCCTGCACCCCCAGATAGGGAAACAAAGAAGCTGGGCCACCTTGGGAAGAGGATGTTTTCTTCCTCCAGCATGGCATTTCGATGGGTGAATACCACTTGCTTCTTGGGTCGATACTCCCATGCAATCTGGGATATGGGTGCACAGGTGCTGTGTCAGTGCCCAAAGGAGAGGCTCAGGACGTTCCCTCCCAGGCATCTGTGGATGAGACTCAGCCAAATTCACCATATGTAGTGGGCTGGACACCACCAACACACTTGGCAGAATGGTTTCCTAGTCTGTAGCACTCGAATGCTGGGCCTGGTTGAGGACTTATGGCTTCTCTAGGGCATGTTTAAACTACTTTGATGGATATGCCCTTTTGATGGCACTCTCCTTTTCGGAGACAAGTCAGACTCCGTGCTTGAACATTTGAAGGATTCTTGACCTTCGGACAGATCCTTGGACCTCATGGCTACTTCCTGTCCACATGGCTACGAAAGGGGTGCCCAGCCACTGGTTCACGCAAGTTGTCCAGCCTCTGCATTGTCACGCACTTGGGACCCAGCGTTCTTGTGGGTCAGGGAGCTGGTGGGCCAGCTCCACCTCCCCCCAAAACCCCTGGCAGTACCTCCATACTGTCCTATTCTGATGTTTCAGGCCCATCAATGGCTAGTTGGAGGCAGGATTAGTTATCACCTCCTCCTCTGGCAATCCATCACGTCGCAGGTGGGTTCTGCAGGTTGTCCGAAGCGACCACTCCTGCCCCTTCAAGACTGCCCCTCCTGCCTTGCTATCCTCTTATGACTGAATGTCGGAGGATAATTTGGCACTTCTCCTCGAGGAAGTTGCGGCTCCCTAGGTAAGAGGGGCATAGAGAGGGTCCCTGTGCCAGAAGTAGGACATGTTTGTTATTCCCTTTTCCTTTCTGGTGCCCAAGAAGGACAAAGTCCTTTGTATTATCTTAGACCTCCAGACCCTCAACTTCTTCCCTAAGAAGGAGAAGTTCAAGATGCTGACTTTGGCCCAGTTAATGTCTGCCCTCGACCCAGGAGACTGGATGTTAGCATTGGACTTGCAGGACGCTCATTTCCTTATTCCGGACTGCCTGCTCACAACGTTACTATTGGTTCCCGTGTGGGCAACGAGCACTTTGAGTTTATTGTGCTTCCCTTTGGTCTTACCAGTGCCCCTCGGATGTTCACAATGGTGATAGCGGTGGTCTCACCTCATCAGCGCAGATCTTCCCCTATCTCAACAACTGACTGTTGAAGGTGAGCTCGCCCCAGGCTGTCTTCTCCCACCTCCAGACTAATGCGGACCTCCTGTACTCGCTGGGGTAAACTATCAACGTGCTGAAATCACACCTAACTCCTTCTCAGGCGCTCCCTTTCATCAGGGTGGTTCTGGGTACAGTGCAGTTTCGAGCCTATCCTCTCGAGCAGCTAGTCTGGGATATTTGTGCTATGATACCGATATTTCAGCCTCTATCCCTGATTTTGATGAGACTGAGGCCGCTTGGTTTCACGGCCTCCTGACCTCCTGCATTCTGCTGCTGGATCATGCCAGGTGGTATTTGCGGGCTCTGCAGTAGGACCTGAAGTTCAGTGGGCGCAGCATCAGGGTAACTTTTCCGACAAAGTTCATATCTCAGAGAGAACTGCATAGCAGCTGCAGTGGTGGCTAGCAAACTAAGATTGTGTCAGAGGCAGATTCACCTCTTATCCCCAATCATACCTTACGGTGGTGACAGATGTGTTCCAGGATTGGGCTGCCACCTGAAAGAGGTGGGATCTGAGGAGTCTAATCTCCGGGGGAGTCCGATCTCCATATCCACCTTCTAGAGCTCGGGGTGATGAGACTTGCACTGAAGGTGTGCTTTCCCTCTCTCTAAGGGAAAGTGTGAAGATGTTTACGGACAAAACCACCACCATGTGGTGCTGAAACAGGGCGGGGTGGGGTCGTGGGCCCTTTGTCAGGAGGCCCTTCACCTCTGGACATGTCTAGAATATCAGGGCATAACCCTGGTGGCTCAGCGCCTGGTGAGCTCTGTGAACAACAGAGCAGACAAACTTAGCCATCGGTGCCTGGTCGATCACGAATGGCGCCTCCGTCTGGAGGTGGTACAAGGTCTCTCAGCGGTGGGAAGAGCCTTGGTTTGATCTGTTTGCCTCCACAGAGAACGCACAATGACAGCAGTTAGTTTTCCAAGGCGACGCTCGCTCAGCAACGCTTTTCGTCGTGAGCGGAGCTTCAGCCTCCTCAGAAGATCAAGCACGATCAGGCTCAAACCATTCTTGTTTCTCCAGATTTGGTGCAAAGAGTCTGGTATTCTGACCACCTGAGCATGGCCATCGATCAGACTGCCCATTCAGGAGGATCTTCTGTCACAGCAGATGGGGATGTTTTTTAACTCTACCCTGTCCAGCCTATACCTCATTGCGTGGAGATTAAGCTACGCCAGTTGACAGCTTTCGACCTTCCACCCGAAGTCTGAGTTTCTTGGCAGCCAGGCATCCCTCCACTAAAACGATATACACCTGTAGATGGAACAAATTTGTGGCATTTGGCACAGCAAAGGCTGATCGCCTTTGTGCCCCTCTTTCAGAGGTTCTCTTGTACCAGCAGGGTTCTGCTTTGGGCACACTTAAGGGTTATCTTGCAGCTATCTCGGCCTTTCTGAGACTTCCATATCAGCCTCCCTTGTTCAAGTCTCCCATTGTAAATAGGTTCTTAAAGAGCCTTACTCACTTCCTTCCTCTGTCCCCTTTCAGAATGCCCCAAATGGGATTTGAATTTATTCTTGACCTATCTTATGTGCGTTTCCTTCAAGCCTCCTCATAATTGCCCTCTCAGGCTTCTAACTCTTAAAACTGCTTTCCTTATTGCCATCCCCTCAGCTCGCAGAGTTAACTAGCTTCAAGCTCCATCTTCCAAGCCTCCTTATCTGTCTGTCCATCCAGATAAAGCGGTGCTTCGAACAAAAGCTTTGTTCCTTCCTAAAGTGATCTGCCTGGACAGCCAAGTCCAGAGAGACTGATACTTTGCCTGTTCGGTCCTCCAGGACTTCCTAGTGTGATCTTGTTTCGCAGGCCCTCTGCTAGGATGGTATTGCTAGGGTATCCATTCTAAGGTAAGGAATCTACAACTAATAGTCTCTATAAGAAAAGTTACTTACCTTTGGTAACAATGTACCTGGTAGAGACATATAGTAGCGTAAAATCCTTACCACTCCACCCATCCTCCACGCTCTGCGAACTGATTTCTAGGGATAGAGACTCCCCTAAAGGGGCCCTATTTTTGGTGCACTAGTGGGCAGTGTCTTTCATGGCTCTGCGCTTCTGGCGTGGAAAGTCATGTTCAGAACTGACCTCAGCGCACATGGGCGGCGTCTATATAGGGTTCACCATGTCATTGTGGTGCCCACAACGCCTGGTGCGGAGCAGACCAATGCACAGGGGCACGTACTGCTGTTGAAAAATCACTAGATCCAGACTGACGCCTGGGTGAAATTCTAATGTCTCTACCAGATACATCGTTACTGAAGGTAAGTTTGGTGATATCTGGGCTCCCTTTTGAGATTTTAAGTCTTAATATGTGTTCGACGTATGCATTTAGCTCCTTTACATCCAAGAGGCTTTAATCAGTCCCATCTTCCTAAAATGCTGTGTAGCCTTTAAGGGGTCATTAAAAATGTGGCACCAAAAATGGCAGAGATTTTGTAAAATCACGATGTTCAGTGTTTTGTAATACTCCTAGACCTGCCTTCTGTGCTTTTCTTTCCTGCAGGGTTGTTAGTCTTCAATAAAATTAACCCCCATCCCCTTTCATTTATTTGTCATATCTTCACTGAATATAGTCTGTGCTATAGAAATATACATCCTGTTCATTTACCAAAATTGATCTGTTTAAGTCACAGCTAAATAGAGAACAAATTATGCCAGTGTCCTTAACATGCCAAACATGTTTACATCCTGCAGCCACCCTGGTTCCAGAATAAGAGTTTTCTAAAACTTTATATTCAAAAGTGAGTAAAACACTAGCTCCGTGGCCAAGTCTAAAAGCTTCTATTTAGTTAATATAATTTGTAAGCTTAGTTTATTATAAATTTCATTACTGATATTGGGCTTTTGTCTTTTAAAAAAAGGTTTTTTTCTTAACATCCACTCTTAAAAAGGCATGCATAATGGTAGCCCACAAAATCAAAATATAGAGCATCTTAACACTATATCATTCAGTTCATTGGTCAGTATCTGTCATGATGGGCAGTTCTAGAAACCTAATGCTGCTTTCAATGGAAACCGTATCTTCCTCAGGATGCTCAGTTGTCTTCAGGTATCCCGATTACTGTTATTCAGTGCATCTGTGTATGGTACCTAACACCAGTGTAGAGGTGCCTCCATGATATGACTTTCATACAGAGGTAAAAAGGTACTTCTGTTGTATATGTAGGATTGAATTACAAATCACAGGACGTAGTCACAACGTAATCTTTACATTTTCTCGAATTTTCTAAGTTAGCCCCTCTCTTCCCTATCTTCGGATCGTACCTCTTCCGCAAAAAATCTGTACTCTGAATTCTCCACAATATATCCCTAGGTGTATTTAAGTCAAACTTGATTACCTTATTGCGGAGCTTTTCATCTTGAGGTTCCCCATGCTTTTGTCCTCCTTTTTTCACCATGTAATAAAGTTTCATCAATAATTCTAACCCACATCCTCTGCTTTTTTCCTAAGTAATGTCCAGGTTTCAAGACATATAGTGTGTACCGTACACAGTTCTGAAAACATTTTGGTCTGTTCCCAAATTACTGTCAAACTGGGACTCCAGATTTTTCCACTGGCTGCTGACATAGAAATTCTTCTGTCAGATGGTACCGCTAAAACTTGCGGCTTAAGAAAGAATATTCATTTTAAAATGCTTTATGAAATGGTCCTGTGAGCGACCGGCCAGGTGGCATTTTTTGTCATTCTAAATGCTTTAGCCAAGCACCTTTAAAACAAGGCTTCAAACCCCATCATCGGACATACAAAAACACCAGAGCCTTCTGTCCATCCATTAGAGCAAAAGTTTGGCTCAGGCAGGATGCCATCTGAAAAAAATTGTGGGTTGAAAGTGCTGATACTGATTTGGAAGTTACATAATCAAGACCAATATACAACTAAGCAAAGACAAGGCTTTTGTTAACGGCAAAGCTTCCAAAGGATGATACAGTAATAGTAATGAGAAACCCTCTGTTTAGTTGGTAGTTGTCACAGCACGACCGTGCAGGAGTGAGCGCTCCCCTCCAGTACTCTTATTCATTAGTGTTGAGCAAAGCAGCTAAAGCATGTAGAACTCAAAATACCTTTGTCCATTGTACAGATGTCCTCTTGTATCATTTATATAGAGCATCATTCACCTTATGAAGCACAGTAGCTGGTAAGTAGCCTGCTGCACTATGGGGCATTACTTTTTGGGGAGGAATTTTGAATCTGCATGTGTCCTATGGGAAGCATGTTGATGTGTGAGTGATATGAGTGGTGCTGGTGACCCGTCTTTGATCAGTTCTCTACGGTATATCATGATTGAAGAGAAGATTAGTGACCGATAGACCTGTAATGTTTTCAGCATGCCATGTTAACAGGAGAGTGACTGATGGCCATGCACTGGATAGAGCTAACCATTGCCAGTGATGTTACAAATCTGTCTGAGGGACGAGGTGTAACCCACGGAGCTGTAATGGAGATACTCCACAATAGTAAATGTTCCTTAGTGTCTTCACAGGAGTTATAAGGGGCATTTCTCAGATGCAAGCTGGTTAGGGGGCAGCATGGTAACAAGGTTGCAATGTTGGCTGCTTGCCCACAACAAAGTATTTAGTCAAACATGATAAATACGCTGTCACCAAGCTAGCTGTGGCCTAATGCCTAGCTCCTACATAAAGCATTCACCAGAGTTGGCAACGAGAGTCAGGTTTTAGATTTTGCTTAAAAGCATTCAACCAGGAGTGACATGAGGAGCCCCAGCATGCATGAGTTGCTGCATTAGAAAAAATGACATAGCACCTATCCAAGAACAAAAGAACTGCCCATGCTGTGCTGTTTACAGGCTACCAGGATAAGTGCCCTATGGAGTCCACCCAGGAGTGACGGGAGGGAAACAGATGGTGGGCATTGGTTGCAGGCTGCCCGAATAAAAGCCCTGGAGCATCTTTGGAGCAGCTCACAGCATGCACTGGATACCAGCAGCAAGGGCCTAGGGTCCTTCCAGGAACACCATTGCAGCAGCCTACTGTTTGCATTTTTTACAAACAGCCAGGGAAATCCTTGTAGCGTCAACTTATGGTGGTAAATTAGATATCTGGTGCTTTTAACACAGATGTTGGTAGTGCGGTAATACCGTGGAAGAATGATAGGTTTGGTAAATTGAAGTAAAAAGGCATTTAGGGGGAGATACAGTGAGATGGTCAAAAAGCAAGGCTTTTCTCGGACCTAACCGGGAAGGCACCCACATCCACCCTTTCTTCCTCCTCGGAGGAGAAATTAAGGGGGTAAAAAGGTGGAACTCCAAATGAGGGTGAGATGGTCTGGGGATTGGATAGCTTATATTCAAGGCTGACCTTTGGATAGTCTCGAATGATACTATGGAGTTGGTGGTCGTGGTGTGGAATGGGAAAAATCAGCCTTGGAAAATATCAAAAAGAGTTCTTAACACAATTTCCTAAATTCCTCAGTCAGAACTGATAAATCGTCCACATTTGTAGTCTGCAACAATACTCTTTGTGAGTGCGGTTCTGTTAATGAAGTAATTAATTGCTTCATGGGGACTTGAAGGGGATGAGTAGGGTTCAAGAACTCTTCAACCCTTTATTTGCCGTGAAACTGAAATGGTGGTACTAGAATTGCCATTTTCTGTACTCTGGAAACCTGGTCTTCTCCCTCCCCAACTGGTTGTGAAAAATGGCCTCTCAGTTTAAGTGCATGGAGGATAAATGATTTGTGCGTTGAGGCTAGAGATCACCACTCTTTCTTGAAGAGTTGATCAATACGGAAAAGGCTGTCAGCAAGTCCATTTCAGAGGATACTAGTAAGTCTAAATGCCTCAAAACCTTTGCTCATGAGCACGGCCAAAACGAGATCAATTAAGTCCATTCTACTGCTTCACCGCCTCATTGGCGTGGTAAAGGTCTTAGGTGTATTCAGGTATGCCCTAATCTTCGAGAAGTAATGTTTACAGGAATCTTTCTCGAGTCCCATGGAGTCTAAAATGGATATGAAATATAGACCATTGTCGTAAGACACACCTTGCAGCCTCAAATGTTTCTTTAACCCCTTTGCTGCTCATGACGAGCTGAGCTCGTCATGATCCATGGAATATAGCAACTTCCAGCACAGGAGGGGAATTGCCTTAGCAGTCATGTGGTTAAGGTGCAGTAACAGCATCTTAACAATATGCTCCTGCAGAGTTTTCTAGTAGATTTGTTTCTGCATTCACTAAATATGCATTCATTCCCTCTGTCCCTTCCTCCAACCCCCTTGGGCTCTTGAGGTTGATTGTGCAGGGTAAAAGCATAAATAACTTGGGCCATCTAATCTACTTGAGCCTCTCCAGCAACTCATCCTAGATTTCCAAGCTGGATGCAAACTCTAAGAAGAAAGCGTTCATTTTTTATTTATTGCAGATCCATCCATCTGCAGAGTACCCCTATCCTGAATATTTGTATTGTAGCTATTCAACAAGCCCACACTTGTAGTTCTTAGGTTGGAGTAGGGATAGAATAGGAATGGATTTGAAAAGGGGAAGTAGTAAGTTGTTTTTGTAAGTAGTGGCCGTGAGTGCTTGTTAGTTGGGTGACAAATGCAAAACAACAATTGATGGACAGAATGCAGAACAATGTCATACATTCACCCCAGTACAGAGATCTGGGCCTAAATCAATCGTTTTTTCGCACTCCACACCACCCTAGTTCAGACATGGCCATATGCAAATCAGCCTTGACCCTGTGCCTCATGGAAAAGTCCAGCCGGAGCTGCCAAGCCATGTCTTTGCTGGACCGGAATCCAGCATCCTAGGACCGGTTTCTGGCTATCAGCCGTCATCAGCCAGGATAGCTTGAGCTAAGGGGTTAAAACCCCAAATAAATAGAAATATGTACATTAAAACAGCAATATTTACATGATTTTCTTTCCCATTGTATTTAGTGGTACATTTAAAAAATCAAAACTTTTGTATTGGTACGCATGATAATTTGTACATACGAGGAGCAATTATATTATGACATTACATTTTTTCACTTGTGCATACTGTTCACTTTACAACCCATGTCAATCTTGATTTGCAATAATCATGTTACATCACAGTGTCCGTCTTATAAACATCTGTATGTCTGCTAGGCCCCACAAATGTTCTCCCCCTTTTTTCGACAACCTCTACTCTTATATATCGTGAGTTCTCCTTGCCAGCACCAATCCAAATCATTTGCCTTAGCCACCACTGCTGCTAGTGCTAGCCACTGTTACATATGCCTCGGCCAATCGTCCTCTCCTGCAGGAACCATTTAGGTGCCAGCGAAACTTCTATGCCCACCATTGCAGCCATTACCTCAGCTATTTTCCGCCAATACGTTTTCAGGACGGGGCATTCCCACATCCGATATTTGAAGGTCTCCTCTGACCCGCATCCCCTTTGACTGTACTTTTGCTCCTTCCCATTGATGTAGCACTGACCTGGGATAGTATACCCACACCTTCAACTGTATCAATCGGAGCCTTGCATGTATTGCTACTTCTCTTGGGCCTTGGAGCACCTCCATCCATTCCTCTTCCCCCAGAGGGCCTATGTATTGTTCCCAGCTCTAGCTTAAAGTTCCTAGGTGGTCTGGGGCAATATTTTTTATATATATGTATATATATATCTCAAAACAATTCTCCCCACATGAAAGGAGGATGAGCCGCACACGTAACTTGCTGGAATGTTTTTTATTCAGTACTTCTTTGCACAACATGGCAATCCTGATGCGTTTTCGGTCTAAACCTAGACCTTTTTCGAAGGTAAGCCTGCACCTCATATACCGCTTGTCACCACAGCTCAATGTCCGCAATTATTACTTTATCGCCGCCGGTGGCTCCATTATATATTGCATTGTGGGGCATGTGGTTCTAACCGGCAGTCTTTTAATTAAAACCCTCCAGTGGGTGGTGCTTGTTGTCTTGTTTAGAAGTTCACTTGGTAGTGATTATTCATTTTGATCCGCGTTATGTTACCCCGCATCTGAACCCATCGTCAAGGTCCGAACGGGTCCAATACCGAAGCCAGTCTTCGGCGGCACCTCATCACCCTGATGCGTTTTCACAAGCAGCAAACTGGGTCCGAGACGGGCAATGGTGGCGCTCTTGTTGGTGGTGCGTCTCTCCTCGGCAGGACAACGCCGAGGAAATCTCAAAACAATTCTCCCCACATGGAAGGAGGATGAGCCGCACACAACTTGCTCAAATGTTTTTTATTCAGTACTTCTTTGCACAACATAACCTGGCAATCCTGACGCGTTTCGGTCTAAACGTAGACCTTTTTCGACGGTAAGCCTGCACCTCACGTACCGCTTGTCACCACAGCTCAATGTCCGCAATTATTACTTCATCACCTCCGGTGGCTCCTTTATATATTGCATTCTGGGGCATGTGGTTCTAACCGGCAGATATATATATATATCTCTGTCAGTGTCCTATCTTCTAGTAGTGAGGCTGCTTCCTGGCTCTCTCCTTTCCTCCTGTTTACCCGCGGGGCATGTCCCAATTGAGTGTATCTGAATAGCCCCCCCTCATTGCCAGTTTTTGTTCCATCTGTAGGTCCGTAATAGTAATATATGCCCGACCTCTCCATATGTCTCCCAGCGTCTCCAGTCCCAGTAGTACCCATTTGGCAAAGCCCCCCCCCCCAGTTTGCATACTTATTTCATGTGGTCGCCCGCCCAGAGGGGTGTCATCTGAGTTTGCCCTCCCATCACAAATATTTTGTTGCTGCCGTCCATGCATTGACCACTGTTTTGGTGTGAGTTGGGAGGTTCCGGCCAACTTGCTTAGTATTGCCCGTGGACCTTTTGCTCTCATGGCCAACTTCTCGGCCCTATATGCTGGGGCCGATCTTTCTCCAAACATCCACCCATTCACACTTACCAGTTGGGCTGCCCAGTAGTAATTTCAGATATCTGGTATTTGTGGTACATTTTTATGGTGTCAAATAACTGTAATCAACATACATATGTATATGCACCTTGTGTATTATTAAATATGCGCCAGTCCTCAATGATGTGGCGTTTTTTTACCTATACAGTCAAGAATTGTCCTCCTGTAAAGACTGCGGCAGTTGACATACTTTGTTTTATATCTGGACATTTTCTAAACCTAGAAATGTCGTCTCAGAAGAGTGAAATAACTGCTGTCTGTGTGGACGCAAACCACTTTCATCAAGAGGAGAGAAAGTACTTGAGGCCCTCAAAAATAGCCTGGAATTTTACATTGATATGCAAGTCTGAGTACAGATCCTTAAATGTTATGATTCCATTCCACCTCAGCGCCCCCTTCTTTCACAGTAAGCTTTCCAGCTGCACTGACGACTCTAATATAGTAATTGCAGTAGGCTGGTGGATGAAATGACAATGGAGATCATTTTGGACTGCTATTCCCGAAGTGTCAAAAACTTCGAGGCATTTGAGCTGCAGATCCTACATTTAGCAATAGATCGCCACCTGGTGTTGGGCTTGGATAATTGCAGGTTATTGTTGTCTTCTTGGAAGAAGTCTTTTGTAGTCACAAGATAAGTGACTCCTCCCTTGGACAATACTGCGCATGGTCATCGACTCCATCTTCAGATTCTTTTTTTTGCCACTTGGTTCGGATGAAAGTTTTCCGCTCCGGCTAGAAAAATACTTTTTCTGCTATTTCGAAGCGAGAAACTCCAAACAAACTTCTTTGACATCGAATATACTTTCGACATCACCAGCTACATTCCGGTGCGTCGACGCGGGCCGTTGGGCCCATCGGCGCCGTGCGGCCCACGCCTCATGGAAAGAACTCCATTCAAGAGATGCCCGGTATGTCGAGCAAAATTCCCTCATAGCGATCATCACGAGGTTTGCAACCTCTGTCTCTCGCCATAACACGACGAGTCGACCTGCACAGCCTGTGCCTCCTTCCGATCGAAGAAAACAATTCGAGATCGGAGGGCCCGTTGACACGAAATGAGAAGATCAGCACAAGCACCGGAGGCCATCTTTGAGGAGGAGATCGTCGAAGAAGACGTGTCAGAGGACGAATATCCAATCGAAGATATCTCCGAAGACGAGGCTCCACTCGGCGCAGAGGAAGACTCGCCTGATCTCCAGATAATATCGGGGGCAGAGGATTAGGAAGATTTGATCCAGGCTCGACAACCCGTGAGTACATCTGCCCCTGCACAACAGACTTTACCCAAACAGAAGGCAAAGGTCAGCACTCCACTTATGGGGTCCAGTCGAGACCGACATTTACCCTCTAACGCCCCGCCTTCGGGCCCGGCTCCGAGGAAAGACAGTACGCCTTCCGGTGCCTCGGCACCGAAGAGACACCATGTGCCAGTTGCACCTCCTCCATTGGCACCGAAGGCTTCGTTGGCACCGAAGATAAAAAACACTTCGGCGCCCAAAGGCACCTCGGTACCCGTACCATCGGCGCCAAAGTCAAACACTGTACCAAACCCGAAAGCTTCGACACCGAAACCTTCCGGTTCAAAAAACAAGGAGGGAAAGCCAAATTCCGGCGCCACAGGCCCAGCAAAACTTGTCTCCACGCCAAAAATTATAACACCGGTACCGAAGACCCCAGATAAGGTTAAACAACATTCGGCACAAAAAACTTTGCCAAAAGACTCAAGTACTCCTCATAAGGCAAAAAGTACTAAACAACCTCTATTGGCTCCGAAGAAATCGCACCGAAGAAGGTTATACAAGAGGAAGAACTATTTAAACCAGATCCTAAACAGAAAAAAGTCCATATTAATCCAAAAACTGGACATGTGGAAGCAATTCCTCATAAGAGACCAGCAGAAACACCACTTACACCTGTGGTCCCTGCCAAAAAGGACTGTGCAACTTCTCCAATGCACCCTTCCTCTCCTTCACCTTCTTCCTCTCCTTTTACTCCATATCAACCTATAAATTCTCCTATTCACTCTCCTGCATCATCACACCACACTGATGAGGAGTATGATCTGGGTGGTGGGGATGATGTTCCAGAAACACATACACACCCTTTAGATGAGGAGGCTAACACAGATTACCCTAAGGATGATGATGCATACAATGTTTCACCAAATAATGCACCAGACATCCCTGATCCTCAGTACTACCCAACAAAACCTTCTCCTACAGAGGACAGTGTTGTCTTTAATCATTTGTTAAACAGAGCTGCACTTTACCATGGGGTTCCCATGCACTCTGATTACATTGAGGAGGACTTCTTGTTAGACACTTTCGAACAGTCACAAAGGTCTACTCAAATACTACCAATGATTAAGGGAGTCATAAAACATGCTCCAGAGATTTTTAAAGATCCAGTAAGGTGTAGGGTGTTAAATCCTAGAATCGAGCAAAAGTATAGGCCAGCATCAGCTGATAAAGTATACATTAAAGGTCATCTGCCACTAGACTCCTTGGTAGTGTCTAATGCGCGCAAAAGGGCCAATTCTCAAACTTCTGGGGGGACACCCCCCTGCCTGGCAAAGAGTCCAAGATCATTGATGCGTTAGGGAAACTAATTGCTGCACAAGCAACAAACATATGGAGCATAGCAAACGCACAGGCTTTACTCTCGCGCTACATCAGGGCCCATTACGATCAACTAGAAAAGTTAATGGAACACCTACCAGATCAACACAAAGATCTAGCAGCAGAGCTTTTACAAGAACGCAAATTAATTTCAAATGCCTCAATTAAATGTGCACTAGATGTAGCTGACACAGCATCCAGAGCAGTAAACACTAGTGTTATTCTCATCTCAGGTTTTAAACCAGAGGTACAAACTACCATTCTAAACCAGCCCTTTAATCAGAACCAATTGTTCGGCCGGAGGTAGATAACACATTAGAAAAGATTAAGGACACAGATACCGCCAAGTCTATGGGGGCGTTACAATACACCCAAGCTAGAGGTTCCTTTCACCTCTCCTCTTATAGAGGAGGCTCCAAGCAAACCGGCGCAGACACAACATCATCTTTTAAAACACACACGCAGACCTCCTCTAATAAAGAATATTTTAGAGGAGGATACAGAGGCAAAAACAACAAAGGAAGAGGTAGAGGTAGTAACACCAACCGCTCCTCTTCCGCTCCTAAACAATGACTTCCCTCTGCCTCCCCTACAGCAACTCCACTCCTGTGGGGGGCAGACTCTCACAGTTCCTACCGGTCTGGAACTCCATCACAACAGACAGGTGGGTAAGACAAATTATCCAACATGGCTACTGTCTAGAACTCACAGAACCCCCCCCCCCCCCCCCCCATCCACATACCACCCAGGCAGCGCCCAATGACTGCAGAACACATAACTCTGCTTAAACAGGAAGTTCTAGCAATCCTAGAAAAAGATGCTATTCAAGTAGTTCCATTACAATAACAAGGAACAGGAGTCTACTCCCTGTACTTCCTAATTCAAAGAAAGACGGAACTTTAAGACCAATTCTCGACCTCAGGCCACTCAATCACTACATTCAATCAGATCATTTTCACATGATCACTTTACAACAGGTACTCCCATTACTACAACAGGGAGATTTTCTGTCTACACTAGACCTAAAGGACGCCTATTTTCACATTCCAATACATCCTGCGCACAGGAAGTATTTAAGGTTTGTCATACAAGGACAACACTATCAGTTCAAAGTCCTTCCATTCGGGGTTACAACAGCACCACAAGTTTTTACAAAGTGCTTATCGGTAGTGGCAGCACATCTCAGAAGACAACAAATACACGTCTTCCCCTACCTAGACTGGCTCATAAAGGCAAGATCGTACAACCAGTGTGCACAACACACAAAGCAAACAATTCAAACACTGCACAACTTAAGGTTTACGATAAACTACACAGTCGCACCTAGAGCCTTCGCACGTTCATCAATATCTAGGAGCTACTATAAACACATCAGGAGCTACTATAAACACATCAGTAGCTCAAGCCTATCCCAGTCAAGCCAGGATTCAAAGTATTCAGAACTTAGTCTCCCTTTTTCAATGCCAGCACTCTCTACAAGCCAGTGTGTTCATGAAATTAATAGGGATGATGGCGTCTTGCATCTTCATAATTCCCCACGCAAGACTGCAAATACGTCCACTACAGGAATGTCTAGCACAACAGTGGAATCGGGCTCAACGTCAGCTTACAGACCTGGTGTTGGTGGACAGCCGTACATATCGCTCTCTACAATGGTGGAACACCAAAAATTTAACAAAGGGACGGCCGTTCCTAGAACCTGTTCCACAAGTAGTGCTCACGACAGACGCATCCCTCACAGGATGGGGAGCCCATCTACTGCATTATACCACACAAGGTCAGTGGAACAATCAACAGAAACAGTTCCACATCAACCACCTAGAGCTGCTAGCAATTTTCCTGGCACTCAAAACTTTTCAAGTACAAATCCAGAACAAAGCTGTCTTAGTCCAAACGGACAATATGACAGCCATGTACTACATAGAAAAACAGGGGGGGGGGGGGGGGACGGGGGGACACTCTCTGCAACTGTCCCAACTTGCACAGAACATTTGGAGATGGGCCAGTCCTCAAAACATACATCTGACGGTAGAACACCTTCCAGGGATTCACACGGCAATCTCAACAGATTCTCGAATGGGACTTGCACCCACAAGTACTTCAACCATTCTTTCAAATGTGGGGGCATCCACAAATAGACCTGTTTGCCACCCACGAGAACTCCAAACGCCCAACCTTCGCCGCCAGGTTTCCACACCCACGGTCGGAGGGGAATGCAATATGGATGAATTGGTCAGGCAGATTTGCGTACACTTTTCCGCCTCTCCCACTCATTCCACTAGTAGTACGCAAGCTCAGACAACAGTCCCTCAAACTGATACTAGTGGCCCCTGCATGGGTAGTCAACCGTGGTTCACCATGCTACTAGATCTCTCAATGGTTCCACATCAGAAATTACAGCTCACGCCATCCCTGTTAACACAGAACCATGGAGAAATAAGACACCCAGAACCGAGCCAACTGAATTTGGCAATCTGGATCCTGAAGTCCTATAGTTTGGTCACTTAAACCTACCACCAGACTGTATGAACATAATTAAAGAAGCTAGAAGACCCAGTACCAGAGCATGCTATGCTGCTAAGTGGAATCGATTTTCAATATACTGTAACAATCACATTGATCCTTTGGACCTTTCCATCCAAAATATAATTTGCTACCTTCTACATATACAAAGGTCCAATTTGGCTTACTCTTCCATACGCCTGCATTTAGCAGCTATTGCAGCATATTTACAAAATAGACAACATCTATCTCTATTTATAGTACCTGCAATAAAAGCATTTATGGAAGGATTAAAAAGAATCCCACCCAGGTTACCACCTGCTCCAGTATGGAACCTAAATGTAGTCCTTACAAGACTCATCGGACCCCCCTTTGAACCGTTAGATAAATGTGAACTACAATTTCTAACATGGAAAACTGCTTTCCTTGTTGCCATTACCTCTCTCAGAAGAGTTAGTGAAATCCAAGCATTCACAACAGAAGAACCATTTTTTCAAATACATCCTAACAAAGTGGTTCTTAGACCTAATTCCTACCAAAAGTGATTACTCCTTTTCACCTAAATCAATCAGAGTTACCAGTGTTTTTTCAAAAACCGGACTCTGTTGCAGACAGAGCTTTGCACACCCTAGACGTTAGAAGAGCTCTACTATATTACACAGACAGAACTAAATCATTCAGGAAAACAAAACCACTATTTGTATCCTTCTCTCCCCCACACATAGGCAATCCTATCTCTAAAGGAGGTATTGCTAGATGGATTAAGTGTATTCAAATCTGCTATCACAAGGCTAAACGTACACGAACAGTTCCTCCTAGAGCACACTTCACTCGCAAACTAGGAGCCTCTATGGCTTTCTTAGGAAACATATCATTGGAGGATATATATGCAAGGCAGCAACATGGTCTACAATACACACCTTCACTAAACACTATTATGTTGATATGCAAGCCAAGTAGCAAGCTGCAGTAGGCCAAGCTGTCCTTATAACACTTTTTCAGTATGCTACACCGGATACAAGCGACCGCCACTAGGGGAGACACTGCTGCAGAATCGTTGCTAAATGTAGGATCTGCAGCTCATATGCCTCGAACGGAAAATGCTACTTACCAGTATGCATCTGTTCTTGGCATGTAGAGCTGCAGAATCCTACATGCCCTCCCGCCTCCCCGGGACTTGTATCCGTTCCAGTACTTATCTTACTTAGATGTACACGCATGGACATCCTTTTTTATCTTCTACTAACTCTATTTCCCATCATGGCGAAAAACAATCTGAAGATGGAGTCGATGACCATGCGCAGTATTGTCCAAGGGAGGAGTCGCCTATCTCGTGACTACAAAAGACTTCTTCCAAGAAGACAACAACAATCTGCAATCATCCGAGCCCAACACCAGGTGGCGATCTATTGCTAAATGTAGGATTCTGCAGCTCTACATGCCAAGAACAGATGCATACTGGTAAGTAGCATTTTCCTTACTAGTGCTACTGGTTTAGCTCCTGACTGGGAGTTAATGTACCCATGTACCCATGTATGCAAGAGACCAAAAGAGTCAAATCCCTGTAAACACAATGCTGAAATCATAGAATAGATGGCAAAATGAAATGCCTCATTTCTGTAGTGTTTTTTCCTTTCAAGGTAGAAATGCATGACCCAATGGTCAACTCTTCAAGTTGAAAGCAGTTGATACTTTTATTGATTAAAAATGCTAGAATGGACAGGGTGCCACTTAAGAGCGCCACTCTTGAAGAACCTCAGCCTTGTCTAACCATTCTAGATTGTGGTACCACGTCCACTGGATATAGAGTTGCTACTGCTTTTGGTACTTGAACATTTGTTTCAAATACATTGAGAGAACTTTATTATGCAAGCCTGGTGCCCAACCTCCTCTTTAATAATTCTCCCTTTCACACTAATTGTCCAGTAATATTGGTAATATTAGGCTTATCTGTTAGCACTGGAGTGGTTTCCTGCTGTGAGTATGTCTTGCTGTGCAAAAAGGATAAATTATAAAATAAGCTTTTGGGACATGACCCTCTTTTAGTGCTTGAACCCAAGTCTTTTGCAGGACTTTTTTCTCTTTTTTTCTGTGGCTTTATTAGAATTAAGCAAAGTTGAACCGATTACCTCTGCACGTGTATACAGGTTTGTTTACATTCAGAATAAAGTGGTTGTCAACCATACCACTCGCCCGTTCTTTTAGTTCGGAATTTAACCGGTTTTCTCTGGCTCACTTGCTACTGTACTGGCCATTATCAGACTAGTATAAATTATATATTCCTTTTCTGTATGATACTTATGTCTGCATATTCCTCAGCTGTCGAATTTCCACAGGTGTCTTACTGGATCCAGCAACTTCCATAGCTGGCTTGTGCCAGTAAGGGGAGCTGGCTTCACATTGGTTCGTGAAGCAACACCTGGCTGATATCACTGGAGACCTAAGGCTCCCACCAAAGTGCACAAACGTTTTCCTTTTTCTTGCGCCCTGTGATGTGGATCCCGAGTTCTCTCTTTCACTCTTCATTCAGATCTCTCTCAATATTTCCGTTGGAGTGCAGTGCAGTGCCGAGGATGGCTCCCTCTAAAAAGTCAGGATTCCCAGCCTTGTCTGTACTGCAGTGAACAAAAGCTAGTTTCAGGCCAGCATTAAGTGTGCATGTGGTGCTTGCGGTCAAGACATGACTTGAGATTGTACAAAAAGTGCGGTCTAATGTACCCGAAACCATAAGATTGAACTTGTAATGGCTGACAAGTTTTGGTGTTGGAGGTGTATGAGCTTCAGATCAAGATTTCATTGAACTGGTTCAGTTCACCATTTTTTGGTCCCCTCTGTTCCTCTTGGAACATCCTTGATGCTTTCTGGAATTTTCCTGGCGCTGAGAGCTTCACCGGTTGATCTTCTGGTGCTGATGCTTACACCACCTATAGGTTACAGGACTCCAGCACCGATTCTAGCATTGTTTGTGCCAACACACCAGGCACCTCCTGTTGAGCAGCCTCTGTCTAAAACCAAGGCAATACTGCAGGGCTCCAGTAAGGAAGTGTAAAGAATATTCATAGAGGAACAATGGCGTATAATGCACATTATGTGCAGCTCTGATGCAGAGTAAGTTCAAATACCTGATGCAATCTAGCACGATGCAGACTAGCAAGGCAGCTTGCCTGCTCCAACCCCCCCCCCCCATCCGTTGACAAAGATTGCTTAGCCTTGCAGCAGGCTTGTAAATTCTATACTTCCCCGGAGGTAGACCTAGAATACCCCTAAGGACCACTTCATCAGAGGTTACCTAATTTCATGCATTGTTTCGAAAGGCTGCTGACTTGCATAAGTTTCCCTTGCCTACTTTGAAAGCCAAGTCCAACTCATTAACAAAGGTATTGCCGTCTTCAGCTGTCACCTCTGAACCCTGACTACAGTTTGAGTTTCCTGCAGGCCTAGTTGTGTAGGGCTTCTCGCATACAAAGTAATTCCCAGACACTCTTCCTGGTGACCAACCTGGACTGTGAGTCTTGGAAGCTGGCTGCACGAGGTAAAATGTCTTTAACATGCAGGACTTTGCTAAACTTGTTTCTTGAAATATGGCACAGATGGTTTTACCAAATCCACCGACCACCTTGCAAGGGTTTCTTTTGGATGGGCAGCATACCAATAAGCAGGTAATTGGAGCTGGTCTGAATGCAGCCAATTCTTCAGCCAGAGCTAGGGGCACCATTGTAGCCCTCAGACAGGGTACATGATGTGCTTAACTGGTTTCTCCGGGGATGTACAAACATCTTGATGGACATGCCCTTTTATGGAGCGAGCATTTATGGGGTCAAACAGATGCTAGGCTAAAGAGATCCAAGACTGGCAGGGGTGAGGGGGCCTGATCTTTGGGCCTTCAGTTACTGGCAAATGACTGCTATCAATTTTCCAAATTTGTAAGGTTTTGAAAAGGCTTCTGTTTTTTGTCAGCCCTCACAGTAATCCTAAGCAACAGAACCAGCTCCTCTGGCAAGACAGGACCGTCTCACCCTTCAACTTCCTCCTCCACTTTCCCTGCGAACTAACCCGCCCCTTCCAAAGGCTACTGTAGTTTTCCCATGAAAGAGCATGTGCAGCCTGTGGGTAGACTGGTATTCTCCTTTCTACTTGCCTAGAAGGCCATTGCCTCGCACCAGGGTAGGTTATAGAAGGGAGGGGAGATGCCCTACCATTCCAACATACCCCCTCCCTATCTTCTATGTTTTGGCAGGAATCTCAATTCCACTCCTGTTGGTTATCTGCTTTCTAGGTCTATGGGCTTCCTCCATGTTTCAGTGGTTCCAGCACGGTCAGATCTAGTGGATGTTCTTATCTCCTGGGACCCTGCCGTGGATGTTACCTGGTGGTCATTTGAAGGAGCACTTGTCTCAAGGGATGTTATTCCATTCATTAAGTGTAACCACAGTGTTGACTGATCCATCCATCCTTGTGTAGTGGTCATCTGGAGAACCTAGAGAACCTAGTGATCAGAGTTCTCTAGTCCCCAGGGGAGAAGTCACTGCACCTCAGCATGCTTCAATAGAGGGTAATTCAGCTGGCGCTCAAGGCTTTCCTGCCTTCCCTATGGTGTCAGTATGTTTAGATTTAACATACAACACTACCACAATGTATCTTGTCAGTAAGCAGGAGAAGCCTCCAATTATGCCCACGAGAGGGGCATTTTGCAGTTATTATTCATTTTTTGGCTTAATGCAGCTGTCAAATTTGTTTTACCATTTAGGCCATCTCTGGTCCTTTGCCTTGGTTCTTAAATTAATATATTGTTGGGTCATCTTAGTTTACCTTTCACCATTACACACGCTCAATGGCACTTAGGTTGCTAGTATAGGCATAGTCTTCTTTGGAATAGAGACCGTGGTCACTCATTGTTTACTCTTGTCTAGGCCATACTTGCTGTTTCTGGTGTCTAGAGACAACTAGGGTGGACTAGGTTTTTGCAGTTCTATTATTTGATAACTGATTTTATTTTTGGGTAGTGTGTCATAGAGTGCATAAGAACTCCCTCTTAATGAATTTTGTTTTCTTTCCATTCTGTCCCATTACTGTGTTCTCCTTGGTACTGACATTGTGCACCATGCACTTCTCCAACACTGTCCCTTCTTTGTCGCAGTCCTTTCATGAAGAAAGTTCTGCCTGTTAAAGAATGTTCCTTTTTGACCCTGCTGTCACTGTTTTCATTTGGCCCTTAGTTTTACACTTCATCTAGTTTTTTCTCTGAATTTGAGTTTTTTTTAGGCTCTTCAGTCACCCACTTGAGGAGTTTTGGTTACGTTTTGCCAGCTGTCTTCAGAAGGTTCCTTTAAAAAGAATCTTGCTCTTATTCTTCATGCCTCAAGACTAATTGTGTCTTCATATTCAACTTCTCTTTCCCTCTTCTTGCAGGACTTACTATGGTAGCTGGCAATGCTCTGGCCTGTTCACTCTTGCTCATTCGTGCTTTTAAGGTACCTACGTGTTCATTGAGGTTGTTTCCATGTCAGCTGAAGTCAGTATCCTTGACTGTTATGGCAACTGTTTGATGCCATCGAACTATTGAGGAGTCATTCATCCAGGAATTAATTCCATCTCCATGTGTTGACCAAGGCTGTAGGCTATTGAGGACCATGCCATGTGTTTTTACATGTTGTTTCCAGTTTGACCAAGGTAAACTGTAATTGTTAAACAATCATTAACCATTCACATAGGTGTCCTCACCTGCTCTACCAGCCACCACTCAAGTCCTCCCGCCCTGATGCCAATACCCCTGCTTAGCTTGTTCTCTTCTCCATTTACTTAGATGGTCTTTTTATAACCTCTACTACATACCTTCTGTCATGTCTGTAGCACCTCTACACACTACTTTTTGCACACAGTTCCACAGCCAGTTGATGATTTGCCCATCTGTTCTTGCATGCATTAACTTGCATGCCTCAGATGAGGTAACACCTATTGGCTGTTATGCGCTCTAGTTTACTAGACCCTGTCATACCCTACCTTTTTATCCCATGTACTCCTGTGTTCCCACATGAGATTCCGTAAGAATGAGGCTCATCTCTCAATAAATGCCTGTACCGTGCCCATACCTGGAGAGCATTTTGCTTCTCCACACAATGTACCATTATGCATGCTTATGATCGACAGTTTTAACTGGGGTACTGCTTTTGCTCTGCAGTCTTTGTCCAGTGACAAGCTTGTGCTGCGCAGAAAACTGAATCGAATTTTCTCCCCTTTCCATTTTAAACATCTTGAAGTATGGGGGAGCAAGCTTGTTTGGGTGCTCTGCTTTATATTTAATTTACATTTTGTGTATTTTGTTCGTAGCTTTCAGGGAAAGTGGCGTGGGGAGGTTTTAAAGTGGTCCTCGGCCAAATCACTTTTTTTTATGAATGTTGAGTGTCCGGGAAAGTGGTTGTTACTCATTAGTTGGTCAAAGGTAGACCAGTGCTAAACTACTTTTCTTACAATTGTCAGTCATCAAGCATCAGTCCTACATCGGCGGTTTATCAAATTTTATGCTTGCTATTACTGCATTATTAGAGTATGCATTTTATGACT
The DNA here is from genome assembly GCF_964263255.1 of Lissotriton vulgaris. NCBI lineage: Eukaryota > Metazoa > Chordata > Amphibia > Caudata > Salamandridae > Lissotriton > Lissotriton vulgaris. Next base: position 943,376,971 of record NC_141687.1, on the reverse strand, counting down.
GGTAACCAAAAACGATAATTCGTATGCAGTACAATAAGGTTTAATCTTTGCTATGTTAATTTTGTTTTCAGACACCATGGTTTTTAAGGTTTGTGCCAACTATATATAGGTTGAATTAAATGTGCTGCTTGTTTTGTTATAATGATGATGTACAAAAATTGGGTGCTCCAATTTTGAAACACAAATTGGACACTTCATTTATACCATTAAACGATTGTGACATTTGTTGTGTGCCTGCAAAGTCCTCCAATTTCACGTCTTGTTATTTTGGATCCCAAGTCTTACAAATAATTTCAAGGCGCTGAATTTGCAGGGCTATGCCCCTAATGTATCAGGACTTCATTCAAATATATATTTTTTAATTTAAGCATGGAAAAAGAAGAGTTGACATGTATACTGGTAACCAAAACAACTTTTATTTTGCTAGATCTTTTCAATAAAATGATGGTTGTGAAATTAGGAAGAAAGTACACAGCCTTTACGTCTGATGACCATCTTCTCCCTGAAGGAAAGTGTTAAAATATATAATCAGATCGGAGACACTGTTCTGAAATCCTGGGAAAAACATGGACAATGTCAAGTCACAGGAAATAGGAAAAATATATACCGACGGAAAGTCGTAAAGTAAAAAATCAGCCACGGTAACCAATCCACCGCTCATCTTTACCCCTAACCAACTTGAAATCATGTTTCCTGAATGCGTATTGTTTTATTTTACAGTGTGCAGAGATTTTTAAATCTTCTAGGAGACTTGCATCAACTTTTGAAATAGCCTTTAAGACGTTTTGTGAGTTTAAAGCAAAACGCTCCAAAGGAGAGTTCTCTGGTGATTAGAGAAATAGGAAAATACAAATTGACTGATATTTCTAAAGTGGCTGAAAAGTTTGATAAATCCAAAAATTGTCCGCCTGGTATCAATGCTTAATTGGAAGCTAACTTGTGGTAAGTAGAATGATTGTAATAGCGTTTGATTTTTGATAGTTATCTGCCCCATTTTATCATTGAGCTTTAACTTTGTGCACCTGACGGTTTCAGTAATAACTACTCTTTATCACCGCTATGTTTAAAGTTTGTTTCTGGCTTGAATGACCTCAACCACTGGTGTGCAGGGTCCTAATTAAAAGTAAATTTAAAGATGCATTTACTTTTTTTAGTTGCTGCGCAACACTTTTGTGATAGCGGATAGTAACATTTTCCTATGGCAAGAATTCATTCCTTGTGGAGGAACTTTTTTATAATCTCTCAGATGGTGTCCCTGCACTTGGAATGCATTTCTGGTAGCAGGAACGTGTTTATCATTTATTTTTAAAAACAAACTGTTCTTACCTGTAGATGTGTAGAGTTCAAATATTTTGAACTCATGATTGCATCTTTTGAAGTATTGCAGACGAATTGATAAGACAGGTCATTTAGATTGCAGCAGTTTTCGTTTACCTTTATCTTTAACATCTGTTGAGCTAAGACATCTTATGATCTCTGTCCAGTTCAGTCTCATATGGTGTTCGTAAAGCTATAATGATGATGATTAATCGATTTTTAAACCTGTTTTAAAAATGTGTTGACCTGAATTCAAATGTCACATTGCTTTGGCTCATTCTAGAAAACGGAGTAAAAATGTTGAACTAGCCTAATATTCTATTGTATCTTTTGTTGGAGGAAAAATACTAGTCTGGTAACCATATTGTTGGCCATAGTGCTTGATTTTACTTGTCCAGGACTGTCTTTCTAGCCTTGTGGTTAAGGTAATAGTCTTTACACTATTAGGCCACATCTGATTTTATAGTTTCCTGGGGCATCCTCTTTGCCACCTTCAGTTTAGCTTTTCCAAAGCTGAACGTTCAGTCTGAACATTTAAATACTGGTTTACAGCATTGTCCATCGTTAGCAAATGTGATTACATTTAAAAAAAAAAAAAACATCGCAACATTATTCACCCGATCCCTTACCTTTTTTTTTTTGTTTAGTAATTTTACCTTTTTTTGATGTTGGCATTTCAACTTGAAATGCAATTATTTTCTGGGTATTGCCGTAATTTCATTTTAATTTCATCAGCCATCTAGTTAAGTGAACTGGTCAGTTTCAACTTTATTCACTAGCTAAATATTCAGATGACCTCCAATTTCAAACATAACTGCCAGAGGATGCAATCGGAGAACCTCAAGGATTATCAACCATTTGTTCTTTCGTAATCATTGTGAATTCTAAAAATGTTACTAAGTACTGTTCTACCCCTGATCTACTGGATCCAAGGAATTTTGCTTAAACCTGTTTTCCATTTGCAAACAGATATTTGGAGGATCTGAAGACCAAGTCATCTGACCTGGACCGCGATGCTGGAAAGGACAAGGAGTCTAAAATGAGCAGCCTGGAGAAAATGAAGGATCGTGGTAGCCCCAGCGACTTTGCCATGAACGAACTGGAAAAAGCTTACCGCAGTAGCCAGTCGCCAAAAAGGTATAAAATGCGGGATGATTTTGACAAGATGAAGATGGCAGATTTTCACAAGGAGAAACGTTATGGAAAAGATGATGCAGATGACATGGATAAAAAAGTTCCAGTTAGGAGTCGGAAAGATTCTGACTTTGATAATGATGCAAAACCCTTATCAAAAGCCTTTGCTTCATCCAATAAAAATCTGGACCCTTATGACCCAGGTAAATGGGAGGAGATAAAGTTCCCAAAAGATAAACAAAGGAAGTCTGAGGAAATCGATGATGATGAGGACGAAGATGATGAAGACTTATTTCCCCAGGAGCGGTCCAAGAAAGAGGAACGAGCGACAGGCAAAAGGGCAGAGCAGGCTCAGAAAGCTTCAGTGCCAGATAAGAATTTCCGAGTGACAGGTTTCAAAGCTGTGCAAGAGAAGAATGCTGCTTCCCCTCCAAGGAAGGCTTCCGAGGCCCGAGAGCGGGAAAAAGGGGCTGCTCGGGATATGGCCTTTGCAAAATCAACCTTTTGCATTAGCCGAGAGACTGGATCAAGCATCCGAATTGATTCCTTTGACGAGGATCTTGCACGGTAAATATTCTCATTACCTTGCATATATTTCTTTAATTGTATGTATTATGCACTGCTTCATAGTGCATCGAATATAAAGATAGTTTTGTTAAAGTGTGGACATGTTTAAAATAAAGAGGAAAAGGTGCGGTTTGCTTTTCTAGCTACAAGTTGACAGTGGGATAAAAGTACGAGGTAAAGAAGTCGAGCAGCAAGAAGTCCAATGAGAGAACAGGGAAATGGCATATACAACAAGAATGTTTGCCAGTATAAAATTCAAGAGCAATTTAAAGGAAGCAAAGGCACATAAGGGAGGCGTTTAATGATTGGTCTCGCAGGCTGTTTTCGGTAAATAAAGCATGCTAATCTATTTAACTGGTTTAGAAGCAGCAACGCAAAAGTCACTGACTAGTCTAAATGGGCAGCAGATGTAGTGAAAACCCAAGAGCAGTGCCTCAGCAAAAAAAACTGTTCCAGCAACCGAGCTGAACATAAATCTGAGTGACTTCAGTGCTTATTAAAACAGTGACTGGTAATTTATTAAACCGAGTTTAGAAAACATTGTGCAGTTGAGCAACCACCATACACAAGGCTGTGTAAACAACAGTGTCTGAAGTAAAGATTGAAGGAAATGACTGGCATGAAGCCAGAACGTTTAGAGGAAAGGCCTTAACCTAGACTAAACACTCCAGGACAGTGTTTAAACTGTAAAACTGTTCTCTAATAGTTGGAGCTGGGGCATGGTTAAACATATTTTCCACTGGAGAAGGCTTGTAAAACTGCATCACTTTATATGACTTTCCTAACAGACCACATAACCAAGAAATTGAGTTTTTAGATATTTTCATAGTTTGGTCTTTTGACATTTTCGCAAAATCTAATTAAATACAAATTAATATTTCTTCCTTTTTTAACCTTTTTCAAAAAGCCTTTTCAGTTAGTGCCGCTAATTGCTGGAGTGCAACGCGTCGCAGCTCAGAAATGTATTTTGACAAGAATGTAAACCTAACGTGGCTAACCTTCGCTGCAAGTCTCGCCCTTTTATGGGAATTTTATGCAAATGCAGTGTTGCTTGTCAAGTGTTTTTACCCCTTACTACCTATCTCGGGGTTTACTGTTAACCTATCGATCCTGCTGCTATGCTTCTGTGCACCTAATCTCTAAATATAGCATTTTTTAAAGATTGTGACTTCGTTCTTTGCCCAGCACCACGAATATATTTGAATAGTAGCATAAATTGCATTTAGATAGTGTTTGTGAACTATTTAGTTTGGGCAAGACCTGAGTTACCATTTGACATTTTGGCTTGTATTTGTTATCGGGAAAAGTATTTGCTTCTGGCATAATTCTGAGTTCCTGTTTCAGTCAAGAGGTAGAGGGTGCTTGGGAATTTGGAAGAGAACTTAATACAGGTGTTCACCAGCTTTCAAGGTGACTATTCTTCCAGCCATGGGGGCCCTCTTAAGAGTTGTCTTGGTGCTGAAGTGCATCTAGGAGGAGTCCCATAGCACTTCCTCCTCACTTCAGGTTTCAGAAATTAGTCCTGTGAATATTGGTTTAGGTGATTATGGTATATAGGGCTACACAAAAACTAGTTAAGATTTTACTATTTCTGTGTCCAGCCACAAAAGCCTCCCGTTAATGCAAATAATTCAGGCGGTATATGAAATGGTCCCTTTCTTATTGAGAGAGAAAAAGGTTGTTAGAATGTCGCACCTTGAAAAGGCACGTACCTAAGCCTACTTGGCATTAGTGGCCTGTATAAATCTAGTTCCTTCAACGGGTGGTGCTTATCAAAGCTGGTGTTTTGAATCGATTGTTCAAAAAATGTAGTAATGCATGTAAGCTTACATAATGTTATTGTATACCATAGAACTACTTTGAAAACATTGAGTTTAAAATGTATATTGTACTTAGGAATGTAACATTTAAAAATAACTTTTCTAAATATGCTTCGTCTTGCAGGCCCAGTGGAATGTTGGCTCATGAGCGCAAACTTTCTCGGGATTTGGTTCATACCAATAAAAAGGAAGCCGATTTCCGTTCCATTTTTCAGCACATACAGTCGGCACAGCCTCAGCGCAGTCCTTCCGAGCTGTTTGCTCAGCATATAGTGACCATCGTACACCATGTAAAAGGTAGATTTCAAAAACCTGTTCTCACACCAATAGGCACTTCAGTCCAGGCAAATTCTCAGAATCAGAAAAAATAGCATAAACTGGCATAGAAAATATCCAGGGGTTCTTATACCCAGACTTCCCAATTTGTGTCTCTTTCTGATCTTGACTACGCAGCTTCTGCACTTTTAGTATAGGGTGTCTTAGCATTCACAACAACTTTTGTTAGTGTAGGAGTCCGTAAACCATTTTATTTACGACATTTAAAATGGAGGCTGCCATAGACCACCCTGCTCCACATAATTTATTATGGCCTTGTAACTTTAATTTATTCTTTACTTAAATGCCTGCCATCACTGAAAGTGGGTTATATCTATGATCTTCAGTTCTTGGATCCCCTGGTTTATTCCTTCGAACGCAACACTTTTGTTTTAACTTGTGGTATTTAAATGCAGGAGGGAAGTTGCACTCACTGAGCAATGCAAACTTTTAAAATCTTCTGTAACAAAGCATGCATTTCTTTGATAGTACAGCCGTCTTCATGCAAGCCAAGTGGCAACATTTACTTTTGACAGTTTTTTAAAGTTAAATGCATTTGATTGTTGGACTAAGCTATTTTTCCTACTGTATTTTTAATCCTCTTGAATCCCTTTCAGACTCAGTTTGTTCCTCTCTTTGAGGCTGCTCTTCTGAAACATAAATTAAATTAACTGGGTGGTGTTTCTCCCCTAAATAAAATCAACAGAGCATCATTTTGGTCCCGGGGGAATGACTCTGAATGAACGGTTTACAAAGTACTTAAAGAAAGGAGCTGACCAGGAACCTACAAAAAGCAAGAAGAGCCCAGAAATACACAGGTAGATTTTTATGACTTTAATGGTACATTTTTTATTTGCATAAATCGCTCATTCGTTGATGTCTTTTTAGGTTTCGACATCTATTGTAAAGATTTCTTTGTATGCATTTTGGCAACTTGTGGTGCATTGTGTTTTTCTTCAGATTGCAAGACATCGAGCTGTAATGAAGATATTTAAATTACTCCCCCCAATGCATATTGGGGTGTAACTAAATGTTCACACTCCCTTTCACGAAGCGATGCGCGTGTGCTAAATTTTTTACTGTGAGGTGGCTGAAGCTCAGTCGTACTAGGTGTTTTGAGCATACAGCAGGTTATGATGGAGTGTACAACAGCAAGCTGCCAGTAGAATACGTCTTTGGAAGCAGAGACTGGCCAAGGGATTCGAGGCGGCAAAGAGACACTGTCCTGGTTAGGAGAGACTAAGTTGCTGGTGACCAAAGACTGTGCTGAGAAGACTGGCCTCTGGGGCCGGGAGGGGCCCAACCTTGGATATAGTCTAGAAGGGGAGAATGACTTGGTGGCACCCTGTAGGGCCAAGAATTACCGCAGCTCTGCATTTTGGTAAGCCTAATTGCCCCAGCACCTTCTACCTCCCAAACTTTTCAACTCTAAGCATAGGACACTCACACTCTGAACCTAATTAAACTAGTTACTACATGTTGATGGCTCACTGTAAGCTTCATTTTCAGTTTGGAGTGCTGGTTGGTAAGCATCGTGATGACGGAACATAGGTATTGTAATGCAATCAGCCTTGCCAAGTGTCACTCATTAGTTGTTAGACTAATGCAAATGTATTATCACCGCATTACTGCACTGAAAAAAATATTACATGTAGTTCCGTGCTCCTCCGATTTGCCTCTGGAGTTGTGGGCACGCCATTTTTTAAAAACGTGTTTGTGGGACACCGAGGTGGCTCGTGCATACAGACAGAGCCGTATTTAGCAGCTGCTGCCCGTCTGGTATATTCATTGGGATCAAAAGGGTCACATGTTTGTAGGTTAATACTGTGGATGCAGCCTTCTCCTGCTTTGTGCTTCTCTGGGACTGCGAACGATTGTCAAGAGGTATTATGTGAGAAACCTCAATCTGCTGTGCCTTTGTTCACTTTATATCCTTGCAGCAGCCATTCTCCCGAAAATTACACTATGGGCCTCATGGCCCTGCAGCGAATAGAGAATCTGTGGCCTAGACAGATCCCATGGAGTTCTGAGCTCCTCGGCATGGTGGTCCCGGCCAGCACCAATAGGTTTTTAAAAGATCCTCTCAGGGAGGTGGCACGTAAGGGCTTAGTTCGTGGACATCCCCTCAGTTTTATGCAGAAAAGTGTCATCCAAGGTGCAGTGCGACTGTTCCCTTTCCATACAGTGACCCTTGGTTTGCCAAATGGTCTTTAACCCTTTCGTCATGATGCACAGTTGAGCTGTGCTGATGACGAGCTGAGCTCGTCATGAATCATGCACTCAATCATTTTCCAGCACAGGGGGGGAAAACGCCTAGCAGCCAAGGTGTTAAAGGAGAATTAATACATTTTCCTTTATAATGTTGGGTTTCCATAGCATGTTTTAAAACCGTAATAGCATGAACTTGTCAGTATGTGCTTGCCATAGTGTGCATGTGCTATTTTACATTTTTTGCATTCGTCTGATAATGCAAGTAACTTCATCTTGAAGAACGTTTCAGTCCTTAGGCAGCCACATAGCTCAGTAACTTAAGACTCTTGCCTTGTGTGTTAAATGCAATGCAAATGGTTTAAATAGCATTGGGCCTACTATTCCATTAATTGTCTCACAATTAGAAATTTGAAAATTACTGGGGCTATAGTGCTGAGAACTTCTGCTAGAGTTGTGTGACGGTGAGTCAAAACTTTTTCTCCAGTGCAGTCTGTCCTGCTGCTTTACATCAGAAGGAACTTGCCATTCATCTCAAAGCCATGAAAGTCGCCACGAAGACTCTAGTTCCCAGTATGGTTTCTTTGATCCAGTCACTGGCTGCTTATATTTGAGACGCCTCTATGAAACACTGATATATAAACCCAGAGGTTACACAGATACTAGAGGAGAGACATAAAGCACCATCACTGCTGTTATGAGCTCCAAAATAAAATAAATAACCATGGATCCTTCCCATTTGTCTCTCTACTGTCCTTTTCAATCCGGGTGCCGGACTAGCATGTCCACCACTCATTGGTTTTATGTTTCACTATGCTGGTTCACCGCTGGTCCTTAATGGGTTCCAGATTGGCATGCTACTCGCTGAGGGGGCGCTTCAGCGCTTCTTCGGGGTGGCAGGCGCTATATTAAAGCAAACCTTTTTATCTCTTTAATTCTCCACTGTCCTTCTCAATCAAAATAACTGACTGACATATCCACAGCTCAAATTACTTTCATATCTTCACCATACTAATTCACCACTAATCTCTGGGTTCCGGAGTAGCGTGCTACTCGCCGAAAAAGTGCTTTGACGCTTCGTCTGGTAGAAAGAGCTATATAAGTGCAATTACAGTACAACATAACTTTCACGAGTGTTTTTTACTCCAAGTCCTATTTCTAACTTCCTTGTTTTTTCTTCTCATATTTTTTGTTGTTTCTTCTCATATTCTTTTTTCTCATTTCTTTCTTTTCATTTCTTTATCCATTCTTCCATTTCCTTATTCACTTTATTACTCATCTACTCTCTCAAGTATTTATTTATCTGTTTATTTACCCATTATTCATTTATCTTCTTAGCTTAATTATTTACCTATTTTATACCCTTCATGAACTTCCATCACTCATATGTATGTATATCATTCTTCATATTATATACACAACATATTTTACTATTTCTAAATTATATGTTCGAGCCATATGAGCTGCAGGTTACACACTATGCATAGATGGCCACCTAGTGTTGGGCCTGGATGTTTGCAGTTTGTTTTGTTGTAGAAAAGTCTTTGGAAGTCCCGGGATAGGTGACTCCTCCTTTGGATGATACTGCTCATGGGCATCGGCTCCATCCCCAGATTGTTTTTTCCACCACCGGGCTCGGATGTGTTTTTTTTCCACCACCGGGCTCGGATGTGTTTCCAGCGCTCCGTGTTGGAACCGATTTCCTTCGGCGCGCAATCCTCACCAACTTACAGAAATTAAGTTTCGAACGCTTTTCCAGTTGACTCTACTCTTCAACACCGAAAACTTTGATTCCGGTCGACGGCCTATGGGCCTAACTAGGCCTTGACCCCAACTCATGGAAAGGACGCCATTTAAAAATATTCCTCAATGTGGGTCGAAGTTTCCCCACACAGACCTTCATGAAGTGTGTAACCTTTGCCTCTCCCCGGAGCACGAGGCAAAGACTGTCCTGCTTGTTCCTCTTTCTGCTCCAAGAAGACTTTCCAGGACCGAAGAGCGAGGCGAACAATGGCTCAATCTTCAGCTTCGATTCTGGACGACATTTTCGAGGAAGGCGTCAACGTTCCAGAACAACACAACGTAGACAGCAATTCCGAGGCAGAAGACTCCGAAGTCGAGGACATCACTCCAGCACAGCGGGCTGTAAGTAAGACCGTCGACCCTGACCCTTCCTCGACACACCCAAAGAAGGCCCCGGTCACACCCTCTGGCTCTGGTGCACACCGACACACTGCTTCTACTGCCCCACCTTCGGGCCCGGCTAAGAAGCTAATGAAGCCTTCAGGCGACTCGGGCTAGAGTCGGCCTTTGCACGGTCTTGGGGCACACTTACCGACACCGAAAAAGACAACTTCACCGGCCACGCCGACATCCAAACCATCGGTGCCGAAACATACCACTACTCCTTCGGCACCGAAACCCAAGTCGGAACCAAGCAAACCCACTTTGGATTAAAAAAAACCACCGGAACCGAAAAAACCATCGGATCCCAAAAACATACCGGAGCCGAAAAAACCTTCGGAACCGAAAAAAAGCTTCAGAGCCGAAAGACTCCTGCTTCTCCGGTTAAAGACATTGCCAAAAAACCAGAAGAAACCGCTTCGGTGCCAAAACCTTCCTCCGCACCAAAAGATCGGCCTCTTGCAGAGGACTTACTTTATCCAGACCCTGCTCTAGCAAAAGATCCAATCACTGGACAGCTGATTTTGGGTTCAATAAAGCGACCAATGGACACACCAGCTCCGCATTCAAAGGAGGACATGGCTACCTCTCCCTTAAGACTGCCTTCCCCTTCTTTTTCACCTGTACCATCACCACATCCTCCCATACCACATTTCCCCAATCCTCTATCATACCACACGATGACAACAGGGATGATGGCTCTGATGACATGGGGGTAACATGCCTGATCCAGCTACTCCTACAGGATGACCTGACCCGTGGGATGATTATATCACCCCAGATATCCCAAATGTCCCTCAGGATGACACATACCCCTCAAGGCCTTCCCCACCAGAAGACACTATGGGTTTCAATCCATTAATTCACAGGGCTGCGCAATATTATGGGGTAGACATGCATACAGACCCTGTAGATGAAGACTTCTTAATGGATACCTTTGATAGTGCACAAAGGTACTCCTCCATTTTACCAATGCTTAAAGGAGGGATTAAGCATGCTCCTGAAGTCTTCAAAGACCCAGTCAGAACTCTGGTCATTAACCCTCGCATAGAGAAAAAATATAAAGCTGCTCCCTCAGACCCAGCATATATTAAAGGTCCTGTATCACTAGACTCACTTGTAGTTTCAAATGCACGCAAGAGAGCAAACTCACAAACATCAGCTGAAGCTCCACCACCAGATAGTCTAAGCTACTTGACGCAACAGGGAAAAAACGGCGTCTCAAGCAGTAAACATGGCGTATCGCCAATACAGGCATTATTAGCCAGATATGACAGGGCACATTATGACGAATTAGAATCATTAATGAGGCACCTCCCTGATAAGTACAAGGATAGAGCAAATGAACTTATCCAAGAGCGGAAAAACATTACAAACACCTCTATTCGGTGTGCACTGGATGCAGCAGATACTGACTCTAGGACAGTTACCAGTGTCCTATTACGTAGACATGCTTGGCTACGCATATCCGGGTTCAAACCTGAAGTACAAAGTGCCATTCTCAATCAACCCTTTGATGAGCAACACCTATTCGGACTTAACGTAGATGTATCACATGAAAAAATGAAAAACGATACAGATACCGCCAAATCTATGGGAGCCCTGCAGTCGCAGGCTCCCAGATGTTCATTTTGTCGCTCAGGACACAGCTTCTACCTCATACAAAGCTCCTACAGAGTCCACTTACAGCAAGGGCTACCAAAGGCAGAGGTAAAAAAAACTCCCGCTCTGCCTCTACCCCTGCCCAATGATTCCCTTCCCCCGTCCCATTCCACTCCTGTCGGGGGAAGACTTCAACAATACCTGCCAGCTTGAGAAAACATCACATCAAACGGGTGGGTGCTCCAAATAATTCAGTCCGGTTACTGTCAGAACTAACATCCACCCCCCCCCCCCCCCCCCCCCCCCCCCCCCCAAACATACCACCCAAGCAATGTTCAATGTCACAAGAACATTTAACACTGCTCAGACAGGAGGTAATATCCCTCCTGCAGAAAAAGGCAATAGAAATAGTTCCAGAGCATCAGAAAAACAAAGGAGTATACTCCCTATATTTCCTAATACCAAAGAAGGACGGCTCTTTAAGACCCCCATCCTAGACATCAGACCTCTAAACATTTACATACAGTCGGACCATTTTCACATGATCACACTCCAACAAGTCCTTCCTCTACTAAACGACTTCCTGGTCACCCTAGATCTCAAGGACGCCTACTTCCATATTCCCATTCACACAGTGCACAGAAAATATCTCAGATTTGTGCTAGACTGGCAGCACTACCAGTTCAAAGTGCTCCCATTCGGGGTCACAACAGCGCCGAGGGTGTTTACCAAATCCCTAGCAGTAGTAGCAGCACACTTAACACAACATATTAATGTCTTCCCATATCTAGACGACTGGCTCATAAAAGCCAGCTCATACAGCCAGTGTGTACAACACACTCACGCTACTATTCAACTGCTTCACGACTTGGGATTCACAGTAAATTGCACCAAATCGCATCTGCAACCCTCGCACATACAACAGTATCTGGGCGCTACAATAAACACCCAACTAACACTAGCTTATCCCTCTCCAGCCAGGATAACAAGTATACAAACTCTCCTAACAAAATTCAAACCGCAACTTGCATATTTGTAGTACCTCACGCAAGACTGCAAATATGTCCACTTCAAGAGTGCCTAGCATGCCAATGGAACCAGGCTCAAGGTCAACTAACAGACCTAGTGTTGGTAGACAGTCGGACTCATCGTTCTCTGCAATGTTGGAACACCAAAAACCTTTCCAAAGGGCGACCGTTTCTAGAGCCAGTTCCTCAAATCGTCATGACAGCGGACGCATCGCTCTCCGGCTGGGGAGCTCACCTACTGCATCACACCATGCAAGGCTGGTGGACACCGCAACAGAAGTTACTCCACATCAATCATTTGAAGTTGCTAGCTGCGTTTCTAGCCCTAAAAGCATTTCAAATGCAAGTGTCAGGCAAAGTCGTCTTAGTCCGCACAGACAATATGATAGCTATTTACTACATAAACAAACAAGGGGGAACACACTCTCTGCAGCTCTCTGTTAGCACAGCAGATATGGAGATGGGCTATACCAAGATCTTCCTCTTAGCCCAACACGTCCCAGGAGTACAAAACACTAAGGCAGATCTGCTAAGTCGACAAACACAGCAGATCCACGAGTGGGAATTTCATCCGCAAGTTCTTCATCCGTTCTTTCAAATTTGGGGACAACCTCAGATCGACCTCTTCACCACCCACAAACGCAAAATGCCCAAACTTTGCCGCCACATACCCACACCCATTGTCCAAAGGCAATGCGATATGGATGAACTGGTCAAAACTATTTACGTATGCTTTTCCTCCTCTCCCACTACCTCCGTTAGTGGTACACAAACTTCAACAACATTCCCTGACACTCATTCTAGTCTCTCCAGCTTGGGCCAGACAACCGTGGTACACCACGCTGTTGCAGACGTCTGTAGTACCACACCAAAAACGAAACCGATCTCCACGCCTATTAACAGAACCATGGAGAGATCGGACACCCGGACCCAGCTCAGCTCAATCTAGCGATCTGGCTCCTGAGGTCATAGTTTGGTTACCTTAACTTAAATCATTTTGTTTGATCTCTACCTTAACTTTCCTCCAGAATGTATGAACATTATTAAATAAGCTAGATGTCCCACTACTAGAGCATGTTATGCTGCGAAGTGGAAACGCTTTGTCATATACTGCCAAAACAACCAACTAAATCCCATAGACATGTCTATTCAACACATCATAGGATATCTATTACACCTTCAGAAGTGTAATTTAGCCTATACGTCATTCAGACTACACCTTGCTGCCATTGCAGCAGTCTTACAAAATAGACAACATCTATCTCTTTTTAGAGTTCCAGCTATAAAAGCTTTCATGAAAGGACTCAAAAGAATAATTCCTCCCAGAACTTAAACATTGTTCTTAAAAGATTAATGGGTCCTCCCTTTGAATCATTACATAAATGTGTTTTGCAATTCCTAACCTGGAAAGTAGCTTTCCTAGTAGCAATTACTTCTCTCAGAAGGGTTAGTGAACTACAAGCATTAACCATTCAAGAACCTTTTCTGCAAATGCATCATAACAAAGTGGTTCTTGGTACTAATCCTAAATTCCTTCCTAAATTCATTTCACCATTCCATCTAAATCAATCAGTTGAGCTGCCCGTATTTTTCTCGCAGCCTCAAACAGTCGCAGAAAGAGCTCTACACACCTTAGATGTCAAAAGAGCATTACTGTACTATATCGAAAGGACACAAACCTTTCGTAAAACAAAACAACTTTTTGTGTCTTTTTCACCGCCACATAAAGGCAACCCCATATCAAAATCAGGGATCGCTAGGTAGATTGTTAAATGCATACAAATATGTTTCCACAAAGTCAATTTTACATAAACAATTCCTCCAAAAGCCCATTCTACAAGGAAAATAGGGGGTTCAATGGCATTCTTAGGGAGCACCTAGATGATATCTGCAAAGCAGCTACATGGCTTACACAGCACACATTCACAAAGCATTACTGTGTAGATGTGCAAACTAAACAACAAGCCACTGTGGGCCAGGCTGTACTAAAAACTGTTTCAAACAACTACAACAGATACTGGTGGTCGCCGCGAAGTGTGGGTACTGCTTTACAATCTATGCATAGTGTGTAATCTGCAGCTCATATGCCTCAACGGAAAATGCTACTTACCAATATGCATCTGTTCTTGGCATGTAGAGCTGGAGAGTTACCCACGCCCACCCGCCTACCTTTATCTGTTCCAGTATTATCTTAATTAGATACAATTCACATGGACAGCACTACCTCTTGTACAGCTCCATCACTTCCCTAATGGCGAAAAACAATCTGGGGTTGGAGCCGATGCCCATGCGCAGTATCATCCAAAGGAGGAGTCGCCTATCCCGTGACTTCCAAAGACTTTTCTACAACAAAACAAACTGCAAACATCTGGGCCCAACACTAGATGGCCATCTATGCATAGTGTGTAACTCTGCATCTCTACATGCCAAGAACAGATGCATATTGGTAAGTAGCATTTTCCTTACCCATCCCATTATTTTTCCCATGATTATATCTAGCCAGAATTAGATTTCCTAACATACAATGTCCACTATTTTCCATTTCTCTTCTTAACACTTTTAGTTCATTTATCCTATTTCCTTGCCTTTCCTTTCTTGTATGCATGTTGTTTCTTCTATATATCATACTATATATATGTTAAATCACTAGACTTTTATGGGTCTACTATGATGTATTATACTTTTATGAATGTATATACCTTTAATCTCTCAATATAGAAGTACGTCAAAAAAAATGAATGGCAAGTTACTTTCTTTTGTTTGATATTAGGCTTGCGCAGCTACTTTATTAAGTTGTCGTGACATTTTAAGTTTCCTCAGAGTGGTCCCCAGAAGATATTTTTTTGGTATGTATTTTACACTCCGATGTTCGCTGCTTGAAACCATGGTCTTAGAATTGTCCGACTAATTCCAAACCAATAAACGTTGCAATTATTAGTGAAATAATGTAATCCTAGTACTGAGCTGTTTAGGGTATGCAGTCATACAGTGACCGTATCAAGGCTAAGATTTACATTAGCTTTTCCTGCAGATATCTTTGAACATGTGACCCTTTTCAATTTCATTTCCAAATGTATCTAGTGTTACAGGAAATTCCAAGTGTTACTACCTTTAGTAGAGTGCTTTTCCTCCCCTGAATTTTTCTCTTGCTGCAGTTTTGATTAAGTACAAATATGTCTGGAAGGCAGTCTAAATGGTGAAAAAGGACCGTGTTCAGCTGTGTAGGTTTTATAGTTACTTAGCAATTGATAACATTTTGATCAAGTTTATTTTGTGACTACTTTGAAGCCAGCAAGCACCACTGTGGCAAGGAGCCATTTGAGTATACGTTGAAATTCTAACACATTAAAAGGATTTTACACTCCAGTTTGTTTATGAAGGCTGGAATGTTGGGAATCTTTCATATGTAGAGAGGGAGATTGGTCCATGCACATGGTTGATATTTACCACCTCTGTAGTCTCTGAAAATAAACCAGAGGGGTACGTGATTCAGGCGAAAGGTGAATATGGAAGCAGGATTTAGTATGGTGAAAAGAGGTGGTTAACTATTAGTGAAAGGGATTGAGAGCATTTCTTCAGTTGCCCATGACCACTTCAATAAATATTTCAGAATTAAAACTCTTTCCCAAACCTAACTTCTCTAGTCCTGTGAAGGATTTCGTTAGCCATTTACGTTCACTTAAACTGTGATGCACCTTTTATTTTGTAAGGCTGAAGCTCTTAATTCGTTAATATTTAGTCTAAATAGGGTGACTTGTTCTGTCTTGCCTTTCGTTTAACCAGAGTTTGTGCAGCAAGAATGGCTAATGGTAACTTTTCCATCATTTAACTTTCACAGTAAGTACTTTTATCCAAGAGTGTTTTTAAAGAACTAATTCACCAGTGTGAATATCTTAACGAATGGAGAAACGCCATCAAAGATTTACCTTGAACAGTTCAGAGGTTTAAATACTGCATGCTTGTGCACCAGGAGCAGGATCAGTAATGTCCTAGTCTGAGATGCATGGTATTTTGGATCAAGGAGTAGAACCAGCCACGATGCAGCCTTTTCTGGACACTGTAAAAAGGCTTTTAGAATATTGAGCCGTGCTAAATACTGCACCCAAAAATAATCCTTAATGTCACCACAGAAGGAGCTGCTAGTATTTTATGATGCAAGATACCCAAGGAAAAATTTCCCAAAGCGTAGGGAAAAATGAAACTAAACGTAAAAACATATTTTTCTCTTTCAAGGGAATCTTGGTTGATACAGAACACCAAATGGGCACCCCAAATCACTTTAATAAAAGAGTAACATTATTACATCTTCTTCACAAAACACATTTTGTCACTATCTGTCTAAATTGGCCGAATTTCAGTAACTTAAAAAAAATCTAAATGCACTTCAAGATAACCAATTTCTAGGTGGATAGTATTGTATCTTGCATTTTCTGCAAAATAACAAAAATCTGTAATAGATAGACCCAGAGCTCACACGACTATGGGTGAATCTGAAACTGATGTGTTGAGGTATCAGATTTGCAGAGCAGCTGCTTGGATGTTGGTCCACTCGAGGCATAGACTTGTGACAACTTCTTTAGTGAACCCTCAAATAGATCAGATCTCTCAGGGGGAACCTTTTTGGGGAAAATAGGGAGGGTTTTCTCTTTTCTTCTGTCCCATTTCTAAGGGATGGTCTTGCTTATTTTACAAAGCTTATCCGTGCAATACCCTATGACAAAGGGGACATTTATCTGTAATTCTAGTTCACATTTATGGGAATCTCCATAGGAACCAATTAAAACTCCCTCTTGTGTCATGGGAGAAAAGAGAATATATTTGTGCTGACAAGATCATTTAACTCTGTACAAAGGAAATAAAGAAACTGTCACTGATAGGGCATTATGGGATTCTTGTGGTATATGCTTCCTTAAGGAAGCAGTTTTCCAATCTATTCAATTGCAGCCGATCTAGCTACATTGGCCTTTCCTCATTTTTCTTGTAAAGGTTTGTACTTCTTATCACGTTTCTTAAACTGTTAACTTTTTAAAGTATATTTGGATTAATAAAAATGAATTTTGGCCAATATTGCTTATTAATAGGCATCCAGAAATAAAAAATGTAGGTCTCTCCTTTGCAGCGCGCATTTGGGTGTCTCAGCATAGGGCACATGTTTGACTCTCAAGCATTGGCATAGCCAATAGGTCTCGCCTTTGGGACCTTATAAGTGTTTAGTTATCCAGCACAATATCCTTGGTGCAACAACATTAACTGTTGCATGGTCCCAAAGGCGAGACCTATTGGCTATGCCAATGCTTCAGAGTCAAACGTGCTAAGAAGCCTGGGGCACATGTTTGAATTTGAATGTTTTTGGTTTCTAAATGTGTGTATTTTATATTTGCTCCGGAATCTGCCTTACTTGATGGAGAACTAGCATTTCAGCTAAGTAGTTTCCTTCTTAAATAGACAGTGAGATGTGAGTGAATTGAGCCAAATATTAAGCAGGTGCTGTTCCACTCTGTTATGCATTATAGTGGCAACTGAAGTTATTTCAATGGCTGGTTTCTTCTGCTTTGGTGAGCAGGATCTTTGAGCATTAATCTCTTCCTTTTTCTAAATGGGACATATTTTAGCAAGATACTCCCAAGAGCTTGACTTGACCTCAAGACGGAGAACAGAAAAACTGCCACCACATGAGCCTGTCCATGTATGTCTTAGGTTAGGTTTTCAATTTTCACATTTACTTATGGTCTTTTGAGCAGATTGTCCTTGTATTTCTTAACTTCCAGGATGCACGTTCAGCGTGTAACTATTTGCTATCAAGAGGCCTTTCAGCACAGTCAACTTCTGATGTCTTAAACACGAAGAACTTGTTAGTCTACCAAATCGCCTCATCTTTCAACTAGTTGTCAATTAGCCTTCATGTAGAAAACTGGTTCGTGCTCAAGAGGTGTCCAGACTAAAGTCTTATAACACTTGTGTTTTTGGTCTGAAATTAGTTGTATTCCTGAAAGTCACTGGTTTCGAGATGAGTGCCCTCATTCAAAAAACATAATTTCAGGAAGAAGCTCTTCCTCAAAGCAAAGATCTTGAACTCCCGGCATGTAACATGACTTCTGATGGAGGCTTCTGAGTTGCCTTGGAACCTCCGCTCCCCAAAACGGGCTCTTCTGACATCCCTCATGAACATAGCCATTTGACAAGTCCATCTATTTCCATGGGTGAGCAACTAGGTTGACTCTCCAAATTTGATGACCCTAGCATAATCTTTGGTAGTCTTTAAAACTGTGCATGCCCCTTATTCAGAAGTACTGTTTCAGTTAATCTCTGGCCTCATAGAACCAGGGTGGACATCTTCTTAACTGGCTACCACAAAGGCTGCTATTTGAAAAAGGGATCTGTCTGAACATCCATGCATATGGTGGTAGAGGATTTCCCACCGGATAAAACTAATAAGTCTCACTCCCTCAAGTCTTTAGTGCTGCAGCTCACATTTTGCATCTAGCCACAGAATATTTGAAGCAATCCTTGTTGAGTTTTAAAGACCTCTTTTGAAGACTTTGTTTGGGATGTGCACAGATTTTGCTATGCACTGATCAAAGTCTATGGTGTATACACTTAAGTGGATAGGCTATAGCAAAGTTTCATTAAACTCACTACTGGTATTCAGAAAAATGTTTTTACTAATAAATTTCTCCACCCTCTAAAAACCTTATTCACAGCGGTAAAAACCACCTTACTGCTACCAGACTTACACTGCCCCAATGCAGAGGCGACAAGATTTCATTGTTGTCATGGAAGCCCCTGGCAACACCAAACATTGGCTCTTGCCATTTCATTGTTAGTCGCTCCATGAGAGTTTTAAGTTCAAACTATCTAGTAGTACCATGACTAAACAAGTTGTCTATGAACATTCCTTAAAGTAGATGTGAAGTTAGTCCTCCTTTACCACTGTTTCTTTAGAGTACATTTTATCCACTCTTTAACATGGAGTTTTCCACGAACAGGAGGTCCAGATTGTGATGCTGAAGCAGTTGTTGCAGCCTTATTCAACTTATCCTATTGAATTGTTGCAAAACCTGCCAAAGGTTGTTCTCGATACTGATTCGTTGTATTGCATTCCTTCATGGACAATTGACTGCCACTGCCCACATTTTGTTGGTTGGAACATTGTGAGCTTCATAACTGTTGCCAAGTTACTTTTGTGTTCATGAATATATTGAAACTGCTGCTTTAAATATCATAAAATCAAGTTCTTAATAGCTCAGAGGGCTCTTATGCACTACTTTCATAACCAGGAACGTTTTTTTGAAACGTGTCCTTTGGGACTACTTAGCAATTTGTAAATCTGATCCCAGCCACAAAATGTAGAGAACACACCCAACATCTACATTAAATTCAAGCTGTTAAAAGGAAAGTCTGAAAAAAGAATAAAGACGAGCAAACCAGAGGCTCTGAATGCTAGCCCTTAAGCAGGGCTTCCTTTAGCCCCTGTTTTAGTTGATGAGCAGGTTTGGATGAGACCTTTCGTTGAGATTGAGTTTCGACTGTGAATGTTTTTTTGTCCGCTACTGCCCTTCTTTGGCTTGTCCCCTCTGGGTGTCCTTAGTGACGTTAGCGGAGGTAGATTGGGCAACTCCTCCTCACCCCTTTGAATGTCCTGCAGCTACCACCTGGAACCTATTCTATAGACTTTGCATCCTGAAGTTCTGCCTTTCCTTCAGGGGACTCCTCCTGGATGACTTCTGGCAGTGTCTGACTTCAGAGTAGTAGGCATCTGGGTGGCACACTCGTCAAAGGTCATTAAGGTCTGGTTGCGATTTTATCTTGCCACAGGCTGGTCCTATCCCAAATAGAAGACATTTTGACTGAAAAAGTCAAAATTCCTGTCAGGACAAAAGACATACACTACTAGTCATTGGTAATCCTCTAGTGACATGGTTTTGAGAAGGATTTCAGTAGGAGGGAACTCCATAAGGCTGAGAGAGTTCACTATGCTAGGATCAGTCTGCTGTGGGGCATGAAGGGACACTGGAGGAATGGTGAAACCCTTCACGACGTTTTCAGCTTTCTTGTTAGTAAAAGAGACACAGATGGACAGAATGCAAATCAAACCTTCGCCTTCAGTCAAGAGATCTATGTTAAATCCATTGTTCTTTTGCTCACCATTCCACCCTAGTTTAGACCCAGCCATGTGCAAGTAAGTCCTGACCCTGTTCCTCATGGGAATAGTCCAGCCTGAACTGTCAAGCCAGGTCATTCCTGGACTGGAAACCAGCATCATGGGACCGGGGCATCACCCCTGATCAGCCAGGCTAGCGAATCCAGTGACACAGTAAGCCTGGGACCCACATCTGGGCATACCTGGCGCCCTTCAAGGGAAGAAAGGAAAAAAGACAGATGGACGGAATGCAGAGCAAATCAAATATTCATCCCCCAGTCACGAGATCTGGATTAAATCCATTGTTCTTTTGCTCTACATGCCACTGACAAATAAACAATGCCCAGACGTGGGTCCTGTGCCCTCCATGCCACTGGAGTCAAGCTAGCCTGGCTGATGAGGGGGTGATACCACGAAACCGGTCCTAGGATGTCTGTTTCTCATCCAGGGATGACCTGATCTGGCAGGTCGGGCTTGACTGTTCCCATGGGGAGCAGCGTACTGACTGATTTGCATATGGCTGGGTCTAAACTGGAATGGGGAAGTCCCACTAGTTAACCACAAAGGTGGTTATGGTTATTCTGGTGGTACACAAAGTCTTATTATTTGGCAATACCAATCACACAGAAAATCAACCTTCAAGCATTATACAAAGCTATTCAACTAGACAGTTAGACTAGTTGAATAGCTTTGTATAATGCTTGAAGGTTGATTTTCTGTATGATTGGTATTGCCAAATAATAAGACTTTGGGTACCACCAGAATAACCATAACCACCTTTGTGGTTAACTAGTGGGACTTTCCCTGTTCCTCAACACTATTCCCCTGTCCCAGATCGTAAAAATAAGGGGGCCTCCTTTACTTTTTATGAGCTAAACTGGAATGGCAAGGGGAGCAAAAAAAACATTCATTTTGGCCCAGATCTCTGTACAGGGGTGAATGTATGATATTATTCTGCATTCTGTCCATCAATTGTTCTTTTTGCAGCTTTCATGTTTGTGGCAGCCTCTCTGCGAACAATGCCCTTAATTTACTTTTTTTTCCATTTTAAAAAAGACTTGTGAAAGAGGTTTTTATTCACCTTTAACTAATGTAGTAATTTGGTGGATGTTGTAAAAAGAATGAAATGTCACTATTTTAGCCTCTTAATGGGCTGGCTGCTAAGAGTATTTCCCTCTAAGCAAACTAGTTATACAGGTAAGTAACATTAGGAAAGAATCCTTGTAGAAATAGTTTTACATTTTCGACGTTTTTTATACACAACACATTAATTAAGAATAACACCTAGATAATTCAAACCAGCTCAGAGGGCTGACCTAAAATGTTTTGTGGAGGGTAGTAGTCATATTGGTTTTTTGACCGAGCTGTTCTAATGACAGATTATTCTTTCATACCAAAAGTTTCTTTAGAAACTTCTCTAAATCACACTGAACTCTTTCTTTGTAAATCTTGCAATACAGGTAGTGACCTGTTCTTCACACCTTGTAAATTGAAAAGCAATCTTTTTGTGACCTGGTTGACATGCACCATGTCTTACAAGAAAACAAATGTTTTCATTAGATTCATGACCTCGCTTTTTTGATTCGTTTTTTAGGAGGATTGATATATCCCCCACAGCGTTTAGAAAAGGCTTTGCTCATGAAGAAGCAAAGATCTCCAAGGAATCCGGCAACAAGGTAAAGTATTTTTTCAGAAATTATGCAGAATTGTTGTACATTGGGTACTATCTATAAAAACATGTTGCTTTCTTGCTCTCGACTTAAGTTTGTGTTTTTCTTTTAAGGATGTGCATAATTCTAAAATGATCTACAAAGGGTATAATGTTTATTAAATATATCAACACAACCTTTGTGAAGTGGTTAGAATATGGTAAAAATGAGCCCAAAAAATCAATTGAGGTGAGCTTGAAAAAAGGATTTTTGGAACTCAAGTGCCCCTGATGAGAAGAAACTTGTTGTGGTTGTTATTTCTGCGTGTAAGTATTACATCAATTGTATACATGCAATATTACCAGCCATGTTTGCAAACTCCTTGCATGTCAATGGAAAACTGTTACAATTTAATGTCAGAACAAAGAACGTAGTTGTTCATTAGATTTTTAACACCGTGCTTATTTGTCTTTTATTGCTCCTTATTGTTTAACATATTTTTAAAGAAAATGTTGAATAATTTTTACTTAATACGTTTGAAACCCAAGGTGGATAGAAATCTACTGGTATCTTTCATGATAATCCGAATTAGTAATTTTACTGAAGTTGTTACTTGAAGCTCGTTACACAAAAAAAAAATGGTAATGGCTTCTCGAATTTTTTTTTTTTTATCCACAAGTGTCTTAACGTCTGTCTTGCACGCGTTGTTGAAATTCTCCTTTCTCTTGTTTGTATTAAGCATTCATAGCAAAGATCTGGATTGTACTTTTATTATGCCATGTTAAACACAATTGTGTTTGTTGCCAAAATGCATTGATAGGGCAGACAATTTCAAAATTGTTTTGCCTGTCATTGGATCAATTGGCTTTTGGCGTTTTTCAAATAGTTGTCCTTTGTTTAAGATGGTCCAGTGATTGTCTGAATGTAAAATGCAGTATTGAGCAAAGTTTATTCTTCCGAACAGAAAACTGACTTATGCCTCCCAGTGAGCATGCAAGATGTTTTATACCTTTGAGAAGAAGCAGGTGTTAAATTAGGACCTAATATAGGAACCGAACGGCAGAATGTACATTAAGCTAACTTTATTGTAGAAACTGTTGTCAATTTGGTCTTTCTATGGTGCTGCTTCCGAGCCCATTATACTAGTTTTCACCTCTGTTCTCTCTGAGCAAGGTGGACCTTCTGCTAAAACTATCACAAATTGGTGTTTTCACTTCTAGCCAGTGTACAAATTATTTGCTTGTCACCCCACTCCTGTTCCAACTTTGTAGAAATGTCAATAACACATGAAGCTTTCGGTATGGCGTTTTGGCTTCTGCAAGCCTCTACTTCTTAATGATTGTGACAATTTTTTTGTTCAGATTACTAAAATCACATTTCAACATTGTTTAACAGATTATCGACTCATACATTCAGTTGTGTTTAATTTATACTGTTTTATGGAAGATTTAGACATGCTGTATTTCAGTGGCGTTAAGTAGCAGTTTGTAGGGTATCCTTGATTGAATATTCTAAAACATACTGAAAATTGAATGTATTTATACTTGGTTCTGATCGCATTGAATTTACATGGTTTTGGTTTGTTTGCTTTTTACAGGGTTAGATTGAGGTTGGGGATATGGTCTGATTTATTCTAAAGAAAGTGCCTGTGCTTAGATCCAGCCAAGGATCTCTATTATTAATTACCTTAATTTTATTTTCTGTTTGGTTATATTCATTGCACTGTTAAGAGGATGGGAATCCAAGACTGCATTTTGACAGTGCCCTGTAATTTACTGCTCATCAATTCTGAAGAATTAAACCGAAAAAAGAACTTGAGCAATTGTAGATTAATTGTGCAAAGAGTGGTCTTCATGTGTACTCACGAACACCATGAGGTGGCTGCTTTTAGTTACAGTAGGACGCTCTGTAACCGGGGAAAGAGGGCAGAAATTGGTCCTTTTCTGAAAGGGATAAAATACTATCCATTGTAGCGTATTGTCAGGCATCAGGAGTATTAATTGAAACTCTGATTTTGACCAAAGTTGTTGTACATTACCTAACTGGATTCTGACATTGCAGAGACAAAATAATATTGAAAGTAAGTGAATGATGGTGTAATTTAATGCAACTTAAATTTTAGAACGTAAAGTAGGAGCTGTCCAGAAAAATGAAAGTTACCATTCTAAAATTGTGTGCAGTGAACTCTAAAATAAGGAGGATTCTTATGGTATGATGCAGGAAAAATAATACTTCAGTCCGCTTTCTGGATGCCTAGCAAAGAGGCAGAGGATTGTAAGGTCTTGCTGGGACTGCTAGTAAAAATCTATTTGCTCTACCCACTCAAAAGTTTGAGCACTCAGTGTTTAAATTGTGTGGCATGAGTCATGGCTCCATTGAAGCAGCACATGTCAAACCTCCTGAGTATGATGCGTACTTTAGAGTGCTTGACCTCGATCTGTAATACTTGTAAAGCACAGTTTGTAGATGTGTATTTATTATTTTTACTTATAATTCTGTTATTAATCTGTATCTTCTTTCGAGAGAAAACGGGCAGATTCAAAACTGTTCTTGGAATAATCCTGGTACCGGAATTCATAGAAAATCTTCTCTTTCCATTCAATAATTGGTTGAACTGAGCTAGTGCATACTTTGCTCTTCATTTAGCATGCCTTTTGGTAAATTAATTATCTTTAGCACTTTTTTTTTCTTGATTCGATCTTTCCAATTAAGATCATAAAAGTACATAAACAAAAATACAAAAATAGCAGCAACCTTTATGTAGTCAATCCCAGTTCATTTAGATAGCACTTGAAGTACCTGATAACTAGGGCCACTGGAATTATGCGATTGTACGGCTGTGAGGATTTCCGCATAATAGATGTGCCTCATAATCTGCAGATTTTAACATTGTTTATAGTTTATACGGTTCAAAGTTACTAAAAATGCAGCAAGACATGTTCCAGCTTGGTGGGAGGCCCTTAGGAAAGCTGATCTGACCACCTTTCTGTTGCTTATTGCTATATTTGGCTGTTACACTGGTACTAATGAGGTGCAACAAATGCCCAAACAGTGTTACCAAGTTTAAAAATTACCAAGTAATACCGTTATTAAATGTGCTACATTATGCCGCATAATTTGCCTTTTCTTGCATCATTTACCCAACCCTTTCATAATTTGGCCCTCTCTTGCTGCATAATTATAATGGCCCTGTTGATAACTATGCATAATAATGTGGAGGATTTATAGTAGTAATCTTAGGCTCTTAACCACTTCCGCGCGGATGACAAAGCCAGCTCGTCATGGGCATTACCTGCGCTACGCGCATGATGAGCTGGCTTTGTCACGTAACCCGCGATTTTTGAAAATTCAGCGCACAGCGGGAAAACAGGGTAGCGCGGAAGCAGTTAAGAGTCAGAGCAGCAAGTTGTTTCTTAATCCTTTTTTCAAATCTGTTTCTAATTTTGCATCAAACCATTTGTGTTCTCTCTCCGATCTCTCATTTTAAGCACAAGAGTAAAAATTTCATTGTCAAAACTAAATTGTTTCACTTAAAAGTAATTGTTGCTCAAGTTTGAGGCCTTAAGCTAAATCTCACTTGTAAGTGGCCTTTTTTTCCAGACTGAAGGGAAATATAAGGATGAACCAGTGGAAATTGAACGGCGTAAAAAACATAAGGAGCACAAGCGAGGGCGGTCACGAGAATCCCCAGATTCCAGAGATTCCAGCCGTTCACGGGAGAGATCAGTTGAGAAACCGACCAAGTCTCGCAAGGGATCAAAAAAGCACAAGTAGGTCATATTAGGGCTGTATTTTTAATCTATTGCTAGTGTGACGTTTCAGAAGCAATTATACGTTTTTTTTTGTATTTTAAATGCATGCTAAATCGGATGCACCAATAGAAGCTAAGTGCTTTCAGTAACTACTTTTTGTGCCATGCCAATATTGCCATTACCTACAGCAACCATATAGTAGTAGTCACCTATTAGTTTAAAATGCACACCTACAAATGCTTCTTTGCAAGTGTTAGGACTTTATTTGCTGACATATGACGTTCACTTTAAAGCCATTTAACAACACCTGTCCCCAAATGCAAATGAGCAGAGGGGTGTCCCGAGCTCTGAAGCATCGAAGGTGGTTATTGGATGACTATAGCCATATGCAAAGAACGGCTTTATTATCAATAAACTAGTGGTGGTTGTACATAAATGTTTTAATCTCATAATATGCGGACCATCTTCAGGACAATGCTTAGCAACAACACAATACTCTATAGATTCACTAAACATAAAAGAAAGAAAGTGGACTCAAACTTACACACGCCTCGAAAGAATTATGAAATGCTCTCCTTTCATTTATATATGTGAATATATCAAGAATCACGTGTATTTGTGATAACCGTTGCCATCAATCAATATTAAAGGATAAAGCAATTAAGTGTCACTCAAAATATGCCATATGTGCTGAAGTGCCTCAGTTTAATCAAGAAAAAGCCTACATTTTTCCAGAATGTTTTTAAAAGCTACAGAGCAAATTTTGCTTTTCCAAAACTAGCTGTGAAGAAATCCATGAATGTGACCTCAAAAATGAAGGCAAAACAAATAAGCATGTTTTTTATGTAAACCTCAGCAAAACTCCTCATTGAGTTGTTTTAGGTAATTTGCAGAAAAGTTAGACAATGTTCTCTTGACATAGGTGAAAACAAAATTTAATATCCGGCAATGAGAGAGAAACGACACTTACCAAGTTCAGTATTTCAGAAAAGGATCCAACAGTCCGAGTGCAAGGCACAGCTCTGGGGCATCAGTTGCAGGATACCGGCATGAACACCAGGATGCTGTTGTGGAGGTGGCCATTTTAAGGCCTTATTCGAGTTTGAAAAACTATACTGTGCATCTCCGTTGGATGTTGCATAACAATTCTGAATCCTGGCCAGAAAAGTAAGCAAAACAAAGTTCCTAGTAAGCAAGAAAATTAATTGATTACAGAGGAACATGATTACATCAACAAAAAATACTACGTTCGAGGCATATGAGCTGTAGATTGTTTACTGTAGCATAGATCGCCATCTGGTGTTGGGCTCGGATGTTTGCACTTTGTTATTGTAGAAGTTTTGTAATCATGAGATAGGTGACTCCTCCTTTGGTTAGTAGTGTGCATGGGCATCAACTCCATCTCCAGAAAGTTTTTTCCCGCCATCGGGTTCGGATGAAACTTGCTGTGCTCCGGCTCGGCACTGTATTTTCTAAACTTTTTTGACGCGCAACCTATTATCTTCGGTACTGTCTCGTTTGCGTGCCTTCGACACGCTAACTTGTACTTCTCTACTCTGGCTGTCGACGCAGGCTGTTGGGCCTATCAACGCTGTTGGGCCCCCCAGTGTGGAGCTAAATTTCCACACAGTGATCATCACAAGGTGTGCAACCTTTGCCTATCGTCATCGGTTTGCCTAGCGAGTGCCTCTTTTCATTCGAAGAAGACAATCTGTGATCGCAGGGCTCTACGTCACGTCATGGCTCAACAAGCTGCACTGGTGCCGGAAAACATCTTCGATAAAAGCCCCGATGTTCCAGAGGATTCAGAGGAACTCGAGATTGTCTCCGAAGAGGATGACTCCAGATCTGATATCACGCCAGGGCAACGAGTGAGTACAAAAGCCCCTACTCCTGCCCAACCAGAAAAGCAAAAGGCTCTAGTCAAGATTTCGACCGCAGGCCCTAGTCGAGACCAGAACAAAGCTTCAGAAGCCCCACATCTGGGCCCGGCTCCGAAAAAAAAAAGAAAAGCTTTCCGCCAGCTCTGGACCAAGCAAGCCACACATTGCTGTCCTTAAACCACCAAACCACCTTCGGTGCCGAAATCTGGGATACACCTCATTCCAGCCAAAAAGGCTTTGGCACCCAGCCCTCTGGCACCAAAAGACCATAAGGCCTCGGAACCGGACAAGCACTGGAAATCTTCAACTCCGAAAAAAAGGTTCGAGGCATGTGGGCTGCTGAATTCATATCTGTGCATAGATCGCCGCCTAGTGTTGGGTCCGGATGATTGCACATTGTTGTCCTGGAAGAGTCTTCGAAGTATCACGAGATAGGTGGCTCCTCCCCGGATGATTGCACATTGTTGTCCTGGAAGAGTCTTCGAAGTATCACGAGATAGGTGGCTCCTCCCCTGGACTACAGTGCGCATGGGCATCGACTCCATCCTCTGTTTTTTTCCGCCATTGGGTTCGGATGTCTTTAATTCCCTCTTGTCGGAATCGATAGAAAAAATTTTTTGAGACCAAAAGATCTTTAGTCTATACGTCGGTATTGTCTTGCGTTCGGCTTTACTTCTAGCTCGGCTCCGAGCCGGATTCTGTACTTCTGCGTGTTCTCGGCGCGAAAGGCCTAGTCGACCCTCCTGACCTATCGACCATCCATCATGGAACGAAGTCCATTCAAGAGATGTCCGGTCTGTAACTCGAAGTACCCACACATCGACGTCCACCCGGTGTGCAACAAGTGTCTGTCGCCGGACCACGATGAGGACAAGTGTATGGCTTGTTCACGCTTCAGGTCCAAGAAGACACTTAAGCTTCGACGAGCTGCGCGCCTGGAGGCCCAGCAATCTGCTCCGGCGCCTGTGGACATCTTCGATGCTGGGGATGTCGAGGACGAATCTATCCAGGACGTTTCTGAATCAAACCCCGCGTCGGACGTCGAAGAAGACTACGACGCTGATGCTGAGGTGTTCGAAAGCGAAGAAGTCGTCGAGGAGATAGGAGACGACGACTGTGCCCTTTTGGCCATGGAGGATAGCTCGGATGAGGAGCTTCCTCAAACTGACTCTGGGGCCGTGACGATTTATAAGGCCCAGGTCGAGGGATCACCTTCGGGCCTTACCCAAGATCTCGATATGGATTCCACGGCCCCGCCTTCGGGCCCGGCCACGGACGTTGTTACCGAGCCACTCCCTGGCAAAACGAAACCGAAAGTGAAACTTACGGTCTCGAGGCCAGATACTGCGCAGGTGCCAGCATCGAAACCGAAAGTGTGCATCGCTTTGGTCGGATCGAAGAATTCGGAGGCTTCGGCGCCGAAGGTGGCTGTCGAGCCAAAAAGTCAAGTCAAGTCAAGTCAAGGGCGTCGAGACGAAGTCTGCCGCGCCGAAGGCTAAAGTAAAGGTGGTCGATGTCGGCGCCAAAGACGGTCGACGCCAGCAAGGGCCTAGTCGACCCGAAGAAGGCTGTCTGCGAACCGAAGAAAACTCTCGGTGAGCCAAAGAAGCGATTTGATGACCCGAAGGTCCTCAGTACCCCATGTCCGCACGACAAGGCCAAAGGCGCAGCGCCCCGTTAGTTGACTCCGAAAGTGGCCTCGACGGATTCCGTTGAACCGGCGCGCCCATCTGCCGCGCTCACCAAGAAGGTGACGGACTCCCTGCAGCGCATCCGTGAGGGCACCGCGTCGGGCGAACCGAAGGACCCTCCGCCTGCGAAACCTGTGGAGAAACCACTTAAGGCGTCCACGCAGATCCACTTTACGTTGCCGCCTAAGACGGCGCAGAAGGCCTTCGCTCCTAAGGCAGTGGCCGGCGTGCCTGGAAAGGTCTCCTCGGCGCCAAAGGCATCATCGGTGGTTCTCGGCTCGACGACCTTCGGGGGATGAGCGTCAGGAACACTTCATCGACGCCGAAACGGGCAGACTTTCCCTCCTGAAGCGGAAAATCACCCCAGAACCCCAACTGGAGTCTTACAAGATCCCTCTCGAAGAAGAAGGACTCTGCTTGCTCTCCAGTCTTGGTGGAACCCCTTTCACCACAGACTCATGATGTGTCGCCCACTTACTGAGATGTGGACGCTGGTGAGGGAGATGATGAGGATGAATACAGTTATCCAGTCTATACAGACCCTGAGGATACAAATGAGCCCTGGGCAGCTGGTGGTGACCCTGGGGATCCTCATTCCGGACAAGACCCTCAACTTTTTTCTGCAAAGACTTCACCTACAGAAGACTCTGCTGCTTTCAATGCCCTCATTGAACGGGCTGCTAACAATCACAATGTCCAGCTGCATGCTGACCCTGTGGATGTGGATTTCCTCTTCGACACTTTTTCAGTATCTGAGAAGACTGTAAAAACTCTTCTATGCTAAAAGGTGTTTTAAAGCATGCTGCTGAGATCTTTAAAGAACCTACCAGGGCAAGGGTGATAAACCCTAGGATTGACAAAAAGAATATCCTGCCTAAGCATCACGTAAAAAACGTCACTAAAGGCACCACGAAACTTCTGATAAAAATTAACAGCATCCCAATTTAGAACTTCTAGCATGCCACATCTCCGCATGAGAAAATTTTGACACACCAACGACCGGCTACATCTAAGGGCACCACAACATAGCATAACCCAGCCACCTCACGCCGAACACCACGCCAATACCGCGTGAAAAAGCTGTCGCAATCAAAACGACACAAAACAACTTCTGATGAATGGCACACCAGCAGCACTTATATTCTGAGCCACAAGCATGCCACATCACCGTATGAGAGCAATTGTATTACACCAGTGACCGACTAGATCTAAGAGCACCACAATACAGTATAGCACAGCCACCTAACGCCGTTTTTGATATGAGAATGGGTGAGTTGACGCCTGACATGAGAATGAATCTGTGCGAAGCATTGCCATTTTACAGTTACTTAATTGAATATGTACAAAGTTGTACTTTATTCACTCTCCCTCTTCCCTAAAACCTCCCTTCCCTGTCTCCCCTTTGTCCTTTTTGTTGTGTGCTTTCTTTTGCAGGTACAATGAGACCTCTCTTCACCTCAAGAATCAGGTTATAATTTACCTATTCTAACACTTAATTCACAATTCTCACCCCCTGGTCCTGAAGAAAGCTATTTGACCAATAAGTCGATCACAGCTGAAACATGTCGACCATTTTAATGACCATTGAGTGCGCTTGAATCCATAAACAAATTCAGTAGCAGCACGAATTTTCTTTTAACTAAAGCTGGAATCCAGACTTAATAAATTCCTGGTTCTGAGAGCCCAGCCTTTTTTATACAATCACTTATCACCACCCTGATCACCCCATTTCCACGATCACTACTGCCTTAAAACTAAGGTAAAACCTCCTGGTGGAGGGTGTACACGAATGAACTGACCCCATGATTACGCACGCACGTGTGATATAAGCGGGGACACCTCATATACCGCTACCGCAAACGATCTAAAAACACACGTGTATGAGGGTCATTTTATTGGGAGACACCCAGTTACCAACCTGCAGACCTAAGTTTTTCGCAGGACAAGTGATCCTTTCCCCATTGATAAAAAGCAATTTAACAGGAGTTTGAAAGGATCCTATCTCTTACTCCCCACCCCAACTGATTATCTGGCAATGTACTACATTCAGAAGCAGGGAGGAACACACTCTCCGCAGCTGTCTCATCTGGCTCAGAGCATGTGGAAGTGGGCCATTCAGAGGATCATATTCCTCATGGCGGAACACCTCCCGGGCAAGGACAATCAGATGGCGGACCTGCTCAGCAGGCACAGCCACCAGATGCACGAGTGGGAGATACATCCATCAGTACTCCAAACGTACTTCCGAAGGTGGGGTCATCCAGAGATCGACCTCTTCGCCACAAGGGAGAACGCAAAATGCCAAAGCTTCGCCGCCAGGTTCCCACACCCACAGTCGCAGGGCAATGCGATATGGGTGAACTGGTCAGGCAAATTTGCGTACACTTTTCCCCCAGCACCTTTGATACCGCTGGTGGCACGCAAGCTCAGACAGCACTCGATAACTCTCATCCTGGTTGCTCCAACGTGGGCTCGCCAACCATGGTACACCACGTTTCTGGAACTGTCCGTGGTACCGCATCAGAGGCTACGTCTTACACCCAGCCTTCTGACGCAGAGCCATGGCGACATTCAGCATCCGGATCCGCAACAGCTCAACCTGGCGATCTGGCTCCTGAAGTCCTAGAGTTTGGCTACCTGCACTTGCCTTCCGACTGTATGGACATCATTCGGGAGGCAAGGAAGCCCACCACCAGAGCAAGCTATGCGGCAAAATGGAAGCGGTTTGTCATTTATTGTGCAGACCACAACATTAACCCGCTAGATGCTTCTATTCAGAATATCATCTGTTACCTTTTCCATCTGTACAAATGTAATCTGGCCTTTGCTTCCATTCGCATGCATCTATCTGCGATGGCCGCTTATCTCCAAAATAGCAGCACCTCTCCCTCTTCAGGGTGCCTGCCATTAAGGCTTTTCTGGAAGGACTCAAACGAGTCATTCCTCCGCGGACTCCACCAGCTCCGGAGTGGAACCTCAATGTGGTCCTCACCCGGCTGATGGGTCCTCCCTTTGAACCACTGCATTCCTGCGAGATTCAGTTCTTCTTGTGGAAAGTGGCTTTCCTCATAGCGATTACATCGCTACGGAGAGTTAGCGAATTACAAGCCCTAACTATCCAAGAGCCATTTATTCAAATTCATTCTAACAGGGTGGTGCTTCGCACTAACCCTAAATTTCTTCCCAAGGTTGTGTCTCAATTCCATATCAACCAGACTATTGAATTACCTGTTTTCTTCCAAAATCCTGAGTCATTGGCGGAGAGAATGCTCCACACCCTTGACGTCAAAAGGGCCCTGATGTATTACATCGATAGGACCAAGGATTTTAGGAAGACTAAGGAACTCTGTCGCCTTTGCACCACACCACAAAGGTAACCCTATTTCCAAGGCTGGTATTGCTAGGTGGATCGTTAAATGTATTCAGATCTGCTATCTGAAAGCAAAACGTACTCTCACCATTCCAACAAGGGCCCACTCCACCAGAAAGTTGGGGGCCTCTATGGCATTCCTTGGAAACATTCCTTTGGAAGACATATGTAGAGCAGCCACATGGTCTACCACACACACATTTACCAAGCATTACTGTGTTGATGTGCACTCCAAACAGCAGGCAGCTGTAGGGCAGGCTGTTCTCAAAACACTTTTCCAAACTGCTGCAGCTGGCACGGGCGGCCGCCGCTAATGGAGGGACTGCTATGTATTCTATGCACAGATATGAATTCAGCAGCCCACATGCCTCGAACCGAATATGCTACTTACCAGTATGCATCTGTTCTTGGCATGTAGGGCTGCTGACATTCATATCGCCCGCCCTCCTCCCCGGCGCCTGTAGCAGCTGCAGAATTCATATATACTCTAGCATGGTCATCATTCACTGAGTTTCACTCCATCTTGGCCACAATGGCTAAAAACAATCTGAGGATGGAGTCGATGCCCATGCGCACTGTAGTCCAGGGGAGGAGCCACCTATCTCGTGATACTTCGAAGACTCTTCCAGGACAACAATGTGCAATCATCCGGACCCAACACTAGGCGGCGATCTATGCACAGATATGAATGTCAGCAGCCCTACATGCCAAGAACAGATGCATACTGGCAAGTAGCATATTCGTTCCGACTCCACGCCACCATCAAAGCCCTTGGAGCATAAAACACCTTCTAAAGCCCTAGACACCAAATTAAAGCCATGCTCGGAACCGAAAAAATGGCCACCGAGAAGACAACCAGGATGAACTCTTTAGACCAGTTCCTGTCGACCCAGGGCAAAACAATTACAGGTGGACCCTAAGACAGGCCATATTATCCCTATTGCAGCAAAAAAGAAAGATTGATACCTCACACACCTGAGGTGCCTGCTAAGAACTTTACAACATCACCTATAAGACCCTCTTCTCCTATTCTTCCTGCTCAACCTGTATCTCCTATACACACCTGCACAATCTCCTAGATTGTCTCCAAGCTTACCGGACATGGTAATTAGTCCTTAGATGACCCTAATAACACTACCCCTCCAAAGGATACATGGGATGATTATGACGATCCTGCAGATCCTTCAGACATCCCTGATCCAGATGCATACCCATCTAAACCACTACCCCCAGATGACAATATAGGTTTTAGCCAACTTATTAATAGGGCTGCTCAATACCATGGCGTGTCACTACATCCTGACCCACTAATTTAACAATCAAGGCATCAGTGGATTACCCAGCAGTGCATACAGTAAATGACATAGGCGTTATTTATCAATAGCACATCTCTTACATTGCACAATAAATTACCACTCACACAGCGTTTATTGATCTACTGCATGTTGCAACCTGAACCCTGCTTACCCTATCTTTCTCTTATCAATTTCCTGCGGCCGAAGTACTTTTTCCATCTGCCATTTGGGGCACTTTTTCTTAAAAATGCTTTTCCTGTGCATCACTTGCTGTGCTTGTTTACCTAATCTTCCCTGCACATCGCCTTTACATAATCATTTTCCTCATGGCTGCATGCATTTCAAGCGTGCATGACGTCTACGTTTTTATTTTTGTTTATTTTTTCATGAGGCTTTGAATGCATCCTGCTCCAAGCCTTGCTCTCAGCCTTGAGCTCTGCCCTTTGCAAAAGCCTCTAAGTTTATTTACGATTCAGAAAAGGGGGTGGGGATGAACAGAGTGTCTGAATTAAGCAGACCACTCTTACCCAGTCCAAAGATCAGGGCTTGATCCATCACCGTTATTTATCTCACTGCACCATCCCAGCTCAGAACCTGGCTATATGCAAATCAGTCTGTCCCTGGCCCAGTGCATCATGGGAACAGGGCAGACTAAACTACCAAGCCAATTCTTCACCAGAAAGGAGACAAGCTACCGGGGACCGGTTTCTGGCATTTCAGCCTTCTTCGGCCCAGCTTGCTTGAATCCTGATGGTGCAGTGAGAAAGGGATTTTATTTAGGCAGGGCTTGGGAAAGATGACTGTTCCCTTGGTTAGTTGAGTTCTGCAGGTGGCATGGGAACTGAAGTGACCTGCTAATGACTGTTGCCTGCTGAATATTTCCGGTAAGAGGTTATGGCTCTGTGCAAGGCCAATACTCTCTTCCCAGGGGAACCACAACCACTCTAGCCTGTTTAATGGAGAACTTCGTTCCCTCTTCTGTTCCTCTCTATGGCAACCAACAAATTTTTCTACAAGGAGCCCATCCCATTACAACATACCCAATCCATACAGTCAGAAAAGCATGCACAACCTAAATACACATGTTTTTCTGGAGCACAACTGCCTAAAACTGCCTTTATTCCCTTCCCCTTTTTGTTTTTGAAAACCTATTTTATTTGTCAATTGCGCACACATTGCAGAGCTCTGCACACCAGAGACATATGCCGAATCATACCTTACATTGTCACAGGAGCAACTAACTTTTGTAGGTGTCCTCCTAGGAAATGATAGAAATACACAACGTAATACAACCCCCCCTCCCCCCCGCACCCCCCCTAACCCCCGGAAGTCACAGTGAAGCAAAGTTGCATGAGGTGTCGTTTGTTACTATTGCCCCTGATTCCCTCCATGACGTGGAGTAGAGCTAGCCGTGGCATTCGCAGGAGCTCCCACCCCAGGACCTCCGACAGACAGGACCCCCCGCCTCCAAACCGATCCAGGGATAGGCATTGCCAGGTAGTATGTATGAATGTGCCCTCCTCCCGACCACATCTAAGGCATTCCGGGGAGGCAATTAAGCCCGCTCGGTACAATCGAGCCCGGGTACAGTAGACCCTGTGCAAATATTTAAACTGGATGAGGCGAAGGCGCATTGCTATAACCGCTTCCCTTGGAGCCGCCAGGGCCTCCCCAGTCCTCCTCTTCCAACGCGCCCACATCTGTCTCCCAGTCCCTCGCAGCTTCTGAAGAGTGGTGGAACAATGTGAAACTAGAGATTGATAGATCCTGGAGATCTTCTTGGTCTCCAATTCTCCCATAAAAACCCTCTCCTCCCGTGGACTGAATTCAGGGATAGATTCCAGGC
Organism: Lissotriton vulgaris; assembly: GCF_964263255.1. Classification (NCBI taxonomy): domain Eukaryota; kingdom Metazoa; phylum Chordata; class Amphibia; order Caudata; family Salamandridae; genus Lissotriton; species Lissotriton vulgaris. Next base: position 943,341,170 of record NC_141687.1, on the reverse strand, counting down.
CTTCCAGGCTAGGGGACAGTTCATGGCAAAACTGGAAGTACTTGTAAAATTGTGACTGGGGCATTAAAAAATCCCTCTGTAGGTCCTGAAAAGACTTGTGTTGTGCCTCTCACAACATTTCCCAGGGTTGAAATACCAATATTCCCTTCCCCCTTTTGAGGACCACGGTGCACTACAACTTTAATATTAAGAGCACTATAAAGAGTCCCAGGCTACTGCTAAACTCACACAAATGCAAACAGCTCGAATTTCCATTCTAAACTAATACAGGAGTATATGCACTAGTCAGTTTTGTACAAGTGTCGGGCCCTGTTTAGCTTTCACCCATACAGGTCCTGTGCTGTGTTTGTGAAATCTTTGTATTAAATATGACGTTTCTTTAACTTATATTGCACAATTGCTCACCAACTTAACTTGCCATTAAAACAAATATATTAATCACATAGGCAAAACTTAATGCTTGTTTTTAGTTTGGAAATATGAACATGCCACGGGTGATTAATGATGGCAAAAGGCTCACCTAAATTCTACACCTGCAAAGTACTTGCCCTACTATTACCTACCTTTCAATACCTTTTTGATATAGATTTGTTAACCAAACTGCATGCATAGTTCTGTCTGTTTCACCTACATAACCCAATATGCCTGGACATAAATCAGATGTATCGCATTACTGCTCCTGCAGGTAGTCCTGTCCTTGATCACAATTTTCCGTCCATTGTACACCAGCGAGTCAGGAGTAAAGGCTGCTTCAGACATGGCATGTGCCACATCGATGGTTACCCCTAATAATATATATATATATATATATATATATATATATATATATATATATATATTCCGACCGCAGGGAGTTGCACCATTGTGAGCTGGGAGAGAAGTAAGCAACCAGCTATACAAGGCTATAAGTTTTGAACGATTCATTACTGGAACAGCACGTCGCTCGATATGTTAATTGAACCTGCCAGAGTGAACCACACCTACTAAGGAAATAAAAACAATAAGGAATTGAAAACAAACATTTGAACTTACCCAAGAAAGAGTTTTAATTCGCATTTAGACTCTAAGTCCCATCATGCAATTGATCTGCACTTTGCATACGCCCACTGGGGGCCATTATACCTTTAAATAAAATGATGACAAACCGCTTCGAATCTTCAGATGCCATTTTAGCCCAGGATGAAGGGGTTGAAATACCTTGAAAGCGTTGGCTGTAACAATATAATGCGGAACACGAAGGCAGGCTACATCCCTAAAGCCAGAGGCAGGCGAGGTTGTGTGCACTCCCAAGCTGCAGGGCACTTTGTTTTCAATATATATATCTCTATCTATATCTCTCTCTCTATCTATCTATCTATATCTCTCATTATCTATCTATCTATCTATCTATATCTCTCTCTCTATCTCTCTCTCTCTCTCTATCTATAGCTCTCTCTCTATATCTCTATATCTCTCTATCTCTATCTATATATCTCTATCTATATATTGTTATAAGCTCCGGGTTCCCGCACATGGGCGGGGATAATTCACTGCTTATGACTTTGATGAGTATACCCCTGGAAGAGAACTAGAATTACAGGTAAGTAACTTATCCTTCTTAACCATCAACCACAGGTGATCATTACCACATACACCTCACTTTCCTGGTGGGGAGTGCATCTGCAGAACCTGACTTTCCATGATACCAGGACACAGCAGGAGCATAAACAAAAGTAACATCATTGGCACTCAAAAGCATATTACACACTAATTTGCAACAATACCGTTCTGGTGCAGACAGACATGACTGCTGTATATTACATCCTTAACCATGGAGGCACTCACCCACCCACCTCTACTGTCTTTTTTTTTCACTTTCAATATTACACTGGTTCATTCCTTGCAGTCCTGCTCCTAGCAGATCATCTGAGTGTGTACACCGACTTTGTAGATTTGTTAGACTGGATCCATCAACAGACTAATGAGATGGGATATGCCAACAGTCAACCTGTTCAACGCCACAGCATGCTTTTCCTCCACTACCTCTAATTCTTTATGCATATCCATGATACTCATTCTCATTGCTCTGACCACCCTCCTAAGAAATTACCCCTCAGAGCAGTCGGTGCTCAAAATTAGGGACAACTGAGAAATCCAAATATCAAAGAAATGATTAGTTTGATATGACACCTGAGGTCTTAAGGTTTAGTCATCTCCTGCTTCCAGAGAAGTGATGCTCATTTTCCGAGAATCAGACCTACTTATGAGTTTTTGCCTCAATATAAATTATTTCTGCATCGGCAGGTAGACCCAACCTCTGCAAGCATCTGCTCAAGTCATTCTCTACAATCATGAAAACTGGGTTACCTTACATTTTCATCTGAACAGACGGCATGGATATTTATTTGGCAACCCAAAAGTTATAGCATTTATGGAAGACCTCCAGTTATTCCTCTGAGAACACGACTGGTTCCTGGTTCGGACCTTAATGTAGCCCTATCTGAAAAATATACGTTAGTGACTTAGGCGCCTCCCATGCGCGCTGACGTCAGTTCTTTCTTTTTTTGCGCCAGCAAGCGCAGATCCGGTTAGAGCACGTACTGTACCCTAGTCACTTTTTGACTAAACTTTTGAGACTTTTGTCTTCCATTTTTGATTCTTTGACTCCCGGTGCCACGTAGGGATGCTGGGTTTAAATCCTGTGGGGCCGTACGATGTCGGTGGCCGACTCCCATGGTGTCTGTCTCTACTGTCTGGAGCGCGACCATGGCTCCGAGGGTCTTGTGGGAGCGGTCCTGTAAGCTGCTGGAGGCCCGTCAGTAGTCTCCGTGCCGTTCGAGGTCCAGGGATCGCTCGAGGAACTGCTCGCGGAGGCATCATCATTGCTACTCGGGGTGGGAGTCTTCACACTCTGAATCAAGTAAAAGATGTCCTAAGAAGTCGAAGAAGCGTTTCCAATCTCGGACATCCCCCTGTCGGTCTCCGGACGAGGGGATCGGGGGTACCACCCCCGCGACTCCTTTGGAGCCTGAGTCCTGTGGCCTAACCACCTTTTCCTGGTCCGTCTGCAACTCCTGCCCGGGTGCAAGATTTTCTTGCTGCCATGGACCGCCCCATCAGGCCTTGGGTCCCCGCCGGCACGCCTTCGGGCCCCCGCCGGCACGCCTTCGGGCCCCATGGTCCCAGTTGAGGGCCCTCCCTTGCCGCCGGCACCGCAGAGAACTCCGCCGGCGGTCTCTGGCGCCGCCCGCGGCTCCGATCCCGGCGCCGCAGTGGGTACCTTTCGTTCCACCCTTGCCCGGTTTTCCGGACAATTTTGCTCCTGGTTAGGACCCTAATTAAGACAGAGCCGGACAAGCGCAGTTCCTGCAGCCTTTCGACCATTTGTATTCCCCTGACCCCCCTCCACCACCGCAGCCTGTTCCACTGGCAGTGGAGGAAGGGGACGACTGGGAGGGGTCTGATGACCCTCTCGCACGTCAGTGCGGGTCAGAACCGGAATGGACAGTAGAGCTAGAGGATGCTGGTGACCTTGACTTCTCCTCTGACAATGGATTTATTTCTCTGCCTGCTGTGGCTATGGAGGAGGGTGCCACATACACGTAGAGCAGCTGAGGACCTTGACCTGCCTACAGTGACCCTCAAGACTAATCTCCTCACTGAAGTACTTCAGCTGGCAACAAGCTCTTTGAAGCCCCTGCTTCCGTTCAATGAGGCATTCACTGACGTTTTGATGTGCACCTGCTCTAGACTGGCCACGGGGGTTCCCATGGATAAGCATGCGTTCTGGCGCCATCGCCTGGCCCAGAGTGGCCCTGCTTTTCTGTCCACCCACCCAACTCCGGAGAGCCTGGTCATCCATGCCTCCCCTTCCCAAAGCGCATTCCCTACCGCTCCGCCGGATAAGTAATCCAAGAAGCTGGAACAGTCCGGCAAGAAACTGTTCATCTGCCAGCTTAGGGCTGCGGTCGGTGTACACTGCATACCTCTTGGGCCGCTATTCCCACGCTGTGTGGGACACTGTTGCGCAGGTGCTGCCTCAGTGTCCGGAGGAGGCTCGGACAGTGTTTTCCCAAGCTGTTGCTGAGAGGAAAAATGCAGCAAAGTTCGCCATCAGGTGTCGATTGGACACCGTGAACTCACTGGGCAGGGTAATTTCCACGACAGTGTCCCTTCGTCGCCACGCCTGGTTGCGAACCACTGGTTTTTCGGGGCATGTTAAAAGTTCTCTTATGGACTTGCCGTGCCTATTTAGCGATAAGGCAAATAGTGCGCTGGAGCGTTTTAAGGACTCCGGGGCTACGACCTCAAGTCTCTCCACCATGCGCCCGGCCACGTCTGCTTTTCGGTCCTTTTGTGGCCACGGAAGAGGTGCCAGACACGTTCGTTCAGCCAAAAGCCTGCGTAGAACCAACCTCTGCGCTGCTGTGGTCCCCACCGAGGCGGTGCATGGGGCCAGCGTGCGGGTCAGTCACCTCAGCTCCCGCAGCATCTGCCTCAAAACCTTCGTAGTCCAAGCTTTGGTTCACACCCCAGGCTGGTGTGTCAGGATTCGCCATCACCTTCCTCACTGCCGTTCCGTTACGTCGGCCAGTTGGGTGCTGCAAATCGTCCGTAGAGGCTTCTCCCTCCCCTTCGAACTACACTTCCAGCTATGCCACCTCAGTTCCACCGCATGTCGGGGGACCATTTTCGCTTCTCCAGCAGAAAGTTGCGACCATCTGGGCCAAGGGGCCCTTCGAGCACGTTCCTGGGCCAGTAGTAGGACGTGGTTTATTCCTACTTTCTGGTCCCCAAGAAAGAGAAGGGGGGCATGTGTCCCATCTTGGACCTCAGGAACGTCAACCGCTTCTTGGCTGCCCTCGACCCTGAGGATATGGTGAATAACTATCTTTCTCTTTTTCCGCCCATTTGCGGGACCCCGGAAACTCTATATTATATTATATTATATTATATTATATTTTATTATAATATATATATATATATATATATATATATATATATATATATATATATATATATATATATATATATATATATATTTGCATCCTACTAAACACCAGAGCTGAATCATGCTGTAAAGAATTTCCACCATACATGAAAAAATATGCATTAGAAATATGAGAAAGAACAACAAAGTTTGTTTTAGAACTGTTTAAGTGCTCAGAAAGCAGTAGAAATTCTTATAAAACACAAAGCATAGGAAGCTCCCGGGCTGCATTGCAAATCCCCAGTCTAAAAAGATTGAAAAGCTAACCTGCAGCTGTATGCAATAAACTGACACCTTGCCTTTAAGGCACCCATGACCCCCAGCTTCCATCATGCCTCAGGGGTGACAGTTAAGTCAATTGTTCTTTGCAGAGACTGAAAAAACCATGAAACAATTAGGTTAACAATATCTCCAAGTTAGTCGTCCTTTGCCCGGGGAAGCGTGAGGTTTGCTTAGGACTTTGATGAGGATACCCCTGGAAGAGAACTAGGATTACAGGTAAGTAACTAATCCTTCTCTTCCAGCGGATCCTCATCAATAGTCATAAGCATTAGAATAGAATAGCAAGCCTCACCTCATCCCCCTGTGGGCAAAGGATCAATAAAAAAAACAACCTTTACGCCCACGAGACCTGGCTCTCAGGCGTCTTCTGCTGCCTCTCGAGGCGATTCCACGCCTCTCATAGTTCCGGCGTCGACGCGAGCGTCGGCGAGCGCTCCAACGACGAGAACGGCATTTGCTACATCCTCGATGAAGACGCTAACTACTACCTCAGATTTTTCTTCGTCGGCGACGGTCTCGTCGACAGCATCCACGTCGACGAGGGTTGCCTTGCCTTCCAAGCCATTTCAGTCGACGATTCCAATTTCCTCGTCGACGAAGACGAAAGAATCCTAGTCTACGAAAGTCTCCAAGAAATCCTCGTCGACGGAGATACCGTCGACCAAGGACTCGTCGACGAAGACCTTGTCGACCAAAGCCTCGTCGACGAAGACTCCGCCGACGGAGGCTACACTGGCGTCGACGACCGTTCCGTCGACTATTGCTTCGTCAACGGCCTCGTCTACAGCTGATCGTGGCCCCGATGACGATTCAGTCGACTGCTGTACCGTCGACTATGATTTCTCCAAAACTATCTTCGTCGACGAGCAAGCCAGTATCGTCAACGTTATAGACGACGGCGGCACCACTTTCCTTTGTCTCGTTGCCGTTAGTGCCTTTGAAGACTTCAGAATCTTCTCATCGTCGCGACAAGGCTCTGTGTCACCCGCTCTCTGATCCAGAGCTGCAACCACCTTCTCCAATGTTTGCCACTACATCTGAGCCTGACACAGACTCAGAACAAGAAGGGGATACCTTTGGAGCGGCACAAAGTCCATTCGACTTTATAATTGTCAGGACTCGGATTCTGACGAAGGTGACGGTGATCAACAGTCTCAATCTGAGGAACAGCTGGTCCAAGTCCCTATGGCTACAATTCCTTTAACTCTGATCTCAAATCTCCAACATAAGCTGGATGATTGCAACCGCCGTTTCCCAGCTACGCCACAGAGTACACCGACCGGCACCATCTCCGGCTACCGTGGCACTGCCTCCACCTTCTCGGCCGCCTGTGTTACCACCTACAACTTCGTCTCAGGTTCAGACGTCTCTTAGGATCCATACAACAGTTTATCCATAGGATGCGGATGATGAGGCGGTCCCGGAGCGTGAGGACGGAGAAGTCCCAGACAATTTGGATGAAGCAGGCGACCCGGATATGGCGGACTGGGGTGATTATCGGGCACAGATGCCCTCACCTCAGCCAGGGAACTCTGGAGATTCACCTCCTGTGGATATCGCCAGTTTCCATCTTTTAATGGATAAAGCAGCTCTGCGCTTTAAATTGCCAAGATCACAATGTGAGGAGGACTGTTTCCTTTATGATTTTAAAGACAAACCTTATAAACAAACTTGCACGATTCCTATCATCGATTTTGTTTGGAAGGAAGGAATTAAGCTCATGACTGCTCCAAACTCTCCTTACCTGCACAGATAACGCGCCTTGAGAAAAAGTACAAGGCCCCGATTGGGTCTCCGGCTTGCCTGCTTTCTCACCCCAAACCGGACTCGGTAGTGACTCAGGCCGCACAGCGTCGAGCCCGGAACCCAGCGGCTCCTATCACAGCCCCTCCGGATAGAGAGGGTCGACGTCTGGATGCTATTGGCCGCAAGTTCTCAACGATGGCTTCCACATCTGTCCGGGCAGCCAATGCCTTAGCCATCTTGGGACGCTATGACCGACAAATGTGGTCAGACATTTCAGATCTGATAGAACTCATACCTGATGCTTCCAATGCTGACGCTCTACAGATCCTTCGAGATGGACAGAGAACGTCAGAAGAAATGATCGACTGCGCAGTCGATTTTGCTAACACAGGATTCCGTCTGCTTGCAAGTGCGGCTGCACTCTGACGACAAGGTTGGCTAAAGTCCACATCCTTCCGGCAGGAAGTCCAATCCAAAATCCTGGACATGCCCTATGATGGGGAATCGCTATTCGGATCCCATATTGATGACGCCCTGGAGTCCATTAAGAAAAACACTGATACGGCAAAGTCTTTGGGCACGTTACAATTTCGGAAGCAGTCCTTTCGAGGTGCGCGCACGCAGCACTTCTTCCAACGTTCGAGGTGGGCAGCAATACCGCTCATACAATCAGAGCGGCCAACGTTACACGCCCAATCAGCAATCTCGCCAGCAGTCCTCCAGGCCTTACAGAGGAAAGTCCTCTTACCGGGGATCCAACTCTAATCGCCAATGACTTTTCTCACCATCAAAATGTTGGAGGTCGAATCTCTTTTATTCTCAGTGGTCCTCGATCACCTCGGACCGCTGGGTTTTGGACATTGTACGACGGGGTCATACCCTAGAGTTTGTAGAGATTCCTCTGTGTACTCCACCTCGTGGCCCGCCTCCTCCACACTCGAGGAGCTTTTCCATCAGGTTCGTCTTCTTGTGTTAAAAGGTGCAGTCGAAGTGGTCCCGAAACATCAGAGGAGAGGGGTTTTACTCTCGATTCTTCCTCATACTCAAGAAGACCTGAGATTGGCGACCCATTCTGGATCTGAGGGCTCTCAACCAGTTCCTAAAGTCCCAATCGTTCCGCATGCTGACATTACAGGAAATCCTTCGTCTTCTATCCAGCGAGGATTTCATGACCACCAGAGACCTTCAAGACGCATACTTTTATGTCCCTATTATCCAACAACATTGCCAGTACCTGCGTTTCAAGGTGGGGTCAATGCACTTTCAGTTCAAAGTTATGCCCTTCGGGCTGCGATCAGCTCCTCGTGTGTTCACGAAGGTACTGGCCCCTGTGGTGGCTCACCTGCGTCTCCAAGGCGTTCAAATCTTTCCATATTTGGACGATTGCCTTCTAAAGTCTCAATCCCACCACCAGGTACATCAGGACACTCGCCTTTGCCAGCAGGTGTTTCAGTCCCTGGGGTTGACCATCAACGTCAAAGTCACAGTTTGCACCTCTGCAGACCAGATTCTTCTTGGGAGCGATCCTAGATACGAAGCTCTCAAAAGCGTTAGTCTCCAACGAGCGACGTCACAAAATCCTTCGTCTAGTCTCCCTCATTCGAAGAAAACAGTCCGTTTCTGTTCGAACGTTAAAATCATTCTTGGTAATGGCTTCATCTTGCATCGCACTGATCCCAAATTGCAGGTTGCGCGCCCGTCCCATTCAGGAAGAACTGGACTTACAGTGGCGTCAGGTCTCCAGGTCCTTCAACGACCTTGTTGCAGTGACAACCCGCATGAGAAAGAGCTTGCTTTGGTGGGCACAACCTACAAATCTGGAAATGGGAACGTCCTTTCTCGCACTAGATCTCACGCTGACGACAGACGCCTCCCTGGAGGGGTGGGGCGCTCCTCTCCAGGGCCTATCCATAAAAGGCAAGTGGACTCCGCCCCAGCGCAAGTGGCATATCAACAGGCTGGAGTTGATCTTCCTAGTGCTCAAGTCATTCCTCCCAATAGTTCACGGGGAGTCAGTGCTGATCGAAACGGACAATACATCCAGTATGCACTACGTGAACAAACAGGGAGGAACCAAGTCTCCTCGTCTGTCTCACTTGGCCGAGTCGATCTGGGATTGGGCTCTCCGCCACCAGATCACCTTGACAGCCGTCCGCCTTCCGGGCGTGTCCAACATTTTGGCGGACTCTCTGAGCAGGTCCAGTTCCTCAACGCACTAATGGGAACTGCACCAGCCGACTCTAGATCTTGTCTTTCACCAGTGGGGTCACCCAGATCTAGACCGCTTTGAAACACCGGAGAATCGGAAATGCCCGTCTTATGCAAGTTGGCATCCCCACCCGGGGTCGTGCGGGAATGCCCTTTTGATAGACTGGTGCGATCTATTCGCTTACGCTTTTCTGCCGATTCCATTAATACCGCGGGTGCCGTGGAAGATGCGGAGACGGCCTTGCCACATCCTGTTGATCGCACCTCGTTGGCCCAGGCAGGCATGGTTTTCAGAACTGCTTCTGTTGTCCCAATGCGAGCCCATTCCTCTGCGCCCTTGTCCAGACCTACTATCAATGGACAGAGGCCTAGTGTGCCATCCGGACCCCTCCACGCTACAATTGTAGGCATGGAACCTGAGCACCTTGATTTTGCAGACTAGAACTTCTCAGGAATGCAGAGACATCCTGGCTCAAAGCTAGGGCTCCGTCTACCATCAAAACGTATAAACTCAAGTGGAAGAGATTCTGCCATTGGTGTGTTTCAGCCAATGTCCATCCCATCCATTCCACTCCAGAGCAGCTTCTTCCATTCTTCTTAAGCCTTGCTCGGTCAGGGCTCTCTCATTCTACCCTGAGAGTTTTCTTAGCTGCGATATCTCGCTTCAGACACGATGGCTCGTCCAAAATCCTACGTCCATTCTTCAAACAACTTTTCCGCAAGTCCCCACCTGTTGTACTATCCCAACTTATGAAGTCACCATTTGAACCTATCCATAAAACGGATATCAAATTCCTCACCTGGAAGGTTGCGCTTCTTTTGGCTTTGACCTCATCTCGTCTTGTGAGCGACCTGCACACTTTCACTATCATGCCTCCTTACCTTCAGTTCAGGCCTAACGGAGTGGCACATCGCACCAACCCCTCTTTCCTACCTAAAGTACCGACAGACTTTCATTTGAATGAGCCTGTGTTCCTGAGAACTTTCTTTCCGGACCCTAAGTCTCCGGTGGAGCAGCGCTTGCACTCTTTGGACATCAAACTATGCCTTAAATTTTATATTGCCAGAACTGCCCCCCCTTTCGCAAGTCCGACCAGCTGTTCATTGCCTGCGGACGACTGCGTAAGGGACATCCAGTTTCCAAGCCAACTATTGCTCGATGGCTTTCCTCAGCCATTGCCTTCTGCCACCAACAAGCTGGTAAACCATTGCATTCTTCAAGTTCAAGTTCAAAAATTTGTATAGCGCGCTACTCACCCAGAGGGTCTCAAGGCGCTTGAGGGAGGGGGGGTGCGTTACTTATCGAATATCCAAGTTTTTAGTTGCTTTCTGAAGGAGAGGTGGTTCTGTGTAAGGCGGAGGTGGGTGGGGAGAGAGTTTCAGGTTTTGGCCGCTAAGTAGGAGAAGGATCCCCTCCTCATGGTGGATCTATGGATGCGCTGAATTGCTGCGAGGGCTTGATTGGTCGATCGTAGTTGGCAGGTGGGGGTGTAGAAGGAAAGTCGCGTGTTGAGGCATTCGGGTCCTAGGTCGTAGAGGTTGTTTCCGTAATCCAGTCGGCTTGTGACCAGTACGTGGGTGTCTTTCTTGTTTCAGTGGGGATCCAACGGAAGATTTTTTTGAGCATGCGTAGGATGTCGAAGCATGTTGATGAGACGGCATTGACTTGTATGGCCATCGAGAGGGAGGAGTCCCGGATGAAGCCCAGGTTACGTGCGTGGTCCGTAGTTATGGGTGCGGTTCCCAGGGCCGGTGGTCACCATGATTCGTCCCAGGCAGAGAGGGATGAACCTAAGATGAGGACTTCAGTTTTGTCCGAGTTTAGTTTTAAACGGCTGCTCTTTATCCACTCTGCTACCTCTTTCATTCTTTCGTGTAAGTTGGTTTAGGCGGTGTTTGGGTCTTTGGTGAGGGAGAGGATCAGCTGGGTGTCGTCTGCGTAGGAGATGATGTTGAGGTTGTGTTGGCGCGCGATGGATGCGTGGGGACTCATGTATACGTTGAAGAGGGTGGGACTGAGTGATGATCCTTGTGGTACGCCGCAGATGACTTCGGTGGCCTCTGATCTAAAAGGGGGGAGGTGGACTCTCTGGGTTCTTCCGACGAGGAACGAGATGATCCAGTCCAATGCTTTTCCTTGTATTCTGACGTTGAGGCGTTGTATGAGGGTGCTATGACAGACTGTGCGAAGGCTGCGGAGAGGTCAAGTAGGATGAGGGCGGCTGTTTCTCCGTTGTCCAGAAGAGTTCGAATGTCGTCTGTTGATGCGATGAGGGCGGTTTCGGTGCTGTGTTTGGCTCGGAAGCCGGACTGTGAGGGGTCGAGGGATTTGTTGGATTCAAGGAAGGCAGCGAGCTGACTGTTGACGGCTTTCTCAATGACTTTGGCAGGGAATGGGAGGAGCGAGAAGGGGCGGTAGTTCTTAAGTTCAGTGGGGTCTGCTGTGGGTTTCTTCAGAAGGGTGCTGAGTTTGGCATGTTTCCAGCTTTCCGGGAAGGTAGCGGAGTTGAAGGAGCAGTTGATGATGTCGCGGAGATGGGGTGCGATAATGGAGTCTGCTTTGTTGAAAATGAGGTGGGGACATGAGTCGGTTGGCGATCCTGAGTGGATAGAGTTCATCAGGCGGATGGTGTCTTCAGTGGTGATTGGGTTCCAGGCGCAAAGGTTGTTAGAGTGCGATTTTGGTTCGGAGGTGGGGTGGAGTGGACTGGTCTTCGGACTGGTTTTTAAAGCTGTTATGTATGTCGGCGATTTTGTTGTGGAAGAATGAGGGTAGGGAGTCGCAGAGGTCTTGGGAGGGAGTGCTGTCGTTGGTGCCGGCGGTGGGGTTGGTAAATTCTTTGACGATGTTGAATAGTTACTTGCTGTTTGGGGCGTTGTTGTCAAGTCGATCCTTGAATGCTGATTTCTTGGTGGATCGGATCAGTTGGTGGTGTTTGCGGGTGGCGTTCTTGAAGATGGCCAGGTAGTCAGTGGTTGGGTTTTTTTCTCCAGGCTTTCTCGAGGGTACGACAGAACTTCTTGGATTTCTTAAGGTCATCGCTGAACCAGGAGGCTTTTTTGCTACCTTGCTTGATTTGATGGTTTTTCAAGGGTGCTTGTTCGTCGGTGCTGTGGGTGATCCATTGTGTGAGGTTGGTGGCTGCTTGGTTTGGGTCCAATCATTTGGCAGGAGGGTTTTGGTGAAGCGATGTGAAGAGCTGGTCGGTGGTAATTTTGTTCCAATTTCTTCGGGGAATAGGTTGTGGAGGGTTGTGGGTCGTGGTCTTTTTGTAGTTGAAGTGAACGCAGCTGTGGTCCGTCCAATGGAGAGCTGTAGTGTGATTCAAGGAGATGTGCTTGCTGGAGGTGAAGATTGGGTCGAGCGTGTGTCCAGCATAGTGGGTGGGGGTATTGACAAGTTGTTTGAGTACGAGGTTGGCCAGAAGGGTGGTGGTGTTGCTGTCGTTTTTCTTTTCCAGGTGGAAGTTGAGGTCTCCCAGTAGAATGTAGTTCTCGGAGGGTAGGGCATGTGGGCTGATGAAGTCAGTGATGTCTTCGCTGAATTGTGTGCGGGGTCCTGGTGGTCTGTAGATGAGGGTGCCTCTGAGTCTTCAGTGAGGGCTCATTCTACGAGGGCGATGTCTTCATCCACCACCTTGTTTGCTGGTGTGCCTCTTCATCAGATTTGCCTTGCAGCGACATGGTCCAGCAGGCACACTTTCACCAAGCATTACTGTTTGGATGCCATCAATGAAGCGGATACCGCAGTGGGACAGGCAGTGCTTCGCCATCTGTTTCAATAAGGTGAGCCTCTGTTCCCCCCTCCTTTGTTTTACTGTGATTGCTATATGTAACATGACTGTATTATCCTGGTACTGTCTTGGTTTTCTTCCATATGTTTGCCTAGCAATCTCAGTTTTCGGAGGTTACTGCTTTCTATTCTATTCAAGCATGTGAATCTATGAAAGACACCCCTAATACTGGAGAAGAACACAATTGTTACTTGCCTGTAAACAGGTGGTTCTCCAGTATTGGTGCCTTTCATAGATTCACATGCGACCCACCTTCCTCCCCTCAGAGGCTCCCTTCTCCTCATGCGCTCTTTGTTCTTGTGCTACGAAAATCTGAGGGCTTGAGCTTCTGAGGAGAAGGTTCTAGAAGATGCTGACGCCTGATTGGCTGTAATTTGGACTAACAGAATGACACTAATGTGTTACAAGTAGTTTTTCTCTTTACCATGCTTTCCTATGTAGGAACAGTTTTTTGAGGTTTCTATTATGTTTCCTATTCTTTATCATGTATTATATGTACATATATATTTAGCATTATTGCTATTTTATTTACCGTGGGACTCCCACTTCGACGGGGAATATTCAAGCATGTGAATCCATGAAAGACACCAATACTGGAGAACCACCTGTTTACAGGTAAGTAACAATTGTTCATATGGTTATATATAAATATATATATATATATATATATGTGGGGCACATATAATATAGTGTTTCCGGGGTCCCCCGCATGGGCGGGAATATTCTAATGCTTATGACTTTGATGAGGATGCGCCTGGAAGAGAACTAGGATTACAGGTAAGTAACTAATCCTTATTTGTATCTTGAACTGGAGTTTGTTCAGTTACAGATATCTCTATTCCTTGTGTATGAGACATTTGATATGTCTAGAGTATGTTCACCTATATTACTGGGCCCCGTACAAAAGGGGAAAGCTGTTAAACTTTTTCTGGATGCATGTTTGAAATTCGGTTTTATTGGAGATTAGTTTCCAGCATGCTCATTACTTTGACTGTCGATTCTTTACATGGAGTTAACGTGCAAGTAAAATTGAAGACACTAGTTGCTAGCTGCCGACTCTCATATACTTATGTTTGTTTTTTCTGCATTCCCCTGTAAAAGGAAGCACAGGAAAATGCGAGAGCGCTCGCCATCCCCTTCCACCACGGCATCTTCTCGGTCTCGATCTCCTTCTTCTCATTCATTCAGGGGAGGAGAGGATGGCCTAGTAGACAGTGAAGAGAAAGAGGAGAGTACATCGTTTGACAAGTCTCGTCTCAGTGCCAAAGACCTCACCTCCCCAAACGAGCGAGGGCGTGGCAGAGGAAATTTTGTAAGTTACTGAAAGGTTAATTGATCAAATGTTTAAACATTTACAAATATACTAACCATCTATACAAAAGATGTCCTTAATATTTCTATTTTTAATTGTGTCCTTAAGCCTTTTGTCTTGCCGTGGTCCTGCACATGTAGGCTATGTGGATTTTCTCGAGTGATCCAACTTCTGTATCCAGGGGTCGTGTTAAGGGTGGTTGTTATAGTTTTCAACATTTTGATCTACCATATGTGCAAATGTATTTGATAATATAAAACCTTTCATAAGTAAATCGTTTCTCAACAGTGACTGGAGAAGGCATTCTAACAGCAGTATAGATGTATGTAGAGAATTCAGAAATTTGAAACACACAAATTTAGTTTAGCAACCTTTAGTGAGTAAAATTCTGTTCTCAAGTGTTTGGGTCTCAGGGAACTGAACAAAGTCAACTCCATTAAAGTCTAGCCATTACCAGAATGTGATTCTAGCTACGTATGGTCAAACGTGTATTTTTAGGAAAAGCTGTCTTATATCTATCTGAAGTGTCAACTTAAATAGCAAGATATCTGATGACCGGTTAGATTTCATCCTTGCCTTTTGTAGTTCCGAATGCCCGACTGCAGAAGAGACTACTGCAACAGTGTTTGGATCATCAGTGGCGCCAATATATATGTGCTGTATTTTAGTCTCTTCTCTGGTGGCGCTGATCAGCCAGCCTTACAAAACTGTCTTGCTTTCATTATGACATCACTCAAAGCATTGCAACAGATGTGTCCCTTTTGGATAGGGGAACCCATGTGGGTCTTCAAGCACAGGCCACATGGTTGGAGAAAAAAATTGTATCAACCTGGCTGATTTAAGTGCATTTCCCTGGTTGTTTTCTCATGGGTGCAAGGGAATACTCACTGTTTGTACATACGAACAGAAATACATTGTATTGTCTCCCACGCAGGGTGTGAACAAATCCAGATGTTTTTCTTTCTCCATGCAGAAACAGTATAGATATGGCTATTTGCAGTTCCTTTTCTGGTTCTAATGCAGTAGCAGACTATCTTTGGAGGTTGTTTCAGGAATATCGTGATTAGTAGTAAACATTACCAGTGGTACATTACCTTTATCGCATATTGAGACGGTGAGTCTTGTCTTTGGTGATGCTTTTTACAAAATGGTTATCCAGTTTTGGATCTTTCATAGATTCACTTGATTAAATCATTAAATCATCACCGCCTTCGAGGTGGGAGACTCGCTGTAAAATATATATATATATATATATATATATATATACACACACACACACACACACAATCTATCTATTTATAATAGTAGTAATACATATACCATACTATAATGGACTGCAGTTACCCATCCTTGTCCTTTTTTGAAAAAAAAAAAGTACCAAATTTTAAACGCAGCCAATCGGGCTCTAGAACACTCCACAGAGGCAAGCCCCTCAGATTTTCTAATGTACGTGGTGTGACAGGGAGTCTCCTTGAGCTCTGCCCAGTTTTCTTTTATCTGTTGGATTTTATGAGTACAGATTGTCTGATACTTCTAGAAAAGGGTTATTTAGACCTTGTGGGTCATGTGGGAAGAAGAGACTACATTTTGAAGATCCCCCACAAGGATTGTATTTATTGCCTTTACCCTTCTCATAAAGTTAGACTGTTGGATCTGCAGGACGTTCTCTTCAAAGACCTTGAAGGCCCGGTTAGGGAGGTTACTCATTCGGCTATAAAGGCTGAAATCAAAAGACCTCTGTGGTGTCTGACGGCAGTGGTAGTTTTGCAGCGTGACTCTTTATGGATTCACTATGCTGTGCATTATTCCGCGGTCTAGTGGTTGGGTCCGGAATCAGTCTTTTCTTTATTTTCGTAGCCCAGGTGGGGGTCGACGTCCCACCCTTTGGTGTACTTCCTGTGACGACTGCAGGCTTTCTGCAGAAGCTCCCACCTTTGGGCGCCATCTTCAGATTCTTTTTTTCCGCCGTTGGGTCTGGATCGTCACCGAGAGGCTCCAGAGTTTTTGGCGGAAAGAAGAGGGAAAAGACCAATTTCTAAACTAAAAAGATTGGAGAAGACATCGAGAAACAAGATCACTGAACCAGGACGACAAAGAAGGAGGAGAACTTCGACGTCCGATGGAGAATGCGCACACAGGGCCCCCCTGAGTGCAGGAATGGACAAAACACCTTTAAAATTCTGCCGTAACTGCCACCACAAACACGCGCAGAAGGACCTGCACCTGGTTTGCAACCTCTGCCTGCCAATCGACCACGAGAGCAAGGATTGCAACGCCTGCTCCGTCTTCACCCCGAAGACTCTCAGGGTAAGAGAGACAGAGAAGAGCCAACTACAGCTTGCAAGGCAAAGGCCAACCTCCGTCGCTTCAGGACCTGGGCCTCTCCAGCGACGAAGAGGATAACATCGCCGAGGGACTAGATGACTACACGGTCGTAGAGACCGATAAGAAAACATCTAAGAGGTAGGAGACACGTCGACCCCTAAACTGAGTTAAACTCTCGAAAAACAGAGTCTTAAGTCCACGAAAGGAGCACTGGCGCCGAAAATCTCGACAGCCGCAGCTGCATCCAGGGACAAACAGCCCAGCGGATAATTAGAAAAGGACTCCCAGACGGCGAAAACGGGCGAAAAGCCAAGGTCGTCATAGCACGTACCTGTAAAGGGGCGCTCGGCTCCTAAGAAGGCATGCCTGGCTGAGGATCTCAGGCTTCAAGCCGAAAGTACAAAACAACATTCTGAGCACCCCCTTCAATGGATAAACCCTGTTCGGGGCACCGGTGGATGAGAAACTCACCCAGCTAAAAAAAAAAAATTAGACTGGAAGGTCCATGGGGGGCCTTGCAATTCAGAGGAATGAGAAGGGGTACCGCGACACGAGACCAAACGGAAGAGGGAGAAACCAGCCAGAAACGACACATCAGACATTCCAGCAGACCTAACAGGGTGACCATCAAGCACAGCAGGGCCAGCAAAAACCAACCTGCTAGTACCAGCCTCGGACCAGTCCTTTCGCGGGAAGGCGAATGGACGAGGGCAAACAAGAAGCTGGGGCCAGCAACCCACCGCAAAGTGACACCGTCCCACCAATCGTGCCCACCCACAAGACCCCTCTAAGGGTGGGGCACAACAAGGTCAACAAAGGCGTGTTACACGGACTAAGCATCAATGAATATAGACCTATTTGCATCACACCAGAATGCAAAATGCTGATACTTCGCATCCTGGCAACCAGAGGAACAGTCCCAGGGGAATGCTCTATGGATAAGCTGGTCAAAAACATTTGCCTATGCTTTTCCCCCCGATACCACTGATACACAGGGGTACTCAGTAAGTGCAGAACCAGCAACATGACACTGATCCTGGTGGCACCACAGTGGGCAAGGCAGACCTGGTACTCCCAAATAATGGAAATGGCACAGGGACGACCCCACAAGTTCGGGAAAAGAAAAGACTTACACTCCATGCAAAACGGAGAAGTACTACACCCAGAGCCAGAGAGCCTCTGCCTAACTGCATGGCTCCTGAAGACCTAGAGTTTGCACACCTAAGACTACCGGAGAGCACTCTGCGGGTGGCAAGGAGGCCTACCACACGAAGGTGCTATGTGGCAAAATGGAAGAGGTTCACACAATGGTGCAGCAAGGAAAAGCTACACAAGAAAATGACAAGGGAATCCACGTGCTAAAATATCTAACACACCTGCTGAAAACAAAACTAAGTTCATCCTCGCTAAGAGTACACCTAGCAGCGATAGTAGCCTACACAAGAGTAGAGAGCTTCTTTACATCACAAGTAGTTGAGAGATTCCTGGAAGGGGCAAAAAGGATTGCACCACCTAAGAGGATGCTGCCACCGGCATAGAACCTTAATTTAGTCCTAACCGAGCTTATGAAAGCGCCCTTTGAACCCATTCCTCACTACAAATGCTCACAAAGACCGCCTTTTTTGGTGGCAATCCCCTCGCTGCGCAGGGTAAACGAGCTGCAAGCACTGACACTACAAGAACCCTACATCCAAATACACAATGACAGGGTGGTAATTAGAACGGACCCACACTTTATGCCAAAGATGGTGTCACGGTTTCACATGAACAAAACAATACAATTACTGAGCTTCTTTCAGAAACCATCCACAAGCGTGGAGAGGGCACTGCGCACTCCGGACGCTAGAAGGGCAGTAATGCATTACATGGAAAGAACGAAAGAGCACAGGTAAACAAAGCAGTTCTTTGTGTCCTTCGCAACCAGTTTCCTGGGTAGACCAGTAACAAGACCCCATCGCATGATGGATCGCACAAACTATACAATTCTGCCACAAACAGGCAGGGCAAGAACTAACAGAGGGGAAACAAGCCCACTCTACCAGTAAAAAGGGAGCAACAATAGCCTTCCTGGCTAACACACCCATTCAAGACATATGCCTGGCAGCAACATGGGTGTTGCAAAGTCATCCTGTGCCCTGGGCACCACCTAACTTTTTGCTGACTTGAACTGGTGGTAACTGACTCTGGGCTCTGTTTACCAGGCCCAGGGCCAAGCTAAAGGAACACATTAGAATGCAGTTAAGACACCAAACATACACTCTGGTACACTATGGTATGGTGGGGTACCCCTGTAATTGGCATGACCTACCACCTAAGCCCCTAGTATGTAATAGGCCATCGGATTGAAACTACCTAGAAGTCTCCAGTATCCTGGGGCATGGCAGTTTAGATGCCAGCAGATTCTCTGCACCAGCGTGTGTGCAGTGATGAAGCCTGAGGTCAGTTTAAAAGCTGCACTGGTGGCCAGGACTGCTTTTAAACCTTACATTGTGCCCAAACTCGACTTTGGGGGTAGGGGCCCTTACAAATTAAAAACCTACCATGTTTTTGCATATTAGGGGCCCCAGGGTCACCCCTAGGTTTCCAAGGGGTGGGGGTTCAGTTATCTGTAAGGAGCGAGCTTATAAAATTAGTTTTTATATGCCTGGGTAAAGTGAAATTTTACATTTCACTCCCCACATTGTATTAAAGAGCTGCTCAAATTAGACTTTGATGCCAGACTGATTGGGTAAGGATGATCTGCAATATTTCTGCAGATTCAGAACCCCTGAAGTCTCCCCTAGTTGCACAGGGGGTGGGGGTCCTGTAGAAATTAGGGAAATGCTTATTAAATATGTTTTTATAAGCCCTGGTTCTTGAAAAGTGGCCCAGGTCATTTTCCCTATTGCAAACCCCATGGCCCATAGGTTAACATGGTAGGAAGTGATTGATTAATAAATATTGATAGGAGAGGTCTAGCCGGACCATTCAAAGACTTCCCAGAATGGTAGTAGTAAATGCACCAATATTATATTGTTAAATTTCTCCTAAAGTGTACACAATAAGTTATGAGACTTTCTTGTTTGTAAGTCCAAATTCAGCCTTTCAGTGGTCTGCCCTGATTGGTCAGAGTAAAGTGGATTAGGCAGGTTGCTGGGAGGGCAGTGTGCTGTTCTATAGGATTGCCAGACCAGGAGGTGGCGTCCTAAACTACGCTCTTCAAAGGCAAGAGGGCAGGCCTGGGTTTCAGTCCACTATGACAGTCGTGACCCCGAGTCAGGGCTAGGCTTAAAGGTATGTGCAGATGGTAGGGGGTGTGTTTAGCCAGCTCTTACCTCCTTGCTGGAAAATCAGCCATTATGGATTTGGAAGAATGATGCACTCTGGGACAAACTAATGCCACACTCCACAGGATGTGGTCATAACTATGAGGAGTTGCCCTGCTCTCATTGGTCGGCAGTGACCTGGTGCTTGACCGAGAGAATTTTGAATAAGTATCTGAGAGGGGCAGAGGCCTCCAGATCTGCTGCTTGAAACTGAATGAAGCAAGAAGTGCCCTGCTGAAGATTTTTTTGCTGTACAAGGAACTCTAAGGCCTGACCTATGAAGACTGCACCATCTGAAACTACAGCCCTGTGGATTACCTTGCTGCCAAAGGACTCAAGAGTGGAAACTCCCTGCAAGCTACAGGTTAACAGAGCTCACCTGAACAGCCCCACAAAGAATTCAAAGCCTAGAGTACCAGTGGATTTGTGAGGGTTTTGTTCAAGTGGATTGCGGAATTGAAGTTTCACACTTTCCAGGACCCTCTTGGAGATTCCAGAACCTTGTATTGTGTGTTGCATACTTTGGGACCCGCAAGCAGAACGCCAGGAAGGTGTTCTAACTGGTCCCCGCTTGCTGAAGAAGGCGGCCCACTACAGTGGTGAGAATTCTTCAGAACAATTTATAAAGGTGTGTCCCTGACAGAGAAAACAAACTGACTTAAAGGAGCGCTGTTGGTTTCTAAGCACTAGAAAGGGACTAATCTTTAAAAATTCATCTCTCTGGTTCCCTACAGTGGATTATTTTCGTTTTGGTGTCATTTAAAAGATAAAAATATGACCTATTTTTTATAAATTGGTGTTGGATTTTTATTTTGTGTTGTCTTAATTATTTACTGAAATGGTGTTTTTAAATGCTTTACATACCGGTCTTTGAAGTTAAGCCTGTCTGCTCTCAGCCACGTTACCAAGGGTTGAGCAAAGGAATACTTTTCTAAGACCTATGCTGAGTCCTATCATGTGTTAGTGGCCTTATTGCCAGTGGCAGACCTACATTTGCCCCTACCAATAACCCACTTTCCAACAATGTGCTTCAGTGCACACCTTCACTAAGCACTACTGCGTGGATATACAAATGAACAAGGAAGCACAAGTAGGACATTAAAGTACTTCAACATATTTTCAACTACCAACGCTCATCTTCCACCCAGCCGCCACAAACATAACAAACCGCTACAAAGTCTATGCACAGCATAGTGAATCTAGAAAGATTCATGCTGCAAAACTAAAAGTTTCCTACCTGTCAGTGTAGTTTTGCAGCTTGAAGAGATTTCTGGATTCACTAGCGAACCCACCCAACTCCGCCAGAAAGATGAGGCAGGAGAAGGTGGAAATACAAGAACAATATACAAACGGACACCTTAAGAGACAAGGTGGAAATTCATTTACTTAAGGAAGAACTTAAAAACATTCAAAAAGGATTCATGAACATGACACAAAAACTAGAAAAAAAAAATATGAAGATGGCGCCCAAAGGTGGGAGCTTCCGCAGGAAGCATACCGACGTTACAGGAAGTACACCAAAGGGTGGGACGTCAACGCCCACCTGGGCTACGAAATAAAAGAGAGAAAAGACTACGATTCCGGACCCAACCAGTAGACTGCGGAATAATGCACAGCATAGTGAATCCTGAAAGAATCACGCTGCAAAACTACCACTGCCGTCATCAGACACCACAGAGGTCTTTGATTTTAGCCTTTATAGATAATGAGTAACCTCCCTAACCTGGCCTTCAAGGTCTTTGAAGATAACGTCCTGCAGATCCTACAGTCTTTAAATTGATGAGAAGGGTAAAGGCAATAAATACAATCCTTGTGGGGATCTTCAAAATGTAGTCTCTTCTTCCCACATTACCCACAAGGCCTAAAAACCCTTTTCTAGAAGTATCAGACAATCGGTACTCATAAAATCCAACAGATGAAAGAAAACTGAGCAGAGCTCAAGGAGACTCCCTGTCGCACCACGTGCATTAGAAAATCTGAGGGGCTTGCCTCTGGAGTGTTCTAGAGCCTGATCGGCTGCGTTAAAAAAATTTTTTACTTTTTTTTTTACAAAAGGACAAGGATGGGTAACTGCAGTCCATTATAGTATATTATGATATGTATTACTACTATTATAAATATATAGATAGATAGGTGTGTGTGTGTATATATATATATATATATATATATATATATATATATATATATATATGTATATGTATATATATATATATATATATTTTTTTTTTTTTTACAGCGAGTCTCCCACCTCGAAGGCGGTGATGATTTATTCAAGTGAATCTATGAAAGATCCAAAACTGGATAGCCATTTAGTAAAAAGCATCACCAAAGACAAGACTCGCTGTCCAAAACTCAATATGCGATAGAGGTAATGCACCTCCTAGACAGTTTTTGGAGGAATCGTGGGGGGATGTTGGACTGTTTAACCCGGCCTGCAGCCCTTCTCAACTCCGCATGAAGTTTCAAGAAGTGGATTAGGAGTATGGCTATTATGGCTCATACTATCAACCTATGGAAAGCCCACAAGTGTTGATGCCTCGTCAGGAGCCCATGATTCAAAAGCCTGTGGCTTTAGTACAGGACTTAACAGCTATGCGGCAGGATTATATCACTTTTTCCCTCTGCAGCAGGTTCTACTGAAAGACAAAGTTCTCCTGCATTAGATTCAGCAGCACCTTCTGTGCCTGCGACGGAGACTCTGGTGGTGGTGGTCCGCTTGGCGTTAAAGATGGAAGGCGGTTATATAACATTGGGAAAGATTCACCTCAATGGCAGGTGCTTCAGTGCGTGCAACAAACTCCTTAGCCAGGGAGATACGACTGTTAAATGTGGCTGGATGTTGCTCCGTACCTCGAATTGTTGCCGGAGAACAAAAAACAAGAGACAAGGAAGTTTCTGCTTGACGGGGAAAGGGCAGCATTAACATTGACATCTGTGGATTTGGCTTCCTTGGGTCTTCGGCAACTAGCAGGAGCAGCAGTTCTCCATCGCCAAGGATGGCTCAAGTGTCCCACCTTTTGCCCTGAGGTGCAAAGTAAAATCTTAGACATGCCATTCGATGGGGACACACTGTTTGGCAAACATATTGACCCCTTACAAGAGATTGAGAAGGACACAAATACAGCTAAGGCTCTAGGAACGCTCTAGCACAGAGACACCTTTTCAAGGGTCCCGTGGCAGAGGTTCATACTCCTTTCGAGGGAGCTAACAGAAATACCAGCCACAGTCTTACCAATATAGATATGGCTATCAACCTCAACAATCCTACAGAGCCACACCCCCCCGCCCACCCCGCTGCCGCTTACTCCAGACAGCAGAACAGAAGAAAGTAGTCCCCTCAGGCCAGAGACAATGCTAGAAAGCAGTGACACCTCCCCAGCACCTGCAACAATTCGGTCACACATCAACCTCAATGCCTTAAATATTTCTTTACATTTTAACCAATGGAGAAAACCACTTTGAAGAAATGGGTCCTACACATAGTAAAGTATGGTCATACCCTGGAATTCATAAAGTTCTCACGACCTCCTCCGCCTCAAAAGGAGCTCCCACATCCTCTCCAGCTTCTCAGAAAAGAAGCCCTGGTTATGCTCTGGAAGGGTGCTATAGAATGAGTGCCTCATTCTCAGGTGGGGAAAGGTTTTTATTCCCGTTTATTTCTGGTAAGGAAAAAGTCAGTAGACTGGAGGCCAATTCTAGACCTAAGAAAATTAAACTATTATCTGCAGAAAGTCATTTCCTCATGGTCGCTCTCCATGAGATACCACAGCTCCTCATTCAAGCGGATTTCATGACCACGCTAGATCTGCAGGATGCATATTTCACTTCCCTAGTCATCCCAAACATCAAAGGTTTCTCAGTTTCACTGTGACAGGTGCTCATTTTCAGTTCAGTTCTCCATTTTGGTCTGCGGTCAGCACCAAGAGTATTTACCAACTGTCTGGCTCCAATTGCTGCTCATCTCAGCCTACTTGGCCTTGCAGCTGTTCCCTTGCCTAGACAACTGGTTAGTGAAAGCACCGTCTTTTCGTCAAGCATCAAGAGCAACTTCAATTTGCCTTCAAATGTTTCCTTCCCTGGGGCTAACTCGTAATATTCAGATGTCCGTGCTGCATCCATCTCAAAAGATGTTTTTTCTAGGAGCAGTCTTAAACCTGGCATACTTGTCCACAGAACGCAAGCCGATTTTATTTCTCTGGTAACAAAGGTAAGAGGAAGAAAGTTTGCTTCTGTCAGACTGCTAAAATCTCTGTTAAGCAGAATTTCCTCTGCAATTCTCATGGTACCTTGCTCTCGTCTCAGAATGAGACTAATACGAGAGGAACTAGTCTATCAAGGTCTTCAGGTGACCGGATCTTTCGACGACCTGCTACCAATAACTCCAGTCATGCAGTCTGCTCTGCTTTTGGTGGCAGCGCTCCAGCAATCTCTCAATCAGGCTAACTTTCCTTTCTCTTACACCTGTTTTCGTCCTCACTACAGATCCTTCTCTAGAAGGATCTGTAGTGAGGACGAAATTCGGTTAGGGGCAAGTGGTCCAACGAGCTTACAAAAATGCACATTTTTCTGGAGCATTGAGCCATTTCTTTAGCCTTGCAGGCTTTCTTCCCAAGAATTCAGGGATCCTCTGTTCTGATAAGGACACACAGTACCACATGCATGCATAACCTGAACAAGCTAGGAGGAACACTCCCACATCCTATCGCAGGAAGCACAGGAACATGGAAGTGGCTTCTCTCTCACCACATTTCTATCAAAGTGGAACATCTCCCAAGAGTGAGGAACAGTCTTTGGGATACCTTGAGCAGAACTTTCAACTTTTGCCACGAATGGGAGTTGGACCAGAAGGTTCTAGAGTCCATTTTCTAGATGTGGGGCAAGCCCAACTTGAATCTCTTTGCTTTCAAGATGAATCCGAAATGTCAAGTCTCTGCCAGCTGGGAGGGTGAAAAGGGTTCATGGGGAAACGCCTTTCTGATGAGATGGACAATAATCGGGAATCTTCGCCTACGTGTCTCCCTGTCTCTTGAACACCCCCCAATTTTCATTGATTCTGAGACTACTGATGGAGTGTAAAGAGCCATGCTGAATGATTCTTATTGCTCCACATTGAGCAAGGGCCAGATTCTCCACCCACATCCAGCCCGCTGCAGCTACATGGGTGGTTACTGAACTCGGAGTTGAGGGAGTTAGATCTCTCAAGACTGTAGATGTACTTGCTAAAGCAAGGTCACCTTTACTTCTAGAGTCAGCAAAATGAAAGCCTTCACAATTAAGGCGCCTTACCTTAGTTTTTCTAATGACTATGTTCTCCTTAGAACGAATTCTGTTTTTATTCCAAAAGTTTCATCAACTTTCCATCTTAATGAGCCGGTTATTCTACAAACATTCTTTCCTAATCCTCCGACTGAGAAGGTACTTCATACATCGGATGCTAAGAGATGCCTCAAATTTGATCTTTCTCATACGAAGTCCATCTGGAGATCTGATCAATTGTTTGTGTCCTGTGGTGCGCAAAAGCCAGGTATGGCAGTGACTAAAGCAACAATTGCAAGGTGGATTGCAGCGGCTAGTCATTTTTGCCACAATAAAGCAGACAGTCCACTTTCTGTCAAACCTAAGGCTCATTCCACAAGAGCAGTGTCCTACACAGTGGCGCTTTTTGCAGGAGTGCCATTGGATAAACTGTGCTGTGCTCCAACATGGAAGAATGTGCATACATTTACACTGCATTACTGCTTGGATTTGGCTACAGAAGATGACGCAGCTGTAGGTCAAGCAGTTTTACGTAATCTTTTCCAATAAGGTAAGCCTCTGTTTCAGAGGTGATAATTAAATGCTAAAATCAATGGATCTGCCTCACATTCGATTACTGATTTGTTCTTTTTATGCATAAATGTTTCTTTTCAGATTGTATTGCATATGTATATATATTTGAGGTACTTATTTGCCATTCATATAATACCAACCATCCTCTAAAATTAAATAGTTGTACTGCTAGCTATTCTGATTCAAGCAAGTGACTCTATGAAAGATCCAATACTGGATAAGAAAAAAGTTACTTATCCAGTATTGGGGTGTCTTTCATAGATTCACATGCCTGAATCCTACCCAGTCGCCGAGGCGGGAGTCGGGCGACGGAGAATGATTCAGGCATGTGAATCTATGAATGATACCAATACTGGATAACTGAAGTTACAGGTAAGTAACTTGTTTTCTTATCCAGTATTGGTATATTTCATAGATTCACATGCCTGAATCATTCCCCGTCGCCGGACTCCCGCCTCTGCGATGGGGAATGATTCAGGCATGTGAATCTATAATAGATACCAATACTGGATAACTGAAGTTACAGGTAAGTAACTTGTTTTCTTACCTGTTACTTCAGTTATCCAGTATTGGTATCCTTCATACATTCACATGCGACTCACCCTCCTCCCTGGAGAGACTTCCCTTATTACTGATATGTTACTCTTGTCACTTGTGCTAGAAAACTTGAGGGACTTCCCTCTCTGTGGAGTGTTCTAGAGCCTGATTGGCTGTGTTTCAACTTTGGTTCTGTTTTTTTTACAAAAGGACAAGGATTGGTTACTGCAGTGACTGTGCAGTCCATTATAGTATAATTTATGTATTACTACTATTATATATGTTTGAGGCATATGAGCTACAGAATTCATACTACTGCATAGATCGCCATCTGGTGTTGGGCTCGGATACTTGCACCTTGTTGTTGTCATGGAAGAAGTCTTTTGTAGTCATGAGATAGGGGACTCCTCCTTGGGGTCAAAGTGCGCATGGGCATCAACTCCATCCTCTGATTGTTTTTTTCCGCCTTCAGGTTCGGATGTAATTTGCTGTAATCTGGGTCAACGTCGTTCGATGTGCAAACTCTCACCGCTCGACGGTATTGTTTCGATCCCGAATCTCTCTCAATGCGTGTCCAGTTTCTAAGACATTTTCGAGTCCGGTCGTCGATGTGGGCCGTTGGGCGTATCGGCGACAGCATATGGAAAGGACTCTATTAAAAAAAATGCAAGTGTGGGGCTACATTCCCACACACAGATCTCCACGAGGTCTGCAACCTTTGTCTCTCGCCAGAACACGAGAGTCTACACTGCCAGGCCTGTGACTCTTTCCGGTCCAGGAAGACTATAAGTGATCGACGACACGAAATGTCCAGGTCAACAGTTCCGGCGCCGGACTGGGGAAGAGTAATCTGATCCTCCCAACTGCCTGACTCTTGCACCCACTGGTATTGCAGAGCCTGCTGCAGGGGACGTATGTGCAATGGGCACGATGAAGATGCAGGAAGCCATGGAATCCAGGAGAGAGGACACTTGTCTGACCGTCGGGTGGTGTGACTGAGTTCTCGGCATTTCATCCTGATCGATGAAAATGTCTCTGCCGAATAGCACACGCTTGCCTCCACGGTGTCCAGCGACGACCCGATGTAGTAAATGTTCTGAGCCAAATTGAAAATCAATTTTTTAAAATTGACTCGCAGACCCGACTTGTTCAATAATTGGAGGCTGTAGGAGAGAGGCGACTGAAGTAGGGAGGCGACTGAAGTAGGGATGGAGTGGAACTCTTCAGGAGCCCGTCGTCCAGGTACGGATAAACTAATATTCTATGCCTGCGGAGAAAAGCCGGCACCACTGCCATGCACTTTGAAAAAGTCTGTGGGGCTGACTTGAGACCGAATGGTAGGACTCTGACCTGAAAATGGCGTAGAGCAATTTGAAAACTGACAAAATTTCGAGGTATTCTGTACACTGGAATGTGGAAATAGGCGTCTTGTAGATCTATGGAGCATATCCAGTCTCCTTGATTTAAATGAGGGAAGATCTGGTGCAGAGCAAGCATCCAAAACTTTTCTTTGCAGATATATTTGTTCAAGATGTGTAGGTCCAGAATTGGTCTACTCCACTGACGGACCTCTTTTCGACCAGAAAATATGAGAGTATACCCCCTGGCACCTCTGATGAACAGGAACGTATTCTATGGCTTTTTTCGGCAGAAGACGGTTTACTTTCTGGTGTAAAATATGATGACACAAGTGGAGTCCTCCGCTCGGAGAAACAGTTGGTGGTGGGGTCTTGAACCGTAGCAAATATCCATTCTTGACAATATTCAACACCCATTTGCCGTTTGTTATGTCTCCACTCCTCCAGATGACATGCGATACTTCCTCCTACCGGAGTGGCCAACGTGTTAAGAGGAAGCACTCCCTCATTGCTTCGATGGCTGCATTTAGGTAGAGGTCTGCTGCTTATTGTTCCCTCTTCCTCTACCTTGTCTCCGTTGATGAAAGTGAGACCACTGCTGCTGCTGGTGACCCTGAGACGACCACTGAGTTGTTTGACCCCTCTGTTGGAATGAGCGTTTATTGTAGGAGCGAAAGCGCCTATGGAATTCCTTCAGTTTCTCAAGCCCCACAGCTTTCACAGTGTCCAATCTTCGCCATTTTGTCGTCTGAATGTAGCCCGAAGAGAGAAGACCCATTAAAAGGCAGATTGGTGATCTTCTGTTGAACCTCTGATTTAAGGCCAGTCAAACTTAACCAAGAGGAACGCCTCAAACCGATACCACGGGAGTACCAGTGGGCAGCCAGATCAGCCGAATAAGCGGAAGCACTAATCACCTTATTTGCCACTAGACCTCCCTCTTGCAGTATTTCTTGGCAGTCCTGCTGATCCTCTTTTGGTAGTTTGTCCGCAAGCGGCCCAGAGAATCCCACAAAGATCTATCGTACCTCCCCAGCAGAGCGAATGCACTGGCGACCTTGATGAAAGATGCTGAAGTGTTGCACATCCTTCCACCTATAGAGTCCATCAATTTGCTATCCTTATCCGGAGGTGCTGAGGAGGAAGACCGAGATAATGCGTATTTCTAGCCGCCGCCACAATGATGAAATTCGGAGGAGGATCAGATCGAAGAAATAATGGATCTTGGTCAGGGGCCTTCTATTTCTTCGCTATTCAGGAGGGCACAGAACCCACCGTTGCTGGTGTCAAAAAAGTCTGTGTAGCCAGTTCGATAAGGCCAGGACAAGAGGAAGCAAAGGCCGGACTGAAGAGCGGTGATGGAGAGTCTAGAAAATTACTGAGGAGGAAACAGTTGGGACCGACATAGTGATCAACGTATTCGCTCTTCTACAGAGAACCTCATTAAACGTGCTTAGATCATCAATTGGCGACACTCTGGATGGAGGTGTAGTCGTAAATGTTGGAGAATACTCTCTGATCTAGGACCTGGTGGAAGAAGACCAGGTAGGAGACCTCTGTCGCCTTCTCTTCGGAGAAGAATGATAACATCGAACCTTGATCGAACATATCGGGCATGTGGAAAGCGCGATCTGCGTGGACTCCTCCTTCTAGAGGAAACCACAGTTGGTGATCTTAATCTTTGTGGTGGTGTTCTTAAAGCCTCATTATGGGATGTTGAATCCTTTGACAGATATAAAGGAGAATAGGTACGGGAAAAATCCGACCCCGGGCTACTGAGGGCCTTAGACTTCCTACGCCGTGCCTCCTCACTAACCACCGGAGAGCCCTCCGGGGAGACCTGGACAATATGTAGTCCTGGAGACTATCCAGACCTTGAGGGCGATCGAGATGCAGCTCCAACCTCCTCTGAGGCAACAGCAGGCTCTTTATCTCGCGACGTCGAGGGCCTCTGCGTCTACCTGTGCTGCTCCCTCAACGTCGACCTGTGCTTCTCCCTTGACGTGGGGTGATGCATGGAAGGAGTTGGGGACCTTGGTGTCTTCAACGGCGACCTCGCCTTCCTCAGAGGACCTCGACCGTCGATGGTGTCTTGGTGACTTCGGCGAACGCTCTCGCCTCCTCAACGTAGACTTTAATGCCCTCTGCGTTGACTGGTCTCGAGACTCCTTCGCCGATTGCAAACTTCTCGACGTTGACCTACGGGGAGGCGATGGAGAGTGCCTCGCTCTCAATGGGTGTTCAGATGTCGATCGACCCACATCTTGAACATACCTCGAGCCTGAACTTTTCGACGTCGAGGCCTTTCTCAACGATGGAGACTGTGTAGGCCGCTTCTTCGACGGCGATAACGACTGCTAACAGTCAGGAAACTGCAGTTTCCTCGATGTTGTAGAGGCAGAATGATGCTGGTGATGTTCCTGACGAGAGGGCGGCTCTTGACACGCAAGGCCACTTTACAGCCGGGCTGTTACTCTCTCAAGCATAGCT
This sequence comes from Lissotriton vulgaris, assembly GCF_964263255.1. Taxonomy (NCBI): domain Eukaryota; kingdom Metazoa; phylum Chordata; class Amphibia; order Caudata; family Salamandridae; genus Lissotriton; species Lissotriton vulgaris. The sequence continues at coordinate 943,311,015 of NC_141687.1, read as the reverse complement.
TGAAGGCGAACCCTCTGTCACGAAGAGCCTGCAGAAAACTTAGGACAATGATAACAAGAGTCCATCTCGGAACTGGAAGGAAGACAGGGGATACACACAGTGTGGTTCGGAGATGGCCATCTTATTTCCACTGGCTGGACATTTGCGGAAAAGAGCCGGCAGTTGGACAGGAAGAAATGAAGGTGTTCTCTCAGAAAATGATGCTAAACCTCTACCAGTGCTGAGAGCCTGATTGGGAGGCAAAACAACTGTGGAAGAAAAGGTTAATATGAATAAAACATAAAACCTGCTTTATAAATTGCAACAAATGAATTTATCTCTTTTTTTGAAGTTCAAATAAAGTTGAATTGTTTTAGTACATGGGAATACAAACACAATCTATATACATACTATATACAACATAAGACTTGTAATGAAGTTTTCAAACACTCTTGGCCAATCCAATCATCCATCCTATCATTCATACTACATAAAAAACATAAAAAAACATCAATTGGTCTTGGCGTCAATCGCGACTCAAAACAATACGTTGTGGAGGACAGAATCCTAAATGCGGTCTGCCACTGTCAAAAGTCTTTCATAAGTTCAGTTTGAACAGAGAATCACTCCCTTGTTGTTTACAAACATCCGTTTGTGAATAGGAAATTTTTCAATGACCCAAGACCAGGTAGGTCTACGCGTTTCAAACACCGTGAACCTCGGGGTTCTCCTCAGGACCAATAATGCCACTGAAACAATAAAAAACATGGCTTTAGGACTGCTGTCCATAATCAGAGACTGGCCCCTGTACTACATCTGACCACACTCTCATACCTTAGTTCATCAATCGAAGCTCCAACTGATGTCAGGTGGTATTCCCGAAAAAGGTGGTGAGCGGGGGGCTACAAATGACAAAGAAGACCCAAAACAGACATTTAGTGTGCATTCACAATCATACTGCATTCACTGCTAGGCGGCGATGTTTGGTAGTGAGACTCACCCTGAATGGAGAGGAATCCTCTGGCCCCGTATCTGAATTGTCAACACAGTTGTTTTGCCTCCCAATCAGTCTCTCAGCACTGGCATTTGTTTTGTTTTGATTATGATATTTTGGCTCAGCCTTGCTGAGTTTTGAGTCAAGGCCCTTTGGTGTTTTTTGGCTAAACCTCTACCAGCACAGGAAAAACCGCAAAAAAACAAGAAGAAAAGCCATTCCTGACAGAAAAGTCAGAAAACTGTTGCGCTCAAGCTCCAGGATCATCATAGAAGGAGCTGGAAAAAAGAACTGACCTAACTGTCACCTGTGGGGCATGCTGGGAGCAGAGTGCTCCCTGGAATTCTTAAAGGCAAAGTGTTTAGAATCTCGGAAGCCTTAAAGGCAAGGTGCCAGTTCTCTTTTCTGTACTAGGACACTAATTCGTATGCAGCCTATGGGCCAAACTGCCTGCAATTACCTGTTCTTCCTTGTTGTGGAAAATAAAGGATTCTTGTATGAAACCATTAGTGTATGGTCTCCATTACAAGAAGTTTTGAGAGGCTTATTTTCATACAAATAAACTGATGTAATCTTGGCTATTTGCCCTGTTTTCTGATTGTTGTTGGAGCTGCATATTTACGTATATGTATGCATGCATACATATGTAGGTGTATGGGTTTGGAAGTATTATATACTTTATGGTCTGGGCATACACTTGTATATGTATGTGCATATACACACACCGGTGTGTATCTTTTTTTCAAAACCGTACACCGACACACAGGAGCACGCTTAGCCATCCAGCTCAGGGTTTTTTTCCTAAAAAACACGCCCCCGTCTTGATTAGATTCCAGTGACTTCTTAATCTCCTTAATTGCCCTCATAACATCCTGTGACATCGGGTCTTAGGTCTGTGAGCCCGCCGCTTATTCATTCTTCTTTGAGGTCACCACCACTGTGACATATTTGTCCAGATTGGTTTGTGTACAGGTTGGCTTGAGAGGTTTATCCTACACCATTGCGAGGGTTATGATGTTAAATGGGTCTATGCTTGCTGAACTGGTTATCTGTTACATTTGGGCTCACCACTCGCTCCTCTGAAGAATTCTAGTGTCTCTGGCGTGGGTATAATCTGAAAGAAACAGGTTAGTATTAGATTGCTTACCTTAGAATATCCTCAGTCGTCGGACTGGATCCGGAAATTTTTGCGTAGCAGTACCCTTGCGTGTCGGTAGGCGTCTGCGGCTACGCATCCGGCGTCGTGGGCGCTGTGATGTCGTCGGAGTACTTAGACGCCGCCTCCGCGTGCTGACGTCAGTTCTTCTTCTTTTTTCTGCGCCAGCAACGCAGATCTGGAGAAAGTGGTACCTTAGTCACTTTTTGACAAAACTTTTTTGAGATCTTTTTGATCATTCTTCGAGTCTTCGACTCCGATCGGTGCCAATAGGGATGCCAGGTTTTAAGCCTTGTGGGGACTGCGACCAACTGATGTTGGTCACAGACCCTCACCGACTGTGCCTCCACTGTCTCTGCGTCGATCATGACAAGACCTGCTCCGACTGTCTGGCCTTAAACTCGAAAGGTAGGTGGGAGCGGTCCCGCAAGTGACTCGAGCTCCGGCAGTCGGCCCGCGCCGTGAGAGGTCCTGGTCCGGGCGGAGGTCGGGGGACCAGTCGCGGGGGCGGAGCCATCATAGCTCCAGGAGTCGACATCACTCCTCAGGATCGAAGTAGTCAGGTATGCACAAGAAGTCGAAAAAACTTCATCGCTCTTCCGACTCCCTCACCTCCTACCATGGTTTCGGAGGAAGGGGCAACCTTCAGTGTGGTGTTGACGCGGGCAGCCAAGGCTTTGGGCCTTGAGCTCCCCGTCGCGGCCGTGAGGACTAACCTCCTCACTGAGGTCCATAAACCGCAGTCAAGCTCCACTGAGCCTCTGCTGCCGTTTAATGAGGCCTTGACTGACATTCTTTTGGGCACTTGGTCCAGGCCCGCTACTTGCCAGCCTGTAGATGGGAACGTGGCCAGACGCCACCGCCCGGCCCGGGCGACCCTGGTTTCCTGTCCACCCACTCCACCCCCGAGAGCCTGGTCATCCAGGCCACTAATTCCCAGACTGCATTCCAGTCGACTCCGCCTGATCGGGAATCCAAGAGGTATGAGAATTATGGAAAGAAAATATTCTCTTCCCTTATTTTGGGACTGCGGTCTTCCAACACCGCATGCCTCTTGGGCCGTTACACCCACTCATTGTGGGACACTGTCGCGGAAGTTCTGCCACAATGCCCGGCGGCGGTCAAGGCTAAACTCGCTCAAGCCCTTGCGGAGGGTCGAGATGCGGCACGTTTCGCCATCCGGTGTGGGCTGGATACCACCGACTCACTGGGCAGAGCGATGGCAACGACTGGCGATTCGTGGTTGAGGTAAGTCAACTTTTCAACGGATGTCCAGAATACCCTCATGGACATGCCGTTTGATGGCCGTCGCCTCTTTGGCGACAAGGCAGACCATGCGCTTGAGCGCTTTAAGAACTCCAGGGCTACAGCCAAGTCCTTGGGCCTCTCGGCCCCACGCCAGCAAACAGGTGCCTTTCGCTCCTTTCGTGGCCAAGGAAAGGGTGCCCCAACACGTCCTGCCAGCCACGCACCGCAGACTAACATCCAGCGCGGTGGCGGCCGTGGAAATCGCTGTGGAGGCGGTCGGGGACAACGGTGGGGCCAGTCCACACCTTCCCCCGCAGCATCCGCCTCAAAACCCTCCTAGTCCGTGCTTTCAGGCCCATGTGACGCCAGTGGGGGGCAGGGTTCACCATCACCACTCCCACTGGCGCACTGTCACATCGGACAGGTGGGTACTGCAAATCGGGGGTGGAGTGGGTGGACAGGAAACAAGGGTCGAAGGGGCTACTCCCTCCCCTTCGAGACGATCCCTCAAGCCATGCCACCGCAATACCACCTCGTGTCGAGGGATCACTTGAATCGTCTGCGAAGGGATGTTACGGCCCTCTTGGCCAAGGGGGCCATCGAACGCGTTCCTGGGCCAGAAGTAGGCTGTGGTTGCTACTCCCACTACTTTCTTGTTCCTAAGAAGGGCAAAGGGGGCCTACGCCCTATCTTGGGCCTGCGGAACGTCAACGGCTTCCTCCGGAAGAAGTAGTTCAAGATGCTGACATTGGTTCAGGTCTTAGCTGCCCTGGACCCAGGAGACTGGATGGTAGAGTTGGACTTGCAGGACGCTTATTTCCACATCCCCGTCCTGCCGGCGCTACCTGCGGTTCACGGTAGGCCACAAGCACTTTCAGTTTACCATGCTCCCCTTCGGCCTTACCAGCACCCCACGGGTGTTCACGAAAGTGATGGCGGTGGTCGCAGCTCATCTGCACAGGTTAGGGGTTTCAGTCTTCCGCTACATCGACGACTGGTTGTTGAAGGCGGGCTCGCCCCAGACAGTCGTCAGCCACCTCCAGACGACGGCAGACCTCCTGCACCAGCTGGGGTTCTCCATTAATGTACCGAAGTCACATCTGTGCCCCTCCCAGAAGCTCCTCTTTATCAGAGCGGTTCTCGACTCGGCGCAGCTTCGGGTTTACCCCACCGAACAGCTGGTTCGGGATATACAGGCTCTGATTTAGATCTTTCGGCCTTTATCCCGAGTCTCGGACAGGTTGACGCTGCGGCTTCTGGGGCTGATGGCCTCCTGCATCCTTCTGGTACATCACGCCCGGTGGCGGCCGTGGAAATCGCCGTGGAGGCGGTCGGGGACAACGGCGGGGCCAGTCCACACCTTCCCCCGCAGCATCCGCCTCAAAACCCTCCTAGTCCGTGCTTTCAGGCCCATGTGACACCAGTGTGGGGCAGGGTTCGCCATCACCACTCCCACTGGCGCACTGTCACATCGGACAGGTGGGTACTGCAAATCGGGGGTAGAGTGGGTGGACAGGAAACAAGGGTCGAAGGGGCTACTCCCTCCCCTTCGAGACGATCCCGCAAGCCATGCCACCGCAATACCACCTCGTGTCGAGGGATCACTTAATCTTCTGCGAGAGGATGTTGCGGCCCTCTTGGCCAAGGGGGCCATCAAACGCGTTCGTGGGCCAGAAGTAGGGTGTGGTTTCTACTCCCACTACTTTCTTGTTCCCAAGAAGGGCAAAGGGGGCCTACGCCCTATCTTGGGCCTGCGAGACTGGATGGTAGCGTTGGACTTGCAGGACGCTTATTTCCACATCCCCGTCCTGCTGGCTCACCGGCGCTACCTACGGTTCACGGTAGGCCAAGAGCACTTTCAGTTTACCATGCTCCCCTTCGGCCTTACCAGCGCCCCACGGGTGTTCACGAAAGTGATGGCGCTGGTCGCAGCTCATCTGCACAGGTTAGGGGTTTCAGTCTTCCGCTACATCGACGACTGGTTGTTGAAGGCGGGCTCGCCCCAGACTGTCGTCAGCCACCTCCAGACGACGGCAGATCTCCTGCACCAGCTGGGGTTCTCCATCAATGTACCGAAGTCACATCTGTGCCCCTCCCAGAAGCTCCTCTTTATCAGAGCGGTTCTCGACTCGGCGCAGTTTCGGGTTTACCCCCCGAACAGCGGGTTCGGGATATACAGGCTCTGATTCCGATCTTTCAGCCTTTATCCCGAGTCTCGGTCAGGTTGACGCTGCGGCTTCTGGGGCTGATGGCCGCCTGCATCCTTCTGGTGCATCACGCCCGTTGGCGGATGCGGGCTCTGCAGTGGGACCTGAAGTTTCAGTGGGCCCAGCATCAGGGCAACCTGTCCGACCATGTCCTGATCTCGGAGGGCACTGCGAGACACCTGCAGTGGTGGCTCACGGACCGCGATTGGGTCAGCGGCAGATCCCTCTCCCTTCCCCAACCGGAGCACGTAGTTGTGACGGAAGCGTCCCTCCAGGGCAGGGGAGGCCACATGGGAGAGGCGGAAATCAGAGGTCTCTGGCGGAGTCCCGGCTCCATATCAACCTTTTGGAGCTGCGGGCGATTCGTCTAGCACTGAAGGCATTCCTCACCTCTGTCTGGGGGAGAGTAGTGCAGGTGTTAATGGACAGCACCACCGCCATGTGGTACTGCAACAAACAGGGTGGGGTCGTGGACACTCTCCCAGGAGGCTCTGCGCCTCTGGCAGTGGCTGGAACGTCAGGGCGTGACCCTGGTGGTTCATCACCTGGCAGGTTCTCTGAACGCCAGGGCGGACGAACTCAGCCGCCAGTGCATTATGGATCACAAATGGCGTCTGAACTCTGACGTGGCGCAAGGTCTCTTTCTGCTGTGGGGAGAGCCTTGGTTAGATCTATTCGCCACCGAAGAGAACGCGCAATGTCATCAGTTCAGCGCGTAGGAATTTCCAAGGCGGCACTCGCTCAGAGGCGCTTTTCGTCGCGAGTGGAGTTGCGTTCTGTTGTACGCCTTTCCGCCTATACCACTTCTGCCCAGAGTGCTGTAGAAGATAAAACGCGACCGGGCCCAAGTCATACTTGTGGCTCCGGACTGGGCACGAAGGTACTGGTATCCCGAGCTACTCAGTATGTCAGTCGATCCCCGGTTCGCCTGCCTCTTCAGGAGGACCTTCTGTCGCAGCAACCGGGGACGGTCCTCCACCCGAACCTGTCCAGTCTCCACCTCCATGCTTGGAGATTGAGCGGCGACAGTTGAGGCCATTTGACTTGCCTCCTGAAGTCTGTAATATCATTCTGGCAGCCAGGCGTCCCTCCACTAAGTCGGTATACGCCTGCAGGTGGAACAGATTTGTGGCATGGTGTACAGCAAAGGCTGTGGATCCTCTCTCTGCCCCTCTTTCTGAGGTTCTTCTCTTCCTTCTCTCTCTTGCCCAGCAGGGCTCTGCTCTGGCCACTATCAAGGGCTACCTTTCTGCCCTTTTGGCCTTTCTGAGGCTGCCTGATCAACCATCTTTGTTCAAGTCCCCTATTGGAACTCGTTTTCTGAAAGGCATCACTCGCACGTTTCCACCTGTTCCCTTCGTGATGCCTCAGTGGGACTTGAACCTGGTTCTTATCTGATGTGCGCTCCCTTTGAGCCACTTCACAACTGTCCTATCCGCCTTCTTACTTTGAAGACTGTTTTCCTGGTTGCCATCACCTCTGCCAGGAGAGTGAGTGAGCTCCAGGGTCTTTCCTCTAAACCTCCTTTCCTTTCTGTCCATCCGGACAAGGTTGTGTTGCGGACTAGGCCCTCTTTCCTGCCCAAGGTTGTCACGGCCTTCCACATCGGGCAGTCTATCACCTTGCCCACCTTCTTTCCGCCTCCGCATCCCTCAAAGGAGGAAGAGCGGCTCCACCGTCTGGACCCAAAATGTGCGCTCTCATTCTATTTGGATCGCACACGCCAGTTCCGGGTGGATGACCAACTCTTTATTGGTAACGTGGGCGCTAAGAAGGGACGGGCGGTACACAAGCGGACCATCTCTCGGTGGGTCGTCTTGTGTATCAAGGCTTGTTACTCCTTGTCAAGGAAGGAGCCTCCTGTTGGGCTGCGGGCCCATTCCACTCGGGCCACGGCAGCTACCACTGTCCTGGGCCACGGTGTCCCCTTGCAGGACATCTGTCAGGCAGCTACGTGGGCATCGTTGCACACGTTTGCAAGACACTACTGCCTGGACAGCCAAGTCCGGAGGGATGGCTTCTTTGGCCGTTCCGTCCTCCAGGACTTTCTGGTGTGATTGGTTCGCAGCCCCACCACCGGGGTTGGTATTGCTGGGGTATCCATTCTAAGGTAAGGAATCTAATACTAACCTGTTTCTTTCAGATGAACAAGTTACTCACCTTCGGTAACGATATATCTGTAAGATACAGTAGTTGGTATTGGATTCCTTACCGCCCCACCCATCCTCCCCGTTCTGCGAACTGATATCTAAGGTTAAGGTCATCTCCTTTCAGGGCCCTTAGTTTCAATGGCACCAGTGTTGGTTTTTGACATGGCTCTGTGTTTTTGGCGCGGAAAAGCTGTGTCTAAGAACTGACGTCAGCACGCGGAGGCGGCGTCTAAGTACTCCGACGTCATCACGGTGCCCGCGACGGACGCGGAGCCGCAGACGACTCCTACCGACGCGCAAGGGTACTGCTACGCAAAAATTTACGGATCCAGTCTGACGCCTGGGGATATTCTAAGGCAGTGGTTCCCAAACTTTTGACTCCTGTAGACCCCCATTGATTCACCACTGGAAGCCAGGGACCCCCACGCTATTTGTAGGATTTAAAATTCAAACATTAACCCCTTCCCTGCTCATGACGAGCTCAGCTCGTCATGAGGCACAGTTGAGCTGTGCTGATGACGAGCTGAGCTCATCCTGAAACTATAATGATCAAGGATTTTCAGCACAGGAGGAAAATATCAATAGCAGCCAAGGTTTAAACAGTAATTTGAAAAAAATAAAAACACGTGTGCACACAAAACAAATACTCAGATTAATAAATATTTTAGGGGCATATTTACAAGCCCCTATCACCATGAGAATGTCACTTTTTGCGACGTTCCCATGGCGCCAGGACTTCTCTTTATTTACAAGGTAGCGTTAAGCCACTTAACATGGCTGAACGTTGGCTTGTAAATAAGACCCCCTTACACCCAATGTTTAGCGTAAAAGGGGTGGCAGTGGGTGTTGGGTGGGCGTTCCACGGTAACACCCATTGATTTTGAGACTGCCCCCTATTAACAAGGGCAGCGCAAATGGGAGGCAGCGCCAAAATTAAGACCAGGGAAAACCTGGTCTCAACTTGGCGTAACCAGGAGAAATGCTTTAATAATCCTAGTTTTTGCGAAACCCCTTCGATTGCTTATGTTCAGGAAGATGACCCTTCCTGCACATAAACAATCTTTTAAGAAAATGACATTTTGTAACTTCCATGTGTGCTGCATTAAGCAGCACATATAGAAGTGACAAACCAGCATTTCAAAATTGTTTGAGTAGGAAGGGGGACCTTACTGTACATAAACAATCTTCTCCTGCACGAAGACACCCTTGCACTATAGTGCAAGGGTGCCTACGTTGGCACCACAAACTTAAGTTTAGCGTGAGCGTAGGGGAAACACAGGGCCGCATCATATTCTTGTAAATATAGGTGCAGCCCTCCGTTTCTGAAGTGGCAGAGCGTGTCGATAAGCCAAGGAGGCCAACGATTCTCTGCCACGTCTGTTGTTATTTTATATTGAAAGAATTTGGAAACAATGAAGAAAATTGATGGGAAGGTTGGTGCTGTATCTCCATGACTAACTTTTAAATGGTTGGTTTTATTTTGCAGTACGAGGCTCCTGCTACTGCCAGGGCCAGACTGGAAAACCAAAGCAGCCCTGGCAAATGTTTTCAGACCAGTCCCCATAGGGTGCACACCAAGTGCAACGAGTGAGCCTGTCCACTACACAACAAAGGGGGCTTTGGGATGCTCCCCCCAAAAAACCTTTAGGAAACAATGGTGCTGTCTACCACACAGTTATCATTACATATTGAATTGTATTAGCTTTTAAAGAATAGTAAATTAAGTCCTTACTATGCACCAGAATATGACAATCTTTTTTGTTGTTCTTCAATAATTCCCCCACTATCAACCTCCAACAGTACCTCTCATCTCTCCATAGCCCCTCTGTCACATGTATTACATTTTTTATAGCATCTCTCATTCCATTGTATGAGAGCACTTTACATCACACACATATAGAGACTGTGAATCATACATGTAAATCAGTGTATAGAAAATGTCACACAAGGCAAAGGGGACTACGAGGTGTAGAATTCACGTCATTCATACTGGTAGGCATTTTTAAATAGTGCTTGGTCTAGAAAAGCGCAAACTCAGAATTCAGAACATAACAGTGTGGTTAGCATTGACTTTAACAATAAAAATATATTTCCACTTAAATAAACCTTTTTAGAAAGACTGGGAAAAACACGTCACTAACTTGAACCGTGCAGTTTGCAAGCAGCTCTTTGATGACAGTTTATAGGTCACTGTGATAGATTGCGATTGTCACTTATGAACTACACAGTACCAAAATAATCTGTTTTTTAAAATGCATTATACATGTTCTTTGCAGTAGGCATGTTAACCCTCTGTGCTACATTAGATAATTCAAATCTGCCACTGGACAAAACTCTCATCTCCCCCAAACAGATATATTAATCACTGGTGTTATCTTGACACTTTTATTGTTGTTTGAAAACTGCTAATGAGACAAGATACTTTCATGCTGTCTGCGGACCCCCTGGGAATGTGTCAAGGACCCCTGGGGGTCCACGGACCACAGTTTAGGAAACACTGTTCTAAGGTAAGAATCTAATACTAACTTACAGATATATTGTTACCGAAGGTAAGTAACTTGTTCTTTAGGGTACGGAGCAGCAGGGGCGCGATCCTGTCCCTTGTAGTGGCGTTACAAATCTGTTGGCTTTGCCGGTCCCAACTCTCTGTAGGGGAGGGCCGTGCTGGAGACACCTCGTTCTGCACTAGCACTATGGGCCATCGGGCACAGACACCCCAGCGGCTCTTCCAGGGCCGTGCCTCGCCTCATCCGTGCGCGCCTCTGCCCTATTGCGTAGCTCTGCATATCGCCTCCGGCAGCACGGGAGGGCCTCTCCTATGGCCCTGAGCGCACTCACTGGTCTGTCATAGTGCTGCGTCCTGCCTGCTCCGAGCACTGGTCCCTCATGTGCCATTTAGCGGGCCTATGCGTTGGTCAGCACATGAGGAAGGGTTCTTGTGACAACTCTACTAAGATATCTTTGCCGACTGCCTCATCGTGCAGGCAGTCATAGGGACAGCGGCGGTAAGTGCGGGGACTGCCAGACCACTGCATCACTGGTAAAAAAAGCCTGTGCAACCTCAGGCGGACATCCTAGTCATTAAAAACTAGCTTGACCGTGAAGCACTGTCATTTCCACCAGTCTAATGAGTCTTTAACTTTGAAACACAGGACGGCGTCACCCTCCAGTCTGTTGAAACATTCCGAGTGCATGACAGTCTATTTCACTGTCTTACAACCGGAGACGTGACCTTACGGTTTTGCCACAGTCTCAACACCTTCCTACATCACACAGATCGACGTTGATATTTTCAATTTCATCCCTCCTTTGCTTCATTCCCCCAAGAAAAGACTAAGACGCTTGCAAACTGCATAGTCCTCTCTGCAACCTGAGAGGCCTCCTTGTGTTGTCATCCCTCAGATAATTCTCACACTGCACTCCCGCCTGGTAATCTTCCTTCTCAAGAAATATTTTTGACGGACCCAATATTGATCGATCAGCAGTTGCCCATCACCTCAAAGATTTCCCAGAACGAGCATGTTTCTCCTCAAACCCTCTAATCTCTTTTGAGACATTAGGTTTCTCAATATGCATGCAGGAAATGCCATTGCAACCCGCTCAAAGGATTAGAATCTTCTCACTTGCCCCTATTTGTAGCAACAGCAGAAGTGCTTGAACTCACCTATCCACTTTGAGGGTCTAGAAATAAAACAACTCCGTCACAAGGAGCCAAAACCTCTTTGTGACTGCTCTTCAGTTACAGTGCACTTATCTTTGGTACCGCTATTCCGGAGCCAGGACGCGCATTACTACATTGTAATGCTGTATTTAAACTACACTTCGTAGCTACAGCTGAAATTGGTCATTTGAAAGCTGAGATTTATGTTTTAGTATTTGTTTCTGTTGCTGAATCATTTTACATGGAGGCTGATGGAGATATGGCCTAATTACTTGTACCCTGTTCCCCACACCTCTCAACACGGAAGTACTCAGTTACTGAAACTGGAAAATCTTGCTTCAACGGGGACAACTTTTAAATTTTTTTTATTTTCCAGTGAGGTAAGGTTCTCCTCCTATTCCAGCTAAATCTTTCCTGTAAGATTTGGTTAGAACTTTAACTGTTAATTTTAACTGATTGCTGAAGTGTCACAAAACGTTATTTCTAACTATTGTATTGCCTTTCTTCTTCACACAGCAGTACAGAGCACGCGGTAGAGGTTGGGGTCGAGGCACTTTCACCGGAGGCAGTAATGATTTTAAGAATCGGAGCAAAGATGAAGAGTGGGATCTGGAGTTCCCCCCCAAAAGTAAAAAATATTATGTGGTATGTCTCAAGAATCATTAAGAGCTTGCTCCTTTTTTCCATTCTTTATCTCTCTGTCCCTATCCCCTCTCCATTTCCTAATGTGCATTTTCAAACTTACTGTCATCGGGTGAAGTTTTTCTGATTAGTCCAGTAAGTGTAGGTGTACTAATTGACTCTTAGGGGGTGTCTGCACATTAGTATTATAATGTTGCCAGTCAATACACAGGTTGTAAATGTCATTCACAATAACTTGGAAAACGGCTTTTAAAACAATAATAAAACAAATACAAATCTACAGACCTATGAATTTCATGTGGCGTCTCTAGTCAACCTGGTGATAGTAGGACTGTATTGAAAAAAAACCTGACACTGCTAGTGCTGGCAACATTATAGCTTTCCCCAGACCCTCCCTTGCCTGTTTTCGCAGACCCTCCTTCCCTTTGTGTTGCCTCTCGAGTCGTGGCACTTTTTCTTGTTTATATTTTTTTCCATGCGGCACAGCTGTACAAAATGGCTAAAAGAAACATTGTGTTTTTTATTGATATGTTGCATATTCACCTTTTGGGTTATTGATAGCCTTTAATAACATTACAGCAACAAATCATCTTTCTAAAAATTGGCTACATGGAGCTTCACTTTTTTTAAAGGCACAAAGGCTGTTTGCGCTTTTTTTTTTATGGACGGACACATGCGTAGACGCTGTTGCTGATCAAACTTGGCTGCACCAGTGAGCAGTTTCTTGTGTGATATTGAAGTTACATTTTACTTCAGAATAATAATTTCTCTTTACATTAAACTCTTATTTAATGCACATTGCATTTGTGAAAACATGTACCTACTATTCTCAACCCAAAAACGGAACCTGTCCTGGCAGACAAGGTTGCCAAAATGTGCCAAAATGGCACCTGCGAACTTGCAAGATACTTGAGTAAGCAGTACTTGACTCTACTAACTATGCATCCTGCATTCATATTGGTGTTCACATAAAGCAAAACTTGTAAACTGATGCTCTTGTAGAGAAACAAATGCAGTTGCCACATAGTAGAAATTAAATCTAGCAGTAAACATTGAAAGGTGCCTTGTCTTCTAGCAATGCAATGAGGCTGTTACATGGACGAGTGAGGGAGAGCCAGGTTAAAGTCTGGTGAGGCGAATACTAAAGAAATTAACCTGCCTATATATAGAATATATATATATATATAGTGCCCAAATAGGGTCACCCAATAATACACAACACGGGGCGAACAATTGGACGTACTCTCAATTACAAGAATACAATTATTCCGAAATTTATATTTTTATTTTATTTTGATAATTATGGTTCATTTAATTTATCAAGGTTCGCAGAGTGCTGAACATGAATAGATGCATAATACTTAATGAACGTACACATAGGTCCCACACAAAGCATTAAAAAAACTCATTAAAAATTCCAAAGTTACATACTCATTCGTCACTCTCAATCAATAGCATTCTAACACTCATACATATTGCTAAAATGTAACAATCAAAATTTCTATACAGCCAAATGATGTAAGTATCGTAGGTTTTCTTGTGTATCCTCCCATTAATGGATAGAGGCTGGATCCAAATACACAAGGTCATTTGGCGCCAACGTGCGTTTCGATGTCTAGCTCAAGGGCAGGCTTCACCTTCATCAGGGTGGTAAATATATAGTGTGTGGGATACACAAGAAAAAAACCTTCCACTCAAAAGTTAGAGAAACATACACTATTGAGACCAGCTAAACAGGAAAATATCCAAGGGTACATATAAAGGACAGGCTTCAGACGTCTCATTAGAAATGAAAAGAGCAAGTGATTTGGAAAGGCATAGGTCAATACGCGGGGTATAGAATTAATTAGACTAAATCCACCGTATACCCAGTGGAATGCCCAGGCCTACCTGAGCTGCCCAAGACTATTCCTGGACGGGCTTACATACCTTGAGCTATATATCACTACTAACATCGCTGCTAATTTAGAGCACAATGTCTTGCGTATCCTTGTCAACTTTCAAGACTATGTCGAGCAGTGGAGGAAACTCCCTAACGATTATGGGCTGTGCGACTCTGTACAAAATGATCCCCCTTCCACAGCTGCTATATATTTTGCAAAACTCATACTGCAAAATACCAGAGGCCTTATTTACAATCCTTAACACCTTGGGTGCTAAGGGTTTTCCCCCTCCGGTGCTGGATTCCCAGATTCTCCATTGTTCATGACAAGGTCAACTCGTCATAAGCACAGGGCAGGTAAAACCCATGACGAGTTGACCTTGTCATGAGCACTGAAGAGGTTAATAGTGAACTTCGCTTACTTTTGTGGGATGAGTTTCAGCCACGTATAGCGCTACAAACACTACAGCGAAACCCTTACGATGGTGGTTTGGCCCTACCGGATATCATGGCTTACTATTGGGCGGCACACCTCATTATAATTAATGAATGGACTCACGCACCATGAGATCACCCCATTTATATGTTAGAGCGACTGCGATTCAGAGACTGCATACATTTACACTATCACTATCTCTATCGTGGTGAAGGCTGTAGCCGGCTCCCCAATGAACAGTAGAGGCATGGAAACAGGCTGAGAAGCAAATGAAATGGGATAAGAAACCCACAAAGGAAACTCCTCTATGGAAGGCAACTAGATTGAAGGAAATTGGAAAACAGAGGTTTTAGGCAATGGGATTTAACCCCTTCACTGCGGGGTGTTTCCCCCCAGCTGTGCAGGGGGGAGGGAGGGTGGGCGCGGCTGTGCTTGTGACGAGCTAGCACTCATGACGAGCTGAGCTCGTCACGACCACACCCGTTTTAGAACGATCAACACAGCAGGGAAATTTTCGCCGCGTGAACGTTCCAACGGCCGTGACGAGTTCAGCTCGTCATGAGTTCAGCTCAACCCTGCCTCATGACAAACTGAGCTTGTCATAAGCACTCAACGGGTTAATAGGAATCTCCAAGGTGTGAGACGTTATGGAAAGAAGAACATTGGCCCCGTTCGCTTCGCTCCAAGCTACATGCCCACTTCATCGGACCCAGTCCTATGCTTACCTTCGGCTGCAACATGCCTGGCGAGCTGAAGGATTGGACGCGGTACGCTGCCGGAATATGCCCCTCCAGAAGGTAGACTCCTCCAGGAGGAGATCCAGAGTCAAGCTATCTTATTAACATATAAGACACAAATTAACAATATCCCTGACAACCTCGGCCCACTCAGAACTAAATGGGAACAAACTACTGGTCCGTTAGAGGACCTTAGGGAGGTGCTCTTATGCACCCACGTTCAGCATAGGACCTATTTCGATAATGCGAGACTGCACGCTATGGGTATGGCAGATACCCAGATTGCCTTAGATGCTACACAGAACGCAGGACTTTCATACACACCCTCTGGGAATGTGCCAGGATTCAAACATATTGGAATATTGTGGCTCAAGAATTAAATCTACTGAGGGCTCAACTTGAGCTGGAACCTCTATCTCTTACTGGGAATCCCCACTGAGGTGGACCTCCCACAATATACACTGATGCTGGTTAACCTGGGACTGGTTGTAGCTAAAAGATAATGCTCGCTACTGGGGTGCTTCTCAACTCCCTACACTGCTGGAATGGAGAAAGTCTGAATCTGTATATGGTAGAGAAAATGACATATGCGGCAAGGGTGTGTCCCCGAAAGTTCCGTAAGATATGGACTCCATGGCTACAATACTATGGTTTGGAGTTCGGAACCGAGGGGGAGGGACTAGAGCTGGTAATGGAATGATCGGGAAAAGAGCCTTAAAATCTGTAATACCTAACCTATTGTGGGAAATTATTGATTTTGATATGATCTTCAGCAAATGTATATTTGTAACTTTGCGAACTTGGATGGTGCTCTCAGAGGGAGTGTAGTACTGTTTTCTGTCTCCCATCTACTGTCACGGTCTATAGACTGCTCGGCATCATACACTCATGACTTAATTGTTTATATTCATCAACGTTTAAAAGCAAATAAAAATATTTTTCACAAAAAAATGATCATTGAAAACTGTTAATCAAAGTAAAAAATATAATAACAAACCGACACTGATACCATATAGGTGACCATGAGGTCCGTCAAGGAGAGGCAGTCTGTAACAAATGTTAACAGAAAAAAGAAAAACAAGATCCTAAGAGAGTCAACCGAAAGTCACTTTTCCACATTAACATCGCCGTTGGCCTCCGCAGTGACAACAGCAGAGGTAATTGCCTACCAGGACTCTGGAATACTAGTGAACAAACTGGTAGATAAAGATTGGGGTGGAGTGGCAGACAGACCAGCGCAGCCACCAGCAAATTTGGGAAAAGGGTATTTTCAACCTAAAATATACTCAATTTTCATTTGTGAAAGATGATGGCGCAGTGTTGAATCTTAGTATTAACAAACTGAATCTCTCTTCCCCACTACATCCAGAAGACTCAACAGGCAAAGGCATATCTGCCAAATTGGCCAAATCAGGAGGATGAAGCATGGCACTACCCAGCTCTACAATTAAAGGAGTAATAAGAGGCAGCAGATCCACTCGTAGCTTGTGTAGCTCCGCAAAATGCAAAGTTTACCGATAAAAACACTGGGAAGGAGAATAAAGAAAGCACACAACGCACAGGAAATTTGCCCTTCCCCACTATTTTGGTGGTTTCAAGATTACCATCAAGAATGCCATTTGAGCCAGATATTAACATAAGGACGTGTCAGAACTATGCAGCTTTCTCAGCACTCTGTGCCAGAAGCTTCTATAACAGCGGGCACTGCGGCTAACTCTACTCTAGATGAAATCCTTATTAAAGCAGCGGGAGAAAGACCCACAATTGAGTCTGGATGTCATTGACCTAGATCTCCGACATGTACAATACTAACTGGAAGACCACAGCGATGGCAGCAAAGATTCAGTTCAGTGAGATCCCTGTGAAGATAGTAAATAACACTGACATTGGCATTAAAACAAAAGTCCAGTCACCAAATCCACCCTTCCTTGGACTGCAGTCGGAACTAGTCCCCCCTATGCCAGGGGACAGAGGAGCAAAGGCAGGGGCGAACAAGACACCCCCCCCCCCCCACCCCCCCCCACCCCACCCCCCCCGAACGACGTGGTCAGCAATACGTCTTTCATTACGACTGAAGAGTGGGAAAATTTGGTCCCCACATATTCCACAGAGGACAAGGGAGAAACAGCCCCTCAAGGCACAGGAATTACTATAAAGGGGAGTTAGAAGGAAATACTAACAGGAGAAAACAAAATATGAGCCTTTCTCTTAACTCCTTCCGTGCTCACGACGAGCTCAGCTCGTCATGAGGCACAGTGCTCGGGTGCTCATGACGAGCTGAGCTCGTCATGAGCCGTGGAACGCTCATACGTGGGGCTAATTCCCCCGCTGTGCTGAATGTTCCACGAAAACGGGCGTGGTCATGACTAGCTCAGCTCGTCACAAGCACCGTGGCGCTGTGCGCGCCCCGCTCCCCAGCACAGCGGGGGAATTACCCCCGCTGTGAAGGGTTTAAACACCATTCAGCTTTCAACAAAGGCTCTGAAACATCCCTCGGACAAGATGGCTATTCAACTTACCCTCCTTAACTGTCTAGCCCTGCATGTCACAAGCATTCATAGCAAGTTGTCGGAAATTAAAAACTTTATTGAAAGATCTCAATCTGAAACAGTAATAATCCCGCAAAGCTGCACCTGCCATTTAATTGCAGAGAAACCCGTAACGCTGCCATACAGTGATGGGTGATCTTCTCATGGATTTAAAAAGTACCAATTGAAATATTGGCAAGCTTAAAATGAGCAAAATCAAACTAGAACAAGATTATAAGTAAATGATATTGCCCGTCCAGGAACAAAAAGAGCAATCCGAGTCTGACAAGTATGGAAATACTCTGGTCACCGCCTCCATGGTGGTTGGGAAAGATACAGGGCCAGGCAAAGGTGCGCCCTCAGTCAATA
Organism: Lissotriton vulgaris; assembly: GCF_964263255.1. Lineage (NCBI taxonomy): Eukaryota > Metazoa > Chordata > Amphibia > Caudata > Salamandridae > Lissotriton > Lissotriton vulgaris. The sequence goes on along the minus strand of NC_141687.1, from coordinate 943,293,026 downwards.
CAACACAAGGAACCGGGAACTCAAGGAACAGCCAATGAATATAAGCTTTTGAGTACCGACCCCTCAGGGCCCTTAGTCACCCCTGAACGCCAATCGGTGTGCAGCCCGCCAGCAGCGGTAAAAAGCAGATAAGCCAATCAAACGAGGGGGCGCCTAGTCGAATAAATGGCAATTATCCAAACCGTGTCGGAAACAGAGGAGAAAAGGGTGGAACAACGATCCATTTATAAAATACTTCTTTCAAGTCGTACCAAAATCCCCGAGTGGACATCAGCAAGTATGAAGTGCAAGTGGGGGACCAACAAATGCGCATCCTGAGCCGAACGCTATTGACGCCCACTGCCCAACAGGGATGGAACAAGCAGGAGAGGTGAACTTAAGCCAGCACAATTACTTCGGACTCATCAACTTAAGAGCAGGCCGAAAATCAACTGGAAACTTTAACAGCAGGTGAAGCTGCTCCTGCAGTAACAAATTGCAATAGCACATACCGAACAACTAAAAACAAGGGATGCCAAATCAAAAGTGAAACCGCAAATAGAACGAGGCCAGTGAAACATCAAAGCGTCAGTGTACGGTGCACGGGAAAAGAGCAAAGCCCGGACTCCGCAGAAAGGGTAGAACAAAACTTGATGCTCCTACGCGCAGGGAGTAGTGGCAAATCCTTATGTAGTGGAACACTCCCAAATGAGCCCCGACGGGTGATCCCCAAGTCAATTCTGTTATACTGGAATATGAATCTAAAGGATGAGGAGACACCCTAAAGAGAAGTAATATTCTCCGAATATGAACTACGATTAGCAGTCTGGCAGGGATCGGCTCACAAGATTTAGAATCAGTAGAATTTGAAATTTTTAAACGCTTTTCGGAGCAAGAAGCAACTAAGAAAGATTGGGCAACTGGAGAAATAGTGGAGAAAATCCTCAAGGAAAAGCGTCAATTAGAAACTCAGGGGATTCGACTGCATCTCCAGCAAGCAGTCTGGTATCCAGACCCACTACTCCGTTACCATCAAGAGCCCAACATTAGACCGAAGGAGGTGTTCTGGGTCTGTTAATTCTGTGCTCAAGGGGGCGCAAAGTACTTCTGCAGAGACCTTGGAGAGAGGTTGTTCCATCAATCTGGCCATCCGGCGTTCCTAAAACCTCAAGGTCCAGAGCCCGCATCCCCCTTTTTAATTAAAACTATTGTGAATAGAATTTCAAATCGTGTAAACGAAGGAGCGCCTGGGCCTAATGGCCTTTCGCCAATTATATATAAGCAAGACCCAATCTACTGGGCTGGAGCATTCTTACCACTCTTTAACAATATTCTGGAAACTGGAAGAATCCCAGATTCTTGGAAGGGGTGGATCATTTCACCTATCTATAAGAAAGGTAGCAAGAGTGAACCAAAGAACAATAGGCTCATAACACTCCTTGACATTGAGGGCAAATATTATGCCGGCCTATTATTGGCTGAATTAACTGAGTGGGCAGAGTTAAAAGCTCTCATCCCAATCAACCAAACAGGTATTCAAAAAAATCTGGGGACAACTACGAACATTCTTACTCTTTCGCTTTTAATTGACGCTACAAAAGCAATCAATAAACCACTATTTGTCTGATATATCGACTACAAAGCTGCTTTTGACAGCTTTAACAGAGGGAAATTGTGGGCTAAGCTAGCTGGGTGGAAAATACCCCAACCCTTTTAAACCAGCTAATCTTACTCCACTCTAAGACATGGGTCCAAATTAAGTTGGGGAAACGCTGCAGTCTGTCAAGGAGGTTCTCTTCCAGGGGATATTCATTAATAGTCATAAGCACTGAATAATCTCCGCCCATGAGCGGGAACCCGATATATATATATATATATATATATATGTATGTATGTATGTATGTATGTATGTATGTATGTATGTATGTATGTATGTATGTATGTATGTATGTATGTGTGTGTGTGTATATATGTAAATATATATAATAGTAGTACATAGTACTAAACAAATTATACATATATAACCAATAAAAATGCAGCCCAACATAACCCATAGGCTAATAGAGCCATAATTACATATTTTCTGCAGTATGAAAATAAACCATATAAACAATGCAATAAAACGACATGAGCCTCAAAAGCATTCCATAATCAGCAAAAAACCTTTTATTTTCATCAAAGTATTTGTAATGAAAGGCAATTAGCCTAAGAAGGCTGCATACAGAAAAACTATCCCTGTACAGAAAATCAGACTGACACCTCGCCTTTAAGGCCTCAGAGAATCTGAACACTTTGCCTTTAAGGCCTCCAGGGGAACTCTGTTCCCATCATGCACCACAGGTGACAGTTAGGTCAGTTCTTTTTTCCGGCTTGGTCTGTGAGGAACCTGGAACTTGAGCTCTGCTGAATTTGACTGTTTTCAGTCAGAATTTGTTTTTTCCTGTTTTTTTTTTTTTAATTTTTTTTACAGTATTGGCTTTTGGTGGTTTTCTACCTTTTCTGACTAAATCTTTAAAAAAAAAATTGTCAGTTATGCCACCTTTATTCTATAAGTGTCCTTCCTGTGGGAAGATGATGTCCAAAACAGATCCTCATTCTGTTTGTGTGGTTTGTCTACCTTCCACACATGATGTGGAAAAATGTTACCATTGCCTCAAGCTTTCTAGCAGAACTTTGAAAGAGAGAAAAGGTTTGATTTTTGGGGCTTATGGAGTGAGAAGAACGTCGTGAAAAGGGGGCAAGGAGTGTTGTCGTCTGGAAGGTCAACTTCTCACTCAAAACGACGAAGATCTGCTTCTCCTGAAGGTAAAAGCAAGAAAAGACGACATCAGGAAGCGTCTACGTCTGAAAGTAAGTGCAGCGTCGAAATCAAGATCACAGTCGACGTCGAGACAAGAGAAAACTGCATCGACGTCGAAGACCTCGCCGGTGAGGCATAAGTTGGCGTCGAAGCGGAGATCGAGGTCGCCGTGGAGAAGTGTATCGACGTCGAGACGTCTGGTGTAGATTGCTGTGAGGACGACGTCGAGAGCAATGCGTTCGACGTCCAGAGAGAGAGTGCGATCGTCGTCGAGAGGAAGGGTTCGATTGGCGACGAGAGAGTTCAGATCGACTTTGAGAGACGAAGGTACGACGTTGAGACCTGAAAAGAGAAGACGATCCAGATCGCCGTCGAGACATGGTTCGAATTCGATGCATGCCTCTGGCTCGAGGCTTGAGATGGTCCAGTCGACGTCGAGAAAATGTCCGACGTCGAGATCTCCGCTATGTGTCTCACGGTCGACGTCGAGACATTTTAGATCAGCCTCTCGGACCTCTCACAGGTCTTTGTCGAGGTCTGAAGCAGCTTCGAGGGTGTTGGTTGACCCTCCAAGATCTGTGTCACATGACCTGCAGTCAAGGGCATCAGTGAACAGATCTCCAGTGGTTGGAGCCTCTCCACACCAAGATTCTTCAGTGGTGGTTCATTCTGACTCGATGTCAAGAAAGTCAGCGTCAGGAGAAAGACAGTTGGTCCCCAAAAAGGTGCCTTTAGCTTCTGGTTCTCCACATTCTATTAGGAGTGTTTCCTCATCAGCTTCTTCTTCTTCGTTGGGAGTGCAGATTGTGCAGGTTTACCCGGAGGGCTCTCCGGTGCGTAATACACCACCTGCAGGTGTGGCTCCAAGATGGCTAGAGAGCATCCGTCATTTGAAGATGCAGCCAAGGCCTAATCAAAGACCACTGACTATGGAGGCTTCGAGACCACCGGCTGGTGGGTCTCCAAGGAGATCCAGATCTCCAGTGCGAAGGCGTTCACGCTCTAGGGAGCGCAGTAGGCATCGATCTACTACTCCTGAGAGAAGACATAGATCTCCTGCTTCTTCATCTCCAATCTTCTCTTCTGGGATCCATGGCATTGTGCATCTTCATAGTTACCAACGCAAGGTTGCACATGCGTCCTGTACAACAGTGTCTAGAGGACCAGTGGACTCAGAGGACGGGATGTTGGGAGGATAGAGTTCTGCTTAATCAGTCCGCCAAAAATTCCATCAGGTGGTGGATGAAGAGATCACACTTGATGAGAGGTGTTCCGTTTCATCAAGACCCGCCGGTGCAGACTCTGATCACGGACGCTTCACTCCAGGGTTGGGGTGCTCATATGAGCCCTCTGCAAGTACAAGGGCTATGGTCCGACTCAGAGAAGGGCTATCACATCAACCTGCTGGAGCTGCGGGCTGTTCATCTAGCCCTCAAGTCCCTGTTTCCATCATTCCAGTCTCGGTCCCTCCTGGTGCAAACAGACAATACAACGACAAAGTATTATTTAAACAAGCAGGGGGGTACTCGGTCCAGGACTCTGTCCATAGAAGCCCAGACCATCTGGAATTGGTTATTGGCGAGAGACTTGTCGATAACGGCTGTACATCTACCGGGAGCTCTCAATTCACAAGCGGATTTCCTGAGCAGAGACTTCGTCGAGGCTCACGATTGGGTCCTCAACGAGGAAGTCACAAACAGTATTTTTCAGGCATGAGGAACACCAGATATCAATCTGTTCGCAGACGCGGAAAACTCAAAATGCCCCGTCTTCGTGTCCAGGTTTTCCCTGAACGGGTCTCAGGGGAATGCCCTTTTGATAGACTGGTATCAGAACTTACTGTACGCTTTTCCACCGACCCCGTTGATACCAACAGTAATCAACCGGATGTACAGGACCGACTCCAGGATGATGTTGATTGCCCCAGAGTGACCACGCCAATGGTGGTTTCCAGATCTCCTTCAGTTGTCTGAAGTACCACACAGGAGATTGCGGTGTCGCCCGGATCTTCTGTCCAAACAGAAGGGGAGAGTGTTCCACCCCAATCTGTCTTCCCTGCGCCTGGAAGCATGGCTCCTGAAGTCATCCAGTATAGACACTTGGAGTTGAATCCTGACTGTATGCACATCCTTAAGGAGGCGAAACGGCCTTCTACAAGGAAATCCTATGGATTTAAGTGGAAACGATTTTTACCTGTGGTGTGAGAGTAAGGGTTTGACCCTATCCATGGTCAAGAACAGGTGATTTTGACCTACCTCTTACTTTTAGCAAGATCTGGTCTTCAATTTAATTCTATTAAAGTCCAGAAAATCACCTACTCTGGTCTCCTTCTTTAGGGTTCCTGTAGTAAAGGATTTTCTGGAAGGTTTGAGAAAGGTGTATCCGCCAGTCAGGTCTCCTTCTCCACCGTGGGAGCTTAATGTGGTGTTAACTAAGTTAATGGGTGCTCTTTTTGAGCCAATACACAAGTCTTCCTTGCAACACTTAACTTGGAAAGTAGCGTTCCTGGTGGCTATTACATCTGCTCGTAGAGTGAGCGAGATTCAGGCTCTGTGTTGCAAAGAACGGTTTACTGTGTTTCATTCTAATAGAGTGGTACTCAGGACACATCCTGCTTTTCTGCCCAAGGTAGTGTCAGATTTTCATATTAATCAAGCCATAACCTTGCCTATCTTTTTTCCAAATCCTACTGGTCCTGCTGAAAGGGCTCTTCATTCCTTAGATCTGAAGAGTCCTTGTTTTATCTAGATAGAACAAAGACTTTGAGACATTCAGACCATTTGTTCATTAACTATGGTCCTGTTAATACAGGCTCTGCAGCATCTAAGAGGTCCATTGCTAGATGGATTGTTTCTTGTATCCTCTAACTTTTCGGTTGTCAAATAGGTCTTTGTCAGGAAGACCAAAAGCACATTCTACAAGAGGGAAAGCTTCTACCATAGCTCTCCTTAGAAATGTTTCTATGGCAGAAATTTGTAAGGCAGCTACTTGGCGTTCAGTGCATACTTTTACTCGCCATTATAGCCTTGACTCCGACACACAGGCAGATGCACAAGTTGGGCAAGCATCTCTTAAAAATGTATTTGCTAATTCTACCTGAGATCTGTGTGTTTTACAGCTGTTGTTGTTGTTTTCTCTGTTCGCCCGCGTTTTGTGGGTATGAGCTTGCTACTCTATTCAGTGCTTATGACTATTAATGAGTATTCCCTGGAAGAGAAGGATTAGTTACTTACCTGTAATCCTAGTTCTCTTCCAGGGGGTATACTCATTAAAGTCATAAGCACCCTCCTGCCTCCCCGGGCAAGAAGTAGCTTTATGATGGTAATATTGTGTTTCTAGATGCAGATTCCTGCTAAGTTTACTGTACCATACAAAAGAACTGACCTAACTGTCACCTGTGGTGCATGATGGGAACAGAGTTCCCCTGGTGGCCTTAAAAGCAAAGTGTTCAGATTCTGAGGCCTTAAAGGCGAGGTGTCAGTCTGATTTTCTGTACAGGGATAGTTTTTCTGTATGCAGCCTTCTTAGGCTAATTGCCTTTCATTACAAATTCTTTGAAAATAAGTTTTTTTTGCTGATTATGGAATGCTTATGAGGCTCATGCCTTTTTATTGCATTGTTTATATGGTTTATTTTCATACTGCAGAAAATATGTAATTATGGCTTTATTAGCCTGTGGGTTATGTTGAGCTGCATTTTTATTGGTTATACATATGTGTATAATTTGTTTAGTACTATGTACTACTATTATATATATTTACACATATATATATATATATATATATATATATATATATATATATATATATATATATATATATATATAATCTTTTTTTTATTATATGACCTGGGTTCCCGCTCATGGGCGGAGATTTTTTAGTGATTATGACTTTAATGAGAATACCCCTGGAAGAGAACTAAGATTACAGGTAAGTAACTAATCCATCCCAACCACTAAAGGGTTAAAACAGGGCAGTGTTCTTGCTCCAACCTTGTTTAACTTGTGTCGGACCTCTCAACTGAGTTGGATGATTGCCATCACCACGCCCCGAATAGGGGTGGTCTGACGCTTTCAAACTTACTATACGCTGACGAGCTGATACTGATCAACCGAACCCCAGTCAGCCTCCAGCATCTGATAAATGTCACAAGCAATTTTGCCAAAAATACTGGATTAATTATAAACCTTGAGAAGTCCAAAATAATGGTATTTATTTAATTTATAGAGCGCACTATCACCTCACAGGCATCCTGGCGCTTAGCAAACTCAAAGTAAGGAATAAGAATGTGCCCGAAGCAGGCAGCCAACTATGTCATAGGAAACAGCCAGGTTTTTAATCTCCTTCTAAAAGGAAGGAGGTCCCTGACTTGTCTAAGTTCCGAAGGGAGTTCGTTCCAAAGTTTGACAGCTGCTACACCAAAGGATCTACCACCCAACCTGACTTTCCTGAACCTCTGTATCTTTACCAGTCTCGCCGAAGAGGAGCGGAGACTTCTCGCAGGAACATACCACTCGAACGTTTAATCAGCGGAGCACCAAGAACCAATTCAGATGGCTGCTGGGGGATAGGCAGCTGGAGACTGTTAAAGTACAAATATTTGGGAATAATTTTTGACAGTATGGATACCTACCACAAACAAAAAGTGCCCATCCAAGGCAGAAGGACCCTATTGTCTGTTACGCTAAAAAAACATCAAGCACAAAATAACTAGCCCAATCTTATCCCTCTATTGAAAGTACTTCGAGCAAAGCTTCTATCAGCAATTCCGTATGGTAGCGAATCAATGAGAGGGAAAGATTAAATAATTTTGGATATGGTGATTTCCAAAGCCACTAGAATAATAATCAATCTCCCACAATACCTCTCCAGCACAAATGAGGCTTGGTTTGGCCTAGAAAAGCAGCAAATAACACTGAAGGGCGTCTATGCCAAATGCTGGTATAAAATAAAGAGTGCTAAGTCTGGTTCATTAAACTCCTACTTGGGGAAGGACATGACCAGGACAAACAACTGTCCAGCTATGGTTTACCTTCAGTCAGAAATAAGGTTGCTCGCTTTACAAGATTTGTGAAAATCCGGTCTTCCTTATAACAGCTTTAAGGCCTTGGTATACAAATCTGTAAAGTTAGTTTCCTTCGAAGAAGATAAAACCGACCTAAACAAGAGGGCTCACAGCTGGTTTGTGATTCAGAGCTGTTAGAGATGTACACCACAGCCATATCTAGGTGCAAGCTTCCCGAAGTATGAAGGAAAACCTTTTGGCAATGAGGCTGGCAATATTTCCGGTAAAACCGCACCTACTGCCGTGGGAAAGCACACATCAGACTAACCGCTGCAGATTGAGTGGCAACTCCAAAGAGTACGATTTACACCTACTTGTGCGTCTCTAAGAGTTTAGATCTCGAATGAAGACAGCTCCTAAAGCTACGCCTGAATGAAAATCAGATACTAACATGCAGACTGGAGGTGAAGGTTTACTTTTGCAGCGTGAATCTTTCTGGATTCACTATGCTGTGCATTATTCCGCGATCTGGTGGTTGGGTCCGGATTCGTAGTCTTTTTTCTCTTTTTTTTTTTTTTTTTTTGTAGCCCAGGTGGGCGTCGACGTCCCACCATTTGGTGCACCTTCGTGACGTCGGCACGCTTCCTGCGGAAGCTCCCACCCTTGGGCGCCATCTTCAGATTCTTTTTTCCGCCGTTGGGTCTGGATCGTCGCACGAAGCTCCGGAGAAGTTTCAGGAGAAAAGAAGGAAATACACAAGTTTTTGGAAGAAAAAGGACCGAGGAAGGTCGGAGAAGAAGACCTCCTAGAACAAGAACGGAGAAGGAGGAAGAAAACATCGAGGTTTTCGACAGCCACGGAGAAGGAGCGGGCAGGGGACCCCCTGACCGAGCACATGGACAACACTCCATTCAAGTTCTGCTGTAATTGCCACCACAAGTACGCGCAGAAGGACCAGCATCCAGTCTGCAACGCCTGTTCAGTCTTCACGCCGAAGACTTTGAGAGTTCGAGAGAGACAGAGGGTGGCCCACCAGACGATGCAAGGGAAAGGGACCACGCCGACGCTTTACGACCTGGGCGCCTCCTCCGAGGAAGAGGAGAACATCGCCGAGGGACCAGATGACTTCACGGTCGTAGAGACCGATGTGAGACCTTCAAAAAAGGTAGAGTCTACGACCCCGAAAACCCAGACAGGGCCTAGAAAGCCTGAGGGAGAATCCCGAAAAACAGAGGCTAAGTCCTCGAAAGGAGCACCGGCGACGAAATTTTCGACGTCCGAAGTTGCATCCTCCGAAAAGCCCAGCGGATCCTTCGAAAAGGACTCCCAGATGGCGAAGACCAGCGAAAAGCATAGGTCGTCGAAGCAGGCCCTCGAGAAGGGACCCGCGAGCGAGAAGACGCTCAAAATGGCCTCCACGTCGAAGGCGCCGTCGAAGAGACCAGCCGAGAAGCTCGACGCCGAGCAGGCGGCACAGATGGAGAAAAAGAGAAAAAGGCTCGAGGCCGAAATGGAGAGTATGCTCCAGAGGAAGAGAGACTTCGACGAGAAAATGAAGAACTACTCGATTCCCTCGAAGACCGCGACTGCTGCCTCGAGCACCGCAGCGCCAGCCGAAGAGGTTGAGTTGCAGGAGGACTTCGAGGCCGAAGAGCCGCCGAAAACTCCAGAGCCCACAGATGAAGGGGAAGAGGAGGATTTCTACCGCTCGGAGGGAGATTACCTCCGCGAGAGCTACTACTCAGAATGCTCGGCGTCCTTGGATGAAGAATGGCAGGATCTCGAGGCCGATAACCCCGAGGAACCTGTGGAGACGTATCCGTCGAGGCCTTCGCCGCCAGATGACATCGGGGCTTACTATGAAGTCGTCAAGAAGGCTGCAACCGTCTACAATGTAAAGTTGGAGGAGGAACAGACAAAGGCAGACTTCCTGCTGGAAACATTGCTCCCCTCACAGACAAAAAGCAGTTTCCTGCCCATGCTGAAGAGCGTCACTGCACAAGGAGCTGAAGCCTTCAAGGAACCGGCTACATGCAGGTCGGTGACCCCGAGGACGGAGAAGAAATACAAGTTCTCCTCCGGGGACCCCCCTTATATCCAGGGCACCGTGGCAGCGGACTCTATTATCGCGGCAACTGCCAGGAGAAGGGCCAACGTGCCAACCACATCTGGTCCACCACCTGATAAGGAAAGCAGGAGGATGGACCTCACTGGAAGGAAAATAGAAAGGAATGCATTGGAGGATGGCAAACTCCAACGCACTCCTGAATAGACACCAATACCAGCACTGGGATGAGATGAGCCAGTTGCTGAAACACATGCCTGAGGAGTACAGGCAGAGGGCAGCCCACCTCGTCGACGGGGGAAAGGACATAGCAAACGCATGCCTGAAGACTGCCCTAGACGGGGCAGAAACATCAAGCAGACTGATGGCCATAGGTATCACTGAGAGAAGGCAGGCCTGGCTCAGAATATCGGGGTTCAAGGCAGAAGTACAGAACAACATCCTGAACACCCCCTTCAATGGGGAGACGCTGTTCGGAACAGTGGTGGATGACAAACTGGCCCAGCTGAAGAAAGACAATGAGACAGCCAAATCAATGGGAGCCCTACAATTCAGGGGGATGCGGAGAGGCACCCCCACGAGGAGACCAAATGGTAGAGGTGGAAACCAGCAATCGCATTCGCATCAGTCGCACCACCATGGTCAACAAGGGGACAACCAATGGCAACAGGGTCAACAGAGACAGATTTGGAGCTCCCAGAATAGGGGCCAGTCCTTTCGAGGGAGAGGAAACGGACGGGGCCAAAGACGGAGAGGTGGTGATCAACCCCCCCAAAAATGACTCCAAGAAGAGGGAGGCGCTCACCCACCCAAAGCCTCCGGGGGGAGAGCACCTACAGCTAAGGAGAGGCTCACACGGACACGGCTCAAGAGAACACACAACACCAGTAGGGGGAAGATTGAGATTTTTCCTACACGAGTGGAGAAAAATAACCACATACAAGTGGATACTAAACATTATACAACACGATACTGCATAGAGTTGGAAAGATACCCACCAAGCAGGAGGCCAAAGAGAAGGGGTCACAAGGGCAGAGAACTGCGCCTGCTCCAGGAGGAAGCTCAAGAACTGCTCCTCAAAGAGGCCATAGAGCCTGTCCCACAAAGAGAACGGAACAAGGGAGTGTACTCAAACTACTTCCTAGTACCAAAGGCGGACGAAAGCCTAAGACCCATCTTGGACCTACGCTTCCTGAACACCTACGTAAAAACTCAAAAGTTCAAGATGACTTCCCTGCAAGAGGTCATCCCGCAAATAAGGCCCGGGGACTACTTGTCCACAATAGACCTAAAGGACGCATACCTGCACATCCCCATGAACAGGAAACACAAACACTTGTTAAGATTCAAGGTGAACAAAGACCACTATCAGTTCACGACCCTGGCTTTCGGGCTCAAGTCAGCACCAAGGGTTTTTACCAAATGCCTTGCGGCGGTGGCCGCACACCTGCGAAGGGAGGGTATGCACGTGTACCCCTACCTCGACGACTGGCTCGTGAAAGCAAGCTCTTACACGAGGTGCAAAGCCCACGCAGAACAGGTCACAAGAACGCTCACGAACCTGGGCTTCTCCATCCACTGGAGGAAGTGCTCCATGGACCCAGAACAAGTAAAAATCTTCCTGGGAGCCCTGATCAACACTGTCGAATGCAGAGTGACACCCAGCGAGAAGAGAACACTCAGCCTGCTGAGGGAGAAACGTCACTACCAGAAGGGGCAAGTTCTGACAGTGAGGACGGTGAGCAAGATCTTGGGGATGATGGCGTCATGCATCCACCTGGTCCCCAATGTTCGCCTAAAGATGAGACCACTACAGGAGTGGCTGCAACAACAATGGTCACAAGCAGAAGGAAGTTGGGAAGATCTAGTGGTTGTTACGCACAATGTGCAGGAGGAGATGACATGGTGGACGAAGGAGAATATAACGATGGGGAAGCCTCTAACGCCACCGGACCCAACTGTGACCATCACCACAGACGCATCCCAGAAAGGATGGGGCGCACACATGAACAGGCTCAGAGTCAGGGGTCTGTGGAACCAAGGAGATGCGGTCAAGCACATCAACTACCTGGAACTGAAAACAGTGTTGCTGGCCCTCAAGGCCTTCCAAAAGCACCTTTACAACAAAAAGGTGTTGATACAGACAGACAACACCACGACGATGTTTTACATCAACAAGCAAGGGGGGACTCAGTCATTCCCTCTGTCGAGCTTGGCTCAAGAAATATGGAGATAGGCGATCCCACTCAGGATAGACCTGCTGGCCATACACCTGCCAGGGAAGGACGATGTGGAAGCGGATTGGCTCAGCAGGCAAGCATCAGTGTCCCACGAATGGGAACTGAACAACCAAGAGACAGAGAACCTGTTCAGGAGGTGGGGCACACCAACAATAGACCTGTTTGCAACACGCCGGAATGCAAAATGCCAACACTTTGCATCGAGGGAACAGGAACCAATGTCCCATGGGAATGCCCTATGGATAAGCTGGTCAAAGACATTTGCCTACGCTTTTCCACCGACGCCACTGATCCCCAGAGTCCTGAACAAGTGCAGGTCGAGCAACATGACACTCATCCTGGTGGCTCCCCAATGGGCGAGGCAGACCTGGTACTCCCAGATTATGGAGATGGCGCAGGGCAGAGCACACAAGTTCCCAAAGAGAAGAGACCTTCTCTCCATGGAAGGGGGACAAGTTCTACACCCAGAACCAGAAAGCCTCTGCCTGTCAGCGTGGCTCCTGAGGACTTAGAGTTTGCTCATCTAAAACTGCCAGAGAGCACACTTCGGGTGCTGAGAGAAGCAAGGAGACCCAGTACACGGAAGTGCTATGGGGAGAAATGGAAGAGGTTCACGCAGTGGTGCCATAAGAAAAACCTGGAGAAAAAACTGACTAGAGAGTCTACAGTACTCAGATACCTCACGTACCTGATCAAAGCCAAACTAAGCTCGTCCTCGCTGAGGGTTCACCTGGCAGCGATTGTGGCATACACAAGGGGAGAAACGGGGAGAAGTTTCTTCACTTCCAGAGTAGTGAAAAGGTTCTTGGATGGAGCAAAGAGAATAGCGCCACCCAAGAGGATGCCGCCGCCGGCATGGAACTTGAACGTGGTACTGACGGAACTCATGAAGCCGCCGTTTGAACCCATCCATAAAGCGTCACTACAAATACTGACAATGAAGACAGCTTTTCTGGTAGCAATAACATCGCTACGCAGAGTGAGCGAACTACAAGCCTTAACGCTGCAAGAACCGTACATACAAATACACAGTGACAGGGTCGTGATGAGGACAGACCCAAGGTAGTATCTAAATTCCACATGAACCAAAGTATCCAGATCCCTAGCTTCTTCCAGAGGCCCACATCAAATGCGGAGAGGGCGCTCCACACTCTGGATGCAAGGCGGGCAGTAATGCACTATATAGAAAGGACGAAAGAACACAGGAAGACAAAACAATTCTTTGTGTCCTTCGCAAGGAGTCTCCTAGGTAGACCAGTGACTAAGAACACCATAGCGAGATGGATTGCAAAAACAATACAGCTCTGCCACATACAAGCGGGCGAGGAGCTCATGGAGGGGCCACGAGCCCACTCAACCAGGAAGAAAGGGGCAACAATCGCCTTCCTGGCAAACACGCCCATCCAAGACATATGCCTGGCGGCAACATGGGCTTCAGTGCACACTTTCACTAAACACTATTGCGTAGATGTGCAGATGAACAAGGAAGCACAAGTGGGCCAAAAGAGTGCTTCAACATATCTTTAACAACCAACGCTCATCTTCCACCCAGCCGCCACATGAGTGACAAAACCGCTACGAAATCAATGCACAGCATAGTGAATCCAGAAAGATTCACGCTGCAAAACGAATAGTTTCTTACCTGTCGGTGTAGTTTTGCAGCTTGAAGATCTTTCTGGATTCACTAGCGAACCCATCCACCTCCGCCAGAAAGATGAGGCTGGAGAAGGTGGAAGGACTTAGAGTAAGATGGGAACGCTTAACAAGACAAATATACGTGAAGAAGTTTACGTTGAAGGAAAGTTTTAATACACATAGCCATGGATTCACCACAAAAGAGGAAAGAAAAAAGAATCCGAAGATGGCGCCCAAGGGTGGGAGCTTCCGCAGGAAGCGTGCCGACGTCACGAAGGTGCACCAAATGGTGGGACGTCCACCTGGGCTACAAAAAAAAAAAAAGAAAAAAGAGTACGAATCCGGACCCAACCACCAGATCGCGGAATAATGCACAGCATAGTGAATCCAGAAAGATCTTCAAGCTGCAAAACTACACCGACAGGTAAGAAACTATTCGTTCGTGGGGGGCGATGTCCGGCTAACTTGCAGCTTTGTTCACTTGATGAACGTAGTAAAAACAAAATTAATCTTGGCAGCCTCTCAACAAAATGGCTAGCAATCCAGGCTGCTGGTTATTTACTGGTTCCTATTCACTGGGAATGATCAATTTTAAACTCATTACTACCTAATTTCAAAGACCTCTGAATTGAGGCGAATTCCGACAAGGATGGTCTCCCAGCTGACATAGTGCTCATAACATAATACACATAATAACAATTTTATCTTTTGTATTATATGCAAGTTTTATATTGCTGTTCTTTGAGATATCACTGCATGGGATAAATAAGTGTTTTACTTTAAGTGTTTTATTGAGGAGCTGTTTTCTAAGATTTTTATTAATCAAGCAATAAAGATTTACTTGTCCTGTTATGGTTATTTGCTACAGTTCATGTGGAGAATTCTTTTGTGGAGAATTCTTTTGTGAGTTTGAACATAAACTATGCTCTGTAAACGTGCAAGGAAATTCAGATGTTTAAAACCACGTATTAGTTCACGACAAATAGTAGAAAGGCACTGAATCTGCGATGCGAATACAACAAAGTACAGAAAAATATAATTAAAATGGCTGCAGTCAAACTTCTATCACCAGTGTATTGTGTGTTTCACTTTAATTATAAACAAATTACTGAGACGTCACTTGTCGGAGTGGCTGTGGTGCAACACAAGCATGCAGGACCCCTGACCGTGACTTCATTTGGAATGGTTTTCATGTTATTCAAATACACGCAGGGAGTCTAGCAGTAACCCGTTTGAGGCACTGTAATAAAACCTCTAAACCATTCACAGACCTTTACAGAATGATTGCAATTTTTCAAGTCGTGCACGCTCTACCCTGCCAGACCGAGCCATGCCAGGGCTCTGTACTGTTTGAGACTACACGTTGAGCAATGAATCACGTGTCTCTTCATAAATGTCACATGTGCTGTCGCGAGTGTAAATGGATATGTTCTTTTGGAGCATGTTAACGCGGTTCGCCTGGAATCAGGCCACTAATTGACTGATGCTCACTGCAAGATGGAAGCTTTGGCATGGAAAAAGCCACCAAAATCCTGCTGTGATGTTTTCCTAACACCTTGGCTGCTAAGCAGATTTCCCTCCTGTGCTGAAATTTTCAGAATGCCCTTTTACATGACGAGCTCAGCTCGTCATGAGCACACGATAGGTGTACCTCATGACGAGCTGAGCTCGTCATGAGCATCGAAGGGGTTAAGCTGCTGTACTTAATTACTTAGGAACCCGGCTGGGAACACTAGTGAGTATCCTTATTATTTTTACTTCTACACGGGTTATATATCACTATACTACACATCAGCAATTCTACAATCAGATGTCCCAAACACTGTAGGTCCTGACGAGACCCTACATCCAGAATAGGGTCGAAACGCCGTCGACGAAAAAAGGAAAAGCAAATAATTCAAACTGTATTCTATTATAATATAGATACTAGGCAATTGAAAAAAATTGAACATTGGTCGCTTTTGAAAACAAAAACAGCTTGAAACCTTGTAAATATTTTCACAAAAACGTCACTTATATTATTTAGGTTCTTGTTTCACTTGGGACACTATACACACCTGTAAATATTTTTTCCTATATATTTTGTAAAAATTGAATTTTGGAATACAATTCTAGATACAACTGAATCAGTGTATGAGTTTTCCTTTCTCTTTGACATCTATTTAAAACCCTGGCCAAATGAGATTCTCGCCTTCTCTGCCTTAATGAATATTAAGTATATCTGCCACAGGAACCATTGTTTCTTAAAATACTTAATCACCCTGGTTCCTTAGTGAGTAGGGTTCCCTTGTTTTCCTTTGCAACTGTTGCTAGGCTCTTTGTGAGCACACTGGGTGATGATTTGATTCCAAAAAGTAGCACCCTTAATTAGTAGTGGTCTTTGACAACATTTTTAGCTATTTCTTGTGGTTCATAGGAATGTGTAGGTAGGCTTTGTTAAGGTCAGGGCCAGTGGAATTATGCGGTCAGGAGAAGGCCAAATTCTTTGGCAGGGTTAATTGAATAATGCAGCGTATTTTATAATAGTTCTACTTCGTTATTTTGTCATTTTCAAACTTAGTAACACTGTCTGGCCATTGGTTGCACCTCATTAGTACCAGTTTAATACCCAAATGTAGCAATAAGGAACAGAAAGGGGACCAGCCCAGATTTGCAAAGGGCCTTCCACCTGGCAGCAACATATCCATTCATTTATTTTTAACTTTAGAACCATTTGCGCTAGAACCAAACTTCTTTTGTGTTGAAATCTGCAGATTGTGTGGCAAATGATGGATTATGTGGCAAATGAGATAAATCTATAATTATGCATAAAATCTTTGCATAATTTCAGTCGCCCACCTTAAGGTCTATGGTTGTCATGTTTTCCTTTTCCCACAGTCGTGGGATGATCTCTTGCAGTGTGGTCATCTTGTTTAGAAAGTGGAGGTCCAGGGTTTGGCTTAGGGTCTTGTCCCGTTTTGGGATGAGGAATAATGTTGAGTAGTTTCCTTGACTGATTTCTGCTATGGGCGCTTTTTTGCTTTCTTTCTTGCGGTTCCTACACTTATTGCTGGAGGCAGCTTCTCTTCCTCCATGTGGGATTTTGTTTCTAGTCTGGCCTCTGGTGGTCTCGTTCTCAGTTCAATGCTTTAACTGTATTGGATGTTAAATATTCATTTGTGTGAGGTGACCCTCCTCCATTCGTGTAGGAAGGCCTGTCTTCTGCTACCACTGATGTTTTGTGGTGGTGCATATGGTAGGTGGAGTCACTCACTGGAGGATCTTGCTCCTCTAGAAGGTTGCCCACCTTTCTCTGGCTTTGCCCCTTAAGGGCTGACTTTGTGTTGGTTGAAATTGCCACTGGTATTGTGACCTTTGTTGCAGAACTGTTTTCTGATAAGATGGCTGTGTTGTGCTTTGGAAGACTTCGCTCATTGGTCTTCTTGTTAGGTTTGTTCCCTTTCTGGGTTGACCCCAGAAATAGAGCGCCCCATAGCCTTTGCAACAGATAAAGGATAATGTCTGCCTCTATTTTGTGGAGTAGAGATCTTGGGGGTCATAAAGTCCCAAGTAAAATTTCTCACACTGCCAACATCTTAATTTGTTAGTCACTTCTCGTCTAAGGACTCAAATATTTTAAGAAGGTGGAGGGGCTGGAAGCGGTTTGGATGTGCACGATTACGGTGTGATTATTTTTTAATAGTTTCCTATATTTTCCTTGGTCTTTTTAAACTATTAAGAAAAGGGACAGCAAATGTTAGTACTTGCTTTGTGTAATTTTTTTTCTCCCCATTTTAATCCTTCTGGAATATAATACATGCATCAAGATACTTTGTTCGAGGCATAGGGGCTGCAGACCACACTCTCTAGCATTAGATCACCATCTGGTGGTGAGCCCGGATGATTACACTTTGTTGTTGTCTTGGAAGAGTCTTTGTCTGTTGGGTGACTCCTCCCTTAGATCGTAGTGCGCATGGGCATCGACTCCATCCTCAGATTGTTTTTTTCCGCCATCGGGCTCGGATGTGTTCATCGTTCGGTCCCGTTACCGATCTCTTTTTCGAACCCATAAATCAATCTACACCATCGACACTGATTCCGGTTACCCGCGTCGAAGAAAAGATACAAGTCTCGATTCCAGCGTTCGTCGGGCCCAACTGCGCCATTGGGCCTTTGGCTCATGGAAAGAACTCCCTTCAAGAAGTGCCCTCAGTGTGGACACACATTTCCCCATACTGACCTTCATGAAGTTTGCAACCTGTGCTTGTCTCCAGAGCACGAGAGTCGAGACAGTGAGGCCTGCGCTTCATTCAGATTCAAGAAAACCATCAGTGACCGTCTAGCTCGAAGAGCTATGGAGCAGTCATTGTCCTCGACACCAGACCTCATCATCGAGGTGCCAATCGAAATAGACTCCGAAGAACAGCAAGAAGACGTCGCTTCCGAAGCAGAGGATTTAGCTTCCGGAGAAGAGATTCGATCCGAAGATGACTATCTTCTTCCAGCTGGTCAACAGGTCGCGAGTAAGAACGTTGACCCTGTCCACCCCCCCATATCGGGACAGGCTTCGGTTCCACCTCCGCCTTCGGATCCAGGTGCACACAGACTAAAACCTTCCGACGCCCTGCCTTTAGGCTTGGCAGTGAAGAGTATTGAAAAGCCTCCAGTCGACTCTGGCTCGAGTCAGTCTGTCTGTCCCGAAAAGCAGAAGGTACTAAAGCCAAAGTCCACACCGGCACCGAAACATCCATCGGTACTGAAGCCAGGCGAGCCGAAACCAAGTTCGGCGCCGAGAGAAGTTTCCAGAGTTTCCGAGTCGAAGACTACTCCGGTTCCTAAAAAAAGTGGACCCAAAAACAGTTCAGATATCTAAACATGTTTCGGCTCCAAAGACAGATGAATTGAGACAAACAGGAACAAAGGCTTCGGTCCGAAAAGTATAGATCTAAAGAAAAGACCAGAAAAGCCTTCGGAACTGAAAAAAGACCCGTTCCAAAGACAAGAGACTGTTAAGTCCAAGACTAGCGGCCCTAAAACGGATTAGACGGCGCTGAAAAAGGATTTACCAGCAGAAGAGCTTTTTCAGCCTGATGTAAGGCAAAACACTCTTAAAATTCATCCAAAGACTGGACATATATACACAGTGCCTGAAAAGAGGAAGATGGACTATCCCAAGCCACCACCTGTTCCTCTTAAAAAGGATGTTCAGACTTCCCCTATAAGAATTCCTTCTCCAGAAGTAGAAATGACAGTAGACATCTCCCCTGTACATTCTCCAGTCAGTACACATAGTTTCATACCACAACATGAAGACTATGGGGTTATCTAATCACAGGAGGTAGAAAGTGAACATCAAATGGATATTAACGATCCAGATGATATGGCAGGGATATCGGGTAACCCATGGGAAGACTATAATGCACCAGATCCACCACAAGATGAGGCATACCAGTCTGGGCCATCTCCTCCTGATGACAGCATTGGGTTCACACAGCTCATTCGCAGAGCAGCCACTTTTCATGGGATGGACTTACATACAGATCCAATAGTAGGAGACTTTCTAATGGACACACTGCTATCCTCACACAAAACCACTACCACTTTACCAATACTTAAGGGAGTGGTGAGACACGCACCAGAAATATTTAAATATCCTGTTAGAGCCAGAGTAATTAACCCTAGGCTAGAGAAAAAGTATAAGGTGGCCCAACTGACCCAGCATATATTAAAGGTCAGTTGCCACTAGACTCAATGGTAGTATCAAATGCGAGAAAGAGAGCTAACTCGCAGACAACAGGGGATGCTCCACCCCCGATAAAGAGTCTAAGCTTCTGGATGCTTCAGGAAAACGCACAATTTCACAAGCTGCAAATATATGGAGGATTGCTAACACTCAAGCTCGGTTAGCAAGATATGACAGAGCTCATTATGAGTTAGTCACTCATGCAATACTTGCCAGAGCAATATAAAACTAGGGCCTCTGACCTAATACAAGAGGGCAAGATTATAACGAATACCTCCATAAGATGCGCACTAGACACTGCAGACACAGCATCTAGATCAATAACTACAGGGGTACTGATGCGCAGACCTGCATGATTACGCATCTCTGGTTTTAAACCAGAAGTACAAGCCAGTATACTAAACCAACCATTTGACCAACAGCATCTTTTTGGCCCAGCAGTGGATACTGCACTAGAAAAGATTAAAAAAGATACGGATACAGCAAAATTAATGGGTGCCTTACAAACGCAAACCCATAGACCTTCTTTTCGTCGCTCCTCATATAGGGGCACCTCTAAAAGTTTCCAAACTGATAACACCACCTCTTCTTACAAAGCTCCCAACCAAACCTCACCCAATAAAGGATATTATAGCCGAGGATATAGAGGAAACCACAATAAGGGCAGAGGTAGAGGCAACATCAATTGTAACGCCTCTACTCCCAATAAGTGACTTCCCTTCAATCCCCCAGACCATTCCACTCCTGTCGGGGGAGATTACAACAGTTCCTCCATCACCACAGACATGTGGGTGAGACAAATAATTCAGTCAGGTTATTGCCTGGAGCTCACTTCCACTCTTCCAACAATACCACCCAGACATCGTCCCATGTCACAGGAACACCTCATACTATTAAGAGAGGAGGTAGAATCTCTACTGCAAAAGAATGCAATAGAACCAGTCCCAAAACAGCATCAAAACACAGGGATTTACTCTTTAGTTTCTCATCCCCAAAAAGGATGGGCCTCTCAGACCTATTCTAGACCTAAGACCCCTAAACCTGTACATATAATCAGACCACTTTCATATGGTCACATTACAACAGGTTCTACCGTTGCTAACAAAGGGAGACTTCCTTGCCACTCTAGATCTCAAGGACGCCTACTTCCACATTCCCATTCACCAATCTCACAGAAAATACTTACGGTTTGTACTAGAAGGCAAACACTACCAATTCAAAGTACTCCCATTCGGAGTAACTACAGCGCCTCGAGTGTTCACTAAGTGTCTAGAAGTGGTAGCTGCACACTTAAGAAGGGACAACATCCATGTCTTCCCATATCTGGACGACTGGTTAATAAGATCAAAATCATACAACCAATGTGTGAGACGCACGCATCAGACGATCTGTCTGCTGCACAAATTAGGGTTTACAGTAAATCAAAAGAAGTCACATCTCCAACCGTCCCTCTCTCAACAGTATCTAGGTGCCACAATAGATACTTCCAAAGCAATAGCATATCCCAATTCAACAAGGATTCAAAATATGCACAATCATCAAGAAATTCCAGCCACAACACTCGCTACAAGCTCGAGTGTTCATGCAACTAATAGGAATGATGGCATCTTGCATTTTCATCGTACCAAACGCAAGACTACAAATGCGCCCCATACAAGAATGCTTAGCAAAACAATGGAATCAGGCCCCGCAACAAATAACCGATCTGGTGGTGGTACATTTCGCTCTCGGCAATGGTGGAACACCAAAAATCTTTCCAAGGGCCGGCCGTTTATAGAGCCTGTTCCACAAATACGAACTACAGACTCATCCCTCACAGGATGGGGAGCGCATTTACATAAAGACACAGTACAAGGTATATGGACAATGAAACAAAAACTACTCCACATAAATCATCTGGAGTTACTATTTTTCTAGCTCTAAAATAGTTTCAACATTACCTGTCCAACAAAGCTATACTAATCCGGACGGACAATGACAGCTATGTACTACATTCAAAAGCAAGGAGGAACACACTTCCTACAGCTCTCCCAGCTGGCGCACAGCATATGGAGGTGGGCTATTCCTCAAAACATTTACCTGCTAGCAGAACATCTACCAGGAGTTCACAATCAAGTGGCAGATCTGTTAAGTCGTAAAAGACAATAGATACACAAATGGGAACTTCATCCTAAAGTTCTTCTGCCATTCTTTCAAATGTGGGGTCAACCAGACATAGATCTGTTTGCCACACATCAAAACTCAAAATGCCCAAGCTTCGCCGCCAGATACCCACACCCATTATCCAAAGGCAACGCGGTATGGATGAACTGGTTGAACAAATTTGCGTACGCTTTTCCACCTCTCCCACTAATTCCATTAGTGGTACGCAAGCTGCAGCAACATTCTCTCACATTGATTCTCATAGCACCGACGTGGGCAAGGCAACCGTGGTTCACCACACTGCTAGAGCTCTCAGTAGTACCACATCTGTTAACACAGAACCATGGAGAGAGATTGCATCCAGACCCAATGCAGCTCAATCTAGCGATCTGGCTCCTGAGGTCTTGGAATTCAGATATCTAAATGTACCCACTGATTGTATGACTGTAATTAAAGAAGCAAGACGTCCTACCACTAGAGCATGCTATGCAGCAAATTGGAAGAGGTTTGTGGTGTATTGCACAAATAAAACCACTAGATGTTTCCATACAAAACATCATTTGCTATCTATTACATCTGCAAAATACTAATCTAGCATACTCTTCAATCAGGTTACATTTTGCTGCTATAGCAGCACATCTCCAAAACAGACCACATTTGTCATTGTTTAGAGTACCTGCAATCAAAGCGTTTATGGAAGTACTCGAGAATAATTCCTCCTAGAATTCCACCTTCGCCAGTATGGAATTTAAATATTGTTCTCACCAGACTTATGGGTCCACCTTTTGAACCATTACTAAGTGTGAATTACAGTTCCTTACATGGAAAGTGGCCTTTCTAGTAGTAATTACCTCACTGAGGAGGGTAAGTGAGATTCAGGCATTAACAATTCAGGAACCATTTATACAACTTCATCCCAATAAACTGGTTCTTAAGACAAATCCAAAGTTTCTACCAAAGGTCATTTCACCATTTCACCTCAACCAATCTATTGAGTTGCCAGTGTTTTCCCCCAACCGCAAACAGTTGAAGAAAGAGCTCTACATACATTAGATGTAAAAAGAGCACTTCTATACTACATTGATAGGACAAAACCATTTCGTAAAACTAAACAACTGTTTGTGTCCTTTTCACTTCCACATAAAGGCAATCCTATTTCTAAATCAGGCATTGCAAGATGGATTGTTAAGTGCATACAAATTTGTTACCAAAAGGCAAAACGCACTCTATCCATTCCTCCTAGAGCGCATTCTACCTGCAAATTAGGAGCATCTATGGCATTTCTAGAAAACATACCATTAGATGACCTCTGTAAAGGAACTACATGGTCCACTCTGCACACATTTACAAAACACTACTGTGTAGATGTGCAAGCAAAACAAGCAGGTGTGGGCCAGACTGTACTCAAAACATTATTTCAAACTACTGCAACAGATACGGGTGGTCGCCGCTAAAGGAGAAACTGCTGTGTAATCTATGCTATAGTGTGTGGTCTGCAGCCCATATGCCTCGAACGGAAAATGCTACTTACCAGTATGCATCTGTTCTTGGCATGTAGGGCTGCAGAACCACACACGCCCACCCGGCTACCTGTATCTGTTTCCAGTATTATCTTATTTAGATACACAACACATGGACATCTTTACCTGTATTCATACAAACTCCCATCATTTGCCCACTGTCGAAAACAATCTGAGGATGGAGTCGATACCCATGCGCACTACGATCTAAGGGAGGAGCCACCCAATAGACAAAGACACTTCCAAGACAATAACAAAGTGTAATTTTCCGGGCCCACCACCAGATGGTGATCTAATGCTATTGTGTGTGGTTCTGCAGCCCTAAATGCCAAGAACAGATGCATACTGGTAAGTAGCATTTTCCTTATGAATTTTATGTAGACACTAGTAATAAATAACTGCTGTTACAGGTGAGTATATGTAATCCTCTTGGGGGTGGGGGAAATAAAAAGATAATGGTATTGTTCTAATGTATTTAAACTATTTGATTCTTCCTGTTATTTGTAATCTGAATAAATCTATTATAATACAACTTTACATTTATTAACATTTTATTAGATGTTTGCTGCCAGATGATCATAAAATGTATGTTTGCTGATGGGTCTGTACCACAGTTAGTGACTAATGTAAACTTATTCCGTGCTTTTTTTTTTCCTTTTCTGAATCCTGCTTTCAACTGCTGTTTTACAAAGAAAAAGAATCCAGAGGTTAGTATTTTTATTGATTTGTTGTAGTTTGATACAAGTTGGGATGTTCTTCAGCATTGCATCTGTTTTAGATTCAGATGGCTTACATAGTTCCCCATGATCAGGCTAGGGTCCCGGTAATATTTTGAATATGTGATCTTAACATGTATAGTGAATATTCCCTTGTTAGAGGCATAATGATGCAAAAATTGCAAATTCTGGGAAATCAATTATACTCCTTTTTTTAAATTATCTTTACTCTTATCAACAAGACTTCTATACTTGGTTCACTAAGCAACCAAAAGTGCAGATTGTGTGAACGAAAGCTTATGCACTGATTGTATTTTGTTTTGTAACCGGTTTGTCTCTATGTAAATGTATACGTTTGAAAAAAATCATGCAACTGTGCACTGAACTCCACCACACCTGGGGACCATCCCAATTTGCTTTTGTCCAGTTTGCTGGCATATCATTCCCATACAAGGATACACCAGTAATTTGCCCTCATGTTTTTATCTATAAATGTGTATGTTCGAGGCATGTGGGCTGCTGAATTCATATCTGTGCATAGATCGCCGCCTAGTGTTGGGTCCGGATGATTGCACATTGTTGTCCTGGAAGAGTCTTCGAAGTATCACGAGATAGGAGGCTCCTCCCCTGGACTACAGTGCGCATGGGCATCTATTCCATCCTCAGATTGTTTTTTTCCGCCAGTGGGTTCGGATGTACTTCTTGACTCGAGTTCAGAATCAGTATAAAACTCTTTGCGCAAGGCCAAAAGGCCTTCGGGGCATCGGTATTGTCTCGTTCGGTGCCTAAACTTCATCCAGTTCTTCGAACAGGACATCGAAGGCCGTTTGCCTATCGACACCATAGGCCCCAACTACGACGACGGAGATGGAACGGAGCCCGTTCAAGAGATGCCCCGTCTGCAACTCAAAATACCCCCAAATTGATGTGCACCCAGTGTGCAATAAATGTTTATCCCCGGACCACGACGAGGCGAGCTGTATGGCCTGTTCCAAGTTCCGGTCGAAGAAAACGCTTCGACTTCGACGCGCAGCACGACAGTCGGCGCAGAAAACAGCGCCCGACCCGGAGAACATCTTCGAGGCCGATGAAGGCGTCGATCAGGAGGATCCTGACCTGCAGTCGGACCCTGCGTCGGAGCATGACTCTACCTTTGATGTGGACGAAGAAGAAGACTACGTCCATGAAGACGACGTCGTCGAGGTAGGAGACGACGCAGAGGCCATTGTAGCCGTCGATGACGACTCTGGCGATGATCAAGGCCCACCCGCAGTCGCGGGACAAAAAATTGAGACTTTGCTCTCTAAGGCTCAGGTCGAGGAATCGCCGGAAGGCCTTAGCTAAGATCTTACCTCACATTCTATAGCCCCGCGTCAAGACCCGGCTAAGAATACTTCAAAGGAGCCATCGGTCGATCCATCCAAACCCAACGGAGGCGAAAACGAAACCAAAACTGTTAAACAGTCCTCGGTTCGACACCCTCTGACCCTCGGTGCCAGTCAAGTCAAAGTGTTGTCGACCCTTCGGGGTCACAAGGGGGCGTCGGCCCGAAAGGCGGGGCGCTGAAGCCAGTCTAGACGGTCAAGCGCGTCACTCTTGACGCCGTCGACTTCCACACATGGCGACGCCGCCAAAGGACTACACACTAAAAAGACTGTCGAACCAACGCTTGCATCCTCTGAGCTGACAGCAAGCAAGCCACTCGAGTCGAAGACAAGACCCGACCCGAAAGAGCATATTGCGTCGAAACCCAAAGCCTTACCTGCTGTGCACCCGGCGCTCGGGTCGACGCAAGGCCACAAGCATGCTGATGAGCCACCAAAGCACATCGGATCAAAGGCGCCGTCGATCTCAAAAAAGGTCGGTTCGACTCAGGTGCCTCCTCCAATTAAATATGGACTGCCCCCGACCGCTCGAGCCAAAGCGCTTGAACCCCAAAATGGCGCCGAAGCATCGAAGGTGGTGTCGGGACCTTCCAAGTCTCAGTCCATTCCAGAGGAAGTAATGTTCCAGGCACCCTCCTATGACAATCAGTCAAAGCTTTTCATCGACTCTGATTCTAGCAGGCTCACCATTCACAAACGGAAAATCGCTCCAGAACATCCCTTGGAGTTATACAAGATGCCTCTGAGGAGGAAAAGGGATTCGGACACCTCACCTGTTCTCTTCGAATCGGTGGAGTCATCTACCCAACAATATGCCTGTTCTCCCACACGCAGCGATGAGGATGTGGGAGAGAATTACGGTCAAATTGAATTCAATTACCAGGCTGACGTAGATCAAGATGACCCTCAAGCCTGGAATGACCCTATTGACCCACACACTGCTCCTGATGCTCAGTCCTATAATGTCAAGACCTCGCCTACTGAAGACACGGCGGCGTTTAACGCATTACTAGAAAGGGCGGCCATTAACCATGACGTGGAAATGCGCGCAGATCCAGTTGAGGAGGACTTTCTGTTCGATACTTTCGCCACCTCAGAAAAAACTGTAAAAACATTGCCTATGCTAAAAGGTGTCCTGAAACATGCTACTGACATTTTCAAAGAGACCACCAGGGCAAGGGTTGTAAACCCAAGGATTGAAAGAAAATATCGGCCTGCGCCTGTGGACCCTATGTACATCAAGGGCCAGCTCCCATTGGACTCCTTAGTTGTGGCTAATGCTCGCTTTGCTGTGTTTACTCAAATTGAGGCCCAGCCTCCCCACCTGTCCCTTTGGGCCTGGCTCCCCTTGTGTTTCTCAATGCTCGCAAAAGAGCAAACTCTCAGACTAGTGGTGATGCTCCTCCTCCGGACAAAGAATCCAAGATCTTGGAGGCTTCAGGCAAGCGTGTAGCAGCTCAAGCAGCTAATATTTGGAGGATCGCAAATACACAGGCCCTATTAGCCAGATACAATAGGGCTCACTACGACACGCTAGAACAGCTATTGAAACACATGCCTGATATTTATAAGGAGGGAGCGGAAATGCTAATACAGGAAGGAAAGTTGATTTCTAATGCATCCATCAAGTGTGCACTCGATGCAGCAGACACGGCAGGTAGGGCCATCAACACTAGTGTTATACTGAGACGTCATGCCTGGCTCCGCATCTCTGGTTTTAAACCAGAGATCCAGAAAACTTTGCTTAATCAGCCAGTCAACCCTGACTTTCTTTTTGGTCCTGATGTTGACACTACCCTAAAAAAATTAAAAAAGACACAAACATCAAAATCCATGGGGGCCCTGCAGTCACAGCAGTTATGGGGCAGTTCCTTTTGGCGCTCCGGTAACAGGGGAGCCTCGAGAGGGCAAGCACTGCAGCAAGCCCAATACAGCAAGGGGACCACGCAGACCACCTATAACAAAAATAACAGGGGTGGATATCGTGGAAACAGCACCAAAGGCAGATGACGTGGAAATAACAATGCCCGATCCTCCGCCACCAACAAACAGTGACGCCTTGTCACTGCCCCCAGACCATTTAACACCGGTCGGGGGAAGGCTCCAGCAGTTCCTGCCGGTCTGGGAAGGCATCACCACAGACAGGTGGGTAAGACAACTTATCCAATACGGCTATTGTCTGGAACTAACCTCTCCTCCCAACATACCCCCAAGGCACCGTCCTATGTCCACAGAGCACATGCACTTATTGCAGCAAGAAGTACTCTCCATGCTGCAAAAAGGGGCAATAGAACTTGTGCCTTTAGAACAGCAGGGTACAGGGGTGTACTCTGTACTTCTTAATCCCAAAAAAGGACGGTTCCCTGCGGCCCATTCTAGACCTCAGACCCCTAAACCAGTACATCTTGTCAGAGCATTTTCATATGTTGACTTTACAGCAAGTCCTACCATTGCTCTGTCAGGGAGACTTCCTAGCAACCCTAGATCTGAAAGATGCATATTTCCACATTCCCATCCACCAAAGTCACAGGAAATATCTCCGGATCACTGTCAACAACCAGCATTACCAGTTCAAGGTCCTGCCTTTCGGGGTCACCACTGCCCCCAGGGTGTTCACCAAGTACTTTGCGACAGTGGCTGCACACCTTCGGAGACAACACATCTATGTCTATCCCTACCTGGACGACTGGCTTGTCCAAGCAAAGTCAGCCCAGCAGTGTGCCAGCCACATGTCACGCACAATTCACCTCCTACACAGTCTAGGATTCTCATTAAATTACCCAAAGTCGCACCTTCAGCCCGCTCATGTACAACAGTACCTAGGTGCTACAATAAACACTCGAACAGCAAAAGCGCAGCAAACTCTGCCAGAGTCAACAGCATGCGGTTGCTCATTCAAAAATTCAGGCACCAGCACTCGCTCCCTGCGCAAGTTATCATGCAGCTGATCGGTATGATGGCCTCCTGCATTTCCATAGTCCCGCACGCGAAGCTCCATATGCGTCTGCTTCAGGAGTGCTTGGCACAACAGTGGAACCAGGCTCATGGGCATCTCAAAGACCAAGTGTTGGTGACCGGTCGTGCATACAATCTCTGCATTGGTGGAACACACAAAACCTTTGCAAGGGACGACCGTTCCACGAGCCTGTCCCACAGATAGTGCTGACGGCAGACGCATCTCTCCAGGGCTGGAAAGCGCATGTCCTCCATTATACCGTGCAGGGACTATGGACGACGCAGCAGCAAAACATGCATATCAATCTATTGGAGCTAATGGCAATCTTCATGGCGATGAAGGCATTCAAATTGCACCTCTGCAACAAAGTTGTGCTGATCCGGACGGACAACATGACTGCAATGTATTACATCCAGAAGCAGGGAGGCACACACTCTCCGCAACTATCTCATCTAGCCCAGAGCATGTGGAAGTGGGCAATCCAGAGGAACATCTTCCTCATGGCAGAACATCTCCCAGGCAAAGACCACCAGATGGCGGACCTGCTCAGCAGGCACAGCCATAAAATAGACGAGTGGGAGATAAACCCCTCAGTGCTCCAACCATATTTCCAGCAGTGGGGTGTTAGAACTGGGGGTCTCTAGTTGGCAGAGGTAGGTACCACTGTCCAAATAGGGACCCTTGCTTCTAGTCAGGGCAAGGAGATAACCCTCTTAGATAACCCCTGCTCGCCCTCTAGGTAGCTTGGCCTGAGCAGTCTAGGCTAACCAGAGGCAATGTGTAAAGTATTTGTACCAACACTCACAGTAACACAGTGAAAACACCACAAACTGATTCCACAACAGTTTAGGAAAATAAAGATATTTATTCTAAACTACACAAGACCAAAACGGCAAAAATCCAACATACACAGTTCAAGGATATGGTTTCAAAAGAGTTCTTCAGGTGGTAATCAAAGTTCTATAAGTTGCGATCAAATCCACAGATGCGTGGAAAGTTCAGTTGCGTCACGTTTACTCATAGTACCTTTTAGATGCAACAAAGTTCCACAAGTAGGAAGCTGGTGCGGTGGAAACAAGCGATGCGTTACTTCTGAGACCCTGGGGAGGCGATGCGACAGCCCCGCTGCAGCAGCGGGCGTGCGGCGACGAATCCGGTCTGTATGGGGAGGAAGGCAGCTTGCGTAGATTACGGTGCGTAGGTTCCGTGGGAAGTCTGTTCTCGCAAAGGCACGATGCGATGATCTCGTAGGGGCTGCGACGATCTCCGGGGAGACGATGCGCGGTCCAGCGGTGATCCTCTCTCTCGCAACTCCTCGATGTGATGTTTCTGCGACGATGTTCGCAGCGACGTGATGCGGTCCGCAAGCAAGCGGTGCGGCGATCTCACCCAGACGACAGGCTCTGCGACGACACTCGCAGCGATGTTCGATTCTCCCTCACCGGTCTGGTGCGTCCCGCAAACGAAGGGTGCGACGGCTCCGGCAGCGATGTCAGGCGCTGCGCCGATCTCGACCTTCGTAGCGGCGGGAAACTTCTCGCACTGTCGGGGATGCGCTCCGCAAGCGAGCGATGCAACACTTTTCAGCTTCACAAGTTTCTCAGCTTAGTCTGAAGCTTCCCAGCTCAGGTTCAACTTTTAGAGGCCCCACAACTGGATCAAGCACTCTACGAAGGACAGAACTCTCTCAGCAGAGTTCAGGGAGACTGGGGGTGAAGTCCTTTTGTTCCTGGGACTTCGGAAACAGGGAGCCAGCTCTTCTCAGGCCCTTGGAGATTCCTTCAAGACAGGGGACACAGCTCACAGCAAAGTCCTTCCCCTCTCCTTGGCAGCAAAGCAACAGCAGGTCAGTCCAGCAGAGCAACAGCAGGACAGTCTTCCTTCTTCAGAGTCCGCTTTCTCCTTGGCAGAGGTTCCTTCTTGATTTCCAGGATCTAATTTTCTGTTGTCAGGGGTCCTGTACTTATACCCCTAAAGTCTTTGTTCTCTCTGTGCATGTGGGCCCTGAGCCCGGTCTGAACCATCTCTGGGTGGATCCTGAGCACTTTGTTTTGCTGGCTGCATCTTTCCTTTCAGAGTGAGGGGCAGGGTCCTCAGCCGCCCAGCAGGAGGTGGAGCCAGCATTGTGGCAGGCAGGCACAGCCCTATTCAGCCCAGGTGCTAACTCCGCCCACCACTCAGGTAGCAATTGCTTCATTCAGCCTAGTGCTGACTCATCCAGCCTCTGGGGGGATTCCCCAGCCCCTGTCACTCACAAACCAGACAGTCAATACACAAACATTCCCAGGCACACAGAAGGGTCAGACAAGAGAACAGCAACTTTCTAAAAGTGCTGTTCTCAAACACAGGATCCAAAAACCACCTTTCCTAAAAGATGCGTTATTAAATTCTGAGTTCAGGGATACTAGATACTTATGTCCTATCTTGTTCCTATGGGAAGAAATGCTGTTAACCACTGTAGCCAGCATCCCCCATGTTAACCTATGGAGCAAGATAGCCTTACAATGGTGAAAACGAAAATGGCTGTAATTCACTACCAGAGCATGTTACCTGCACTAGTACATGCTCTACCTTTCACATACACGGCACCCTGCCCAGGGGGGTACCTTGGGCCTTCCATAGGGGTGACTGATGTGCACGAAAAGGGAAGGGTCAGGCCTGGTCAGCGGGGACGCGGACCAGGAGGACATGGCAGTTCTAAACTGCCCATAGGCGCTGCAGTGGCAGGCCCAAGACACCATTTTAGAGCTACTCCTGTGGGTGGCACAATCAGTGCTGCAGGCCCACTAGTAGCATTTGTCATCACCAGCCCTGGCACACCCAGTGCACTTTACTAGGGACTTCATGGTGATACAAATATGCCAAACATGTATATCCAATCAGTGGAGAAGTGTGGCTCAGGGGTTAGAGGCGGCAGACCCGGAAGCTGAGATCGGTCCTGGACCAGGGTTCAATTCCCCGCCTCGGCGGGTCTTGGGCTAAAAATTCCATGGACTCGATAATTCTCGCCCCGGTGCCTTCTCGACTCACGGGTTCACACTCTGTGACTCTGGGCAATAGCTTGCTTAATCTCCACAACGGCCCCTCGCGGCGGGATGCCTGACTTTCACCTTGTGGATACCCTGCTATCTCACAGGGGAATACCAGGACGGGTTCCCTAAGCAAGCGCCAGGACACCCACTGCGGGTAGCTGTGCGCTATATAAGCTCAACTACATTTACATTTACAATAACAATTTACATAGGGAGCACTTACACTCTGGCACTGATCAGCAGTGGCAGAGTGTCCAAAGCCTCTAAACCAGCAAAAACGAATCCAGCACAGCATCGAAAAATACAGGAGGCAGAGGCAAAAATATAGGGGTAATCACGCCAAAGATGTCAGGTCTAACACGGGGTCATCCAGAAATAGACCTGTTCGCCACAAAAGAAAACGCAAAATGCCAATCCTTCGCCGCCAGGTTCCCACACCCGCAGTCTCAGGGCAACGCGATATGGATGAACTGGTCAGGCAAATTTGCGTACGCTTTTCCCCCAGCACCACTCATACCGCTAGTGGCACGCAAACTGCGGCAGCACTCGTGACGCTCATCCTGGTTGCTCCAACGTGGGCAAGGCAGGCCTGGTACACCACGTTCCTGGAACTTTCAGTGGTGCCTCACCAACGGCTGCGCCTCACGCCCAGTCTCCTCACTCAGAGCCATGGAGACATTCCGCACCCAGATCCGCAACAGTTGAGCCTTGCAATATGGCTCCTGAGGTCATAGAGTTTGGCTACCTCAACTTGCCCCCTCAAAGAGGCAAGGCGCCCTACAACTCGGGCATGCTATGCAGCCAAATGGAAGCGATTTGTCATCTACTGCTCCAATAATTACATTAATTCGCTAGATGCGTCCACGCAAAATATCATATGTTACTTGTTGCATCTATACAGATGCAATCTGGCATACAGTTCCATCAGGATACATTTGGCCGCCATGGCAGCATATCTTCAAAACAGGCAGCATCTTTCCCTTTTCAAAGTGCCTGCCATTAAGGCGTTTCTGGAAGGACTCAAGAGTGATCCCTCTCAGACACCCTCCTTCACCTGTCTGGAATCTGAATATTGTTCTCACCAGACTCATGGGGCCACCCTTTGAACCTCTTCATTCTTGCGAAATACAGTTTCTTACATGGAAAGTGGCCTTCCTAATAGCCATCACATCGCTAAGAAGAGTTAGTGAGCTTCAAGCCCTAACAATTCAAGAGCCTTTCCTACAAATTCATGCTAATAGGGTGGTACTACATACCAACCCTAAATTCATGCCTAAGGTGGTGTCGCAGTTCCACATTAATCAAGCCATAGAACTGCCAGTTTTCTTTCCAAATCCAGATTCAGTGGCAGAACGAGCACTGCACACCTAAGATGTTAAAAGAGCTCTCCTGTATTACATCGACAGGACAAAAGACTTTAGGAAGACTATACAACTGTTTGTTGCCTTCTCTCCACAACACAAAGATGTACACTCCAAACAGCAAGCTGCTGTAGGACAGGCTGTTCTCAAAACACTTTTTCAGACTGCTGCAGCTAGCACGGGCAACCGCCGCTAAGGAGGTAACTTCTATTTATTCTATGCACAGATATGAATTCAGCAGCCCACATGCCTCGAACGGAATATGCTACTTATCAGTATGCATTGGTTCTTGGCATGTAGGGCTGCTGACATTCATATTGCCCGCCCTCCTCCCCGGTGCCTGTAGCACTCACAATCCTTCTCAAGCATGGTCATCACTTACTGTATTACACTCCATCTCTGCCACAATGGCAAAAAACAATCTGAGGATGGAATAGATGCCCATGCACACTGTAGTCCAGGGGAGGAGCCACCTATCTCGTGATACTTCGAAGACTCTTCCAGGTCAACAATGTGCAATCATCCGTACCCAACACTTGGCGGCGATCTATGCACAGATATGAATGTCAGCAGCCCTACATGCCAAGAACAGATGCATACTGGTAAGTAGCATATTCCTTGTCTGTATTGCACATTTTCACCATGTTCCCTATGGGACATTTTTCCCTACATGTCCTATAGAATTGTAAATGGAAATCGCCCACTGATCCTCTGTGTAAATTGAGCAACTAATAACTATAATTTTTTACTAAGCACTCAACTGGTCCCCTGCAGTGTTAGAGGCTTGCAGCATCTCATGAACTTTACATGCCCTTCGGCTGGTTGTTTTCTAACCTACATACTTTTATCTAGAAGCTATAGATGCTTAAAATTGTGCCCGAACTTGCTTCCTTTTTTTTAGGTCTCGCCTGTCGATGCGCATGCGCATCGAGCAAGCGAGACTATTGCGAGTTATCCACTCTTTATCCACTGCAAGGAATCGTGGCGATTCCTTGCAGTGCCCGTGACTTTTAAGGTCAATGCGCATGCGCATTGAGCTTATGCGCATGCGCATTGACCTTAAAAGCGCGTGCGCGTGCACGTCCGTGTTTGTTTACCCACTCCGCCCCCTCCCGCCGTGTCGCATTTCTCCTCCCCCTCCCCTCTCTTCCTTCCGTCGGCTCCCCTTTTTCCACTCCCCTCCCCGGCCCCCCCCTTCACCACATCCAGATTGGCCCCTTGCTACCACATCACACCCCTCGCGACCGGCTCCCCGCTCCGCCCCCTCCCGCCGTGTCGCATTTCTCCTCCCCCTCCCCTCTCTTCCTTCCGTCGGCTCCCCTTTTTCACCTCCAGCGAAGCCCGCAGTGCCCCCCACCTCTCTCCCACCTCCAGCAAAGCCCGCAGTGCTGCCACCTCCCTCCCACCTCTAGCGAAGCCCGCAGTGCCCCTTCACCTCCCTCCCATCTCCAGCTAACCCACAGTGCCCCCCCCACCTCTCTCCCACCTCCAGCGAAGCCCGCAAGTGCCCTCCCCTCCTCCAGCCATGCCCTTCCACCTCTAGCGATGCTCGCAGTGCCCCCCACCTCCCTCCCACCTCCAGCGAAGCCCGCAGTGCCCTCCCCACCTCCAGCCATGCCCTCCCACCTCTAGAGTTGCCCGCAGTGCCCCCCACCTCTCTCCCACCTCCAGCGAAGCCCGCAGTGCCCCCCACCTCCCTCCCACCTCCAGCCATGCCCTCCCACCTCTAGTGATGCCTGCAGTGCCACCCCACGTTCCTCCCACCCCCAGCGAAGCCCGCAGTGCCCCCCCACCTCCCTCCCACCTCTAGCCATGCCCTCCTACCGCCAGCGAAGCCCGCAGTGCCCCTTCACCTCCCTCCCATCTCCAGCTAACCCACAGTGCCCCCCCACCTCTCTCCCACCTCCAGCGAAGCCCGCAAGTGCCCTCCCCTCCTCCAGCCATGTCCTTCCACCTCTAGCGATGCTCGCAGTGCCCCCCACCTCCCTCCCACCTCCAGCGAAGCCCGCAGTGCCCTCCCCACCTCCAGCCATGCCCTCCCACCTCTAGAGTTGCCCGCAGTGCCCCCCACCTCTCTCCCACCTCCAGCGAAGCCCGCAGTGCCCCCCACCTCCCTCCCACCTCCAGCCATGCCCTCCCACCTCTAGTGATGCCTGCAGTGCCACCCCACGTTCCTCCCACCCCCAGCGAAGCCCGCAGTGCCCCCCCACCTCCCTCCCACCTCTAGCCATGCCCTCCTACCGCCAGCGAAGCCCGCAGTGGCCCCACCTCCCTCGCACCTCCAGCCATGCCCTCCCACCTCAAGCGATGCCGGCAGAGCACCCCCACCTCGCTTCCACCTCCAGCCATGCCCTCCCACCTCTAGCGATGCCCGTAGTGCCCTCCCACCTCACTCCCGCATGGGCCCTTTGGTACTCCTAATGCCCACTCGCCCACCAAGTGCTCTTTCAGAAATTTGCAGAGGGCAGGGTCGTGTGCACTAGTGACACAGGAATATAGTCACACGAGTGCTCAAAAGCGCACAACTACTACAAAAGTTCCATATATATATATAAAAAATAGTGCGTTCGAAAGTAGTTTGCTTAGTGGCTTCAACACTCGTTGCTGACATCTGGTGTGGGGCCGACTCTGCCTTTTATCCTTCTACGGTTGATAAATTGACATTGGTAGGCAATTACAGCGCGTTGACATCCCAAGGTCTGCAGTATTCTGGAGTTTGTGAAGACGAAAGGTATGAGATTGTACAGTGGAATGCTGAACAGTTTAATGAATTTTTGAGCACCAAGATCTGTATAGGGGTTATATATATAGCCTCTTTGATCATTCTGTGTTTTATTGGGAAATGCGAAGAATATATTTGAAATGTGGCTCTGATTTAAAACTGCTGAGTCCTTACAACGTGAGAGCAAAGGCTGAGTTTCAAATTATAATATCAATAACTCGTCTTTTATATAACACTTCATACCACATTCCTAACGTGTCTAAGCGCTGTTACTGTTACTTAATTAAATGATACTTGTGCACTAGTGACATGGGAATGAAAAGACACGTGAGTGCTCAAAAGTGCACAACTACAATGAAAGTTATATATATAAAAAATAGTGTGTTTCAAAGTAGTTTGCTTAAGTCCCGGGAGGTGGAAACAGCAGGCAGCTGCCATGATTTGTTTCCTTGTGGGAAACATTCCTTCAGCAATCAGTTTACCAGTCCGGCAGGAAGGACTTTGATTACTATCTGTGTCACCATCTTTTGTTAATCTAGGAGCAGGAGCCCCAACCTAAACATTGATTGCTTTTCACCACATGCTTGCTGACACACTTAACACTTTCTCCATGCCGTCTGCACTTTCACTTTCATTTGATTTGCAATGATGGCCGCTGCACACACCATTCTCGGAACGTTGCCCTTGAGCAATGGCAGCCGCTTTTTCGATTTTATTTTCTGCGTGCCTTCACTTATGTTTCGCAATGCCCTGCTTTCCTGACACAATGTGATCCGGGCTTTAGGCTTATATTCATTCACAAGGGGGGAGTTGTCCCCAGTTTTCCACTTAGTCAAATACATTTTGAGCGTTTCTTAAGATCGCTCAGGGACATGTAACTGACAACTGTCTCGGGGCTCCGTGTGAAGTAATTAGCTTCAGCTCCAGGAACATGGACACAAAGCTAAGGATCTACTTTGAAGGTATTTTATTTTTGGTACATATAAAGTACACGACTTCAAGAACACCTGTGAAGCCTGGGTTTCCCAGAGAGCAGAACCGGTTCCTCAATTGCATTGCCGAGTTGTGAATCACATTCATATTAAATGATAAGGGTGTAAGCGGAAGTCATACCAGGGTTAATCAATAACAAAAATACACCTAAATATGTTATGACCATTTCCATTAAAATCACTCATACTAAACAAAACGAAATTCACCATGCATACCAAAACAAATATGTTCTATCTATCTATCTATCTATCTATCTATCTATCTATCTATCTATCTATCTATCTATCGCCCTCACTCTATCTATCGCCCTCACTATATGTATCTATTTATCGCCCTCTGTCTGTCTATCTATCGCCCTCCCTCTATCTATCGCCCTCCCTCTATCTATCGCCCTAACTCTATCTGTCTGTCTATCTATCGCCCTAACTCTATCGATTGCCCTCACTCTATCTATCTGTCTATCCATCTATCGCCCTCCCTCTATCCATCTATCGCCCTCCCTCTATCGCCCTCACTCTATCGATTGCCCTTACTCTATCTATCTGTCTATCTATCGCCCTCACTCTATGTATCTATCGCCCTCACTCTATGTATCTATCGCCCTCACTCTATCTATCTATCGCTCTATCTATCGCCCTATCGCTCTATCTATCGCTCTATCTATCTATCTATCTATCTATCTATCGCTCTATCTATCTATCTATCGCTCTATCTATCTATCTATCTATCTATCTCTATCTATCGCCCTCACTCTATGTATCTATCTATCTATCGCCCTCACTCTATGTATCTATCTATCGCCCTCACTCTATGTATCTATCTATCGCCCTCACTCTATGTATCTATCTATCGCCCTCACTCTATGTATCTATCTATCGCCCTCACTCTATGTATCTATCTATCGCACTCACTCTATGTATCTATCTATCGCACTCACTCTTTGGCCCTCACTCTATCTATCGCCCTCACTATATGTATCTATCTATCGCACTCACTCTTTGGCCCTCACTCTATCTATCGCCCTCACTATATGTATCTATTTATCGCCCTCACTCTATCGATTGCACCCTCAACCCCTCACCTACCCTCACCCTCAACGCCTCACCCTCACCCTCACTCACCCTCAACACCTCACTCGCCCTCACCCTCACTCACCCTCAACACCTCAACCTCAACCCCTCACTCACCCTCACCCACCCTCACTCACCCTCACTCTCACTCACCCTCAACCCCTCACCCTCACCCACCCTCAACCCCTCACCCTAACTCACCCTAACTCACACTCACCCTAAATCACACTCACCCTCACTCACCCTCACTCACCCTCACCCTCACTCACCCTCACTCTGACTCACCCTCAACCCCTCACTCACCCTCACCCTCACTCTCACTCACCCTCACTCACCCTCAAACCCCTCACCCTCACACAGTGCAATAGGTCTCGGAGCATTTGAGTTAGAGCTTTTACAATTGTTTATGGCTTTTTTTATTTGTAATTCTTTAGCATTGGCTACAGGAAACAAAAATGCTAAAGATTTACAAAAAAACCCATAAACAATTCTAAAAGCACTAACTCTAATGCTGCGAGACCTATTGCATTTCCAATGCTTGTCCTACTTTGCCGTCCTTGCTCTTTTACATATTTCTTGTTCAGTGGGAATTCAGTAGCCTGGACCCCACTTCACTCTTGATAGCAAATTAAACCTAGACCCCCCCCCCCCCCCCCCCCCCCCCCATGCTTTTTTGTTAATTTTTAGAGGTGTGAGACTGGGAGATGTCTGAAATTTGTAGTCATTTAGAAGGAAGGCTATTTAGCGGATCTGCTGAAATCTTTACTTCACTTCTCAGTCTTAGTATTTTTTCAGAAATTCTAGTTTGCTATTAAGATTATGCCCCACCAGTGCTAATTACTTTGCTTCACGCATATAGGCCTAAGAACTTTTAACAATGTTATTTGAGGCCTCTAAATCTGCAATACCAGGAAATAGTTTTATATTCTTATCTGGCTGGTCCTAGTGTGAGGTCTAGTTTTGCTTGGTCTGCGCCATCTAGTTCGGAACACTTAGCTTGACACCAAGATCTTAGTACACACACTCGCAGTATATCTCTCCCTTGTAATATTGAATGATCATCTTGTGCATTAGGGTAAACCCTTCTCCCCCCCCCCCCCCCCCCCCCCCCCACACACACACACACACACACACTCTCCTCCCCTACACACTCCCCCATCTGTATGAATCTGAAGTATTAGTCCACTTGTCCTCTTGGTGTTAAGTCATTGTGGTCTTGTATAATGTTGATTTTTATAGTATACTTTAGCAATTTATTACCTCCTTGTTCTCTTTTTAGCATGAAGAGAGAGAGGGGGAAAACGATGACAAATGGGCAAACCGAGGAAGAGGTCGGGGAGCATTCCCCAGAGGACGGGGGAGATTCCTATTCAGGAAACCTGGCAATAGCCCTAAATGGTCACATGATAAGTTCAGCGGAGAAGAAGGTGAAATAGAAGACGAAAGTGGAGCTGAGACGAGAGATGAGAAATCAAACTCCATTTCTGCTGCAGACTAGAAATGGGAACAGACTGCAGTAATCGAGGTCTGCATCTCCTGGCACTGTACTAAGGACATCTGACACTATGTGCCCCAAAAGGACATCACATGGGGCTCTCATGAATTTTAAAGTCTATTCCTAAACTCCGGCTTGAACTCGGCAGTTGAGCATTTGCTCATGTCCCTGAACAGTTTGTGGGAATAAATGGCAGGACTTCTTCAGAAGAGGCCATGTGCATTAATACATTTTTTTCTTAAACCCCACACCACCACCCATTTCTGATGTGATCAGATAAATCTTATATATATTTCCGATTTTGGCTGTGGGATATCATCGTTGTTCATCCCAATAAGGAAACCTATTTTTTGATTTACTTTTGTGATGTTGTAAGTGGGGATTAACTTGCCAACATTGAGGCTTCAGTACTTTTTCAACCTCCCCACCCTCCATTTTTGTGTATTCAGTTTTTTTTAAACTCTGCATTACCTATTTTAAGCCTTTGCATTTATAGTAACAGCAGTTACTTT
This sequence comes from Lissotriton vulgaris, assembly GCF_964263255.1. Taxonomy (NCBI): domain Eukaryota; kingdom Metazoa; phylum Chordata; class Amphibia; order Caudata; family Salamandridae; genus Lissotriton; species Lissotriton vulgaris. Next base: position 943,253,677 of record NC_141687.1, on the reverse strand, counting down.
AAAGAGGGTATAATTTTTAGAAACCGTTATGAAGCCTCGTTTATGGGGTAGTGGGAAATAAAGCACGTTAAATAAAAAATGTAACTTAACTAACTTGATCCGTCTGAATTATTTCTTTTTTTCCTCCCCCCAAATGCTATTTACTGCAAAATCTTTTAGTCTGACCCTTTTATTTCATACATTTGCAAATTGTTAAGTGGTTATTTTTAATGCATTTCAGCTTTACTGGATTTTGATTCTTACACATGGAAATGCATGTTTTAAAAAAAAACTTTATTTGCACCCTTAAAAATTATGCACACTATTTCACTGTAGTGGTGCAATTCTGCAGTTAGTTGGAATCCTGTTCAGTGTCTGCTTAAATTCAAGGGATGCACAAAATAGACATCTTGGGTGAGCTGATCTTGCAAGGATGTCAGTTATGTAATAAAGGAGCAGGCGGTTTGTTTGATTAATGTATGTGAGTGTACACTGTCAGAAGCATATCATGGTGCTAGGAAAACTGGCTAGATTAGGCAGAATATTTCATAGGAAAACTAGGTTTTGGAAGTGCTTTGTGACAATCAATATGATTTTGTAAGCTTTTAGTTATTGCTGGACGTTTGTTCCAGAGGTATGCTTCCCAGTTTGTACCTGGTTAACAATTTAAATTCTCAGAAGATTGAGAGATGATCTGAGTGCAACCAGCCATATAGTGTTGAAACTGCAATTTGGAGATAGCTGGGACCAGAAAAAAAGGGCTGTTAAACTAACCAGCTTCTGAAAATAATGCATTTTGAAGTAGATGGCCAATGTAAAGTAGTCAGTAGGGAAGTGAGAATGTAAGAGGGTTGATTAAAAATCAAATGAGCAGCGGCATATTGGATTCTTTGAAGTCAAAGATGGGAGGTTGCATGAAAGCCAAGATAAAGAATTGCAGCAGTACGTGTTAAATGAGATAACAGGCTGGACAACAGTATGTTAAATGGAATTATTTTGGGTAGTGTTCTCAGCAAGAGGAAAGCAATTGGATCAAATCTCATTGTTCTGTTTTATACAGAGTGACAAATCTGACAAACCGGAGCTGTACTAATCTCCAGGGTTTTGGGCCCAAAATCCAGGGACCATCTCCAGCCAGAAGTATGTCCTGTCTGTTTTCATTTGAGATAGTTGGACTCCATCCATTTATTTGATGATTTCAGGCATATAAAGTTAGGATATTTTTTTTTCTGGTTGAATTATTGTCAAATTGGACAATAACATTTGGTTTCATCCGCATGTAATCATGGAGAAGTAAAGTAGTACAACACGTTTATCTGAAAGAGACACGTTAGTGAGATTACTTACCTTAGAATATCCCCAGGCGTCAGACTGGATCCGGAAATTTTTGCGTAGCAGTACCCTTGCGCGTCGGTAGGCGTCGTCTGCGGCTCCGCATCCGTTGCCCGAGTCGTGGGCGCCGTGATGACGTCGTCGGAGTACTTAGATGTCGCCTCCGCGTGATGACGTCAGTTCTTCTTCTTTTTTCCGCGCCAGCAAGCGCTGATCTGGAAAAAGCAGTACTTTTTGTCACTTTTTGACTAGACTTTTTTGATCCCTTTTGTTCATTTTTTTCTTGAGTCTTGCGACTCCGGACGGTGCCTAGGGATGCCTGGTTTCAAGCCTTGTGAGGATTGCGACCGACTGATGTCTGTCACTGACCCTCCCCGTCGGTGTCTCCACTGTCTCGGTGACGACAAGACCTGCCCCGACTGCCCCAAGCGACTTGAACTCCGGCAGTCGGGCCCCGTGTCGCGAGAGGTCCCGGCCCCACAGGGGGTCGAGGGACAGGTTGCGGGGTCGGAGCCATCAAAGCTCCGAGAGTCTGCATCACTCCTCCGGGTCGAAGTAGTCGTCAGGTAAGCACAAGAAGTCGAAGAGACGTCATTGCTCTTCTGACTCCCCGCTCTTCTGACTCCCCGCAACGCGGCCCGGGGTTCCGGTGACACCGCCAACGCGGCTCCGTCGGAGTCACGGGCGTCGCGGCCTGCTCCACACCCTCCGGTCCCGGGGCAGGACGCGACGCCAGGGGAGATCGAGCGCTTCCTCGTGGCCATGAGGAACCTCTCTTCCCCGACTGGTTCCGCGGCGCCTTCGGGCCCGGCGGACCAGTCTGGGGCCCCTAGTGGGTCGGGGGCTTCGCCGGCGCCTTCTAGCCCGGCGCCGCAGGGCCCCACTGGATCTGCATCGGTATCCGGGTCGTGGCTGGTTGACCTAACGACCTCACCGGCGCCGGTCCCTACGTCACCGATGCCTCCCTCGCTCCGGTTCCGGCATCAGAACGGCGCTGCTGGGCGCCGCTTTCGACGCCGCTTGGGGAGTTTAGCTTCTATGAACCAGCCTCGTCGTTTGACAACCCTGATTATCAGGGGATGGGTGAGGAGGGGTATTGGGAAGGGTCTGAGGACCTTCTGCCCCGAGAGGGTCAGTCTCAAGAGGACTGGACAGGTGGACTTGGGGATGCCAGTGGTCTGAACACATCACCAGACTCTGGCTTTGTCTCACCTCCTACCGTGGCTACGGAGGAGTGGGCAACCTACAGTGTGGTGTTGATGATGGCAGCCAAGGCCTTGGGCCTTGAACTCCCAGTCGCGGCCGTGAGGACTAACCTTCTCACTGAGGTCCTTAAACCGCAGTCAAGCTTGGCCGAGCCTCTGCTGCCGTTTAATGAGGCCTTGACCGACGTTCTTTTGGGCACTTGGTCCAGGCCCGCTACGGGTTCGCCCGTAGATAGGAACGTGGCCAGACGCCACCGCCCGCCCCCGGGCGACCCATGTTTACTGTCCACCCACCCCATCCCCGAGAGCCTGGTCATCCAGGCTTCAAATTCCCAGACCGCATTCCCGTCTGCTCCTCCGGACAGGGAATCCAAGAGGTATGAGCAGTACGGCAAAAAGGTTTTCTCCTTCCTTAGTCTGGGACTGCGGTCTTCCAACACCGCATGCCTCTTGGGCCGCTACACCCACTCTTCGTGGGATATTGTCGCGGAATTGCTGTCAGAGTTTCCGTTGGAGGTACGGGCCTAACTCGGCCAACCCCTTGTGGAAGGCCGGGATGCAGCAAAATATTCTATCCGGTGTAGGCTGGATACCACCGACTCACTAGGTAGAGCGATGGCTACGACAGTGGCGATTCGTTGCCACGCCTGGTTGAGGTCTGCCAACTTTTCGGCCGCTGTCCAGAATACACTGATGGACATGCCGTTTGATGGCCATCGCCTTTTTGGCGACAAGGCAGACCATGCGCTTTAGCGCTTTAAGGACTCCAGGGCTACGGCCAAGTCCTTGGGCCTCTCGGCCCGCGCCCGCAAACGGGTGCCTTTCGCTCCTTTCGTGGCCAAGGAAGGGACGCCCCCCCCCCCCCCCCCGCCCCCTGCCCCCCCACACGCGTGCTGCCAGCCACGCACCGCAGACTAACATCCAATGCGGTGGCGGCCGTGGAAAAAACCGTGGAGGCGGTTGGGGACAACGGCGAGGCCGGTCCACACCCTCCCCCGCAGCATCCGCTTCAAAACCCTCCTAGTCCGTGCTTTTCGGCCCATGTGACGCCAGTATGGGGCAGGGTTCGCCATCACCACTCCCGACGGCGCACTGTCACGTCGGGCAGGTGGGTGCTGCAAATTGTCCGAAGGGGCTACTCCCTCCCATTCGAGACGACCCCTCAAGCCATGCCACCGCAACACCTTTGCGTATCGAGGGATCATTCCGGCTTCTGCAGGAGTAAGTTACGGCCCTCTTGGTCAAGGGGGCCATCGAGCACGTTCCTGGGCTAGAAGTAGGATGTGGTTGCTACTCCCACTACTTTCTGGTACCCAAGAACGTCAACGGCTTCCTCCAGAAGGAGAAGTTCAAAATGCTGACTCTGGCTCAGGTCTTAGCTGCCCTGGACCCAGGAGACTGGATGGTAGTGTTGGACTTGCAGGACGCTTATTTCCACATCCCCATCCTGCCGGCGCTACCTGCGGTTCACGGTAGGCCACGAGCACTTTGTTTACCGTGCTCCCCTTTGGCCTTACCAGCCCCACGGGTGTTCTCGAAAGTGATGGCGGTGGTCGCACCTCAGCTGCGTCGGTTAGGGGTTTCAGTCTTCCCCTACCTCGACGACTGGTTGTTGAAGGGGGGCTCGCCCCAGACAGTCGTCAGCCACCTCCAAACGACGGCAGACCTCTTGCACCAGCTCGGGTTCTCCATCAATGTGCCGAAGTCACACCTGTGTCCCTCTTAGAAGCTCCTTTTCATCGGAGTGGTTCTCGACTCGGCGCAGTTTTGGGTTTACCCACCCGAACAGCGGGTTCGGGATATACAGGCTCGGATTCCAATCTTTCAGCCTTTATCCCGAGTCTGTCAGGTTGGCGCTGCGGCTTCTGGGGCTGATGGCTTCCTGCATCCTTCTGGTGCATCACGCCCGTTGGCGGATGCGGGCTCTGCAGTGGGGGACCTGAAGTTTCAGTGGGCCCAACATTAGGGCAACCTGTCCGACCATGTCCTGATCTCGGAGGGCACTGCGAGACAGCTGCAGTGGTAGCTCACGGACCGCGATTGGGTCAGCGGCAGATCCCTCTCCCTTCCCCAACCGGAACACGTAGTTGTGACGGACGCGTCCCTCCAGGGCTGGGGAGGCCACATGGGAGAGCGGAGATCAGAGGTCTCTGGTCTTCGGCGGAGTCCCGGCTCCATATCAACCTTTTGGAGCTGCGGGCGATTCCTCCCCTCTGTCTGGTGGAGTGTAGTGCAGGTGTTCACGGACAACACTACCGCCATATGGTACTGCAACAAGCGGGGTGGGGTAGTGGACCCTCTGCCAGGAGGCTCTGCGCCTTTGGCAGTGGCTGGAACATCAGGGTGTGACCCTGGTGGTTCAACACCTGGCAGGTTCTCTGAACGCCAGGGCGGACTAACTCAGCCGCCGGTGCATGATGGATCACGAATGGCGTCTGAACTCTGACGTGGCGCAAGGCCTCTTTCAGCAGTGGGGAGAGCCTTGGTTAGATCTATTCGCCACCAATGAGAACGCGCAATGTCATCAGTTCTGCGCGTTGGAATTTCCAAGGCGGCACTCGCTCAGACGCTTTTCGTCGCGAGTGGAGTTGCGGTCTGTTGTACGCCTTTCCGCCTATAGCACTTCTGCCCAGAGTGCTGAAGATCAAGCGCGACCGGGCACAAGTCATTCTTGTGGCTCAGACTGGGCACGAAGGTACTGGTATCCCGAGCTACTCAGTATGTCAGTCGATCCCCCGGTTCGTCTGTCTCTTCAGGAGGACCTTCTGTCGCAGCAGGAGGGGACGGTCCTCCACCCGAGCCTGTCCAGTCTCCACCTCGATGCTTGGTGATTTACGGCGGCAGTTGAGGCCATTTGACTTGCCTCCTGAAGTCTGTAACATCATTCTGGCAGCCAGGTGTCCCTCCACAAAGTCGGTATACGCCTGCAGGTGGAACAGATTTGTGGCATGGTGCACAGCAAAGGCTGTGGATCATCTCTCTACCCCTCTTTCTGAGGTTCTTCTCTTCCTCTTGCCCAGCAGGGCTCTGCTCTGGGCGCTATCAAGGGCTACCTTTCTGCTCTTTCATCCTTTTTAAGGCTGCCTGATCAACCTTCTTTGTTCAAGTCCCCTGTTGTTAATCGATTCCTGAAAGGCATCACACATACGTTTCCACCTGTTCCCTTCGTGATGCCTCAGTGGGACTTGAACCTGGTTCTTACTTTTCTGATGGGCGCTCCCTTTGAGCCACTTCACAACTGTCGTATCCGCCTTCCTACCTTGAAGACTGCCTTCCTGGTTGCCATCACCTCTGCCAGGAGAGTGAGTGAGCTCCAGGCTCTTTATTCCAAACCTCCTTTTCTTTCTGTCCATCCGGACAAAGTTGTCTTGAGAACGCGTCCCTCTTTCCTGCCCAAGGTAGTCACAGCCTTCCACATCGGGCAGTCCATCACCTTGCCCACCTTCTTTCCGCCTCCGCATCCCTCGAAAGAGCAAGAGAGGCTCCACCGTGTGGACCCAAAACGTGCGCTTTCATTCTAACTCGGATGCTTGATTCCGTTCTGGGAAGGACATGGCTTTTGTAGTTCGGACTGGACTGTTCCCATGGGGCACAGGGTCAGAGCTGATTTGCATATCGCCATTGTCTAACCCAGGGTGGTGTGGAGTGCAAAAAAACGATGGATTTGGGCCCAGATCTGTGGACTGGGTTGAATGTGTGACATTGATCCACATTCGGTCCATCACCTGTTTTGTTTGCAAATTCCGCCCTAAGTGCGCTGGGGATGCTCAGACGTGGGTCCCAGGCACTCCACACCACTGGAGTCAAGCTAGCCGGGCTGATGAGAGGTGTTACCTCGAATCCGGTCCTCGGATGCTTGATTCCGTTCTGGGAAGGACATGGCTTTTGTAGTTCGGACTGGACTGTTCCCATGGGGCACAGGGTCAGAGCTGATTTGCATATCGCCATTGTCTAACCCAGGGTGGTGTGGAGTGCAAAAAAACGATGGATTTGGGCCCAGATCTTTGGACTGGGTTGAATGTGTGACATTGATCCACATTCGGTCCATCACCTGTTTTGTTTGCTCATTCTAACTGGATCGCACACGCCAGTTCCGCATGGACGACCAGCTCTTTGTTGGTTACGTGGTTGCTAAGAAGGGACGGGCGGTGCACAAACTGACCATCTCTTGGTGGGTCGTGTTGTGCATCAAGGTATTATACTCTTTGGCTAAAAAGGAGCCTCCTGTTGGGCTGAGGGCCCATTCCACTGGGGCTGCGGCGGCTTCTACTGCCCTAGGTCGGGGAGTCCCCTTGCAAGACTTCTGTCAGGCAGCTACGTGGGCCTCGCTGCACACGTTCGCTAGACACTACTGCCTGGACAGCCAGGTCCGGAGAGATGGCTTTTTCGGCCGTTCTGTTCTCCAGGACTTTCTGGTGTGATCATTGGTTCGCAGACCCCCCACCGGGGTTGGTATTGCTGGGGTATCTATTCTAAGGTAAGGAACACTAACCTGTTTCTTTCAGATGCACAAGTTGCTTACCTTCGGTAATGATATATCTGTAAGAAACAGTAGTTAGTGTTAGATTCCTTACCGCCCTACCCATCCTCCCCGGTCTGCAAACAGATATCTAGGGTTAAGGTTCTTCCCTTTGAGGACCCTAGTTTATTGGCACCATTGTGTTTTGATCATGGCTCTGCCTTCCTGGCGCGGAAAAGCTATGTATAAGAACTGACGTCCGCGAGCCAGGGCGGCGTCTAAGTACTCCGAAGTCATCCCGGCGCCAACGACGGACGCGGAGCCGCAGACGACTGCTACCGACGCGCAGGGGTACTGCTACGCAAAACTTTCCGGATCCAGTCTGACGCCTGGGGATATTCTAAGGTAAGGAATCTAACACTAACTACTGTTTCTTACAGATATATCGTTACCGAAGGTAAGTAACTTGTGCATTGGGCAGAAACTGTTAAAAAAAAAAATGAAAAATCTGCCCAGTCAGCTTTTATGAGGGCTCATGCGGTCAATACAGAACCATGGCATATTGCAGATGTTAATTCACCCTGCTGTTGACTTTTCCATAGCATTCATGTGGTGGATATTGTGTTCCTACAGTCATTTTGCATGTATTACTGCCATACAGCTTTCTAGTGCTCTTGTGACATCAATGCTCCCTAAACAGACCTGGAGAGCACTAATCCTTTCTTGGGCACTGCCCCTACAAAAGGTTCCAGCATCCTGCTCCAAAAACTAGGTTACCTTTTACACATGTCAGTCATTTTTAGGTTTCACCTGGACAGCATTTGCACTGTGCTTGCAAAAGCTCTTGTAAATGGAACAAAAAGAAGTCTCAAAAGATTACTGCCTGCCCAGTACTTAACATTTGTTGGCTTGCTTGTCATTCTCATTTCTTTGCTTTCAATTTGTTATTGCGTGCACTTTCCTGTTTTATTCTTCCCTCTTGTGTATGTGACTTCTGTGGAGCGTGGACCAAAGTTCTCTCCCTTTTGAAGTCTTTATATGCTACTTTAATTGCTGGGTTTTTTTCTATTGCGTGTACTCTTAGTGCTTGTCTTTGCAGTCCCTCTTCTTCACCCCACCTTCCTCCCGCTCATTTTTCACCCACCTGCTTTTTTCGTTCCTTTGCAGCTACCGTTTTTTTTTTCACTCTAATTGCCCTCCTCCTGCTCTCTATTGCTTCTTATACTCCTACTGTCCTCTGTTTCACTGTTTCATCCTCTTCTCTCTGTTGTCAAACCGTCGCCACATCTCTCCTTTCTTGCTTAATTGTTTTTTTATCCCTCTCCTTTTCACACCACCACCCTTGTGGAGTTTGATGCCTCCCCAACCTCCTGCTCTGTAACCTCTTGCACAATAATCCGTGCTGGTGTGCAATATGACTTAATATAAAACGTTTTAAAAACTTTGACAAGGTCAACACTGTTTGCATTGTAGCAGTTTAAAAAAGTTATTAAAGCCATGTTGCACAGAAGCTTGCAAACATGGACTAGTCAGTAGATCTTGCATAGGCAAAATCTATTGACTTTGCCAATGCCTGTTTTCTTATGAATGGTTTTGCCCAGTAGCGGCAGAGTCCATGTTATGTTTTGCAGGGTGAATCCTTTTTTGGATTCACTTGCTGTGCATTATTCCGCCAACTAGTGGTTGGGTCCGGAATAGTCTGAGTTTTTTTGTTTTCATTTGGTGCTAGGTTCCTCTTTGTCAGGAGTTGAACAGATGCACCTACAAGACATTAACATTTCATGACTTCATCTCCCAGCATTCCCGGTTTTGCAGTGGGAGGATCATTGTCTATATGGCCCAGCGAGAGCGTACAGGAAGTGTGCGTAATTGTTTTGGTTGTTGGTCTGGATAGATTGACATTTGTTTTCCTGTTCATGTGTTGGGAGCCGCGCTCACGTAAGCGCTGTGTGGGGAAAACGCGCTGTGGGAAGCGCCAACCCCCTGGAGAATCCCCGTGTTATTTTTTTACGCTGGTGTAGCGCTGATCTGGGAGCCGCGCTTAGGGAAGCGCCGACACCAGGAGAGCTCCGCTGCTGTTCGCGCTGACGTAAGCGCTTTGGTTCTGGGAGCCGCGCTGAGGGAAGCGCCGGCACCCGTAGAGCCCCGCTGCTGTTCGCGCTGACGTAAGCACTTTGGTTCTGGGAGCCGCGCTGGGGAAGCGCCGACACCCGGAGAGTCCCGCAGCAATTCGCACTGTAGTAAGCGCCTTCGTATTCCAGAAAATTCTCTGTGCAGTTCGCGGAGGTAAGCGCTCCTGTGTTCGTCTGCAAAACTGGATTTTGGTTCTTCCTAATATTTACATTTTCACTTTGACTTTGTTCTGCCCTCTCGGGAAGGATCAGTTCACCAATGACTATGGGTTTATTACTTTTATGTTCTTGAATTCTGCTTGGAACAGAAAAGGAATATTCTTTGGTATACTGGATTTCTATCTGTATCTATCCCAACTATTCCTTACCAAGACAGGGGAGGCTACCGGAGTTTGGTTATTTCATACATTTGAATCCATGACACAGATTTACGTGGGTATGTATGGGTTTGTGGCATATGTCTTTTGGTTAGTAGTAGGTGTGATGGGGAGTATAATCTCTCCTGCTTTCTTGTTATAGATGCACCATCTTATGGAGAGAAGTATCTCTGGGGTCTTTGTTCGTATACAGGAGTACAAGATCCTCCGCATCAAAGCCCCAGGTACTAGTTAGTCTTAGTGAGATTATATGAGAGTAGAAGAACATATTGCATTGTATTTACACTATTCTTTTGTTACAGGTATCTCTCTCCCTGCTGTTCCTTCCCTAATTCCTTTCCCTCGCCTGATTGCCTTACTACTCTGTGTTAAGTTATCCAGAGTTGGGAACATCGGGAGGTGGACCCCTTTGTGCATCATCCGGAATCTAAGGAGTGGACGTGGATCTAACAATTACGCGCCCACGATATACCACTCCTTCCGTTTCGTATGCAGCACAAACATGGCGTCTTTAGATGATGTATTACAAGCGCTAGTGTTAGTACAACAGGAATTGGCTGCTTCTAAAGCAGAAACAACTGCCCTTAGAGAAAGAGTAGACCGCCAAGCTAGGAACCCATTCAATGCCTCACAGGTTACATCCCAAATCCAAGTGAATGTACCCCCTCTTATTCCGTTGGCCAGCCCTGAGGTTTTCAGGGGACCCTTTAAAGATTCAAACTTTTTTAACACAAATCATGTTACACTTCTCGTGTAAACCAGCATCATTTCCTACCAATCATTTCAGGGTTTCCTTCGCCATATCATATGACTGGTGATGCCGCCAATTGGGCGGTTCCATTAGTCAAATATGGTGATTCTCTCCTTTCCGATTATGACTCTTTTCGTAGGGAATTTGAAAGGGTATTCGATAGGAGAGCTACTACTTTCTCTGCGGACCGTGAGTTGCTAGAGCTTAGACAAGGGAAGCAGGATTTAGTAACCTATTTGACTAAATTCAACTGTTTGATTGCTGAGACTGCTTGGCCGGAAGAAAAGAGGATGTCTCTGGATTACCAGGGTTTAAGAGATGACATGAAAGACGTTATTGCTCAGATTAATCCACAGCCAACAACGTATACCGATTTAATGAACTTTACGTTTGGATCATAGGAAAGCAGAAAGGAGGGGTGAACGGACTTATGCTCTTAATGAAAAGACAGAGACAGGAAACCGAAATACCTAATAGTCCCCTGAACAACATTCAGAACCAATGGAAGTGGGAGCAGTACGAGCTCCATTGTCCAGGACAGAAAGGGAAAACCACAGAATGTTGGGTCTTTGTATGTATTGCGGTAAGAAAGGTCATTTTGTGAGACTGTCCCACTAAACCAAAAAGATTGGCATGTTTTCTTCTACTAAAAAGGTGGCCATTGCTACAGTTCCCATTTCTAGTCACATTACAGCAGAAAATGGAGATAAAGCTGATCGGATCCATACTCATGGGTTCCAGTTGCCTTCCTTGAAATGCACCAATGAAGTTACTTAGTTCTTTTCCAGGGGATCCTCATCAATAGTCATAAGCATTAGAATATTCCCGCCCATGTGCGGGACCCCGGAAACACTATATTATATGTGCCCCACATATATATATATATATATATATATATATATATATATATATATATATATATATATATATATATATATATATATATATATATATATATATATATAATCATATATAAATAAAAAACATGCAATAGCAGCCAAATAACATCAGAGCTGAAATATGCTGTGAGGAATTTCCATCATACATGAATAATAAGCATTAGAAACCTGGGAAACACCACCAAAGATTGTTTAGAAATTGTTTTAATGCTCAGAAAGCAGTAGAAATTCTCATAACTCACTGGAAGCATAGGAAGCTCCCAGGCTGCATTGCAAACACACAGTCTAAAAAGACTGAAAAGCGAACCTGTAGCTGAATAGCAATAAACTGACACCGTGCCTTTAAGGCACTCATGACCCCCTGTATCCTTTCATGCCCCAGGGGTGACAGTTAGGTGAGTTCTTTCCGGCTCCTTCAGGAAGGATCCTGGTTACACAGCTCCACTAATTTCTGTTTTCTGACAGAAACTTACTTTACTTTGAACAACTTTTTACACTTACTTTGACATTTTGCATCTAGTCAAGTAAGGAACTGCCTTTTTCAGTCCGTTTACTGGGCTTTTTCAGTGGAAAATGCCTTTAACTTTTTGATAAGTGTTCCTGTGATAACAAGAAAGCAAAATCAGACAACCACGATGTTTGTATCCTGTGTCTGCCTGAAGAACATGATCCAGGCACCTGTCCTCACTGCGAGCACCTGTCAGGAAGAACTCTCAAAGACAGGGAGAGAATTCGCATTCATGGCCTGGCTCATAGGTCATCCAGAGGAAGGTCTCCGGGAAAGAAGGGTTCCAAGAAGACTAAAACACCTTCAAAACACAGGTCTTCCATCCCTTCAGCCTCAGCGTCAGGCTTGGCGCTGAGGAAAGAACCACCGGTGGATCATTTGGCGTCAAAAAGGCCGTCGACGGCGGGCTCGCCGTCGAAAAGAACAGGTACGTCGACAACGTCGAAGGAACCAATTCAGTCGTCGAGATCCCCTCCGCCGTCAACCTGGCGACGATCTGCGTCAAGATCAAAGGCCCCTCCGCCGTCATCAACCAGGTGACGACCGGCGTCGAAGTGTGACCCCTCCGCCGTTGTCCAAGAAGCGGCGTTCGGCGTCGAAGACTAAGACCCCTCCGCTGTCGACAGTAATTTGTTGATCGGCGTCGAGGACGCAGTCTTCGTCAGTGCCTCGTCGACGTTCGGCGTCGAGGGTGCCCAATACCCCTCCACAGTCGTCGCACAGGCGTCGAGACAGAGAACTCCGTCGACGACCGGTCATCGCCGTTCGATGTCGAGACAGAGAACTCCGTCGACGACTGGACATCGTCGTTCGACGTCGAGAGAGAGCTCAGTCGACGGCCGGGTATCGCCGTTCGACGTCGAGGCAGAGAGCTCTGTCGACGGCTCCTCATTGCCGCTCGACGTCGAGAGACCATAGATCCTCACATGGACATTCGAGGTCGCGATTGTTTGACCCGCCAACTCCTCAAAGGCGTTCGACGGCGAGGGAAGAACGCTCGACGTCGAGGCATTCAGATGCCATCATGGTAACGGGGTCTGCTTCCCGTCATTCCTCTTCACTGTCCTCTGGCTCCTCAACTGAGCCTTCAAGGTCCAGAAGTCCTGTGCGCACTCCTGAGCGTCGGCCAGATCCTGCGGCCGAGCAAGTCAGACTGTCACCTAGATGGTACAAGTCTTTGGACCATTGGCGAAATTCTGGGGCTACAAAACGTATGCAAGAATATGCCAGCCCACAACAGGTCTCCACTTCAGAATCTGGTAGAGGAGATGGACAAACGTAGTCCTCCCAGAAGATCCCGATCTCCCAGAAGAAGACCTCGGTCAGATGATCGGATCAGGTCTCTCTCTCCTAGATGGGAGGAGCGTTCAAAAAGATCGCGGGAGCGGAGACACCGTGCTCACCGTAGACGTCGACGGACTCAGTCTACTTAATCTACCTCTTCTACCAGGTCGTCCAAGAGGGACTACTCCCCTACGTTGACGGACAGTCCTACGTCCAGATCCTCCCCAGTGGATGACATTGGCACGTATCTGGATGTCCTGCAAAGAGGAGCACTGAAGCTGAACATTGAAATGTCTGTCCCTCAAGTAACAACGACAGTCATTTTTGAGACTTTACACAAGAAAGCCATCTCCCGTCCTCTGCTACCTTTAGTCCCGGGGATTATGGATCCTGTCAAAGAGGTTTTCCCAACTCCAGCGGCTATCAGAGCGTTGCCAGCCCGCATTCAGAAGAAATACAAACAGGCATCTACTGACCCGGTTTTGTAAAATCTGACCCTCCAGCAGATTCTGTAATTGTGGCAGCGGCGAGGAAGACGCACGCAGTCGCTGGTTCCTCTTCAGTCCCACCAGACAAGGACAGCAAATCGCAAGACTCCTGGGGTCGCAAGGTTTGCAACTCAGCTGCTTCCACTCTTAAGGTATCTAGTGCGGCTGCGCTTCTGGGTCGATACGACAGAGCCTTATGGAACTCTATGGAAAGATTCAAATCCAAACTGCCAAAGGAAGACCAGCAGGATTTTGAAGAGACTGTTACAGAAGGGTGTCTGGTGGCGAATCAGATGATAAGCACGGCTGCGGATGGTGCAGTGCTTGCGGCGCATTCCTATTCACATGGGGTTTGTGCCAGAAGGTCGGCCTGGTTGCGCCTTACAGGTCTGAAGCCGGATGCTCCGCATCGCATCCTTAATCTCCCCTTTTCGGGTTCCGCTCTCTTGGGGGAACATGCTGACGAAGAGATGACCCGAATGAAGACGGAACTAGATACGGTGAAAGCGGTGGGCTTGGACAAGAAAAAAGAATTCAAGCGCCGCTTCAAGACCAAAAGGGGGAGAGGGGCTCAACAGAGGGTTCAAACCCCTCAGTGGTCCCAAAGTAAGAACCAGGGGAACCACAGTTCCGAGGCAAGCCCAGCAGAGGTAGAGGAGGTCACCAACAATCCTCTAACACCACCAGAGGAGGAAAGGCCTGAGCAGTGGCTTCCTCTGGCGCCGTTACCCACTCCAGTGGGAGGAAGTGCTTCACAACATCTGGCAGAGTGGGTCAGCATCACAAAGGATCAGTGGGTGCTGAATATACTGCGTAATGGATACAACCTACATTTCCGTGCGCCTCCGAAGAGCATTCCTCCAAAGAGCTCTTGCCCTCACCAGCTAAGCTTCCTCCGAAGAGAGGTGAAAGTCCTACTGCAAAAAAGAGCGATAGAGGAGGTTCCTCCCACTCTAAGAGGAAAGGGAGTTTACTCCAGATACTTCCTTGCCCCCAAAAAAGATCAGAAGGACAAGTTCAGACCAATACTCGATCTACGACTATTAAACAAAGTCATTGTCAAAGAAAAGTTCAGCATGTTAGCGCTTCACCAAATATGTCCACATCTTCAAGCCGGAGATTGGATGTGTTCGGTGGATCTGCAAGATGCGTACTTTCACATCCCAATTGCTCAACAACATCGCAAGTACTTGAGGTTTGTCGTAGGGAACAAGCACTACCAGTACAAGGTGTTACCCTTCGGTCTCAAGTCCGCACCACGAGTCTTCACCAAATGCATGGCAGTGGTGGTGGCTTTTCTTCACAAAAAGGGACTCTTCATTTACCCATACCTGGACGACTGGCTCCTAAAAGGCCCATCTCCGGTACAGGTAACACACGATCTACAACTGTGCCTGCACCAACTACACAGGCTCGGCCTCCATGTGAACCTGGAGAAGTCAGTCCAGCGGCCTACACAGTCCATCCACTACCTAGGCTCCGTTCTGGACACAAGCTTGGGAAAAGCGTTTCCTTCAGAGGAGAGACTTTTTTCCATGAGTCAGAAATGTGGGATTCTGCTAGTCTCGGCTTCCAACAGCCCGACAAGTAGCATCCCTGCTGGGTTCCATGGCGTCCTGCATTTTTCTCATCCCAATTGCCAGGCTGAGAATGCGTCCTCTACAACAGGCTCTGGAGGACCAGTGGGACCAAGCAACAGGACGCTGGGAAGATCGTATCACTCTTTCCCAGGCAACGAAAGATGCCATCAAATGGTGGACTCGGAGAAAGAATGTACTGGTGGGGGTACCGTTTCACCAGCCCGTCCCTTCCCAGTCTATAGTGACGGATGCCTCCCTGCAAGGCTGGGGAGCACACATGGGTCTGCTTCAAATTCAAGGCCAGTGGTCTGCGCAGGAGCAGACATACCACATCAACATGCTGGAACTCAGGGCGGTATTCCTAGCTCTCAAAGCTTTCTTTCCAGCGATCGAGACCAACTCAGTCCTAGTTCAGATGGACAATACGACCACCATGTTCTATCTGAACAAACAAGGAGGCACAAGGTCTCGCCCACTCTCTCGAGAGGCTCAGACAATCTGGCATTGGCTTCTCTCTCGAGACCTCACAGTGGTGGCAGTGCACCTTCCGGGCGAATTGAACGTAAGAGCAGACGCACTCAGCAGGCACTTCGAAGACCAGCCAGACTGGGTGCTAAACGACGAAGTAGTAGAGCTTTTTCGTTGCTGGGGTCGTCCATCCATAGACTTGTTTGCAGACGACAAACGCCAAATGCCACGCCTTCGCGTCCAGGTTCCACCGGCCAGGAACGCAAGGGAATGCTTTACTGATGGATTGGTCAGGGACATTCGCATACGCGTTTCCTCCCCTGACTCTGATTCCGAGAGTAGTTTCCAAGCTCCTCAGGTCGAACATGGAAATGATCCAGATAGCTCCGGATTGGCAGTGGTGGTACCCGGACCTTCTACATCTGTCTGTGTGTCCACACAAACGACTCCCTTGCAGGCCGGACCTGTTGAGCAAGATGAACGGGAGGATAATGCATCCCAACCTCCCATCATTGAACTTAACAGCATGGCTCCTGAGGTCCTGCAATATGGACATTTGAAATTGCCTCCCGAATGCATGAACATTTTAAAGGAGGCTTAGAGACCTTCCACAAGAGCGTCCTATGCGTTCAAGTGGAAAAGGTTTTACTTGTGGTGTAGGGATCATCACTTAGATCCGACTAAAGGGCAGGAGGACGTCATCTTGCCATACCTCCTTTGCCTAGCATCTGCTGGTTTGAAGTACACTTCTATTAGACTGCATTTGTCAGCCATTGTAGCATACAGAAAATCACCTGATCAGATTTCTTTCTTTCAGGTTCCAGTGGTTAACTACTTCCTCCAGGGGTTGAAAAAAGTGTATCCCCCCTGTGCGAAATCATTCTCCTCCATGGGAATTAAACCTGGTTCTATCCAGGTTGATGTCACCTCCTTTCGAGCCCATCCACAGGGCCTCCTTGCAACATCTCTCTCGGAAGGCAGCCTTTTTGGTGGCGATTACCTCTGCGCGCAGAGTAAACGAGATACAAGCGCTCTGTGCGAAGGAACCATATACTGTTTTCCAACACAACAGAGTAGTCCTAAGGGCTCATCCATCTTTCTTGCCTAAAGTCATTTCTGATTTTCATATAAATCAGACCATTTCCCTCCCTTCGTTTTTTCCAAATCCTACGACCCCAGCCGAGCGGTCACTTCACTCCTTAGATCTTAAGAGAGTGCTCAAGTTTTATTTGGAAAGGACTAAAGGGATTAGGAAAACGAATCAACTGTTTGTGAACTATGGTTCAATGAGGACAGGTTTTCCAGCGGCCAAGAGGTCCATCTCCAGATGGAGTGTCTCGCATTAAATTAGCCTATCAGCTTGCAGGCAAGCCTTTGTTGGTGTCACCCAAAGCGCATTCCACTAGAGGGAAAGCTGCTACAGTAGCTTTCTTGCATGACATTCCAATGTCAGAAATATGCAAGGCTGCAACCTGGAAATCGGTTCATACCTTTACGAGGCATTACTGTCTCGAATCTGATTCCAGGGCTGATACTCAAGTAGGGCAAGCCTCCTTGAGGAATCTGTTTGGGTAGTCTAGAGTCTACTCAGACTTGTTGATGAGATTACTGTCATATCATTCCTTTGCCTGCAGGGAAGAGGAGAGGCTCGCTATTCTATTCTAATGCTTATGACTATTGATGAGGATCCCCTGGAAGAGAAGGATTAGTTACTTACCTGTAATCCTAGTTCTCTTCCAGGGGTATCCTCATCAAAGTCATAAGCAACCCTCCCGCCTCCCCGGGCAAAGGATACTCTTTAAAAAGGAGATATTGTTAACCTATTTGTTACTGGGTTTGTTTTTCAGTCTCCGAAAAGAACAACTGACCTAACTGTCACCCCTGGGGCATGATGGGATACAGGGGGTCATGAGTGCCTTAAAGGCACGGTGTCAGTTTATTGCTATTCAGCTACAGGTTAGCTTTTCAGTCTTTTTAGACTGTGTGTTTGCAATGCAGCCTGGGAGCTTCCTATGCTTCCAGTGAGTTATGAGAATTTCTACTGCTTTCTGAGCATTAAAACAATTTCTAAATAATCTTTGGTGTTGTTTCTCATGTTTCTAATGCTTATTATTCATGTATGTTTTTTATTTGTATATGATTTATTTATATATATTTATATATGTGTGGGGCATATATAATATAGTGTTTCCGGGGTCCCGCACATGGGCGGGGATATTCTAATGCTTATGACTTTGATGAGGATACCCCTGGAAGAGAACTAGGATTACAGGTAAGTAACTAATCCGTATCGCACATAGTGATACCCATGTTTCTAACTGATCAGATGCAGACGCATCGAATAGGGGTTATGGTGGATTCAGGAGCCACAGGGAACTTTATAGACAGTGGTCTAGTTCAACATTTGGAATTGAAGCGTATCCCTAGAGACACACCTGAACAGGTACTAGCGGTGGATGGGAAACCATTGAAGTCAGGTCCTATCACGGAAGTAACAGAGGAACTGGAGTTGGTCAGACGCGGGGAAGACCTGAATCATGTTGAGAGGATCTCTTTAAACATAATTGAGGCACCTCAGTATGAGGTAATACTAGGTATGCCTTGGTTATGGTACCCTAACCCCACGTTGATTGGACCAAGAAGATAGTGGAGTTTGAATCGGAACAGTGTAGAAAGTCATGTAACTACACTCCCAATACTAGTCTATTGGCCCTGACTCAGAGTTATCAAGTAGCAACAGTTGCAGAAAGAGAGATGAACATCCTGTCTGAGTATGACCAGTTCAGGGAAGTTTTCAGTGAGAGCAAGGCAGAGGTATTACCACCACATCTTGACTATGATTGTCAGATAGATTTGATACCTGGGGTCATTCTGCCTTTGTGTCGAGTCTATGCCCTGTCAGAACCCGAAACTCAGCACCTACGAGAATACTTAGACCATTACAAAGACCTTGTTCGCCTGCGGCTTCGCCTTTATTCTTCAAAAAGAAAGCCAATGAAGAACTGAGGACATGCATAGACTTCAGAGTATTAAACCGAAACACAGTCCGGAATCGTTACGCTCTTGCACTCATCTCTGTCTTGCTGGATCAGGTAAAGGAGGCCTTCATTTACACCAGACTAGATATGAGAGAGGCCTATCATCTGGTAAGGATGTGAGAGGGGGATGAGTGGAAGACTGCTTTTTAAAACATGCTTCTGTAGTAGGGAATCTCTGTGTATCGTCAAAATCTTGTGAATAGTCCCGCTCATGTGCATGGACCCCGGAGCAATCAAAATAATCTCTTAAGATGTCTTCTTTGCAGTCCTGCATAGACACTTAAGAGAAAATCAAGACAAATAATGCAGCCTAACACTTCCAAGGCTACAAAGGCCACCACTTAATCTAAACAGTGAAAAGGATAGCCAACAAAGTCAGATTTTACCAAGTTTCCTTCAAAGAGAAAGCTCCCCTTCACCAAAATCCTTGATATGATAGCGATGAAGAGTTGGACAGACAAGCCCCCATAAGCTGCCATTATGTGTCTGTAAAAGGGATACCATGCCTTTAAGGAAGTCTCCAGAGACCCTCGGTATCCCAGATGCACAGCCAAAGTCCTTTTACATTCAGTTCTTTTTTCCGGCTCCTGCTAGCTGGACCCTGGAGCATTGAGCTCTCCCTTTTTGGGTAGTTATTCAATTTTTGGCAATTTTCAAGTGTTTCGAGTGTTTCACTCAACGTCTGGGGTCTTCCTCTTGCTGTTTTTTTTAGCCAGCTTTGCCCACTCTTTCTGTGGAATGTGCCAGCTTTATTCGACAAGTGCCCTGAGTGTGCCAGGAAGAAGGCAAAATCTGACCCCCACAGAGTATGTATACTCTGTCTCCCTTCCTCCCATGTCCCTGAAGCCTGTGAGATTTGTCAAGCCTTCTCCAGGAGGACCCTGCGTGACGGGGAGAAGATTCGTCTCCAAGGCCTGGAGCAGAGGAGACATCAAGAACCAGGTGGGTCTGGGCATGGAGGAACTCAGTCATTAGCGCCAAGAAACCACTCTTTGAATGTGCGCTTTATAAATATTTTAATTTCAATTTCATCATCCTCTGCCCGTGCTTCGGCCTCTGTGGGGCTCCCCAGTCAAGTAAAGGCACCGGTCGATGTCGAAGGCTTAGACGTCTGTGTCGAGAGGCATGACCACTATCTGTTCCCCGTCGACCCAGGTCTCTGGGTCGAAGCGTCGTTGGCGTTCGACGTCTAGGGGAAGGATGTTGAGACCTCTGACAAGGTCCACGTCGAGGACTTCACCGGCGTCGACATATCATCGATGCCAAGATAAGTCCAGGAGGCACCGGCGCTCGCCGTCGAAGCGACACCGCCGTTTGCCTTCGAGGTCGACTCGACGTTCGACGTTGAGGAAAGACAAGTCGACGTCTAAGAGAGTACGTTGAGGAGTTCATCGACGTCTAGACGATCGACATCGAGAAGCAGAAAGGCAAAGAGATTGACGTCGAGGAGGCGTTCAAGGGTCAGGACGGTGTCCTCTGCCTCAGTAGTCAGCCTGTCTTCAGCATCGACGAGTCCCGGGTCGCGGCGGTGCCGGCGCTCGGCTGAGGTCTGCCTCCAGGGTATCCCCTTCAAGACCTGCGCAGAAGGAGGAGAGTGGTTAGGTCTTCGGAATCCGAATATTTTCGGACTTATTCGCCTTGTAGGCCCAGGATGCCTACGCCTCCACCAGTGGCTCCGCCATTGCCTCCGAGGAAGCCTCCTCTGCTACCTCCTTTGCCTCCTACTCTGACTTCTCCACCTCCGCCTCTTCCTCTGCTTCCACAACTGCCTCCTCCATCTCTGCTGCACCTTCCGTCACCGCCTACGAGGCCTCCACAGCCTAGGACTCCGGTTCTGCCTCCGCAGCTCCCGCCTCCTGTACGGCCAGTGGATCGCCCGAGGCCTAGGAGGTCTAGATCACGGTCCAGAAGGAGACATCGATCGCGGAGTGACCGTCTGTCTTCGACACGGTCCCGTCATAGTCACCGGAGGGATAGGTCACAGTCCCATCATACGGACTCTTCCAGTGGTCGGATATACTCTCCCACCTTATCCGATTCCCCCCCATACGAGGGTGTCACCGGTGGATGACATAGTTACATTTCAGGAGGTGCTATTGAGAGAGGCAGCGAAGTTGGTTAACGGTACCCACACCTTCTACATCGGTAATATTTGAGACCTTACACAAGCAGCATTTGTCTCGCCCCTTGTTGCCAGGACTGGAGGAACCGGCTATGGAGCTTTTTCTGACTCCGGCCTCAGTGAAGTCAGCTCCGTCCCGGCTGCAGAAAAAGTACAGGCCCCCGGATTCTGATCCGGCATTCCTGAGATCAGATCCGGTACCGGATTCTGTTATCGTAACCGCGGCCAAGAAGCAACATGCTACTACCCAGTCTTCGGGGGTGCCGCCGGATAAGGAAAGTCGTCAGATGGACTCAGCTGGACGGAAGGTCTGCGGGACGGTGGCGACCTCCATGAAAGCGGCGAGTGCCTTGGCGCTCTTGGGTCGCTATGACCGCTCCTTGTGGGAGTCCCTGCAGCAATTCCTGGAGCTACTGCCGAGGGATAGGAGGGAAGACTTCCAGTAGATTGTGAATGAGGGCATAATGGTCTCCAATCAAGTCATCAGCTCTGCGGCGGACGCCTCTCTCCTGGCGGCTCATGGTTACTGCCCTGGTATCAATTTACAACAGCATGCCTGGTTGCACCTTACATCTCTCAAACCAGAGGCGCAACAGAGTCGCGAATTTACCATTCTCTGGATCGACTCTCTTTGGGTCACATGCGGACGAGGAGATGGCCCGCAAGAAGGCCGAGGTAGAGACACTTAAAGCTGTTGGTTTGGAGAAACCAAAAGAGCAGAAGTCCTTCTGCCCGTTCCAGAGGCGGAATGGTTCTCAAAGACGAGGACAGGGTCGTCAAGCTGGTCAACAGCAACAACAGCAGCAGTACCAGCGGCAACCATTCCAGAAGCGTCAGAGGGGCAGAGACGGACAGCAGTCCTCGGCGAACAAGGGCCCGGCCGGGTCTAAGCCCTGAGGTGCAACTCCCCCCCCCCCCTCTTTCGTTACCCGCTCCGGTGGGGGGAAGCATACAGAATTACTTGGCAGAGTGGAGAAAAATGGATACAGTCTTCGTTTCGTCAGCTTGCCTCCAGCGATTCCACCGGTTTGCTCGCTGTTCCAGCTGCTCGAGCTCCAAGCGGAGGCTTGTACCCTGTTAAGAAAAAGGGCGATAGAAGACGTTCCTTTGTCTCAAAGGGGAAAGGGTCTTTACTCCCGGTTCTTTCTGGTGCGCAAGAAGGACAAGAACGAGTTCAGGCCCATTCTGGATTTGTGACACGCAAACAAATGGATTCGCAGGGAGAAGTTTTGCATGCTGTCTCTGCACCAGATTTATCTTCGGCTGCAAAGGGGAGACTGGCTTTGCGCAATAGATATTCAAGATGCATACTTCCATGTGCCCATTGCACAGAAACATCGGAAGTTCCTGCGATTTCTGGTCGGCACAAATCACTATCAGTACACTGTACGACCGTTTGGACTGAAGTCTGCGCCCAGGACTTTTTCAAAGTGCATGGCAGTGGTGGCGGCTCACCTGAGAAAGAACTAGGTGTTTGTCTACCCGTACCTGGATGACTGGTTAATCAAAGCCTCCACCTTCCAGGAAGCGCAATTGCACTTCAACAGGACGGCTTTTCTGTTGAGCCAGCTGGGGTTGCACATAAACATGTCCAAGTCTGTTCCGACTCCTGTCCAGTGCCTACAGTACTTGGGAGCCTCTATCAATACTCTTTCAGCAAGCGTGTCTCCTTCGGAGATGCGACGCTTATCAATCCTTCGGAAGGCTCAGGCTCTCATGGCGGTTCCATCTACGACAGTGAGGACGGTCTCTTCTCTACTGGGGTTGATGGCCTCCTCCATCTTCCTCACACCACATGCACTCCTCCATGAGGCTGCTGCAGGAATGTCTGGAGGGTCAGTGGGACCAGAAGCGGCGGAGCTGGGACAACAGAATCCGGCTGTCCCTTCACGCTCAACAGTCCCTGAAGTGGTGGTGCTCAGCAGAGAATCTCCTCAAAGGGGTTCCATTCCACAAGGACATTCTCACTCAGACTATCTTCACGGATGCTTCTCCCCAAGGCTAGGGAGCGCATTCAGACCATTTACAGATCCAGGGAACGTGGTCCCCGGCGGAGTCCACGTATCGCATCAATTTCCTGGAACTCAGAGCTGTCTACTTGGCACTGAAGGCCTTTCATCCGTCCTTCCAGACCAACTCCTTGCTTGTGCAGACGGACAATACGACCACAATGTATTACCTCAACAAGCAGGGGGGCTCGAGATCGCGCACACTGTCGCAAGAAGCGCAGGCGATCTGGCACTGGCTGCTAGCCAGAGGACTGACTATAACAGCTACCCATCTGCCAGTTGTGCAGAATGCTCAGGCGGACGCACTCAGGCTGGTGCAAGAAAATCCCGAGCGGGTTCTGAACGACTAAGTGCTAGGTGACATCTTTGACAGGTGGGGCACTCCAGACGTAGATCTGTTCGCCACCGCCGAAAACAGAAAATGCAGAGACTTCGCCTTCAGGTATTACCAACCGGGGACTCTGGGGAACGAACTATGGATCAGCTGGTCGAATAGCTTTCTGTACGTTTTTCCACCCATTCCCCTGATTCCGGCGGTACTCATCAAGCTGTCTCAGTCCAGAGCACGAATGAGCCTCATTGCCCCGGAGTGGCCCCGACAGTGGTGGCTCACGGACCTGCTTCACAGGTCTCTCCTACCCCACCTGCGGCTGCCGTGTCGGCCGGACCTTCTCACGAAGTTCGGGGGGCAGATGGTACACCCCAACCTCTCATCGTTGAGTTTGGTGGCATGGCTCCTGAGATAGTGAGTACGGCCACCTGAATCTGCCTGAGGATTGTATGAATATTCTCAAGGAGGCTAAGTGGCCTTCCACTAGAACGTCCTATGCCTACAAGTGGAAGAGGATCTGCATCTGGTGCGCTTCCAAGAACTATGATCCGACGACTTGCAAGAAAGATGTTGTCCTCCCATATCTCTTGCATTTGGCTCAGTCTGGCCTTAATTTTCAATCTATTAAGGTTCACCTCGCAGTGTTGACTGCTTACAGGAAATGTCCTTCACAGCCTTCCTTCTTCCAGATCCCTGTGATTAAGGATTTTTTTGGAAGGACTGAAGAAAGTGTTCCCTCCTATTCGGAGTTCTTCGCCTTCCTGGGAGTTGAATGTGGTGCTGCCCAGATTGATGAAGGAACCTTTTGAACCCATTCATAAGGCTTCACTGCAGCACTTGTCGTGGAAGGCGGCTTTCCTCGTGGCCATTACATCGGCCCGCAGGGTGAGTGAGATTCAAGCATTGTGTTGTCAAGAACCTTATACTGTGTTTCATGCTGCTAAGGTTGTAATGCGTACTCGCCCTAAGTTCCGTCCGAAGGTGATTTCAGATTTCCATGTCAATCAGACTATAACTTTGCCTACGTTTTTCCAAAATCCTTCCACTCCAGCGGAAAGGTCTTTACATTCCCTGGATGTCAGAAGGGTGTTGAAGTTCTACTTGGATAAGACCAAGGACATTCGTTGGTCAGACCAATTGTTTGTCAATTATGGTTCGGTCAGGATGGGTCTTGCCACCTCTAAACAGTCCATCTCGAGGTGGATTGTGTCCTGTATTCAGTTATGTTATCAGAAAGCTAACAAATCCTTAGGGGGTAAGCCTAAGGCTCATTCTACCAGAGGCAAAGCAGCTACAACAGCTTTGCTTCGTAATGTTCCCATTGCAGAAATCTGCAGGACTGCCACTTGGAAGTCGGTCCACACCTTTTCTAAGCATTACTGTCTGGACTCTGACACCTGAGCAGATGCTCAGGTTGGACAGGCTTCATTGAGAAATAAGTTAGCACAATAGAGGATTGTCTGTTTTTTCTCCACCGCCGGGTTGGTTTGTTGGGATGGGCTTGCCACTCTATTCACAAGATTATGACTATACACAGAGATCCCCTACTACAGAAGGAGTAGTTTCTTTTCTGTAACTCCAGTTTGTTTGAATATCTTGTGATGTCGTTCGGGCTTTATACTACTACAGAATAACTGGGTCTAACACTTAGAGAAAGACTAACCTGTTTGTTCTAACCTACTGAATGATGTCTTCTATACAGTGTCTATAGTCTACACAAGGACTCTCATCCGTGCGAAAAGATTCCCATCAGTTACATACACTATGCCGCCCTTTTGTCATCATTTGGGTCAGCTGCACAGAGCTGGGAGTCCTTGTCGCAGACAACAACACAGTTTACTTCGTGTGGTGTCTGACTAGCTGTAAACGGGACTCTGTCTGTGTGTATGGTAACTGAAAAGCAGTGCAAAACTCAAAATAATAGGAGTGAAAAAAGACAAGGAAAAGTGCTCTATTAAAATTTGGGTAATGGATGCAACAACAACTTTATTCATGAGCCATCCACTCCCAAATATTAAAAGCTAAATTGTGCAAAGTGACAGTAGTTTCTAACAAATATCTACTGTGTAAGATATTAGGTCGACATGTTTCTGCAGATTTATTGATCCAGCTGGTATCTACTGCTTCCTCAGGACCGTTACTATCTTTGCTACTGCTATCATAAAGTGTATGTGAAGAAAAACAAAATTTGAGGAGTAAAAATTAGTTTTATATCACCTCATCCAGTCCTCTCACTCCTCTGTCCGGGTAGGTGGATGTTTTGTTAGCGGGAGATTATCAAGAGGAACAGAAGGCATCCGTGAAAAACAGGAGGAGAACAAACAAACAGACAAGAGATTACACACAGCATATTAGATATGGTTACCTATCTTGAAAAGGCCGAATTGCTCAAAGCCCTTTCCAGGTTTTAACTATAAAATAACCTTGTCCACAATTCACGGACAATGCTCTAACTCACCTTTAGTGTGAGAGGCATACTCATCACCTCACCTGGCTACGGCTCAAGATCAGGGAGCACCGCTCTGTTAGTAAGGGGAATAAAGGAGGGAGAGAAAAGGCTTCACGACTGCTACATCAAGAGATTAAATATTGAATTTGAATAATGTTATCAGGAATGAACTTTGAAGTATAAATACGTATTGTCTGATTGTATAGAGATGTATACATCTTACTCCAAAGTGCCAGAACGTATTATTTTAGGATAACATTCCTATTTATGCTTGAGCCAAGGTCCCCACTTCTTATTAAGAGACAAAGGTACAACCGATGCAGTCGTATGTCTGTAAACGGCTGTGCTCAAATAGAACGCCAGTAGACGGGTGTGCTCAGATAGGACGCCACTCATGGTCTAAGTACGCTCCAAGTTTCCTCGGGACACCCCTTGCACCCGATAGCCTTAGGGTAAGTGTGTACGGTCTACATTTTAGGGGCATACACCTTACTAGTACGGTTGCTGGAAAAAATACACAAATAACGGACTGGTGACAAATCGCGTCTCCGAATAAGTGGATATATGGGCTGAATGAGACGACGCGCAAAGGAGCGTCGTACACACGCCGCAGGGTCCAGCCTAGACATAGTCGAACACATACCCGAAAAACTACCAAGAGTGTTCGTTATAAATTCTTGTCAGGAGAAAGCACACAGCCCTCGTTACATTCGGTGTGTGCAAAGGTCAGGGAAAGTAAAGTAAAGGAGAAGTAGGAAAATGCTTACCTGTCCGTCGGTACACCAAACTAGCATCTGAGCTGATGGGGAGGTACCGAGGCAGGTCCTATGGCCATATTTGTTATTAGATAGACGCGCATTCATTGGCTGGATGTGAACTCATCACAAAGCGTCGTCAGGGGTGATGGGAAATGTAGTTTAACAGTGTTTCCAATGGGATTGGAAAACTACTGGGTGTCACATCGTAAGTGCGTGACCAAACAGAATTGCGGGAGATGTAGTTTTTTGTCTGTTGTGTACATTAATGAACTGCTGGGCGGTTCGAG
This sequence comes from Lissotriton vulgaris, assembly GCF_964263255.1. NCBI lineage: Eukaryota > Metazoa > Chordata > Amphibia > Caudata > Salamandridae > Lissotriton > Lissotriton vulgaris. The sequence goes on along the minus strand of NC_141687.1, from coordinate 943,227,221 downwards.
AGTCATTGCTTCAACATGAAAAAATGCTTTTAAAAGGTAAAACAAGGCAATATCAGATGAATATCTATGTAATACAGTCTCCAATTTGCCAGCAAAATCACGTCGTTAGTGTATTTTAATGTCTTGCATACACGTTATCGCTAACAACCGTATGCGACAACTTAGGGGGTGCTAGTCTGTTAGAAAGTATTATTAGAATGCATGTGCAAAACACACTGTATCTATATTTTAAGTTTGGCATAGTAGTCAACGATTATGCTCAAGCTTGGTAGCTACCAACCAGTATAGAGGTGTTTGTTAGAAGTATTTAAGAGTGCACGCGCAATCATGGTGTCATTATTATAGAGATATTGATATAGACTCAGAAGCAACCTCATCGATTTACAAAGAATATATGATGTAGATTGAACTTGGTGGCCGCAGAGTTGTTTATGTGGGGATATAAATAATAATTTGATACAGGCGAAGATACAAATCCTTCGCTTCAAAACTACTGAACATACTATTGCCAAGAGGAATATAGCATATTACTATCAATGTTCGGTGTATTATAATAACACCTCTACTGTGTATTTATATCAATAATGTACAAAACAAACCCCTCATTTGCCAGTGTTCAGAGTATGTTTTTGTTGTTTGATTGGCAAATGAGGGGTTTGTTTTGTACATTATTGATATAAATACACAGTAGAGGTGTTATTATAATACACCGAACATTGATAGTACTATGCTATATTCCTCTTGGCAATAGTATGTTCAGTAGTTTTTAAGCGAAGGATGTGTATCTTCGCCTGTATCAAATTATTATTTATATCCCCACACGAACAACTCTGCGGCCACCAAGTTCAATCTACATCATATATTCTTTGTAAATCGATGAGGTTGCTTCTGAGTCTATATCAATATCTCTATAATAATGACACCATGATTGCGCGTGCACTCTTATAAATACTTCTAACAAACACCTCTATACTGGTTGGTAGCTACCAAGCTTGAGCATAATCGTTGACTACTATGCCAAACTTAAAATATAGATAGTGTATTTTGCACATGCATTCTAATAATACTTTCTAACAGACTAGCACCCCCTAAGTTGTCTCATACGGTCGTTAGCGACAACGTGTATGCAAGACATTAAAATACACTAACAACGTGATTTTGCTGGCAAATTGGAGACTGTATTACATAGATATTCATCTGATATTGCCTTGTTTTACCTTTTAAAAGCATTTTTTCATGTTGAAACAATGACTCTCGAACCGCCCAGCAGTTCGTTTATGTACACAACAGACAAAAAACTACATCTCCCGCGATTCTGTTTGGTCGCGCACTTACGATGTGACACCTAGTAGTTTTCCAATCCCATTGGAATAACTGTTAAACTACATTTCCCATCACCCCTGACGACGCTTTGTGATGAGTTCACATCCAGCCAATGAATGCGCGTCTATCTAATAACAAATATGGCCGTAGGACCTGCCTCGGTACCTCCCCATCAGCTCAGATGCTGGTTTGGTGTACCGACGGACAGGTAAGCATTTTCCTACTTCTCCTTTACTTTACTTTCCCTGACCTTTGCACACACCGAATGTAATGAGGACTGTGTGCTTTCTCCTGACAAGCCTTTATAACGAACACTCTTGGTAGTTTTTCGGGTATGTGTTCGACTATGTCTAGGCTGGACCCTGCGGCGTGTGTACGACGCTCCTTTGCGTGTCGTCTCATTCAGCCCATATATCCACTTATTCGGAGACGCGATTTGTCACCAGTCCGTTATTTGTGTATTTTTTCCAGCAACCGTACTAGTAAGGTGTACGCCCCTAAAATGTAGACCATACACACTTACCCTAAGGCTATCGGGTGCAAGGGGTGTCCCGAGGAAAGTTGGAGCGTACTTAGACCATGAGTGGCGTCCTATCTGAGCACACCCGTCTACTGGCGTTCTATTTGAGCACAGCCGTTTACAGACGTATGACTGCATCGGTTGTACCTTTGTCTCTTAATAAGAAGTGGGGACCTTGGCTCAAGCATAAATAAGAATGTTATCCAAAAATAATACGTTCTGGCACTTTGGAGTAAGATGTATACATCTCTATACAATCAGACAATACGTATTTATACTTCAAAATTCATTCCTGATAACATAATTCAAATTCAATATTTAATCTCTTGATGTAGCAGTCGTGAAGCCTTATCTCTCCCTCCTTTATTCCCCTTACTAACAGAGCGGTGCTCCCTGATCCTGAGCCGTAGCCAGGTGAGGTGATGAGTATGCCTCTCACACTAAAGGTGAGTTAGAGCATTGTCCGTGAATTGTGGACAAGGTTATTTTATAGTTAAAACCTGGAAAGGGTTTTGAGCAATTTGGCCTTTTCAAGATAGGTAACCATATCTAATATGCTGTGTGTTATCTCTTGTCTGTTTGTTTGTTCTCCTCCTGTTTTTCACGGATGCCTTCTGTTCCTCTTGATAATCTCCCGCTAACAAAACATCCACCTACCCGGACAGAGGAGTGAGAGGACTGGATGAGGTGATATAAAACTAATTTTTACTCCTCACTTTTTGTTTTTCTTCACATACACTTTATGATAGCAGTAGCAAAGATAGTAACGGTCCTGAGGAAGCAGTAGATACCAGCTGGATCAATAAATCTGCAGAAACATGTCGACCTAATATCTTACACAGTAGATATTTGTTAGAAACTACTGTCACTTTGCACAATTTAGCTTTTAATATTTGGGAGTGGATGGCTCATGAATAAAGTTGTTGTTGCATCCATTACCCAAATTTTAATAGAGCACTTTTCCTTGACTTTTTTCACTCATATTATTTTGAGTTTTGCACTGCTTTTCAGTTACCATACACACAGACAGAGTCCCGTTTACAGCTAGTCAGACACCACACGAAGTAAACTGTGTTGTTGTCTGCGACGAGGACTCCCAGCTCTGTGCAGCTGACCCAAATGATGACAAAAGGGCGGCATAGTGTATGTAACTGATGGGAATCTTTTCGCACGGATGAGAGTCCTTGTGTAGACTATACACACTGTATGGAAGATACAATTCAGTAGGTTAGAACAAACAGGTTAGTCTTTCTCTGTGTTAGACCCACAGTTATTCTGTAGTAGTATAGTGTCAGTATTGGGGATCATAACTGTGCCTGTGGTCTTTAAACTCTCCCTAGGACCCCCTTTTTCTAAATCTCATTGTGTTATTGTCGTTCGGGCTTTGTAATGCCCCGCGGCATATCAATCCTTTTTGAATCACGCCTTAAAAGATTATGTGGACAAATTTGTGGTTGTCTACATAGACAACATATTGATTTACTCCAACGATCAGGAAAAGCACATTAGTCATGTATCTCAAATACTGCAAAGGTTATTGGAACATGGGTTCTTTTGCAAACTGAATAAATGTGTGTTCCATGTGCATGAGGTTGAGTTTCTAGGAGTGATCTAATGCCCATCAGGTTTATGCATGTCGGAAAGAAAGGTGTTGGCGGTGCAGGAATGTCCCATTCCTAAGAATGTGAGAGACGTGCAATGCTTTTTGGGGTTCTCCAAGTATTACAGGATATTAATCTCTCACTTTTTGCAGCTGGTCTCTCCTTTAACTCGTCTTTTGAGGAAGGGGAATCCAATCCTTTTCGTTGGACTAAAGAGGCCATGAATGCATTTGCATACCTAAAAAGGGCTTTTACCTCCGCACCGATTTTGCAACATCCGCAAACTGAAGTGCCTTTCATTGTGGAAGCAGATGCATCCGACATTGCAGTGGGGGCGGTTTTGTCTCAACGGGATCGGCACACTGGACAGTTACATCCAATTGCCTTCTTATCCAAGAAATTGAGTCCCGCCGAACTCAATTATACGGTGGCAAAAACAGAGCTGTTGACCATCAAGAAGGCTTTCCAGGAGTGGAGGCATTGCCTGTGGGGGCGAAACACCTGGTCACGGTATACACCGATCACAGAAACCTACGATACATGAAAACGGCTAGGCATCTCACCTAACGACAAATGCGGGGGATGCTGTTTTTTGCAGAATTCGACTTTGTAGTCACTTTTCTGCCAGGTCCTGAAAACAGAAAAGCGGATACATTGTCAAGACAGGATGATGTTCTTGAGTCCAGGAAAATCATTTCGGAGGCTATCATTTCGCCAGACAAGGTGATGTGTACTATTACAATAGAGAACTTTTTGGAGGAAGTACAGACGCACAAGGATTCGGAGTGATGGAAGGAATGGGCGAGTCAGGTTCGACACAGGACCCTCAAGCATGGAATACCTTTCTACCAAAACCGCCTGTATTTGACTTCGTGTCACAACTCTGCTAGCTGGTCATTCAGGATGCAATAATACACTTCATTTAATGCAAAGACAGTTCTGGTGGGAACATATGAATACAGATGTCTGTCTTTGGGTAAAACAATGTAACACTTGTGCTTGAGCGAAAAATGAACATTCCAAAGCAAAAGGCAAGTTGGTTACCATGACAACTCCCTCTCAGCCGTGGCACACTATAAGTATGGATTTTGTCCTATGTTTACCTTTGGATCAGAGTTGTGATGCCATCATGGTCGTGGTTGACAGGCTCACCAAAATGGGCCATTTCATTCCTTGCAAGAACTTACCCACTGCAGGTCAATCCGCTCACTTGTTGCTGACTCATTTGGTCAAACTACATGGACTCCCGAGAGTTATCGTGTCAGACATGGGGCCGCAGTTCATTGTCTGGTTCTATAAAATGTGGTGCAAAGCTCTTAGGATTGAGGTGGCTAAAGTCAACCAGCTTCCATCCTCAGATGGATTGCCAGACGGAGAGATTGAATCAGACTCTGAAGACTTATTTATGCTGTTATTCGAAAGAAGCAAGCGACTCTTGGGTCTCCTTGCTCTGACTAGCAGAGTTATCATATAAGAACGCCTGGCACAGCTCTATTAAGGAATCCCCTTTCAAGGCCAATCATGGGTTCCATGCGAATGTCCTTCCTTTGTCCGTCCCCTGTGATGTCGTTGATCAGCCTACTGTGGCATCTCAGATGGAGGTTTTTCAAGAGAAGCATCAGAAAATACGACGGAATCTGGTTGGAGCTAATAAACTGTATAAGGCCTGGGCGGATCGTCAGGACCACTTATACGGCAGGTGATCGTGTGTGGTTATCCACCAAGAACATTAGTTTCCGATACCGTAGCATCTTTCATCCTCTGTATATTGGTCCCTATGTGGTGGTGCGTCCTGTCGGATCTGTGGCTTACAAGCTGAAGCTGCCTGCATCTCTGCACATTCACCCTGTGTTTCACTGTAGTTTGTTGAAACCTGCGGGGAGGGCCAGGAGAGTGGCTGTTCCTCCGGTGGTTCAGGATGGTCAGCTCGGTTCGGTCAGGTTCGGAAGGTGTTGGACTCCAGGTATCATCGTGGCCGGTTGTGATCTCATTGCCTGGAAAGGGTATGCTGCGGAGGACAACTCCTGGGAACCTTTCTGGAACGTCCATGCTCCCAGGTCTGTGCGGGTGTTTCACACCCGAGACCCGGATAAGCCTGGTTCTAGGAGGCGCTTGGGAGGTGGGTGTACTGTCAGGAGTTGAACAGATGCGCCTACAAGACATTAACATTTTATGACTACATCTCCCAGCATTCCTGGTTTTGCAGTGGGAGGAGCATTGATGGCCCAGCGAGAGCGTACAGGAAGTGCGCGTAATTCTGATTTGGTTGTTGGTCTTGATAGATCGACATTTGTTGTCCTGTTCATGCATTGGGAGCCGCGCTCATTTAAGCGCTGTTGTGTGGGGAAAACCCGCTGTGGGAATCCCAGTGTTATTTCGCGCTGGTGTAGGGCTGATCTGGGAGCCGCGCTGAGGGAAGTGCCGACACCCGGAGAGCCCTGTTGCTGTTCGCGGGGACGTAAGCGCTTAGGTTATGGGAGCTGCGCTGACGGAAGCGCCGACACCCGTAGAGTCACGCAGCAATTCGCACTGTAGTAAGCGCCTTCGTATTCCAGAAATGACTCTGCAGTTCGCGCTGAGGTAAGCGCTCCTGTGTTCGTCTGCAAAACTGGATTTTGGTTCTTCCTAATATTTGTTTTCGCTTTGACTTTGTTCTGCCCTCTCGGGAAGGATCAGTTCACCAATGACTATGGGTGTATTATTTTTATGTTCTTGAATTCTGCTTGGAACAGAAAAGGAATATTCTTTGGTATACTGGATTGCTGTCTGTATCATCTATCCCAGCTATTCCTTACCAAGATAGGGTAGGCTACCTGAGTTTGGTTATGTCATGCATTTGAATCCATGACAGAGATTTACGTGGGTATGTATGGGTTTGTGGCATATGTTTTTTGGTTGGTACTAGCTGTGCTTGGGAGTATAATCTCTCCTGCTTTCTTGTTATAGATACACCATTTTATGGAGAGAAGTATCTCTGTTTGGGGTCTATGTTGGTATACAGGAGTACAAGATCTTCTGCATCAAAGCCACATGTACTAGTTAGTCTTAGTGAGATTATATGAGCGTAGAAGAACATATTGCATTATATTCACACTATTCTTTTTTTACAGGTATCCCTCCCCCTGCTTTTCCTTCCGTAATTCCTTTCTCTCGCCTGATTGCCTTACTACTCTGTGTTACGTTATCCAGAGTTGGGGACATCGGGAGGTGGACCCCCTTTGTGCATCATCCAGGATCTAAGGAGTGGACGTGGATCTAACACCTTGTGTGACGTCCGAGGGCGCCCCAGAAGTTCTTATGCGTAGTAGCCATCCTTGGATTTGGATTTCCGCCGTTTGGTCTGGAAGCAAGGGTTTGGACTAAATCCCCAAAAGAATCAAAGAATTAGACTACAAATACCATTTATCATAGACTATGAAGACACCAGAGAATAGAAGAAACCTCTGAATACCGTTTTTCGTCGAGTAACTCTTACAGAACAGTGCCACACATGCATCATCAGAGGACGAGGTAGGGGCCATGGAAAATACCCCTTTTAAATTCTGCCTTAAGTGCCACAACAAGTTTGCCCAGCTCGATCCACACAATGTCTGTAACCTCTGCCTGCCAGAGGATCACAAGGTTAAGGACTGCGAGGCCTGCACGCTGTTTGTGTCGAAGACACTCTAGGTACTCCGAAAGCAGAGAGGACCACTACGCAGCCATGTAACTAAGAGCCAGAAGCATCCTTCGTTGAGGGAATTAATCCTATCAAGCAACTAGAACAACCAGGGTGTGCCTGCTGAATCGAGACACAGAGGGTCAACGTCTAGATACTAGAGGGGGACACCGAGAAGAGGCGTACCGCAAGGAAGGCGTCGAAGGACAACGAGAAAAAGATGGACAAAGTAAGAAACAGTCAATTATTCGAACTCAAGGTCCTCGAAAAGAAGGCACAACAAAAGGCAGCCCAAGCGATGTTGGTCATGTGATATTTTGTTTCCACTGGGACCACCCCCTCTCTGTACCATCCAATTCCCAGGGCAGGTGAGCTAATTGATACTCTGACCTCTGCCAAGTATCTCAGTACATTTGTCAACTTAAAAGAACCCAACGACGGACCTTTAGATCTGCACCTCAAGCTAGTTTAGTGTATCCAGTATTAGGGTATCTTTCATAGATTCACATGCCTGAATCATTCCCCTTCGTCGGGATGGGAGTCCCCGCTACATAAAGTAATGTCCCATAGACATATAGAGTAAAAGGCCAAAGGCCTCACATCAGTAACATATCCAGGGCCTTTTGTAATAAGGACCACACTCTAGAGAACACCCAATCAGCTGCCACCACCCTCTGGAACGTTCCTGGAAGGAGCTCTAGCCCCTCAGATTTTCTACCGCATGTCGTGCTAAGGGAGTCCCTACTGAGCTCTGCTCAGGTTCTTCAATACCTTTGGATTTAAGTTATTTTCCTCGTTTTTATTTTTTTATTTTTGAAGAGTGAAGTCTTCACTGTCTTCAGGTCGAATACTCCTAAATAAAGGCCTTTTTAGGCCCTGTGAGACTTGCAAAAAGAGATTGCACGCCGATGACCCGCACAGACTGCCTCTACTGTCTTTATCCAGGCCATTTTCCTAAAGACTGCAAGGTATGTCGGACTTTCTCTACAAAGTCTTTAAAAGATCGTGAAGGAAGGCTTTTGACTTGGCTGCAGAGTCTTAAGGACAAAGACGACCCCTCTGAGGGGAGTGATACCTCATCGAAATCCTCTTCAAAAACGCCTCAGAAAAGGCCCAGAGAGATTTCTCCAGTTCCCTCTATGCAGCAACCTCAAAGGAAGACGCAAAAACAGTCTTCAGATGCTCCAAAGCTTAAGGATTTGCCTGCAAAAGAGTCTTCGCCCCTTCCAGGGGCGAAGAAACCAGCCCCAGACCCTCTTACTCCACCACCGAGGGTTAAACACACTTTCAAAAAGCCTTCCTCAGCCCCGTAGACGATGGCATTGATTAAGACTAACTCTCCTCAGATTGCCATTGGAGTAACTTCGACCACAAGTTCAACACACTCTCATCTGTGTTTCTTTCGACGATGACTACGACCGCGTCGACGACTCGCTCTACGATGACCCCGACGACGAGTGCCTCATCGTCGAAGACACGCACGTCGACGAAGGCTGTACCATTGACGACCATCTTGTCGACGACCGCTTCGACGAGAAGTTCCTCGTCGACGGTAGCGTCTGTTACAACCATTGACGATTCCTCGTCGACGACACCTACGTCAGGAATGAAAATTACATATTTTCTCCACGAAATTACAAAACTGAGGCTGTCGCCCTCTTACATCACCCAGTAGGGTTCAACCATTACCTTCTTGGCACCTTTTGGATGAGGAGGAAGATTCGGAGGACAGTATGTTTAGGGCTGCAAGAAGTCCCTCTGAACTTAATGGAAGACTCTGATTATGACGATTAGGATGTGGATGAGCAGGAGTACTATCAGGATGACAGTAATCAGCAACAACCACAAATGGTTTGTCTTCCTTCAGCCTTGGTCTCTAACCTGCAATTTATGATCTCTGACTACGGGAAAAAACTTCCTACCTCTGTGCCGTCTCCTGCTCCAGCTTTATTGCCCCGACAGAGAGCGCAAGTCCCACCTCCACCACTTATTACTATGGAGGTGCCGGTGCCACCCCTTCCATCTACGGATGATTAACAGGAAGAAGGGGAGATTCATTATACGCAGTCACACCATGACGAATGGGACGACTATGTTCTAACTCTTCCCGCATCGCCTTTGCCTCCTCAGGTGGACTCGCCTCCTGAAGTTATCATGCAAAATCAATCTACAGTTCCTCCAGTCCTGCCAAGATTGGACAAGAAATACAGGGCTCCAGACGATGCTCCAGCCTGCCTCATTGGGCATCCAAAGCCTGATTCAGTGATTACCCAGGCAGCTCAACGTAGATCGAAAACCCTTCTGCCCCACTTTCACCACCCCCGGATAAAGAGGGCAGACGCCTGGACAATATCTGGAAACCATTTTCCTCTGTCAGCGCTAACAGTACGAGCGTCTAACTCGTTGGCGCTGTTGGGACTCTACAACAGACAAATGTGGTCAGATATTGCACCATACTTGGAGTCCTTGCCGCAAGAATCTAAAGACGAAGAAAGAAAGGTGCTTCTAGTGGGCGAAAGGTCTGCTTCTGAAATTATAGACTCTGCAATGGATATCGCATCCACGGGTTTCCACCAACTGGCTAGAGCGGCAGTTCTGCGGCGCCAAGGATGGCTTAAGGCAGCGACATTCAGGCCTGAAATTCAAATCAAAATCCTTGATGTGCCTTATGGTTGATTTGATTAGCTTCATTCGATTTCAATATAAAAATCATAAAAGCAACAACAGTACATAAATATTCACCAATACATTTCATTTCATAAAAAATAACATCTGTTAAAATAGGATTAAATCAATAGAATAAATCAGCTAATCATTGAAGAGCGAGAAAGTAAATCAAATTGATTAAACGTGGAGATGTGACCACTCGATACAAGACCACTTCTGCCCATCAGGTGGTTGCTCTGTGCTTTTTGACATTGCGGTGGGACGTATAATGTTCTAGGGTAGAATTCATTTAGGCTCCAGATAGATATAGGACCATCTCCTATTTGTGACTGCCAAGAATGGAGGTATGGGACGACGTATGTATTCCTGAATTTTACAAGTACCAAATCGCCCGCAATATCTTTTGGAAGAGGTCCTAGCCAGCCCACCCTTCTAACACTTAGTATGGTGCCATCGATGTTGGGTGGCAGAGGTCTATTTTTGGTTAGCCAGAACACAACCTTGTTTCTTAGGTCCTGATGTCTTTCATGTTTCCCCTTTGTAAGTTCTGGTACTCCCGAGAGGACGCACACAATAGGAGCGGCCTCTGGTGGCAAATGTAGATGGTTGGTTTTATGACATATTGTCATGATTAACCGCTGTTCCCTTATGTAATGTTTCTTTGTTCGGCCCTACTCTAGGGTAAGAACTCCGTAATGTTGTGGCAGCTTTCGAAAGGTTTACGGTTTTCATATGTGGGGTTACTAGTTGATTACGGGTGGTCTTACTTTGTGTGGTGGTTGTAGGCATTTCTGTGGAGGCTAGACGCTGTGGTTGAGTGGGTCCTGCCATAGTTTTTATAAGTAACGAATTGTCCTTAATTGCTTCCTCGACCCCCGTGAGCCTATCCCCTAAGTGACTCATTTTTTCAATCAGCGGGGATATTATTGACTTCATCATGTTTTCGACCGAGGCCAATAAAGAAGCCTGGGTAAGTGCTTTCGAGGTGGCAGTACTGGGAGTGTTGGGCAGTGGGGGATTTGGGTTTAGTTTTTGTTGCTTGGCCTGACTCTCCATTTGTTTGACCCGATCTCTCTTCCTTTTAGCAGAAAAGACCTGGGGGGACACTGAAAATTGTGAGTTTACTTTTGGTCGTGTTATAAGGGGACTACCCTGTAGACTTTGAGTTAGTTGAAGTTGACTGCTGGACCGAGGACTAGTCGTTGCTATAGCGCAGATAGGAGCACTAGTTTGCACATTTCCCGATTCCACAGGAGAGTACGTGGATTTACACATTTTATTTAGTTCCTCCAGTAGTGATATAACTGGAGCTGCATCGGCAGTCTGTGAAGGAGAACACATACTGGGAGAACTATCCATGGCTGGGGATCGTCCTATTCCCTCTAGTTCACTGGCAATGGGGAGTGTTGTCCTCTTTATATAATAGTCCATCGTTCCCCTAAGCAAGTCACTCTGGGAGGAAATATTTCTGGTACCCCCTTTCAGGTCATAGCGTAATGGCTTATATGGGTTAACACTGAATCAGCATCAACTACGAAAAAAATAGTTCAACAGTTCCACTATGGTGATGCTTGGGAAGGACCTGTAAGAAACTGGGGATTGTCAACGGGTATCTGTACCTTTGTCTTTTTTTCTTCCTTTCTTAGTTCAGTACCAAGGGGGGTGTCCTGTCCCGGCCTCCTCTGGCCTTTGATGGACGCAGATGGCCCCGCCCTTGTCCCGGGCTTCTCTCGGGCTCTCCAGCGCGCGACTCGCGGGGCGAGAGGCGTTGCGCGCTTATCAGGCGCCTCCGGGCGCAGTGCTAGCGTCAGAGACGCGACCTGGCTGCCGGGGCACCTGGGAGTTGAAGTTTCTGGGGCCCCGCGGTGGTTGTGGTCGGTATGGGCGGTGTTCCCCAGCTGCCGTTCCCCTCACGGCGCCTGCTGGGACCTGCTCGTGGAAGGATGCCCAAGCCGTTGCCCTCACAGCGGGATAGAGTGAGTCAGGTGTCCCACTGAGAGCTCGGCGCTCCGTTGCATATTAGGCGCCTCCGGGCGCAGTGCTGGCGTCAGAGACTCGACCTGGCCGCCGAAGTTTCTGGGCCCCCACGGTGGTTGTGGTCGGTATGGGCGGTGTTCCCCAGCTGCCGTTCCCCTCACGGCGCCCTGGGACCCGCTGGTAGAAGGATGCACAAGCTGTTGCCCTCACGGCGGGATAGAGTGAGTCAGGTGTCCCCTTATGCCTTATGACAGACCACTCCTTTTTGGTACCCATATTGATGAGGCCCTCCAAGGTATCAAAATGATATGGATACGGCCAGAGCCCTGGGTACCCTTCAATATAAAAACACCACTTTTCGTGGCTCAAGGGGTAGAGGACAATACTCTAATAGAGGAGACTGCCAACAATATAGGTCTTCCTATTCCTCCTCTAACCAACAATACAGACGCAGTTTCAGCAGAGGCAACAAGCACAGACTTGGTATAAGTCTTCTTTTCGCGGAAAAGCCGGACGTCCGAAGGATTCTGCGCAACGTCAATGACTTCTCCCCTACTGCCAGTCTGTTTCTTTTCCACCTTCCAGAGGGGGAGGAAAAATGTCCCACTATCCTCAGAATTGGAATCAAATCACAACGGATCGTTGGGTTCTTCAGCTGGTGAAGTTCGAACATTCTCTGGAATTTTTCCAAACTCCACCTCCAACGCCCCCTCAGCATATGAATCACAAACATCTGCACCTCCGACTCCATCCATATCATCCATGCTCCAGAAAGGTGCTATAGAACGGGTACCTATCCATCAAAGAGGACAAGGTTTTTACTCCTTGGTCTTCTTGGTGTTGAAAAAGGAAAAGAAATGGAGACCGAACCTAGATTTAAGAAGTCTAAACAAATACTTGAAAAAATCATTTCACATGGTCATTATCCAGGACGGCCTACAGCTTCTCAATGCGAACAACTACATGGTATCCTTGGACCTCCAAGATGCCTACTTTCATATTCCTATCCACAGGAGGCACAAGAAGTTTCTAAGGTTCGTTGTAGCGGGCAGACGTTACCAATTTCGGGTCATGCCATTCGGGCTCAAGTTAGCCCCACGCATCTTCACAAAATGCCATTCTCCAGTGGCTGCATACCTCCGACAACATCACAAAATCTTCCAACATCTCGACGACTGGCTCGTCAAGGCACCCTCTCTCGACAGCGCAAGAAGGTCTTCCAAAGCCTGTCTGCGGCTTTTCAGACGATTAGGTCTTACACTCAACCCGGACAAGTCAGTTTTACAGCCTTCTCAGCGGATAACATTTCTGTGAGCTATCCTAGATACTGTCCTGAAAAAAGCGTACCCCTCGCAGGAGCGGCAAAAAAAGCTCGGACGATTGGCAGAACGCGTACACACAGTCTTTCAGCGGGCCTATTCAAATCCCTCCTCGGAATTATGTCTTCCTGCATCCTCCTGGTTCCATACTGTTGTCTCCGCATGCTCTCTCTTCAAGAAGCTCTTTCCGCACAATGGATTCAAATCAGCTGATCCTTCGACACCATACAGGTGACTCCTCAGATGGTCGCCGCTCTCAGCCGGTGGATTCAGCCACAAAATCTTTATCTATTCCTATCCTTCCTAACTCAAGCCTCCCCTCAAGTTATAACCACGGATGCGTCTCTGGAAGGTTGGTGAGCCTTCCTTCAGGAGCTTCAGATCAGCTGGAAGTGGTAGTTTCCAGAGCGGAAACTGCACATAAACCTCCTAGAACTCAGAGCTGTCTACCGAGCCCTCCTGGTTTCGTTCCCGGGATTAAAAGCTCATAAGCGCTTGTCAGAACGGACAATACTACAACAATGCACTACGTGAACAAGCCAGGAAGGACGCTTTCACTCACTCTCTTGAGAATCTCCAAAAATCTGGAACCTGGTCTCTTTGGAACAAGGTTTCCCTGCGAGCGGAGTATGTGCCAGGAAAAGACAATGCGTTGGCAGACTCGCTGAGCAGAATGCAGACCATCTGCCACGAGTGGGAGTTAAACCAAGACACTCTTGACAGCATCTTCTCTCTGTGGGGCGAACCCCCGTTGGATCTCTTTTCCACGTGACAAAACGCCAAATGCCAACACTTCACAAGCTGGCATCCCCAACAGGGATCTCTGGGGAATGCATTTTCAAAAGCATGGTTCGGCGTATTCGCCTACGCCTTTCCGACTATTCCACTGATTCCCAGGCTCCTCAGGAAGATGAAAGCAGAACCTTGCACGCTGATTCTAATAGCCCCAGCTTGGCTTCGCCAGCATTGGTTCACAGAACTTCATCTCTTCTCCCTGCAATTCCATTGCCACTGTTTCCATCCCTCCTCACAATGAACCAGGGACAAGTCTAGCACCTGGACCCAGCATCTCTCAAGTTATCGGCCTGGCTTCTGAATTCCATGAATTTTTGGATTTAAACATTCCTTCAGAATAAACAAATTCGGGAATGCCCGAATCCGTCCCAATAAAAAAAAAAATTGTTCAAAACCTGGCTCTTAATCTGCTCCTCAAATACTTACTGTCTTTCTCGGGCGCTGAGAGATCCCCTTGGGGATGATTCGTGCACGATTCATATGACCTAAATAATGCAGAGCTGTCCTATCTCGTGCCCAAGCGGATAGTACAAACAGGACTTACTTCTATAAATGGAAAAGATTCTGTACCTGGTGCAGGTCTGCTAAGGTGCATCCTGTCACATCCTCTTCAGAAGAAATATTACAATTACTCCAGCACCTGCCGTTGTGCTGTGCCTCTGTGTTCCAGATCTTTAGTCGATAAAGCTAATGGAGGTGCGCCAGGTAATGAAGTCCAGCCAGTCTTATTTCGAAACCTTTATTTATACTGGTTTTCCATTGAATATATATCCTTAAAAACAGATACAGCTCAGCCAACTCGTTTCGTTCCAAACAGTGGGAACTTCATCAGGGCTTAAATATAAGTATCAATAGGTTCAATCTTCACAAAAAAACAATAATCTCGTTCCAGCACAGTGTGCTGGTTGCTTAAGGATTTCCCATGGCATCACCATGCCCGTTTCCGAATACCCTGAATAAGTATCCTGTTCCTTCAGCATTTCAACACAATATCAATATATGTTCAATGGAAAAAAAGTACAGATAAAGGTTTTAAAATAACAAGACTGGCTGGTCTGCATTACCTGTCGCACCTCCATTCGCTTTATCTCAGTACATTTGACTGACTGCTGGTTAGTGGCAAATCAGACTCTCTAGCTGGAGTTATCAATTTATTGTGATGTCTTTTAGGCTTGAAGAATGAAGCTGCCACATTTCAGAGGCTTGTTAATAAAGTCTTTTCAGGTCTGGAAGACTATAGTGCAGAACATCTAGATATTGCGGTCTTTAGCTCCACCTGGGAGGATCACCTAGTCCACCTCAGAAAAGTTCTTGAGGTCCTGCAAAAGGTAGGCCACACTATCAAGGCCACAAAGTGCCAGATAGGGCAGAGTAAGGTTGTATACTTGGGCCACCTTGTAGGTGGAGGCCAAATTCAGCCATTGGAGAGCAAAATCCAGACCCTAATGGACTGGGTTGCTCCCAGTACCCATACTCTGGTCAGAGTTTTCTTGAGCCTGATTGCCTCCCCCCTCCCCCCCCCCCCCCCTGAGCTCCCTTCGAAAAGGGTGCCTAACAAAGTTCAGTGGACATTTAGCTGTCGGAAGGCATTTGTTGACCTGAAGCAGGCCATCTGCTCCGCTCCCATTCTGCAAAGTTCTGAATACTCTAAAATCTTCATTGTCCAGACAGATGCTTCTGAGATAGGTTAAGTGCAGTTCTATCACAACTTAATGTAGACGTGCAGGACCAGCCAGTTGCTATTATAAGCAAAAGGTTGACGTCCAGGGAGAAACGTTGGTCAGATATTGAGGGAGGTCTTTGCTGTGGTCTGGGCCCTATGAAGTTGAGGACATACCGAATTGGTACTCCCTTCGTTGTTCAGACCGAGCATTAACCCCTCTTATGGCTTAAAAACTGAAGTGTTAAAATCCCAAACTTTTGAGATTGTTAGTTTCCCTACACGGGGTGGACTTTTCTGTGGAACATAGTCCTGGGAGAAACCATGCTAACGCAGATGGACTCCAGATATTTCCACATAGAAAATGAAGACTCAACTGGGCAAGGTTAGTCTCATCTCCTTTTATTTGGGGGTAAGGCAAGGGTTGTGTAGGAAAGTAGGAACTACTTTCATGGTTACCTCCACTTTTTGCTTTGTCAGTATGGTTTTGACTAGTCTGACTGGGATGCTGCTAATCTGGATCCAAGTCACTATGCTTTCTCCCTAAATTGACCATGGTAAGTACTTCTGAATTGGCTACTGGTGTACCCTTGTAACTCCCTAGTATATGGTTCTAAGGTTCCCAGGGCATAGGTACACCAAGGGTCTCGTGGGCTGCAGCTTGTATCGTGCCACCCATAGGAGTCCATGTAAACTGTGACTACAGGCCTGCCATTGCAGCCAGTGCGAGTCTGTGCTTGCACCTCTCACAACAGGTCTAAGTTTCAGGCGTGTCTACTCTTTAAACCTATAATTCACCCCTATGGCTCTTTCGTTGAGTGTTTGGTTATAAGTGTGATGGTGCCCCTGCATGAGCAGGACACCCCTACAAACCCTGGGGTCAATCCTCCAGGCTTTGGAAGTGCGGTCAGCCATTTTAATACATTGTGGACATCCGTCATTACGAGAGGTCTAACTATATAGTGGCTGCACCGAACCCGGTCATGTTTGGTATCGACATATCTGATAGAGACTACTAGCCCTTCACGTAGAATTATCCCCAGGCGTGAGACTGGATCTGGGTTCTTTCTTTTTTTTGCCCAGCCCCCTGCGCACCGGGGGACTGCATCACGCGACTCTTCCCAGGTGTTGTACGTGACGTCAGCGAGGTCACAAGTCCAATCCCCGGCGCGCCTACGCCAGTTTTTTCCTTTTCCGCGTGCAGCGCGGATCCGGTTTGTGCTCTGGGCCTGTTTAGGCCTTCCCCTTTCGCTATTGTGCGTGTGTGGGATCTGAAAGAAACAGGTTAGATTCCTTACCTTAGAATATCCCCAGGCGTCAGACTGGATCCGGAAAGTTTTCGTCAGCAGTACTCCTGCGTGTCGGTAGGCGTCGTCTGCGGCTCCGCGTCCGTCATCGGCGTCCGGCTCGCCGCGATGACGTCGTCTGAGTACTTAGACGCCTCCCTCGCGCGCTGACGTCAGTTCTTTTTTCTGCGCCCCTCAAGCACAGATCCGGGAAGAGCAGTACTCTAGTCGTTTTTTGACTAACTTTTTTGATCTCTTTTGATCACTTTTCGAGTCGACCTTCAACTCGCGGTGCCGTAGGGATGCCTGGTTTCAAATCTTGCGAGGCCTGGTTTCAAATCTTGCGAGCTTAGGAAAATAGGGGGCCCCTGCCTAATCGAATGAACCCTGGCAAGGAAACAGCATGGGGGGGTAAAGTCAGAACAAAAGTGCACCGGGTTATGTGCCTGTTAAAGAAGGGGGAGGAAAACTAAGTAACTAATGACTGAAAACACTCTAGTGTTGATTTCTTATGATGTTTTATTTTTGTAACATCTTTTTTTCTTAGCAATTGTTTTTATAGTTCATTATACGTGCAAATTGTTATAGATAAAAAAGACAAAATATGTGCAAATAGTGTAAGACTAGACAATTTGATTGATTATTAAAAAATACAGAAGTGCATTCCTTTTCAACGCGTTTCGGCGTGAGCCTTCTTCAGGAAGTCTGTATTCATGCACCAATATCTTAAATTGAAAAAACAAATAAAGATTACATGTCATTAGTCTGATATAGCGTTTTCATACCTCACATGATTTCTAATTACATTTCAATATTTGTTATTTATCTACTTTGACAGGATCTCTCCAGTAACACCCTGTAGTGGCGGCTGTACCAAACCTAGAATTCCCTGAGTATACACACATATTAAAAATAGAGATGAACATATCTATTATATACTTAACGTCAAAATTTATCGGAAAAATTACATCCTTAAAACTCTAAGTGCATCGTGCATTATATACATTATGCTAACATTTAATTTAGAGACCTTGTGGACTCTAGATACAATTATATACATCTTATTTATACATATTGCTGACTCATAATATCAAAACAATGAACTGATGTTTTCAGTTCTTTGATGATTACATCTTCTAATGCATATTGGACTAATTTGTACATGGGGGCTGGATGGGTATGGAGGGGAAAGGGGGGGAGCTGGTGGGCCTTAAAAGGAAGAACTAAGGTTGAAAAATACAGAAAAGTGGGAAACCCAACTTATAGGTCGCAATAGTAGTGGATATGAATAATATGGAATGGTCAGAGACATTTCACGTACTTAAAATCGGGACACTACTGATAATCGCACAATAGAAAACTATCTTTTATATAAGTCCTGCATTTAAAGACAAGAGATAAAGACACTCATGTGTATACCTGCAGGCGAATAGAGCCCAAGCGGATGAAAATGTACTGTTGTATGATAAAGGAATCAATCCACTTGCTGGTATATGGCTGTGTGGAAGGTGTTCTATCTGACAAAAACAATAATATGAATATGGAGGTTAATGTAGGTCTTGGAGCACTACTTAACGCTGAATGTAATGAATATTAAGGATGTGTACCTGGCGGAGGTCTATAGATGCAAGAAACAGGTTAGATTTCTTACCTTAGAATATCCCCAGGCGTCAGACTGGATCCGGAAAGTTTTCGTCAGCAGTACTCCTGCGTGTCGGTAGGCGTCGTCTGCGGCTCCGCGTCCGTCATCGGCGTCAGGCTCGCCGCGATGACGTCGTCTGAGTACTTAGACGCCTCCCTCGCGCGCTGACGTCAGTTCTTTTTTCTGCGCCCCTCAAGCACAGATCCGGGAAGAGCAGTACTCTAGTCGTTTTTTGACTAACTTTTTTGATCTCTTTTGATCACTTTTCGAGTCGACCTTCAACTCGCGGTGCCGTAGGGATGCCTGGTTTCAAATCTTGCGAGGCCTGGTTTCAAATCTTGCAAGGCCTTTCACCGCCTGATGTCGGTGACCGACCCCCACCGTCGGTGCCTTTACTGCCTCGGGCTGACTATGATGACAAGCCGTGCCCGACTGCCGTGGGTCAGACTGGAAGCCCTAGCGGGCCGGCGGCTCGGCGCAGTCGGGTGCTTAGGCCCCGACGCCTTCCTCAACTCCGGCCCCAACAAACTCCGGCCCCAACGCTGCAGGGCCCCGCAGGATCCAAGCCTGGATCAGGTCATCGCCAGTTGACCTCACGACTCCTCCGCTGGCGCCGACCCAGAGATTGTCGCTCCCGGTGCCGTCTTCGAACGACACCGGCCCCAGTTTCAGCCCCGGTCCGGGTGCGACGCCAGAGCGGTGCTGCCCCGCGCCTTCTCAGACGCCGATTGGTGAGCAATTCACCTACGACCCCGTCCATCATTTTTGCCTGTTTACCAGGAGATGGATGACTAGGAGGATTGGGAGGGGTCTGAGGACCCTCTGGCACAGCAGTGAGCTAGGACTGGGCAGAAGATCTGGGGGAGACCAGTGGTCTGGACACTTCGCCTGACACTGGATTTGTCTCTCCTCCCTCTTGTTCCATGTCCCTGCGAACTCTGCTATTCAGAGGTTTCTGGTGGGGCTCCGTCCTCCACCACCTCCTCCTCCTTCTCCCCCCTCAGTGACCGATGAGTCATTCTGACTTTTAAGAGGACTTCTTCCATTGTGTTCTGGGGCCTTGTTGCGAGTAGCCCCGGTTGCATGTGTTCTGTGAGCTTTTTGTGCCTTCCGGTCCTTTTGTTAGGACTTTAGTGCTGTTGGCTGCTGGTCCAGCCCTTTTTGCTTGTGATTTTGGCTGTTGGTAAGCTGTATTGGTCCTGAGATAGGCCTTCTGTGTATTCTTGTTGGCCGATTGGCAAGCCGTCTGCGGTTCTTCTGCAGGTCTTTTTGTTGTCCTTAGTTCTACCTCTTCTCCTTGGAGTCTCTGGGTAGCTCTTATTTCTTGATGCTCCTCTGCGTTGCCTATGCCTCTGGGACTTCTGGTGGAGTTCCTTTATACTTTGACTGGACTCGTGGTGCTCTGGTCTCCCTTCTCCTCGTCATTGTTTCCTCCTGCTGGGGGAGAGCGGGCTGCCTCTTTGCTCGTCTTCCAGCATCTCCTCTGGACTGGTGATCTTCTGGATGAGGGGTTTCTTTTTTTTGCCTGGGCGGACAGGACTCTGTTCCCTGTCCGGTTGACTCATCCCCTGTAGGGGCCCTGTGTTGAGTCCAGGCTGGTGGGTCCTTTCGCAGACCCTCCGTCCCTTTGTGTATGGCTAGGGTATCTATTTTACGTTAAGGAATCTGATGCTAGTAGTCTTATCAGATGTACAAGTTACTTCCCTTCGGTAACGATGTATCTGGTAGAGCCGATTCTAGCCGTAGATTCCTTCACGATCCACCCTTCCCCCTTTCTGCGAGGACCCTCTGCTCTGGTTTCTGCAGTTGCCTGCCTCTGGGTACCTTGTCTTCTGTGGGTATCCTCTTTGTTTTCTTCCGGTCAGGCATCCCTCGATCTGGTTTCTGTTCAGGGTGGGGGCCTACCTTGCTCTTTCCCTCTGTTGTGCGAGTTTCTGATCCCCCCCCCCCCCCCCCCTCATGGTCCTAGTCATGGGGGGGTTCTTTTACCTGTCCTTTGCCTCCTGTTCCCTTCAGATGGCACTGTGGTCTGCGGATGGGTTTCCTGTCCTTGACTACTCCTCCTTTCAGGAGGTATGCCCTTCTTTGGCAGGGTGATCTGGGGTTGGGTTACTGTTGCTCCTCTGTCCCGGGTGTGTGACCCTTCTCCTTGGGGTTGTAGTTGCGGACTTTCTTCCTCTTTTTCTCTTTCCCTCTCTGTGTCGAGGCACTTTAACATGCTTGTGCCTTCAGGATGGCTGTAGCCTTGGCTTGTAGGGTGGTTCCGCTGAGTGGCGCTTTGTGCTTTCTTGCTATGGCCTTGCTGCCCTAGCCTTCTGGTGCCTTACTGCCACCCGGTGCTTTTCCTTCGCTTGCACGAGTTAATCCTTAGTGTGGTGCTCTGCTCCTTTTCTGCTCTGGCCCGCTGTTGTTGCCTTTTGGTGCCTTGGGGCCGTCTAGTGGCTTGCCTGGCCTTTTGTTTCTCTCTATTTATTTCTCTGGTTTTTGCACACTGCTCCCATGCTCTCCACAGTTTTGTTGTGATGGCTCTGCGTTGTGGTGCAGAAAAGCTCTCTGAAGCAAACTGACGTCAGCGCACCGGGGTGGGACGTATGTGACCTCGCTGATGTCACGCCCGCAGAGGACGTTGGCCGGAGTCGTGTGCCAGAAGAAAGTTTTCCGGGTCCATTCTCACGCCTGGGGATATTCTACGTTATGGAATCTGCTGCTAGAATCGTCTCGCCCAGATACATCGTTCCTGAAGGTAAGTAACTTGACTACAGGGTCTGACAGCCAGCTAGTGCTGCTGCCGACCACGGACACAATTCTGCTCTCCTGCTGCAGAGTTAAGCTCTAGCAGGGAAGGTATAACAATAGGTTTCCTGTCACAGGTTTCCTGTCACAGGGAGGTGTGACCACCTCCCAGACAGGACTTAAGCCCAATCTCAACGCTGCATTGCAGTGTTGTGATTGGTCATGGGAGCCTGGTTGCCTGCTTCCTGCTCCTAGGAGAGGTCGGAGAAACATGGAGGTAATGTGCGTTTTTTTTTTTATAATCCCACTCCCCCAACCCCCTTTTCCCCCAACCCCCTTTTCCCCCAACCCCCTTTTCCCCCAACCCCCTTTTCCCCCAACCCCCTTTTCCCCCAACCCCCTTTTCCCCCAACCCCCTTTTCCCCCAACCCCCTTTTCCCCCAACCCCCTTTTCCCCTCAACCCATACCATCCACAACACTCCCGATCCGTGCTGGCCACTACTGCCCAGTATGAAACCTGCTTCTAACATAGGGGCACCGCCAAGGGGTGACCCGTCCTCAACAGATGACGATAAAGAGGAAGGGAAATTCCAGATAATGGGACTATTATCTAGCCCCCACTCCGTCACCTCTACATGCAGTGGACTCTCCTCTGGAGGACACTGGAGGTTTACACAACTTAATGGACTGCGCTGCCACAAGATTTCACCTACCGGTCTCAATCAAGCAGTCCTAGTACTGTCTATATGATAAATGGCAGTCAAGGAAGTCAGTCAGTCAGTCATCCCCATCTTGGATTATATATGGGAGGAAGGCATCAAAATAAAGAAGTGCCTGGCACGTTGGCAGCAGTACTACCTCGAAAAGGCAAAAAAAGAAAATACAAGGTTCAGGGGCCTGGCTTGGACAGCATGGTGCATGGCAGCATAGCTATGCTGCTCCTGGAGACGGCAAATTACACCTCTTAAGGGAATGATCGCAGACAAAGACTGGCTGACCTTTAAATTTGAACACTGTGGGCAACTAATTAGCACAGTGCCTTTGGGTTCTGCAAGTTTCTTGCTCAGATTTTCTCCAATGCACGCCAACCCTGGGGTGTGCTGATCTTGTGGTGGGACAAAATGGCCTATGTCCCGAAGCACTACAGGCAAGTTACAGCACACATGGCATTCTAGTTGAATAATCTGCTTTCCATCTCAATCCTATATGTCTTAGGCTAACACCAGAAGCACCATGAAAACGCCTACCATCTTATCAATATAATCTTTACACCTGTGTCATGAATCCAAACCAATTCCCATCACGCTCTGCCTGAATTTAAAATGGAGGCTGCCGGTGTGGCACAGAAAACTGTTCTTCTACTTAAACAGAGGGGGTCCCCTAATTCTAATGTAGGTAGAGAATGGCAGGGGAAATCAACATTACAAATAAGAAAGGGAGTCTCTGCCTGTGTATCTTTTTGCAACATTCACTGATAAGCGAAACGCTAGCAATTCCGGGTCAAATAGTGATCAAAAGACAAAAATTAATAGAAATATCAAAAAGTTTATTCTAGTTGATAATCAATATAACCAATGTACTTTGCTAAAACACATATATGTATACATTTTTCAAAGACCACATCACACAAAAACATTCACTCACCCATATCATGCAGCCTGATTCATAAGCACACACGCAAAATAAGACTTCCAACAGTAACTATTTGTGTACAGAGGAGCAAGTCCCCCAAACCTTTCAACAGTTTGCACAAGAGATATTGTCTTTTTTAACAGAAAGGTTAAACAAGCATTTACAATGCAATGGTTTTGCCTTTGTTAAAGTTAGAGCTATTGGCATTGATCTTGGCCTTTTTTTTTTGTTTTGTTTTTTTTAACATAAATAAATGGCATTGTCATTTACAATAGCAGCGCACAGGGAAGGGGGGGCGAGGAGAGACTAAGGAGAGCTGCGGGCTCAGGGAAGGGGGGGGCGAGGAGAGACGAAGGAGAGCTGCTGGCTCAGGGAAGGGGGGCGAGGAGAGAGACGAAGGAGAGCTGCAGGCTGTTGTTGTAATGCTTGCATGGATGAGTTGGTGGATGCATGGATGGGTGGATGGATAGATGCATGGATGGGTGGATGGATAGATGCATATATACAGCCAATCCCTCAACAATTTATGCAATCCACCAACCCATCCAACCAACAACCCATCCATGCATCCATCCACCGCGTCCCACTCCGACCCCTCTAAATATACCTCATTTTTTCTGTATAGAGATGACTGTATTCACTAGTATATGCAGTAGACCTTTCTACTCTAACATTCCTATGTGACTCTTACAGTACATCTATTCATATCCCTTCCATATGTATATAGAAATATAACGAGAATCAACAGTCTCTTCTTTGTGTGACTACATCTAGTACCTTTCAATTGTTTTCCTGTTTGTATCTTTTACTTAACGCATGTAAATCAAAGTCCTTAGGTTTGGCAACTGGTTCTTATGTAAAGCGCTCTGACACCTTCGGGTAAATTTCGTGCTACATAAAATCACATTAAATAAAACTTTATCCCACAAATCCAACCATCCATTTGTGCCTAGGCTTACATTTGTGCCTAGGCTTACATTTGTGCCTAGGCTTACATTTTACGTCCTCAAAGCACACCGAGAAGAGACAGTTTACTAATTCGAGGCTTTGTAGGGTGCATGGCAGGGGACAGTTTTAGGCGCCGAGGGTAGGGAGCAGAGTCAGAGTACTTCACGGAGGTAGAGGGCAGTTTTTTTATGGTTCAGGGAAGGGGGGTGCAGTACTTTTTGTAGCATGGCCTTATTTTAAAGGGCTCAGTTCAGGTGGAGGAACGGCACAAAACACCAGGCAGACAGAGGGCAGAAGGACACAAAAACGAGGGGAAACAATTATAACTGAGGGTAGATTGGCACAAAAAACTAGGCAGACAGAGGGAAGGACACAAAAACATGGGGAAACAATTATAACTGAGGGCAGATTGGCACAAAAAACTAGGCAGACAGAGGGAAGAAGGTCACAAAAACGAAGGGGGGGGGTGATTCTAACGGAGGGCAGAACGGCACAAAACACGAAAAAGTGCAAGCGATACCTTTACAATAGCACTTCACCAAATACCACCTAGTCGTCACACAAATCCACATAAGGGGGAAAAAACTCATTGCAATACCTGAAGTAAAGCACCTGTTGAAGGTCATAGATTGATTATAAAAATTAGATATTCTTGGTGCTCAAAAACGCTGGTGCCCATCACCCGCAACCACAAATTAAAACCTTTTGCCAGAAAAATCTCTTGCCGAGTCTCCATTGATAATACTGAACATGTAATGCCTTTAGCAGCAGTGCTTGCACCACCTTATAGTACTGTCATAAACATGCCAAGTCACTCATTCGCTCCAAAAAAACAAGCAACGTCAGAGGACGGTCAGAGAAAGCAAACCAGGACAAGGCAACCAATTGGAGACTTGGCAATGAACCTGTGGCAAGCAGGGACAGAAGAGGGTCAAAGAAAGCAAAAACTGCCATGTTTGTGCTCTAGCTACCCCTAAAAGAGAAGAAAGCCAAGAAGGTTCTCATCATGGTCGGCTAAGATCAGAGGTTGGTGGGGACATTACTGTCCTTCTTGTGTAAGAGCTGCAGTCTCTCACATGCCAGGCCACTGACCCTGCGCACACACAGAGCTAGCCCTGATTGTACATGTACAGACGAAGAAGCGCCATTTCCTGTTTCAAATAGAAGCCTAAGTGGCCCTCTCTGTTAGTTGACACACAAGGGAGAGACCCTGTCTGTTCCTGTGTTAAACATAAATAGGTAGCCTAATTCATATATACACACTGAAGCACCACTCCGCTTCTGAGCACATCCAAAGGTGTCCTCCCTGCTCCTCTACCCAGAAAGGGTGGGATGTGGCCTAGTGGCTAGAGCTGCAGCCTGCCGATTTCAGAACAGGAGGGTCCGGGATTAATTCCGACCTCCGCTCACTATTTTTATTAAATCAATCAATTAATCTCCCCGTGCCAACAGAATGTGTTTCTGTTGTAAAAAGCCTCAATGCCCTTGGGCCTGGTGTGTGCTGTGAAAAACAGTGGGTGTCGCTCTCGGTTGGTGTTCACAGCATGAGTAGCATTATCTGTCACTGGGCACATGTAGGCTCCATGCCTCTCTAGGGGTGATGGCAGTGCCAAAGGTCTTTATATAGCTGATCAACTGTGAGTTTTCGTGGACCTTTGGCAAATTTAGAAGGGACTGTCCGGCATTGTGCATTTTGTCAGTGGCAGCCTCTGTTCCAGCACACACAGATAAGCTGCCCCTCCATTCTAAAACGTATACATAAACGGTCTTCTATGTTAATGTACACATACATAAATGCTCCAAAATGTGTTGGTATACGTGCAGAAGCAGCCTTTGTTCTTCCTGTATGCTGATAGACGCACTTCCCTCTGTTCTGCAGACATACAGAAACAACACTCTGCTCCAGTACACGTACACAGGCTGCCCACTCGTGTTTCCGTAGACACGCTCTCTCTTAATTTACCTCTCTACAGGTGGGCTTTAAGTTTATTTTTTCCTGTGAACATAGAGAAACCGCCCCCTCTGTTCCTCTACTGACACAAACTCCTACACATAAGGAAACAGCCGCTTTGTTTCTCAGCCTAGTAAGAAGCAGGCCTCACTGTTGATGTGCACATCCTGAAACTGCCATACTGTTCTTCTACACATGATACACTAGCGGCCCACTCCGCTGTTCTACGTGAGAGTATGAGGCGTGTTCTTGCAGACCTATAGAAGCTGGCCTCGCTCTTCCTGTAGCCATAGTGAAACTGCCCTCTGTATTTATAGAAGCTGGCCTTTCTGTTTTGGTAGACTTAAAAATAAAAAAAACCACAGCAGCACTGCTGCCAGTGCACAAGATCCCCTCCAAAGACCCGGCCTGGATCACGAGAGCACACTGGCAGGGGAAGGAGCGGTAGTTGGAAAGTTTATTGCGCTGCTGCTGCCTGTCTGCGCCATTAACACCACAGTCCTCCACCGCCAGTGATAACAGCCTTTTCGCGCACTGCCTGTGCCGATAACAGCACATCCGGTTTCCACAAGTGACAACATACGCTGCAGCAGTGCAGTCCATCTGGCTGCATTAGTGAAAGCGTAGCCAAAAGGTAACCGAGTCGGAAACCGCATGTCCTGTCTGCACCAATAACAGCACACCTGCCTGCACTAGTTACAGCACACTTTTTTTGTTGCAGTTTTTTATATAGTGTGAACTCGACCTGAAGGTATTGAAGCACTTTAAAACAAAAAAATACCACGGCATCACTGCTGTCAGTGCCCAAGATCGCCTCCAAAGACCTGTCTGGATCCCAAGAGCACATTGGAAGGGGAAGGAGAGGTAGTGGGAAAGTAAGTTTATGGAGTAGCTGAGTACTGTCTGGGCCATTAACACCCCAGTCCTCCAACGCCAGTGATAACTGCCTGTTTGCGCATTGCCTGTGCCGATAAAAGCATATTCGGTTTCCACGAGTGACAACATACGCTGCAGCAGTGCAGCTCATCTGGCCGCATTAGTGAAAGCGTAGCCAAAAGGTAACATAGTCGGGGACAGCACGTCCAGTCTGCACCAGTAACAGCACACCTGCCTTCACTAGTGATATCACACTTTTTTGTTGCAGTGTTTATATAGCGTGAACTCGACCCAAAGGTATTGCAGCTGGATCAGACGTAAGAACCTTTGCTGGCACACCTTTCCGCTTTGCATTCTGGTATTTGTGGTCCTATATTTGAATGGACACAAACACGACAAGCACCAGAATGCAAGTAACATTTCGGTTCAGTTCTCTAGTGCAAGGCTCCTCCTCCCAGTGCCGCTGTCCCTGCAGAGTGCTCCAGGCTCCGGTTGACTTGTCTGAGGCAAATACAGTGCACCGGCCTGCATGTCTGGTTGCTGGCCCGCAGCTGCAGAGGGGCGGAACGGACACACGACAGCGGGAGGGGGGGGCGGGAAGGCAAGAATTTAAAAAAACGCTCACCTGGACTTCTTCCGGCGGCCGAACATGTACACCTTAGCATAACGCTCCCTTCTCGTGGGCTCAGCTACGACAGCGAAGTATAACCACGCCCAGGGAAGAAAATGTGGGAACGCCCCCGAATCTGGTCCGGCCTTGATGGACAGATCCGGCTTCCAATGGCTAGCCTCCATTTATGGAGCTAGCCAATGGGAGCCGGGGGCGGGTCATCGATCCCACCTTATACTCATAAGGTTTTTTTGCGCATGCGCACTACGTGCGCACTTGCAGGCAAAACCTAAAAACGGGGATTTAAACATGTGAATAAACAATCAGCCAAATGATACAGTTTGTATAAATGAACAGATAAACATTTCTCTTATTTTGGGGGTTGTTTGGCAAAAAAATTCCAACTTGCTCATCCAGCGCGGCGTGCGTTTCGGTGTTAGACCCCTATGTGGGTCTTACCTTCTTCAGGGTGCATATATCTACTGAATTTAGAAATGGGACATTCCTGAGCAGGCACGCTTGTGTGCTAATGGATGATCCAGGTAATAGACAACAGTCGTGGCTGGGCCAGAAACACGGATGTAGCAGCCTGAATGGATAAAAAGTCCTGTCTGGAGTACGCTATGTTGCTAATATGTATCGCTCCGTTCAGCGATGTGGTTCCGGCTTCCGAGACGAACGAGCGCCAGCAGTATATCCGTTTCCAGCAGTATATCCATTTAACACAAGGATTCAGCCAAATCCAATGTATACTGAGTACCGGGCATGCATCCAAAACAATGTCCCAGAATCAGGAAAAGTTATATCGTCGGTCAACAAGCGGCTCACATACTTTATGACATGAACTGGATCCAGTGATTTGTTTTTCCCTTTCTGGACCTCCTGAACCGTGATGCCTAATGACATTCTCTAAATTTTAGGATATTTGGGGTGACCCAGTGAGCGTGGAAAACTTCACCAATACCATAATCATGCAGTGCTTCCGTTCCGAATTCCTATCATTGCCATTGTGCTCACTGTCTATTCCTCCTGACCCCTCATAGCCATGGGCCGCGATCTCTGCACTGACATGCAGGATTCAGTCATATCTGCCGGTATATGTGGTATACACTTCTGATCACAGCAATCGTGGGTAGCGCACTGTGAGGGTGTTTAGAGCGCTCTGTGGGTGTCCAAAAACAGTTCAGCTCACAAGCTTCATACTATCCTGGACGTAGACCCTTGATGCTCATAAACACCTAGACATCCTTCCTCAGCCACTGTGTGGGCCACCCCGGTTGGTGCTACTGTTCCCCTAAGCAGGGCTGCTCACAGCTCTCCAAATTCAGCATACCATCTTTACTTTGAAGAGTTGCGCAGAACTGGCATGCAATCTGATTCGCCCTGCGTCTGGGAAAACCATGGCTGACCAGGAGTCCAAACCAGGCAACAAGCATATCAAAGCGGAGCCTCCATTCCTTGACTCACCAGTCAAAAGCAAGAATGAAGGAAACCGCACTCTGGACATGATACTTAAAAAAACTAGATCTGGTGCATGATCTTGCAAAATCTACCACGTTACACAGACATTATGCCACAAGAATTGTGCTCAATCATGTCCAACATTAACTCCATCAATAACAGAGTGTCAGAAGCGGAGTAACATATCGGTTCTCTGGAAGATACGTCAAACATCTCTATAAGGGATGTCCAGAAATTGCAAATCACTACAAAATCCTTGCATAAGGATGTGGCTGAATTAGAAGATAGAAATCACTGGGGATATCTGCACGTTTTTGGGAAGCCAGATGGGTCTGCAAATGGGAGGAATTACATCTTCAACGATCCAAAGACCTACAGCTGTTCCTAGACGACGGAGACTAGTCTGATGGACACTAAATCTGCACCTGCTTAAAGAACAGATGTCATGACTCATCATTGTTCAACTTCTGAAGCTATATACGTTTTCGATTAATGTTTAGACCTATAGATGCCTCTTTCAGTGCATTGCGCAGCAACGTCTTACATAGTTACTATCTTGCACAATGTTCTAAAATGTTTTACAGTATACATGCCTTCCTGTACATTCGGTACATAGAACACTTGGTTTTTCCTTTAAAGCCACTCAATCCTAGATCACAGATAACTAAGATTATATATCGTTCATCTCATTACCCACCGGCACATGGGACACCCTCTTTCATACTCCTTCATATTATCACCTAATTCAAACAACGGGTTTCCCGAGTGCTTATGATCTCCTAATTTCCGCTAACCATATCTGTGCTCATCGACTACTAATCTCCACACACTTACTAAATCTACTGCTTCCCTGCAGTACCTCAGTTGAAAAGAGGAGTCATTTCCTACTACGACTATCCGTGTTTGGAACTCGAAGCCACTACTTTCACCTTTATCCAGACCAAGTGCTCTCTTACTGTCCGAGACATTAAGAGAGCCATATATTTCTCTTTCTGTCCTCAGAATTTTAGGCTACAATCAGTTTGTTGTTTGCCCGCTTGGGTGGGTTTCACCCGCTGTCGTCTCCCTCCCATTCAATGTTTGGGGGGGTGGTTAAGGGTGCGGGTTATTTTCTTCCTCGTTTTTATTTTCCCTTTCACTTTTATTTGCACTCTTAAACCATGTTTAAGTCTGGTTTATGGCATCTATATCGCTCTACATTTTGCCTTCCCTTACAGCTCAACTCCTAGGCACTATTTCTTGCCATTGGTCCCAGCTCAGAGATTTGTTATGCCTCCATATGTTGTCAGACCTACACGATCTCAGAGGGTTTGTTAGTCCGCCAGATCCCTGCTGCTGGCCAAAACTTATCAATTGTTTACTACATGACCCTATGTCACACTAATTTTCAGAGTCAAATCTTTCTATTTCATCAACACCCCAATATGCAACCTACATCCTACAAGCACATATCCATGCTCTCACCTCTGCACCATGAATAATTGCCCACTGGATAGAATCTTAAAATGTGTCTTTCTAAATGTCAAGGGGCTTGATCATCCAATTAAACGTAAAAATATCAAAAACTATCTATTTAAATGGAAGCCGGATTTAATCGTACTCCTGGAAACTAACACCCATGCAGGTCTTAAAAAGAGTGGTGTTGCCACATTGATCTCTAGGAACTTGGGTCTATACACTGACATACGCATTACGGATGACAAAGGTAGATGGCTGCTATCGAAGTTCTCTATAAACAGTATCCACTTTCACATTCTCAATATTTATGACTGGAACTCTAATGACCCAGAACTTTTGGGGATTCCCTGACCCTCCCCTTGAGCCAAGTTCCAAGCGATGACCTTGTTGTTATGGGTGGTGATCTCACTCTCCCCCTAGTTGTGACTGTTGAGAGACAGTCCAGATCTCCCCTTCTACCCTCTAGGTCCTACAAGTCACTCTCAGACTGCTAGATTTGGCATACTTGATTCCTGGAGGCTTCAGCACCCCAACACTAGGGACTACACTTTTTTCCTCCAATCCCCATAATTTTTACTCCAGAATAGATTACCTAATGATCTCTAAACCCCATAATCCACTTAATTGACCAGACAGACATACTGACAAGACTAATCTCAGACCACTCAGCCATAAACCTATCCCTTACCGGCTCAAATGTGAGAATCCTTAGCAGAATTTGTAGATTCAATTATAAATCGATCAAGGCTGCCTCCAGCGATATGATTGAAAAGACCATACTAAATTACTTGGAGGAAAGCACAATCTCCGACACTTCTCCCTCCATACATTGGGACGTGCTGAAGGCCACTGCTAGAGGTGCCCTTATAAATATTGAAACTAAATAGAGACCACAGTAAAGATTTGATTGACCTAGAAAAGTATATTAAGTCACTGGAGTCTGCCTATATGTCCAGTGTGTACACCCAAACTCACTAATAAATATGAATACAACCGAATCCTGAGCGAGAGGGTGGGAGTATGGATCAACAAATATAAAAGTCTAAAACTGTGTGAGGCAAATAAAGCTCGCAAACGCCTAGCTTCCTACTTAAAACACAAGCTAAATCGCAAGGGGACCAACTCCCTCACAGACAAAAGAAATGTCACCCACACTAATCCCTAAAAGATATTAGAAATCCTTAAAGGAGGTGTGGCTTGGATGGCAAGGGGAGAGCCAGCCTAAATCCGGAGCTCCGTCGGACCCCGGATTCTAAAGCTGAAAAAACTGCCAAAACGGAAACAGTATCGTGGAACGGAGCAAAAGACATCGGAACCAGACAAGACCACCACGGCGGGCAGAGGAAGATTACAGCGCAGGTCAACATCGAAAAACTCCCGTCGCGGCAATCTACAAAGAACGAGCAGGAAGGAGCTCAAGATGGCGCGGGTGGACAGAGACGGATAAGAGGCAATCACTACATAGTACTTCAAAGGCCCCCAAGAGGCACAAGGTCAGTGCGAGCGGCCCGAATATAAGCCTGTTATTAACGCCAGATAACTGATCAAACTACTAATAAGGCAAAGAATATAGTGAAGAGCGCAGGCAGAAGTACCCCAAGCCGAAACCGAAACTCCTCATGGGCGCGGCCATTTTGGGTTAAAGAACGAAACTCAAAACAAGCACACACAAGCCGCGCGTGTGCAGAAAAGAACTACAGCAAGCCAAAGGTCGCTAGGGGGAGCAGAACGGAAACAAAGATACGAGCAGGCGCCAAAGCGATACACCAACACAATACCAGCCCTGTGGCCAGAAACTAAATAGACAGCCACCTTGGGTGCGGCGCATTTATACCAAGAGCGCGGCCATCAGGCGGCCAAACGAAAACGGAACCATAACAAGCGAGGGCACAAACAAGGAGAAGCCAGCATAAAGGAACTAAGCAAGCGGAAAAATAAACAAAAAGGAACGATTTAATGTCCTGTAATAAGGCGAAACAGTGCAAACCAAGCCAGACATCAACCCTAGAACTAAAGCGTGCCACCTAGAGAGAGACAACCCCACTAAAGAGCCTAATAGCGCTGACTAATAGCGCGACACAACGACTACCCGCAGTGGGCCAAGAGGCCAAAGAGACAACCGGCAACAAGGAACGACAACTTGAACATAGCACGAGCCAGTCAGGCCGCGAGTCTATCGTGCAAAGATCAAAAAACAACCAACCAGAGCTGGAGGTAGGCTAAGGAGGGGCAAACAAGGTCTACCTGCAAGCGACAACACACTCGAGGAAAGAAAACGCAACTAAGGTAGATCCGCAGGGACATTGCAAACCCCCGACATAAAACCTACAACAGCCGACAAAACATCAAGTAACCTCCAGCACACATTACAAGGATACAAAGAGTTTTACAACAACCATAAGCTATCCCAGCCAATCAAACTCAATAACAAAGGAGTAACAACAACTACGGACCCATGTAATAAGCCAACCACATCAAGATGGTGGGTGGAGACAGTAAAGCAACACAACAACTAAAGAAAAACAGGCTGGATGGCAATAATGACTCACTGATCAAACAAAAGACTGACATAAACAGCACACTTGACAGTATCCTAAGAAAGCTGTCAGACGTCCACGAGCTGGCCAAATCAACCAAAAGAACTACGGACAAAATAGAGCTGGTGCTAGCAGCAATCAGAGCAGACCTCTACGCAACAAACAACAAGGTAGAGGCGATAGAGCAAAGAGCCGGCGACATCGAAGACCGGTCGCAACTAACAGCAACGCCATAGGCAACATCGCCAAGGCTACCACTGAGCTCAGACGACAGGCAGCGTAATTTGAAGATCGAAGCAGGAAAGGAAACATAAGAATTCTGGGGATACCGGAAGGAGAGGAGGACAAAGCCGGTTCGTGCGTGGCACTATTACAAAACCTTATCCCAAAACTAACCAACATAAAGTTTGAGGGCCCCTTCGAAATGGATAAGGCATACAGAGTTCCTGCAAACAGACAGACTGGGAGATCTAACCCCAGACCGATAATTTGCAAACCGCTACGCTCACATCAAACCGACGCCATCTTCGGCGTAGCAAGAAAGAACCCCAACCTAGTATGGAATGGCCACAAAATCATTCTAACGCAGGATTACTCCACGCCTACAGTAGATATCAGAAAGGGGTTTTTAGCCCAAAGAGACAAACTAAGGAAAGAAAACATCGCCTTCTCATTCACAGGCCCAGCAAAATTCAGGATAAACAACAAAGGAATAGTCATGATCTTCGAAGACCCCGCAGAGCTCGCAAGGTACCTACAAGGACCACCACCACAGGAAATGGAAGACTCCACGCCAACGGCAACAAGCATTGGAAATGCAATAGGTCTCGCATTAGAAAAGTTGGAGCTATTGGTCTTGTAAATGTAATCATTTTTTAAGTTACGTTTATGTTTTTATAATAGCAAATGTATTAATTTTGTTATTGTAAATGCCAATATTTATAGAATTTGCAAATGTGACACCTACAGCATTATTAAAGCTAGATGTTTAGTATTCCCCTGTCTTACATGTATTGATATGACAAATCTTAATGGCTTATACATTTTATATGTAATTATTAATTACATAATATTTTTTGTAAAGTATAATGCCACTACATTTAAAAAAAAAATTGTGAGAAGATTATGTGTTGCGTATGTTATATTTTTTAAAAATCAAGATTAAAAGTGTAACATTAATTTTTTCTGTACTTTTGAAATAAAGCTTTAAAGATTGATACATTGCATTTTTGCTGAGAACTGGGTAGAGTGAGGGTGGTAGAGTGAGGGAGGTAGAGTGAGGGTGGTAGAGTGGTATAGTGAGGGCGGTAGATAGAGTGAGGGCAATAGATAGAGTGATGGTGATAGTGTAATTATGTGGTGTGTAGTTATGAGGCACTGAGTGGTATTAGGAGTGTATGTTGCGTTGAGCGCAGTGTAAATATGTAGCATATAAATATGTGGCACAGAGTGGTATTTGGAGTGTATGTTGCATTGAGTGTAGGGTAGTTATGTGGCATGTAATTATGTGACACTGACTTGTGTTTGGAGTGTATGTTGCATTGAGTGCAGTGTAATTATGTGGTAGTGAGTGGTATTTTGAGTGTATGTTGCGTTGAGCGCAGTGTAAATACGTAGCATAAAATGTTGTTGCACTGAGTGGGTGTTGTAGTGTATGTTGCATTGAGTGCAGTGTAATTATGTGGCGTGTAATTGTGGCACTGAGTGCTATTTGGAGGATATTTTGCATTGAGCGCAGTGTAATTATGTAGCATTTAATTATGTGGCACTGAGTGGTATTATGAGGAGTGTATGTTGTATTCAGTAGAGTGTAATCGTGGGGCGTCTAACTATGTGGCACTGAGTGTTATTGTTTGGAGTGTATGTTGCATTGTAATTATGTAGCATATAATTATGTGGTATTGTGTGGAGTGTGTTGCATTTAGTAGAGTGTATTTATGTGCTGTGTAATTATGTGGCACTGAGTGGTATTCGGAGTGTATGTTGCGTAGAGCGCAGTGTAATTATGTAGCATTTAATTATGTGGCACTGAGTGGTATTGTGTGGAGTGTATGTTGTATTCAGTAGAGTGTAATTGTGTGGAATGTAATTATGTGGCTCTGAGTGGTATTGTTTGGAGTGTATGTTGCATTAAGTGCAGTGTAATTATGTAGCATATAATTATGTGGCACTAAGTGTGTGAGGGCGCAGTGTGTGTGAGGGTGCAGTATGTGTGAGGGTGCAGTATGTGTGAGGGTGCAGAGTGTGGGCGCAGTGTGTGAGAGCGCAGTGTGTGAGAGCACAGTGTGTGTGGCTTAAAGTAGTGTGAAGGTGCAGTGTGTGTGGGCTAAAGTAGTGAGAGGGCGCAGTGTGTGTGTGGCCTAAAGTAGTGTGAGGGTGCAGTATATGTGGGCTAAAGTAGTGAGAGGGCGCAGTGTGTGTGTGGCCTAAAGTAGTGTGAGGGTGCAGTGTGTGTGGCTTAAAGTAGTGTGTGGGCTCAGTGTGTGTGTCATAAAGTAGTGTGAGGACGAGTTCCAAGCCTGGTAGAGGAATGTTGGCTCGTTCATATTCCACAGCAGACGCCCCAGCCAGGCTGGTGGTATGACACCAGCAGATGCAATATTTAGCAATCAGACAGTGTCAGAGTGGAAACGGACAGTCTTGCTGCAAGCAGAAGGCGGCAGAGGCATGGAGTGGGAAATCAACACTGGAGGAGACAGAAGCCCGTGAAGAAAGCACACTTGAGATGGAGGAGCAGAAATCCGGAGGAAGAAAGCTTGAGAAAGTTGAAGGATGAAAGGATAGGGAGAAAGATGCAGATAAAGTCAGTGAGGAAGGAAACGATGGGGAGAACGGAATGGACCTAGAGCAAGAAATATGGAGTTAAAAGCAGAGAGGAGGCTAAGAGCTCATGGCTAACTGAGAACATCTAAGCGGCCGAAAGGGGATAAAGGAGGTGCGAGTGCACGCCGAGGTGAAGGACTGTGCGAGAAGGGAGGGGGAAATGCCAGCAGCAGAGGAGCCTGCAAAAGCGTCAATTACAACCAGTCCCTAAGACAGTTACAATAAAATAGCTTTTATACACGCTGTGTCTTCTTTAGCAAAACAGCCTGCAATTAAAATATACCCGTATTAAAAGGCAAACATACGCATAGGAGGGACATAACAAGATAGTGCATAAACATGTAGGAAATATAAGTAAGCGGGTGCGGAAACGCAAATTATAAGCAGTTAACCCAAAAAATGTGGGCACATTCAACAGCTACAGGGAAGCTGACTGTAACTGTCACGCTTCACAGGGAGAATAACGGTTTTGTAGAAACTAACAGTATAATAAGCAGACGCCGTGAGTCGAACATGGTTCAACAGATGTGTTCATTACGCCACATCATAGATAAAAACTCAAAAAAAAAATGTTTTAAACACACATCAAATATTGTTCTTCACGGTGTCTGCATTTTAAGAATCTCTCTAGATTTTGAAGATATGTATGCTTAGAAGTGTCTCAGTGAGCTCTGCACCAGTCACGATATGTACAAAAAACACGTCAACCAGCAGTCAAAATATAGAAGACGCTATATAATAACTTTAAGTTACCAGCATTTGTAGATAGCTATTTTTAAGTATTTCAGAAGTCGAAATTGAAGCATTTTAGGCACTTTACTCACCCATTCGACGGGACCTTCACCCCCCTTACCACAGTGCTCTGTTAACACCACTGAGTCAAGTGCTCTTAAGTAACCAGAAGTGCACACGCAGCGCTTTGTAAAGCTCCTTTATGATGAGTAAATAACGGACGTACTTTCCATTCAGTTGTGCGAATCGCACAGACGGGAGCCACGGTGGTTTGATATCTCTGTGTTTGGTTAATGAAAAATTAGTTTGTGCTGTTGTCACCTGGATGACTAACGGCTCTTAAAGGGCTTCCGCTGCCCACAAGCATTGGCAAATCCAACAGCGCTTAGTTTAATGTGCTAATAATACACGCCAATAGAAGCACGCACACATTTTATGTATATGTATAAACACATTGAAGCCGTGCAGAGGCAGAGGAGAGACGGAGAATGAAGGGTAGAAAGAGAAGGGAGGGGAGAGACAGCGAGAGAGAATGGAGGAGAGAGAGAGACAGAAAGAATGGAGGAGAGAGACAGAAAGAAGGGTTTAAAAGACTGGAGGGAGAGAGACTTGAGGAGAGAGTGAAAGAGAATGTAGGGGAAGTGAAAGAACGAGAATGGAGTGCAGAGGGAGGATATCAAGGGTACAACAAGCATCTAGGTTTTTGCAGCTTAGAGGGGCGGAGCGGGGAGAGCGGCGATGAGGGAGAGACGTGACGCAGCAGGGGCCTTTGAAGTGAAGCTAAGCTTCACTTCAAAGGTGTGGGAGGTGTGAGGAGTTGTAAAAAAAATGCGGCTGAGGCAGAGCGCACGCTGGGGGAAGCTTGTGGGGCGGAGCGGGAAGAGCTGCTGGGGAACAGATGGCTGGCATTTGATGCTGTGCACGCGCATTTTAGGTCAATGCGCATTGACCTAAAAGCGCACGGGCACAGCACCAAATCGCCAGTTGGGTAAAGTCTGTTTAAGTGCCTATAGTCTCGCTCTGCTCAATGCGCATGCGCATTGAGAGGCGAGACCTAAAAAGGAGCGCCTCACCAGGAACAGCAGCCAGCAGAGACTAAGCTCTGGACACATACAACTCCATCTCACCAGACTATCATAACAAAGTACATATACACGAACACTACAACAATTCTACCTCTGAGAACACCAAGAGAAAGATACAGCAAAGGAATTACAAGGATTAAGGGACAACAGGAGCACAAACAGCGACAATATAGAATATTTTCGCACAGAGAACATATGATCAACCTCAAGTACTGTAGTCAATCTACCTCAGGACCCGCCACAAAGGGCCCAGTCATCATGTACATATCCTTTCTAGTAAAAACAGGGAGTCAATGACAGTCTCGCCTCCCCGGGGTCGAAGCGGGAGCAGGGGGATATTGCTGTCGCACGGCCACAGCACGAGGAAGGACTGAACAAAATGTGGGTGGAGGGAAGGGAGGGGGTCTTGTGAGTCATGTTCGTCAAGTATGTCGAGTTAGCAGCGTTTGTCTTGTCAAGGTCTCTGGTATAGAGGCCGCCAGCAACTCACACAGATCGG
The DNA here is from genome assembly GCF_964263255.1 of Lissotriton vulgaris. Lineage (NCBI taxonomy): Eukaryota > Metazoa > Chordata > Amphibia > Caudata > Salamandridae > Lissotriton > Lissotriton vulgaris. The sequence continues at coordinate 943,189,427 of NC_141687.1, read as the reverse complement.
CCTCGGCACTGAAGCAGAATACCCTGAAATACGGGAGCAGGTAAAGGAGGGTAAGGCCGACAGAGGCCAAAATATACCTAGCCCCAGTAACAGCCAACAAATTCAGGAATAGGTAGCACAACACTACTAGTGGACCTCAAGATCATCTCACTCAATGTCAAAGGACTCAACCACACAGTTAAGCGAAAGAAAACCCTAGACTACCTAGCCAAAACAAAAGGAGACATCATACTTTTACAAGAAACAAAACTATCCCTAGAAGAAGCAGACAAAATCAGGGCGAGATGGATAAGCCAAGTAGCATGCTCACCAGCAGTGAGGAAAAAGAGGGGGGTAGGAACACTGATCAGTAGCAGATCTAACATATCGATCGAAAGTGTGCAGCATGACAAAAAGATAGGCTACTGATCACGCAGCTTAAAAGAAGAGATGAAACAATACTGGTAGCCAACATCTATGCACCCAATACGGATGACACTCCATTCTGGGACAAAGTGACGAAAGAGCTAGAATCCAGCCCCCAAAACAAGATGATGGTAGTGGGTGGTGATTTCAACATGGCACTAGACCAGACGCTAGACAGACAGACCAAGTCTAAAACACGCACCCCAACTTCCCACAAATCACTAATGAACCTCCGCAACAAATTGGACCTAGCAGACCCATGGCGATTGCAACACCCCGATACCAGAGATTACACTTTCTACTCGCACCCACACAACTCCCACAGTAGGATAGATTACATCCTCATCTCGAGTACTCCCACACATCTAACCGAACATACAGACATAGCGGCAAGAACACTATCAGCCCATGCATGCATCAGCCTACACCTTACGGGGAGACACAACGAACAACTAACACGCAGATGGCGACTCAATCCCACGACCTTAGCCAAACAGGAGGACAGAGTAAAAATACAGAAAGCCATAGCGGACTACATTACAGACAACGAATCCCAGGACACAAACCCTGGTACCGTGTGGGAGGCACTCAAAGCAACAGTAAGAGGATTACTAATAGAAATAAAAGCGAGAAGAGATAGAGAGGCGAGAGCCCAACTTGCGCAGCTTGAAAAGGATATCATGAATTTAGAAGCGCAACACATCCGAACACCGCAAATCAGAGTATCCTAACACAACTCACAAAAAAGAAATACGAATTCAATAGAATACTTAGCGAGCGAGCAGGTCTCTGGATAAGGAAATACAAAGAAATCAACCTATGCGAACCAAACAAAGCAAGGAAATCTCTAGCATCATACCTCAAGCGCAAACAAAGACAGCACAGCATCACAGACACCTCAAACAAGAAACACAAGAGATACAGCGAGATAGTACACATCTTCAAAGAATTCTATGAGGAATTATACAACCAAGACGTAGGGCTAGATACTAATGGAACGAAATCCTACCTCGAGAAGCTCAATCTACCAAAAATAACACAGACAGAAGCAGAAGCATTAGGCCAGGACTTCAAAACCACAGAGATCAAAACGGCTATTAAGTCTCTAAAAGACAACAAGGCCCCAGGGCCAGACGGATACACAGCACACTTCTACAAATCCTTCCAAGATCTAATCATACCTACACTATCGAAAGCTTTCAACCATTGCGGGGATGTAGGAGAAGTTACCGCCACAATGTCACAAGCCAACATCATAGTCATTCCAAAAGAGGGTTAGGATAGACAATGGCCTAAAAACTACCGTCCTATATCACTTATCAACATAGACTGCAAAATGTATGCCAAAATATTAGCAACGAGGCTTAGTAGTGTGCTCCCCAAGCTAATAGGGAACTCACAAGTAGGGTACATGAAAGGCAGGATGTCCAGCGATAATACCAGACTACTCTGCCAAGTAATAGAACATTGCTCAAATTCACACACACCAGCGGTCACAATCACACTCTACACTGAAAAAGCCTTTGACAGGGTGTCCTGGCACTTCTTGGAAAAGTGCCTACAGGCATACAATCTAGGTGATATATACGTCAAGAAGGTTATGGCCCTGTACAAAAACCCAAAAGCGCAGATTGCAATCAACGGCACCACATCTGCCCCCTTCAATCTTCAGAGAGGAACAAGACAAGGTTGCCCACTATCCCCACTACAGTTCCTACTGGCCCTAGAACCACTGATCCAAGATATCACCAATAAGAATATTGCAGGCATCTCTATCAACAAAATGACGGCCAAACTAGCGGCCTACGCTGATGACCTCCTGATCATCACAGAAAACCCGACACAATCAATTCCCTCACTAATGCGCACCATTGACTCATACGCCTCACACTCCGGGTACAAACTAAATCGAGACAAATTAGAGTGCATGCCATTGAATATACATACCACTAGAAAGGTTCTAGGGGACTCTGGGTTTACTTAAGAACCTTCCAAACAGCCTGCATTGCCAGGCAGGGCCTACATAGGGTAATACAAAACCTAACCAACACGCCAACGTGGCTAGCCCTAGAGAAAGCCATCCTCAACAACGTAGAACCTCTAACTCTCCTAACATCCAATAAACAATCCCTAAAAATGAATCCGGTGTTCAAAGTAACAAAAAACGCACTGCTCAAAGTAGATCAGAAACTAGAAGTAAGCCTCAAAAACTCGAAATGGGTGGCACTATGGGCAAACCCAAATATAAAATACAAAAGAAAAACCCTAGATATACATACATGGAAGGAACTAGGCCTCTCTTACCCGGCACACCTAGAAGAAAAAGGCACACCGCTCACATTCAACACCATAAAGAACAGGTTCAACCTCCCAGAAATTGAGCTCTATAACTTCCTAGCCATCAAAACAGCGATCACAAAAGCCAACCTTAACAGCCAAATGCCCTCAATTTTCAAACTTATAGAAAATCTGAACAAGACAGGCCACCATGTATCAAACCTGTACAAACTTCTTCGGCCCACCTCCTCTAAACTCAATGAAAAGAACAGACAGTATTGGGAAGCTCAAAAAGGCAGGAACCTAACGGAACAGGAAGAGGCCAACATGTGGTCATCCCCCACAAAAAACATCATATCTCCAGCAATAGCGCAAACAAAATTCTGGCTACTGCACCAGGCTCACTTGATCCCTTCTAAACTAGCTAAACTTGGCCTAAGAGAAAATAACCTGTGCTGGAACTGCAACACAACAACTGGGGACCTTGAGCACCTAATCTTCCGGTGCAACAAGGTTAAAAGGTTCTGGGACAAAGTGTTCAACTTCTCGAACCAGACAATAAAATGCACCCTTAAGAAAGAATTCTGCACTCTAACAACAGCACACATGAATACGGACATTAGTACACAACACGACAGAAACCTCTTAGACTTCCTCCTAACAAGCGCAGCGAAAATTGTACTAGCCAACTGGAAAAACACCTCCAAAGTCACTTTCAAAGGATGGCTAAACTGGATAACCTTCTTGAGAGGAGCAGATAGCACAGTTCGCAAACACACCCCATGGAGTAAACCAAACAGAGAGATGTGGTCCGCACTAGACTTCGCCCTAGACCCTTTCAAACCACCATAGACAGCACCCAAACGCGCACCTGCACCAAATCAAACTACGGCACCAAAGGCCGATCACCAACCAACCAACAACAGCAACTATGTTATATGTTTCCATGTTTTATGTTATACGTGTATCAACAAGCTCGGAACCAAGGCAAAATAGACATGGTTAAGTCTAACCAAGAGGGTTATGCAACCAAAACTGAACAGACACTAACAACCTGCCTGCGATTTGTATTTGTAACGGTACGAGCCAAAGAAGCAGAATGACAACTACAGCCAATCTTTTATGCATGTCTCAATGAGTGTGTTTTATGTAAATGAAAATACAATGAAAATATTATTTTTTTAAAAAGAAATCCGTAAAGACTTCTACCAATCCCTATGCAATGATGAATCTGCTATCTACTGGTCTTCCTACATAGCATACCTAAACGACATCCCCCTTCCTACCATCACTAATCAAGAGAAGTTGGCTCTTAGCGCCCTGATTTCAATTGAAGAACTAGATTTGTCTGTATTTTCTTTGACACTGCATAAAGCCCCAGGTAGCTACTTTCTACAAAACCTTTGCTCCCTTACGCAAAGCAACACTATTAGCCCTCTACCAGCATTTTTGCTGACCCTGGGGCCATATCTGGCTTAACCAGCAAAGCCACTGTAGTCTTAATCCCAAAATATGGTAAGTACCCGACAAAGGTAAAGAATTATAGACCAATTTCCCGGATTAGCTTAGATGCAAAAATCTATGCCAAGATCTTATGCCAGAGACTAATCTCTCCTTTCTTGATGGATCACTCGCAGGTGGGTTTCATAAAGGGTAGGCTTTCAAATGACAACACCCACCTCCTGTGCCACGTCATTGAAAGGGCCAAGACTGCTCCCACTGAAACAGTTGCTGTTCCATCGATGCTGAAAAAGCATTCAATAGGGTCTCTTGGACGTTCCTCTGTGAGTCCTTATTGAGATGCAATCTAGAGGAGTTTTTTTACTAAAATGGCCATAGCGGCCCCTCAGCTAAAGTGAGATCTGAAGGCCTACTTTCCTCTGCGTTCAATCTAGAAAGTAGTACCAGACGGGGCTGTCTCCTCTCCCCACCCTGAGCCTTCAACCCTTACACCACAAGATCAGATCTAACCCTCATATCCATGGTGTCTCTTTCAATATTTCTACTGTGAAGCTTGTTGCCTACTACGATAATATTTTAATAGTGACAGAGTATCTCATTTAATCCTCGCTTTACTACAGACCTGAATAACCTCTGCTCAAGCGCCCTCTGAAAACACTGATCTATCCTGGCAACCTAAGTTTATTAAGCATTTGGGTCTTGAGTTTAACTCCGATGTACTAGAATCACTACACCATAATGAAACTTTAACGCTGAAGAAGATAGAATTCCCATTGAAGGGTTGGTCCCTCACATTCCTCTTGAAAAAGTGAAATCACTTGTGGATCAGGTCGCTCATCCTATCCCTCCAGAGGAGCGCAAATCCTTAGCCATTTGGCAGAACTTTGACCCCATATCTGAAACTGCCCTCCTCAAGTGCATCCACGAAACAAAGCCCTCCAACCATTCCCTGGACCCCATCCCAAGTGCCATTGCTATTGATTTCTATACCCATTCCATTTTCTATTGGACCACTCTGGTCAACCTCTCCCTCTGTCAAGGCTCCCTTCCGGTCTCCTTCAAAACTGGGCAGGTCACCCCTCTGCTTAAAAAACCCACTGCTGATGCGAATGACCTCAACAACTTCCGCCCCATCACTAATCTACCCCTTCTTGCGAAGATCACAGAAAGATGTGTAGCAAAACAACTCTCTCGTCATATCAAGGACAATGATCTTCTTGACAACTGTCAGGCCGGCTTCATCCAAAACACTGCAGCACTGAAACAGCCCTACTGCAAGTGGTTGATGACGTGCTGAGGATACTCGATTCAGGGGGGTCCTGTCTTCTAATTCTCCTAGACCTCTCTGCAGCCTTTGACACGGTCAATCACAACACCCTCCTCAACACTCTTCAACAGAGAATGGCATGGAGGGCACTGTGCTTAAATGGTTTGCCTCCTTCCTCTCAGATAGATCCTAAATAATCAAAATAGCGAACAGTCTTTCATCTGCTGTGGCGGTAGGTCAAGGTGTTCCTCAAGGCTCTATACTTGCACCCACATTGTTCAATCTATATTTAGAACCACTGGGAAATCTCCTAGGTAAATCTGGGATCCACTATCATCTCTATGTAGACGACACTCAAATCTATCTCAAGGTTGCCTCCACTCACGATCTCTCCATCCTAAGCTCTACTCTTGACTCCATTCAAAACTGGATGTCACTTCATCAACTGATTCTGAATCCCTCCAAAAGTGAATCCCTCCTCCTCTCCTCCTCACTCTCTCCTCCCCCGGTTCAATCATGGATGGATCAGATGAATCTACTTAACAATAAACTCATCATTGTCGACAGCGCAAAATCCCTTGGTGTCATACTCGAAAAAAAACTCAATCTAATCTCCCACATCATTTCCATTGCAAAGTCTGCTCGATACCAACTGCGCCTTCTTTGGGGAATTCGTCGCTTTTTCCCGGAGCAGGACCGTAAAACCCTGATACAATCGCTGGTCCTCTCCAGACTGGACTACTGCAATTCTCTTCTTACTGTCCTCCCCAAATCCCACTTGTCCCCCCTTAGATCTGATCTCCGTTCAGCAGCTCGTTTCATTTATAGGGCCAAAAGAAGCGACCACATCACACCGATGTTATCCACCCTCCGCTGGCTTCCCATCAAGGCTAGAGCTATCCACAAGACTGCCTGTATCACCCACAAAGCCTTGCACTCCTCCTCTCCTCGCTATCTGGCGAATAAACTGAAACTCTCTGGAGGCTCTAGACTATCACGTAATGTGGAAAATCTACTGCTTGAACCTCCCACTTTCAAGAACGAAAGATCGATGGCCCAATCCTTTTCAGGCAACGCAGTGAGAATCTGGAGCTCACTTCTGCCTCAGCTCCAGACCACCACCTCCTCCCAGGTCTTCAAAACGGACCTCAAAGTTCTCCTCCTCCAAAGACACCTCCAAAAGTAATTCACACCCTCTATTATCTGAAGGAAGACCGCCCATTACTGAAAACTCTATTCTCCATGACTATGGAAGTGCCTTCCCAGTGTGTTCTTGTGGTTGGAGTGTATGCCATTTATTGCAGTATTATCCTTGTACCTGTGTTTGGTACTCCTTTGTAACATGCACATGCCACTTTTCTCTTGTGACACACTATTTTGCTACCTCTCACTTTTTGTTTGCTTTTGATACTTGCACAAGTGCCACCATTGCCTACGTAACGTTTGCTCTTGTGCCTGAGTGTCTAGCATATATCGCAGTATATTACCTCTAATTGTACTTAGTTTTCTCTTGTAACCTGCACACTTGTCGCTCTTTCCTCCTGTAATGCACGGTTTGCTACCTCATCTATTTTGTTTGCTCACAATTGTCACTTTTACCTCATGTAACTTATCGTCTGCTTTTGTAATTTGTTCACTTGTAATTTTCTGTTCCTATTGTGAAGCGATCTGACGCCTTTGGGTAAAGTCCGCGCTATATTAAAACGCATAATTAAAATAATAAAATTGCGATAGAACCGTATAGAGACCATCAAAATTATAGTCATCCCTTTATTTAGATATCTCACAATTTGTTGCTGTTTTATCAGAAGAATTTCACCAAAAACTAGATAAACTTCTAAACAAGTTTATCTGGCAAAATAAACGCCCTAGAATCCCTAAATCAAAATTAGTGGAGTACCGGTATTCTGGACACATTGGTACTCCGAGGGCATTCACTTCTTTAAACTTTTGGACCACCACAGACACCTCTCTCATTCAGAGAGCTGCAACTTCACTTCAATCTATTAGAACTTTGTGACTTTCTTAAACGTAGTCGGCTTATCAAAAATCAACCCTTGTTGGAGATCCCTCCCTCCTCAAAACCATTCTGACCTTTAATAGATCTGGCCATCAATCCTCCAAGTTCTGTCACCTTTTAAAACCAAAAGCTACTAACTTGGTCTCAAAATTTAAAACAAAATGGATCCCCTCTGGGACTGTTTGGTCGGATTCTTGGCACATAATGTGGAAGTCATTTGACTCCCACAAAATTGCTTCTTCCTTCTCCCAATCGAAATTCTGGCTCCTTCACAGGACATTCAGGACTCCTTCATAGGACATTCAGGATTCCAGCCTTACTTCACAAGCTGTCCCTCTTGCTGGACATGCAAAAGATCCGATAGGACACCACCCCCACCTTCTCTTTCATTGTAGTGTGGTCTCTCCATTTTGGGATTCTGTATTCACGTTTATGCACACACTGTTTAGAGCCCAGTTAGAAATAAACTTCCCCTCCCTTATTCAAGTATTCTTAGACCCACAAATGAATTAACATAATGATAGCCTCCCAGTAAACATTCTTCTTACTGCAGCCTGTAAGTCAGTGCTTGCTAATTGAAAAAACACAGCGGCCACCTCATTTTGTTCCTGATTAAATTGGGTTTCTTACCTGAGGGGCGGACAACATTTCCCTCCAAAACTCCTTATGGAAATCGTGTAGCACCTCTGTATGGAAATCTCGTGACAATTTATTTTGCCATCACCTAACCCCCATGCATGAACCTTTTGTATGTGAGTAGTGCTTTACATACCAGGTTTCCTGAATCATATCAGTAATTGCGCTACTAAGTTGATTATGTGAACTTCAATGGCAACTGATACCAGCCTCTGTATTCACTGGCCGATTCACAAAAGATATATATGTAGTAATATTTCTGTAACCATGATACCATGTATGACAAAAGAGCTTTCTTTATATACTTATTTTATTAATTACTATTTGTTTTACTTTATTATCTATATATAGCTATTTCTGTTTATTTTACCCAGTCCTAATTTGATTCGAACTATCCTGGTCTGACATCTGATGACTACTGTTTAGTCCCCCCCCCCCCCCCCCCCCACCAAACCTATACATATATACCAACTCTCTGCTTTTTACAATGCATGGTCTGTATTTTTTTCTCTGGTTCCTTTTGTTTTGAAAATAATTTCAATACATTTCTTTGAAAAAAAAAGAAATTAAATACAAGGCTCCAGAAGACTCTCCCTACTGCCTCACAGAACTTACCCAAACCGGACTCCGTCATATCACAGGAAGTGCTACGCTGCTCTAGGAACCCTTCAACTCCTATATCTACACCACCAGATAAAGAGAGATGGCGGACAGACAACATAGGTAAGAGGTTCAACGCCATGTCTGCCATCACAGTTTGTGCGGCCAGTTCGCTAGCAATCCTGGGCTGCTATGATAGGCAGAAGTGGTCTGACATTGGGACCTCATTGACCTAAGGCCTGAAGATAGAAAATCGGAGGCAAGGAAAATACTACAAGAGGGTGAGTGCACGTCAGCCAAGATTATCGATGCAATGGGCATAGTATCTGCTGGTGTTTGCCAACTCTCCGGTGCAGCAGTCTTAAGGTGACAGGGATAACTAAAAGCTACCAAGTTCAGACGAGGTCTAGTCAAAAATTCTCATTAAGCCCTACGATGGAGAGTCGCTATTTGGGAAGCACATAGATAATCTATTGGCACACAAAACAGACACAGCCAGGTCACTTGGTATGCTACAATTCAGGGAGATGCCCCTTCAAGGGGCACGTGGAAGAGGTTTTTCAACCTACCGAGGAGGATACCAATGCTCCCAACAGTATCAGCCCTATCTGAAAGAGACAAGTTAGTGGTAGATTCCTTACCTTAGATTATCCCCAGCCATCCGACTTGATCCGGAAAGTTTTGCTTAGCAGTACCCCTGCGCGTCAGTAGGTGGCGTCCTGCAGCTCCGCGTCCGTCACTGGTGTCGTAAGCACCGAGATGACGTCACGGAGAGTACGTGGGCGCCACCATGCACGCTGACGTCAGTTCTTTCTTTTTCCGCGCCAGCAAGCGCAGATCCGGATTGAGCACGTACCGTAGTCACTTTTTACTACGCTTTTGAGACTTTTGTCTACCCCTCGCCCCCTCTTTTTTCATGTGGTGCACATAGGGATGATCGGCTTTAAGTCTTATGGGTTATGTCACCGTAATATGTTGGTGGCGGACCCCCACGATGTGTGCCTCTACTGCCTGGAGACAGATCACTACTCCCGGAACTGTCGCGCCATGACCCCGAAAGCCTTGCGGAAGCGGCTTTGGAAATTGCTGGCGGTTAGGTATTCGTCACACATCCGCTCTGGGTCCAGGGGTCGTTCCCGCCACCGCTTGCGGGACCGGAGCAGTCGCTCCTCGGGCTCCAAGTCTTTGCCTTTGGATTCTGGTAAGCGGCGCCATAAAAAGAAGTCTAAGAAGTGTGTTCGCTCTCCGACTTCCCCCTGTCTCTCCTCAGAGGCAGTCGAGGAGGACACGGGCTCCGTCCCTGCGGCTCCTCTGGAGCCTGGGAGTCCCGCGGCCTACCCACCACACCCAGGTCCGTCGGCAACTCCCAAACAGATGCAAGAGTTTCTTGCTGCCACGGACTGCCTTTTTAGGCCCCGGGCTCCCGCCAGTGCGCCTTCGGTCCTTGTGTCCAGTTCCTGCTGGCCTGGCGGCTCCGCCACCGGCTCCGGGCCCGGCTCCACAGGATCCTACTCTGCTGGGCCCGGCGCCACAAGGTGCAGCGCTGCCGGCTCCGGCGCCGTCCTAGGCTCCACCCCAGGCGCCGCACTGGGTGCAGTTTATCCTGCCCCAGCTCCTGGATCATTTTGTTCCGGCCTGGGATCCGAATTGGGAAGCGGCTCCGGCCTGGCACAGTTTTTGGCACCGTTCCCGACGCTGTTCATCCCGCTGCTGCCGCCACCGGGTCCTTCTACGCCAGAGGCGGACGACGACTGGGACGGGTTTGAGGACCCTCTTGCTCGGCAATGTGACTCCGAGCAAAATTAGGTGGACGACCTGGAAGATGCGGGTGAACTCGATGTTTCTTCTGACCCAGGGTTTGCCTCTCCACCTACTATGGAGGAGGGTGCTTCCTACACCGTGGTGCTCCGTCGGACTGCGGAGGCTCTCAATCTCGACCTCCCTGCAGTGGCCATCAAAACCAACCTCCTTACAGAGGTGCTCCAGACGGCGTCTGCATCGTCTGAGCCGCTGCTCCCTTTCAATGAGGCCCTTACCGAAGTCCTCTTGGGCACTTGGTTGCGGCTGGCCATGGGGGCGCCGGTGGATAAAAACGTCGCCAGGCGTCATCGCCCGGCGCCTGGTGATCTCGCCTTCCTGACCTACGCCCGAGAGCCTGGTCATTCAGGCCTCAACGTCGCAGAGTGCCTTTCCCACGGCTCCGCCAGATAAGGACTCTAAAAGGCTGGACAATTTGGTAAGAGTTTGTTTTCCTCAGCCAGCTTAGGGCTGCGGTCGGTTAAAACCGCCTGCTTGTTGGGCCGTTACTCTCAAGCAGTGTGGGATTCCGTTGCTCAGGTCTTGCCTCAGTGTTCTGAGGAGGTCCAGGCTGTCCTTTCCCAAGCGATTGCTGAAGGAAAGGATGCAGCTAAGTTTGCCATCATGTGTGGGTTGGACACTGCTGATTCGTTGGGCAGGGCAATTTCAACGACTGTAGTGTTGTGGCACCACGCCTGGTTGCGTTCGACTGGGTTCTCACCCGACGTCCAGGGCTCGCTCATGGATATGCCCTTTGATGGCTCCCGCCTCTTTGGCGATAAAGCCGACAGTGCACTGGAGCGCTTTAAGGACTCACGGGCCACGGCCACGTCCTTGGGTCTTTCTACGACGAACCCTGCCACTCCTGGGTTTCGTTCCTTTCGTGGCCAGGGCAGAGGCACCCAGGCACGCTCCTCCAACAAGCCTGTGCAGAACCAGCCCTCTTGGCTAAGGGGGCCTTCGAGCGCGTTCCTGTGCAGGAAGTAGCGAGTGGTTGTTGTTCTCACTATTTTATGGTCTCCAAGAAGGACAAGAGGGGCCTACGCCCCATCTTGGACCTCCGGGACGTCAATCACTTACTCCGGAAGGAGAAATTCAAAATGCTGACTCTGGCTCAGGTCCTGGCTGCCCTCGACCCTGGAGACTGAAAGGTAGCGTTGGACTTGCAGGACGCTTATTTTCACATCCCCGTCCTGCCGGCCCACCGGCGTTACCTACGGTTCATGGTGGGCCAGGAGCATTTTCAGTTTGCCGTGCTCCCCTTCGGCCTTACCAGCTCGGGTGTTCACGAAGGTGATAGCAGTGGTTGCGGCTCATCTGCGCAGGTCAGGGGTTTCAGTCTTCCCCGACCTTGACGACTGGTTGTTGAAGGAAGGCTCGCCCCAGGCAGTCGTCAACCACCTTCAGACTACGGCCGACCTCCTGCAGTTGCTGGGGTTCTCCATCAAAGTGCCGAAGTCGCACCTGAGTCCCTCTCAGTAGCTCCCCTTCATCGGAGCGGTTCTGGATTCAACGCGGTTTCGCTTTAATCCTCCCGAGCAGCGAGTCCGAGATATTCAGGCTATGATTCCGATCTTTCGGCCTCTATCCTGGGTTTCAGTCAGGATGACCCTACTGCTCCTGGGCCTGATGGCCTCCTGCTGGTGACGCATGTCAGATGGCATATGCGGGCTCTGCTGTGGGACCTGAAGTGGGCGCAGCATCGGGGCAACCTGTCCGATCATGTCCAGATCTCAGAGGGCACTGCTCAGCAATTGCAGTGGTGGCTCACGAATCGCGATTGGGTCAATGGCAGATCCCTCTCCCTTCCCCACCTGGAGCACACAGTTCTGACGGATGCGGAGTCCCGACTCCATATCAACCTTTTGGAGCTGCGGGCGATCCGGCTTGCACTGGAAGCGCTCCTTCCCTCAGTCTGGGGCAGTGTAGTGCAGGTGTTCACGGACGACACCACCGCCATGTGATATTCCAACAAACAGTGATGGGGGCGGTCCTGCACCCTATGTCAGGAGGCTCTGCACCACTGGACATGGCTGGAACGTCAAGGCATTACCTTGGTGGTTCAACACCTGGCAGGTTCTCTGAAAGCCAGGGCGGACGAACTCAGCCGCCGGTGCTTGATGGATCACGAATGGCGTCTGAACTTGGACGTGGCGCAAAGTCTCTTTCAACAGTGGGGAGAGCCTTGGTTAGATCTATTCGCCACTGAACAGAACGCGCAATGTCATAAATTCTGCGGGTTGGAATTTCCGAAGCGGCACTCGCTCGGCGACGCTTTTCGTCACAAGTGGAGCTGCGGTCTGTTGTATGCCTTTCCGGCTATACCACTTCTGTACAGAGTGTTGAAGAAGATCAGGCGCGACCAGGACCAAGTCATCCTTGTGGCTCCGGATTGGGCTCGAAGATACTGGTATCCCGAGCTACTCCGCATGGCGATCGATCCCCCGATCCGACTGCCTCTTAGGGAGTATCTTCTGTCGCAGCAACAGGGGACGGTCCTCCACCCGAACCTGTCCAGCCTCCACCTCCATGCGTGGAGATTGAGCGATGACAGTTGACGCCTTTCGATCTTCCTCCTAAAGTCTGTGATGTAATTCTGGCAGCCAGGTGTCCCTACGCTAAAACAGTGTACACCTGCAGGTGGACAAGTTTGTGGCATGGTGCACAGCGAAGGCTGTGGATCCCCTTTCTACCCCTCTTTCAGAGGTTCTTTTGTTCCTTATTTCTTTAGCCCAGCAGGACTCTACTCTGGGCTCAATCAAAGGTTATCTTTCTGCCCATTCAGCCTTTCTAAGGCTTTCAGACCAGCCTTCTCTTTTGAAGTCCCCAGTTGGGAACCGTTTCCTTAAAGGCATTACGCATACGTTTCCCTCCATGCCTTTCATAATGCCTCAGTAGGACTTAAATCTTGTCTTGACTTTTCTGATGTGCGCTCCCTTCGAGCCCCTTCATAACTGTTCCTGTGCAGGAAGTAGCGAGTGGTTATTATTCCCACTACTTTCTGGTCTCCAAGAAGGACAAGGGGGACCTACGCCCCATCTTGGACCTCCAGGACGTCAATCACTTCCTCCGGAAGGAGGAATTCAAAATGCTGACTCTGGCTCAGGTCCTGGCTGCCCTCGACCCTGGAGACTGAATGGTAGCGTTGGACTTGCAGGACGCTTATTTTCACATCCCCGTCCTGCGAACCCACCGGCGTTACCTACGGTTCATGGTGGGCCAGGAGCATTTTCAGTTTGCTGTGCTCCCCTTCGGCCTTAACAGCGCCACTCGGGTGTTCACGAAGGTGATGGCAGTGGTTGCGGCTCATCTGCGCAGGTCAGGGGCTTCAGTCTTCCCCTACCTTGACGACTGGTTGTTGAAGGCAGGCCCGCCCCAGGCAGTCGTCAACCACCTTCAGACTACGGCCGACCTCCTGCAGTTGCTGGGGTTCTCCATAAACGTGTCAAAGTCGCTCCTGAGTCCCTCTCAGAAGCTCCCCTTCATCAGAGCGGTTCTGGATTCAACACAGTTTCGATTTAATCCTCTCGAGCAAAGAGTCCGGGATATTCAGGCTATGATTCCGATCTTTCGGCCTCTATCCTGGGTTTCAGTCAGGATGATCCTACTGCTCCTGGGCATGATGGCCTCCTGCATCCTGCTGGTGACGCATGTCAGACTGCATATGCGGGCTCTGCAGTGGGACCTGAAGTTCCAGTGGGCGCAGCATCGGAGCAACCTGTCCGATCATGTGAAGATCTAGGAGGGCACTGCTCAGCAATTGCAGTGATGGCTCACAAATCGCGATTGGGTCAATGGCAGATCCCTCTCTCTTCCCCACCTGGAGCACACAGTTCTGACGGATGCGTCCCTCTTGGAATGGGGTGGCCACTTTGGAGAGGCGGAGATCAGAGGCTTCTGGTCCCCGGCAGAGTCCTGGCCCCATATCAACCTTTTGCAGCTGCGGGCGATCCGGCTTGCACTGAAAGCAATCCTTCCGTCAGTCTGGGGTAGCGTAGTCTTCTCACTCTTAAGACCATTGCAAGCGTCCAAAGCCACGAAAGCTTGCCTCACGCTTTTGCAAGCTCGGTCTCTGTCAACCATCAAAAGTCAACAACTACTTTGAAACAGAGGATACTGTTTCTAAGCTCCAACATGAATACAATCCAATCTTTTTTTTTATTTGTGGTTTTTGTAAAGCGCTGCACTCATCCCGTGGGATATCACGGCGCTGAAAACCAGGGAAGCTGTTGGGGCGTGTACTGAGAGATTTACGGTTTAGGGAAGAGAAGCGTTTTGAGTTTCCCTCGGAACTGGAGATAGTTGGTGGTATGTCTCAGGTCCGAGGGGAGCTCATTCCACCTTTTTGCTGCAAGGTAGGAAAAGGAGCGTCCGCCTGTTCTGACCTTGTAGATGCGTTTAGATTTCGCCAGGGCTGATTGGCATGATGGTAGGTTCCTGTTGGGTACATAGAATTCGATCTTCCCATGGAGTATCGAGGGGCCAGTTCTATCTTAGGTCTTATGAGCATGGCTAAGTAGTTTGAAGACAGCCCTCTGGCGCATCGGGAGCCAGTGACGTTTTTTTAAGCACTCTGATGCCGAGTCTTGCTTGCCTTTATTGAGAATGAGTTTGGCCGCCTGGTTTTGCACAATCTGTAAACGGGAGAATAACTGCTCATTCATCCCATTGAATAGTGCGTTGCTATAATCCAGGCGACTAACCAGAAGGGCCTGAGTGACAGACCGTCTGCAGTCCAGGGGTATCCAGGGGAATATTTTGGCGAGAAATTTTAGTATAGCAAAACCCTTGCCACAGAGAGATCGAACTTGGTCCTTCATGGAAAGTGTGTCATCCATGATGATTCCCAAATTCCTGGCATGTTGTTTAGGGATAGGGGCGGTTCCAAGTGAGGGTGGCCACCATGTGGTGTCCCACACGTGTTTTGCTCCCCGAAACAGGAGGATCTCCGATTTGTCTGCATTCAGTTTCAGGAAATGCTTGTGCATCCATTGTGCCATTTCTGACACAGTTGTGTAGTTTGGTTTTGGTTACCTCGGGTCCCTCGTCCATAGCCACCACCAGCTGCGTGTCGTCTGCATAAGAGCAGACGCCAATGCCCCACTTCCTTCCGATGTCAGCCAGAGATGAAATATAGACATTGAAAAGGGTGGGGCTCAGGGAGGCGCCCTGTGGCACCCCGCAGCCGATAGAGTTAGGTCTAGAGTGGAACTGTCCCATGTGTACTGCCTGGGTACGGTTGGTTAAGAAGGAGTGTAGCCAATTTAGTGCTGTGAGTTGGACTCCCTTACTCCTGAGTATGTTTAACAGGCAGTCGTGGAAGACCGTATCAAACGCCGCTGACAGGTCGAGCAGTATCAGTGCCAACGCTCCCCCTTGGTCGGTGGAGGATCTGATACTGTCCGACACTGCAGCAACGTTGCTTCGGTGCTATTGTTGGCTCTGAACCCGGTCTGAGATGGGTCCAGAAGGGAATTGCTTTCGAGGTACCTGGTCAGCTGTATATTGACCAGTTTCTCCAATGCTTTGGAGAGATAGGGAAGCTGAGAGATGGGCCTATAGTTCTCAGCGTTGAGGATATCAGTTCCCGCTTTCTTCAGGAGAGGGGTCACAGAGGCATGCTTCCAGGCATCAGGGAAGGTTGCTGTGGTTAGTGATTTATTAAAAAGTTGAGTGATTAAGGGGCAGAGCGTGGATGCAGTTTTTGAGAACACAAAATGGGGACAGGGATCTGAAGGGGATCCGGATTTGATTGTGTTCAAGGCTGCTAGGACCTCTTCTGTAGAGAGTGGTTCAAAGCTGGTGAGACAGGGTCCCATTCCTAAGTGTGATGGATCTATAGACACTTCTGAGGAGGAGCCAGTTTTATTTATTTTTTGTTAAATTTGTACTTTATTACACCTTTGAAGTTTGCACACAGCACTCATCGCCTACAACCCGGAGGCCGGCGGCAATAATTGTTAGCACCCAGATCCCTGAGCAGAGGTATTGTACACAGCCGTAACGCCAGCATCCCGGGGGCCTGGCGGCGCTCTCATAGGAAAGAAAGAACAAAACAAAATCAGATTGTAAAAACAGCTGACGACTGATATCAAAAAGACAGTTTAGTCAGAACTGGTGCTGACACTCCTGGTCTTGGTTCGGTGTGCAAAGGTAAGACAGTCAGATCGCAGGTGCTAAACCAATTCTCGGGATCATGAAGATCAAATCTCCTAGGAGAGGGGGAAAAAGGTGCAATAAACCCACAGTCAAAAAAAAACAACCCCACCCTACAAACAAGCCAGCCTACCCATACCCGTGTCCACCCACCCACCTGCGCTAACTACCATGACTATAAACGAACGTGGGACTCACAGCTTCAGACCCGAGGGCCTAATGGAATGGAGCAGAATTCAAGAAAGACCACAAAAATCACCCACCCAACCCAGCCCTCCCAGGGACTCACACACTCGCTGCTCAGTAGGGACCCTAAAAGAACCTGCCAACTACCTCCAGCAAGGGAACAATCAACCACTCATCCCGTCAACCTCCGCTATCTCCACCCCGCCCTCCTGCAATTCATCCAAGTCCTCCCCTTCAGAGTCTGTTTCGCTATCCCCTTTAGCGCACTGGTATTCCCTATAAAACCCCCAGAAGTTCTTGGGACGACTCTTTGGGGGGAGTAGTTCATTATACACCTCAGACTGTGTGCAGCAATACAGCAAATCCGCCTCCCAGCGCTTTTTAGTAGGAACCGGCCCCCTCATCCAGCACAACGCAATCAGGCGCTTGGCCATCAGCAGAGCCATGTCAGCGAGTCGCCTCATCGCCACCGGCAACGGTTTAGAAAAACCCAGCAGTGCCTGTACTGTAAAAACCAAAACGCAAACTTATTTTGACATGTACGTGTGGGCTAATAGCATGAGCCGGTCTGGTAGGTTACCACAAACAATTTATACTTTGAGTAAAACAAGTGGAAATTCAACATTTAGCACAGATGCTGTCCGTATGCACAACATGTGAAGCTACAAAACTACCAGCAGTAAACCGACTCTTAAAAGTACAGGTGAGCAACGTTTTCCACAGTAACCCCAAAAGCTAAGTGCCTAATAATCAGTAGATGTGAAAATTTCAACCACAGCAAGCATTAAATAATAGTACCCTTTGTGATTTTCATGCTCGTAGGTTTTTTACTGAGACCCCTAGGAAATCTTTGGATTTTAGAGATGTGCATAAATGTTGCCTCTTTGAAAAGCAGAATTATATACTGATTATTTAATGGTGAGTTATCCCAAAATCTCCACGGTAGTCTAGACCTCATTGAGGACCGCAAATGCTTTGGTTCTTGGGGTATTGGGTTACTGCAAATCTTATTATTATTATAAGACCGCATTTATACATATGTTGAAAAACTGATTGAAGAGGGTGGCATTACATTAGTTTGTTGCTAATTGGTTAACAAACTTTTGTCAGTGTTTCTTTACAGTCTTACAACTTTTACTTTTTTTTTTTTTTACTCATTTCCAAGAGCAGTCTCTAATTTTATGTGGCATTCCTCAGGAGGTTCTGGTAGATGTTAGCACGCTGTAACCGGAAAATCAATTGTGTCCTCCTGGATTTTAGACTATCAGGCGGGAATGCTTCGAAAGCTCTAGTCTGATTGACCCACGAGGCACAATGCTTGGTCTTTATCATGGTATGGTGGGGGACCATGAACTATGTTATAATGCACTATATATTCTTTGTTAGCCCAGCGTCATTTAGGCTTGAGGTTGAAGACTATGTATCCATACTATCATGGCTTGTGACATTCTTAAAATCTTAGAAGTATGGGATCATAACTCACGACCCATATTTTTCGGGAACTAGAATATTTAACTAATCAAACTGGATCTTTATTTATTGTAAATGCAACAGTTAACAAATGTTAGTGGACTCTAAAAAGACATCAACTCAGACTAGGATAGATTTATAGTTCCCAATACAGCTAGAACTTTTCTTCACCTGAATCTATGTTTCCAACAAGCCATTGCTAACTCTACCAAGTGTGCTTTGTCAAAGGGAATACAAAACCCTATGTCCTTACCAATAACAATTCCGTCTTTGATCTTCAAGAATAGACAATCTGAAAGAGACACGTAAGTGATAGATTCCTTACCTTAGAATATCCCCAGGCGTCAGACTGGATCCGGAAAATTTTGCGTAGCAATACCCCTGCTCGCCGGCAGGTGTCGTCCGCGGCTCCGCGTCCGTCGTCGGCGTTGTTAGCGCCGGAATGACGTCGTCGGAGTACTTAGACGCCGCCCATGCGCGCTGACGTCAGTTCTTCTTTTTTCCACGCCAGCTAGCGCAGATCCGAAGAAGCTCTACCCCTTAGTCTTTTTTGACTAAACTTTTTGATCTTTTTGATAATTTCTCTACTCGAGTCTTCGACTCTAACGGTGCCAGTAGGGATGCCCGGGTTTAAACCCTGTTCCAAGTGCGACCGACTGATATCTGTTACCGACCCCCATCACCGGTGCCTCAAGTGTTTAGGCCTCGACCACGACAACAGCACCTGCTCCGACTGCCGGGCCCTGACGTCTAAAGCTAGGTGGGAGCGGTCCCGCAAGCGACTGGAACTCCGGAAGTCGGCCGGCGCCGCTCCAGGTCCCGCTCCCACGGGAGGTCGAGGGACCGGTCGCGGGGTCGGAGCCCTCGCAGCTCCGGGAGTGGACATCGGTCATCAGGATCCAAGTCCTCATGTAAGAGGCATGAGAGGTAGGAGAGACATCGTTCCTCCGACCCACCCTGACCCTCGCGCGATGCGGCCGGGGGTTCGGGTGACGCCACCCACGCGGCTCCGACGGAGTCGCAGTCATCGTCGCCTGCCCCACACCTTCGGGTCCCTGGGCAAGACGCGACGCCTGAGAAGATCGAGTGGTACCTCATGGCCATGAGGTCACTCCCTCCTCCGCCGGGTTCCGTGGCGCCTCCGGGCCCAATGGCCCCGGCTGGAGGGCCTAGCGGGTCGGGTGCTTTGGCTCCGATGCCGTCGGGTGCTTCGGCCCCGGCACCGCCGGCGACTTCGGTCCCGGCGCCGCAGGCGCCGCTCCCGACGGCCTTTGGAGATTTCTGTTTCCATGAACAGGACCCATCTGTTGAACCTGAACTACAGGAGATGGGTGACGAGGGTGATTGGGTGGGGTCTGAGGACCCTCTGGTACGGGAGTGCCGGTCTCCACAGGACTGGACATATGAGCTTGGGGAGGCCAGTGGACTTGACACTTCGCCAGACACTGGATTTGTCTCCCCTCCCACCGTGGCTATGGAGGAGGGGGCTGCTTTATAGTGTAGTGTTGACGCGGGCGGCCAAGGCCTTAAACCAGGGCCGGCTCTAGGCATGTGCAAACTGTGCACCTGCACAGGGCCACCAAACCTCAGGGGCCACCACGCCAATATATATCCTTAATATATCAATCCTCTGAGGATGGATACATATGTGCGTGGTGGCCCCTGGCAGGGATTTGGCGGCCTCCGGCTCTGTTCCACTACTAAACACCCTGACCCCCTCCCCTCTTTACTGGCATGCGCGCTCCGCCCCGCCCGGACCACCTCTTCCGGCCCCCCTACCTACGCTCCTTGCCCAGGGCCACCATGAGCCTAGAGCCGGCCCTGCTTAAACCTTTAGCTCCCTGTCGCGGCCGTGAGGACTAACCTCCTCACTGAGGTCCTTAAACCGCAGGCAAGCTCCAATGAGCCTCTGCTGCCGTTTAATGAGGCCTTGTGTGACATTCTTGTGGGCACTTGGTCCAAGCCCGCCACAGGTCCGCCTGTGGATAGGAACATGGCCAGACGCTACCGCCCGGCCACGGTAGACCCTTGCTTTTTGTCCACCCACCCCACCCCGAGAGCCTGGTCAACTAGGCCTCCACTTCCCAGACTGCATTCCCGACGGCTCTGCCCGATCGGGAATTCAAGAGGAATGAACAGTTCGGGAAGGTGTTCTCGTCCCTGAGTTTGGGATTGCGGTCAGTCAATACTGCATGCCTCTTGGGCCGCTACACCCACACCCTGTGGGACGCGGTCGCAGACGTGCTGCCACAATGTCCGGAGGAGGTCCGGGCAAAACTCACCTAAACCCTTGCGGAGGGTCGAGATGCAGCGCGGTATTCCATCCGGTGTTGGCTGGATACCACGGACTCACTAGGCAGGACGATGGCAACGACGGTGGCGGTTCGACGCCACGCCTGGTTGAGGTCCGCCAACTTTTCGGCCAATGTCCAGGCCACTTTCCTGGACATGCCGTTTGATGGCAGTCGTCTCTTTGGCGACAAGGCAGACCATGCGCTTGAGCGATTTAAGGACTCCAGGTCTACGGCCAAGTCCTTTGGCCTCTCGGCCCCATGCCAGCAAACGGGTGCCTTTCGCTCCTTTCGTGGCCACGGAAGGGGCGCCCCCACACGTGCTGCCAGCCACGCGCCGCAGAATGTTCAACAGCGCGGTGGCGGCCGTGGAAACCGCCTTGGTGGCGGTCGGGGACAACAGCGAGGCCAGTCCACACCTTCCCCCGCAGCACCTGCCTCAAAACCCTCCTAGTCTGTGCTTTCAGGCCCATGTGATGCCAGTGGGGGGAAGGGTTTGCCATCACCTCTTCCACTGGTGCACTGTCACGTCGGACAGGTGGGTGCTGCAAATCGTCCGAAGGGGCTACTCCCTCCCCTTCGAGGCGACCCCTCCAGCCATGCCACCGCAATTCCACCGCGTGTCGGGGGATCACTTGCAACTTCTGCAAGAGGAAGTCACGGCCCTCTTGGCCAAGGGGGCCATCAAGTGCGTTCCTGGGCCAGAAGTAGGGTGTGGTTGTTACTCCCACTACTTCCTGGTACCCAGAAGGGCAAAGGGGGCCTACGCCCTATCTTGGACCTACGGAACGTCAATGGCTTCCTCCAAAAGGAGAAGTTCAAGATGCTGACTCTGGCTCAGGTCTTAGCTGCCCTGGACCCTGGAGACTGGATGGTAGCGTTGGACTTGCAGGAAGCTTATTTTCACATCCCCGTTCTGCCGGCCCACCGGCGTTACCTCCGGTTCACGGTAGGCCACGAGCACTTTCAATTTACCGTGCTCCCTTTCGGCCTTACCAGCGCCCCACGGGTGTTCACCAAAGTGATGGCGGTGGTTGCAGCCCATCTGTGCAGGTATGGGGTGTCAGTCTTCCCCTACCTCGACGACTGGTTGTTGATGGCGGGCTCGCCCCAGACAGTCGTCAGCCACCTCCAGACTACGGCCGATCTCCTGCATCTGCTGGGGTTCTCCATCACCGTGCTGAAGTCACACCTGTGTCCCTCTCAGAAGCTCCTCTTCATCGGAGCGGGTCTGGACTCGGCGCAGTTTCGAGTTTATCCTGTCGAACAGCGGGTTCGGGATATTCAGGCTCTGATTCAGATCTTTCAGCCTTTATCCCGAGTCTCGGTCAGGTTAACGCTGCGGCCTCTGGGGCTGATGGCCTCCTGCATCCTTCTGGTTCATCACGCCCGGTGGCCGATGCGGGCTCTGCAGTGGGACCTGAAGTTTCAGTGGGCCCAGCATCAGGGCAACTTGTCCGACCATGTCTTGATCTCGGAGGGCACTGCAAGACAGTTGCAGTGGTGGCTCACGGACCGCGATTGGGTCAGTGGCAGATCCCTCTCCCTACCCCACCCGGAGCACGTAGTTGTGACGGACGCGTCCCTCCTGAGCTGGGGGGGCCCCATGGGAGAGGCGGAGATCAGAGGTCTCTGGTCTCTGGTCTCCGGCGGAGTCCCAGCTCCACATCAACCTTCTGGAGCTGCGTGCGATCCGACTTGCACTGAAGGCATTCCTCCCTTCTGTCCGGGGGAGTGTAGTGCAGGTGTTCACGGACAACACCACCGCCATGTGGTACTGCAACAAACAGGGTGGGGTGGGGTCGTGGACCCTATGCCAGGAGGCTCTCCGTCTCTGGCAGTGGCTGGAACATCAGGGCGTGACCCTGGTGGATCAACACCTGGCAGGTTCCCTGAACGCCAGGGCGGACAAACTCAGCCATCGGTGCATGATGGATCACAAATGGCGTCTGAACTCGGACGTGGCGCAAGGCCTCTTTCAGCAGTAGGGAGAGCCTTGGTTAGATCTATTCGCCACAGAAGAGGACGTGCAATTTCATCAGTTCTGCGCGTTGGAATTTCCAAGGCGGCACTCGTTCAGAGACGCTTTTCGTCGCGAGTGGAGTTGCGGTCTATTGTACGCCTTTCCGCCTATACCACTTCTGCCCAGAGTGCTGAAGAAGATCAGGCGCG
Organism: Lissotriton vulgaris; assembly: GCF_964263255.1. Taxonomy (NCBI): domain Eukaryota; kingdom Metazoa; phylum Chordata; class Amphibia; order Caudata; family Salamandridae; genus Lissotriton; species Lissotriton vulgaris. The sequence continues at coordinate 943,166,689 of NC_141687.1, read as the reverse complement.
ACCGGGCCCAGGTTATCCTTGTGGCTCCGGACTGGGCACGAAGATACTGGTATCCCGAGCTACTCAGCATGTCAGTCGATCCCCCGATTCGTCTGCCTCTTCGGGAGGACCTTCTGTCGTAGCAGCAGGGGACGGTCCTCCACCCGACCCTGTCCAGTCTCTGCCTACAAGCTTAGAGATTGAACGGCGGCAGTTGAGGCCATTTGACTTGCCTCCCGAAGTCTGTAATGTCGTTCTGGCAGCCAGGCGTCCCTCCACGAACTCGGTATACGCCTGCAGGTGGAACAGATTTGTGGCATGGTGCACAGCAAAGGCTGTGGATCCTCTCTCTGCCCCTCTTTCCGAGGTTCTTCTCTTCCTTCTTTCTCTTGCCCAGCAGGGCTCTGCTCTGGGCACTATCAAGGGCTACCTTTCTGCCCTTTCCGCCTTCTTAAGGCTCCCTGATCAGCCTTCCTTGATAGATTTTTGAAGGGCATCATACACATGTTTCCTCCTGTTCCTTTCGTGATGCCCCAGTGGGACTTGAATCTTGTAGTTACCTACCTAATGTGTGCTCCCTTTGAGCCGCTCCATAACTGTCCTCTTCGTCTTCTTACCTTGAAGACTGCTTTCCTGGTTGCCATCACCTCTGCCAGGAGAGCGAGTGAGCTCCAGGCTCTTTCTTCTACACCTCCTTTCCTCTCTGTCCATCTGGACAAGGTTGTGTTGCAGACGAGACCCTCTTTCCTGCCTAAGGTTGTCACGGCCTTCCACATCGGGCAGTCCATTACCTTGCCCACCTTCTTTCCGCCTCCGCATCCCTCGAAAGAGGGAGAGGCTCCACCGTCTGGACCCAAAACGTGCGCTCTCTTACTATATGGATCGCACACGCCAGTTCCGGGAGGATGACCAACTCTTTGTTGTTACGTGGGCGCTAAGAAGGGAAAGGCGGTGCACAAGCGGACCATCTCACGGTGGATCATCTTGTGTATCCAGGCGTGTTACTCCTTGGCTAAGAAGGAACCTCCTGTTGGACTAAGGGCTCATTCCACTTGGGCCACGGCGACTACCACTGCCCTGGGCCGAGGAGTGCCCTTGCTGGACATTTGCCAGGCAGCTACGTGGGCCTCGCTGCACACGTTTTCAAGACACTATTGCCTGGACAGCCAAGTCCAGAGGGATGGCTTCTTTGGCCGTTCCTGTCCTCCAGGACTTTCTGGTGTGATTATTGGTTCGCAGACCCACCACCGGGGTTGGTATTGCTGGGGTATCTATTCTAAGGTAAGGAATCTATTACTAACGTGTCTCTTTCAGATGCACAAGTTACTACTTGTGTAACAATATATCTGTAAGAGACATTAGTTAGTGAAAGATTCCTTACCGACCCACCCATCCTCCCCGTTCTGCGAACCGATATCTAGGATTAAGGTCATCCCCTTTCAGGGCCCTAGTTTTATGGCACCAGTGTTGGTTCTATCATGGCTCTGCGTATCTGGCGCGGAAAAGCTGTGTATCAGAACTGACGTCAGCGCGCATGGGCGGTGTCTAGGTACTCCGACGACGTCAATCCGGCGCTAACGACGCCGACGACGGACGCGGAGCCGCGGACGACGCCTGCCGGCGCGCAGGGGTATTGCTACGCAAAATTTTCCGGATACAGTCTGACACCTGGGGATATTCTAAGGTAACAAATCTATCACTAACTAATGTCTCTTACAGATATATTGTTACACAAGTAGTAACTTGTGCTTTAGCACCTTGTTCGTCTAGTATCCCCCTTGGTGTTGGCATTGGATATTTCCTGAACATTGATAGTGACTGAAGCTCCACTTTTAGAGTAATTAGGGAATTGTAGTGTTTGGACGTCAGTCCTTCATTTGTTTTGGTGTATTCCTCGAGACACTCCCTCGTGTTGCTTCAATACAAAGCATGCTATGTTAGTATTTTTTTGGGCTCAACTTTATTGATTTTAAGATTAAACCCATTAACAGCACAGGACATTTGGTTGATACTACAAGCACTGACCACATTCACAGATTGCAGGTACATACAATGTATTGGATAAAAGCATCATCGTAACATTTCTGCCCTACCCCCGCACCCAAAGGGAAGATTTCGCACGTTTAGATCAGCTAGCCTAGCCATTTGCCACAGACTTTGTTGTATTTCGCAGGGCACTCTCGGGCCTCGAACAAAGGTTTCTCCTGTGCATCACATACGTCTACTCCCCTCGCCATTTTGCCAAGGTTGGGGTTTGGCCTGCGCCGAGGAACCGCAATGTCTCGTTTGACCACCACAATTGCTGTCCCAAGGAAAGCTTTGTCCGCTTGTGAATTGTCTAGGCCATCACCCCCAAGACAAGACGCATGGGGTCATGGGAAATCGGCCAGCCCAGGACATGTGAGTTCAGTCTCTGTTCCTGACCAGAATAGGGCAAGGCAGGGACATGTCCAGATCATGTGACAGAAGTCTGCTGGTGCATGGCTGCAGCATGCGCAATCTGGGGAGGGATGCAGTCCTGCTCTGTGTAAGCGTGCTGGGGTGATATAGGCAGCGTGGAGGTAGTATAGTTGTATGAGGCGGAGTCTGGCTGAGGTTGTGATGATTTTAGGGGCCATAAAGGCGTCACGCCAGTATTCCTCTTCCAGAGGGCCCACCCACCCCTCACAGCTGGTCCGGAGTGGGTTCAAAGTGGCTGGCCTGTTATTATCAATGAACCGGTATATTTGGGAGACCCCGCCTTGTCCCAGGTTCCCCATCAAGACCGGGGCTTCTAGCGGGTTCAGTTTGGGAAGAGACGTGCCTGATGGGATATGTGGGTTAAGGTTGTGTCGAAGTTGTAGGCATTTATAAAACTGTGAAGCGTGGAGAGTATAGCCACCTAGCAGGTCCTGGAATGTCCTAATGTGGTTGCCAAGCCATACATCACCCAGCAGAGAGATCCCTATCCAATCCCATTGCTTGAACCCTGAAAGTGCTGCCACTTCCCCCCCAGCCATGTACCGTGCCAGAGAGGCGTGTGTTGTGTCAGTCGTTTGTCCCATTGCGTGCATCTCAGAGCCGTGCGCCATGCCACCAGGACTGCCCTGGTTATCGGCTGGATCCCTTTGGGTATGGGACACCCATATAGATATGCTAGTATCTGGGGGAAATCTATGGTTCTGAATTCCATCATGTATGCCGGGTTCGACCATACCTCGGTAAACCAGTCGTGGGTTACAAGAAGCAGAGTGGCCAAGTAGTATAGGTGGCGATCGGTCCTACCTCTATCAAAGGGTTGGATTCTGCTACAGACAAGACCAATTGTTCTGCCCCATAGAAACCTTGTGGTTACCCCATCCAGTTCCTTAAACCAACTGCGCGCCAAATGAAAAGGGGTGTTCTGAATGATATACAAGAAACGAGGGAGAATCATCATTTTGAACAGCGCGATCCTCCCAAGTGGTTTGAGTGGCAGGGTTTGCCAGCGCTTGAGGTCAGTTTTGGCTTTATTGACCAGCGGGGTAATGTTCATTGCCCATTCCAGCTCAGGAAGCAAAGCGACTCACACCCCCAGGTACTTGAAGGACAGTCTCCTGATAGGGATGGTGGACTGCCAGTCAAAGCATTTCCAGGACAGTTGGAGGGGCACCAGCGTCGACTTCTTCGGATTAAGGCGGAGGCCTTGGACGGCTATGTTTGTATTTAACATGGCCCTGCTGTTTGAGTTCCTTCTCCATGGTTACAAACGTTGGACTTTGGCAGTTCAAGTTACGAACCAGCGGAGAAGGACTTCCTGGACATAAGCTCCTTTTTATTCAACTAAAGAACAATTCTTATACAAAAGAAAATCTCAGTTTCCATATGGATCAATTCTGTCGATGCTAACAAACCTTTTACATTTTGGCGATGACCAGGAAAGGAGCCCACCACCAGCATCGCACCCTGAGAAGGCTTCGCTCACTCTCGGAGTCCTGGCTCACCCTATCACGAGAGGCATCGGCCTGTTTACTCCAGCAGTAAGTCCTCCGTTAAAGTTTATTTGGGTTTCCAGTGCCACCACTTAAGCCGCTTCAGCCTAAACGCTCCTGCACCCACCGCATCTAACCAGCGATTCAAAACTTGCATGCGCAGTAAAGAGATTCAGCGCATAGGGTCAGGGGGCACGTTTTCACATCTTAGCCTAGTCCCATCTGAGTAAGTCATTGCAGCCGAATGATGAAAAGCAGCGAGTTGGAATTGAACGTGCACATAACGCTGGAATTTCACCTCACATTCTTTAAGCTTGGAAGAAGACAAAATTGTACTGTATTAACTTTACTGCAAGTTTAAAACACTATTGTTAACTTCCTAGAACACGCTCATTTCCGTCTGCTTTGTGTTTTATCTTGATTTGTATTCTTTTAAAAACACAAAGGAATTTCTTTATCATTTTGTTATTTGGTATGTAGACTGCTTACTCAATTTATTCAGTTTAATACTTTACCAAAGTGTCATTACACTGCTAAAGTAAATATGAGCAATCTAGCACAATTGGTACATTTGCAGCCTTTCCTGCAACATCCTGGAACTCCATCTCTGCCTTGGAAACAATGGTTCAAAGTTTTTGAGAGCTATTTAGTTGCTCTAGAAGCAAAAAAATGTTCGGCAAAAAGGAAAGCAGCGATTCTCTTCAATAACCTGGGTACGGAAGGGCAACAAGTTATTGAAAATTGACCAAAATTAATTCCAACACTTGAACCGAAGAATTGGTATGAGCACAAAGGAAACGTAGCGAGATTGGAAATTTGTTTTACAGAACAGCCCAGTGTTCTAGAACAATTTAATTTCTTTAAAAGAAATAAATCTCAATATGAATCTGTGGAGGATTATATATCTTCACTTGGCATTCCACAGCAAACTGTCATTTTGGCTGCACTTTAGAGTAAGCTTGAGAGACCAGTTTGTGTTTGGTTGCAACTAAAAATAAAAATACAAGAACATTTATTAAGTTGTACCCCACTCTATCAGATGTTATTGATCTAACAAAACCAATTGAGAAATCTATTATATCAAGCAAAAGGATGGATGCGGATTTGCTTTCTTACAATGTTAATAACATAGATGCTAATTTGAATAAGTTTGAAGCATGTGATTCCGTTTCAGTAAATTCCGTTTCCTTTACAGGTAAAAACACCAAGCTCTCACTGAAGAAAATGTCAGGTTATTGTTTTTGATGTGGCTTAGAATCTCATTTGAGTGATTCCCCAGCTTGTCCAGCGTCAGGTAAACCGTGTAATAAGTGCCATAAAGTTGGACATTTTCAGACAGTTAGTTGAAGTAAAAGCAATGTTCGCATTCATACTGATGCTGATAATTGACCTGACCAAAGTACCCCATATCTGTCAAATCTTGTACTTGTACTTGCACTTGACACCAATACCAATATGACTAAACAAGTCAATGGCCAACTTTGTGAAGCACATGTTGGGGGGAGGGGGGGTATTACATTTCTTATGATGGCTGATTCTGGAGCCCCTGTTAAGATCATTTCAGATATTCTTTTCTCACATTGGGGCACTTCAAAAAATGTATCTCCAACAGATTAAATTCCAAAGCGTATAGAGAAAAATACATTACCATGTTAGGATTTTTTAAAGACTCCTTAGAATGCCTTGGAAGAAAAACATTTAATAAAAGGTATGTTGCTTTAAAGTGTAAATTGATAATAGGTTGGCAGGATTTAGTAAAATTAGGTTTGATGTTAGTTTCTGGTTTAGTTTCTGGTTTAGACAATCCAATTGATAGAAAACCTAATTTTATGGCATCAATTAGAGATTATAAAAAAAAACAGATCTACTTAAAGTCTCTCCTGAGGTTTTTGAATCTAGAATTGGTGTCCTTCTGAACACACGATGACATTAAAAAAATGCCATACCCTTTGCACATAAAGCAAGACCAGTCCCTTTATGTATTAGGAGAAAGTTGAAATACTTACTAGATACATTGGTTAAGGATAATTTCCACAGACTCACCTGAATCGGTAAGTCTCATTGTTCTTGTATGCAAAAGGGAAGGGGACATACACTTGTCTGCTGACTTGTGCACCCTCAAGAACAATATACTGGCGGATTGTCATCCCCTGCCCCAAAACCAAGATTCATTAGCAAACCTCTCTGATACAAAAAAAAAAATATTGGATCTACATTCAGCATACCACCAGGTCCCACTCGCTGCAGACTCTTAAAACCTGCTAACCTTTGTTACCCCTTTTGGGGGCCTATACATTTCTAAGACTTCCTTTTGGTTTGGCGTCTGCAGTGAATTCCTTTCAAAAACTCTTGTACACAATCCTTTCAGGTATAGATTGCACAAAAGCGTATCAAGATGATGTGCTATCTTTTTGCAAAGTCTTCAGAAGAACACAATCTTATTTTAAAGCAAGTTTTAAATGCTTTCAAGAAAGTCGGCATCACATTAAAAGTGGAAAAATTACAATTTTTTGTCCAAGAATTAGATTACTTAGGACATCACATTTCAAAAGATGGTATAACACCGACATGTTCATTGACCAAATCCATCTCTGAAGTACCTCAAGACAAAGAAGAGCTTAAATAATTTCTTGGCATGGCTGAGTACTATTCTCGCTTCATCCAAAGTTAGGCCTTCATTGTACAACCATTACGAATTCTACTTAAGAAAGGTCAAAAGTATATTTGGGATCAGGAATTGAATCAAGCTTTTAACTCGATCAAAAATTTAATTGTACAGGCCCCTGCTCTAGGATCATATAAATCTTGAGTTGATTGCACCTTGATGGTTGGTGCGAGTCAGTTGGGCTTAGGTGCAGTTCTAATGCAGATAATTCAGGGAAGTGAAAGAACGAATGGTTTTGCATCAAGGTTACTACTGAAATATGGAGGGACCATAGCACCATAGAAAGGGAGGCACTGGCGTGCTCATGGGCCATAGAAAAACTTACAACATTGTTATGAAGCACACATTTCATGCTTTACACAGATCATAAACCACTTTTATACATGCTCAATGGCAAGGGTTCAGTGAGGGTTTCAGCTAGACGGGTGAGACTTCTATCCAGACTTCAAGAGTACAATTTGTTAAATGCTCAAATTCCTAGGAGCAATAATGTGAAAGCCAATTGCCTCTACAGACTACCTTTCAACTGTTCCCGCTATGCATGATCTCAAAAATAATGTTGCGTGTTGTGGCGACTCTTGATTATGCTTTAGGATTTTCAAGTTCAGCCATTTCTAAATCTGAATTGTTAAATGCTTTGAACAAAGATGAGCTCTTCTTAAAAGTGAAAGAATACATGCTGACGAGGTGTCCTAAGATAAATCTCTGATTTCTTCACATAAACCGTTAAGTCACATTCAAGACAAATTGACACTCTCCAATGGGATACTCATGAGAAATTATGTCTGTATTCCTCTAGCTGTTCTCAGAAATACATTGATTGAAGCAGTTCATTCCGGACATTTAGGTGTGGACAGCACATAAGAAATGCTAATACAATTTTTGGGTGGCCTTCATTAGACTGTCAAGTCTTCAATTGGATCTAAAAATGTACTGCAAGTGTACTTTCGATAAACATTGGTTAACTCACAACACACCATTGCAAACTGTTCCAATCCCAGATGAAGTTTGGTCTAAGGTTGCATTAGATTTTTTTGGGACCATTTCAAATTCTTACTACACGTCAAAAGTATTTGATTATTGCTCAAAATTGGTCTATTTTGACTTTGTGCCATCTGCTTCAACATTTGTAATTGAATTTTTAAAAAAGATTTTTGAAATTGAAGGAGCACCGAGAGAATTGATAACAGACATTGGCACGTATTTTACTTCTGAGCACATGAAGGATTTTGTAAGTAAATAACATGTCAAACATTTACAGGTGGCACTTTAGTCTCCCACTTCAAATGGTCTAGTGGAAAGAAAAAATAGATTCCTGAAATAGGGTGTTCAAGCAGCTGTGGTTTATATTTTCGAGGTAGGGAATCTCCTAAGACAAATAAATTGGGCGTATTGTACAATTCCACACAGCCCACTGGTGTATCTCCTTTTTGTATGTTAAGAAAGCGATCTCCTAAAACTTTTATTTTCCCAGATTGAATTAGGAATATTTCTGACAAAGAAAAAAAGTGTTGGTGTGAGCTCAACAACTTCGCTGAAACCTGTGGTTTTTTTCAGTGAATATATATTCAAAAGGCTTTTCTTGCCATTAAAGATATTATTTCTTCTGCACACGAAGGTGTTCGAGTTGTTTGTGCATATATATGTGTATTCTGAGTAAAGTTTTCTTGTTATTATACACTTGCTTGTATTAGTAATTGATTCATTTTGTTTACATTCATAAATGTCAAATATTGTTTTGTTGTAAAGGAGGGAGATGATGTAGTGTTGGGCTATCAGGTTGGTGTTGGTGTATTCCTCGAGACACTCCCTTGTCTTGCTTCAATACGAAGCATGCTATGTTTGTATTTAACATGGCCCTGCCATTCGAGTTCCTTCTCCATCAATCAGTAAATCAATCAATCATGACATTTATAAAGCACACTACATACCTGTGAGGATCTCAAGGCACTGGGGGGAGGAGGGGAGGGGGGGAGGTGCTGCTTCTAGTGATTGAAGAGCCAGTTCTTAAGGAGTCTTCTGAAGGCCGGTAGGTCTTGGGTCTACCGTAGGTTGGTGGGGAGGGTGTTCCAGGTCTTGGCGGCGAGGTGGGAGAAGGATCTGCCGGCAGCGGTCATTCTTCGGATGCGGGGGACTGTGACGAGGCTGGTGGGTGGGAGAGTAGAAGTTGAGTCGTCTGTTGAGGTATGCTGTGCCGGTCTTGTAGAGAGCTTTGTGTGCATGGATGAGGAGTTTGAAGGTTATCCTCTTGAGGACGGGGAGCTAGTGAAGGTCTCTCAGGTGGGGTGTGATATGGCTGCAGCTGTCGAGGATCAGACGTGCTGAGGTGTTCTGGATGCGTTGCAATCATCTCAGGAGCTTGGCCGATGTTCCTGCTTAGAGGGCGATTCGGTAGTGCAGCCTGCTGGTGACGAGGGCCTGGGTGATTGTTCTTCTCGTCTCGGTGGGGATCCACTTGAAGATTCTGCAGAGCATTCGGAGGGTGTTGAAGCAGGATGAGGAGACGGTGTTGACCTGTTTAGTCATGGAGAGGGTGGAGTCGAGGATGACCCCCAGGTTGTGTGTGTGTGTGTCGTTGGTGGGTGTCGGGCTATTCTTAGGGTTGTCAGCCACCAGGAGTCGTCCCAGGCTGAAGGGGTGGAGCCGAGGAAGAGGACCTCCTTCTTGTCCAAGTTCAGTTTCAGCCGGCTGTTCCTCATCCATTTGGCGATGGCCTTCATTCCTTCGTGGAGGTTAGTTTTGGCGGTGTGAAGGTCTTTGGTGAGGGAGATGATCAGCTGGGTGTCGTCGGCAAAGGAGATGATGTTGAGGTTGTGCTGTCTGGCGACGTGGGTGAGGTGCCATGTAGATGTTGAACAGCGTCTGGCTGAGGGAGGAGCCCTGGGGTACGCTGCAGATGATTTTGGTGGCAATGGAGAGGAAGAGGGGGAGGCGGATGCTCTGAGTTCTGCCGGAGAGGAAGGATCTGGTCCAGTCCAGGGCCATCTCTTGGATCCCAGCGTCGTGTAGGCGTGTTCGTAGTGTGCGTGGCAGACCGCGTCGAAGGCGGCTGACCGGTCCAGGAGGATGAGGGCTGCTATTTTTCCATTTATTTATTTATTTATTTGTGCAATTTTATATAGCGCGAACTTTACCCGAAGGTGTCAGAGCGCTTTACATAGGATCCAGTTGAAAACATAAGGACTGACGGTTACATGCGTAAAATGATTGCAAATTTTTGCATTACATAAGAACCAGTTGAAAGCATACGGACTTAGGATTACATGCGTTACAAAAAGGTGCAAACAGAAAAAAATTGCAAATGTACAAGAGATAGAATCACTCAAGGAGGATGTACAAATGGATATACTCTAGGCCTATACTAGTAATATCTCTACCAACATAGGGAGGGGATACACATTGATATACTCTAAAAGCCACCTAGGAGACTAGTCGTTAGAGTTATCTCTATATACATAGGGAAGGGATACACATGGATATACCCTCCCTAACAGTCACATAGGAGACTAGTCGTTAGAGTTATCTCTATATACATAGGGAAGGGATATGACTGGATATACTCTAAGAGTCACATAGGAATGGTGGAGAGCAGGGTCCTGATGTCATCAGTGGTGGCGAGGAGGGCGGTTTTGGTGCTGTGGTTGCTGCGGAACCCTGACTGGTTCGGGTCCAGGATGCTGTTCTCCTCGAGAAAGCGTGTCGGCTGTTTGTCTCCATGGTTACAAACGTTGGACTCTGGCAGTTTAAGTTGTGTACCAGCGGAGAAGGACTTCCCGGACATGGGCTTCTTTTTATTCAAATAAAGAAGAATTCTTATACAAAAGAAAATCTCAGTTTCCGTATGGATCAATGCTTTTCATGCTAACAAGCCTGTTACAGAAACGAAGCTGCCTGAGCAACTTTCAGCATTTTAGGAGGACACCTGTGTCCTCATTTAGGTACTGTTGGTAATTAGCACTTAGGGGTAAGTCTGTAATTAGTATGTCATCATAGTACCTTTCCATAGACTTTATGCAAATGTCGATCATAGACTGGGAGCTCATCCGGTTTTGTAGAATCAGGTGTTCAGTATAGCAAAAATGTCTGTTTTAATAATTTGTAGGTTTTTTGCTGAGTTAGAACAGAAGGCTGGAAAAAAATTGCTTACAAAGTTTCTTGGTTGATTTCTTGGTTGATTGGAGAAACCATTGCCCAGCAGATGCAGATGTTTCGTAAGAAGTTGACTGAAGCAAGTTATTTTGGATGCCTTAGTAACCAGTTAATTGATATTTGGTCTATGTTTAGATTTCTGTCTTAATATGTGGTGATATAAGGTGACTTTTTATAATAACTGTGCAAAGCAAAATAACCAGTATTCACCACTGGCCAAAGAAAGCAGGCATCTTGATGCAACTGGTATGAATGAATGTGACAACTTCCTTGAAGACAATAAGGGGCTTAATTATGATGAGAGGCTTGTTCCGCTGGAGTGTCATTTTTTTTAATGCTTCGGCGGCGTAAGCCTCTCAACCATATCTATGAGGAGGGCGTTCATTGGCCTCAACGATATGGAGTAAGACCAAGCCGCACAAGTCACTGTGTTGCCTTACTCTGCGCCAAGGAAGCGTTCCATCGACGTTGGGTGGGTTTTCCCACGCAGCATCCATGGATTTTGACGCTGTCTGAGATTTTCTTAATCATATAAAGCTTGGAAAGTGCCAAAACCTTATGCCTCTCTAGAGCAGGTATAACGAGGGGAAATACTTGTATTTCCCCTCGTTTTTTCTTCTTTCCAGCTCACATAGAAAGAGGAAAATGCCTCTCCGGATTGTTTTTGTACAGGAAGGTGCTCCTTCCGGCACCAAAACAATCCTGCCTGCAACTGAGGCACCCTTGCACCATGGTACAAGGGTGTCTACGTTACCACTAGGCTGCAAATTGTGGGGGAAAGAACAGGAATGCCCCATATTTCATAAATACGGTGCATTCCTACCCTTTCCAATTGACATAGGGCAGCACCGCAAGAAGGCTTGTGCCGCTGCCCTTTGCCAATTGCTCATAAATGAGGTCCTAGGCATGCCATATCTCTTGGAGAGTTATAATAGAGACATAAGGCATTGATTGAGATGGTCTCAGAAGGTAATTCAAAGAAAAGAGGCAGGACTTCACAGACGTTATTAATGAAGGCTTGTTAATTGTAAACCAGGCACGTAGTACTGCAGCATATATCGCATATCACTCCACTCATGGTTATTGCTATCTAGGTTAGCAGCATAAACGTATTATAGATTTGCATGGCATGCGTTTTTCAGCCATTTTCTGTTTGGGTCTAGAAAACATGGCATTAAAACTTTACTTTTTTAGGTCTCGCGCCTAGCGATACACTGCAGAGCAGTGTTTGCGCAGCGAGAGTCCTTTTTTCCGGATTTTCAAAATGGACCTGGAAATGCACACGCTTGTGCAAGTGATTTTACCTTTGCGGCCTGCTATTGGCCTTTCCCTGCGTGTTCTTTTGTAAAATAGCACACAATAGGTCAGAGGTGGGGGCATAGCTCTGCCCCTGGCCTAATGGTGTCTATTACGCGCATTTCCTGCCATATGGTTTCAAATATCGTACCCAGACACGGGCCCGATAATTGAAAGCACCACTCATTTTTTTATTGTTGTATATTTTTTGTGTTTCATCAGTTTATTTGTTGGCCTGTAATTCAGAAAATTGTTAAAATACCAAGGCAATATACTCAGTTTCGATTTCACCGCCGCAGTGCAAGCCGCACGCAAAGAGTTCCAGGGTGTGAAAAAGCTGCTATTGAAGGAAAAAATTCAGTACGCCATGCTTTACCCGGCGCGGCTGCCAATTCCAAAATCTTCACAAGTCCTAAACTGGCGATGGACTATGCCAAGTCATTGAGACTTCAAAACGAGAAAAGAGGGGCCTGTTAATTTACATGCAGGGAATGCGCATTTGAGTGAGTTGGGATTATTGCCGCGCGGCGATAAGGACAACCGGCTGCTCCTGGACTGAATCGCAAACATCATGCGCACCAAAGGATGTGTGGACAACTGGAACGAATGCTACATCAACAGGTGAGCGCGTTAAAAGAAAGGGCTGTCGAGATAGGACAGAATACAGTTGACTATCTGCAAGCGATCAGGTGCACAACTTACATTTAGATGTTAAAATGGTTTAGCACCATGGCTTCAAATACAGAAAAAAGTCTACCTGATGTTTTATATTTATGTACGAAAACGTGTCAAAATACACGACTTTGGATTGTACAGTTGTAAAAGGAGCAATGTAACATTTAAGTGGGCTTGAATTGATAAGAAAGGCGAGAATTCAACCCATTGCATGCATGGAAAGGATCTAATGAGCGTACACTTGCATCTTGTTACACTGCCTTAAAAACTAATCGTAGTGCAAAAAGTGATCACTTTCCAAGAGACATCGTACATCGCTTGCAGTCACAAACGAGATTTTGTCTCACTCGGCTTCTTAGAAAAGTACCGGGTTTGTGTCCCGAGCCCTGTCCACAAGTCTAAGGAACCTGGCTCAGGAAACGGAAACCGGCCTACTGAACGCTCAGCATCACTGCCGAGAGCCGACACCTACTCAATGATCTGTTGACAATTCTCCCGGGATCGCCCCGCGCGGCCTCGAATCCAAGCTATAGAGGGCATGCAAAGCCGTCTACGGAGCCCACCAGAAGAAGGGATGTGCCCCGCTGTGTAAGCAAGGAAAGTGCGGCCTTCAACCTAAGCAGGACCCGACCTTTGGAGCACGCTTTCCATCCACAAGAGGAGCTTACGTAAGGACGGGGCACACTGTTTATCTGAGAACCTAGCGGTCACCTAACTAAAGCTACCCACCACTGCCCCCAGCGCACTTCGAGCAGGCCCAGACTGGGGCCGTGCTCGGCTGCCACCCCTGACCATAACCAGCGAGTGGGCCGCAGTAACTCCCGGTCCACCCAGCCAGGGAGCTCCTGCCATCTACCACCACAGCAAGCGTCTTCCGCCTTACTCCTATACCCACAGTGTTCCTAACCCCAAGCGCTGCCAGCATAGTCCTCCCCGCCTACAGCAGCTGCTCCCTCCTCACCTCAACCGAGCACCGCGCCAGCTGCCACCCAACTCCCGCTCCCCAACCGAGGTGCTTAAAATTAGGCTCGCTGGCGCGCCGACCCAGCTCTTGGAAGCGCTGGGGGAGAACCCACGCACCATGCCTAGCCCTTACCTTCTAACAAACAAGCATATGCAATGCAATAGGTCTCGCATTTGCGAGAGATTAAGCCATTGACATTGCAAATGACAATGCCTTTTATTTATGTTTTAAAAACCAACACGTAAATAAAAGGCATTGCCATTTACAATGCCAATAGCTCAAACTCTCACAACTGCGAGACCTAATGCATTTTCATTTTGTCCCAGTCCCAGTAATTTTCCTAACATTGGCATTATGACAGCCCACAGGGGCAGACGCAAAGCAGCTGCCATCAGAGTGGAGAATGACCCCAGAGACCAAGGCAAAAGCTAAAGTTTTCATAAAGAAGAACTATGCTTCTTTGCACCATCGCCAATTGTCCTGGGTGCCTCTACCTGCTGCCTGTTTCACCTCTCCCATTCCAACTGTGCCAAGCCACCCACACTCCCTGGTCCACTAAATGTGCACCCTCACTTTTACCTTCTGTATCATTTTCCCTGTGCCCAGTGAACCGCACAACATCTGCATTCAAGTCAGCGTCCTCACCACCATCACCCACCCATGCCTCCTGTGTGAACAGCATTCAGGTGGAGCCTCTCTGCAGCAGCCCGACTAATACTCTGATATGCTATTCCTATGCTGCAATGACCTGAGATCAGAAGCAGGTGTGACCCCAGCCTTGCTCTTTCTGGCCACCTCTTGAAAAACAGCAAGTGCTTCCCGCACTCTTGCCACACAAAACACAATTGCTAATAAGACCCTAGTATAAAATAAATCCCAAACAGATACACGAGCTAAGAAAGGAGTGATAAAGGAGAATATAAATAGCAAGTGGTGGCAAGATCTCTCTCTCTTCCTGTAGACCTGTAGCATGAGATATGCAAAATAAGGAAGAGGCTGAAATTGATTAATGTCCAATCGAGTCTCTGGCCCCAGAGGGCTTGATGTTATCATCTGCAGAATGACCATCTGTTCTCGTCACAATATGGCAACATTGTGTTCTCTACATCTTATAGATTCTGAGTACACCCTCCACTCATTGCTGAACATGTAAATTTTACTTGGCCCTTATAGAGGTCGGAAGTGCTATGTTAAATGGAAGCGACTTTGTTGAGGATTTGCATAATCGTATGGACAAGGTGTCCTATCTGAAGACTCATTCAGCCCATTGCAGTATTTGAGGGAAAATCGCAAAGGGAAAGGGCGAATGGACCATAAAGAGACAAATTGTGAGTAAGTGTTGCTATAGTACAGCAGAATATTTCAAACTGTGGGGTTGGTCTGCAAACTGTTGGACTTTCTTCCCCTGAGGGCTCATATATTATTGTCAATGGCTGCCAGGCTGTGGCCAAAAACAGCCTATAGTATGCACCTGGAGAGAGCAGATAAACTTCATTCTGAAAAGCAGCACAGTGATTTCATTGAAAGAAAAGTGTGGTGGTGAGACACTGGGTGATGGGTAATCAACAGCTTTTTTCAGTGGTGTTCTAGCTGGAAGTAGATGTCAAAGAAGAGAATCCATATAAACTCCAAGGTTTCATATGCTCATGTCTGATAAAGATCATACTGCAAATACATTTAGCGTGACATGATTTGATTTGATTGATTTGATTTGATTTTGGGTTTTGTAGAGCGCACAGCTACCCTTGGGTATCCCGGCGCTAGTGTCAGTCAGTCAGTCAGAAAACACTTTATTCGATTGTTTTAAAATCATAAAAGTATGCTACAGAACCATATTCAATCATACAGACAAGTTTTAAAACAAGTAAAAAAGTTAAAAAGTTACTATACACATAAAAATTCATGTAAAAATCATCTTTGCAAAACATATTTACAATGATCACATTCTTATAGTCCATTAACAGTAATCGGGTTACAAATACAGTACAAAACCTGAAAAAATATTTACAATTTTAGATACAGAAGATGCTAGCCGCCCGGGGTAAAGTGCAAAACGTGCTGTTCATGAATTAAATTTTGGTACAACTAAGGGTTAACATAACCTAAGGCCATTTAATCAATACAAGCAGTTTAGGATACGTTAATTATTTGATTTTAGTCTTGCTTGCTTTGACCGGATTGACATAGTCAAAAAATTTGCCACCCCGTACATTACTACTGAAGTTTCCATAAGTTGTAAGTACAATAGGGCTGGTTTAACCTGCACGAAACCTTTCAGAATTGGTTTAATATATCTTTCTCTCCCATTTTTATAAAAGGGACAGAAGAACAAGAAATGCAATATGTCCTGATCTGAGAAGTAATCGCATTTGCAGGGAGCGTTTTCATGAGGCTTGCACCATTTTTCGAATTCACCTAGCAGAAAATGTGCTTGATTAAAACGAAATTTAGTAAGGACCCACCTATGGAAAGGTTTACTTACAATCATTAAATAGGATTGCATAGATAGCGAAGCAATCGTCAAATAGTGGGCCCTAACAGTTGGTTTTACAATTTCGATAGCCTCTCGCTCTGAAACCTTTTTCTCTATATAGCTTTTCTTTACCCAGTCAATATCCTCTCTCACAATGCTCTCTGGGTATGTGTATAACTCCGAACGGCCTAAATATTCTGTTGTAATTTTAATGTATTGTAGCCACCCGATCTTAGCCACGTTTTCTCTTCCCATGCAGTCCCTAATAATCATATGGTTTAAAATTAAAGCTGGATTAAGCCAAATCCTAATCCATGACAGCAAAGGGGCCAGAGTCAAAGAGTCCTCAATGTACCCTAACCCCAATTCCATATGTACGGGAAAGGCTGGGGTGGATTTCGGGAGTCCTAGTAGGGATCGCAAAAAAATGTTTTCTTCTCTTTGTATGGGGTCCAGATTTTTATAACCCCATATCATGGCACCATACCTTGCAATTGACAGTGATTTAGCTTTATATATTGCTAATATAGCCTCAGGTGGCTTACCACCCAACCTTTTAGCAAAGCCTAGGATGGCGGCAGCCGATCTTTTTACTGCCGCAGCCTTACTTTTGATTTGTGGAGCCCATGTCCCATTCTCATCGAACACCACACCTAGGTAGGTAAAAACTTTTACTTTGGATAACACTGAACCATTACAGGTAAGGGTTTTCATACCATTTTTGCGACTGCCAACAGCCATAACGTGGGATTTCTCAATATTAACTGCTAGATCCAGACCTTGCATAAAAGCCCCAAAGGAATTTAAAAGGCGTTGTAAACCATTTGGGGTTCTAGCCAGCAATACCGTATCGTCGGCATAAAGTAAGACCGGCATTAAGGAGTCACCCATACGTGGTACATCAATAGAAGCCATTTCCAGGGTCTTCCCCAGAGAATTAATGTAAAGTGAGAAGAGCATTGGTGCTAAAATGCACCCTTGGCGCACCCCCCTTCCTGATTTAAAAAAGGCGGTGCAATTTTCCTCTTGTGACATACGTACCGTTGCTCTCAGATCACTATGCAGTTGTGCCATAAAATTCACCAATGCTTGGTCTAAACCCAATTCCAGGAGTATTGTCCACAGCTTTGACCTATTTACTAGGTCAAAGGCTGTGGACAAATCCATAAAAGCCAGATACATCATACCCTTTGACGCTACAGTGTATTTGCCCAGGGTAAGGAGTAAATTAAGGCACTGATCCTCTGTGCCTCTCCCGGCACGAAAGCCATACTGGGCTTCACACAGGATGTTATTGTTTGTCGCCCAGGCTGAAATTCTTTCCAAAATAACTTTACCCAAAATTTTAAAGGAAGAATCTAACAAAGAAATGGGTCTGTAGCATCTGGGGTCTCCCCTTTGACCCTTCTTAAAAATGGGAATTATAACAGACTGCGACCAAGTAGCTGGTGCTTTTATACCTTCTAGGCTAATGACATTGAAGACATTAGTGAGAACCACAGCCCACATGCCCGAATTTGATTTAAACATATCGGCAGGTACGCCGTCAGGGCCAGGAGCCTTCTTTCCTGCCGTGTCCTCTATTGCCTTCTGCACCTCTTTAATGGTGAAACTGGCCAGAACCTCTTTTGTTTGTAGCAGTATTGGATCTAAGGGGTCTGTAGTAATGTTGCTACCATAGATGTTTTGGAAGTGCTCCAGCCAATCTCGTTCCGCAATGTTCACCTCTAACGGTGCATTTTCAATCCCGCTAAATAAGGGGGTATTTACAATTTTCCAGAATTTGGCACTGTCCTTCAGGATGGCTTTATCATATAGGTTTTCCCATGCCTTTTTTTTAATTTCATTTTTACGTCTTTGGATATTAGCCTTATACTCTTGCCTTTTACTGGCCACTTCCTGCTTATCACGTGGGGTCTTATTTAGGGCTTTATGTAATTCCCTATGGGATTTAGAACATTCTTTATCAAACCATCCCATAACCCTTTTCTCCTTCTTTTGTGTGCTACTTTTGAGATCGTCCGATACTTGACAACAAATTTTTTCAAAGGACTGGATTATATTCCCCTCATACCTAGTAGGATCTATACAGATATTGATTTCTTTACCCATTTTAAGATTTAAAGAGTGGAGAAAGTCCTCAGGGATGATATCACTCCATTTGACCTGTCTCCCCTGGTCCTTAACAATCAAATCAGTAGTTCCTACTGTGATCAAATCAGAATTATTTACATTTGAAAATAAAAACAAATTACTATCATCTACTTCTAGTATGACCGGGTTATGGTCACTGAAGGTCGTCTGTACAGCGTTATAAAACATAACAGTTTGTAACATGCCCGGTGAAATGAAGATGTAATCAATTATTGTATTACTATCCCTAGCACTATAAGTAGGGACCCGTTCCTTTCTGTCACAGAACTCTGGTTCATGTAGATCATTTTCTAAAAGAAGTTCTTCTAGGGCCAACCCCTTTTCTGAGTGCTCAAAATGTGGTAATTGTGGCATGTCAGTGTTAATTGCATCGATAACATGACAGTTCTGTTGGCATAAATGAGTATTAAAATCTCCCATCAGGAAAAAATATACAAAAGTGGTCTGACTCTCCCTATATCTTTTTAAAAACTCCATCAATGAATTAATATTTGCATTTAATGCTATACCTTGTATGCTGTTATAAAAATTAATGTAAACGCATTTGTGTCTATTTGGCATTGTAACCTCAAGAGCTAAATAGTTATGGGATGGGGAATCCAATACCTTTACAGTGCCTTTTACATTTACGGGTATCAAAAACAGCAGGCCCCCTTTATTTCGGCCTGAACTTGATGTCTGGGCAGTTACAAAGTAGGAGGTATATCCATCTAGCCAAAAATCACAGTCCATATCCCACGTCTCTTGCATGGCCACCACATCACATTTTTTTAATTGATCCAACCATCTTATATCGCTCCTCTTGGAGCGTAGACCTGCGATATTCCAACTCATCAATTTCACTATACGGTCTTTTCCCACAATGTTTGGCCAGGTATGTGGCGATGAGGGGGGGGCATCTAATGGTGTAGTTGATGCATTGCCCTTGTTGATAGCAATTTGGGAGGGGGGTTGTAATAGGTTTGTGATACAGCCCGGGGAGGTTAGTCAGTCATTTTCCTCTAAGTTGGAGAGGGCGGCAAACCTATTTGTTAACAGGAGATCATTTCTTTGTTCACCTCCCTGTTTATCCCTATTTCTTGGCATCATGCTTGTTTTCTGTGTGGCCCATGTACTCAGGGACGGAGTATGTCTAGCTTGTGCTCGATGTAGATCCCTTCCCGGTTGAGGCTTATGCATTGTGGGAGGAGGGTAAAAGTATCCTAACGGTAGTGCTCTGATCCCATCTTCCGTCACTTCCGTGGCATCCCAAAATAACCGTTGGGCCTCATGTGGTCTATTAAAATTTACAATCATGCAGTCCCCTGCAAATTATTTGGGTGTGTACCCCACCCATTTAACCCTTCTGCCTGTTTGGATATACTCTGATATATTATTGGGGCCAGTACAGTTTGCATCACACCACGTCTTAATATTATTTAATTGAGCTATATCCGTCTCACATTCTCCAGTTTTCAGAACTGGTACGTTCACTAGGATAGCAACAAAAGGTGTTGCTTCCGGGGGAAGGTGTACGGGTGGTGTTACGCGTTGGGTTTTAGGCCCTGGGAAGTTAGAGATGTCTATTGCAGGGACTCTAGATGTAACTACAGCGGTACGGGGATTACTAGGCTGTTGTACCCTGGTTATGCTGGTGACCGGTTGCGGGTTTGTATAACCCGCAGGTACTTGGGGCGGGGGAGATGGCCTTGAGGGGTTTGACTCTCCTGTTTTTTCCGTCACAGATTTTATTTGTGTGTTTGGGTTGCAGGATAACTGTGGTGCAGTATTTAGGGTGCATGTGCAAGGCCTGCTGGGACCAGAGGACAGAAAAGTATTAATCCTATCACATTTCCCCATTATATCTGCTACACAATCCCTTAGAGTTTCAATTATATCATTTGAAATCTGCACTAGTATCCCCTCAACTTTATCCACAAGTATTCCCTCCACCATTTCTTTCAGAGAGGTTTCGATGTCAGTTAACGGATGTCGGGCCTTTTTCCGTAAATAGAATCCTTGTTTGTTTGTTCTTTGGATGACACGTTTAGTGCGTTTTGGTGCATGAGGGGTTTGTACATGTGTGCTACTATCTTCTTGTTGTAGAGTATCTTGATTGTCATTGTCTTGGCCCTCATGTAAGTTGATGTTTATTTGGCCTTGTGTTTCAGCGTTAGGCAAATTTCCGATGACTATTACTGGGTCCAGAGGAACAGGGAGACTGGTTACAGTGGGGGACAATTGACTGTCCAGAATTATCTGTTCTAGCCCCAACTCGCGTTCTTTAGCAGCAATCTCTTTGGTCAGTTTTCCTACTTGTGATGTTAGGTAGTTCATAATGCTTTCTGAGGCAATAGCTTTGCGTGGAACTTTAGCTTTAACTGAACCCCCATTAGCAGAAGTCTGTAGTTTTCGCTTACCCATTTTGGAACGAATGGAGGTGGCCCGTCCCGTCCCTCTTCGTCCCTAGACGGCCACAGACGGCCCGCCCTCTGCCCGGGCTCCGCCCGGCGTCGCCCGCGCGCGTCCGCGAGGCGGAGGGGGCTGTTGCCTTTTGTTGCGCCTCCTGGCGCTCGAACCGGAAGTGGGCGTTGAAAAACCGCTAGGCACGCTGGGAGTTGTGGTCCGCTCCGCTCCGCGGCCGTGCGATGGCGCTGCACAGCGGCGGGGGCGGCCACAACGTCAGGAACCCAGTGGCGCTTGGCTGGAGCAGTGTGACGACCCCTCCTGGAGCCGGTACGTGTAATAATGGTCCCGCACCTCACCGGGTGCTGCTGCCTTTTGTTGCGCCTCCTGGCGCTCGAACCGGAAGTGGGCGTTGAAAAACCGCTAGGCACGCTGGGAGTTGTGGTCCGCTCCGCTCCGCGGCCGTGCGATGGCGCTGCACAGCGGCAGGGGCGGCCACAACGTCAGGAACCCAGTGGCGCTTGGCTGGAGCAGTGTGACGACCCCTCCTGGAGCCGGTACGTGTAATAATGGTCCCGCACCTCACCGGGTGCTGCTGCCTTTTGTTGCGCCTCCTGGCGCTCGAACCGGAAGTGGGCGTTGAAAAACCGCTAGGCACGCTGGGAGTTGTGGTCCGCTCCGCTCCGCGGCCGTGCGATGGCGCTGCACAGCGGCGGGGGCGGCCACAACGTCAGGAACCCAGTGGCGCTTGGCTGGAGCAGTGTGACGACCCCTCCTGGAGCCGGTACGTGTAATAATGGTCCCGCACCTCACCGGGTGCTGCTGCCTTTTGTTGCGCCTCCTGGCGCTCGAACCGGAAGTGGGCGTTGAAAAACCGCTAGGCACGCTGGGAGTTGTGGTCCGCTCCGCTCCGCGGCCGTGCGATGGCGCTGCACAGCGGCAGGGGCGGCCACAACGTCAGGAACCCAGTGGCGCTTGGCTGGAGCAGTGTGACGACCCCTCCTGGAGCCGGTACGTGTAATAATGGTCCCGCACCTCACCGGGTGCTGCTGCCTTTTGTTGCGCCTCCTGGCGCTCGAACCGGAAGTGGGCGTTGAAAAACCGCTAGGCACGCTGGGAGTTGTGGTCCGCTCCGCTCCGCGGCCGTGCGATGGCGCTGCACAGCGGCGGGGGCGGCCACAACGTCAGGAACCCAGTGGCGCTTGGCTGGAGCAGTGTGACGACCCCTCCTGGAGCCGGTACGTGTAATAATGGTCCCGCACCTCACCGGGTGCTGCTGCCTTTTGTTGCGCCTCCTGGCGCTCGAACCGGAAGTGGGCGTTGAAAAACCGCTAGGCACGCTGGGAGTTGTGGTCCGCTCCGCGGCTGTGCGATGGCGCTGCACAGCGGCGGGGGCGGCCACAACGTCAGGAACCCAGTGGCGCTTGGCTGGAGCAGTGTGACGACCCCTCCTGGAGCCGGTACGTGTAATAATGGTCCCGCCGCTAGTGAACACAGTCCTGAAGGGTGGGAAGTCATGGGGGAAGTGCTCAGGGGAAGAGTAGGGTCTTCAGTCTTTTCCTAAATCTGAGGTGGTTTTGTTCTTGCCTCAGGGAGAGTGGGAGGGCATTCCATAGTCTGGGGGCATTGTACGAAAACAGGCGACCACCTGTTCTGGCCTTCCTGATTCTGGGGACTTTTGCCAGGGAGAGGGAGTTAGATCTAAGTTGTCTGCTTGATTGTTGATGAGACACCAGCGGCCTGAGGATGGGAGGGCCTTCATTGTGCATTATTCTATGGGCAATGCACAGGGTCTTGAAGTTGACCCGTTCCTTAACTGGCAGCCAGTGCAGACTTCTAAGGGCTGGCTTGGCCGAGTTCCTCGCTGCGGTTCCTGTGAGTATTCTTGCCGCCGCATTTTGTGCACATTGAAGTCTGTGGACTACAGAGACTGGGGCCCCCAGATATAGGACATTCCCATAGTCCAATCTGGAGTTCACCAGTCCCTGCATCAAGAGCTTCCTGGATTGAAGGGGGAGTAGATTGAGGATCTTTCGTGCCATCTTCATAAGGCCGAAGCAAGTTCCCGCAGTTTTCCTCGCTTGTGTTTTAAAACTGAGATCCTGGTCCAGCCATATCCCTAGGCTTTTTACTTCGGATTTTGGGGATGGTGGAGATCCCATGCATTGTGGCCAGGGAAGGGGTGTGGGGATTTTATTTGGGTTTCCCAGGAGGAGTATTTCTGATTTTTCCCCATTCAGTTTTAACCGGGACTCGCACATCCACTGGTGCACCTTTTGCAGACAACTGAATAGATTGTAGAGGGCGTTGTCTGGTTGGTTGAGGGAAACGACGAGCTGAGTGCCATCGGCATACATTATTGATTTAATCCCAAAAGGTTTAACAACATCCTCGAGGGGTGCCATGTACACGTTAAAAAGTGTGGGGCTCAGGGAGGATCCCTGGGGCACCCCACACTTGAGTGCCTGAGCCTTGGAGATGGAGTATCCATCTGTCACTTGAAAAGACCTGTCTTCAAGGAAGGATGAGATCCAAGCTAATGCGGAATCCGCCACTCCTATCAGTCCAAGACGGTGAACAAGGGTTGCGTGGTCCACCGTGTCGAAGGCGGCACTCAGGTCGAGGAGGATCACTGCCACTGATCCTCCTGCGTCCAGTATGCCCCTAGCATCACCTAGGATCTGGAACAACAACCCTGTATCCAACATACAGATACAACAAAAGTGAATAGAACTCTCTCCCCAGGCACATGGCTGTTGGGTCTGTTTCCTATCTACCTGAGACTGAGGATGTGCTTTCAGTGCTGTACCTCAATACTGGCTACAAGAAGAGATGCCACAACATGTCTCAGAGACTCTTCCAGCCATTGCACAATAAAATACGAACAATGAATGATGATCTGACTGGTGGTTTGATGTATCTTTTTTAGGCAGAAGGTCCAAATGCCAGTTCTATCACATTTGAGGTGGAATGGTCATCTGGATTTATACATTGCTGCCACTACCCCTGAAATATCTCCCTTCACCTTGTAATGAGTCACTTGGGGGCATAATATTTCTGGAATAACACTGTGCCCGTGTTGCACTACGTAATTGTCGTCATCATATTTGGGTACGGGAAATGTACCCGTAAAGCATGAGTACATTCCCAGTACCCACATTGCAAATGTCCCTGTTTGAGGGTGCTTTTAATTATAAGTGAAATAGAATCCTGTGCCTGGCAGATTCATAAACAGAGTCTTACTGGACTAAGAATGACCAAAATCCGCATGCAACATTGCACTTCTTTAACAGATTGGAAAGCACCATTATTATGGACTATTATTAATAAATCACATGACAACAACAATTTAATAGCATGTGTCAATAACTTGGTAATTTAATTGGAATGAAATGTATCTGAGGTCCCAGGACACAAATGTAATGACAGTGGCAGATGGGTTCAACAATAGAGGGCTCCAATGATCCTGGTTCAATGTCTTTTCAGGTGGAGCCTAGTGGCAGCGCGCATGCGCTGCTTGCTCTGCGAGGCATGCTGTAATGGAGTATGCACTGGAAGCCCCGCCCACTCTCCGCCCACATTTGTCACTGGCTTATGTCATTAACCTTTGTAAGTGCTGGCTTCTGGTTCGTAAATAGGCTTGTTAGTCCCTCCTTAGTACCGCCTTGTCTTAATTTGTACCCTCCCATAGCGACTGGCCCTTTTACTTGGCTTGTTACACGTCTCTGTTTTAAGTCGGTGAGCACTATTTTGTTTATGAACTAATGGGGACAAAGGTGGCTGCTTCTTGCAGCGCGTCCCTACAGGACAATGGTGGCCGCTTTTTACATCAAGCGCTATCCCGCTCTAACTTTAAAATTTAGACAGCACTGATACCTTATGTATCCTGTAAACGCCAGATTACTGTGGAAAGTAAATCAATAATAGTGCTGTTTTAGGGCTTGGAACCACGGAGGCATGAGACCACACTTATGACAAAATATAAAATAGGATGTGCTGTCTCTTTTTATGATTCATCCCTTGGATAATATTCATGGGAAGTTCATCATTATTAACTGTACACAGACGCATTGATTTGCACAATTACTCACTCACAAGGTGTTTTATCAGTTCCATTAGTTCTATCAACATAACTAAATTGTGATAAAACTGTTGTAGTTCTATAATGCTGCACTTGTTCGAGTACTCCCCTTACACACTCATAGGGTGCTTTGTCTGTTTTTTTGATAGTTGTTGTCATTATAATAGACAAATATGATTTGGTGATTTTATGTGTTGCTTCCAGCCCTGAGGAAGTCGTGGGTACACACCCAAAGACGACGAAACACGTTTGCACAAGGGAGTAGAAGATTGTGATCAAGCGAAAAGAAATAAATACACAAGACAAGCACAATAATTTTTGGGATCAAATTGTATATTTTTTGGGTATCATCAGTTTATTTGTTGGCCTGTGCTTCAGAAAATTGTTAAAATACCAAGGCAATATACTCAGTTTTTACCCCGATTTCACGGCAACAGTGCAAGCCGCACGCAAAGAGTTGAATTGAATTGAATTGAAAGGATTCTTGTATAGCGCATGGCTACCCAGAGGCATCCCAGCGCTTGCAGCTACGAAAAGAGGAGGTGAAGAAGTACAGGTCAGGTATCATTATTTTGTAGGGAAGAGCCAAGTTTTTAATTTCTTACGGAAGGAAATATGGTTGGATTCCTGTCAAAGCAGGAGGGGCATGGAGTTCCACAACCTTGAGGTGTTATAAGAGAAAAGGCGACTGCCCGTACGAGCCTTGTTAATTCTGCTAACTTGTGCCAGGTTAAGCTCGTTGGAACGGAGATTTCTGGGGGTTCTGTGTGGTTTAATCAGATTGGCCAGAATGGGGGGGCCTTTACCCTGAAGATTTTTGTGGGCTATACAGAGGGCCTTGAAATGTACCTGTTCCTGTATAGGTAACCAGTGGAGTGATTTCAACGCTGGTTTGGCTGAAGAGCGGTGGTTAGTGCTCATCAGCAATCTAGCGGCAGAGTTTTGTACCACCTGTAGTTTCTGGACTACGGAAACTGGGGCTCCCAGGTAGAGCGCGTTCCCGTAGTCCAGCCTCGACAAGATCATAGTTTGAACCAGGATTTTTTGGGCTCTGTCGGGCAGTTGAGGGAGGATTTTTCGGATGGATTTGAGCAAGCAGAAGCAGGTGGCCGCAGTTTTTCTGGCTTGTACTTTGAAGGTAAGATTGTTGTCTAGCCAAAAACCCAGACTCTTGACCACGCTTTTGGGAGTTGGGCTAGCGCCCATAGAAGATGGCCATAGCGTGGGGGAGTTGAATGATGCATTCCTGCCTAATAACATCAATTCGGTCTTTTGATTATTGAGTTTTAGCTGAGACAAGCCCATCCACTTTGATACCTCCGCCAGACAGTCACTCAGACTCTTGTGGGATAGATCTACCTGATTCAGGGAGACCACGAGCTGAGTGTCGTCAGCATAGCTGACCAATTCAATTCCATAGGGGGAAACTATCTTAGCTAAAGGGGACATGTACACATTAAAAAGTGTGGGGCTAAGGGAGGAGCCCTGTGGCACCCCACACTGCAGGGGTAATGGCGCGGAGTGGCAGTCTCCTTCAAATACTTTAAAATATCTCTCGGAGAGGAAGGATTCCAGCCAGGAAAGAGCTTTTCCTGAGACTCCGATTTCGTTTAGACGGGCTAGAAGGATACGGTGACTTACCGTATCGAAGGCGGCGCTGAGGTCCAGGAGGATGATGGCCACATTGCCACCTGTGTCCAAGATCGTCCTGGACTCCTCCACCACCTTAAGGAGTGCCGTCTCCGTCCCTTGTCCCGGGCGGAAGCCTGTTTGAGAGGGATGGAGTAAATTGGAGGCCTCCAGGAATGAGGACAGTTGCTGGTTAATGATCTTTTCTGCCAGTTTACTAATGCCCGGGAGAAGGGAGATGGGACGGTAGTTGGATAGGTCTCCAGGGTCCAGGTTAGGTTTTTTCAACAACGGTTTAACCATGGCCATTTTCCAGTCCCGTGGGACAGTTCCTGTTTCGATCGAGATGTTAATCAGGTTAATAACTGGTGCTTCCATGATGGGCTGGACTAACTTAAGGGTGTTAATTGGGACGGGGTCAAGGGGGGGGCCACTTGTGATTGAGTTAAGAAGGGGGGGGGGGGGATAATTCCTTAGTGAGAGGAGAAAAAGAGGAAAGTTCGGGGTGAGGCCTTGATAGAGGGGTTTACGTAGCGGCGGGGGATTAAGGGTGGTGACGGGTGGGAGGGTCAGAAGAATATTTTGAATTTTATTATAAAAGAAGAGTGCCAATTCTTCACAGTGAGGACCAGATGATTGAGGGGCCAGGGGGGAGTCAGGGGGTTTTAACATGCTTTTGAAAATAGTGAAAATATCTTTTGATGAATTAGTGGATGCAGAGATTTTCTTGGTATAGAAGGCTATTTTAGTAGTCTTTAGCGCAGCTTTGTAGGTTTAGATGGAGGCTCTGTATTTGATTTTGGTTTCAGGGTCGAAATTTTTCCTCCATAGTCTCTCCTCTTTTTTACAGCTCTGTTTAAGTTTTCGGAGCTCAGGACTAAACCAAGGATGATTGATGCATCCCCTTTTTTGGATTACAGATTTCTTAGGCAAGGTGACATCCAGTGAGTTCTCTATCCACTGGTTGCACTCTGAGCTTGCTAGATTTAGGTCATGGTTTACAGAAGGTAAAGAGATCCTTAGTGCTTCCGACCATTCGTTTATGTTGAGTTTGGACCAGGGTCCTATCGGTTTGGCCTGGGCTGGTGGGAGAGAGCTCCAAGAGAAGGGTATGATGAAGTGATCTGACCATGGGACAGAGTTCCGGTGTAAAGTAGTTAAATCGGCGATATTGGAGAAAATGGGATCAAGCAGGTGTCCCTTTATATGTGTGGGATTTTGAACTTTTTTAATCAAGGGTGTGAAAAAGCTGCTATAAAAGGAACAAATTCAGTACATCATGCTTTATCCGGCGCGGCTGCGCATCGGCGAGGCTGCCACTTCCAAAATCTTCACAAGTCCTAAACTGGCGATGGACTATGCCAAGTCGCTGAGACCTCTAAACAGCTCACCGGCTCATACTTCAGACGTGGACGATTAACTATCCGTGAGCACCAGGATCTTTACCTTTGTTTATTCTGATTGTCTTTACATGTATATGCAGCTCCTTGTTTGTTTTCACTCTGGGAAAAGATGGGTCTGTTAATTTACACGCAGGGAATGCGCATTTGAGTGAGTTGGGATTATTGGCGGGCGTTGTGGGCGAAGGGATTAAGCCTCTACCTTTAGGTTATTATACACTGGAAACGACATTGGGCTTCCATTGAGCTGTGTCATAATTTGAGTTTAGAATGTCATGACATTGATAGATTACTGTATGCTTTGATATGTTTGCTACGGGGCGGATTGGGAAACTTTCGGCTGTCCTTCGCTGTGCTAGGTATATACACAGCGACACTGGGATGGTGGCTGGGTTGTGGGACACAATATGAGGCCCCCCTCCCTACTGGAACGGGGAGAGGATTTGCCTCTACAATCCCCCATGGGTAATCCCCAGCTCATGTTCAGTTTTGTTTGGTTTCTGAAGGGGTGGGAGTTACAAGTGGGCTACATCATTAGCATATTGGGAAAGCTAAAGTGGGTGGGGGGGGGGGAAGGCGAGGGATTGTTTTGTTGTTATCAGCCGAAAGAATTTGTAATGTGAGTGGAATGGTCGAGGTGGTTGTGTCAGGGATGCGCCTACCCGCATGGTAGCGGTGTGCTGGGTCAGTGGTTTGGAATCCGATTGTAGATGACAGGTGATAAGCTTAACTGTATAATCTGGAATGTGTGAGGGTTAAACACGCCCAAGAAGACTAGGCAGGTCTTAGCTCAGCTAGACAGACATAATGTGAAAAAAGCCCTCCTACAAGAAACTCATTTGAGCAAAAACACGGAAGCTACCATAGCAGGCAGATGGCCGGCTTACAGACTAGCTTCATCATATTCTACCTATGCCAGAGGGGTCCTCACCCTGGTTAAGAGAGGGGTAGGGTTTACTGCTCTACGCACCAGTGTAGACATGGAGGGCCGCTGGGCGATTGTGCAGGGCAAGCTAGGAATGACTCTTTTGACGATTATTAACCCCTTGCGTGCTCGTGACGGAACCGTTCCGTCACGAGCCTCGGGTGGGCTGTGCTAGTGACGGAACGGTTTCGTCACGGTCCGCTCGCCGCGCCTGCGTGGCGCGAATTCCGCACCTGCGCTGGTGTTCTATTAGGTAAGCGGGGCCGTGACGGAACCGTTCCGTCACAAGCACAGCCCACCCGAGGCTCGTGACGAAGCGGTTCCGTCACGAGTACGGGAGCGCTGCGCGGCCCCCGTCCCCCTTAGCACTACGGTGGAATAGCCGCCGCAGCTAAGGGTTTAGTATGTATGGCCCTGTAGTGGATGATGTCTCACCGTTCTTACAGATGCTTTCAGTGGTGCGCTCTTGGCCGGAAGCGACAATCCTGCTTGGGGGTGACCTCAACACCCACCTTAATCCATTACTAGATAAATCCAATCCAGAGGGGGCGCGTACGGTCAGGGTAGCAAACTGTGTTAAAGACCTGATGCTGGAGCTGGGCTTGGTAGATGCTTGGCAGTTTCGCAATGTGGGGAAGCTTGAAGGCACGCATGTCACCCCTGCATTCAACAGCTGGTCCCAATTGGATTACTGGTTGCTTAGCGATGAGGCTAACAAGTGGGTACCGGGGGTTACCACACTCCCCCACACCCTTTTGGATCATACCCCTGTACTGGTGGAATTAGCTATACCCTTAAATACACATAGACCCTTCACATGGCGCTTCAGAGCGGACGCGCTTACTGACCCAACTTACGCTGAAGCCATAAGGGAGGCTATTATACACTACTTTGAGCACAATGTGGGGTCGGTTGACAATTAGGGGGGGTGTATTAGCACCTCTGCGGGGATCCTCCGAGACTTGAGGTCACAAATGCACGCGCTGGAGCGACAACTTGAGACTCTAGAACACCAATATAATCTCACACCATCGAGAGATATACTAGCCCTAATACGAGAACACGTCGAAGAGTATAATTCCTTGGCAGAAGTAGAAATAAAATATTTATCCAAACGATATGTGGCCAGAGCATATGGAGAGAGAGAAAGGCCGGGTAGAATTCTAGCTAATATGCTACGCGACAGATTCGATAACCTTCCTATAGACCACATTGTAGATGCAGGCGGGGAACTGCATTATTCTCAACAGTCAATAGTAGAACAATTTTGTGCGTTCTATGCTTCCACATACAGTTCCTGTGGGGGCGGAGGTGGAGGCTTTAGATGTATATCTCGAGGATACAGCGTGTGCTTGGTTACCCGATATACATAGAAAATACCTAGATCTGCCTCTCACTGAGGAAGACGTTAGGGAGGCTGTTATGGCGTTGCCCAACAATAAGGCGCCGAGGCGAGACGGCCTCATGGCAGAATTTTATAAAGCATACGCCGATCTGCTGGTGCCACGCTTATTGGAGATGTACCCAGAGGCTCACGAGACAGGTGTACTCCCGCCATCGCTGAGGCAGGCCCTCATTATTACTTTGTTAAAAAAAGACAAGTCCCCTGCAAAATGTGAGTCCTATTGTCCCTTATCCCTGATTAATTTGGACACAAAAATATTGGCGAAAATCCTGGCCACCAAATTGCTGCCTTTACTGCCCCTGCTGGTCCTCCCGGATCAATCAGGGTTGATCCCGGACCGCTCCACCTCCCTAAACCTGAGGACTATATTCGGTATCTTTCATGTACTTAACCCAGACCTGTCTGCTGTTACGGTGCTTCTCGGCGCGGCCAAGGCGCTTGACTCCATAGAGAGGGGATATATGTGGTATATCCTTTGCCGGATGGGGTTTCCTCCTGTCTTTCTTCAGTGGATACAAATACTATACGCTGGGGCCTCGGCGAGGGTCACAGTGGGGGGGCTCACTTCAAAGCCTCTTTCAATAGACCATGGCACAAGACAGGGGTGTCCCTTATCTCCATTGCTCTTTGCTATTGCCTTAGAGCCCCTGGCGTGTAGAATTCGGCAAGGGTATAGGGAGACCGCACTAAATTGTAATAATCGTCCGATTGGTATCTTACTATATGCGGACGATATGGTCCTATACATTCGAGAACCACAGAGATATCTCTTGCAGGTGCTATGGGAATATATTAGATGCAGACTATTCTCGGGTCTCCAAATCAATTGGGACAAATCTGTTATCATCCCCTTAACGAGCATTACGGCTCAGCCTCAAGTAGAATACCCGCTGATATGGTCTGTCGAACCCGTCAAATACCTTGGGGTGTGGCTACATTGGAACCATCGATGGTGGTTAGGGAAAACTATGGCCGCGCATACACTACATTAGTGCAGCAGATTGATCGCTGGGCTTGCTTACCACTCTCCCTAGCAGATCACATCGCTCTAGTCAAGATGATTGTTCTCCCAAAGTTTCTCTATTTATTCAGTAATATACCTATTCCACTGACCAAACATTTTTTTAAAACATTGCAGACACAGTTGCTACGATTGGGGTAATAAGCAATCGATAATTAATTGGAGTACGCTGACACTGCCATTTGAGAGAGGGGGATTTGAGGCCCTGGATTTTTATGCATATTTTTTATGCACTCAGGCGCAATACGCTTACTACTGGTTCAAGCCGCATTGCTTTATTCCTCATGTGGCTGTGGAGCAAGGAGACGCTCACCCGGTACCATTGAGTGGCATTATCACCCATAATGCCAGACGGACACCAAGAAGGGAAATTAACACACTAGATACCACTATAGCAGCTTGGCAGGAAATAGGGAAGCGCACACAGAAATTACCTATATACGCACCTGCGATGCCCATAGCTGGGCATGCCGCTCTGTCGGTGGTGCAGGAGAGTGGCCCCATCGCTGCTTTGAGGGAAGTTGGAATAACAACACTGAAGGATTTATATCCAGACGGGAAATACATCACAAGGGAAGACTTGGAGTATATACAGCATCCCACACTACTTTTTCAATACACATGTAATAGATTACGTAGGGCTATTCAAGATCACTACCCTTCTTTCCCTGACTAACCGATACCACTGCAGGCATTACAATCAGTGATAGTGTCTCCTAACCGGAAAAAACTGATTACCAAACTGTACAGGGCAATTCAGGACGAATCTCCCCTTGGGGGCGACCGCAGCATGGAACGCTGGAACTCTGTGGTTACTCCTCCCATCACAGACATAGTCTGGGGCCACATATGTGCACTGACGGGGCAATTGACATCCAACAACAATTTGAGAATTATTCACTTGAAGTTTATACAACAGGTCTATCATACTCCTGCGAAATTACACACAATGGGGCTGTGGGAATCGGACTGTTGTAAGAGATGTGGGCAGGCTAGTGCAGACTGTTATCACCTGGCCTTTCAGTGTGCACTAGTGTTTAAATACTGGGAGGGGGTCCTCGCCCTTATAGGCACCATGACAGGTTTGGAATTTCCGTGTACACCTCTGGTGTGCCTTTTAGGATACATACGCCAAGTCGATGCTGTGCTGGGGAGGTTTGTGAGAGTGGCCCTGTTGCTAGCAAAACGAAGAGTGCTATTTACATGGGACAGCTGCCTGCGCCCTAAAGTCGATTTTAGGTTGAAAGATATGGTGTATTGCCATGAACAGCTGGAACTGTATGCTGAGGGACTGTCGGCTTCGTCCAGGCCTAAGGACATTTGGGCTCCCCTAAGGGAATACTTCCTGGCCTGACAAGAATTCGATTCGGATTGTATATCTATTGGACAGCGGGGGGCACCCGGACCTCTGACGGCCTGCTATGATATGTTATGTTATGTTAAAATGTATTTATTAAGCGCTCGTACGCCCAAGGGCTTCATGGCGCTATCGAAAGGAACACAACACAAAGTAAAACTCAGCAGTAAGCCTGATTGAACAGCCATGTTTTGAGAGAGTGTCTGAAACTAAGAAGATCTGCGCTCATTTTTAAGGAAAACGTGAGCGAATTCCAGAAGGTGGCTGCAAGATGGTCAAAGCAGCAGCCGCCAAGTCATTTTTTTTAAAGGACGGGACAGCCAGTAAAGCTTTATGAGCAGAACGAATATTTAGTGAAGGGTTGTATCTGGAAACAAGGTTTTTTTATAAACTTCGGGCCTATATCCTGTACAGTTTTAAAAATAATACATCCAGTTTTGAACGCGATTCGCTGTGCCACAGGCAACCAGTGCAGTTGTTTCAAACCATGTCTAATAGACTGCCACTTTGTCCAGGAATCAACCTGGCAGCTTGATTCTGGACAAATTGGAGTCTTTTTTTTTGCAAGCCCGCTGGAAGTCCCAAGAAAAGACTATTTGAGAAGTCCAGTCGGGACAAGACAAGGGCGATGGTAACCTGGATAAAAGTGGCCCGCGTAAGGAACTGGGCTATATGTGGTTTGTACTATAAGATACAAATGGGTATGTAAGATACGAATGGGTATGTGTCCACTGTACACTGATCATTGTATTCATTTCTTATGCCCTCATTGGTGTATATGTGTATGCTGTGATTTGGCATGGTATGCCGGATATGTAGTTTTGAAATGCTCAGTAAAAAAAACAACAAAAAATAACAAAAAAAGTATCCACCAGTGAGTCATTGACAGACAATTCACCATGCTCCGTTGGCCAGTACTCAAACCATGGGTATGCACAGCAAGGGCAAACATCAATTGTTTGTCATCTGCTTACATACAGAGGTGAGCCACTACCTAACAAAGCAATCTTTCCAATGCAAGCATGTAGAAGTTAAATAGTAGGGGTGACAAAACTTAACCTTGCAAAACATAATGAGAAAGAGACTTGGGCTAGGACTGGAAGTCAAATGAAGCAACAGTCTGTTGTCAGTCATCTATAAAAGAAGTGAGCCTTTTAGAGCGGTTCTCGAAATACCAGTATCTGCCTAACATTTAGGATGGGATGGTCGATGGTATCAAAGACCTCTAACAGATCGAGAAGTATTGGTAGCCTGGAACCACCCCCTTCAACCAATCCATGTAAATTGTCGAGCACTGATACAACAATATGCCCAGTGCTTCTGCAGGGGCAGAAGCCCGCCTAGAAGCAGTCTAAGATTTGGTTGCGTTCAACAAAATCCTGAGGCTGGTGAAATACCTGCTTTTTCAATATTTTGCTTATAGATGGGAGCAAGGAAATCTGTCTGAAATTGCTGCTGTGTTCAGTGAGGACTTGTTCAGTAAAGGTTTGAGCCCTCTAGTGTGGTGGAAGAAAGGTTAATGTCAATTACGCTTACTCTGCAGTCCAGTTGAGTGGGCAAGTTGCAGGGGACCCTCATCCCTGCCTCTCCCACAGCTCCTACCTTCAATGATGTGCACGCCTCATTGATACCACCGAATGGCACTTTACAGCGATGCCTCTCTCAAAAGTATTTCTGCTCATGGATGGGCCACACTGTAGAGAGCAAAAACGTGCAGCCATAGGTGTTAAAGCCAACTAAAACAGCCAGCATTGCAGCCCCAGCAGCTAAGGGCTCGGAAAAAGCACAGCGTCAGCCATATAAGCAACGGATTTCATGAGGAGTTGAAAACTCTTCCTCCGAGGGACGCAATATAGTATGGAAATACCATTAGTTAGTCATTGCTGCACGATGGTCTTTAGGTATTAGTTGCAAGAGGGCTGACCAAGAGTAACCTGCACAATCCCTATGAGCGAGAGCGACGAGCCTTAATCTGTGTGTGGGCTGTTGGCAATTTCTTACAATACCAAGCTAAAGAGCTTGTCATTGCATCAAAAAGTACATGTTGTGCAAGAGTGTCACTGGTTATGTGCACATTCTGAGAGTATACCCTGGGAAAGAGCTCCGCTATAAATCCAGAAGGTTGTCCTTGCACATCAGAAATGAGTGAGAAGATCATTAATAGAGTTCAGCGATTCAGCTGTAGCACTGTGGCTTGCAGTACAATTTGAAATCATGGCAACATATTACCTCAGGAGCTTGTTTGTAAAATGGTCCAAAAAGCCCACAACTGTGC
This sequence comes from Lissotriton vulgaris, assembly GCF_964263255.1. Taxonomy (NCBI): domain Eukaryota; kingdom Metazoa; phylum Chordata; class Amphibia; order Caudata; family Salamandridae; genus Lissotriton; species Lissotriton vulgaris. Next base: position 943,131,906 of record NC_141687.1, on the reverse strand, counting down.
AATGTGGGATCTTGCAACAGATTGCTTGCTGTCAAATTCTCAGATAGGTGAGAAGTCTATGTGCTCACCACAATTCATGATGAAAGCACTTCTCTGGCCACAGTTTGGGTTCAGTGGCTAGAAGTATGCATACCCAGCTGCATACTTGATTACCACAAGTACAGGGGCAGAGTGAATAAAAATGACCAGATACTTAAACCATATAATGCAAGTTATAAAAACACCCTATAAGAAGTTGGCTACCTACCTGCTCTAGATGGCAACATGCAATGGATATGTTGTCTATCGTCAGGCCACCATGGGAGGACTGATGTCCTTCCTTGACTTTCATTATCAGAAGTCTTACTGCTGTAGAAGCAGTAGCCTCTACTTCATCAGTTGTGGAGGATGCTGCAAAGTTGAAGGATATGCCCTTTGCCTGCCACATTCCTGCTACAGAGAAAAAGAGTGATCCAAATGGCAGATGTAGAGTTTGTGCTTGGTATTGAAAGAGACAATAGAGTTCACATTACTGTTCCCAGTGCCCATGTTAGGCTGGCCTATGTTTTCCAACTTTCTTCACTTTGAGCCGCACAAAGTGAAGTTCAGGGAAACTGACGAAAGTGGTGCAGCCAGATTATTATTTAGTATTTAACCTTAAATGCCTGTGCGTGGGTCCGTACCTTCTATAGCCCATTACTTGCCTGGTTAAGCAGTCTTTCAAACCATTCCATCTAATTTGGAAAATCTTTCTGGTAGTTCTCAACCATAATCCAAGACACGTTTATTTATTTCTTTTTTGCAGTTTTTCATATTGCATGAACTTGACCCAAGGGCATTACAGTGCTTTACATGATCACCAGATAACATTACACAAAGTAAAATGTAATATGATGTCATCAGTAATATCACTGACTATGTCACTCAAAAAAACAAAGGTTACAGGACAGTTATAGTTAGGCTCAGATTTCCCTCATACAAAGCCATTGAAATTCAGCAGTTATAGTAACTTGAACTAACTATAACTTACACCCCCGCAATGCACTGCTTATGACCTCACATATTACATCATGAGTGATGTAATATGTGAGGTCATAAGCAGTGCATTGCGGGGGTGTAAGTTATAGTTAGCTCAGGTTACTATAACTGCTGAATTTCAATGGTTTTGTATGAGGGAAATCTAAGCCTAACTATAACTGTCCTGTAGCCTTTGTTTTTTTCATAGAATTTCTATGGTTTTTATAATTCTATTTTCTAACTATAACGTCCCTGTAACCTTTGTTTTTTTCAGTGAATTTCTATGTATTCAAAAAATCTATTTCCCAACTAGGAAGTTCCTGTAACTTTTGTGTTTTTGAGTGAATTTTTAAGTTAAAAAAATTCTATTTCCTTACTATACTGTCCCTGTAACCTTTGTTTTTTTTAAGTGAATTTCTATGTTTTTTTAACTACAAAGCGTGTTTGCAGAGGGGCGGAGAAAGGGGACGGGACCTCTGACCAGCTCTCAGCAATCCTGCTGTGTGGGAATTACTACTGGTACCAGGAGAGCTTCTTGGCCCCTAAGGACACTCAGCATCCAAAGGGACTTTATCCCCCAACTAGTAGTGCACCAGGAGGAGAGTTTGCAGAGTGATGGGGAAAGGGGGCGGAGCCTCCGATGATCTCTCAGCAATCCCGCTGTGTGGGACAAACTGGAGGTAACAGGAGGAGTTGTTAGCCCCCAAGGACCCTCCGCAACCAAGGGGACTTTATCCTACAGAAAGTTGTGTGCCAGGAGGCCACTTTGCAGATTGGTTGAGAAAGGGTGCGGGCCTCCAGGGATTTCCTCTGGGGCCAGGCTTTTTTTTATGAGAGGGGCCAGCGCCCCGGGGACCCCAACCCCCAGGGCCTGGCCTTTAGAAAAAAAAAAATTAATAGGGTGGAGGGCAGATTTTGAACCCGGGGAACCCATCCCCTGGGGATCGGTCTGTTTTGCAATAGGCAGGCGGGCTGCGTGAGCCCCCTCACAACTTAAGGCCGATTTTGGCCCTGGGGACTCCATCCGCCGGGGCTCAGCCTCATTATTCTGGGTGCCCATAGGGCACCCAGGGACCTGTGTTGGGGACTGAGGGAGAGCCTCAAGACCCCTGAGGTCACTGCTGGTTTCCCACCTCCTGCCAGAACTGGCATTACTGTAACAGACACGGGCTGCTGAAAGGCAGCACCCTTTCTGTTGGAGCAATGTTTTTTCTGCACGCATATTTGCAGATGCAGACACAGATGTTTCTGATCTAGGGAAGACCTGGCCTGGCAGTTCGGGCTGGACTGTTCCCATAAGGAACAGGATCAAGACTGATTTGCATACGGCTGGGTCTGAACTGGGGTGGCGAAGTGTGCTAAAGAACGATGATGGATTCAACCCAGATCTAATAGTGACTGGAGGTGAGTGTCTGAAAAGTTTCAGCGCTCTGTCCATCATCTAATTGTGTTTGCTTCAAGCTACACAAATAACCTGTTGCTGAATTTAGGAATTTTGTCTAGTTTTCAGATATGTATAACTTTTCGGTTCAGCTATTAGTTTCACATCTGTTTCTACCACAAACTGTAAGTAGGTTAAAACAACATAAAAGAAGAGAACTGGAATATCAGGAAAACGCTAAAAAGAAAGGGGGACTTGCTGCTCACTGCTTTGTTGTTTTTCTGGCACAAACATCCTGGCGGGAGACATATCTGCTGGTTATCACATTCAGACTCGATCTTTACCTGAGTTCGAATGATCCTTACTGCAGGACGTATAGAAAAATTAGGTTCTTGCACAGTCACAGTGTTGGCAAATGGCCTAAATAAAAAGACCAAGTTTATACATAAGCACATAGTGTATCTAATTAATCAAATTGGCAGTACTGCCAATTTGATTAATTAGATACAATATGCGCTTATGTATAAACTTGGTCTTTTTTATTTATGTGATAACCAGCAGATATGTCTGTCTATTGGTTTAATAGCAAACAAGGAAATGTGGTAATATGGCAAACTTTCGAACCGAATATCTGTGGTACATATTGAACAGTACGCTAACTGATTATAGATTTATATGGCAACAACAATGGCCAAATGCGCTCACTTATGACTACAGGCTGTAAGCAAACTTAGTGAGGTGCGCGCAAGTGTACTTCATGTAGAATTGTGTCAAGCCGCCGTCACGGTTGTTAGCAAATGCCGTCCCGGTTGCTCGTAAATGTACTTTATGTAGGAGCCTCTGAGCTGCCGTCACAGTTAGAGTAAACATAATTGCAGCAATACTGAAACAATCTAGCGATACAGGGCTGAATTAAGTTATGCGACCTTTTTCAAATATATGTTTTACAGCCTTCCGAACCTACTGAATAAAGGAACACAGCCCTCTGTGCCCATTGAATTAAGCAATAACGATACTGACCGGCAATATTAAGGTCGCCCCTGAAACAATACTGAAGGTACCGAAATTTATGAGAATATATCTCCCTGCAGGGAGTGTAAGGAAAGCTGTTATGACAACCACATGCTTTGTAGGCTATTATCTTCAATGCCCTGATAGGAAAACAATTCACATAGAGCTTTTTTGTAAAATCCTAGAGTTGATAAAGTAGTTAAAAAATGTAACATAATTCTGCAGAGTGTCTCCATAATTAATGGAGATTGAATATAATATGTTATGTGTGATAAATGAAACCTAGAGCATGCTGACTTGCTGTGTGACACATTGTAATTTTAAACATGTAAATCAGAAGAATATAAGGTTGATAATATTTGTTTAGATTGTAAATGAATTCAGGGTGTTATATGTTCATTGTTAAGCTCCATGAGATGGACAAAAATATAGAACGTTTTTTTAATAATAACTCTATATTATTTTTAAGGTCTTCAGAAATTGTTATTTGTCCTGAAGATGGTCTCATCGATTCACCAATAGAGACCGAAACATCGACACACGCTTTGTCTTATCTGATTGTTAGATCAATTTTAGCAAAGAAGAAAAGCGTATACAATTGTTTCAAAGAAGTGTTTTGATTTATTCCTATGATATATGCTTCTTGTAACATTGTTATTTATTCTGTACCCTTTTTAATTTCTAAAGTGTATTAAATACAAACCTTTTCATATACACCCGCACTATTTTTCTTCTTTAGCTTGATCACATATTGTGACTTATCTAGATTAATTGAGTTTTTATTGTTACATTGTTGTACCATTGACCTAACTTGTGACGGGTCACCAAATAGAATCACTCGCCTCTGTGCTGTTAACTAGTACAAACGAAATCCCTTGAAGGAATTAAAAACAAGCTTCATTCCCATGATGACTGGGAGCAATTCTTGGGTGAATTTGAGGTGTGTATGTTCCAGGAAACCTAGGCAAGGGAAGATGTTGTGAGGATGGGTTTTGCAACTTATAATGTGATGACCTCCTCAGGGGGAAGAGGTAGGCCCTCTGGGGGATTGTCTACCTGGGTTGCTACCCATTTGAATAGCACTGTTGAACAGCTGGACACTTTGTCCTATGATATTCAGTGCACGGTACTCACGTTTTCCCCGAATAATAGAGTTGCTTTTATCAACATCTACTCGTCCGGTAAGCATCACCCAGGAAACCCCCACTATAGATGCATTAAACTCTTTTATAGATGCAGCCCCCAGAAATTAAAATTGGTTATAAGGGGAGATTTTAACTGCCAATTTGAGCCTCTTGCTGCTTCCACTGATATTTCTTTTAGTGATGAGTCTAGTTTGTGGTTAATTCCTGACCCCCAGATCCCTCCTGTTAAGGCTTGGACTCCGCTGGTACTCCAGATTAATGCGGTTCTCCTAGCACACTCTTTGAGAGCATGCAATGGTCGTACCAAGTTGGATCAGCCAGGGAAGTTAACTTTTAATAGATCAGGACAAAACTCCCTCTTGGACTATATTCTAGTGCAGACAAGGCTATTGCAGTGGGTTGTTGACTTTGCTGTAATACCGAGACATGATAGTGACCATCATGCCTTGATGTTGGGTTTGGAGCTCCCAAGTCTTTATAACCCTGTGGCCTCCGACTCTTCTCTAGCTAATAACTTAAAACTTACTAATGATTGAAGAAGAATTAGATGGGGCACAATGAAGCAGTCCCCAGACAAGGTAGCAGCATTATATCTGTCAATTATTTTGCCACTTTCAGCTCTAGAGGAAACTGTTAGAGCTCCAGTCTCTCTTGAATCCACTGGTAGAATTGAGACGTTGCATGCTGAACTCACCAACAGCCTGACTAATACTTTTAACCCTGTGGTCCATTCTAAGTCTAACAAGGGGGTCAAACTAACTTGGTTTGATGATACCTGCCGTAAGGCAAAGGAAGGTCTTATAAAAGCCATTAATAACAAGGTCCGACCCTTAATCAAACAATTGAGGGCCCACCACTGAGCTAGAGTTAAGACAGCAAAAAAGAATTGGGAACAGGATAGATGGGTTGCCATTAGAGCAGTATTATCCAATAGGGACATGAAGCTGTTCTGGTCCTTAGTGAACACAAGTAGCTGCGAGGGGAACCTAGCCCTAGAGCTTAATATTGCTGCAGTTGTTTGGAAATCTAATTTCCAGGGTTTATACTGTATTCGGGCAGCCCTGGAGTTGAATGTTGATCTATTATGACTTGGGTTGTGAGTTCACTTTACAAGAAGTTTTAACTGCAATTGGGAAAGCCCCAGGATTAGATAAGATTTCCGGGGACCTTTTTAGGGATGAGACAAACATTTGGGACCCTATTTGTGTGCAATTTTTAATGCCATACTGAGGGGTAAGAAGGTGCCAGATTCTTGGCTTGGGGCTGAAATTTTCCCTGTTTACAAGAAGGGTTCTCCCCTCCTGACGATTAATTATCAGCCTGATAGACGTTACCCAGAAATTATTTGCCAGAATACTCCTTGAACACCTCCATGTTTGGATGGAGGACGGTGGAATACTAAGCACGTACCAGGCTGGTTTTTGGAAAAATACGTAGACTATTGATCAAATCCTTAGACTTCAATTGTTATATTGGAAGACGGTGTCAGTGGAGGGTGGCAGCCTCTACCTGACATTCGTTGATCTGAAATCGGCTTTTGATCTGTTCCCCCGTGCCAAACTTTGGGAAGTCCTTGAACAATTAGGAATCCCTCCTTACCTACAGTCTTTGATCATTCACCTCCACACAGGTAACTTTGCTCAAGTTAGACATGGGAAGCATGGGAAATTGACCCCTCGCTTCCCAGTTGATAGATGTGTAAGACAGGGGTGCGTGTTGGCCCCAACCCTGTTTTGCCTTTTTGTTAATGCACTGGTGGCCCAACTTACTGAGGTACCGGACAACGATGCCCCTAAGTTGGTGCATGGTAAGGTCCCAGGAATGATGTTTGCTGATGACACTTTGCTGTTATCAAAGTCCCCTATGGGTCTACAGCGGATATTAGACAGCTTTGCATTATTCTGCAAAAACAGGGGGCTGGAGATCAACTCAGCCAAAACCAAATTCATGGTATTTAATCCAGCAAAAACATTGCACCCAAACCCCACTTTAAAATGCACCCTACTAGAGAAGGTGTCAGTTTTTCATTATCTTGGCTTCACGCTTTCTGAATCATTTGAGTGGGGACCGCAATTAGCCAAGGCAGGTCCGAGGCTTGCCCAGATGGTGGGGCTGAACTTTGGGGCCATCGTCCCACTGCTCGTTTGTCAAGGATAGAGAACAGATTCATGAGACAGTTGTTGGGCGGACCATTGAGCTCACCCCTTATTCCACTACATCTAGATTTGGGCATTAGACCTGTAGCAGATGAGGTCGGGTTGAGGCCATTAACTTTCTGGCGTAGACTGTGGGTGACCCCGGAGCTAGCAGATTACCAGCTAGAGCTAAAGGGAATAATGAGTCTCCCGGGGGTAGCTAACCTACCATGGTTTTTATGCATAAAAGCGCATCACTTAGGATTGGTATCCCCGATTTGTGGAGCAATCCCGAGGTGGCGTGTCTGACAATCTCACGTCTAGGATTGGTAAGAGTCTACCGATCAGCTAACCTTGCTGACATCCAGAGGAATTCCAATCTTGGTCACTTAACGGTTGATTTTTTGAATTTCAAAACGGACTATTTTATAGAGCCATTCTTAGATGTCATTCAACCCAATGTGGCAATGAAGCTGTATATTCAGTTTAGAACAGAAAGTGCCTCCTCTTTGATACCCCGCTTGTACCTGTCTAGTTAAGACGGCTATCCATGTTTTCTTTTTTGGCCAGGCTATACTAAGGCTAGACTGCGTTGGCTCGTGCCTCTTTGTAGAAATCTAGGGTGTAACCAATGTTTAGAGGCATTCAGAATTTTACGAACTGACACACACCCACCCATTGTGTTTAAAGAAATGTGGCAGAGTCAAAGGGGATTCTTAAGTTTATCATTGAAGGCAGTAATCTCCACCAGTGAGCATTGATTCGTATTTTACCATTATATATATTTTTTTTACGTTCTAATTAACGCTGTTTTTACTTTTTTAAATCAACAATAATGTATTTTTGTATTACTCCTTTTTCATTGGTGGTTTAGACAATTAATTGATATAATTCTAAAAAATGTTTAAAATTGTCTTTTTCACTACCTGTATTGTTTACTTTTTATGGTCTGTAATGACCGAAATATAGTCTTTGGAATTGGAAAATTGGCAAAAACTGTGGTAAAAATGTTTTTCCTTTACAACTCTGCTTGTTCCTGATAACAGGGAAGATGGCGATCCTAGCAAGCCAAACTTTTTGTTAAAGCCATTTTTAGAAAAAACATACATTTTCTTGCACAGCTTTTTTCTAGGCCTGAGCAGAATTTTTAATTCCACTGGCGGATTCGGAGGAATTTGGTAATTCTGCATTACTCTTACTGTAATTCTGCCGCTCTACCTGTGGAATTAATCTGCAGTGGTTGTGTCTCTAAAACTGGGCTGGAGGAATGAGCAGTCCCCCTGAATTTAAAATTCTCAGCAGAATAAAGTTTAATCTGCAGTGTTTTTTAATCATAAAGGGATTGCTCCCTCTTGCGGCCATGTTTAGACCAAACCATACTCTTCGGTGCCCTTACATACTCTTCAGTAATCATTGCAGAGCACGTTAGGACTTGGAGGGGTATTCATGGCTGTGCATACCACTTGGCGCCCTTAGATACTCTGCATGTTACTGCAGAGTCTGTAAGGGCGCCAAGGGATATGCACTGATATGCAGTGGTCTTTCAAGATTAGAAACCACTACATACTAATTGGCAGCAGCGCCCTTACATTCTCTACAGTAGTCACTGCAGAGTAGGTAAGGGCAGTGAATGGTGTTTGGCTGCGCTATTTTCTTAAAGCAAAATGCATCCTTGCATCCATTTTAGGATGCAAGGCTGCATTTTGCGCTAAGAAAATAGCACTAAATGTCCACTCCGCCAGCTGCGGAATTCCACAGTATTTTAATGTATTTCTGCATAATTCCACAGAATTAAACTCTGCTAATTCCGCCCAATCCTACATTGTGTCCACAAATCCTGGGAACCTTGAGAAGCCACAAGACGTGGGGAAAAGGATACAAATTCGGCTTGGGTACCTTTTGTAGAAAAAAAGTTATTAAAACTGAGGCTCAAAGTGCTCCAAACATCAAAAAACAACTAACATGTTATTATTATTATTATTCTTTAAAAATGTATTGTTGGGTGTTCAGGAAAATAGGGCATGAAGTTTCCAAAAAGAAAATAGAAAATGTAGAAAAATTGGAATTAATATATTCCGTTTAAATTTGTTATAACGTTCCATTGCTAACATTTTAAAATGAAATTCAATTATTATGATATATGGAAAATGTATAAATTATTAAAAAAATATGAAAATGGTTGTACAGGGATACAATTTTTATATTACAAAAATATACATTTGTAATAATTAAAAAGAGTGTTTTAAATAAAAAATAAAAATATATCTTGAAGTAATTATTTCAAACTTTGAGTTAGAATGGGCAATCTGGAGTCCTACAAATGGCACACTGTCCTCAATGGGTGTAATGTTGGAATTAGAATAGTAAATAAACAATTTCCTGAATGAGTTTGGGAGTGGCTTTGTGATAGTTGATTTGCTCTCCCGAAAGTTAAACACTTCCCCTAACGAATGAAGGATTGGAGTTAGAGTAGTAAGTCTTAACTCCCTAAACTTTAAACATTCCCCCCAATGGGTGTTGAGTTGGAGTTAGAATAGCAAATCTGAACTCCGCAAAAATAAACTCTTCATCCATTGAGAGTAGGGTAGAAGTTAGAATAGTAAATCTTGCCTCCACAAAATTAAGACATTCACTAATGGGCAAGAGGTTGGAGTTAGAATAGTGAATCTGAACTCCTCAAATTAAAATATTTTCCCCAATGAGAGTGATAGTAATAGGTAGTTAGACTGGGATGGTTACAACATGGACCATGTAATTTGCACATAAAAGTGGATCTTGCATTGCCTTAGCATTCTAAATGCACTAGGTGACGTGGTTGGTTGGGTTACTGTTACTCTATCCTCCCACATTTTAATTGTTTAGACTGGCATCAACAAGGGAATTTACAATTTTTTCCTGCTGCAGTTTTGCACACAAGAGCTGATCTTGCACAGTCTTAATATTCCTAAATTCACCAGGCCAGGTGGTTGGATGAGTTATTGTTATTCTATTTTCCCACATAATAGCACACTAGGTCGCCGCTCGTCTTTTACACAAGTGGGAAGAAAACATTCTTTGTAAACTAACCAAAACGCCTCTTCTTAGCAGTTATTTTTAATATGTAATGTACGCAAGATAATATACATTTTTGGAACTATTTTCGATTGTACGAGTGTTAACCAGTGTTATTTATTTGCATCAATCAATCAATCAGGCATTTGTAGAGTGCACTACTCACCCGTGAGGGTCTCAAGGCGCTGCGGGGGGAGGGTGGCAGCTACTGGTCGAACAGCCAAGTCTTGAGGAGTCTCCTGAAGGTCAGCAGGTCCTGGGTCCGGCGCAGGTGGGCGGAGAGGGTGTTCCATGTCTTTACGGCGAGGTGGGAGAAAGATCCGCCACCGGTGGTTGCTCGGCAGATGCATGGAACGGTGGCGAGGTCGGCGCAGCAAAGCTGGCGGTTCGGGGTGTAGAAGGATAGTCGTTTGTGGAGGTATGCTGGTCTGGCATTGTGGAGTGCTTTGTGAGCGTTGGCGAGAAGTTTGAAGATGATCCCCTTGTTGATTGGGAGCCAGTGCAGATCTCTTAGGTGGGTGGTCATGTGGCTGTGGCGGGGGAGTCCGAGGATGAGGCATGCTGAGGCGTTTTGTATGCGTTGGAGTCTCTTTTGGAGTGTGGCTTGGTTCCTGCGTAGAGGGCGTTGCCGTAGTCCAGCCTGCTGCTGACGAGTGCTTGGGTGACAGTTCTCCTGGTTTCGGTGTGGATCCATCTGTAGATCTTGCCGAGCATGCACAGGGTGTTGAAGCAGGAGGGGGAGACAGTGTTGACTTGCTGGGTCATAGAGAGCGTCGAGTCCAGGATGAACCCTAGGTTGCGTGCGTGTTTAGTGGGTGTAGGGGCAGCTCCCAGTGTGGTCGGCCACCAGGTGTCGTCCTATGCGGAGGGGGTGGAGCCAAGAATGAGGACCTCCATCTTGTCTGAGTTCAGTTTCAGTCGGCTGGTCTTCATCCAATCTGCTACCGCCTTCATTCCCTCGTGGAGTTTGGATTTGGTGGTGGCCGGGTCCTTGGTGAGGGAGAGGATCAGCTGGGTGTCGTCGGCGTACGAGATGTTGTTGAGTTGGTGTGCTTGAACGATGTTGGCGAGCGGTGCCATGTAGATGTTAAAAAGGTACTCCGCAGCCGATCGTGGTGGCTTCAGATCGAACCATGTGCATCACTGCAATGGTTTTAATTAACCAAGCTAATAAAGTTATTACTATTATTACAGTGAGAGTGGGGTTGGTGTCAGAATGGTAGGGCACGATTAACAAAGATAAACTTTTGCCTAAACTTAGACCAAATGTTTAAGTCCAAGACTTTAGGAATTCACAAAGGGCATTTACGACTACTATCTTTATGTCAGCACTCGGTCAGATCTCCGCCCGAGTGTGGACATAAAGATAATACTCCTAAATGCCCTGTGTCAATTCCCAAACTCGTAAATTTAGACGTTTGGTATAAGCTTAGACGAAACACCTAAGTTTAGCTTTGTGAATCGGGCCCATAGATTTTAAGTACCCATAAATTAACTAACTATCCCAGCCAGTTTTATATTTTTATAATAATTAATATTACACCATTCTCTCTGCCTCCATACACCTGCTCATTGCTTCCCTCCACATAATCCTTGTAAGTACCTACGCCCTCCCCCATGTTTTTGCCAAATCCCTTTTCGCCATAGCAAAGTTCAATGGCAAAACAGCTATTGTTTACGCGGAATATCTACATCAGTATGTATACCCAATATGATCAGTTGTGGTGTCCTGGGTATGGACACACTCAGCACTGCCTCCATTTCAGTAACAATTACCCCAATATGCACTCCCTGTGGGACAGCTATCCTGACGTCATTCTTGATAGAATGTTTTCAAAGAGGACAGAAACCCTGGGGCATATTTACAATCCCTGTCTGCCACTTTTTGTGATGTTCTGGTGGCGCACAGGGCTTAGCCATGTCGACAAGGCCACGAAAAGCTACCCTGCTTGGCTTTTCATGGCCTTGTAGATATGGAGTAGGTCGAGGCAGCACAAGTAGCTGCCAGAAGGTGCCCCTTACTGTACAAAAACAATTGTGCCAACAACAAATGGTGCAAGGGTTCCTGCTGTAGCGCACCGCTGCAAAATGTGCAACAGCGCTGGCTGAAAGGACAGTAATGCACCGTATCTTGAAAATACTGTGCTTTTCTGTCCTTTCGAGTTAGTGTAGGGCAGCACAGCAAAATGATCTGCGACGCTGCCCTATCCTAATTCCTTGTAAATATCACCCCTACTTGGGTGGATGCTCTTTTGTAGGTTTCATGCAGAATTTTCGGTTTATAATCTCTCTCCAGGGAAGCCCTGATGTGTGGGAGAGTGTTTACCCGCAACATAGCATGTCGGTATGAGGCTTTAAACTAAGCAATCGGATTTGTCACTGAAATTATTATGGATGATTTTAAAGTCAACAGAAATAAAGGTTGAATGAGCTTTTTATCACGTTCTAGAAGGTCTAAATGAAATCTTGGAAAAGTGCAGTGAGGCTTTGTTACTGAATAGAAAGGTTGGTGTTTTAACAGTCTTATCAACTGGCTTCCCTTTACCTCACCAGTACCACAGTAAAGATTACATATAAACTGCAGCAAACGTGCATGCTGGGAGGGAATTCCATAGCTTAAAAGAAGCTAAAAGAAAAGGCCACTAATTGTTCTTTATTGCACAACCACTACATGTTTCCATACCCACACATATGTCATCAAATTGCTTTTTGTTTCTAGCATTCTTAAAAGGTTGCAAGACCAGTATTTCATTAAAAAACGAATCAATGAAGGGTAAATGGGGCGGGGGATCAGTCTTGACTCTTTTGATCTTTACCCCACTTGTGCTTGGCATATATTCTGGAGTAGCCATATTTCTTATTGAAATTCAAAACTTGTATTCATGTAACTTATGAAAATATCTAGATGTGTTCATGAATAAAAAATATTTGCTGATATCTACCCATTAACAAGGCATGTTGTACATGGCAGTTCTTATGTTATTTTCGTATGCTGACACACAAATCATCTTCTCCTTGTCATCTGCACAAGAACACAACTTGGAAGCCTTGAACTCCTGTTTGTGCAAAGTGGCAGAATGGACTCACTAAAAATGAATGGGGAGAAGACAGCGGTGTTGCTGCTGGGGAAGGAATCCGTCCCTGTGGGGCCTCCGCCAAAACAGATGGGCCCTCTCCCTGATCCAGCACACAAGGTTAAGAACCTGGGGGCATATTACCAAGCAATAGCGATAATTATCGCTATGCATGGTTAGCGGATAAAATTATATTGCCGCGCTCCGACGATTTTTACCGCTAAGATACCTTGATATTATAAAGGTTTATCTCAAAAACGGTAAAAATCCTGCGAAATGCATGAATATCGCTGAAAAATCTGCGATATTCATGCATTCTCGTGACAATGTCCCTATCCATGTTACCCACCTTCCATGGACAACATGGCTAAGAACTGCTCTGTTTTTGAAGAGATACAGGATGCACACCTTTCTTTTTTCATCTTCGACTGTAATCAAATATAATCAATTTCATTCCTGGATTACGTGCAAAACTGCTGACTGCCTAGCCTCGTGGCACTGGGGTACTATAACATAGATGTGGGGCGACCAGTCGTCCCAAGCGTATGCACAGTTCATTGATTGCCGTCTTGGCAAGAATGTTTCCAATATTTCATCATTTTTTATTTTCATGCTTTCAACTTTGTAATCACTTGTAATCCCACTTTTCTCGTGCTTCCATTTGAATCCACCCGCTCCGTGTATATGCTTATTTTCAAGTTTCTACTGTTCTAGCCGCGCCCATCTGGACCTTTGTGCAAGAACATGACGTGAAGCATAAATTCATTCAAGGCAGTGTTTATTTGATAGACATAACCCAATGCATTTCGGGCTCAACGCCCTTCTTCGGGGGTCACTACAAATGATCAAAAAAGCATCATTAAAATCTACGTTTTTATGTAAGCATTAACTTAATTTTCTTCATTTGAGCACCTTATATCCATTATTTAAAACTCATCAAATTAATAAACCACATAACTTTCACATTCTACTGAAAGTATTTATGACTATGACGAACCCTTCCATTAAACTCCCTTTTCCTACGCGATGCCTCCCAACTCTGTGTGTGAAGCTAAGTTATATCCTTTATTGCAGTAACCTCTCTGGTACGTATGCAGCCCACTTTAACACATAATGCTATCCACGACTTGTTTCCCTCTCATTGTATTCAGTGCCTACCTCTCAGGTTTATTCCTTTACTCAATTGTCACACATTCCCTCCCTCTCATCCGACCTCCATTGTAAAGTTGTTCCCATTTTACTAATCGAAAAAAAACCTCTCCTTTACGAAGTGAAAACGCCATTCACTAATCCCTCTATAGAATGTAATCTCAATCCTGCATCAAACTTTAGCAATCTCCCGTGAGCAAACTATTGTTTCGCACCTACCTGCCATTGTCCGTGTTAAAATCTATCGCATCATCCTCCACCCAAAATCGTATGCGTCCCATCATTCCTAGCGCTGTTTAAATCCTCGTTTTCCCCTCCCTATTGGTTCTTCAACTTGATGAAAAAAGAAAAGGAAAGAATACCACTTAACTAGTCTCCCACATGGCGCTACTCTTACATAAAACTACGTTTCCCAGAATTCCATATGCAAAACTACTCCCACTGAATCTCATCACATAAAATCCCAGTCCGAGTAAATCACTTGTTACGGAGTATCATTACTCTCTTCAGAAAAAATAAATAAACATGCTTTTAACGATCATTGTCTGTACAAGTCCATCTTATAATGTTCTTTTCTGTCTGTCCTGAACGACGTAGTTCTTCATGCGCGTGGATTCATATAGTCCTGAACCGTTCATCACTTTGTTTTTATCTGTGGGTGCTTCCTGTAAGTTAGGCCAAAGTTAAGATACGTTTGAATCCACCCGCTCCGTGTATATGCTTATTTTCAAGTTTCTACTGTTCTAGCCGCGCCCATCCGGACTCTGTGTGTGAAGCTAAGTTATACATAAAAACGTAGATTTTAATGATGCTTTTTTGATCATTTGTAGTGACCCCGAAGAAGGGCGTTGAGCCCGAAATGCATTGGGTTATGTCTATCAAATAAACACTGCCTTGAATGAATTTATGCTTCACGTCATGTTCTTGCACAAAGGTCCGGATGGGCGCGGCTAGAACAGTAGAAACTTGAAAATAAGCATATACACGGAGCGGGTGGATTCAAATGGAAGTACGAGAAAAGTGGGATTACAAGTGATTACAAAGTTGAAAGCATGAAAATAAAAAATGATGAAATATTGGAAACATTCTTGCCAAGACGGCAATCAATAAGCTGTGCATACGCTTGGGACGACTGGTCGCCCCACATCTATGTTATAGTACCCCAGTGCCACGAGGCTAGGCACTCAGCAGTTTTGCACGCAATCCAGGAATGAAATTGATTATATTTGATTACAGTCGAAGATGAAAAAAGAAAGGTGTGCATCCTTTATCTCTTCAAAAACGTATCTTAACTTTGGCCTAACTTACAGGAAGCACCCACAGATAAAAACAAAGTGATGAACAGTTCAGGACTACATGAATCCACGCGCATGAAGAACTACGTGGTTCAGGACAGACAGAAAAGAACATTATAAGATGGACTTGTACAGACAATGATCGTTAAAAGCATGTTTATTTATTTTTTCTGAAGAGAGTAATGATACTCCGTAACAAGTGATTTACTCGGACTGGGATTTTATGTGATGAGATTCAGTGGGAGTAGTTTTGCATATGGAATTCTGGGAAACGTAGTTTTATGTAAGAGTAGCGCCAGGTGGGAGACTAGTTAAGTGGTATTCTTTCCTTTTCTTTTTTCATCAAGTTGAAGAACCAATAGGGAGGGGAAAACGAGGATTTAAACAGCGCTAGGAATGATGGGACGCATACGATTTTGGGTGGAGGATGATGCGATAGATTTTAACACGGACAATGGCAGGTAGGTGCGAAACGATAGTTTGCTCACGGGAGATTGCTAAAGTTTGATGCAGGATTGAGATTACATTCTATAGAGGGATTAGTGAATGGCGTTTTCACTTCGTAAAGGAGAGGTTTTTTTTCGATTAGTAAAATGGGAACAACTTTACAATGGAGGTCGGATGAGAGGGAGGGAATGTGTGACAATTGAGTAAAGGAATAAACCTGAGAGGTAGGCACTGAATACAATGAGAGGGAAACAAGTCGTGGATAGCATTATGTGTTAAAGTGGGCTGCATACGTACCAGAGAGGTTACTGCAATAAAGGATATAACTTAGCTTCACACACAGAGTTGGGAGGCATCGCGTAGGAAAAGGGAGTTTAATGGAAGGGTTCGTCATAGTCATAAATACTTTCAGTAGAATGTGAAAGTTAAGTGGTTTATTAATTTGATGAGTTTTAAATAATGGATATAAGGTGCTCAAATGAAGAAAATTAAGTTAATGCTTACATAAAAACGTAGATTTTAATGATGCTTTTTTGATCATTTGTAGTGACCCCCGAAGAAGGGCGTTGAGCCCGAAATGCATTGGGTTATGTCTATCAAATAAACACTGCCTTGAATGAATTTATGCTTCACGTCATGTTCTTGCACAAAGGTCCAGATGGGCGCGGCTAGAACAGTAGAAACTTGAAAATAAGCATATACACGGAGCGGGTGGATTCAAATGGAAGCACGAGAAAAGTGGGATTACAAGTGATTACAAAGTTGAAAGCATGAAAATAAAAAATGATGAAATATTGGAAACATTCTTGCCAAGACGGCAATCAATGAGCTGTGCATACGCTTGGGACGACTGGTCGCCCCACATCTATGTTAAGAACTGCTCTGGGCAGGCGTTAGCTTTTGGAGATATTCGCGCTTAGCGCGAATATTTCCAAAAGTAAGGCTTTGTTGATAATTGGAGATAGCGATATTAGCGACTGTTTCCAGTCGCTAACATCTTAGCACGCCCACTTTGCATGTCATTAGCGATAAATATCGCTGACATGCAAAGTGGGCCCCAAGATGGTCGCTATCTCCTACTAGCTGTCGCTAACTGGTGTTAACGACAGCTAGGTAATAGGGCGATAAAATTATTGCCGCTTTAGCGGGAAAAAGTCCCGCTAAGGCGGCGATAATGGCCCTTGGTAATATGCCCCTCGGGCTTTCTACTCGACGATAAGTTGACAATGAAGCCTCGGGTGACAAAGGCGGTAGCCACTTGATTGCCCATTTTGAAATGGTTGAAGAAGATTATCTGTCTATTTCCCGTTTCAGCAAAACGGACAGTAGTGCTGGCACTTTTGTCAAGATTGGACTACAGCAACTTGCTCTATTTGGGGCAGACAAATCCTCCAGTAGAGGGTTGCAGGTGCTCCAAAACTCTGTGGCAAGGATGCTGTGTAGGCTTCCGAGGCGGACCTCAGCGAAGGGTTTACTATCGGAACTGCACTGGCTCCCAATTGAGAAAGGGATTCAGTTTGAAACCCTATGCTATGTATACAGAGCAAAAGCTGGGGTCGGGCCTTTCTATTTTCAGGATTTTGCTAAACCATATCATCGGACCCTGTCACTGCACTCTAGTAGCTTATCCATGTGTGTGGTCCCGACAGTAAAACGGTCATGCATAGGAGGATGGCCGTTTGCTTATCAGGGCCCCAAGCCATGGAATTCCCTCTCCGAACAGCTGAGCCAATGTCCCTCACTAACGATCTCCCGGAAGCAGCTGAAAACATGGCAGCTCTGAGTTGCTTGCTCTGACGTTCCCTTGTCTGACGTATAGCACTGGGAAACCCCGAGGGGTAGCTGTGCGCTTTATAAATGTTTATAATAATACTAATGAGACAATATTTTGGAGTAAACTTTCAGCAGTTTTCCAGGGCATATTACCAAACTGGTGGTGCGGCAGTTAAAACATACCACTTTAGATAGAAAGGAAAAGCAAGTGCCTTTCTGAAATAATGAAGCATTCAGGGGTAACTGCAATTTTCACACAAAAATTATGCTGTTACGTAGTCCAGATGGCCATTGTCATTTCCCCTATGTTAGCATGAGCCGTGGCAGCTTCTCTTCTGCTTTGTGCACATTACTATATGAACATATTTTGCTTTGTGCCACACTACAACTTCCACACACAGCATGCTGTTGTTTTTATGTTCTGTTCTTTCCTTGGATTTAGTCTGAACACTGCAGACAAGGTTGAACAACAATGCCCCTTGTTATTTTGTTCTGGTCAGGCCCTAGCACCTAGACAAAACATGCAGATGTAGCTGTTGTTTGGGAACATGTACTTTAGTCATCTAGGTATACATGGGTGGGTAACACACGTGACAGCACCTGTGATGTAGATTCTCCATCTATAGACTGAGGTAAGGGATCTGCTGGTAAACACCCAGAGATCTTCTAATATATAATCAGGGGAGCGGGGGAGAGGGAGGGGTTAGGCCCCACCGTCGTATGCAGCACCTTTTCTGATTTACGGACTAATTGCTATGCTAACTGCATTTGTGTTAGGCATTTTTTACTAATTGTGGCTTGTATACTGCATACTGGAGCACGTTAGTTTAAATAAACCTTTTAAACTTTCCTTGTGTCTCAGTCGTATCTTATTGTGAACTGGTATGAGAGTGAAAGGGTGTGTGTTGGACCCGGCCTCATGGCGTGGTCCCACTCCTCCCGCATGGCGGGCCCTGGACAACATCGACCCCTGTCCTCCGGCCTGAAGCTACCCCCCTCCAACCTTCACGAGAGCCGCCCCTCCTGGCGACCCCCGGCTCTCCCCCTCCGGAACACGGCGACCCCTACTCGCCCCACTCTGCTGGTCCGACCCCTATCCCGGGCCACCAGCTCAGGCCCCGACTCCATCTTGGACCATCCACATCCGGCCCCGTGGCCTCGGCCCGACCTCGGCCGCGGCCCCAGGGAAGCCCCGACATCGAGGCACCAAGATCTGACCAGGGGGTAAAACGGCCACTTGTCGGCTCAAGGAGGAGGAGAGTTTCGATGGCCCTCCAGCCATCCCCAGACGCCTGGTTACGATTGCCTCCGGCCTCCCTGGGCGCTGGCTCCACCCCCCTGCGGGGTGTCTGGACACTCTCACCCCGGCCCCTCTAACACCCAAGCGCGAGGGTCCGGACATCAAAGGTCTCCAGACCTATATCTGGGGCAGCTCTGGACTGGGTCGGTAGTGGTATCCTGGAGTCGAGAGCCCTGCAGGTGAAATCACGGCAGACCCTGAGAAGAACTCGCTATTTTGAACCCTGAAACCATCTTCGGAGCCCTGCTGGCGCTGAAGCGGCCCGACCTCGCTAAACCATCTTCGGAGCCCTGCTGGCGCTGCCGCGGCCCGACCTCGCTAAACCACCTTCGGAGCCCTGCTGGCACTGCTGTGGCCCGACCTCGTTAAACCATCTTCAGAGCCCTGCTGGCGCTGCTGGGGCCCGACCTCGCTAAATCATCTTCGGAGCCCTGCTGGCGCTGCCGCGACCCGACCTCGCTAAATCACCTTCGGAGCCTGCTGGTGCTGCCGCGGCCCAACCCTGCTGAACCATCTCAGAGCCCTGCGGAGGACGTCGCGGCTCGACCTTGCGGAACCCCCCAGCTCGAGGACCGAGAATTGAGCGTAGGGTATCCCGGTGCCCGGCTAGTACTAAGACTGTCCCGCTACCCTATTCCCACAGTTACCGAGACATTAAGGACCTCGATCCGTTTGTACATATTGCTGAAAGAACCTGCCTTGATTGCTGATAAAGATTCTATGGATCTATCCTTGTGTGGTGTCCATTTGTAGTGGTGTGATTGCTCGGCTGTAAGATTCTAGGAGAGGAACCTCGCCAGGAGGCCTCTCGACGGCGCTCGGCCAGCTCCAGAAGGAGAGGTGGATCTCGGGGTGGTCGGCCAGACAACTTCTGCCTCCCCCTAGGATCGCCTTTCTAACAGTGTGTCCTGCAGCCATGATTCCTGAGAGGGTCGGGAGTGTTGTATCCTTGGGTGTTTAATCACTTGTTTCTCTCTGAGTGAGTAGGAGGGCAAGTGGGATACTATAGCTAGTCGGTCCCCGGGCTCATGGGTACTCAGGTCGTCGGATGACTCAGTCACTGCCCACCAAGGTTCCATGATCCCAAGCATAGGTCTGTGACTCCGCAAAATCCCTGCAGCAATGCCAATAAGATATTTGGGGCTGACAAAATCTAGTTTGATGGAACTAATTAGTCGTATAATAGGAAATATATCATAGTAGACTTCCAGGTAAATGAAAGATGAAACCTCATCTTAAATTCCTGCTGAATGAGTTCTGAGTGGGTAGGCTGTGGAATATATGTTTAAACAGAATGGATTCAATTAGTCTTCTCGAAAATAATTCGTTATTGCTGAAACAGCATCTCATGCTTGCAGACCTCACAGTCATTGGAGAAATACATCCATATCCCTGTCGCACTGGTTTAAAATGTGTACCTCCAGCATAAGAGCTTCAAAAATACTTCAGAGGCTGTTAAGGAATCGTACGCAGTAAAGGTATTCACTCTACCATAAACATATTATAATAAATACAGTAAAGTTAGATGTTTGGGCACCTCACATTATAATTTTGAAAAAAGAATCTCATCCAAAGATGAAAAGTGAAGTGCAAGTTACAATTAATAACTTAAAAGCAGCCACTGAAAAGTTTAATAACCATTCTTATGTGAATTGAATCAAAAGTTACCTCCGTTTGAGGACGCTAGTTGTCACTGTTGCCTTTGTCGTAATTAAATCCCAGCCGACACATTCAGTTCGCAGTTAAACAGACATATTGGGGGGCGTGGCTTGCGCCCGACGAGGATGGCGGCTCCCGTGTGAGCGCTCCAGGTTACCGGGGGAGTTCGTCACCTGTCAACGTCTCCCGACGCCTGCAATAATCACAGTTCCTCATCGGAGGCTTCGTACAGCGCCGAGCTTCAAATGCGCTGAAACCCGAGCGACGGAACATCCGTTTTTCTTCACTTTTCGGCGGACGCGGTCCCCTGCCAGCCGCGCCCGCCATTTTGAATGCCGGCAACGAGCGCTGAGGAGCAGCTGACTGAAGGACGCGCATATTAAACGAGGAGCCTTCCCTCATGGCGACAGCTTCCAGCAAGCATCTTGCATCAGGTTGGCAACCCAATTGACTGTATCTTATAAAACGCCGCTATTCCATCATATTTACTCGTATTTTGCTCTTTTCACCATTTTGGCGGCCATTTTGCGCAATTCAGCCTTCCTCATACAACTTTAATATTAGCGCAATTTTGGCATATTCTCCACTTTTAGCGATGTGATTTTCTCCATTTACCTGCCTTAGTTCATCTGCAATTGCCAGCGCTCCTATACAACAAATTGGCGCATTTACTTCTATGCCTACTGCTTTCGCCTGAGGGGACTATTATGTCTCTTATTGTGTCAACTATCAACATCTTATTATCTTGTTGACTCTCTGCCTCATCCACTTATGGGACATTCCCTACAATTAAATACATGAGGGCCGCTCTATGTATCTCCTGACTCTCTGGCTCTCCTGAATACCTCAAAACAGCATCTCCTGCTTTCTTTTCTTATTTTTCTTGGAGTTTGTATGCCTTGCTCACCCAGTGTTCCTGGCTGGTCTTTGAGGCATCCACAGCTACGCAGTGATTAATACTGTACCTTCTTCCCGGTCAACCATATTTCTTCTGCATGGACAAAAGAAGCATCCCTCGAACACTCAAGACTCCACGTCGTGTTTTTATTAAAAACTCGAAAGTCTTTTCAGCATTGGCGCACCTTGAGGCCTCACAAACGCTCGACACCCAGATGTCACAGGCTAATACAGAACGACCCACCCAACCATCAGGGAAAACGACCACAAAACGCCAAAAAAAAGATCCTCCATCACCGACTGGGTCCACATCGGCTGTCTCCATGGAGTTATTACTAGAAGAGATCCGCGCTCTCAAGCCATTTATGGAAGAGACTAATTCCAAACTGCAAGTTCTTACTGATAATTGGTCTCAGATGGAGGCTAGAGTCACTACTGTGGAGCATTCTCTCACATCTCTTCAGGAGTCGTCATCCAAGGTGACACATATGCAGTCTCAGATTTCCTCCCTCCAAAAGCAAGTTGAAGAATTGGAGAACCGGAACAGGCGCAATAATCTTCGACTCTACGGCCTGGCGGAGAATTGTGAGGGGACTGACCCCATTGCCTTTTTCAAATCATTTCTACCCAAGCTTCTTCATTTGCCTGAAGACACAACGCTCAACATCCAACGTGCACACAGATTGGGTCGTCTACCATCTACTCCTTCCCCATCTTCAAGGCCAAGAGGTGTCATCATGTATTTTTTGGAATATACTGACCTCCTCAAGGTCATCTCAGCGGCCCGTGCCTCACCTCGTCTGCAGTGGTCAGGTTCCAATCTCTTCTTCGCGCAGGACTACGCCAAGGCCACAGCCAGTCGCCGCAAGGCCTTTCTAGATATGCGACCAGAACTTCGCGCCATTGGAGCAAGATATGGTCTCTTCCATCCATGTCTATTTCGAGTAACTTACAACAACAAGACGACGACCTACGAGGATCCTGTTCGTCTCCGAAGCTTCTTGAACGCGACACAAGCATCTGATATGGACTTCTCCAGTTCTTCTTCGGCATTTCCTCCATGATTTATGCATGATCTAGCTCTGATGCTTCAATTCACCTACGTGTTATATGCTTGTTGCAGATTATATTACTGTTTGTCTCCGTTGCGTCCCTAGCACTTTCACTCTCTATGTTCCTTTCCTGGCTCTTCCCTTTCTCTTATGCATCCCGTTCGGATGTTTACGCCATGTTTTTTGCGTGGTGCACTATTAACGTTTCCGTTAATCCGCATGCTTATTGTGCATAGTTCAATGCATCACTGTTTGTTTTTGCCGTGTTCCTACTGATTTTAGTTTTCCTCATCTCCTCATCGTTCTTCGTTATTTTTATGGTACTCTTATTCGTTACTTCATACTGCTCGCCACTATTTCTTCATACACCTTTTTGCTAGTCATCATTGTTTTGTTATCACTTTCTTTCATTCCTTTCACTCATTAACGTCCTTCCTCCTTTTTCCTTGCAGGTTTTACAATATGTTTGGTGTCCTCCCCCCGACCTGTTGGTTCGCTTGCATTGGACGCCTGCTTCCCCTGCCGGCGCTCCCCCCCTCATCCACTTCCTCGCGTATCTTTCCCCTGGTGATCAACCCTCCCCACCTCTACCCCCTGTAAGTATGTTTTCCCTTTCTTCCCAAATGTTTACTCTCCTTCTTGTATCTTTTTTAATTTTAAGCTTTCCAATTGCCCTTCATTTACAGGTGTCTCTCTCCCTTGCCCTTCGAATTCTCCTCTATTTTCATCTTCTTCCTATCACTCTAATTATTTCTCGGACTACCTTCTCGTCTTTCCTATACCGTTCGCCTTCACTCTCTTTTTCCTCCTTTCATCTCATCTTTCCTCTTCCCTCTACTCAATGTTACACTGCACTATCTTTCATTGACTTCCTAATTCTCCTTGGTTTTTTTATTCCTCTGGGTCACTTCTACACTTCCTTTCTGCCCTTTGGTTTCTTCCTTTTCTCTGATATGATATGTCTCTGAAGGTAATTACATGGAATGTTAAGGGCGTCAATTCTCCTATCAAACGACAAAGAATCTTATCACATCTTTCTCGTTTGTCTGTGGACATTGCTTTCTTACAAGAAACCCATTTAACTGCTGAAGAATCTGTCAAATTGAAGAGAAGTTGGGTGGGTGATGTCTATTATTCTCCTGGGGATGGTAAACGTAATGGCGTTGCAATTTTATGTCACAAAGCTCTTGCTCATTCCCTGCTTGTTCAAGAATCCGATACTGAAGGCCGATGGATATATACCAAACTTTCTATCAAGAATGTTCCAATTTCTCTCCTAAATGTTTATGCCCCTACCACTGGTGATCCCACTTTTTGGCACTCATTTTCCCAACACGTCACTAGATTCATTGATGATAATTTTATACTAGCAGGGGACTGCAATCAGCCCCTGGATCCCTTTCTGGATAGAAATTCCAAAGCACACTTCATCCCCAACAATTCCCACAAATCCTTCTCTCGAGCTATTTCCCAACACAAGCTTACTGATGCGTGGCGACTATGCAATCCGGACCTTCAGGAATTCACTTTCTATTCACCATGTCACCATTCCCAATCCCGGATGGATTACATCTTTGTTACTCACAACATCGCCCAAACTCTCACTAATGCGGAAATTGGTCCAATTCTACTCTCTGACCATGCCCCTACACTAGCTCAATTGGACATCTTACCCAAATTAACAGGCCCTAAACGCTGGCGTTTCAATAATTCCCTCCTCCTAGACCCTAAATTTACTACCTCGTTCACCTCCTTCTCCCATGAATTTTTCTCCCTCAACGATAACTCCCCTGTCCCCAAACATACCATTTGGGATGCCTTTAAAGCAGCAGCAAGAGATTTCATCATTGGCTTTGTTGCTAAAAAACGTAGAGCTGCTCGCGATTATACCAAGGCTATCCTTCTCGACATTAAGAAATTGGAGCATTCTTACTTTACTTCTCGTTCACAGCAAACTCTAACTGCCCTGGTCAATGCTAAAATGAAATTCAACAAAAAATCAACGGACGATGCGTCATTGTACTTATTAAAATCTAGCGCTAAGTTCTATGGAGGCAAAAACAAGGCTGGGAAAATCTTAGCTAATTATCTCAAGATAAAACACAACAAATTAAACATTGAATCAGTCTACGACGCCAATTCAAACCTCAAACACACTGACGCAGAAATTCTCACGGAATTCTCTACCTTCTATAAGACCTTATACTCATCTGAAACTCAACCTTCTTCCCACTCCCTAGACACATTTTTTTCCTCTATTCACAAGCCATCTCACTTTCCACTCGACCTCTCTCACTTAGAAACTGACATATCCCAGCAAGAACTCCTCAAGGCGCTTCACACCCTCCAAAAAGACAAGGCCCCCGGACCAGATGGTTTCACAGTAGAATTTTTTCTCCACTTTTCAAAACTCCTTATCCCCAGACTTCATTCCCTTATTGGCACCTTCCTTTCCTTGGGATCCTCCTCAGGCTCTTTTTCAGATGCTCATATTTGCCTTATACCCAAGGAGGGGAAGGATCCTCAACATTGCAAAAATTACAGGCCGATCTCTTTAGTTAATATCGACTACAAAATCTTTGCAAAATCTCTTGCGGCTCGCCTAGACCTACTCCTTCCAGACCTCTTGGGAGAGGAACAGTCGGGCTTTGTCAAAGGCCGTTTTATAACTGATAACACTAGACTCCTATTTAACATCCTTTCTAAATCCCGCCCTTTAACCCATTCCCTTGCGGCTATTGCCCTGGATGCTGAAAAAGCGTTTGATAGGGTCGAATGGGCTTATCTCTTCCACACTCTTCGTTGGTTTGGTTTTGGCCCTGTTTTCATTTCTTTAATTTCACTTCTCTATTCTAACCCACGTGCAGCGGTCTGTGCCAATGGTCAAACGTCCTCTTTTTTTGATTTAAAAAGAGGCGTTCGCCAAGGCTGTCCCCTATCTCCCTTTCTCTTCAATCTGGCCTTAGAACCCTTCCTTTCCAAACTCCGTCAAAATCCCTCTATTCGTGGCTTCCAACTGTCAGATTCCCACATTAAATTAGCCGCTTATGCGGATGACATCTTACTATTTGTCTCTAACCCTTCCGTTTCCATTCCTGCCTTTCTTGCTGAAGTTCACACTTATTCCCAAATATCTGGCTATAAACTTAATAATGATAAATGTGAGATCCTCCCCTTGACTAAATTCACATTCAAACCTGATTTTGCAACCTCTAATTTCACATGGAAACCTTCCAATATCAAATATCTTGGGATGCATATTACCCCCACCATCCCGGATACTGTTTCTATGTGCATGTCCAAATGTATTAAAAAATTAACGGCCCTCACTTCCAGGTGGCATCCCCTTTATCTATCCTGGTGGGGACGCCTTGACACTATTAAAATGATGCTATCTCCTATTGTTCTCTATACCCTCTCCAATATTCCGGTTCCTGTCCCCTCCAAATTTTTCAAAAAGATCAACTCTACTCTAATGTCCTTCCTTTGGAATAAAAAGAAACCACGGATGTCTCTAGCACGCTTGATTCGTCCTAAATCAGAAGGTGGAGCTAACTTCCCTAACTTCCCAGCCTACCACAAGGCGTTCCAATTGAGGCAAGCCTCTTTCTGGCTACAGGATCCTGATACCCCCTGTCCTTTATGGATCAAATTTGAACGTCTCCTTCTCTTCCCCTTCTCCTTTGCTGAATACCTTTCCTTTTCTCGCAAACCCACTTCTATCTCTACTCCGATTCATAAGTTTACCACTAAATTACTCCTCTCTTCTACGCACTTACCTCCTACTACCATTGCTGATTTTCTTTCTTCCCCCATATGGCATAACACATCCTTACTTATTCGTGATAGACCCTTTTTTTGGAAAACTTGGCACACTCGAGGTCTGCAGTGGATCTCCCAACTCTTTTCTCACTCTTCTTTTTTATCATTTGATACCCTTCGCTCTCTCTATAACTTACCTACTTCCTTTGCACGCAAATACCAATTGCTTAAAGACACAATCCTAGCGAAATACAATGACCTCTCTCAGTCTTGTCCTCCTCCTACTCCATCTTCCCCCATTACCGAACTTCATTCCTTCTTACGCACTACACCAAAAGCCACTGCTATTTACAAATACCTTCATGATTATAAGACCTTGAGACCCAAATCTAAGGTAGAAGAATCTTGGGAGCATGATTTGTCTGTATCCTGGCCGGTCTCCCTATGGGACAAAATCTGGATCAAACTCCGCAAATCTTCCAGAGCAGCGACTCTTACTCAGACTTTGTTCTTTGTTTATAATAGACTCCTTTTCACACCCTC
The DNA here is from genome assembly GCF_964263255.1 of Lissotriton vulgaris. NCBI lineage: Eukaryota > Metazoa > Chordata > Amphibia > Caudata > Salamandridae > Lissotriton > Lissotriton vulgaris. The sequence goes on along the minus strand of NC_141687.1, from coordinate 943,105,236 downwards.
TGACCTTCACAAACGTTATCCTTCTACTCCCCACATATGCTGGTCTTGCTCATCACCACAAGCCAATTTATTTCATATGTTATTTTTATGTACTCATGTTCGTAATTTTTGGCTTCAGGTTTGGGCTCAAATTAATTTAATCTTTCGCACCTCTATTCCTTTCTCTCAAACACATGTGTTTATGGGCAGTCTTTCCCCTTGTTGGAATAACATTGATCTAAAGCCTCAGATTATTGACCTGTTACTTGCCGCTGCCTTTCAACAAATAACAGTCAACTGGAAAGACTTCTCCAAAATTTCCTTCAAAGCGTGGTGGTTTAATGTATGTCACAACCACAGACTAGATACTGCCCATGTTTTCCCGGCATGTATGGCTACAAAACGCATGGACATATGGACTCCCGTTACACTTTATCTAGACTCATGTAGTAAACGCTTGTTTCACCCTATGCCTCCACAACAGGAAGTTCCTAAACCTCCTTAATTGCCCGATGCGTTCCACTTATCCTTCATTGTATCAACTGTATTTATTACTTCCCATTGTTCTCATGCTTTTCATATTTTATGCTTACCGTATTTTTTCTTTGCCTTTTCCCTTTTTCTCACCTTGTACCCAGATCTATTTTATTACAAAGCTTGTATTTGTATGATCGTATTATTCTGCTTAGATTCTTACTTTGATATCATGTTGTACTTTGTTTTGACACCTGATTTACTTTTCTTTTTATTACCATTAATAAAATTTTCTTGAACTTAAAAAAAACCCAGACATATTAAGATAGCAGCTTTATCTGAATTGGGCGTTATCATATTAACTTCTTCAGAATTTTTTTTTTTTTAGGACAGCTGTTGTAGTTAACAAATTAAAAAGTTAAGTGAAAATGATTCTTTTGCTGCAGAAATCCCAAACCGTCAAAATGTGGTGGAACGGGAAAATAAGCACATTTTCTACAGGTCAAAGGTAATGCATTCCACCGCAAAACATATGTGTCTTTGATTACAGCCTATTTTTCACCAGGAACATCTGCGTAAACGGAGCTCTGTTCTCTTTATAAATAATGCTGAGATTGAACAGCGAATATAAAATTGCCAGCTCGAAAGTGCAGGCAAGTGCATTACATATAAGAATGCTGATGCACGGCTTGAAAGACGCATGGGCCCCCGCCTGCCCCGGAAGCCTACTCATGTTCGACAAAACCTGAATTAAGTGAGCTGTGTTCTGATATTCATTTTCCTTACTCCAGTGCTTAATTTAAGTCGCTGGTTGCCGGTGGGGGGCACTGGCACTAATGTTTGATGGCCGACACTTATTTTTCCTTATCCGACGCTTCCCGAGAGAAAAAAAAAGGAAAATACACAACGTTTAAAGAGGAAATCAGGAACCTGTAAGAGTGAGATAAAGGGGCAGGGAGTGTCTGAAAGTCGAATAGAGAGGTCTGAGGTGGATTGGTAATCAGCGCTCTGACATTTAATTGCGCCGGCTGTGGCTTCTAATCAGTTTGGGCACCAGCACTGAGCAGGTAAGTCCCCTATACCCACAGAAAATGTAATGATTTGTTTGAGTGACAACTTCTGAGCCACTCAAACAAACCTTATAAGAATGATAAGCAGCTGAGCTGTGAGGAAACCAAGGACTCATTATCTGCAATCCCGGTGTATGACGTGAAACTGATGCCAATTGTGAGACTGGAAAACGGCGTAGGAAAGTCATACTGCACCAGAGAAATACAGCATCTTTATATCTGCAGGTACAGGAAAGTATTGTAATATTCAGTACATTTATCAGGATAGCCCCACAATATCATGATACAATTGGAAATGACATGGTCAGATTTAGAATACCGTGCTAGGCTGGAACAGAGGGTGCAGTGCTCGGTCTTGTTGCCGGATGGCAATCTCTTTGAATACAAACAGCAAGATCACTTTAGGGCTGATTCATAAATGTGAATTTACATGTGTAGAGCTACTCAGTTGTAGATCTACTCCTACACCTGGTTGTAAGTTTCCATTTTTTTTTCTGTTTACCATTTCTTAGTGGAGTTTTACACCTACGTATTGATGTATATGTCTCCACCCCTTCCAGTAATGGAATTTTCCATCCTACGACTGCATTTACAAACTGTCAACATACTACAAGAAGCTTTACAACAGCATGTGATGTTTTGCCTGGTTGGTGAATATTGCCACCATCAGGATAAAGAACTTGGGGGCATATTATCAAGAAATAGCGATATTTATCGCTAAGCAGGGTTAGCGGCAATAATTTTATTGCAGCGCTTCGACGATTTTTATCGCTGAGATACCTTGCTATTATCAAGGTTTATCTCAAAAGCGATATAAATCATGCGAAATGCATGAATATCGCTGAAAATTCAGCGATATTCATGCATTAGCGACCAAATGCTCTTAGCCATGTTATCCACCTCCTATTGGATAACATGGCTAAGAACTGGTCAGAGCAGGTGTTAGTTTTTGGCGATAGCGGGAATATTTCCATCGCTACGCCTGTGTTGGTAATAGGAGATAGCGAGGTTAGCGACTGTTTCAGTCGCTAACAGGTTGGGAACGCCCACTTTGCATGTCATTAGCGATAAATATCACTGACATGCAAAACGGGCCCCAAACCGCTCGCTATCGCCTGAAACTGTCGCTAACATCAGTTAGCAACAGCTTGGTAATAAAGCGATAGAATTATCCCCACTTAGCACCCGAAAACGGCCGCTAAACCGGCGATAATTCAATATCGCCACCCTTGGTAATATGCCCCTTGGTCACCTAGGTGGAGACTCCTGTATGGAAGGTAACATGCAAATTCTATACACAAGACACAAATCACACCCATTCACTAAGAATGCACAAAAGTAAAGACCACACCCTCTATTATTTCCCCTAGGATTGTGTGACCCAGCAGTTAACAGGAACCACATCCAACCTTCAAGATGCGGTTCACAAAACTCAAGAGGAAGAGGATCTTCACTGAGGAGAGCGCGGCCCTGGTCGTGAGATTTGTGATCAAATAATATAAGCAATTTTGCAGTCTTGTGTCAGGTGGTCAAGACCCAATCAATGCACTGAGGGACTCTGCATGCACCGTGGGGAGCATTAACCCCTCCCATGCTCATGATGAGCTCAGCTCGTCATGAGCCAAGGTTGCCGTGTGCTCATGACGAGCTGAGCTCGTCACGAGCACCGGGGCGCTGTGCGTGCCCTCCCCGCCCCCCAGCACTGCGGGGGAATGACCCCCGCGGCCAAGGGGTTAAGAAGAAATGGCAGGATGAGAGGAGGTGGATGAAGGATAAGCTCTCCAAGATTCAAATGGCAGAGGCTACCCCTGGAGGTGCACCGGGATCCCACCTCCATCTCAGCCCCCCTGGGAGAGTCTGTGCTTTCGGAACTGCACCATCACCTACTGTACACCCGCTATCTTAAAACATTATCGTACGACTACTCATCACAACACCACACCCTCACTGTTATGCTGACATCACACACACACACATAACCCTCACATACCCTTTACATATGATACTAACTATATCCATTTTCTTTCACTCTTCCTTCCTCTCTTACTGTCACCATTACAATTATTTTAGCTGCTGCAGGCGGGCACCGCACCAAGCCTTTCACCAAATGAAACCTTACAGGACACACAGGAAGAAAATAGTGGGGATTTGTATATCTTCAATTTTTGCACCCTAAAAGTTTTATTTTAATGTTTAATTTTGATGAACTATTTTACTCAACTATAACATATTGTCATGTTTTAACACTAATATTCTGGTACATTTGTCTTATTCATCTTTGAAGGGCCTGTGGTATCCAATCTACCTGTCACCATCTCTGCTTCTGCTCCTAGTGCGACAAGAAATCTAAGACTGCTTACACAGAACAGGCAGATGGTAAAGACTAGTAAGTACACTGTTTGTACGGGGTTTTTTCAAACATCTCTTCTTTAGTGAAAGGATAAGTATATGACTACTGCCCCACATCCCGACATCCATCGATGTTCCTATTTTATGCAGTTAATAACTGTGATATCCTTTATCACGTTTCTTTTTTAAGTTCAAGAAAATTTTATTGAAATAAACAAAGTTGTCATTACAAAGAACAAAGTGAAATACAACATCATCAAAAAGGTCAATAAACTAGGGCATCACAATAAATAACATGAGATAATAAATGCAGGGGAAAAAAAAAAGAAAAATAAAAAGTGGATGAGGCTAGAAAGTGCAAAATATACACTGGGGAGGCTTGGTAACATGGGAGAACAATGCAACTAAAAGCAGAGATGTAAAAGCTAGTGATAAATAAGGAACTAAAGGCAGCTCAGGGAGGTTTCGAAACCTCTTGCTGAGGTGGGGGCAGGTGAGAGGGACGTTTGGCGCAGACGTCCAGGTAAAGGGTGATAGGAAGCCATAACTCCTGCCGTTTTGGGGCCAAGGTGAGGGGATAAACAAATGCAGTGTCCAATCTATGGTTATAGCATACATTAAACCACCAAGCTTTGAAAGTGATATCCTTCGAATTTTTCCAATTAACAGTAACCTGTTGAAACGCAACAGCTAATAACAAGTCCACAATATGAACATTTGCTTCAACTTCGGTCCAGGAGGAAGAAAGAGAGCCAAGGAAGAGGTCAGTGAGAGAGAAGGGGATAGAAGTCTGAAAAATAGAATTGATTTGGTCCCATACTTTAGTCCAAAATGCGTGCGTAAGAGGGCATAGAAAAAGCATATGAAAAAGCGTGGCATTGGGGGCAGCACAAGACCAGCAAAGGTCCGGAGACAAGGGGAATCTTTTGTGAAGAAGAGATGGCGTGTAAAGGAGTCTATTGTATATGAAGAAGAGTGTTTGTGTGAGAGACGCAGCTCTAGAGGATTTGCGGAGCTTAATCCATATTTTATCCCATACGGAGGTGGGCCAAGAAACGACAAGATCAGATTCCCATTGCTCTTCCACATTGGTTTTAGACCGAGGTGTGGAAGGGTTATGAAAGGAATGATAGATGGAAGAAGCGGAGGGATTGGACCGCAATTGGAGATGCAGCGGGGGAGTAGGAGGTGCAGAGGTCGCAGGAGAAGAAGAATGAGAAAGGGAATCGTATGTAAACATAACTGCAGACTTGAGTAATAGGTATTTGCGAAAAAAGGAGGAAGGGAGAGAAAAGGTTCGGCGGAGGTCAGGGAAAGATATGAAAGCAGAGCCAGTAAAGAGTTGGGAGACCCAGATTAAACCTCGTTGCCTCCAAGCTTTCCAGTAAAAAGGCTTCTGGTTGATAAGAATACTAGTATTATACCAAATAGTGGTGGCGAGAAGGTTGGGAATAGAAGAGGGAGGTAGTGGAGCAGAGGCTAAGAGTAATTTCGCAGTATATTTGTGAATGGGGGGGATAAGAATTGGGGTTTGCTAGAGAAGGAGAGGTATTCGGCAAAGGAAAATGGAGAAAGAGAGAGTCGTTCAAGGTCCGCCCAAAGGGGAAGGGAGTCGGAAGGATCTTTAAGCCAGATGGCGGCCTGTTTCAGGAGAAAAGCTTTATGATAAGCGGGGAAATTAGGGAAATTAACCCCGCCCTCCGATTTGGGGAGACATAGTCGAGAGAGGGACATACGCGGTTTTTTTCCCGACCATAAAAAGGAGGATAATGTAGTATTAAGTTTAGCAAAAAATTTTGCAGGAATAGCAAGAGGAATATTAGAAATGGTATAGAGGACAATTGGGGAAAGCATCATCTTAATGGTGTCGAGACGTCCCCACCAGGAAAGGTATAAGGGATGCCATCTAGAAGTGAGGTCAGTTATCTTCTGAGTACATTTAGTCAGACATAATGAAATAGTATCAGGGATAGGAGTGATATGTAGACCGAGATATTTGATATGGTTCGGACTCCATTTAAAATTGGATGTTGCAAAATCAGGTTTGAAGGTGAATTTGGTGAGGGGCAAAATTTCACACTTATCATGATTAAGTTTGTAACCAGAAAGATGGGAGTAAGCAATAACTTCATCAAGGAAAGCTGGGATGGATACAGATGGGTTTGAAATAAAGAGTAGAATGTCGTCAGCGTAGGCGGCTAACTTGATTTGGGAATGAGAAAATGGGAAGCCATGAATGTTTGGGTTTTGACGTAACTTAGATAAAAAGGGTTCTAGAGCAAGGTTAAAAAGAAAAGGGGAGAGAGGACAACCTTGTCTAACGCCTCTTCCAAGACAAAAATAAGAGGAAATCAGGCCGTTGGCACAAACCGCTGCTCTAGGGTTTGCATAAAGAAAGGATATGAGGGAAATACAATTAGGGCCAAATCCAAACCATTTTAAGGCAGAGAAAAGAAAAGACCATTCCACTCTACCAAATGCCTTCTCGGCATCTAGGGCGATTGCGGCTAAGGAATCACTGAATCGGGACGATTTAGAAAGAACATTAAAGAGGAGTCTGGTATTGTCAGAAATGAAGCAACCCTTAACGAACCCTGACTGTTCAGGTCCAAGGAGATCTGGGAGAAAAGTGTCCAATCTAATGGCTAAGGATTTGGCATATAACTTATAATCAATGTTGACAAGTGATATTGGTCTGTAATTTTTACAGTGTTGGGCATCCTTCCCTTCCTTTGGTATAATACAAATGTAGGCATCTGAAAAAGTGCCCGAGGAGGCACCACTGATTTTGAAGGAATCGAGAAGTTGAAGTAATCTGGGTAATAGAAGAGTAGCAAAGTGTTGATAAAATTCGACAGTAAAGCCATCAGGGTCGGGGGCTTTGTCTTTCTTAAGGGAGTGGAGTGCATTATGTAATTCACGAATGGTGAGGGGAGTTTCGAGGGAGGTTAGGTCAATAGGGAAGTTAGGAGGGGGTTGAATGCTTGCAAAGAAGGTGGAAAGAGAGGCAGGAGAGGGGTGGGTGTCAGAGGAGTAAAGTTCAGAGTAGAAACGAGAGAATTCCTCCAAAATATCAGCATCTTTGTGTTGCAGGACCGAATTAACATCAAAAACAGATTCAATATTCAGTTTGTTGTGTTTAACTTTCAAATAATTAGCAAGAACTTTCCCCGCCTTATTATTCCCACCATAAAATTTCGAACTGGATTTCAATAAGTACAGCGATGCATCATCAGTGGACTGTTTGTTATAACTCATTTTTGCATTTACAAGGGCCGTTAAGCTTTCTTGAGTATGAGAAGTGTAAAAGGAATGTTCAAGGGCTTTGATCTGAGATAAAAGGGCAGCGGTATGTTTACGAGCAAGTTTACGTTTTGTGGACACATGTCTGATAATAAAATCTCTGGCCGCAGCTTTATAGGCGTCCCAAATAGTGTGGACGGCTAGAGAGGGAGTATCATTAATGGCAAAAAATTCAGTAGTAAACTCAGTAAAGCAGGCAGTAAATTTGGGATCAAGAAGAAGGTTATTATTAAAGCGCCATCTCTTAGGTCCGGTGGATGCGGGTAAAATATCAACATTAATGAGGACTGGAGCGTGATCAGAAAATACTATGGGGCCAATCTCAGCTTGGGAAAGGGATTGGGACATATGATGAGAAAGAAAGATATAATCAATGCGGGATTGGGAATGATGGACCGGGGAATAAAATGTAAATTCTTTACTGGTCGGATTACAGATGCGCCAAGCATCAACTAGTTTGTGCTGAGAGATGGCATGTGTGAAGAGTTTGTGGGATTTGTGAGGGACAAAAAAAGAGCTGGAATGTCTGTCCAAGAAGGGGTCTAAAGGCATATTACAATCGCCCGCTAATATGAAATTATCATCAATACAAGCAGTAATACGAGAGGCAAATGCATTTCAAAAAATAGGATTCCCGCCCGTAGGGGCATAAACATTAAGTAGGGAAAAAGGGACATCTCTTGAGGAAAGTTTAACAAATAGCCATCTACCTTCAGGGTCGAATTCGGAATGCAATACAGAATGAGAAAAAGACTTACGAATTAACAGGGCAACACCATTTCTTTTACCATCACCAGGAGCAGAAAAAACTTTACCCACCCAGCCTCTTTGGAGCTTGAGAGCCTCGGCATCAGATAAATGGGTTTCTTGTAAAAAGGCAATATCCACATTCAATTTAGCTAAGTGAGAGAGTATCTTTTGCCGTTTAATAGGAGAATGCAAGCCTTTAACGTTCCAAGAAATAATACGTACGTATCAAGAATAAGGAAAAAGGAAAAGTGAAAATAGGGCATAGAAGAAAGCCTCATAAAGTGCGAAAAAGGAGAAACAGAAAACCAGTGGAGGAGAATAGAGGAGCACGTCAAAGGAATGAAAAACCAGAGAAGTAAAAGCCAAAGAAAAAAAACAGTCAGAAAGCAAGAAGACAACACACCAAAAAGAGGAGAGTATCATAGAGGAAGAAGGTAGACATAGGGGAGTCTTGAGAGAATACAGGAGATGAACCGGAGTGACTGTGGAAGAAAGAGGAACAATGCCAGAAAAAGAAGGCAGAAGAAATAAAGGAATGAAAAACAAGTAGGACAAAACTATCATCAACAGAGGGAAAAGAGGAAAAGGAGTACAATACAAAAAAGGAATCCACACAATAAAAACATGATGCAATAAAATAGGGGGGGAAATACTTACACAAAATTTTGGAAAAAAGGAAGGGCCAACCAAATGGGAACAGAACGAAAGGAGAAAACGGGAGGTAGGTAAGACCAACCAACGAAGGGCGAACAGGTAGGGCAGCGGAAAGTCCAATCGGAGATAACAGGACGGAACGCTATGAACAATCTGTGGAAAAAGGAGAACAATAAGGTAAGATGATAAAGAGGGCCAAAGGCACAGAACAATAACGAACTGACAGATAAGAATTCAATGAATAAATAACAAGAAAGATAAACGTATAGACTCAGTGAGAGTCTCAGAACACGAAACTAAGCAAACAGGGGTGTCCAATGATCACAATGAGTAGGGAAAATCAATGCGAGCTGCAACAGAGTCAAGGTGGAAGCGAAGATGATGAGGCAGAGAACTCCATGTCGGTAGCACCACATGAATTGAGAAAACTCCGGAGTCGTATAGGATCCTCATAGAAAGTAGTCTTGTTGTTATAGGTGACTTTGAAAAGACACGGATGAAAAAGGCCATATCGAGCTCCAATGGATCGAAGAGCAGGTCTCATGTCCAGGAATGCTTTTCGGCGATCAGCAGTGGCTTTGGCGTAATCTTGAGCAAAATATAAGGTGGTGCCTGACCAGGTGATGCGAGGAAATGCTTTGGCAGCTAAGAGGACCTTCATCAAGTCTGTGTATTCAAGGAAGTACATTATGACACCTCTCGGTTTAGTAGAAGGCGTCGGAGAAGATGGGAGTCGTCCAAGCCTGTGAGCACGTTGAATGTTGAGAGAAGTGCTGTCTGGCAAGTGCAGTAGCTTGGGAATAAAGGATTGAAAGAAAGCAATAGGATCCTCCCCCTCGCTTCCCTCCTTCAGGCCGTAAAGACGTAAATTATTGCGCCTATTTCTATTTTTAAGATTCTCGACCTGTTTCTGAAGAGAGGAAATCTGAAAATCCATATGAACGACTTTAGTCGTCGTTTCCTGAAACGACGAAACCTCCTTTTCCACATTGGAAACCCTGGTGTTCATGGTCGACCAGTTATCAGTAAGCGTTTGCAGCTTTGCATTGGTGTCTTCCATAAAGGGTCTCAGAGCTCGTATTTCTTCAAGGAGCATTTCAATTGATATAGGCGAGGAGGAGTCCGAGGAGGAATTTGATGGAGAAGGGGGATTCTTTTTCAAACGTTTTGGGAGTGAGTCAGGTTTGGGTGCAACCTGAAAAGAAGTTGCTGCCATATCAGCTGCTACAATGTCAGTGGATGGGCTTAAAGACGTGTCGAGGCTAGCCAGCGTTGTAAATAGCTTAGAATTTTTAATAAAATTGCGCTTAGGAAGTGTGGCAGAGCGTTGCGCCATTGGGAGAGCAAAAAATGGGGCGTCGAGAATAGCACAGAGTACAGCACCACAAAATGGCCGCTCAGCTTGAGGAGGTGAACAAAATCGGAATAATAATAGCAGGTCAGCGCATAAAAAAAAAATAAAAAAAAATAAAGTCACCTTTGTGTAGAGAGAAGCGTATCCAGTATCATTGACACGAAAACGGCATCATAGAGGAAGTCCTTGTGAGCCAGTTGAGGTAGTTGCGGTGGAGTGCGCAACTGTGAGAAGCGCCGGCATACAAAAACAAAATGGCGGTCGCGACCCGGAGGAGCCGCGACCGAGAGGAAATTCAGGCAAGAAATGCAGCTCGTTGCAGAGGAACCGCAGAAATCAGCTTGGGCGGTGCCTGAGGCGCTCCGACATCAGGTAGTGTACTCCATTGCTCAGAAGAGGAGAGCGAACCGCCTGTAAGCCCCGACGTGGACGGAGCCGCTACCCGGTTGCTGCCATTCGCGTCGGGCGCTTAGCCACGCCCCCCCTTTATCACGTTTCTTAACTCTCTATCATTGCACTGTAATGTGCACACAATTATCTTCCCTTTAGTCCAGTTGATAATATCCAGCAGGGGTCCCTGCATGTTTATCCAACAGGTCACCATACCTTTAGAATGTATGTATTTTGATATCGAAGTGCTCTGTATATGCCTGTCTGGCCAGCTAAAGTGTCCACATTGCAACCAAATCTACAGATGACATCAGAGGACCGTTTATCAGCAGCAATTCGGCACAGCCATCTGTTAATCAGGGAAGTCTGTGAACTATTACTAATTTTCATTATTTTCACTTTCTCTGCATCTTGTGTATGTTGTTTCAAATATATGATTTTGATTATTTCTTATCGGTCGTTGCTTATTTTTCATGTATATCTCTCTGCATTAACATCATTTATGTCAAATATTATTGTTATCCATTGATTTATAACTTTTATAACTCTTTATCTTACGTTTCATATTAATCTTCTCTCCAGCTGCTAGATCACCTGCTTCAAGGACACTGGTTCGGTTGCTGATGCCAATTGGTCCATCCATAAATCAGGTCGATGTGGCTGAAGCAGGTGAGCTGCCATTGTATATATGCAGTAATTCCATGCAGGGATCAACCCATACCTTAACATGTGTCAGTACGCTCCCATGACGCGAAGTTAAAGTGTTACTTCTTTCAGAAAACTGTTGTGAAGCAAATCTGATGAAATATTGAGCAGAAACTTTCTTTTTTGTATTTCGACTTGTTTCATCCTCCTCTTTCAGGTGCTGGGGACTGTAAGAATGATAATGAGGCTGCATCATCCACAAGGAAAGTACTGTGCATAATCCTAGGCGAAACTCCAATCCTCCTCCAACCGGCTATCTTTGCAACCACCACAGTAAAAAGAGAAGAGGAGGAGGTGCAAGAGGTGGTTGAGGATGAGGAGAAGAACACTGTTGACTCAACACAGAACCTATCGTCCAAGACCCCCTCCCAACTGGCAGTAATTGTCCTCCTGGGTCTCTCCTGAGGACCGCTAGTCCACAGCCACCAGCTAAGCAGCCATGCCTGTTTTTTCTAGCTATGCAGTATTTCCCTCCAGACAGTCTCCAACATACAGGTACATAGAGTAACTCCTCTACACACTACTCCTTTGCAGGCACATATTGGCCTTCTCTCAATAATCTATGGGAGAGGATACCCCTGGAGAGAAGAGCTCTCCCTCCTTATCAGTCACCTCACAATCTCCGAGCAAGCTATACTCTCCATAATGGAAAACCTGCTGTCCATGTCAGATGGCCATGCATTCAGTATGGGGATGGGATAGATATGGCCAAATCCTGCTCTCTGAATGGATCAACTATTCAAGCAGTAGTTCACTGTGCTGGAGATGTTCGTGACATGGGGTGACTTTGCATGAGATGGCAGACCACCTCAAAGGATTTCCTCAGAGAGCTGATGTCAGAAATGGGGTCATTAATTTGTTAAGCGGTACCCCGTCCCAATTCCATTAAGACACTCCGGTAAAGTCAAAACCGAGTTCTAAGAGAATCTTTGCTCAATATCATCATAGCGATGGCACGAACAGCAGAGAAGTGTGTGCTAAGTCTAAGCAGTACCAACAATTTCAAAGTAAAGAATACAACACACTGAAATTACCAAACCAGTTCAGAAGAATAGAGAGGAATTTAAAGAGCTGAAGAGCTAAAAGACATCAAGATCAATAAAGTAGGTTAAGAGGCTTAAGGTAATAATGCCTAGAATAAGTCGAACATTAGGGAAAAACAACAGTTTGTGGTGGACAGGGACACAGATGCTATTTCAGGCTTACCACAGTAGAGCAGAGTTCAGATACACCAAGCAGGTTGTCCTGGTCAGTGGTTTTACCTTCAGATTTAGGGCGTGATCTAGAGGGTGGCAGTCCACCAGGGTAAAAGAGGACATTACATCCTCCAGCCTGATTGACTATGCCAAATTTAGAGATCACAGCTATTCCGTAATCTGTATTGCTATGAAAACGTCTCCCCTTCAGTTCTGCAGTTCAGGGCATGTTTTTGGGCACAAGGTCAGGTCTCCTGCAGGGTCTAGTCCTCTTTAGCCAGCTAGGCCATCTTGGAGTCAGGTCCTTCTGCCTTTTGTGCCCCACTCGACTCTTGGGGGACATTTCCACTCCCTGGGTACCAGCAGGATTCAGTAGTCCTTGAGTCCTGTGTGAGTCCTCTCCTTTGAGAAGGAGTCAGGATGTTACTTCCAGCAGGACCTTTTTCTTCAGATTGAGTCTTCCCAAGTCCAGAAAGGAAATGTTCTGTGAAGGTGGTGGTTGAGGTGCCAGAGTTATCCTGTGCACTATCTAGCGACAGGAGAAAATCTACCATGACATCCTATTGTTTCGTACCCCCCACTTCCTTTTGCAAAACTTCCTCTTCGCCTTACTGTACGATTACCAAGGGACCCCACTTTCAACATGGCAGGACCCAGCTGCCACTAGCCATACCTGTCTTCAGTTTCTTGGCCCATCTCCTACCTGATAGAGTAAAAACTGATATGCCCTCCCATTGTGGTTGGGGCCTGACTGTCTGGGAGGGTCTTGGGAATGAATAAGGAACGCCACCTCTTGCAACTCCAAGTCAAAAGAGGTAGTGCTAAAGCTGCCCTTTGTTCTGCCAACTGTTCCTATCCACTGCCAGATAGCTACTTCCTGGTAAGTGGTCTGGTCAGCGGTTAACACCCATTGGCCTTTCCTGAACTCAGAGGACTTGCCAATGTTCTTTGAGCCCGGGTCATTAAGTCTACAAGCCAAGAGTGTGTACTCCAGCTCTGGAAATGTGCTAAGGGCCGGAGGTGATTCCAATTCAGTTTTGGATTAGTTTTGGATTAGGCAGCCTAAAGTAAATTTTTACAAAAGTCTGATATCAGCATTAAGTCAGATTAAAAAGATGAAGCACTTTAACAGTCCTTTTCTAAGCGTAGGTGCAAAATAAAAAATTATAATCAAACCTAGTCTTATTGAGGAAAAGTCGTGCATGAACTGCTTTTGAGTTTTATTTCACTGTGAGGACAAACATCCCCCAATATGTAATGTGTACTATTTTTTATATTTTAGCATCCTTTTTTGTGGTCGTACAAGTAACACTTCAGGGCCACATTTGAATAAATAAAAGCAAGCTTTTACAACATCTCAAAAACATTTTCCCTGCCAGTTGTCACGGCAATGTGTTTGATCTACAGACAGGTTAGTCAGAGCATAGTGGAGCTCCTGGCAGAAATCTATTTTTGTCACAAATGTTGGTGGTGTAAATATACGCTCCAGCCCACATCCTACATTTAACTTTCCATGCCTTAGGCTCACTTTCTGCACCAACCTCAATACAACTTATAGGTAAGTTAAATAGACCAAATAGGGAGTTTCAAAGTATAGCGCATGTTTTAGAGGAGAAGCACAGACACTGTTCTACTGTTCAGCAGGGGTTAAGTGCACACATTCTGAAAGCCAGCAAAAATAGGGCCCAGAAAATGATGAAAAATCTGGGATGACTGCGCAGGAAAGGTGGATTCGCTAATTTTGATGAGCCGACCTGTGTTTTGGATAATGTTGTGAAATGTTACCAAGACATGGCAAAGATGCACAATGAACATCTTCGTAGTTTGAGGGAAGAGAGACTAAGGCAACGTGCCTCCGCTAAGTATTAATAGAGGCAATAGTAAACAAGCATTGGAAATGCAATAGGTCTCGCATTAGGAAAGTTTGAGCTATTGGTCTTATAAATGACTTTTTTTTTACTTTATGTGTTGTTTTTGAAAATAGCTAAATTAATAGCTTTGTCTTTTACAATGCCAATAGTTATAACTTTCGAAAATGTGACACCTATAGCATTTGTAATGCAACATGTTTTGTATTTACGTGACTTAGATGTATTAATATTACAAATAACAATGGATTTTAATTTTTTTAAATAATTAATACTTAAATAATTAATTTAATTTGTAATGACAATAACTTTGTTTTGTAAATAACTTTTGTGAAGATTATGTTCAGTGTTTTTTATTGTGACGAAAATCCAAGAACAAAAGTGAAATATTAACATCTTTTTGTGATTTGTAATAAAGCTTGAAAGCTTGAAAACAGCTTGAAACATTGAAAGAACATATTTGAACCAGTGATGCTGTAGTGGTGCTGAGTGATGCTGTGGTTGCGCTGAGTGATGCTGTGTTTGCGCTGAGTGATGCTGTGTTTGCGCTGAGTGATGCTGTGGTGGTGCTGAGTGGTGCTGTGGTGGTGCTGAGTGATGCTGCGGTGGAGCTAAGTGTTAATGTGGTGGTGCTGAGTGATAATGTGTTGGTGCTGAGTGATGCTGGGGTGGCGCTGAGTGATGATGTGGTGATGCTGAGTGGTACTGTGGTGGTGCTGACTGTTGCTGGGGTGGTGCTGAGTGATGCTGTGGTCTTGCTCAGTGATGCTGTGATGGTGCTGTGGTGGTGCAGAGTGGGGCTGTGGTGGTTCAGCGTGGTGCTGTGGTGGTTCTGTGGAGGCACTGAGTGGAGCTGTGGTGGTGCTGAGTGATGCTGTAGTGGTGCTGAGTGATGCTGTGGTGGTGATGAGTGATGCTGTGGTGGTGTTGAGTGATGCTGTGGTGATGCTGAGTGGTGCTGTGGTGGTGCTGAGTGGTGCTGTGGTGGTGCTGAGTGATGCTGTGGTGGTGTTGAGTGATGCTGTGATGGTGCTGAGTGGGAGATGGGGAGAGGGAGAAAAAGGGGAGAGGGAGAGGGTAAAGAGAGGGAGAGAGAGGAGAGAGAGAGGGGGAGAGAGGAGAGAGAGACGTAGACGGGGAGAGGAGAGGGAAGAGAGGGAAAGGGAGAGAGGGAGAGGAAGTGAGGGAAAGGGAGAGAGGGAAAGGCAGAGAGGGTAGAGGGACTCTCCTCACTACATTTCGCGCCCTAAGGTTTTTTGATGAAGTAGGACAAAGGAAGTGTGAAGGTGAGGGTGGGTAGTGGGGGAAATGAAGACATACATTTCAGCAAGATGTCGTGACAATGTATTGGCAAACATAATGGAGTCTACTTATTAAACCTGCAGGGATGGGCGGAAGCTTTAAAACAATGGGGGATTTCGGTAACTGATTTGGAAAAAGCATTATTCATGCAAGCAAAACACTGCCCTCCATGTTTTTTTTTAAGCCTAGCAGTATATAAAAATATAATTTTGCAACGGGAGACAATCTCTACAGTTTAGTAACCATTGGCAATCTGTTTTTAGTGCACAAGAGCTAATGGGGTTCTGCCCTAGGGTACAGTAAAACTATAAACAATGAAATGTGTGCACAGCACAGTGCCACAGATGCCTCTTCCAAATTAAAATGCCATTTCTGGCTGATGAGCAAATGTTTCCCTCGGGGGGGGGGGTAACAGTGTGCAGACAACAGACTATCAAAACGGAAAACAATGGAATGTGCCTGTTTGTAAGTAAAATGACACCTTGAGAGAAGTTGTGCTAAGTTCAGTCCCACTCCTGCCTGCAAATATTTATGCAGATCGTCTTCAGACTTAAAACGGAGTTGTAAAAACAATCTGGTGTCCAGCAGCATGGCATTTACCAAACTATCTGTTTGTCTGTGCAAGGCAAGCAGCCTCAAGCTCTTCTACTCCCCGGAACTGCGCCATATCGCTGCCAGAGCCGGGTAGTCACCGAGAAAAGGCAGAGTCTACATAACAAGCCCTCTGCTGAAATGGATTGTTTCCAGAACTGCCTCGCACTTTAAAGAAACAAGAGGGATAGGGCAGTTTCAATCACGCAAAGCACACTTCTGAAGGGGCAGGAGGGCTGGGTGGAATTGAGTCACGTGACGTGCATTTTTGAGAGGTCAGTGGGGCTGGAGCAGAGTCAGCTACATGCCACACATACACCTGAAAGGCTGGGTGAGACGAGAAGAGCAGTCTCATGTCAGACCCCCTGTGACAGGCTGATAGCTGGGGAGCATATTTTGTGGGACAAGGAAATCAGTCACCAGGCAAGTGAATCTGAAACAGGCAATAGGACTGAAGTGGCGGCGAGACGCGCTCTGTGGTGGGGAAGGGGAGGAGCGTTGAATCGCACGCTTGGGAGAGCAAGCGAGATGAAAGCCTTTCTTTCTTCATACACGGACAAATCTGCTTGCTGGTATGGACTAGCAGTAGCATACCAATCGTCCGGACTCCGCATTCATATTACGTTGATATTTTCTTGAGTCACTTCAAAGTAGGAGCATTTAAGTGCAGCCATACTGGTAATGGTTCGAGGTCAACTACACTTTTGAGAGGGTCTGGGTGTCAGCTCTCCTACGTGTACTGAGAAACCCACAGCTGCGTTTGTGCTCGGAGGGTGGGGGGAGGGCTACTATCACGAGGAGGGAGGGGGAAAGCCAGAAATATAGAAGCAGCGACGGAAAGGAAAGATAAGGCGGCAGATGATCAGAGAAGCTGCCTACTGCCATGAACGCCGCTTCAGGATCCGAAGGTGCAGAAAAGTCAGACCACAGCAGATGAGCTTTAAAAGCTAGCAGCTAGCCACTCGGCTGCCGTCGGAAGCTCCCCACATGGCCTGGCGTGCACACAACTGCATGCAAACACGGGAACACTGCAGCATACGCACAACAACAGATATTATAGTAGGTGTAGAAAAGTGCCAAGGGTTGTTGACTGCTCTGTAAGGCCACATGCAAACGACTCCATTCCACACACCAATCCCTGGCAGCAGCAAATGCTATAAGGACTAAATGTCGTAGCAACCTCATGAAGCTGGAAGGCTAGCCAAAATGCCAGAAACTGGTCCCCGGAAGCTTGTTTTCCTTTCCAGTAAAAGAATTGGCTTGGTAGTTTGGTCTGCCCTGTTCCCATGATGCACTGGGCCAGGGACAGACTAATTTGCATGTAGCCAGGTTCTGAGCTGGGATGGTGCAGTGAGCTAAAAAACTGTGATGGATCAAGCTCTGATCTTTGGACTGGGTAGGAGTGTTCTGCTTAATTCAGATACTCTGTCCATCACCACCCCCTTTTCTGAATTCACAGCTGCGTTTGTTCTCGGAGGGTGGGGGGAGGGCTACTATCACGAGGAGGGAGGGGGAAAGCCAGAAATACAGAAGCAGCGACGGAAAGGAAAGATAAGGCGGCAGATGATCAGAGAAGCTGCCTACTGCCATGAACGCCGCTTCAGGATCCTAAGGTGCAGAAAAGTCAGACCACAGCAGATGAGCTTTAAAAGCTAGCAGCCAGCCACTCGGCTGCCGTCGGAAGCTCCCCACATGGCCTGGCGTGCACACAACTGCATGTAAACACGGGAACACTGCAGGATACGCACAACAACAGATATTATAGTATGTGTAGAAAAGCGCCACGGGTTGTTGACTGCTCTGTAAGGCCACATGCAAACAACGTATAGCCTATCAGAAAAGATATTGTGGGCAGGATGTTAGGATAGAATTCCACGGTCGAAATGTATATAACAGATGGGTAGAAAGCTGACCGATATAATTTGGAAACAGCCGGGATTGTTCAAACAGCTAAAGATTCAAAAACCAGAACAGCAAGAGCCCTGCTAAGATTATCGAATGATACTTAAACAGCCACGCTTAGAGAAGGCCGTGTGCTTCCAGCACAGGAAAGCACGAGAATATCAAGCGGCAAAAAAAACGTTATACACATATTCAAAATAAACTAGCCTCACAGACAAAACACTGGTCTCAGTGAACATTAGGAGTCCAGTAGCTGTGCGGTTAAAAAATCAGACATGGGCTTCATGATTAAAATAATGAACACGAGGCAACTTAAAACAAGTTAAAAAAAATAAAAGTACACTGGGAGGGGGGAGGAGAAACGCGAGAGACGGCCTGGCAGCCGTCAAAGTGAAAGTACGGCCGGCCGGCCGTGAATAATAAGGGGAGGAGAAATGCCTGAGGGCAGAGCGCAGGCTGGGGGAAGCTGTGGGAGGGAAGCAGATGGCTTTGATGTGTGCACGCGCATTTTAGCTCAATGCGCTTGCGCATTGACCTAAAAGCGCACAGGCACAGCATCAAATCGCCAGTTTGGTTAAACTCTGGATAAGCCCCTATTTCTCTCGCCAGCTCGAATGCGCAAGCGCATTGGCAGGCGAGACCTAAAAAGCGCCATTGTTAATCTGTATGATCAATACATGCACAGAATTCAACTTGGGCACGATAACGTAACACCACCATCCAACCCTCTTGTTAATTCCCATGTTACATCCACAAAACAACCACCTTCATCTCAACCACTACAAACACAAGCACCACCACCATCACAAGCACCACCAGAGGCAGGCTCACATCTAGGATCACAACCAGTGTTGCATAGACAGAGACATGGATGGGCCCCCTGGAAAAATGAAAACATTCACCAATTCACTTCAATATTCTCTTAACATCTCACCCACTCACATAAACTAACTTTTGTATGCACCATTCACAAATGAACATTTTTAAAAAGCTCATCTGTGAGTTTTTAAAGTCAACGTTATTAAATTTAACCTAAAGCCTTGTAAGTGTCACATGCATGTTGGCATGCTATGTCTATGATATTAAATGTGTGAAGTGGTTTTATAAAAGCATCTTTGTGCCTTTTTACTTCGCAAACAGGAGAGCCAATAGACTATTATTTTACCAACAACCACTTTTACTATAAAAAAGATCAAGACATAAAGACTTTACTTTCGAGTTTTATGTATTAATAGGTCAAAATAAATATTTTATCATCTGTATCAAATATAATGTATACAGTGTTTGGAATTGGTCAAAAAGAAAAAATAGTGCTTTCAATCAAAGGTAAAGGTAAACTCGGAGGAAGTTGGGCATATTATAAAAACATGTCGGTAACACTAGGGGCAAAGTCTATTTACAATGTGGGTATAACAATCAAAACTATATATAATGTTTAGCAACTTATGCAGTACAAAAACATAGGGACAAACTTGTGAAAGAAAGTCAAATGTTGAAATGAAACCAGTAGTCCATATCAAATTTTAAAAATAAAATTTCCCCCAAACCAGAGGGATTTTTTATGTACCTGTTTCGGGCTTGGGGAAAAGTCCTGACAATCCAACGGTTTGGTTTTTACTACCAGAACATTTATACCCTCTTCAGATGCAGACCTTATGTGGATGACGGTGGCAGGACTGGACATTCCCGGAGAAATGCAAAAGTAAGGGGTCGAGGGAGAAAGAATTACCACATAAGCACCGGAAGACATGATAACAGGGGATGGGGTGGGTTGTAGAGAAGATGACGTGTAATGCCTACAATCAGGGAGGTCAGGAGGCTACATAGTGTCTCTCGAAGTGCCTTCACTTATCTCCCGTTTATCCTGCGAGATCGCTATCTGACTATTTGCTATGGGTCTTATGATCTTATTAAAAGCAGTCATTGAGGCACAAGTGAGAGGATGTGGCATAGCAACTAGAGCTGCCGACTTTGGAACTGGGGAACCAGGTTTGAGTTTTGGCATCGGCTCAACATCCTGTGATTCTGGGCAAATCACATAGGGGCAGATTAGGATAGCGGTTTTTCCGCATCCTCCGGGCCGGCGGAATCCACCGCCGGCCCAGAGGATACGGAAAAACCGCAGCGGACCCACCAAAGACCCACCGCCACATTAGGATGGCTGGGGGGTCCTGGTTTCCGTCCGCAGCTTTTCTGCCGCGGTTGGCTTACAACCGCGGCGGAAAAGCCCTAATATGGTGGCGGTGTCTCTCAGACACCGCCAGCCATATTAGGATGCCCAAAAAGAAATGCTTTTCCACGGCGGGTTTTCCGCTGTGGAAAAGCATACGGAGCTTCACTGCGGGGGCCCGTTGCGGCCCCCCTGGGTGAAGGGGGGTGGGGGGTGCACATGGGGGGTACCTATGGTACCCCCCTGCATTTGTATGCAGTAATCGGCAGGCACGGCGCGGGGCCTGCCGCTTTCTGCATACAAATGCAATGTATGTATTTTTAATATTGCGGCAGGTACAGCATGAAGCCGCACCCGCCGCACCTGCCGCAATGTTAAAAATAGAGGATGTGACCGCCAGGGTGGCGGTCACATCCTAATTGGACAGGAGGGAACTCCGCAGGCCATGCGGAGGTTCCCTCCTCCTCGATGGTCGCGGACGGACTCAAGTCCGTCCGCGATCATAATGAGCCCCTTAATCTCCCTGTGACTTCAAAAAATGAATGTGCCCTTGTGTAATATAACTGGTGCTCATTTAAACCGCACAAATACATTTGTGTTGTGTTCATTTTGTATAACACTACAAAAAAACACAAAGAGAAACTGATGGCAACACAAGATGGCTCAACTGTGTCAGGTGAAAATGTCCCTCGATGGCTAATGCTTTTCCACACAGGACAAGAAGGTTGAGCAGTGGGTACAACTGGAGCCCCCGTTGGTATATGGACCTCTGGCGTTAAGGAAGAGGTGGGTGCAGGCCTAGATGATGGTGAGACACACTATTTGAACACCACTGAGATGTCTTGTTTTAGGTGAGGAGGAGCCCCATTGTCCATTTTCTCCTGGCAGGTGGTGTTCAATTCCTCTATCTCCACAGTGAGCTCCTTGGCCGCTGTCTGGAGTCTTTTGAAGCTAGAGCGGGGTTGTCTCTGGGCGGGTGCACTCTCCCTGCTCTCAGTAGGTTCCTCACTGGTTGTTGCGTGCTCCAAGTCCTATTTCGTAGCTGAGGATCTGTCCACTGGAAAAGAGCAAAGACAAAAAAAATGAATGCAGTCTACTACTTCACATACATAGCCAATATTTTCAATAACATTAAAACATATGAGGAATATTGACATAATTAAGTATTTCACTACCCTTTGTCATGGTAATTTCTAAAGTAATTCTTTCATTTTTTCAGTTAATTGATGTTATGTGCATTATTTCTTTAAACATTAAACCATCATTTAAAAAAACTGTCAAAACAAGTTCTCTGTGCAGGACATCTTTGTTGGAAAAGGGACATGTATGTTGGATTGGGTCATCACAAAATAAACCTACAGAGGCAAGATTCTTCCTAGCATGCTCCATCCAATGAAATGATTAAGTGATAGAATGCCTCTTTGGTTATGTATGTATATATTTAATACATGTATATTATATATAAATATATATATAATATATATATATATATTTATTTATTGAAAAACACCATGCCCTCAGGCGAGACAGCACACGAGCGGTACTGCAATCCAGCGGGTAGAAGACACATCAGTATGCCGGTGTCAGCTCTCAATCGTTCTTTGCCTGGCACTTTTCTGAGCCGTTTGCTCATCATCAGAGGTTCGACTGTCCTTGGTGCTCAACACTCTCACTGTTAATTGAAAAAAACTCAAATGAGTGTGAAAGCTGCATTGTGGGATTTGTAGTAAGTGTTGATTCCCAGGATGGGGGTGCCTTGATAATATGCCCCCAGGTTAGTTCATGTGTATGTTGCGCTGAACGGGTGAATCCCAGTCTCCTTCCATCCTAATTGTGTACGTGCCCGTCCACAGTCTTGCACCTTCTGTCTTACCGTTGTGGCTTGAAGTGTATTCGCTCTTAACAATGACACTCAGAAATTATTTAGCCCCAAAGTTCTAAATTATATTTGCCTTGACATCGCCCCAACAATAATTAATTGTTAACATTTCTCTAATTGGACCAGATTCTTGTGTGCACTGTTAATTGCGACAGCTAAAGATTTTCCATGAAATACTCAAGTCAAGTGAATTTTATTTTGAGAAGATTGAGCTCAAATGCGATACTCACGGCCCAGGGTTTTGGCAACTTTTAAATTCACTCTTTACTTGAATTCGTACTGAGGCTGAAGCGTTTGAAATTGAATATACACATAAACCGAATGAAATAAAACCACCGGCCGCACCTCCATTGTAATCTTCATGGAGAAAATGTGAGGATACCTCCGCCATGCCTCGCGGGGACCAATAGCAGATCTCCTTTGCTTTGCTACCAGCCTGATACACGCATTGCTACCTCCGTTTGAGCATACACAGACACTGCCAGGCTACCACTTACAAGAGCAGTCAGAGACTAGGCACCCGCCATGCTTAAAGAGGCCCCACAGAAAGAATATATCACACATGCCCCATCCGCCCATTGTTCCTCTATAAGCCCCGCTGCAGCTTGCCTGCCTTGTCCCACTGAATGTTTTTTGTTTGCGAAGTGGCCTGCACTTTCCGCTCAGATGTGGGCACGGCCCTTAACATCCTGGAATTAGCAAATATCACGCCAAAGGCTGTGTATTCTGTAGCGATCTAGTTGTGCAATGGATACCAGCACACCCCGGAAGACATATCACACAATGTATCACTCTCTGGCCAGGCGTGGCCAGAGAGCATAAATAAACGGGCAGGGGTCGCTCGTGACTTCCGCCTGACACAGCAAGCAAAGTGTGTGGTGTCTCTTAATTATGTGTTGCATGCCGGGCCTGCATTCTCAGTGAGCAGCCTATGATTTCATGAGCGCTAATGACAGCCGTCACACTGGTGACAAGGGTGGGATGTCGAAAGACACGCCTCACCTGAGACGAGACGTCCATTGCAGCTGTGGGCCGGCGCTGACCGAGATGAGCATCGCGATCATCAGATGGGTAGGAGGCGCTACGCAATCAGCGTCCGTCAAGCTGAGCAGCGCGTGACCAGTGAGGTGTCCTGAAGTCCAGCGCGGTGAGCGGAGCGCTGCGCACACCAGCAGCAACACAGGCAGCCTAGTCGGAGGCCCGCGAGCGAGGAAATACCCGCGCGCATGCGCGGAACACAGCGGGTGAGAGCCAACGCCCACAGCCAGCGCGAGGAGAGGCGCGCGAAGGCCCAGTGAGGCCCTTCTCAAGAGAAACCGGCAATAAAGCACAGATGAGCTGTCCCTAACAGCGAGCAATGCGCGAAAGCCTAGCAAAGCCCCTCAAGCATAAACCTGCCACAGAGCAAAGCCTGCTTAACTACAAAAACGAGCAACATCACAAATAAACATTGGCAAAGCCAACAGTGAACCAATAACAATAAACAGGAAAAAAAAAACAAAGACACAGAGACAATCAGTCCTGAAGGCAGAAGCCCTACACAATTACCCACAACCCCAACACCAAAATAGGGGAACAAAAAAACACTGGCAAATACAATCAAGGGTGATTGCAAGACAACACCAGCTAAAGCACGACTAAGTGAGGTTGCATTATGTCGAACCTGCCAGCACAAGCTGCCCAACAACAAGCAGCTCAACCTTCAGTTCCAGCAGCGCAAGCAGGGCTACAGCAGGCAATCCCCATGGCATTTCTGCCTCCAGTCCACACGCAAATCACGGCGCTCCCGCCATTTAGTGAATTAATGGACCCTGCAACTGCATCACCAAGGTGGAAAGTATGGGTGAGTCGCCTCAACAAGTACTTCATCGCGACGAGGGAGACCGACGATGCCGTCAAAAGGTCACTACTATTACATTTCGCAGGTGACGAAATATACAAGTTGTTCGCACACCTTCCAAACACAGGCGCTGCCAATGACTATGATGCCGCCGTCCGAGCACTGGATGCCCACTTCGACCCTCAGCTCAATCCCCATTATGAAAGGTTCAAGTTTCGCCAAGCCAGACAATGTGAAGGTGAGACAATGGATGCCTTTCATGCGCACCTCAGGGAACTAGCAAGTACATGCACCGAAGATGATCAGACAAAGGAGGTCACAGCACAACACATCCAGGGCTGACGCAACAAAACCTTACGAACACTCATCCTTCGGCAACCCGGAATAACCCTGGAAGAGATTCTGATTTTGGCTAGGTCCCATGAGCTTTCAGACATAAGAGGAACGGCGATGGAAGCGCCCTCAACCAGCAGCCGGAGCGGGCAGACGCAATATGCACATCGTCCCGAGGTGGGCGAGGAAGGTGGCCCACTCGAACACCGCGGCGATCGCAGTGTGGATACTGTGGGAGAGAAGAGCATCCACCAGAAAGTTGTCCGGCGAAAGGAAAAACATGCTCCAAGTGTGGGACCCCCAACCACTTCGTGAGTGTATATCGCTGAGGCTCGTGTGGTAGATACAGCTCGGGAAGGAAACCACCAACAGGAGCGTGAGACATCTAGCACTAGAAGAACCAACGACGTCGCGGCCAGTCAAAACCTCAGCTCGCCACGCCCAATGCCTAGAAGATTCCTCCACAGGAGATGACGAGGAATGTTATTTTGTGTCATTCACAGAAGATCTGAAGAAAAGACGACAGCCACAACCCAAATGTAATATTGAAATAGATGGATCCCCTGTCACTGGCCTGATTGACACCGGAGCAACCGCCAACATCATGGGGCACAGGATTACAAGCAGCTAAAACCAAAACCCGTACTGACACCATCCAAGGTCCGCATATTCACGTATGAAAGCCAAACGCCGCTTCCGCTGAAGGGAAAGATGTCCGTTTGAGTGAAGTCGGAAGCGCAAGAGGTGATGACCACATTTCACGTCGTGGATAGGGATGCAGACATACTTGTTGGCATCCACACTGCCGAAGACCTCAATCTAATCGCATTTGCCAACGCAGTCAAGCTCCTCCAGGTTGACGACATTCTGGACATGTTCCCTCAGCTATTTAAAGTGCTAGGACAGATTAAGATACCCCCAGTGAAGCTACACATAGATCGGGCAGTGCAACCCGTAGCATTGAAACACCGTCGGATCCCATTCCACCTCCGATTATTGGTGGAACAAGAACTCATAAAATTGGAGCAGCAGGGAATTATCAAAAAAGTGCATGGGCCCACCCCGTGGGTATCTCCCATGGTAATTGCCGAAAAACCGAAGCAGCCAGGGAAGATCCGGATCTGCATTGACATGAGAATGCCCAACAGGGCGATAAAATGGGAGAGACACCTGACACCGACAGTCGACGATATCCTAGCTGACTTAAATGGATCGCAGTGGTTTTCGAAACTTTATCTCAATGCCGGATATCATCAACTCATGCTGGCTGAAGAGAGCAGGTACATCACAACATTTTCGACTCACCTGGGGCTGCGCAGATACAAGAGGTTAAACTTCGGGATATCCTCTGCCGCAGAGATCTTTCAAAATACGGTGAGAGATCTCCTGTCAGGTCTCCAAGGCGTGCTAAACGTGAGTGATGATATCCCCATTCACTCTAAAACCCTTGAGGAACATCATAGGCGACTTCGGGCGACTGGCCACACACGGGGTGACACTCCACAAAGAAAAGTGCAAGTTCTTCTGTAAAACAATTGACTTCTTTGGCTATGTATTTAGCTCAGACGGCGTCAAGGTAGATCCCCGAAAATCCCAGGCAATACAACTAGCTCCAGCCCCAACCAACGCATCTGAGGTACAAAGCTTCTTAGGAATGGCAACATACTGTGGGAGGTTCATCCCAAATCTGGCGACCATCGCAGAGCCACTCAGAAACCTGACGAAGAAAGACGCTCCTTGGACCTGGTCCGCCGAAGAAGACAAGGCCTTCAAGCAGGTGAAGTTGGCCCTACTAGACAGCACAACCATGGCTTATTTTGACACATCACGCACCACGGAGTTACTAGTGGACGCCAGCCCAGTAGGCCTTGGGGCGCTGTTAACCCAAGAGACAGAACCAGGGACCTGGGCCCCATTAGCCTTCGCCAGCTAAGCACTCACAGCCACAGAAGCCAGATATTCGCAAATCGAACCCGAAGCTCTTGCCATCAAATGGGCGTGCAAGCACTTTCACTTATATGTTAGCGGACACCCGTTCCGAGTCATAACAGATCATCAGCCTTTAGTCCCATTGTTCAGAGGTACAGCACCAAACCCGCTGCCCAGGATTGAACGATGGGCGATACAGTTACAACGTTATCAAATGGAGCTATTGTACCGGTCAGGTGCCAAGAATCCGTCCGATTTTCTGTCCAGACACCCAGCACCATCAGTCAGCGAGGCGGACGAGCAGGAGGCGAGGACAGAAGAATTTGTCCATATGGTCACTCAGTGGTCATGCCCGCGGGCCCTCTTGTTGAGAGAAATAAAAGAAGAAACGGAACAAGATGCTGTGCTTCAGCGGGTGATCAACACTCTCACAAGTGGATCGTTGGAAGAATTCCTCAAAAACATATCAGAGTGGAGCGAGCCCAACAGAAACCGCCTAGGAAAACTATGGAGAGTTCGAAACGAACTCAGCTCAGCGGAGGACGGTGTAGTGTTTAGAGGTAGACTTATCGTCATACCACACAACTTGCAGGAACGAGCAACAACACTTGCCACAAGGGATACCAAGGCATTGGGAGGATGAAGTCGAGAATGAGAGAAGGTGTGGTTCCCCGACCTTGAGAGCACCGTGGAAGCGGTCGAGGTAACTGCAATGCCTGTCAGATTACCAGCAGTGCGGAAGTCTCGGTACCGATAATCACCGAAGACCCTGCTCCATCACCGTGGTCATGGGTGAGCCTCGACTTTGGGAGCTTTCCTGATGGGAGAATCACTGCTGTCCTCATTGGCAGCTACGGCAAATAACCGATTGTCGAAATCATGCCGTCCACCTCATTTGCCAAGCTGCAGCCAATTCTGGAGAAGTCTTTCGCTATGTTTGGATTGCCCCACATCATCAAGACTGATAACGGGCCACCTTTTTAAGACCGCGAATTCAAGGACTTCATGACACGTCTAGGAATCAAGCATCATCGGATAACGCCTCAGTGGCCACAAGCAAATGGGGAAGTTAAACGGTTCATGCGCACCATCAACAAAATGCTGCGCATAGCGGTGGCGGAAGGCACCAATCCAGAAACGGTGCTACAACAATTCCTGAGGGAATACCTCAGTACACCTCATTGCACGACACAGCGGTCCCCGTGGTCGCTTATGTTAAATGCCATTCGACTGGATCTATTACAGACAACAACAAACTGGGTGCCAGAACCCTATGACCCAGCACACACCCAAGCAAGGCGGCAGCAAACTAATGAAAAAGTCATGCGCCGACAAGGGGCGAGAGTCCGGGTGATAACCCCTGGATGTAAGGTGATACTGCAGAATCGATGGAGCGGAGGAAAATTCCGAACGCCCTATGAACCAGGTCTGTGGACCGTTAGGTCAACCCAAGGAACAGCTGTCACCGCAGAACGTGACGAGGACGTAATCACCAGGAACATCTCGTGGTTCAAAGAAGTTCCATCTCCTGTCAAGCCAACCCAGAGGGGATCCCAACCTGTGACTCCCGAAAGAGACCTAGTCACAGAAGAAGGTGGCGCTGACAACGGGTCGCCTCAGGAGGCAACAGAGTCCGAATGTTCAAGTCAACCCAGCATGCAAGGTGGGAAGTGTGGTTACAGCCCGAGAGGCTCCCGGCACGAACAAGAGCACAACCAACATTGCTACAACCTCACGGGGAACCCACAACCCGACAGAAGGCTAGCTGATTTTGTGCGTTGAATTGAACTATGGCCCGCAAGTGAGAGCAATGAAAAAGAAGGACTAAGTTGAGATGGGGTGTAGCGGTCTAGTTGTGCAATGGATACCAGCACACCCTGGAAGACATATCACACAATGTATCACTCTCTGGCCAGGCGTGGCCAGAGAGCATAAATAAACAGGCCGGAGCCGCTCGTGACTTCCGGCCGACACAGCAAGCAAAGTGTGTGGTGTCTCTTAATTATGTGTTGCATGTCGGGCCTGCATTCTCAGTGAGCAGCCTATGATTTCATGAGCGCTAATGACAGCCGTCACAGATTCCAAGTCATTATTTTACACCTTGTTAATGGAGTGTTCTCTTCTCACCTGAGCCTTCCACTATGACTGCACACTGCACTGCAGTTATACTTTGCGCACCAGCGCTTTCCCTCCTAAACGATAAACATGAGCCCACACGAACACCTGCTGCATGCTCATTACTACGAAAATGAAATCGGAGCTGCCCCTGCGTAGACAAACTCTTCCACAGCTCACGGCCTCAGCAGCTTCCTTTGTCCAATCAGGAGGCTTAACAGTGGCGCAAACATGAAGGGAGTGCTTCAGTTGTTGCCACCCACTTCACTTTGTCAATGTACCCCAGCGACATTTAGTTCAATGGCGCTCTGCTGAAAATGCCTGGGTTTCAGCATAAGCGTCCAATTTAAAAGATAATGGTTGCCGCTTCCTACGGCCACTCCCATCATGCCCATCATCGCTCTCCTTGTGTGTGCCTCGAGGGCGAGCAATACCTCTCGCCCCCGGCTGGCACATTTGCAGGAGGACTCATCTCTGACCTCATCCCTTCCTTGAAAAATTAAACCTCGAATTTGCACGAAGCAGTAAGCAGAGCACTTAATTAAAGCTGCTGCTCAGCTCCACATGGTGCTACAGTTTCTCTCTTCTTCTCCCGGACACTGGTAGGGCAACACCCCTTTCGCCCATTAAAACCGGCCACCACTGCTGTCAACCATACAGAAAAAAAACTATTGGGAACCTCAAAGAAGGTATTTTGCAAAACATAGAGGAATTTAGGAACAGAAATCATTTTATAGAGGTCTGCCCTACCTAACAATGACAGAGACAATTTCTGCTAGTGATCCACATCACTTCGTATTCATCCAGCAACCTGTCAAGCTTTTTAATGAAAAACTTCCCAAAATATGTAAAATCAGTACTTTCCCACTGTATGGGACAGGTCCTCTCAGCTGCGAGCACCGTCAATGCATACATTACTGATTTGTTCCAGTTGATGCTGATACCTGCATAGGAACTGAATACATGTCTGGGATCCTCAGGATCATCTCGGCCTGGTCTGCCAGATATAGGAGAATGTCATCAACGTGCAATGAGACTGTCGTGTTCCATTGCCCACAGAACACACGCCAGACGTCGTGGTGTTACCAAGTATTCTTTATTGCATTCTCATCATGGTCAGTCATGTAGCGCCCTTTGTCCTGCGACCTCTCGCCCCCCAGGTCCGGTCGCCTCTGTCCCCTGATCGGATGTGGTGTCCGGTGGCCCCTGCCCCTCGCGGGGTCCTAGTGCCACCTCGACATCTCCCCCTTTCTTGTAAACAACTTTTGGGGGGGGGAGGGAGGGACGGAGGGAGGGAGGGAGAGAGAGAGAGAGAGAGAGAGAGAGAGAGAGAGAGAGA
Organism: Lissotriton vulgaris; assembly: GCF_964263255.1. Lineage (NCBI taxonomy): Eukaryota > Metazoa > Chordata > Amphibia > Caudata > Salamandridae > Lissotriton > Lissotriton vulgaris. The sequence goes on along the minus strand of NC_141687.1, from coordinate 943,075,744 downwards.
GAGAGGAGGGAGGGAGGGAGGGAGGGAGGGGGAGAGAGAGAGAGGGAGGGAGGGGGAGAGAGAGAGAGAGAGAGAGAGAGAGAGAGAGAGAGAGAGAGAGAGAGAGAGAGAGAGAGAATGAATCTCTCTTGCATGTCCTGCATCTCCGCCTCCTTACATCTCTTCAATCTGTCTTTTTGCATTCTCTCTTTGGTCGCTGGTCTCTGGCATCTGTTGGCCGCTCAGCCGGTGTTGCATCCCCTGTCTGCTCTTGCTTTGGCCCGTCTTCTTCTTTGGTTCTCAATTCTTTGAAGTGAGAGCGGTTCCGTGTGACATGGTGCTGACCTGCTGATGCAGTGATCATTGGTCCAGTTATTTTGGTCACCTTTAGCGGGTCTTTGGAGAAAGCGCTGTCTGACTTCCTTGTTTGCCGCTGTCTCACGAGCACCATGTCTCCTTCTATTTTTCAAGTGGCCGCATGCCTTCTTTGATCGGCATATCTCTTCATCTTCTCTTTCTGTTCCTGGTCTCTTCTGGCAATCTCTTTATGTTCTGCCTTCTCTCTTTCTTTAATTAGTGGCAATCTTGTTCTGCTTGCTCGCCCAAACACCAGCTCGGCGGGACACCTTCCCGTGGAGCTGTGTGGGGTATTTCGATAGTCTCTCAGTACTTGACATAGGGCCTGGCCAATCGATATCTGTGTCAGTTTTGCCCTTTGTACTGTCTTTTTGATGGTCCCCATGAACCACTCTGTCATCCCGTTTGCTTGCGGCCACAGTGGTGTTATTCGCCGGTGATTTATTCCCAGGTATGCCATAAATTTCTTGAATTCTTCCCCTGAAAATGGTGGACCATTGTCTGTTTTAAGTGTTTGGGGTCAGCCCCATGCTGCCAGAACATCATCTAGCACTGGTAATGTCGCGCTCGCTGAGGTTGATGATACGGGTCTCACTATGGGGAACCTTGAATACTCGTCTATGATCACCAGCAGGAATCTTCCTGTCTCCAGGGGGCCGTAGAAATCTGCTGCTAGCTCCGTCCACACTGCTGTCGGTAGCGGGGACATTTGCAGCGGTTCTGGTTTGGACGTTGGCCCCGTTATTTGGCAGACATGACAGTGTGTCACTGTCTCCTCCACCATGCTGTCTAGTCCTGGGAACCATACTTTTTCCCTCAGCATCTTTTTTGTTGCTACCATGCCCCTATGTGATTCGTGTGCTAGCTCCACCGTTCTTCTTCTCAGGGTCCTGGGCATTACGATCCTGTGCCACATTAGTATCCCTTTTTCACTTTCAGATAATTCTTCGTTGATTCTTTTGAAGGCCAGCAGCTCCTCTTTGTCTACTCCTCTTTCTACGCTGGTGTTGGCGTTTACGTGTCTCCAGCGTTGTGTTTTGGTGATCTTCATGATCTCCTGCATGGTATCGTCTTTTTTCGTTTCGTGTTCTAGTTCTTCTAGTGTTATTGTTGCGGGCGTGCTTAGTTTCAGTGCGAAATTCAGATATTCTTCCGCCATTGTCGTTGATTCCGACTTCTTTGGTAAGGGGTGTCGTGACACATAGTCAGCTGGATTTTCGTCCTTTCCGGGTTTATGGATTATCTTGAAGTTGTAATCCAGTAACCTGATCCCCCATCTTTCTATCCTTGGCGGTATTTTTGCATTTGGGTTGCCGTATATCGTTATCAGCGCCTGGTAATCTGTTATGATTGTGAAAGGCTTCCCGTAGATGAACATGTGGTAGTGTTCGCAGGCCCATACCACTGCCAAACTCTCCTTCTCGGGCTAGGAGTATCCCTTCTCAATGCCTGACAGGCTCTTGCTCCCATAGGCCACTATGTTTCTTGGGGAGTCTTTTCCTGGTTGATGCTGTGCTAATATTGCCCCTAGTCCGACTGGACTCGCGTCCACAGTTAGTTCTGTGCAGTTTGGGGTCAAAGTATGCTAGGTGATCTACCGCCGTCACAGCTTTCCTTATTTCTTCGAACCCTTTGTCACACTCTTTTGTCCACACAAAGCTCTGTCCTTGCTTTGTCAGCTCTCGTAGTGGGGCGCTTACAGTGGCAAAGTCTTTGATGTAGCGCGCGCAGTAGCTTGCTAGCCCTAGGAACGATCTTACTTCCGCCACATCAGTGGGTTTTCTCGCCTTTTCTAAGGTCTCCACCTTGCTGTGATCCGGCCTCATTCCTCTTTTGGAAAAGATGTGGCCGAAAAATACGAGTTCGCTTTGCCCCAGTTCGCATTTCTCTTCGTAGAATGTCAGACCCTCATTCTCTAGCTGCGAGCACACTTCTCTTAGTGCTTGGTCGTGCTCCTCGTCTGATTTTCCGAACACCAGGATATCGTCGCTGTAGTTCAGGCTGTTCTTGACCGGTCTTATTATTTGTCGTATTGTCTCTTGAAAAATTTCTGCTGTGGATGAGATCCCGAAGCTCAGACGCTTGTACCTGAACAGGCCTAGATGAGTGGAGAACGTCGTGATGTATCGCGACTGAGGGTCCAGTTCCAGTTGGTGGTACCCTTTGCATAGATCTAGTTTCGAGAATCTTCTTGTGCCTGTGAGACAGCTAATCATGTCGTCCAAATGTGGTCCAGGGTGACGCTCTCGCTCTATTTCTTTATTTGGGATCCTCATGTCCACACAGATTCTTATCTTTGATTTGTCTTTCTTTGGGACAGCTACTATTGGCGACACCCATGGTGTCGGACCATCGGCGGGCTCTATTATGTCCTGTTTTAGTAGCTCTTCCAGTTCTTCGGCCACTTTTGGCTGCAGGTGTATGGGCACTCTCCTGTGGTGTTGTGCAACTGGCCTGATCGTCTCATCAATGTGCAGTGTCATCTGCCGTCCCTTTAGTTTTCGTAGTCCTTTTAGCAGTTTGGGGTATTCTTTCAGAATGTTTTCAGATGTCATTTCCATCAGTCCCATTACTTGGGCTGTGACGTTACTCAAAAGGCATGGCGCAGGAATGTCCCCCTTTAGTACATGTATTTCTTCTCTCAGCCTTTGATCCTTGTATTGTAGTTCTTCTTTGAACTTTCCCAAGTTGATTACTGGTGTCTTCGCCCCCCACGTGAATACTTGTACTCTCGATGGCTTCAGTGTTGGTTGCACCTTCATTCTTTTGTATTCGGAGACGCACATGATGTTGCACGTCACTCCGCTGTCCAGGACAAACTTCGTTTCGTGTGGCCCTACATTTATTATTACTGACTCAGTCTTTTTTATTTTATTTTTGTCCACCAGACATATTCTCTCTTCGCTTTCTTCTTCTTCTTCTTCTGATTCTGTGGTGACATTTGTCATAAGGTACAGCCGTTCTATCTTCCTCACTTTCTTCCCCTGACTCTGCAGACGAACTTCTCGCCCCCTTCCACATGCCTGATGTGTCTACTAGTTGGCATCAGTGCTCTTCCAGGTCTCCCCCGGTCATTTCTAAATTGTGTCCCTTAGCACACGCTGGCGTAGTGATTTTGTCCGCTGCATTTGCGGCATGTCTGGCCGAAAGCTGGGCACTGCCCTCTGTGTGGGAACTCCAGTCAACATCTGTAGCACGTTCCCTCTGGTTGCTTCTTCCCTGCCTGGTCTCCTCTGTCTTTCCTCCAATTCCCTGGCCGATTGTTGGTGGTCATTCGTTGTATCTGTTCTCCTCCTCTTGTCTTGCCTCGGTTCATCTCTTTTGCGTGTGCAGTCGCTCTTGCTTCCGCCCTTCCTAATGCAAGGATGTTTTCTAGGGAGATTGGTTCTTTTAGTACCCTTGCTCTAAATTCTGTGTCGCGGCATCCTTCAATAATGCGCAGTCTTATTGCCTGCTCATTGTCGAACTTGTCGAATTCGCATTGGGTGACCAGTTTTGGCAACCTCGTTGCGAATTCGTCCAGTGACTCCTCCGCCTGTTGAAACGCGATCATGAAACTATACCTCTCAAAATCCACATTTCTTTGTGGGTCTAATTTGGCCGTTAGACACGTCTTTAGCTTTTCATGTGTGTCAATGTCACCTTTTGGCAGGGTCACTAGCAAATCTTCGATTTCATCTCCAACTAAATTTATAAATAGTCCTCGCTTCTTGGCCGCTGTCACATCAGTGGCATCGATGTAGTTTTCGAATCGTCTTATCCATTTCTCCCATCTGATCCCAGTCTGTGGTTCAGATAGGCTAAATGGTAGTGGCCTCCTATATTGAGCACTTGATTTTGGATCTGCCATTTGCACTCCTTCCTTTGTTCTTTGTCTTGTCTCTTTTCTTTGTGGGTGGTGCTCTTTATATTGTTTACTCTCTATATTGTTTCTTCTTTCCTTCTCTCTATATATTGTTATTTATTTGGTCTTATATTCTTTATTTTCATTGAAACAGTCTTTCTACCCACTTTCCTTTTGTTTGCCAGCGCTTTTTTTTTCTTTTATGGCCAATTCCTTCGTCTTCGCGCTTGGCCTGGCCTCAAAATGGCCGCCACGCTCGTTCTTGGTTCCTATTGGCTTGTACAGCCTGACTCTAAGATGGCCACCGTCTTCTCGCGGGACTTCGCGGCGAATCGCAATGCAGCCTGACTTCAAGATGGCCGCCGCACTGATTCTTCCTTTCTATTGGTCCTCGCGCCTGGCCCCAATATGGCCGCCGAGACTCTCGCGAGAGCTCGCGCTGGCTTTTTGATTCTTCGATGCTCGCGCTCTTTGGCTGGCGCTTACCGCATTCGTTGCTTCTTCGTCCGCGGCGGTCGGGGTGGGCTCCCACGTCGCTGCTGATTCCTCAATGATTCAGAAAAGGGGGTGGTGATGAACAGAGTGTCTGAATTAAGCAGACCACTCTTACCCAGTCCAAAGATCAGGGCTGGATCCATCACCGTTTTTTAGCTCACTGCACCATCCCAGCTCAGAACTTGGCTATATGCAATTTAGTCTGACCCTGGCCCAGTGCATCATGGGAACAGGGCAGACTAAAGTACCAAGCCAATTCTTATACTGGGAAGGAAACAAGCTACCGGGGACCGGTTTCTGGCATTTCAGCCGTCTTCGGCCCGGCTTCCTTGAATCCTGATGGTGCAATGAGCTAGGGACTCACATCTGAGTATACCCTTCCACGCTTATGGTGGACAAAAATGATTCAGAAAAGGGGGTGGTGATGAACAGAGTGTCTGAATTAAGCAGACCACTCTTACCCAGTCCAAAGATCAGGGCTTGATCCATCACCGTTTTTTAGCTCACTGCACCATCCCAGCTCAGAACTTGGCTATATGCAAATTAGTCTGACCCTGGCCCAGTGCATCATGGGAACAGGGCAGACCAAACTACCAAGCCAATTCTTATACTGGGAAGGAAACAAGCTACCGGGGACCGGTTTCTGGCATTTCAGCCGTCTTCGGCCCGGCTTGCTTGAATCCTGATGGTGCAATGAGCTAGGGACTCACATCTGAGTATACCCTTCCACGCTTATGGTGGAAAAAAATGATTCAGAAAAGGGGGTGGTGATGAACAGAGTGTCTGAATTAAGCAGACCACTCTTACCCAGTCCAAAGATCAGGGCTTGATCCATCACCGTTTTTTAGCTCACTGCACCATCCCAGCTCAGAACTTGGCTATATGCAAATTAGTCTGACCCTGGCCCAGTGCATCATGGGAACAGGGCAGACCAAACTACCAAGCCAATTCTTATACTGGGAAGGAAACAAGCTACCGGGGACCGGTTTCTGGCATTTCAGCCGTCTTCGGCCCGGCTTGCTTGAATCCTGATGGTGCAATGAGCTAGGGACTCACATCTGAGTATACCCTTCCACGCTTATGGTGGACAAAAATGATTCAGAAAAGGGGGTGGTGATGAACAGAGTGTCTGAATTAAGCAGACCACTCTTACCCAGTCCAAAGATCAGGGCTTGATCCATCACCGTTTTTTAGCTCACTGCACCATCCCAGCTCAGAACTTGGCTATATGCAAATTAGTCTGACCCTGGCCCAGTGCATCATGGGAACAGGGCAGACCAAACTACCAAGCCAATTCTTATACTGGGAAGGAAACAAGCTACCGGGGACCGGTTTCTGGCATTTCAGCCGTCTTCGGCCCGGCTTGCTTGAATCCTGATGGTGCAATGAGCTAGGGACTCACATCTGAGTATACCCTTCCACGCTTATGGTGGACAAAAATGATTCAGAAAAGGGGGTGGTGATGAACAGAGTGTCTGAATTAAGCAGACCACTCTTACCCAGTCCAAAGATCAGGGCTTGATCCATCACCGTTTTTTAGCTCACTGCACCATCCCAGCTCAGAACTTGGCTATATGCAAATTAGTCTGACCCTGGCCCAGTGCATCATGGGAACAGGGCAGACCAAACTACCAAGCCAATTCTTATACTGGGAAGGAAACAAGCTACCGGGGACCGGTTTCTGGCATTTCAGCCGTCTTCGGCCCGGCTTGCTTGAATCCTGATGGTGCAATGAGCTAGGGACTCACATCTGAGTATACCCTTCCACGCTTATGGTGGACAAAAATGATTCAGAAAAGGGGGTGGTGATGAACAGAGTGTCTGAATTAAGCAGACCACTCTTACCCAGTCCAAAGATCAGGGTTTGATCCCTCACCGTTTTTTAGCTCACTGCACCATCCCAGCTCAGAACTTGGCTATATGCAAATTAGTCTGACCCTGGCCCAGTGCATCATGGGAACAGGGCAGACCAAACTACCAAGCCAATTCTTATACTGGGAAGGAAACAAGCTACCGGGGACCGGTTTCTGGCATTTCAGCCGTCTTCGGCCCGGCTTGCTTGAATCCTGATGTGCAATGAGCTAGGGACTCACATCTGAGTATACCCTTCCACGCTTATGGTGGACAAAAATGATTCAGAAAAGGGGGTGGTGATGAACAGAGTGTCTGAATTAAGCAGACCACTCTTACCCAGTCCAAAGATCAGGGCTTGATCCATCACCGTTTTTTAGCTCACTGCACCATCCCAGCTCAGAACTTGGCTATATGCAAATTAGTCTGACCCTGGCCCAGTGCATCATGGGAACAGGGCAGACCAAACTACCAAGCCAATTCTTATACTGGGAAGGAAACAAGCTACCGGGGACCGGTTTCTGGCATTTCAGCCGTCTTCGGCCCGGCTTGCTTGAATCCTGATGGTGCAATGAGCTAGGGACTCACATCTGAGTATACCCTTCCACGCTTATGGTGGACAAAAATGATTCAGAAAAGGGGGTGGTGATGAACAGAGTGTCTGAATTAAGCAGACCACTCTTACCCAGTCCAAAGATCAGGGCTTGATCCATCACCGTTTTTTAGCTCACTGCACCATCCCAGCTCAGAACTTGGCTATATGCAAATTAGTCTGACCCTGGCCCAGTGCATCATGGGAACAGGGCAGACCAAACTACCAAGCCAATTCTTATACCGGGAAGGAAACAAGCTACCGGGGACCGGTTTCTGGCATTTCAGCCGTCTTCGGCCCGGCTTGCTTGAATCCTGATGGTGCAATGAGCTAGGGACTCACATCTGAGTATACCCTTCCACGCTTATGGTGGACAAAAATGATTCAGAAAAGGGGGTGGTGATGAACAGAGTGTCTGAATTAAGCAGACCACTCTTACCCAGTCCAAAGATCAGGGCTTGATCCATCACCGTTTTTTAGCTCACTGCACCATCCCTGCTCAGAACTTGGCTATATGCAAATTAGTCTGACCCTGGCCCAGTGCATCATGGGAACAGGGCAGACCAAACTACCAAGCCAATTCTTATACCGGGAAGGAAACAAGCTACCGGGGACCGGTTTCTGGCATTTCAGCCGTCTTCGGCCCGGCTTGCTTGAATCCTGATGGTGCAATGAGCTAGGGACTCACATCTGAGTATACCCTTCCACGCTTATGGTGGACAAAAATGATTCAGAAAAGGGGGTGGTGATGAACAGATTTTCTAAATCGCTGATTCCTCAATGGCGCTTCACTCTTCCCTCTTCTTCTTGACCACGACGCGATCCAGGGTGGGCTCCTGGTTTTCAAATCGTGATTCCGGGGCACACTGCATTCGGATCCCGCACTCGTCGTCAGATGTCGTGTTCCCCTGCCCACAGAACACAAGCCAGACGTCGTGGTGTTACCAGGTATTCTTTATTGCATTCTCATCATGGTCAGTCATGTAGCGCCCTTTGTCCTGCGACCTCTCGCCCCCAGGTCCGGTCGCCTCTGTCTCCTGATCCCTCCCCTGACCGGATGTGGTGTCCGGTGTCCCCTGTCCCTGACCCTCGCCTTGCAGGGCCCTATTGCCACCTGGGCACGACAGAGACAACGCTCTCCCATTCCAGATCCCATTACAACACTCAAACCAGTGTGTGTCCCTGAATCCACCTTGCCAGTGGCTCAATTGCCACTGCAAATAGTAGGGGGATTAAATGACACCCTTGTCGCGAATCTCTAATCTAGGGTGAATTAATCCAAGATTGTTCCATTTATGTGAACCCAGGCAATAGGGTCTTCATAGAGCAATTTGACATCTCTGAAATGATTGCCCAAACTCTATTTTGCTCAAGATTGCCCATAAGTAAGGCCACTCTAACAGTCAAACGGTTTTTCATCATCCAAGGCCAGCAACACTGCTGTCTCCTTTATGCAGTCTCTGCATGCAATGCAACCAAATAAGCGATGAATATTGTGTCTCGGCGCTCTATGGGGCATTAAGGCAGATTGGTCAGGGGCCACAAGAGACTCAATGATGTGTAATATGTGATTCACTATTACCTTCACCAGTTTTTTGTTTCTACACTGAGGAGCGATAGCAGTCGATATGAAGCACAGTCCTCTCGTGTTTTTCCTTTCTTATGGATGACAACAATAGTGGCCTGTCGCAAATCCAGCAGAAAGTCTCCCTTCTGCCTAGTTTCACTAAATATATCCTTAAAGGCTGGACAATACGTAAGCACACAAATTAAAAAAATTCAGGGGGTAGCCCGTTCAGACATGGGGACCTTTTACCCTTTATTTGCAACAGGGCCTCTGAGATCTCTGTGTCAATAATTTCCCCCCAGGGAGGTCCTGGCACCCTCCCAAACATCAGGACCAGGATGTATCTGTCAAAAGTCTCCAGGCCTCTCAATTCTGACCAAGTACGTGACCGGTACAGACTTCCCAGATACCTAGAATAGGCCTGCGTGATGTTGTCTTACCTCTTGACTAGGATCCCGTCTTTCCTACGTATTTTACTTATCATCCTCTGTCCCTCCTCATGGCGGGTCAATCAGCCCAGCTGTTTCTCTGCCTTATTTCCCACCTTGTATGGTCTCCCTTGTGTTACCCTTGTGTCACCCTCGCCTCCTGCTAAGCCAGTGATCTGTACTCTTCTTGGGCTGTTTTTATATGGTGGCTAGCTCTGGTGTGGGGGAGGTCACATAATCCACCTCCCAGCGTAGTAGCTTAGATTCCACTTCATGGCATTTTCTTTCCTGCTTTTTCCATTTCCCAGTGACATGAGAAATCAATTGTTCCCATATCACTGCCTTATATGCCTCCCATAAGTTTATCCTGAACTCCACCACTCCTTTGTTATAGTTAAAGTGGCAGGTAGCTTCCACCACCAGCTTCCTTTGTTCCATTCCATTAACTCCCAAGGACCTACCCTCCATCCCACCTGTACCTGACAAAAAGCGGTCCAAAGCATTGTAGCCATGGGGGATCTGGCCTTTTGTTAGGGATCTTGTGTCTCTGAAGCGACTCAGCCAGCACTGCGGCACCAAGAGGCAATCCAGGCTGGACATGGATCTCATGGAGTTGGAAACATACAAATATTGCCTCAGCCCTGGGTGTTCCACCCTCCACAATTCTGCCGTTACCATTGCCTCCAGGAATGCACCTAGGTTCATGTCAGTTCTAGGCATTGTACCCGACAGGGTCACACTATCGAGATCGCATCATGCAGTCAAGTTGAGTTCTCCCCCCACTATCAAGAGGGCATCTGAGATTTTTGTTATCAATTCCCTCAGCCTTTCCAACTCATCCATATGTAGGCCTGATGGAAGGTCGATCAATCAGGGGCTTGTAAAGCTCGGCTATTCACCGTGAGGTCGTAAGGCACTGTGGGTGGGGGGCCGCTGGACGGATTGGGTGGCAAATCATTCGAAGAGCCAGGTTTTGAGATCCTTCCTGATTTAGGTCAGTGACGCTGATTGCCTGAGGTGCAGGGGCAGGGAGTTCCATGTCTTGGAGGCGAGGTAGGAGAATGATCTCCCTCCGGTTCTGATCTTGTGGATCTTGGGGATGGAGGCAAGGGCGAGATATGCGGATCGGAGTTGTCTGGTGGGTACGTGGAATGTGAGGCGGTGGTTCAGGTACCCTGGTCCTTCGATGTGTAGGGCTTTGTAGACGTGAGTGAGGAGCTTGAAATTGACTCTTTTTTTGACTGGAAGTCAGTGGAATGGTTGGAGGTGTTGCATGATGTAGCTTCAGCAGGGGATGTCAAGGACCAGTCTGACTGCAGCATTTTGGACGTACTGAAGTTTATTGAGCTGTTTCTGCGTTGCGCCAGTGAAGAGTGCGTTGCCATAGTCAAGTCTATTGGTGATGAGTTTGAGGCTATCCCCAGATTTATCTTATTCTAATATCCACTTACCGCTGCATGCACCCATCTGTCACCTCCCAGATTTTGGTGACCTGCAAGGGAATAGACCTGAGAACCTGTATCCCTATACCCCTGAAGCCCACAGAAAACCTAGCATGGGCTAATATCCAATATCTCTCTCGACTGAGGAACCCACATTTGTTTCTCAGAAGGTGAGTATCCTGTAACAAGATAGTGTCTGGGTCATGTCTATTCAAAACTTTCAGCACAATCCCCCATTTCACTCTGTTGTCTATGCCATTAAAATTCAATGAACATATGTGGAGGGTAAAGTAATCCACCCTCTGATGTGTGTTAGTGCCCGCCATATGAATGTCAAGTAAGTTTCTTCACCCACCCTCCACCTCAGCTGTAGCCAAAGTCGAGAACCATTAACTTGAAATTCCCTGCCCCAACCAAATCCTCTCCCTACAACCTCATACAGCGAGTCTAAAACTGCGGCACCCCCCAATGGCCCTATAGGTGTGTCGCCGTTCCATGTAAAACATGTATGTTGAAATGAGAACTTTAATTAACTTGGTGCTGTCAGTGGTGAGGTATGGTTCCTGCAGAAGATCAGTGTAGCAACCTATTTAAGCACATTGCCGCTGACATCCTAGGCGGCCACAATCACTGCTGTGTGGGTCTCCAGGCTCTGGTTGATGTCGCCCTGTATTTGCTTTCCCTATTCCTCTATTTGGGTGGAGATGCCTCCTTATTTTGTCAGTTTCGCCCGCTTGGACCGAACCATTTTCAGGTTCAGTCTACATAGGCAAGACCAGCGGCTGAATGGCAAACAGCACCCCATCTCGGTCAGGATGGGTCACAACAGAGCTCTTATTGACGACAGCCCTGAGGTCAGGCCTACAACAGTTGTTTCCTCAATGTCTTTGCTATCAGACCTAAATGCTGCCAGGGCCCTCCAATCCGCCGTGGGGCAGCCCCCATGGGATCGAACCCAGTCCCCCGCTCATGAGCTGGGCAACCCATCTAGCCGGGCCTCGTCCCAGGGGAGCATGCTGCCCAGCCTACCTGGAAGGCCAGGCACTGAGAAAAGGAGGGTCCAGGCAGGCCACCGCGGCCCCCCACCAGAGAGGCACTAGCACCCCGACTCTGGGGGACTCCAGAGCTCTAATCTAAGCCTCCATCCAGACACTTATATTGCGTCCCTTACTGCAGTGGGGGGGCCCTTGGTTGATCTTCCAGTTTCTTCCGCAATTTTGCCAGGGTCAATCATGGCAAGGCATCCAAAGGAGTCTGGTCTCCTGTCTCTGGGACTGCCAAGACGACTGGCCACGTCCCACCAGCGATCATTCCCTGCAGCATCACCCATCCATAAGGTAGTCTCCAGTGGGTGACTCTGTCACCTCTCTATTTGGGGCCAATGGACCCTGTAGGCACCCCTTGGGCAATCGATTAGCCGTGGCCAGGAACTGTGTCATTTACAGCCCAGTAGCCGTTGCCTTCTTGGGAGCACACGGCCAGGCTCAAATACCCTCATGCAGGGCTCAAGGTCTTCCCTTCTCCAAGCACCTCCATGGCGAGAGGCCCAGGCAACTTCAGTCCTCCTGTCGGACAGATGGAACGTCCCGGGATTAGCAGGATAATCTCTTCAACAGGGCGCGGGTACCGGAGCTCAGAATTACACGTCCGACTCCATACGTCCCTGGCCCATTATGTTGGAAAAATTGAAATGCAAGATTCAAAGTTTAAACTGTGATAACTAATGGTATCTGCACCCAATATATTATCGTCGCAATTGTTTTTCATTGTGCTGACATAATATTACTTTAAAAACATAATTGATTTTATAAATAATAATAAACCATGTAAACAATGAAAATTCAGTTAATCCTTTCATTTAGCATGATGGTATTGGGTGCAGACACAAAGGTTATTATAAGAAATCGTTAGAATGGAGACATGACAGAACAGCACTTTCAACACACATACACACTATATTATTAGGTACATATTGCACTTACCACTTATTCTGCTACTCAAAGCTTCCACCAGAGCATGGAGGGTGAGCCAGACTCTTCTCAGGACCCTCCTGTGCAGTGGTGTCAGTCTGAGTGTCATGAAGTTGGGTGGGAAAACAAGCCAAGCACATCCTGCAAAATCCAGGAACAGCGCTGACTCTCCTCCCAGCAGTTGCACCACCATTTTTCTCTTTGAGTGTGGGCGCCCACTATTCAGCAGTTTGCGCTCATGTCACACATAATCTAGGCCAGCACTGCAATGCTCAGCTGGGTCTCTGGATCCCATATGATGATTTGTTAAACTGGCGGCCCACTCCTGTCTTTCAGACATTTTGAGGGTTTTGATTCTCGAAGGAGCAGCCGGAAGGAGGAGAATGGTGTGGTGAGTGGATGGCTCAAAAATTGACCATAAAATGGCCGCATTCCTGTTCCTGGATGTATTTTCCTGTTTACAGAGGTAGGCAGACGGTGATCTCCGCCCTGAGAATGGAGGTCTATGCCAACGGCGTGAAGTCTCAGCCCCACATAGAGAGATTGCCTTCCTTCTTGCTCTCTAAACTTCATTTGGTTTTTGAAAGATAATTGTTTCTCAAATATGGAATACTCAGAGTAAATGCAGAGATTCCACTGAGGTACTGCAAGCTTTTTCTCCTGGTTTGACCAAAGCAACAATAGGTAAATGGGCAGATTTACCAGTTTTTAAGGTAAGAGAAGTGTATGAAGCTTGATTGAAATCCCTCCACACCCTGTTTTTGGGAGCAAAACTTTATGAGTACTTGCACTATTTTATGTACACCGAAATAAGGGTCATTTTCCAAATGTTTAGAGCAGAAAAAGTAAATACAAATTTGAACTATTGGTATAAATAACATAATTTAGGATCACACAAGAGATTGTTGGAAATATAAGCACGACATGGGAACAGTATATGGGGATAAAGTTAAATGAAAAACAAGCATTGGAAATGCAATAGGTCTCGGATTTATTTGAGTTATAGCTAATGGCATTGTAAATGGCAATGTTTTTTAGCCATGTGTTATGGAGTGTATGCATGTGGTGTGTAGTGGAATTATGTGGGTTGGATTGGAATTGTAGCAATGGTGGCATGCTGCGCTTTAGATGAATATGTTTAAAAGTAAAGTGCACCATACTGCGATTGCTACAATAGTTAATTGTGGATGCGTTAACAATTGATGTGTGCACTGATGGCTGGTGGTGTGTGTGTGTGGTTGTGTGTGTGGTTGTGTGGTGGTGAGTGTGTGGTGGTGAGAGTGTGGTGGTGAGAGTGTGGTGTGTGTGTGGTCTTATGTGTGTGGTCTTATGTGTGTGGTCTTATGTGTGTGGTCTTATGTGTGTGTGTGTGTGTGGTGTCTTAGTTCGAGTGTTCGTACCCTGCACACTCACACACTGCCCTTACACACACATACACTGCTCACCCTACACACTCACACAATGTTCACCCTGCACACACACACAATGTTCACCCTGCACACACACACTGCTCACCCTGCACACTCACACACTGTTCACCCTGCACACTCACACACTGTTCACCCTGCACACTCACACACTGTTCAGCCTGCACACTCACACACTGTTCACCATGCACACTCACACACTGTTCACCCTGCACACTCACACACTGTTCACCCTGCACACTAACACACTGCAGTCACCGTCACTCTGCGGTCACTCTACAGTCACTGTTACTCTGCAGTCACTCGCACTCTGCACTCACTCTCACTTTGCACTCACTCTGCAGTCACTCTCACTCTGCACTCACTCTGCAGTCATTCTCACTCTGCACTCATTCTGCACTCACTCTCACTCTGCACTCACTCTGCACTCACTCTCACTCTGTACTCACTCTCACTCTGCACTCACTCTCACTCTGCACTCACTCTGCACTCACTCTGCACTCACTCTGCACTCACTCTCACTCTGTACTCACTCTCACTCTGTACTCACTCTCACTCTGCACTCACTCTCACTCTGCACTCATTCTGCACTCACCCTGCACTCACTCTGCACTCACTCTGCAGTCACACTCACTCTGCACTCACTCTGCACTCACTCTGCAGTCACACTCACTCTGCAGTTGCACTCATTCTGCAGTCGTACTCACTCTGCACCCACCCTGCACTCACTCTGCACTCACTCTCTCTGCATTCACTCTGCACTCACTCTGCAGTCACTCTCTCTGCATTCACTCTGCAGTCACTCTCTCTGCATTCACTCTACACTCACTCTCACTCTGCACTCACTCTCACTCTGCACTCACTCTCACTCACTCTCACTCTGCAGTCACACTCACTCTGCACTCACTCTGTAGTCACACTCACTCTGCACTCACTCTGCACTCACAATCTCTCTGCACTCACACTCACTCTGCACTCACACTCACTCTGCACTCACACTCACTCTGCACTCACACTCACTCTGCACTCGCACTCACTCTGCACTCGCACTCACTCTGCACTCGCACTCACTCTGCACTCGCACTCACTCTGCACTCGCACTCACTCTGCACTTACACTCACGCTGCACTCACTCTGCACTTACACTTACGCTGCACTCACTCTGCACTCCCACTCACTCTGCACTCACACTCACGCTGCACTCACTCTGCACTAGCAATCACTCTGCACTCGCACTCACTCTGCACTCACTCTGGACTCACACTGCACTCACTCTGCACTCACTCATACTCTGCACTCACTCTGCACTCGCACTCACTCTGCACTCACTCTGCACTCACTCTGCACTTACTCTGCACTCACTCTGCACTCACTCACACTCTGCACTCACTCTGCACTCACACTCTGCACTCACACTCTGCACTCACACTCTGCACTCACTCTCTGCACTCACTCGCCCTTGTCAACAAATAACGCCATGGATCCGGGGGTGTGACGTGGAGCGTGAGTGGAGGAGGGAGGTTGCACTTTAAGCAGGGGCGGGGCACGCACTACAAGGGTGTTTCACACCTGTGAGGACTCCGTACTGGCAGTGGGTCGGTTACATTACAGGAAAGGGGAATTTCTGGGCATTCACTACACATTCTGAAGTGGAGTCCTGTCCTTCCTGGTTACGTCACCAAAGATGGCACGCACCAATTCAATGCAAAACATGCAGTGCAATTCTAAGAGCTTCCGTTTCTGATCTGACACCCAAAATTTCAAGAACAACAAATTTTACATGGCAAATCAACAGGTATTTATGAACTGTTTCTAAAATTGAGAAATAATTAACAATTTGCGTTGTTAAGAGTCCTTTCCTTCAAATAACTTAAAATGTATTTATTCTCAGACATTGGTTATCCTTGGACAGGACAGTCCCATCCGATGGATGGCACCTACATGTAATTAATTTCGTAATGCACGCTATCTAACAAGAACACACATTTAAACAACGGACTGACACACTCCCCTTCCCAGACCCTAAAAAAAAAAAAAGAAGCCCGCACTGCGAGTATATGTTTTGAATTATCGCGGCTGTCAAGCCGCGATAATACAAAACATATGGCCTCTGGTGCGCGTAACAGACACCAATAGGTCATAGGCGGAGCTACGCTACAGCCTATGGCCTATTGCGTGTTCTGTTTAAAAACAGCACGCACGCGAAGGCCAATGAAATTGGACCTTGCAAATCCACACGCACGAGCGTTGTGGAATGCAAGGTCCAATTTCAAAATGCCCGGAATAGGACTCGGTGCGCGTCACTGCTGCGCAGTGTACAAGCCCGAGCCCGAGCCCTAACAATGGGAAGAATATTTAGATTTCAGCTACTCTAGTCTTTGAGGGCCAACTTTCACCGAATGGCCTTGTTCAATAGAAAGATGTCTAGCATACAACCAGATTCTTAATCAAGGTTTTCCCCACAGTATCTTGAAATTGCCCAAAATGTGATCAGGAAGGGGGATTGTTACATCTTTTCTGGTCCTGTTATCGTCTAGAGACATTTTGGATAGGGGTGTTTCAGGTTGCAGGAAAGACAATTTGGTTGGATATCTCTCTCTCCCCAAAGACGGCTCCTACGAGATTAGTGGAGGTAGAGACCTGAGAATATTACGGCACTGAGTATTTTACAGTAATGCTAGTAGCCCGCTCTCTGATCACCTCCCACTGGAAATCTTCAGTCGCTCCAAGGGTGGATGGGTAAGCAGGAAAAATGTGGAAGGTTAGGTTAGTCAGAGCGAGTATCAGGCTGGAGTTAATCGCATGGCCCAATATTGTAGCTCGGGCTTGGGTCCGGTAGCAACTATGAAGTTTGGACTGTCATTTTATTGACTGAAAAGCACTTTAAAGAAGGTTGAACACTGCCACTTTTTTTGACGTAACACACTTTTATAATGTAAATAAGTAATTTTGCATATCTTTATGTATGCTGCGCTGTCACTATAATGGGGGGATACCAATGTGAGTATCTTGGGGGTGCTTTCAACTGTATTCAAAACAGTTGAAAACGTGTATATGTTTAGAATACGGTGCACTGCAAAGTCTAGAGCAAGGACTTTCAAAGTCGCCGGGGATCAAGATGCCTTTTTTTTTTGCACCCGAAAACCCCATCGCCCTCAGCCATGCCCCCATTAAACTCTGAGATTCAGAGCTGCCACATGGTGGCCGCAGTTGGAAAACCATGACCTGACTTTTCAGGAAATGGTTTATTTTAATGTGTTGCTTTTTTGGGTAGTGCATGTGTTAGCAGTGTTTGGCAATGGGGGGCTGGGCAGACGTTAACGGTCACTTAAATTGCCTGAGAAATGAGGAAGCTGTGTTTCCGACTCAAAATATGCAAATTCTTTAGTTGGCTGATCAGCTGGTGCCTTCTGCCAGAGAAACAAAGAACTAAGAACAAAAGTGATTGTGTTTTTCGAAACTTTACAAAGCTGAGGTACCAACTAAATTTGGAAATACATCACCAACCAAGCTTGGCTGGTACCCCGTAACTGTAAAGCGAATGTACTTGCCTGTAACATTTGGAAACCTGACTTTGCAAAAAAAGGATGCAGAAAATAAAAGGATTAAGTAAACTAGCCACATTTGATAGGGGGAAAAAGCTTTTGGAATATATCACCTTCTGGCACTATTGTTTGCAGAAACCTTATGGTGCTCCTTTCAGACATGGACGTTCATATAATCACTGTTTTATTTGTGCATTCTGGTGCCAGTAGTTATGTTTTTTGCAAAGACTTAGCTAATGAAGAAAGTGAAAAGCAAATGCAAGAAAAAGAAAAAGGACCGGAAGGACTATTCACAGCTGTCACGGAGACAAGAATATTACCCTGCTGCCTGTTCAGTACATGCTATGTCAGAATGAAACAACGCAGCTCCCTATACTGGACTTGTGTGAGAGAGAGAGAGACAGAGTGTGTGTATATGTTGTAACATACCATAACATGTATTTATAAAATGCATACCCATTTAGGGGGTATCTTGCCTCTGAACAACATGTCAAGTGTAATCACTTTATCAACCCTAGGAGGATTCAAATCTGAGGCCGAAGCGTCAATCACCGATCCCTGAATTGAATACATACATGAGCCTAGTGAACCATCATTCCCGGGTTTTGGATGTTGTGTGTTTGGAAAAGAAGTTTGCACTCCTGTTTTTGTGCGATAGCTGTTCTGCATGTGAGCAAAGCTTGCACTGATTATCTCACGTGAACATCTTATAAGCATCCATCAAACCTGCTCAAGAGTGTACAAGAGGAGTCTACACTTTATGCCCAGTGAAAAACACAAATGTTGATTCAAAAATATCGTGGTACATGAATAGCATGTCAAAAATATTGTCACTACCAAAATGTCGTGGTACGAAATATCTACGGTAACGATCTCATATTTTGTTATATAAAACCGCTTATAAGAATATTGTTGAAATTATACTTTTAAAAAAGATTGTTTTTTATTAGTTTAATATATATATATCTTTGTATATTAATTTTAGGTGTATTATTGTTAGTATAATTGTTATTATTTATTTTTGAATCTAGTTTCCAATTTTAAATATGTAATTGATTTTTGTATTTAATTAGGGCCTGATTACGAGTTCGGCTGGTCCCTGCAATGCAATACTTGCGGTCCACCCGCCATATTATGAATACGCCGGAGGGACAACAACAGGCCTGCCGCAACCACCGGGAATCATGGATCTCGCAGTGATGGAGGAGCGGTGAGAGGCTTTAATATGCTGGTGATGCTGCTGCAGCACTGCCGAGCACAGCAGGAGTTTCCTCACCGCCACTGCTTTCATGGCACTGAGGCTGCCATGAAAATTGTGGCAGTGAGGAAACAAAGGGGGCCCTATAGACCATGGGAATGTCAATGGACCGCCCGCCAGACCATGAGAGTACTAATAATTTGGTGTACGAGCGGCAGTCGAATTTGGCAGTCCTGAAACGGGACGCTGGCATGGAGACCCACTCCGGGAATTCCAAACTCATAATCAGACCCGTAGTAATTTATAATATAGTAATGGGTTGATAGGTTTCTAGGGGAATAGGTTAAAAAAAAGTTAATTAAAATATAAATAATTTAATTTTAATATTAATTCATTTTTATTTGACATTAAATATGTACTTCATTATTAATTATGTCAGTAGTTTGTTTGTTTTATGTATTTATGTTTCATTTCTACTTTTAGAGTATATTTTAATTTTGATATTTTTGATAGTAATTAATATTTTAGTAGCGGGTTGTTGAGTATGTGGGGGAGTTGGTTGGGAAATTAATTAAATTATAGTTCATTTAATTTTGATGTTATTTAATTAATATTGTAACTTAAATATTTTATTTTTTTCTTTAACCTCATAACCTCTATAAACCGATGCCCATCAAGCAACTAAGAGGTATATTCACAAGGAGCCATCGACGAACACACAGCCCACAGCACCAGTTTTCCCGCAATAGTAGTCGCAAAAAGTATCGCCACAGAGGACCCCGCAACTATCGCTAATGAAATGCATAATAGGTGTTCCCGCGCAAAAAGCCACGACAACACAATACCTCAACATTCACAACGACCAGCAAGATCGGCGCTAAGAACACAAAACACACGATAAGCACGTTGGCAGCAGGAAATTTACACCTACTCTGATCTGGTGTAAAGTCGGACGGCAGCCTGCACCACAAAAGGGAGGCCAGCCCAGGGTGTCATCGGAAGGGCAACAGATGCCAGGGAGCCACTCATCATGTAGCTCGGACACCCAAGAGGGCCACAACACTCCCCCTACCCCTCCCATCCCCCCCTTGACCACCACAGAGGCAGCACAGAAAGACAGCTGCCCCCCAGGAAGCGCACCTGCCTCACAGGCCCAACATCTGACAATGTCACTGTCCACTACAGGCTGAAAGGGACAAACATCCTACGCATCCTGGCCATCATCGCCTAACAGGCCTATGGCACCGGAAACCAGCGGAAAGCCAACATTCCACCCCACACCAAGCTGCTGGCTGTGCTGGATCTGTTGACCCCTCGCACACCCCAACCAACACCTGCCCGAATCGACAGAGTCTCACAACCAACCACATCCAAGTCCCCCACACCTGTCAGGGACATCACCATCACCCTGGCACCCCAGGCCCCATACATCCAACACAATGCGCTGGAGACCAAGCAAGGACCATACGCCATAGCTGGATGCACCCACGTGTTGGGGGCAATCCACTGCACATATGTCCCATCTGTGCACCCTGGTGACACAGCACACAATCAGCCCAACAGGAAGCACACATCACACATCAACACTGATGACTGTGACCTGGGTTTCCTCCAGCTCTGCCGGTGGTGCTGCCTTCCTGTTGGCAGTGGGTTGGTGCCTGGTTTAGGTAGTCAAGTCATGCAGGCACCTATTGGCCTCAGGGATTGGCCTCCTCGGCACTCCGACTGCAATCCAGGTGGTCTGTTAGTGGGTCAGTTGCTGGTAGTGTTCTATCACCTCTGTGACGCTGGTCTTGTTTTCCTGCGGTCTGCACCACGTCTTCCTCTCCATCTTCTCCTTGGCCTTCCCTGACCCTGTAGTCCCTTGCTGGTGGTCTGTGGGGGATGTGGGGTTCGAGTTAGCCTCTGCGCTGGGTCAGGGTGCATCCATGTTGCTACGTGCTTTGGCTTGTTTCTGGTGTATTTTCTCTGTGGTTTTTATGGTGCATTGTCCCGCCAGACATGTGGGATTCGCAGGCCTGTGGCTGGTTTTCGCTACTTTTTGTGCCACGGTTGGCCTCATCGCATTTTTTTTGCGTTCGCGTATAGCAGTTTTGCAGCGTGGTCTTGATTTTTACGCTTTTGCGTTCGCGTATAGCAGTTTTGCAGCGTGGTCTTGATTTTTACGCTGACATTTGCCGCGTTGTCTGATGTCTATCGCATGCTACAGCTGCGTTGTGAATTCCACTATGCCACAGGGTTATTTTCCTGCGATAGGCTGCAATGTTGAAAGTTGTGTTACGCTACTCTTGCGGTAGTTATCTGTAACGGGGTGTACACGAGGTCCCCAGTCACCGGATCGGCACCACCGCCTACAACTACCAGAATGCATTGGGACAAGGGGGACACCGGGGATGTGAACAATGTACTTCTTCCATACTCCCCTGTCTCTCTCCCCTCTCAGGACACGGAAGCCGGGATTGCCGATAATGATGGAGAGGACTGGCCCTTTAACTCTTGGCAGGAGGCGGACTGGGAGGAGTCGGCATACTACTCATTTCCGACAAAAGGACTCCTCCCCGAGGCACAGGTGTGCTTGATCACCCGGAGGACGGAGGAGGAAGGAGTGGAGCGGACGGAGTGCGAGGTGAAGACGGAGAACGGAGGAGAGGACGGCGAGAGAAGAAGGAAAGCGGAGGAGGCAGTGGAGAGTAGGAGAGGCGGAGGAAGAGTGCGGCGTGGAACATCAGAGGCCGGGGGAGAGGCGGAGAGTCACCTACAGGAAGCAGAGTCGGCGCCTGCTACGGACGGAGAGAAGCCAGGAGGCCACCGTTCCCGCGAGTCGCCCAGCCACTCACCCAGGGGAGGTGCGTGGCTTTTACAGGTGCGTGACCGATTGCGGGGCTGGGTGGATCTAAGAGGTACATTAGGTACCAGACCACGGGAAACCTAACATCCCGGGACCCCTACCCTGAGCACACGCCCGTCCCATTCACTATAGTGCACCTTTGTGATTCAGAGCACCGGTGGTTTCCCTCACTCCCTTACCCTGACATCGAGTTACAATACAGTTAGCTGATACCTCCCTTGTTCTCTTTTTACCTTCTGGGGAACGAGAACCATACTTTCGCAGCGACGGACTCCGACGAGGACGAATCCCCCCCTCGAAGCCCGGAAGGGGTCCGGGAGAAGGAGAAGGTCACCCGACGAAGGCGCAGCAGGAGTAGATCCCCAAGGAGATTCAACCCGATAAGAAAGAGTACTACTGATCACTGGTTTACTTCAATAAAGCCTTCTTTACCACGAACCCGCCTGTTGCCCATAACTGAACCCCAGCCGACCCCCAGTGCCACAGTGGTGGAGAATGCGGGTAGTGTAAACCCCGATACAGAGATGGAGACCCTCATACAGCAACTAATCAAAGGACAGGAGAAGCTTGGATGGGTGGCCGAGCAACAGCTAACATCGGCACAGGCGGACCGAGAGATCCTGAAGAAAGCCCTAGCCTCCAAAGAGGAAACTCAGCAAGTATGGGTGAATCCGGGGACTACCGGGACCGTCAGAGAGACGCAATCTATTCCACACGGCACCTCAGCGGTGTCCCTTCAGAAATACCATCAAGGAGATGACCCGGATTCATTCATGCTCAATTTTGAGAGGGCTGCCAGAGCCTGTGGGTGGCCCATCAGCAAATGGCCTTTCTTTCTGGCACCGCTCCTGTCTGGAGAAGCCCAAGCAGCCTACCAGGTTGCCAACCCAAACGGGGATACTCCCTATGAGGATGTAAAGAAGATTATCTTAGACCATTTAGGACTGGACCATGAAGCCTATAGACTCCGGTTTAGGAAGGAACGTGGTGCTCCAGGGGACAACCCCAAGACGCTATTTGTTCGATTGAAAATGGCTGCGGACAAGTGGTTGACCCCTGCCACAAGCACTAAGGCGGACATCATGGATAGAATATATCTCGAACAATATCTTGAAGCGCTGCCTTTTGCTACCCAGAGGTGGCTCAGGCAACATCCCAACCTGACTACTACAGAAGCAGTCAACATGGCAACCAACTTCACAAGGGCCCAGCCCCGCTCGTCAGGCTGGGAGCCGGAGCGTGTCCACAAACCACCGGTAAAGACAGACCGGCGACCCCCTCCGTCCCGCCCTGTGGATCCCCCGAAGCACCGAGTTTGGAAACCTGAGACCCCCACCTCTGCAGGGCCACAATGTTTCGAATGTGGTAACTGGGGGCACATTGCCCGGTTTTGCCCCACCAAAAGACCTCCCGAGGAGCCTATGGAAGTGGGATACTTGCCCCGGGCTGTTCTTTACTCCGCGGAGATGGGGAGTACATACAGAGTAAGTGTACAGGTGAACGGGTCCTCCATCCAGGCACTGCTAGATTCAGGCTGTAGGCAGTCGGTCATACGAACGAAACATGTAGCTAAATGCCAGTACTTACCCCAACAAGTAGTAGCCATCCGATGTGTACATGGGGATGTCAAAACCTACCCTCTGGCTCAGGTCCCTATTCAACCCACCAAGGGCCCCCAGCAGTTAATACGGGTAGGAGTCCTTAGCACCCTTCCTGAAGATTTAATCATAGGGACAGACAACCCCCGGTTCCTCCATTGGTTTAGACACAGCTTACAAAAACTCGAGACCCCCTCTATGTCCCCCAAACCAGCTCTGTTGGCCCCCGAGCCCTGGGTACTAGACAAGAGTTTTAGGTTTGCCCAGATCAACGATCCCTCCCTCCTCAACGCCTGGGAACAGGCGCACCAGGATAGTGACAATCCCCAACCACGGTATCCCCGTTTTGTAATCCGTCAGGACCTACTGTACAGGCAGGGTAAAGATGAAGAAGACGGTCAACTCCTGGTTCCCATCCCCTTCCGGGACCAAATACTCTTCTTTGCCCATAGTCATCTAGTGGCCGGACACATTGGATCAGAGAAGACGACGCAGAACATACTGCGATATTTTTATTGGCCCGGCATCTATAAAGACGCTAGCAGATACTGCCAGGAATGTAGCGTATGCCAGAGGAAGAACATGACCCGACCCCAAGCAGTACCGTTACAGCCCCTTCCCATCATCGGCAAACCATTCGAGAGAGTGGGGATGGATATCATCGGCCCGTTACCCAAAACCAAGAAAGGATTCCAATACGTCTTGGTAGTTGTGGACTACGCCACGAGGTTTCCGGAGGCCTTCCCACTAACAGCCACTACTACCCGACAGGTCGCCGACAAAATGATAGAACTGTTTAGCAGAGTGGGGTTCCCCAAAGAAATCCTGACAGACCAGGGAACCCCCTTTGTATCACGTTTGATGAAAGAAGTGTGCAAAAACCTGGACGTCCATCAAATTAGAACCTCCGTATATCACCCACAAACGGATGGGTTAGTGGAGAGATATAATCGTACCCTAAAGACCACCTTACGCAAAATGATGGAAGTCAACAGCAACGAGTGGGATCAATTACTTCCTCTGGCTCTCTATGTCATCCGGGGACAACGGCAAAGTAGCCTAGGAGTGTCCTCCTTTGAACTTTTGTATGGAAGACAGCCCAGGTCGCTGATGGAAATGACAAAAGACGCCTGGGAAAATGAGATACCCGAGGAAACCTCTTCCACCCTGGAATATGCACACAGTCTCAAAAGCAAGTTGGGGAAACTGAGAGACTTGGCCTACACCCATCTAGAGGACAGTCAACACAGACAAAAGAAAGCATACGACAAAGGAAAGAAGTGGAGACAGTTGAAGGAAGGAGACTGGGCTCTGGTACTCCTGCCCTCATCAACCCAAAAGTTTAAGGCTTCCTGGGTCGGACCCTACAAAGTGGTGGGGACGATAGGTAAAACCACCTACTCCTTACAGATCGGCACTAAGAGGACCCAAACCTACCACATAAATATGCTTAAGAAATGGCTCGGGAGACCCCCCACTGATGTACAGATAGCCATCAGTACTCCTGGGGAGAACAACACCACCAGAGAGCAGCTGAACGTAAATGAAGACCTAAACCAAACTCAAACCGACGACCTGAGACAACTCCTACAACGACACGAGAGCCTGTTCTCGGATCAACCCGGACGAACGACGATGGCCGAACACTGTATCAAGACCCTCCCTGGAAAAATCATTCAGATGAAACCCTACAGGGTCCCAGAAGCGAGGAGAGCAGCCATCCGGAAAGAAGTGAAAGATATGTTGGACCTGGGGGTAATCAGACCATCTACCAGTCAGTGGTCGAGTCCCATCGTGATGATCCCCAAACCCGACGGGAGTCGACGATTCTGTATGGATTTTCGGGCGCTTAATGAGATCTCGGAGTTTGATGCATACCCCATTCCGCGCGTCGATGAAATGGTAGACCAACTAGGAGAAGCAAGATACATCACGACCCTGGACTTAACCAAGGGTTATTGGCAGGTGCCCTTGAGGGAGGAGGATAAAGAGAAAACCGCCTTCAGTACAGATACAGGGCACTATGAGTTTACAGTCCTACCTTTCGGGCTGCATGGGGCCCCTGCTACATTTCAGAGACTCATGAACACTGTTCTGGCCCCGGTCTCTTCCATCGCAGCAGCCTATTTGGACGACATTGTGATACACAGTAAAACCTGGGAAGACCACCTACAGCATCTGCACCGGGTCTTTTTGGCTTTGGAGAATGCCGGTCTTCGCGTCAACGCAAAAAAATCTAAGATCGCTTTCCAGAAAGTGAAATACCTCGGGTATGTGCTGGGCCACGGTGTGATAGAGCCTCAAATTGAGAAGGTAAGGGCCATTGCAGATACCCCCTTCCCGACCACCCGAAAAGAGTTGAGGGCATTCCTGGGCTTGGTAGGGTACTACCGTAGGTTTATACCTTCGTTTGCAGACATAGCAGCCCCCCTTACGGATGCATTACGGAACCCAGGTAAATCAGGTACCCTCATACGCCCTACTGACCCCATGTACACTGCCTTTCAGAAATTGAAACGCCTCATCACCTCCACCCCGGTATTAACGTCCCCAGATTTCTCAGTTCCCTTTATACTTCATACCGATGCCTCGGAGTATGGGATTGGGGCGGTGTTGTCTCAAAAAGGGGCGGATGGTCTAGAGCACCCCATTGTGTATGTGAGTCGTAAACTGTTCCCAAGGGAGTTAAAATATGCGACTATTGAAAAGGAGTGTTTGGCGGTAAGGTGGGCAGTTGAGAAGCTTGCATATTACTTGGAGGGGCACCCGTTCGATCTGTACACCGACCATGCTCCCCTTTTGTGGATGGCCCGTAATAAATCGAACAATGCACGGGTAATGAGGTGGTTTCTGGCGTTGCAGCCCTACTCCTTTACCGTCAGGCACACAAAAGGAACGGAGAACGTAAGTGCAGACTTCCTCTCGAGACATCCGCTCCCCGATCGGGAGCATCCTAGGGGGGAGGTGTGTAACGGGGTGTACACGAGGTCCCCAGTCACCGGATCGGCACCACCGCCTACAACTACCAGAATGCATTGGGACAAGGGGGACACCGGGGATGTGAACAATGTACTTCTTCCATACTCCCCTGTCTCTCTCCCCTCTCAGGACACGGAAGCCGGGATTGCCGATAATGATGGAGAGGACTGGCCCTTTAACTCTTGGCAGGAGGCGGACTGGGAGGAGTCGGCATACTACTCATTTCCGACAAAAGGACTCCTCCCCGAGGCACAGGTGTGCTTGATCACCCGGAGGACGGAGGAGGAAGGAGTGGAGCGGACGGAGTGCGAGGTGAAGACGGAGAACGGAGGAGAGGACGGCGAGAGAAGAAGGAAAGCGGAGGAGGCAGTGGAGAGTAGGAGAGGCGGAGGAAGAGTGCGGCGTGGAACATCAGAGGCCGGGGGAGAGGCGGAGAGTCACCTACAGGAAGCAGAGTCGGCGCCTGCTACGGACGGAGAGAAGCCAGGAGGCCACCGTTCCCGCGAGTCGCCCAGCCACTCACCCAGGGGAGGTGCGTGGCTTTTACAGGTGCGTGACCGATTGCGGGGCTGGGTGGATCTAAGAGGTACATTAGGTACCAGACCACGGGAAACCTAACATCCCGGGACCCCTACCCTGAGCACACGCCCGTCCCATTCACTATAGTGCACCTTTGTGATTCAGAGCACCGGTGGTTTCCCTCACTCCCTTACCCTGACATCGAGTTACAATACAGTTAGCTGATACCTCCCTTGTTCTCTTTTTACCTTCTGGGGAACGAGAACCATACTTTCGCAGCGACGGACTCCGACGAGGACGAATCCCCCCCTCGAAGCCCGGAAGGGGTCCGGGAGAAGGAGAAGGTCACCCGACGAAGGCGCAGCAGGAGTAGATCCCCAAGGAGATTCAACCCGATAAGAAAGAGTACTACTGATCACTGGTTTACTTCAATAAAGCCTTCTTTACCACGAACCCGCCTGTTGCCCATAACTGAACCCCAGCCGACCCCCAGTGCCACATTATCACACGTTCTTGTGAATATACCCCTAACTGTACTATCTAACCACTCAAGAAAGGTGGGGTGGGGAGGGCATGACAAACCTTCCCTCTTTAAGTGTAGCATCGCACTCTGAATAGTGGAAACGAAATGAGGCTGGGAGCTCAAGACCCCCCAGCGATAACCTCTTTAACTGTTAGTCTACTGAACCTCTGACTTAAATTAGGTATAGAGCTATGGGATTCCAGCTGTGTCTGTTATCTTATGCCAAAAGTGAGTTCTCTCTGGCTTATAACATCATTGATCTTACACGCTAGTTCTATGAACTACAGCTAACCAATCATTAACTTTTGGGGGTATTTGTCTAGCCATGTTTTGCAGATCACATATCTGGTTATCAACATTAAGTACAAATGGTATTTAACTTCATTCTTTCCCAAGATTTTTCAGATGCCAAATAAAATTATGGTGGGGCTTACTTCAATGTCCCGGTTAAGAATGACAGACAAAATGGTACGTATTCCATTTCAAAATATATATATGTAAGGCAGGGCAGTTGACAAAAATATGCACATCATCTGCATCTGGTAGCCCACACTTCCACCAGTGTTGATCGGTTTCATTGGACCTCCTACACTTTGCCATCTTTTTGTGAGTTCATTACGCCCTGTGCAGTGTAAGGAGATGTTATCTTTTCAAACTTGCCTAACTAACAATTTAAAAAAGTGCAGTAAAGGATACTTGCCATACATTTTTGAGCTTCTCATCTGGCAGTCATCCAGCCCAGATTTCGTACAGTGTTGTTCTCTTCAAAGCTTCTGCTTCTCATAAATAGCTATACCAAAGTGCGAATTCTTTCTTTTTGTTTACTTGTTAGAGTACATCCTCGAGGACACCTTCGACAACCGGAGTTGTCCAAGTTTGCGCCTTGTTCATGACGTTAGTTGTAGAAATGTAAACCCAAAATGGATCTTCCAGTAGAAACGTGTACTTGAGTCCTTGATTTCAGACCCGTTTCCCATACAACATCTCCCATCTTGATACGACTTTATTTAAAGGTAGGTTCATAACATCCTTTAAAAACTCTGGAGTATTCCCTAGACGCTCATCTGAAACAATAACCCCCCCTCTTTTTTTCTCTCTCTTCTTTCTCTTTCTTCTCCACCTAAAACCAAACAGCCAAGTAAATGTTTCAAACTGTATTGTATTGTATATGCAAACATTTTATTTTCAATAAAATACTTTGAAATTTAAAAAAACAAAAAAAAACAACCCTGGAGTATCTGGCGAAACCCAGACCGTGTTATAAGCATTATAATATGGAATGTTAAATTAAGGCTTAACTTACTCCATCATTTAGCAACTTACTCCAGGACATTCAGTCCTACCTTCTTAAAGTACAAGGTGAACCACATTTTTGCATGAGCCTCTCTCTTAACCCTAGATGCTGTAACATGGCCTGAAACATTCTGCCTTTGTCCGAATCTCCTGGTACCCACAGCAGTGATCTGAATAGTTTAAGTTGGAAAGCCAAGCAATATAGTTGAATTTCGGGAAGTTTCTACCCACGTCCTCGATTGACTTCTCATTTTTTTCCAACTTGAGTAGCTTTAGAGGCCCAAATAAAGATATCAATATCACTCTGAATCCTCTGAATATTTTTAGGGGTCAGATGTCAATGGAATATTGCTAATTAGAAAGTTAACTTTGGTAAAATGCACATTTGTATTAATTTCCTTCTAACTAATAAGGAAGATTTTGTCATTTTTTAAACTGAGTTTTAATCCCAAAGCTAAATTATTTTTTCGTATTTGCTGTAGTTTATAAAAAATGTAAATCCCCAAGTATCTAATCTTTTCCTTGTTAGTGTTCACAGCACCTGCCACATTCCAAGATATAAACTCTGTTTTAACATGGCTGTTTGAGTATCCTTTCAGTTTCCCAAATTCACCAGTTATCTGTTCAAACCTCCTCATTGATTGCCCAGGGCCTTGGAGTATATAATTTAATCATCCGCATGTAGAGTCACCTTTTTATTAAAACTTTGCTCTTCAAAAATGGGGTTATTATGTTGTCCAAGCACACCTTTTCAGCAAGTATTTCTTATATACATAAAAAAATGGGGAGATATGGCAGCCTTGATGAGTTCCTTTTCAATTTGAAATTCTTGTGATAAGTTGTTTACCCATACTCTGGACGAATGGCTAGAATATAATGATTTAATAGAGTTTATGACAAACTCTGGCATTTCAAACTTCTTTAGGCATGCCCAAAGAAATTGCCAACAAACCTGGTCAAAAACCTTAACACATTTATAGCTATTATGGCCAAATGAATGATTGACAGAATGGCACATTTTTTTGCTAGAATTCCTGTAAAAATGTTATAGTCTGTGCTTAACCCCTTAGCTGTGGCGGCTATTCCGCCGCAGCGCTAATGGGAAGGGGGGGGGGGCGCGGGGCGCTCCAGTACTCATGACGGAACTGCTCCGTTACAAGACTCGGGTGGGCTGTGCTTGTGACGGAACGGTTCCGTCACTGCCCCGGCCGCTTAATAGAACGTGCCGCGCAGGCGCGAAATCAGCGCCGCACAGGCGCGGCGGAGGCTCGTGACGGAGCGGTTCCGTGACGAGCACACAACAGGTTAATAAGGAAATTGGCCTGTTGGATTTGCACCTTACAGTTTACTTATTAGGTTTTAGAAGAGCCATAATTGTAACCTCTGCCCCGGTCCCTGGATCAAAAATGGTGTTAAAGATCTCCTTCCAGACCAGGATTATTTGAGGATCTAAATCCTATAATACTCCCCCAGGAATACCATCTGATCCCACTGCTTTCTCCTTTTTAGGTCTCGTAGAGAGACCTTTTGCCATCCATCCACAAAGCTGACTTTTTATGATGAGGATTCTCAACAGTTCACGTGAAATCACGTGACCACAAGCTCCTTCGTGCACGAGCTTGCATTTCCCCACAGGCTTCCCCCTGCCAGCAGCATTTGCCACATCAAAGGCTTCAGCTGCCCAGCCCCCCGCCGTCACTTATTCACAGCCGCGCCTCGCATTTCCCCACAGGCTTCCCCCTGCCAGCAGCATTTGCCACATCAAAGGCTTCCCGCCCCCCGCCGTCACTTATTCACGGCTGGCTGCAGGCCGTGCCTTGTTTTTTTTTTAGTAATACGAGGCTGGAAAAGGCCAGTCCTTAGAGTTAGATTTAAGCTTCAGAGAAGCCCTTATTAAATACACGCAAAAATGCCCAGTCCTATGATCTCTAGACCTGTGTTCAATCCTCCACCCGGGTCCGAAGTACTTGTAAGAGTTGTCACTGGGTGACGGGGAAAACTGGCAATGGGGCGCTTCATTGTGGGCGAGGGGCTTGGTCATCAATTGCTGTTCCGGGGTCAAACGCAAACCAGGATCCTGCCATGCAGTGTCATTACTTGTAATGTGCTGGACAGTCTCGCATGCAATGGATGCGGGACAGGTATTTGTTGATTTCCGTGACAGCAGCTCATGTGCTTTCTCTAGCAGGTAGGTTCTGTGCGTCACTTCACCTAGAACGGGACAAAGGCGCCCTCCAACTCGTCTTAAACAGTCGAATTTTTCTGAGCGCTGTAGGACACCTATCCTTCATCTTTATATGGCGTTGTGGTGTGGGTAGAGGAGGTTTACGTAATGTCAGCTTGACTATGAGCTCCTTTTGGCGGGAGTGATATGTCAGTGTGTTGGTTGGCCCTGCACACTTACTCGCTGCTTCTCTGGAGTCACAGCCATGGCAGTCTTAAAAGTGTTTTCACACGGAATGAACCGTGAGCCATTTAGAAACTTTGACATTTTTTCAGCTAACGTGAGTAGGAATGCAATTTCTCCCGGCCAATCGCGCCCCATAAATTGTCTCTTGTATTGCAGTGGCCATTGTTGCAGTCTTGCAGATTCTCATGGCACTATTAACTAGTAGGGGGGGGGCACTGTCACCTGACCCGTTTGTTCATAATTTCAACAGTGGCAATTCGATCCATAGACTGAAACAGTGCCCATGTCTGAGACGCTAAACACGCCCCCCCGTTTTACCTCTTGAACTTCAATCTGTGTAAAGGGACCCATGAACGCTCTGAACATGTCATATTCACATAGCATACGTGTGGCTGCACCTGGTGAGTTGACACTGGGGGTTATTTACAAGTCCCTTGCGCCGCTAAGTCACTGTTTACAAGAACTTTGATATTGATTACAAGAACTTTGATATTGACTCGCGGAGTTTCACAACTTGTTGCCTGTAAAAATAAATCGGCCTTACCGTGCAGGAGTGCTCGGGTTGAGTACTGTCCAAGCTGCCAGGGCGCCTTCCGACCCCCTGGCAGCTTGGGTTTGCCAGTCTGCTAAAAAAAAGTGTATATGAAAATAGACTACTTTACTACCTTTTTAATCACACAAAAAAAATTCTGCATGATATCCTCGAAACTACATCAGCCTCCTAATGTCCGGCACAGGCAGTTTGACTTGCAAGTTGTAACCACATTTTGGTTACTTCCAGACATCT
Source organism: Lissotriton vulgaris (assembly GCF_964263255.1). Taxonomy (NCBI): domain Eukaryota; kingdom Metazoa; phylum Chordata; class Amphibia; order Caudata; family Salamandridae; genus Lissotriton; species Lissotriton vulgaris. The sequence goes on along the minus strand of NC_141687.1, from coordinate 943,044,092 downwards.
GCTACACTCAGGGCTTTACGAAGGCATTGTGTTGTGGCACAGCGAGGTAGTGGACCGTAACAATGATTTGAAGACAACATGAGGGTGGGGGGCCCGCCACAACACAGTTCTTTGCACTCAACCCGCAACACAGTTCTTTGCACTCAACCTCCTCATTTAGAATGTACGCCTGATTGAAAAGAAACTATTCAACATAATGTAGGGATGAACAAATAGTGCCAGTTCCAGTGCCAACTGGACTCTCACGGTGTACCTTTTGGTTTTCTAAAGTTTTCAGGGGCGAGCAAGCCGACACGTGGGGCTATGCAAAACTTTCAAATTTAAACAGCTAACAGGTTTGTGTTAAAGATGATCCGAAAGTGGGACTGACCATTTAAGGTCAAATTGCCATGATCATTATTGACTGCAGCCAATGAGAGGCCTGAAGTGAACACACACTGGCTCCATTAGTGCACGCAAGTAAAGTACCGCAGAGAAGCCTCGCCCGTGCCATGATAACGCGCCCATACTACTGCTATGGTACATACTGTTTGTGATCCCTGCCCTCTCCACACGCACACAAACTCTCCTTGCCCCTCAGGGGACATTGATGTCTGTACAGCTTTCTGCTAACGGAGGCCGAGAAAGATTCCGCTATACCTCATTACACACCGAGGCAGGGGGGCGACCCCCTCCCCCCACACACACACTCCTGGGGGGTGGGCGGCTGTCTGCAGGATTTCCTTCTAATGGCCTAGTCTGCAGTAGCGGCTCTTGTGGTTAAGCTTTATAATTCATAAAACGGTTTATAGAAGGCATATAGTAAAAGTCCACAGGGGACCCTCGGTGGCAGGCTTTTGAGTTACGGTGAATCCCTGGGCAGCCTGCAGACCGTCAAAGTTTTTTTTATTTTTTATTTTAACATATTTTTATTGATTTTTGTGTACATACCCACCCCCGCTCACCCTCACCCCGCTCACCCTCACCCCCTCTCACCCTCACACACCCTCACTCAACCTCACACCCTCACCCTCACACCCCCTCTCACACCCTCACACACCCTTACCCTCACACCCTCACCCCCTCACCCTCACACCCCCTCACCCGCACACACCCTCACCCTCACACACCCTCACCCTCACACACCCTCACAACCTCACCCTCACACCCCCTCACCCTCCCACCCTCTCACCCTCACACCCTCTCACCCTCACACACCATCACACCCTCGCCCTCACCCTCACACCCCCTCACACACCCTCACTCACTCACCCTCATACACCCTCATCAGCATAGCATAACAAAACATAGCATGGCATCACAAAAAAGCATAGGATACACAACCTCACAACCCTCTCACCCCCTCACCCTCGCTCTAACACTCACCCTCACTCACTCACCCACCCACCCACCCACCCTCACTCACCCACCCACCCACCCTCACTCACCCACCCTTACTCACCCACCCTCACTCACCCACCCTCACTCACTCACCCACCCTCACCCACCCACCCTCACTCACCCTCACCAGCATAGCATAACAAAACATAGCATAGCATAACAAAACAAAGCATAGGATAGGAAAACATAGCATAGCATAACAAAGCATAGCATAACAAAACACAACAAAACATACCATAGCATAACAAAACATAGCATAACAAAACAAAGCATAGCAAAACAAAGCATAGAATAGTATAACAAAGCATAGGATAGCAAAACAAAACATAGCAAAACACAACAAAGCATAGCATAACAAAGCATAGCATAACAAAACATAGCATAACAAAACATAGCAAAACAAAACATAGCCAAACACAACAACCCATAGCATACATAACAAAACATAGCATAACAAAACACAACAAAGCATAGCATAGCATAACAAAACACAACATAGCATAGCATAACAAAACAAAGCTTAGCATAGCATAACAAAACATAGCATAACAAAGCATAGCAGAACAAAGCATAGCAGAGCAAAACATAGCATAGCATAACAAAACATAGCATAGCATAACAAAGCATAGCCTAGCAAAACACAACAAAACATAGCATAGCATAACAAAACACAACAAAACATAGCATAGCGTAACAAAACAAAGCATAGGATAGCAAAACTAAACATAGCATAGCATAACAAAACTAAGCTTCGGATAGCAAAACAAAACATAGCATAGCATAACAAAACATAGCATAAAATAACATAACAAAACATAGCATAACAAAACACAACAAAACTGCATAGCTTAACAAAACAAAACATAGCATGGCTGAACAAAACATAACAAAACATAATAGCATAGAAAAACACAGCATAGCATACCAACACAACAAAACATAGCATAGCATAACAAAACATAGCATAGCAAAACAAAGCATAGCATAATAAAACACAACAAAACATAGCATAGCATAACAAAGCATAGCAGAGCAAAACATAGCATAGCATAACAAAGCGTAGCAAAGCATAACAAAACATAGCATGGCATAACATAGCATAGCAAAACATAGCATAGCATAGCATAACAAAACATAGCATAGCATAACAAAACAGCATAGCATAGCATAACAAAACAAAACATAGGATAGCAAAACAAAACATAGCATAGCATACAGCATCACTCAGCACCACCACAGCATCACTCTGTGGCACCACAACATCACTGAGCTCCACCACAGCATCAATCTGTGCAACCATTCAACAACAACTGGTTCAAATATGTTATCTCAATGTTTCAAACTTTATTACAAATGTAACAAAAAGATGTTAACCCGTTCCCAGCGTCGAACGTTCAGCGCCCAGTGCTGAACGTTCGGAGAACGAATGCTGGCCCGTCGGCCAACGGTCGTGCGCAGCACTGGGGAGGTAGCGCTCGTGACGACCGTTGGACGACGGCAGCAATTAAAGGGTTAATATTTGACATATGTTCTTGGATTTTCGTCACAATAAAATACACTGAACATAATCTTAACAAATGCTATTTACAAAAGTTTAAGCTATTGCCATTATAAATTACAATAACTTTTATTTAAGTATTAATTATTTAAAAAAATTAAAAACCATTGTTATTTGTAATATCAATACATGTAAGTCACGTAAATACAACACATATTGCATTACAAATGCTATAGGTGTAACGTTTGCTAAAGTTATAACTATTGGCATGGTAAATGACAAAGCTATTAATTTAGCTATTTTCAAAAACGAAGCCTAAATAAAAAATGTCTCAATTACAATACCAATAGCTCAAACTTTCTAATACGAGACCTATTGCATTGCAAATGCTTGTTTATGGTATCAATTACGGTTTTTAACTCTGCTTCAGGGATCTTCTGAGTCAGAACACCTGGGTCAGAAGATTCCGATCATCTTTACCAAGGGTGAGTAGATGGAAGAGAGGGAACCATTCCTCAATACTCTTATCTGTTGGAACTGTGTGGTTGTTATATATAGATTGCTAAAACTTCTGATAGGCTACCCCTATCTTCTTATTATGGATCAGCAGTGGATCTTTTGTGAATAGCATGAATATAATTACAGTTTGCTTTGATTTTAACCTTCACCCCAGAGTTTGACCCAAAGTTTCCTCATAATAGTGCATCTGCTAGTTTTTGACCTGCCATTTCCCACTAATGTTTTGTTCCAACTTTACTCATAGCTACTTTGGGAGAGTTACAGAGCATCCTTAAAGTTGAATGATCAAATTTGAAATTCTGCAAAGTATTAAGGTCTCTCCCCCTCCTACAATATTGGGGCATTATAAATTAGAAGTTTAAAAACGAGTTGCCTTACAGAAGCCTGATCATCAACATTAGGCCATAATACAAAATACAAGAGAATTGCAGTTGAAATACTGCAATAATGTGATGATCCATCTGCCACTAGTGTCTATTTCTGAGCGGATTACTTGGATGTTAGAATGCTTCCTAACTATCGATGCCGCACCTTTGTTACAGCCAGCCTTCTTAGTAGATACCTCCTCTTGAATCCACTCAACACCCCTTAAAATACTGTTCAGCTCATTTTGCATACGATGTACTTACTGCAGGAACACTATTTGTGAACCCCTCGACATCAAAAACTCGAATATACAGCTTTTCTTTTCCTTGATCCTAAACCATTGACATTCCAAGAGGTCTTTTGCATCAATAGATTAGAGATAAAAGACATCATAGCTAGATCGCTATCTCTTCTACCTCTCCCAGATACAGACAGACAGTATAAACAAACTAGATCGGATTATGAGGATATGATTTTTTGGCTTTTTAACCCACCTTGCTCCCCACCCTTTGACCCTCCATCTCTGCTCCCCTCCCCAAAATCTTCCCTCCATTAGCTAACTTGTGTTTTCCCAGTCATTCGAGGGGCTCCCTCTGCACTTAAACCCTGTAAAAATTCATACAAAGAAGGGTGAGCGCCTTGAGTCAATGTCTAGAGACTTATTCCTAAATCCTGAATCTGCCAGTCAGTCTTATTCAGGCCAGAGACTAAGAAAAGTCCAAGAAGTTCTAGAGTGTTTCAGATCAATTAATATACCTCTACCTCCACCTTCAGCATTTACATTTTATTATTCCACGTTGCGTTCACGAGTGCCGATTATTTTATTTGCACTTTCACCCCCAAATATTGAAGCTCCACCATTTTCCTACCCACTAACTGTCTCTCTTGTGCTGCATGATAGAGGCTGGGTCTGATAGTACAAGTGAAATCTATATAATCTATTGATTACACCCTTAAAGCCTTGCACAAGATGGTTTCTATCACTGTGAAGGTGCGGAAGTTGACCAAAACTTTCCAAGGGTGTTTTCTATTCAGGTTTTACCTATAATGGTCTCTGTGAATTCTCTATTTCCATGCACAGGTCCCCTTTTTATCTTCAAAGTTTATCCTCTAAAACATCCTCTTGAATTAAGTTAATTAGTAATGCCTTTATGTCTTAACCATACGCACCCTCTGGCACATTCAATATCTTCATATTTTGTCTCCAATCTTGATTCTCAAGCCTTTCTAATTTTTCAGAACTAGCCTTATCACATATGCTCTTAGCTTTGCTATATCTCTAGAGTTCTTTTCTATTCCTTGTACAGCTTTCTCCATAGTCACTTCTAGGGAAGAACTTCGATCAGACAAATCACATGATTTGTCTTTCAATGCTTGATACTACTCTCGAATAGCCTCATGATTCTTTTCAGTTTTAGCAAACCCTATTCTTAATACTTCTACTATTGCTTCCAACGCTTTCACCAGACCCTCAACACTTTTTCCACATATGGAACCTCTCACCTTCAGGTCTTTGATATCTGTAACAGGTTATGAATTTTAGGATTTTATGTTAAGGGTTCAATCTGATTGACTATAGTTTCCTGAAACACAGTAAGTCTTGGTTGTTCTTTTGTAAACCCTCTTGACATTATCAATGTTTGATGTAGTATAAATAAATGGTAAAACTCTCAGAATGCTCAAAACTACTCATAAAGAGTTGCCTGTAGGTAGCAATGCTTGTTTGGCCTTTGTTATTGGTTTTGTGAATAGCTGTCACCAACGATAAGGAAATGCACGTGGCTTCCGTTCCCAAACTGTAGACATTGGGACACATGCAGATCTTTAGACCCAGGCTGCTCCTTCACATGCAGTCGTCTATATAAACCCCACCCCGCTGCTATAAGGTGCTTCGCTACTTCGCTCGCACCATTGGAACTCCCGGACCGGCTTGGAAACCTCGCTCCCCTTTTTGAACAAACTCCCTGCCCTGCTTACCTGTGATAGGACGCTGTCCTTGGAGGCTCTCCCTACTCCTCGGCTCCCTCCTGGCTCCCGGATGTCCATCAACGACTTCCTGGTTCGGAGCTCCTCCCGACTGCTTTCCTCGAAACCTGAGGAGTGAAAAGGAAAGCACAGCGTTAGAACGATCGGTAAAACAATTCATTGCACATCTTGAACCAAAAGAATACTGGTAAGCTTTTTAAGGCATGAAAGAGTATTTAGGGCATATTTGATCTTTTTGGATACATTAAAGAAGCGCTTGAGTGCTTTATAGACTATTGAAGTCAAGACTTTGGATTGATAATATGACAAGGAAATCAGTCATCTGGAATCATTTGTAAGACATTCCTGTCAACTGAAGAACTTTATCTAGAACTCTTTGAACATTACAAAATCAGTCCTAATTTTTGTTTGCCATATATGTTTATTTGTTAATAGTGGCTAATTTTCAGAACAACAGCATTGTACAATACCTCTAACTGAGGATTACTGCAAATGTTTTTGCATAGTGTTTCAAAACAAAGAGCAATATTTATATATGATTAATGTTTAATGTTTATAATTTGTTTCTTGCATTACATAGTCATCTTAAGGGACGAAACATCTTATTTCTTTCGGAGTGTTTGCATGAGTTCTCAGCAAAATAGGTAGGACAGCACTTGAACCTGAACAATATTGTTAATGATATGTTAATGCCAGTATATGTATTATAGTTTTGCTGTTTCCCTTGATATAGATCACCAGGTGAGAGAGAACTCAAAGTCACTTTATAAAGAGAAAACAGTGCTGGACAAATACAAGAAAACGCAGTCCAGTGTTTGTCTTGTTTTTCTCATCCCACTTCCCCTTTCCCCCAGGGGTCACTCAGACTGACGGAATTACTAAGATTCATTGGTTTGATTGGTTCAGGGGGGGATTTGAAACATTCAGTGCCAAGAAGAACACAATCGGAGACTCTGGAGATTTTGGTGAGTGACATCGTGACAGAAAGCGTAGCCACACACAGTCTCCTTTGTTTTCTTTTTGGTTCTGAACTGGAGCCATGGATACAGAACAGTTAACTCAGTTGGTCCACAAACTAAATGATGAGATGCAGGAATTGCGGGTAGAAAATCAGAATTTAAGACAAGAGTTAGATAGAACTAGGGCTGGTTTTACTAGCTGGAGGGATCCACGAGGTAAAGTAGAAAAACCCATTCTCTCTCCTCCAACATTTGGTTCTGCAACCCTTTCCTCTAGAAATGCTTCAGATCACACTAGTGATCAGCAGTTGTTGGTTAATGTCATTACTCCCAGTCCAGTCCCTCTTGCCAATCCAGAAATATTCACAGGAGACAGTAGTCGTTATGCAACCTTTATGAGTCAGTGCCACTTACACTTTAGGTGTAAACCACAGGTTTTTTCTGCTAATATTTCCAAGGTAGCCTTTATAATCTCATACTTGGGAGGTGTAGCAGCAAATTGGGCCATGCCCTTGGTCGATTCTAATGATCCCATATTGCATAACTGTTACCAAGAGACTAAGGATCCAGTGATGCCTCTTTTTGTGCCAATCAAGCACCCTCCAGTATTCCAGACGAATATCTGGAATACGCTGATGTTTTTGACCCAGTTAAGGCAACCACATTACCCCACACAGAGTCTACGATTGTAGAATTGACCTAATTCCTGGAGCTACTTTGCCTTGTAGCCGGATATATGCTCTCACGGAACCAGAAAATCAATACCTAAGATCATTGGTTTCATTCGCCATTTTACTTCGTGGCGAAGAAGACTGGTGATTTGAGAGCATGCATCGATTATCACGCGGTAAACAAGGCAACGATCAAAAACAGATACCCACTACCACTGATTCCGGTTTTGTTAAACCAAGTAAAAGGCTCCAGCATCTACACAAAATTGGATTTACGGGGGCTTATCATTTAGTCCGAATAAAGGAAGGTGATGAATGGAAAACGGCCTTCCGTACAAAATTTGTCTTATTTGAATATACTGTGATGCTGTTTGGGTTGCGCAATGCTCCTGCAGCATTTCAGTATTTCATCAATGAAGTCCTGCATGGCCTACTGGATATATGTGTCATTGTATACATAGATGATATACTTATATACTCCAGAAATACCGAAGAACATGCACATCACGTTCGTTCCGAGTTACAAAGATTATGAGACAACTCTCTCTACGTAAAATTAGAAAAATGCATCTTTAACACTTCAAAGGTAGAGTTCCTAGGTTACTGGCTACCTATTGAAGGCATAACCATGGATCCAAAAAAGGTTGAAGCAATCCTGAAATGGCCAACTCCTGAATCTTTAAAAGACACTCAAAGGATCCTAGGATTTGCAAATTTCTATAGACGCTTTATCTCACAGTTTTCTGAGATAGTAACCCCAATCACTCAGTTGTTAAGAAAGGGAAAACAGTTTTAGTGGAACTCAGAAGCTGCTCAGGCTTTTGAGGAACTGAAGAAGGCGTTTACATCAGCCCCAATACTGATTCACCCAGATCCTGATAGACCATTCTTTGTGGAGGCGGATGCCTCTCAAACTGCTTTGGGTGGTGTGTTAATTGCAAAAAGAATTAAAATTAGGACATCTACATCCTATAGCCTTCTATTCATGAAAATTACTACCAGCAGAACAAAACTACACCATAGCGGAGCGTGAGTTACTTGCCATTAAAGCCGTTTTTCAAGAATGGAGGCACAATTTATTGGGGGCAAAACACACCATCACAATATTCTCTGATCACAAGAACTTACAGTTCTTCTCCACGGTTAAAGCTCTCACCCCAAGACAGATGTGCTGGCTGCAATTTTTTTGTGAATTTGATTTTCTGATAACGTACCACCCAGGGCCAAAACAACTTTTGTTTGACACTCTATGCAGGCTGGTTTGTGATAAACACGATGGACAAGACATGAAGACTCAAAGTATAATTCCAGCAGAGAAAATTATTGCAGTCATTCATTCCGAAGAATTCCTTGAGAAAACTAAAAAGACATCAGAAAACTTAAATCAGAATTAATGGCTATCTCAAAGAAATCATTCCATTCTAGAGGGTTTGTTCTTTCACAAAAAGAAATTGTTTGCCCCAACTAAAGAATTGCGTCTGAAGGTATTAGAATGGAATCAAAATTCTGGAATTGCTGGCCATCCAGGAATTAATAAGACTCTTGAACTATGCCAAAGAAACTTCTGGTGGAAAGGTATGAAGAAGGATGTGCAAGAATGTGTAAAGACTTGTCCAGTATGTGAACGACATAAATCCCTTCATTCACTACCAGTAGGTCTACTACAACCAATGACAATCCCTCCCCTACCCTGGCATACAATCCGTCTGGATTTTATCACAGATCTGCCGGAATCTCATGGACTGACTACTATCCTAGTTGTGGTCGATTTGTTATCAAAAATGGGACATTTTATTCCATTAAAGAAAATGCCATCAGCAACAGAGTTCAGTTCTGTATTTTTAAATAATATAGTTAAACTCCATGGTTTACCAAGTAAGATTATTTCCGACAGAGGCCCTCAATTCATTTAAAAGTTTTGGAAACAGTTGAGTCATCAATTAAGAATTGAGTTAGCATTGTCCTCAGCATTCCATCCTCAAACAGATGGCCAGACTGAAAAGGTAAATCAGTTCTAAGAACAAAATCTTCGATGTTTAACTACTACACTATCAACACATTGGGATGAAGTGCTACCTTTGGCTGAATACTTATATAACAATAGTGTGCATGCAGCCTTAGGTTGTTCACCATTCTATTTCCTAACCGGTTTGCACCCATGGTATTTACCAATCTCATTTCCTGACTCAGAACAACTCATGCCAGCAGTCTCAGCAAGATTATCTGACCTACAAAAATTCCAAGAACAGGTTAAAAAGATTTTGGCCTAAAATAAGTCTAAAATGAAAAAGTCAGCAAATTAACACAGGCTCCCGACTCCACCATACAACGTAGGTGATTTAGTATGGTTATCTACTAGAAACATTAAATTGGAGGGTCCTAAAAAATTAAAACCCAGGTTTATAGGACCATTTCCAATTGAAAAAATGTTGAACCCGTTTCCATCAGGTTAAATCTGCCTAAAGACTATGCGATTCATCCAGTCTTTCATGTATCCCTTCTAAAACCTCATAATCCTTCTACAAGACCTGATCTCCCTCCCCCCACCAGTTGTCATAGGTGGCCATCGTGAATATGAGGTTAAACAGATTGTGGACTCGAAACGCATACATGAACATTTGTTTTATTTGATATACTGGAAAGGTTATGATAGATCTGAACGATCCTGGGAACCTGAGAATAATGTTCATGCTCCAAAATTGGTTAAAGCCTTTCATGCACTACACCCAGAGAAACCTCGGCCTGTGAGACCACCTTTGGGGGGAGGAACTATTAAGGGTTAAATCTGATTGACTATAGTTTCCGGAAACGCAGTAAGTCTTGATTGTTCTTTTGTAAACCCTTTTGACATTATCAATGTTTGATGTAGTATAAATAAATGTAAAACTCTCAGAATGCTCAAAACTACTCACAAAGAGTTGCCTGTAGGTAGCAATGCTTGTTTGGCATTTGTTATTGGTTTTGTGAATAGCTGTCACCAACGATAAGGAAATGCATGTGGCTTCCGTTCTCAAACTGTAGACATTGGGACATGTGCAGAACTTTAGACTCAGGTTGCTCCTTCACGTGCAGTAGTCTATATAAACCCCACCGCTACAAGGTGCTTCGCTTCTTCGCGCGCACCATTGGAACTCCCGGACCGGCTTGGAAACCTTGCTTCCCTTTTTGAACAAACTCCCCGCCAGACTTACCTGTGATAGGACGCTGTCCTTGGAGGCTCTCCCATCTTCTCGGCTTCCCTGCTCCCCGGCTGCTTCCTCGGCTCCCTCCTGGCTCCGGGATGTCCGTTCACGACATCCTGGTTCGGCGCTCCCCCCTACTGCTTTCCTCGAAACCTGAGGAGTGAAAAGGAAAGCACAGCATTAGAACGATCGGCAAAACAATTCATTGCACATCTTGAACCAAAAGAATACCGGTAAGCTTGTTTAGGCATGAAATAGTATTCAGGGCATATTTGATCTTTTTGGATATATTAAAGAAGCGCTTGGGTGCTTTATAGACTATTGAAGTCAAGACTTTGGATTGATAACATAACAAGGAAATCAGTCATCTGGAATCATTTGTAAGACATTCCTGTCGACTGAAGAACTTTATTTAGAACTCTTTGAACATTACAAAGACAGTCCTAATTTTTGTCTGCCATATATGTTTATTTGTTAATGGTGGCTAATTTTCAGAACAACAGCGTTGTACAATACCTCTAACTGAGGATTACTGCAAGTATGTTTGCATAGTGTTTCTTTCTCTTGTATATATACTTTCAGAACCCCTTTGAAAACGGATTCGTCTTTCAAAGTAAGGTATGATTTGAGTTAATTATTCAACTCTAACACAACTAATCACCTACCCAAAACAAAGAGCAATATTTATATATGATTAATGTTTATAATTTGTTTCTTACATTACATAGTCATCTTACGGGACGTAACGCCTTATTTCCTTCGGAGTGTTTGCATGAGTTCTCAGCAAAATAGGTAGGACAGCACTTGAACCCTGAACAATATTGTTAATGATATGTTAATGCCAGTAAATGTGTTATAGTTTTGCTGTTTCCCTTGATAAAGATCACCAGGTGAGGGAGAACTCAGTCACTTCATATAGAGAAAACAGCGCTGGACAAATACAATAAGACGCAGTTCAGTGTTTACCTTGTTTTTCTCATTCCACTTCGCCTTTCCCCCAGGGGTCACTCAGGCTGACGGAATTACTAAGATTCGTTGGTTTGATTGGTTCAGGGGGGAATTTGGAACATTCAGCGCCAAGAGGAACACATTCGGAGACTCGGGAGATTCTGGTGAGTGACATTGTGACATTTTACACTTCCTATATGACCTTAGTTGCATACTAATATGGCAGTTACTGAAGCCTCAGCTGCGTTTGATAAACTCACACTTGCAAGTAACTAATTTTCATTAGAATCACCCAATACAGTTTGACCCTCAAACCTATTATACAGAGCTATGTCATGGTGTATTACGGTAGGGTGTAAAGACTAGGAAAACTCGAGGGGAGGACTAACACTTTGGAGTGATTCCCTACTGTCAGTTGCAATAGGAGCTATAGGATTTCCTGTTGATGTATTTTACAGGTGTACTTCAGTTAATTTGCTGGACAAGGGAACCAAAGATAAGAAGCCTCCAACACTGTTTTCTCTACCCCTTCATACTATTTTGATTTGATGGGACAGCTTGTGGCAATGCGAGTGGCATGGGGGTAGATGAAACTGAAGGGTGTATTTTTGTCATTAAAGAAATCTTCAATGTATGACCCTCCGCAAGGTCTCGCCAAATTTTTAAAGGACTTAAGTGATGGTGTAGGTCTCGGGGGAACTCTAGTATGTGCTATTTGAAATGTATCAGTTAAAGAGGTATTAGCATTCACCTTCTTACCTAATCTGCCTGATCTACTGCTATTATCCTTACGTTTCCTGGGTTTTCCAAGTATGGAAAGGGCAAGAGAAGGATTAATGCTCCCCTTGTAAATAAAGTCTGCCTTTATTGACCTTAGTTTGTATCGGCTTGAAAGTCTTCGTTTGTGCTGTTTTTTCAATAGCCTCTTTCTCTCAGCCTTGAAAGATACAAAGTACCTGGATTAATGTGGGTAGCTCCTGCTGATTGTCAAGCTCCGGGGGTGCCAATCTATGTCCAGAACCCACTGCTGAGTCCCACCTGTGAGAAGTTGGCCTGATGTATGATGCTCACTAATTATAGTGATCACCTTGTATCAGTCCAAACAACCCTTATGGTGATTGGTTGTAAGTCAACCTTATAGACCAGCTATCCTAATAGTAGCATGGACAAAGCAGTCTTAGGCTAAACTCTTTTGGCATGTGAAGCCAGCTGTTTTACCACATATAACCCCTTGAATACCAAATGAAAGGACACCACACAGGAAGTTATGAAAATAAACAAGATATTTATTAACTAACATACACCTCTGAACTCTTTATGAGATCAGAGGGCTAAGCACATGATAAGACTCTTAAGAAAAATACGTTAAGTTGCACAAATTACAATGGGGCCCTAGGGGCACGACAAACCATATACTAAGTAAATGGTATAAGGAAATTGATAGAAGGAATGGAGCTGACCAGAGGCTGTAGGATCGCTGGGACTACACTATCCTGACCTGAGGTAAGTAATAGGAGGCCCACGGTACGCGTGTGCAGAGTGTGAACTCACACGCGAGATGCGTAACAAAGTCAATGGACAGTACAAATTATGAAAAGGTAAGTATTAGACAGTTCTGACTAGCTAGGACTAAAACGACTGGAAATCTGGACACTAGGAGAGTCAATCTACCCTTGAGCACCAAAATGCTCTTGTTACCTCACCCACGGGCTGCGGGTGCATAGGTGTCAAAGTGTGTCGGGTTTCCGCGTTGAAGTCTATGGAGCCTGGAAGAAAAGATGCTGCAGTCGGCCAGATGGAAGATGTCCGGAGTGATCCAAGGGTGGATCAAGGAAGATGAAGACCTGAAAGCAGAGGGGACAATGTTCACAGTCACAAGCCAGTGACTGGAGTGGAATCAGGAAGGAACCAGATGCTGTCGTCGCGATCAGGTGAAGAGTGGACGCTTGACTCTGCAGCCACGTGGACCAGGTGGTGTCTTTGACAACCAGGATGGAGGCATGAGCTGTCCCACACAGGCTCTCGCTGTCGGCGGTGTTGGATCTGGATTCGGCGTCAACAGGCCTTGGCAAAGGCATCCCACGTGGTGAGTGGAAAAGGTGTCTGGTGCGGACCAGGAGGGTCCGGGGTGCCTCTCCTTTGCAAGGAAGCAGGGGGCAGTCTGGAGCAACCAGACCAGCGGTGTGGATTTCAAGGATCGTTGTCTAGGAGGCCAAGTGACCAGACAACGCGTCGAGCAGCAATCAAGCAAAAGGGCCCCACGCAGATCTCGTGGATGCTGGAGGGCTGATCTTCTGTGCAGGAGCTGTTCGGAGCTGGGGCTTCTCAATCCCCAAAGCACTTCATCGAGGATGCCTCTGAAGTCGTGCTGGAAGCGAAGTACAGTTTCTCCAAGATGGCCGGTCCCACGTGTCTCGTCGCACCCACGGATCTCAGCTGTGCTGCAGATGTAGGTAGAGGTCGGAGAGGTCTGGAAGTCTGGGTCTCGTCGGGCTCTGAAGCCTGGATCCACTCGGGAAGACGACAAAGTGAACCGCTGGAACGCTTGATGGTGCCTACTTGTGCAGGGTGGTCACTCCTTGGCCACAAGGGAGATTTCTTCAGTCTTCTGTGGAGCAGAACGTCGAAGTCCAAAGTTTCTTCTTGTAGAGTTTCAAATCAGGATAATCTAATTTGGAATGGGACCAGCTCCTACCTTTATTCTCCTAAAGGGGGCTGTACTATGACTAGGTCCCTCCTATGGGTGGGACCAGGAAGGGGGGTGGTTACACCCCCTATCCTTTGTCCGGTTTCGCGCCAGAGCTGGGTCTGGAGTGCCCCAGCAACTGGTTTGAACCGGTGTATGCACAGGTCACCTTGTGTGCCCCAGGCATGTCTCATTCCTTTCAGGCCTGTCCTACCTACTACACAAAATCCTGTCTGGGGTGGTGCTAGCACCTCCCAAGGCAGGAAACCCTTTGTCCAAGCCGCCCTCGCTGGAAGGACTCCCAGCAGCAGGAGGTCAGACTTGCATCTGTGGTGGCAGCATCCATTTTGTGATGCTGAGGCTCGAGTTAACTTTAACCGGGGTTCACAGTTACATACATGTTGTGTCCCTCTAAAAGGGGTGGAATGCTACCCCCATCACCAGAACTGGCGAAGGGGTAATATTCCAATTCGTATGACACCTTACTCGACATGTTTTGATAATGCTATGCCAAAGTTAGCAATAACCGCGAGGTTATAATGCACGTAAGAGTATATGGTATAGCGTTATAATGGAAACAGCTAAAGGACTTGGTTCCAAAAGCTGAAGACAGGCTCAGCTCATGCCAGAGCACTATCTCACATAATTCCAAGCACTCTGCCTCCAGGATTGTTAAGGCCTGCCATAGGAGTGACTTATTGGAGTATCTGTGTCTATTTTAGGTTTAGATATAGGTATACTATATCTAAAGCAAAGGGTGATTACACCACCTTGCCCCAGCTGATTGATCAGCCAGTTGTGTCAGATTTGGATGGCCAGCCAGGGGTGGCATAATACATGCTGCAGCCCCTGGTAGGCCTTGGGTTCACTTATGCCCTGGGTATCTATGGTACACTGTACAAGGACTTACAAGAGTGACCCAATACAATTGGTAGATGCACCTAAAGTACATGGATGTCAATTTAGAGAGAGAACAGCTAGGCTGTAGGTCTGATTAGCAGGCCCACAGCCAGGGAAAGTCGTAAACCAGTGAAGCAAAAATCAAAAATCTGGGGTGACCATAGGATTGCAGACCCTACTCTCCTACACCACCCGCCGGTCAAAGATCTCCCCGACATCCGCTCTGGTGTCCTCCCCTCTAAACACTGGGCTAATGATCTGCTGAAGCCTGCACCTATGCTGGTGGCGCTGTGGATTCACCTCTTGCTCTAGAGAAACCCTCTCAACGCATCTTCTCTCTCCCTCGCAATTGCTGCTGCAGTTTGGTCCTAAGTTCCAGTGACACAGCGCATTTCAAAGTGAGCAGACTTCCCATGAAGAACAGAGAACTTCCTGTGCAGCACTGCAAGCTCAACAATAAAAGAGAGGAGGACATTGAAAACTTCCTATATGGCTTCTCTTCACTCCGGGCGTCATAACCATGACCGTTATAATTTCAGCTCAGCCTCCAAAATATTTAAACTGTGCATCAGGGGATGCTCAGCAGCAGCATCTTAACCTGCTGTCATGAATAAATTTAATATTTCATTGATTATGAATTATTTAAATTGCTTAATGATCATCATAATCAGTTAAGTTAAACTTTTCAATTTTAATGTATATTTTAATTTTCATTCTTTTGTTATTAGTTTATATTTGCGAGCAGCCCGGTGGCAGTGGGCTTGCTAGCGGTAGCTGGATGGTCGCTATTCCTGATTTTAATATTATTTTCGTCCCGCTGATTACGAGCGGTGACACGCTTTTTATTGCTGTTATTGCAGTGCTTTTTAACTACTGTCTAACCTGCCTCAAAGTTAACAGGTCACTAACCTGCTTCATTGTTTCAGGGGCTGCGCGTGGCTGGCTGTGGGCTGATCGTCTCTGGCGGGCTCACAGCGGCCGTGGCCGCCATCTTGGGTTGGGCAGGACCGGCGAACTCCACCCACGCCACTCCCCCCTCGCTACTCCTCTATTTAGGAGTGTTCCTTGCACCTTCCCGGCGATTGCGAGCAGCCCGGTGGCAGTGGGCTTGCTAGCGGTAGCTGGATGGTCGCTATTCCTGATTTTAATATTATTTTCGTCCCGCTGATTACGAGCGGTGACACGCTTTTTTATTGCTGTTATTGCAGTGCTTTTTAACTACTGTCTAACCTGCCTCAAAGTTAACAGGTCACTAACCTGCTTCATTGTTTCAGGGGCTGCGCGTGGCTGGCTGTGGGCTGATCGTCTCTGGCGGGCTCACAGCGGCCGTGGCCGCCATCTTGGGTTGGGCAGGACCGGCGAACTCCACCCACGCCACTCCCCCCTCGCTACTCCTCTATTTAGGAGTGTTCCTTGAACCTTCCCGGCGATTGCGAGCAGCCCGGTGGCAGTGGGCTTGCTAGCGGTAGCTGGATGGTCGCTATTCCTGATTTTAATATTATTTTCGTCCCGCTGATTACGAGCGGTGACACGCTTTTTTATTGCTGTTATTGCAGTGCTTTTTAACTACTGTCTAACCTGCCTCAAAGTTAACAGGTCACTAACCTGCTTCATTGTTTCAGGGGCTGCACGTGGCTGGCTGTGGGCTGATCATCTCTGGCGGGCTCACAGCGGCCGCGGCCGCCATCTTGGGTTGGGCAGGACCGGCGAAATCCACCCACGCCACTCCCCCCTCGCTACTCCTCTATTTAGGAGTGTTGCTTGCACCTTCCCGGCGATTGCGAGCAGCCCGGTGGCAGTGGGCTTGCTAGCGGTAGCTGGATGGTCGCTATTCCTGATTTTAATATTATTTTCGTCCCGCTGATTACGAGCGGTGACATGCTTTTTTATTGCTGTTATTGCAGTGCTTTTTAACTACTGTCTAACCTGCCTCAAAGTTAACAGGTCACTAACCTGCTTCATTGTTTCAGGGGCTGCGCGTGGCTGGCTGTGGGCTGATCATCTCTGGCGGGCTCACAGCGGCCGCGGCCGCCATCTTGGGTTGGGCAGGACCGGCGAAATCCACCCACGCCACTCCCCCCTCGCTACTCCTCTATTTAGGAGTGTTCCTTGCACCTTCCCGGCGATTGCGAGCAGCCCGGTGGCAGTGGGCTTGCTAGCGGTAGCTGGATGGTCGCTATTCCTGATTTTAATATTATTTTCGTCCCGCTGATTACGAGCGGTGACACACTTTTTATTGCTGTTATTGCAGTGCTTTTTAACTACTGTCTAACCTGCCTCAAAGTTAACAGGTCACTAACCTGCTTCATTGTTTCAGGGGCTGCGCGTGGCTGGCTGTGGGCTGATCGTCTCTGGCGGGCTCACAGCGGCCGCGGCCACCATCTTGGGTTGGGCAGGACCGGCGAACTCCACCCACGCCACACCCCCCTCACTACTCCTCTATTTAGGAGTGTTCCTTGCACCTTCCCGGCGATTGCGAGCAGCCTGGTGGCAGTGGGCTTGCTAGCGGTAGCTGGATGGTCGCTATTCTTGATTTTAATATTATTTTCGTCTCGCTGATTACGAGCGGTGACACGCTTTTTATAGCTGTTATTGCAGTGCTTTTTAACTACTGTCTAACCTGCCTCAAAGTTAACAGGTCACTAACCTGCTTCATTGTTTCAGGGGCTGCGCGTGGCTGGCTGTGGGCTGATCGTCTCTGGCGGGCTCACAGCGGCCGAGGCCGCCATCTTGGGTTGGGCAGGACCGGCGAACTCCACCCACACCACTCCCCCCTCGCTACTCCTCTATTTAAACGGCCCATATGTGTCAGCGCAGCGGACGAGCGCAGCGGGCGCGACAAAGGCGCGCCGGAGTTGCGCCAGAGTCAAGCCTGTTTGCGCCCGTCCGCGGGCGGCCGGGGCTAAGGACACCTCATTATACCCCTTTACTTACATACTCACCATCCCAACTCTGTTCATACAGGAACCCCGGTGCGATTGGACCCTCTGTTACTGATTATCTGACCCACCCTGGTCTGCTTTCTCTCCCCTCCCGCACACCACCCGCGATCATATCACAGCTGATCTCTTCGCCCGCTACCCCCCGCTTACTCCCTCCCCCCCTCTACCCCCTACACTCCGGTATTTAATACCGCGGCCACACTTTTGAACACTAGGTCGGCGGTCAACCATCAGTACGAGCTATTCGATTACATCGATACACATGAACCGGATCTCCTGTTTCTAACGGAGACCTGGTCCAAGGCTGACTCCCTGCCCAACGTTCTAGCTGCACTGCCCCCCTCATACTCTGCCATTCGAGCGGACCGTCCGGAGGGCAGAAGAGGCGGAGGAGTGGCCTTGATAGCTCGCACTGACCTTCACTTTCAGATCCTTCCCTTCCCTCCCATTCCTGAAGTAGATTACCTGGTAACCCACTCGACTTCCCATCAGGCCCACCTGACCTCTGTTCTTATCTACCGCCCCCCTCACTCCACCCCTTCTTTTGTCTCCAGCCTCCAAGATCTCCTGGCCACACTGGCGATAAACAACTTGTCAGTGTTAGTCCTAGGGGACCTCAACTTCTGGCCAAACGATCCTGCTGAAAGCTCCCTCTCTAAGGAGTTCACTGATCTCATGACCAGGCTTAATTTTACATCTCACATTCGCAGTTCCACTCACATACAGGGTCACACGTTG
Organism: Lissotriton vulgaris; assembly: GCF_964263255.1. Classification (NCBI taxonomy): domain Eukaryota; kingdom Metazoa; phylum Chordata; class Amphibia; order Caudata; family Salamandridae; genus Lissotriton; species Lissotriton vulgaris. The sequence continues at coordinate 943,025,317 of NC_141687.1, read as the reverse complement.
GATCAGATATGGAACCTGAACATCCCCACTACACCCCCCATCATTTCCCCTTGTCCCTGGTCAGACCATTCGTTCATTTCATTTTCCCTTGCTCTAGCCCCTGAGACTAAGCCCCTGCTCCCTAAGAACACCTGGGTTAGGAAATGGGGCAAAGCCGATATGCCGTCCATTTGCTCGTCTCTGGCCAAAACCAGCCCTGACCTTTCCAGCCTTGCAGCCCCCGCTCAGCTGGCTACTATCAACAACTGGCTGACTCAAGCGGGCGACGAATTCGCTCCCCTGAGACGAATTACGATCAAGCGAGCCCATGCAGCCAACCGCTGGTTCACCTCAGATCTTAAGGAGAAGAAATTGGCTGCACGGAGAGCCGAGCGAGCATGGAGAAGAGCGTATTGTCCTGTGCTAAAAACCACTTACCTATCTGTTCTTAAGATTTACAAACAAGGCATTCTTGACGCCAAAACTGAATTTTATTCTAATAGGATATTGGCAGCGGAGTCCCAATCTAAAGAAATTTTTGCCACTGTGTATGAATTGGCCTCATCCGACAGAGCTACGGCTATTATTCCTCCTTCCCAATTTCTTTGCGACTCGCTCAATGAGTTCTTCATTGAGAAGGTCACAAAGATTAAAACCAATATCCCTCTTCCATCTTCTGCATTCATTAATCCCTCCCCCCCTTCCACCATTCCCAAATTAACCAGCATTCCCCTCTTGACCAAAGCCACACTCCTCCCACTGCTCCAACGGGTGAAGTCGGGCTCCCCCTTGGATTTTGGCCCTGCTCACATCCTTAGAGAAATCTTCCTAGCTTGTCCTACCCCGCCCCTCACACTCCTTAATGATTCACTCAGTAATGGGGTTGTTCCTAGTCTCCATAAATCTGCGGTTGTCATCCCAATCCTAAAAAAGGCTGGCGCCGATCCCTCATCCCCTTCTAACTATCGCCCCATCTCTCTCCTGCCTTATTTGGATAAAGGTTTTAGAAACCCATGTTACCAGTACCCTGAGCACCCACGTGGAGATAAATCACTGCCTCTCCCCTTGCCAGGCGGGCTTTCGGCCCCTCCACTCCACGGAGAAGGTGGTGATCTCAGTGATGGACGGGCTACGTGAAGGCATCGACACCAACCTCCCGCAAGCCCTCATCCTTTTAGACCTGTCCGCCGCTTTTGACACGGTGGACCACTCCATCCTCCTCACCCGTGTCAGGGCGGCGGGCATAGAGGGCCTAGCCTTCTCATGGCTCGAGTCTTTCCTGAGCGAGAGGGCTCAGGCGGTCCACCTTGCCGGTTTCACTGCTGCCTCCCGCAAGGTAGTGTGCGGTGTTCCCCAGGGCTCTTCACTTTCCCCTCTTTTGTTTAATTTATACATCTACCCCCTCATTTTTATGTTGCAGCAGCTCGAGGTCACGGTGTTTAATTACGCCGATGACCTCCAGCTAATTTTTAACCTCTCCCATTCTCCTTCATCCGCCCAGAATGTTCAAACTGTCATGTTGTTCATTCAGGACTGGATGAACTGCAACCACCTCAAACTCAATCCGGACAAGACAGAGTTGGTCTTGACCGGAGGTGGTTGCAGTCCCTGGTCTCCCTCCCATTGGCCCCCATCACTTGGTGCTCCCCCACTCCCGGTTCCCAAAGTGAAAACCCTCGGGATTCTTCTTAATTCACAACTTTCTGTTCATCCCCAAGTTAGTTCAGTGGTATCTTCTTGTTTCTTTTCCCTTAGGACAATCAGGAAGATCTCCCGCTTCTTTTCCCTCCCGGCTTTAAAAATCATCGTGATGGCAATGGTGCTCTCGCGCCTCGATTATGGTAACATAATCTATAATGGCGCGCCAGCCTATGCCATCCACCGCCTGCAACTAGTGCAGAATCAGGCTGCTCGCCTGATTCATGGCCTGCCCAAATTTCACCGTGCCACCCCTTTGTTGCAGGCATTACACTGGTTGCCTGTGAGAGAACGAGCCTTATTCAAACTTGGCTGCCTCACTTTTCAGGCCAGAATGGGTACCGCCCCTGAGTTTATATGCTCCGCCATCAAGCCCTACATGCCGGGTAGAGAACTCCGTTCCACCCATATGGCACTCCTGGTCACCCCCCGTTTCAAAAAGAAGAAAGCTGGTGGAGCAAAATTTGCGGTCCTCGCCCCAGCTTTCTGGAACTCCCTTCCTGTGGGACTTCGCACTTCACCTTCCTATATAGAGTTCCGGAAAAACCTTAAAACCTTTCTTTTTTCCTGAGCTTTTGCTGCCTAATCTCCCCCTGCTGCCGACGCTGGTCGTAATCTGAAAAGCGCCATGAAACCGCTTGGTAAAAGTGCGCTCAATAAATGTTTTTAAATTCAAATTCAAATTCAAATTTTTTTAAGCGGGCTGTTGGTTTTGTAGGGGAATATGGGAGGAAGTTATTGAAAATATATTATTTTCTAATTAATTGTTAATTTTAGTTAATCAATTCTTGCATTATTAATTGTTTATTGAGCACATTATTTGTAAATTATTTGTTTTATTTCAATTATTAATGTATAGCAACGTACTTTTAATATTTGTAAAAAAAATATTATTTATTTGTATTTGCTTTATGTAAGTAAAATATACATTCCAATATTGTTTTATTAAAAAAATGATTATGTTTCTATGTTTGTAGGTTGTAGGGATGGATGTGAACTTAACTGTAATTACTTTTAAGTTTTATTTTTTTCGATAAATATTTTTTTTCTTTTTGAAACTTTTTCGTTTGATATAGTATGTCTTTTTAGTAAAAAATATATTTTAATACATTTCTGTTGTTAGCTATTTAAATGTTTTCTAAAAAAATAAAAATACTGAATTGGAAAGGTATATGTAATCCCTCCGATGTCCAGTACTTTCCCGAAAATTTGAAGAGATTGGTGTGGAAATAGTAAATCTAACCTCTCTGAAGTCAAACACTTTCCCTACTCTTGCATAGATTAGTGTTGAAAAGTAAATCAAACCCCTCTGAAGAAAAACACTTTCCCTACTGGTGCTTAGACTGGAATGGGAATAGTAAATCTAAGTCCTCTGAAGTACAACACTTTCCACACTGGTCCTGTGAATTGAGTGCGAATAGTAAATTTGTATCCCTCCAAAGTCCCAACACTTTTCCTACTGTTGCTTAGATTGGAGTGGGAATAGTAAACCTAACATCTCCTTAGTCTAAGGCCTTTCCTACGGTTGCTTAGTTGCAGTGGGAATCGTAACTCTAACTGCTTAAAAGTCAAAAAATGTTCCTAATGTTGGTTAGACTGGATTTATATTAATAATTTTAATGTTGTTGTTTAATTGTGTTTGTTTTTATTAACATAGTGTTGTTTGAAATGTTTATATTATTATTAGAAAAAATGTATTCTTTGAAAGTATTTTTTATTATATTATAATGATTAAATATTATTGTGATATCTACTTATACAATTATTTGTGTTACTGTTTACACTATCCTTGTACTTTTTTAAATTGCTAAACTATTGTTATTTTAGTGAAATAATTATACATATATTATGTATATATATATGAATATTATTTGTATATTTAGTATTAATTAAAACAATTTTTTTTCCACTTTCGTATTTAAATTAGGTTAGATATTTTTGTTAGTTTATATGTTTGCTAATATAACATTAGTTTACATTTAATATTTTAATTGAAACGTATTTAAGAATTGTTTAATTATTGTTGTTTTATTTTTAAATATGTGCGCAGATGAATCTTCTTCATTCCTACAAAGACCCTTGACCAAGGCTGTTAGGCCAAAAGCCCCTCAGGGCATGTCACAATATTTTTGTTATTTACATTAGAAATATGGGGGGATATTTACAATAAAATGTCGGAGCGCAGTGTTACACCAAAATTGGTAACACCACGCTCTGACATTTGTAAAACACAGGGATGCACTGTATTTACAAACATACAGCACACCCCTGTGTTTCCCCTAGTGCTGGCGCCTAGCGTCAGAATAGGCACCCTTGCAACATGTAACAAGGGTGCTAGCGCTGCTGGGGCGATTGTTTATATGCAGGAAGGAACACCTTCCTGCAAAGAAACAATCTTGAAAGGCGATTTGGTCTTTCTATGTGTGCTGGATTATGCAGCACACATGGAAGGAGCTATAAAATAGGAGAAATGTATAATTTCCCACGTCTTCGTTTTTGGTGCTGCCCCAGCCTTGTAACTATGTGGCAGCATCAAAAAGCAATGCGTGTTGCGGTGGAATGCTCACTGCTATACCCATTGCATGCCCCTCTCATGCTAAGTGAAGTGTGAAAAGAGGCTTTAGTTACAAGGATGCTTTAAGCCATGTTAAGTGGCTTGATGCCACTTTGTAAATAAGGAGAAGGGGATATCGCCACCAGAACATTGCTAAACGTGTTATTCCAGCGTGATATCCCCTTAGAAATATGCTCATAACGACTGCAAGAAGCTATTAGGACTAAGCTTATAAACGTTTAGCAGCCTCGCTCGTAAGTACACACACTTTGCCATTAAGAATATGTTATATGTGCTGAGGAGTTCTGGTCCTTGTTCCAAATGAAGAGCCACTAATGCCCCATTCAAATGATAGTAACAGCGCTAAATGCTGTTTTGCTTGGACGCTCTTTAACTGTGCCATTAAAAAGTGAGATTCATGCTGAAGAGAGGTAGAACTATTTCACTGAAGGGATAGCAGTACTGCTGGGAAGTTAGTATTGCCCAGGGTGATGCGAGTGGTGCCATCGCCAAGGTCAAGGGGGCACCCTCCGGATGAAAGGCTGAACTGACATAAGAGCAGCCAGCAGAGATCGTAATGTGAAGGGCATTTTTCAGGGGATATTACAACTGGATGATAACTCTGGTGGTTAATGCACTTGAGGGAAACATCTGAGATGTGTCTAGTCACAGTTTTGACTCATGATATAGTAGCATAGAGGGTAAATGTTCCTGCTGCAAAGCAAGGTGTACGACCTGCTAATCACAGATTCGTTTTTAGGTCTCGTGGCCTATCAATGCGCATGCGCATTGATAGAGAAGCGAGACTATAGGGCTTTAAACAGACTTTAACTTACTGGCGATTTGGTGCTGTGCCCGTGTGGTTTTAGGTCAATGCGCAAGCGCATTGACCTAAAATGCGCGTGCACAGCACCAAATCGCCGTCTGTTCCCTCACTCCTCCCACACCCCCGCTCCGCCCCCTCCCCTGCCTGCCGTGTCGCATTTCTCCTCCCCCCCTCCCCACAGCAATGCCCTCCGTCTTGGCTCGCTAATCCGCTCTCCCTCCTCCCACACCCCCGCTCCGCCCCCTCCCCTGCCTGCCGTGTCGCATTTCTCCTCCTCCCTCCCCACAGCAATGCCCTCCGTCTTGGCTCGCTGTTTTTTTGTTTTTTTTTTTTAACATGAAATCATAACTTTGTGGTACCTGGAGATTCCTTTTCTCTTTGACTACAAGGGCCTGAATGTGGTGGCGAAATAACGGGATTAAGTGAGTTGCACATACATACTGGACGGTTGTGCACCGTTTCTAAAGCGAACTGAAGACCCGGGATCACAACGTCGGCAACTGCAATTTCTTCACCCTTCCCTGCCTGCACCCTCGTCTTTGTTGTTTTTTTTGTGGGGGATGATGGGCGAGTGTGGGTGGTGGTAGGAAGCCCTCAGACTGCTCGTTCATAAGATCGCTTCCGCTCCTAAGCATCAAGCAATGCAGCGACACATCTGCTGCTTTCTGAAACAAACTAGATTTCAATTTTACCTGCGAGCGACGCCCTAAACGGACAAACATAAAAAGCTATTAATTAATATTTAAACATAAAGGTAACCTTTAAAAAAAATATATGTGAATAAAGCTGGAAACTTATTTTGTGCCGTTAAAATAGTAGCTATGTCCCCTGCTCTGTTTATCAGTAAAGTGTTGATCGATTTTGAGCGTGCATGAACAATTAAGTTGATATTTCCTGTAATTATTGTATTTTTTTCTGTATGCGAAAAGCGTTCTTGTACTGACAGCAATAACAACTCAATCCTCGGTCCCTTCGCAGCTTAGTGCTTCTCTGCCCATTCTGGAGCTTCTCGGTGGTTACAGGGTGGTCTGTAAGGCATATATAGTTATTTTGTGCCATCCCTCTACAGTTCGAGGAGATAGACCACATTCTTTGCCTCCGGCCACCGCCCATCGGATGCAGACACGTTTCTGTTAGTTCTCAGATCCAGTACATTCTGGGGGTGGCAGTCATTCATGGACCCAGCTGCGTGTTTCTGTGCTCTTTTACTATACAATACCTCTGTGGCAAAAGCACGTTTTTTTTCCTTCCCAAAATGCCCCCCCCCCTCCTCCAATACGTCGTAGAGTCCAGATCAGCCATGGGTAAAAGCTTAAGTCTGAAGATGTTTAGCACTTCTCCCCACAGTCTCCTAGCTGAAAGTCTGTGCCAACAATCAGGAACCAAGCCCCCCCTTTTACTGAAAATACTTGCGCTACTTCTTTGTAGTCACTTTCATTGTTCAATTCATTTTTGTTGTTAAAACTCTTGCACTTGTTTTAACTGTGCTGCTGTTGATCTGAGAGGCATCCGATTTGTATTCCGGTTTCAACAATTCACTCCCCTTTCAATCACGTTCCACTACTTTTTCGTTGGCCTCAGGCTGGCATTTAGCCCAGTAACTTCCAGGTCTGATTTACATGCCAAATATATTCAAGGCTCGTATCGTGCACAGACTCTCTGAGGCAAACCCGGCTATTCAAGGCTCGGCTCTGGCTCTTTTAACTTGTCGACTCGGTCAGATCTGATGTTATACCGTTTGCACCCCCACCTGACCCCTCCCACTACCACCCCCCACTTTACCTCGGAATCCAGTGTGGCATGCTCTCAGAGGTAGAACCCCCCCTGCAGCCCTCTGCCCCCAGTGATGTGCATGCCCAGCGGCAGCCGGCAGACCTCTGCCCGCACCCCAGCGGTGTGCACAATCAGTGCAGCCCGCAGCCCTCTGCACCCCTCCTCCTAGTGGTGTACACGCTCACTGCAACCCGGAAGCATCTGCCCCCCTCCCACCCAGGTGTGCACGCTCAGTGGCAGCCCGCAGATTCGCCCCCCACCCCCAGCATGCGCATTGAGCGACACACACGCATGCACTTGCAAACAGACTCACATGCATGCACTCACATACACACACCCACATGCACACTCAGACACACACACACACACATGCACTCACATGAATACTCCCACTCAGGCACACAGCTAGCGGCAGGCTGAAACACAAAGTAAATAATAAATAAATAAACAACATGTAATCTTTATGACAGGGATTACACTGCCACTGACAAAGGTAAACAAAAGTTAGCTCAGGATCTGCAACACTGCATGTTCTTCTCTTCGCTCAAGTTTGACTTGCAACTGTGGGGAGGGGGCAGTGTATTCGCCAGAGCACTTCCACCTCATAATCTGGAAGCATAAATCACCCGCCCTCCCTCTCCCCATTGTTCGGCTCCCATTTCCTGTAAAGTTCAATTCACAGTTTCTGTATTTTGTGGTCGCCTTTACATAGTGCATTACAAAGTGAGTTACAGCCCTCAGTTCACGACAGGCAAAACTGTTTCAAGCTGTTTTCAAACTTTCAAGCTTTATTACAAATCACAAAAAAGATGTTAATATTTCACTTCTGTTCTTGGATTTTCGTCACAATAAAAAACACTGAATATAATCTTCACAAAAGTTATTTACAAAAGTTTAAGCTATTGCCATTACAAATTAAATAAATTGTTTAACAATTAATTTAACAAAAAAAATACATGCCATTGTTATTTGTAATATTAATACATCTAAGTCACGTAAAAAAAACATGTTGCATTACAAATGCTATAGGTGTCACATTTGCGAAAGTTATAACTATTGGCATTGTGAATGCCAGAGCTATTAATTTAGCTATTTTAACAAACACATAAATAAATAAAAAATGTAATTTATAAGACCAATAGCTCAAACTTTCCTAATGCGAGACCTATTGCATTTCCAATGCTTGTTTATGTAGAAATCGTAGTGGGTTTTATTGTTTTTGTCACAGATATGCTTTTGTTACTTGGAGTTCATAAGTAACAACCTTCTAACAGAGCACACTGAGGTATGAACTGGCATGGAGGTGGCATTGGTTAAGAGCTTAACTGTTTTCACCTGCAATCTTTCATCATTCTAAGGTTGCTAAAAAGGGTTGCTTGGGGTAGCAATACAATTGTATTGGTATGACATCCCAATCATTATGGTTCGTTCATGGGGAAGATTAATTAACCATTTTCACCAGGTTTGCATCACAAAAGTGATGCAAACCTGAAGCAAAGTCTTGTTTTAGGGCTTACGTTTTAGTGCAAATCCTACATTGCGTTGGAAAGTAGGCCTAAACTAACTTAAAGTTGATCTAAACACTATGTTGTGCTCGCTCCTTTTCACAAAATTCAGCAGGTCAACTTTGGTCACTGCGCACAATAACACTTATTTATTCTGTGACATCGTTTTGCAAAACCACTCTTAACAGATGATGGCTACCAGAAGAATAAAGGGGCATATTACCAAGGGCATTATCGCCGCATTAGCGGGACTTTTTCCCGCTAATGCGGCGATAATTTTATCTCCCTATTACCAAGCTGTCGCTAACACCAGTTAGCGACAGCCTGTAGGTGATAGCGGTCATTTAGGGGCCCACTTTGCATGTCAGCGATAATTATCGCTAATGACATGAAAAGTGGGCGTGCCAAGATGTTAGCAACTGAAAACAGTTGCTAACATCTTCAACTCCTATTAATAACTTTTGGAAATATTTGCGCTAAGCGCGAATATCTCCAAAAGCTAACGCCTGCTAAAAGCAGTTCTTAGCCATGTTATCCAATGGAAGGTGGATAACATGGCTAAGAGCATTGTCACGATAATGCATGAATATCGCTGATTTTTCAGCGATAATGCCTGAATATCGCTGATTTTTCAGCGATATTCATGCATTTCGCAGGATTTTTACCGCTTTTGAGATAAACCTTGATAATATCAAGGTATCTCAGCGGTAAAAATCCTCTGTGCTCGGCGATATTTTTTCCCCGCTAACCAAGCAATAGCGATAATTATCGCTATTGCTTGGTAATATGCCCCAAAGTGACTCCTACATCCTGTAATTCTCATTGTTGTGAGTAACATTTCGTATACATTGATTTTTCACACTCTTAGGACTCATTGTCTCTATAATATGTTTGTGATGTAAAGTTCTCTGGCAGCCTACATTGGGATGCGTAGCACTCTAAAATTATTAAATATGAGAGAGGCACTAAGGAGAGATTAGAAGCATCATTGGAGGGTGATAGTGAGGGAATGGAATCCATGAAGAAGGAGGTCATGGACAGGGACACTGACAAAGAAGGTTGCCCTAGGCACCACCATGCTAAACCTGGCAGTTATTGTAGCCCTTCTTCACAGGGCCAATGTAGTTCCACTTAAAATACAATAGTCCTTCTCAGAAGTACTCCTACTGTTCCATTAAAATATGACAACCTTGCTTAGAAGTGCAAGAAGTGCCCATGAAACATTTAGCAGCTCTGCTAAGAGGTACTACTCCTGTTGGATTTAGAGTATGGTTGCGCTGCTGGGAAGTGTTCACACTGTACCATTGCAAATGCAGTAGCCCTGCTAAGAAGTGCTACAACCTTCTGATTTAAGGTGTTCATTCGATGCTGAGAAGTCATGAATCCATCCCATTCTAAGCGAGGCAGCCTTGCTGAGCAGTGTTGTAATGGTCTTGTTGAAAGGATAACCGCTTGCTTATGTGAGTAGGCACTTCCTACTCAGTTCCGGATTACCAAATAGGCAAGGTAGTCACTGGCTATGGCCCCATTACTGCCCTTCGGCCTCACCTCAGCTTCTCAGAAGTTCACAAAGATCATGTTGGTGCTCACAGCCTAGGCCAGTGATACATGTTTTCCGGTGCATTGATGATTGGCTCCTGAGGTCAAACTCATCTTATCTAGTCGCAGCCTACCTGCAAGCCAAGTTCTCTTTCTGTCCATCTTGCAGTTCCCAATCAATAAGCCAAAGTTCTAGCTTGAGCCTAGGATTTATAGGGGAGATCCTGGGTATGGTGGCTTTGAAGACCTTCTAACTATTTCAATACGTTCAGGACATTCAAGCTATGATCCAGATGTTATGGGAGTGAGCATAGTTCTGGCCTTGCTGGTCCTAAGGCATCTTTGACTCTTGGTCATGTGCAGCCTGCTGGTGCCACATGTAGGCCCAGCAGAGAAGCCTTTGCCAGCCTCGTGGTGACAACATCTGCATTTTGGAAAAGGCAGCCTTTGATTTGTTATGGTTGATGGCAGGCACCCAACAGCGGTGTACCATTCTCTTTTATGCAGCCAGAGCTTACAGTGGTGATAGATGTGCCACCTAAGGGCTAAGGGGGGTCTACTGGACTATGTGGAGTCCAATGGCACCTGCTTACCAATGAAGTGGAGCCATCAAATCAACTGCATCTAACTGTCCCTCAGGGCTGTTCTTCCATCCAGTGCAGGCTAGTTCATGTCCTGATGGACAGTGTGACTGGCTTGGTACTACAGCTAGTAGGGTGGAGCTGGAGCCAGTGTTCTCTGTTTAGAGACTCTGAAGTTATGGCACTTACTGTATTCCCACCTGATTTTCCTGATGGTCAATCATCTGACAGGTTCTCTCAACATCAGGGTGGACAAACGAAGTAGACGTCATCTTGCTGATCATGAGTGATGTCTGCATCCGAAGGTGGCACAAGCCATCTTCACCAAGCAAGGTCCGGCCTCTGTGGATCTGTTTGTTCACTCTGAGAAAGCGAAAACCCAGCCATTTGCATGCTGGAGTTTCCCCTTTGAGAATTCTCCTAGTAGACACATTTCATGTTCAGTGAGGCTCGGGCCTCATTTATGCCTTTCCTCCTCTGCCATTGATCACTTTGGTTCTGAAGAAAGTCAGGTGGGACAAGGCCCAACTTATCCTAATAGCCCCAGATTGGGTTTGGAGGGTCTGGTACTCAATTCTCTTGAATGTCATCATATGCCTTCTGCTTCGATTGCCTCTTCAGGAGGAGCTGCTGTTCCACCAACATGACAGAGTCCTGCATCTGAACCTCCTCAATATACACCTTCAAGCATGGAAATTGAGTGAAATCAACTGAGAGGAGTTGATCTTCTGTCAGAGGTCAAGGAGGTCATTTTATCTGCACCCTGCCTATCCACAAAATACTTATTGCATCAGTTAGCTACAGGCATTATCATTAAAGCCTGAGTGTATGACCTTTTTTCCTAACAAACTGGTGCTTTGGACATATCCATCATACTCCCCCTTTTCTCCCTCGAAGCTCACTGAAGATCCAACTGCTAAACGGGTTGGATCTTAAGTGGGCACTTGCTTTCTATATTAATTGGATTAAGGAGAACTGAACGAGCAATCAGCTATTTTTTTCAGATTTGATGGTGCTAAAAAATGATGGAGATCCAAAATGGATTTTAAGAAGGTGTATCTTCCTTTGCATCAAACTGTGTTTACATCCTTACCAAAAAGTATTCCACTTGGGCAAAGGCAGCAGCTAGGACCCTGGCCCGGAATTTACATGCATCCATACTTCTTCCAGGCTCTACGGGATTTACTCTCTGGTCCTTGTGGAGGCTGATAATACCCGTGATACTGTCCCTGGGACAGTATCACGGACCCCCCCATCCAATCAAAGCACTGCTCTCAAGCATGAGAGCAGTTTGAGAATTTGCCTGAGCGGGCTGGATGAACACTCGCTCGGACACAGGGAGTCGGTGCTGTTTCTCCAACCCGAGTATGCAATACTACTGGGTTGGAGAAACCTAAATGCGCATGTCAGTTTGGCTGGATTAGGACGGCTGGCTGGCCAAACTGACATGTGCACTTAAAAGTGCACTCACTACTTCCCCTCCCCACTACCATGGCCCGGCCCGGCACCGCCTCTCCCTGCACATGCTGGCTGGCTCAGCCAGCAGCTGAAAAATAAAACGATAATAAAATATAATTTTATTTTACAGCTGCTGGCTGTAAGCTAGTAGGGCGATGCTCTGCCTCCATTGTGCAGGAGCCGCAGCTGATTATAAGGTGCTGATTATAAGCTGCAGTTATGCTCTTCCTGGTAGATACTGTAACCGCAGATTTGGCCCTGTTTGGTCGAGAGGATTTTTCTGAGTGTTCTATCAGCACTCGATTGCTCATGCCTGAGCTGAGCGTGTATGGGAGCATCGGAGAGTTGGAGAGAGGCAGAGCCGGCACCCACACCTGCTCCTGCGGCACCTCCGCATACACCGCAGGCGGTAGAGCAGCGGGAAGGGTGAAGTGAGAGAAAGGCTGTAGTAGCCCCCCAACCATCGGAGCCGCCATACTCCTGTGTATCTACTTCCTGTAGCCTGTGCCGGTTGTGTTAATTGCACCGGTTGGTGCTCATGGTGGACCGGTGCCAGGAGCGGGGGCAGGTTATACAAACCAGCCACTATCTAAGAATCTCTCGCCTGCAGCAACATCAACACTAAGATTAACATTAGGCAGCCAGCACTTTTGTGGTGGGGATTCCTGTGTTGGCTTTGGCGAAAAGGCTGTGGCTCAATGGTCCAAGGATTAAGGAGTAACGACTGAGAAAGTGTCTAATCCACCCAAGTCTGCAGGGCAACACAATGCTTTGACTGTTTCCTATTATCAGGACAACATACCGAGAGAAACAAGAACTCCAATTGAAATGACTGTCAAAAAGAGTTACTATTGTTGATCGCGTTCACCTGATAGGAGGAGGAGGAGTCTGCTCGCAGCCCATGGTCTGCAGGCGGAGCGGAGCGTAGTGGAGCGAAGCAAAGCCGGCGTGAAGTTGTGACCGGAGCCGGGCTGAGCCGAGTTGAGCGAGTAAAGTGAGCTGGTGTGGCACCAGCTCGCTCTCCGGCTCTCACCTTTCCTTCACATCCTTCACATCGCAGCCGAGGCAAACATACTTTTTTACCAGTAGAAGGAGCGGAGTGGAGTTGTGACAGGTGCCGGAGTCGGAGCCTGGTTGCTGTGTCGAGCGGGTAAAGCGAATTGGAATCAGTGAGACGCTTCTGCTCCCCCGCTTCCCCGCCCCCGCACTCACCTGGGTGGATTTGCGCTGTGCTAGCTCAGCAAGAGGGGTTTCCCCGCCACCATTGCCAGTCTGAAAAATTATAATACAATACCAAACAGCGCCAAATTGGCATTAGCGGTCGTCAGTGAGTGGCCCTGGCAAAGAGCTCCGTGGCACCTCCAACCCCCTCCCCCACCCCCCGAGTGGGGAGGGGGTTTGGCCGAGCACTTTGCCGGGGCCGGTTTTGGTTCCCAGTCCGGTCCTGCAGCTTAGTAACGAGTGCAGCCACCTTGAGTTGGACGCCACGAAGTGTGTGACCCCGGTAGACCGCGGAGGCTGCCCGACTAGGTTTGGGTGCAGCCTGCAGCCCCGACGCGGTACTCGCTCGTCACCCCATCATTTCCTACCACTTCCTTCCACTTCCAGTCCGGCAGATTGGTGGCGACGGTGATAGTGAGGCTGTGAGTAAGTATAGAATTATAGGTTATCAAAGCACGGAAGACGGAGGAAGGTGAATGTGAAGTACTTTGAGACCACAGCGAAAGGCCAAAAGCAGCAAACAACTGAGGCCATCGGTACAGTTACAATTGCCCTCGGGACCAAACCTGCCCAGCCAGGAAGTAGAAATGGAAAAACCACAGTTGATGGACAGAATGCAGAACAATGTCATACATTCACCCCAGTACAGGGATCTGGGCCTAAATCCATTGTTATTTTGCACTCCACACCACCCCAGTTCAGACATGGCCATATACAAATCAGTCTGACCCTGTGCCTCATGGGAACAGTCCAGCCCGAACTGCCAAGCCATGCCTTACCTGGACCGGACACAAGATTCCGAGGACCGGTTTCTGGCATTTCAGCCGTCTTCAGCCTGGCTTGATTGAATCTAGTGGTGTGGAGAGCATGGGACTCACGTCTGAGCATACCCATCCCACTCGGGGTGACAAATGCAAAAACCACAGTTGATGGACAGAATGCAGAACAATGTCATACATTCACCATAGTACAGGGATATGGGCCTAAATCCATTGTTATTTTGCACTCCACACCACCCCAGTTCAGACATGGCCATATACAAATCAGTCTGACCCTGTGCCTCATGGGAACAGTCCAGCCCGAACTGCCAAGCCATGCCTTCCCTGGACCGGAAACAAGCTTCCGAGGACCGGTTTCTGGCATTTCAGCCGTCTTCAGCCTGGCTTGCTTGAATCCAGTGGTGTGGAGAGCATGGGACTCACGTCTGAGCATACCCATCCCACTCGGGTGACAAATGCAAAAACCACAGTTGATGGACAGAATGCAGAACAATGTCATACATTCACCCCAGTACAGGGATCTGGGCCTAAATCCATTGTTATTTTGCACTCCACAACACCCCAGTTCAGACATGGCCATATACAAATCAGTCTGACCCTGTGCCTCATGGGAACAGTCCAGCCCGAACTGCCAAGCCATGCCTTCCCTGGACCGGAAACAAGCTTCCGAGGACCGGTTTCTGGCATTTCAGCCGTCTTCAGCCTGGCTTGCTTGAATCCAGTGGTGTGGAGAGCATGGGACTCACGTCTGAGCATACCGATCCCACTCGGGTGACAAATGCAAAAACCACAGTTGATGGACAGAATGCAGAACAATGTCATACATTCACCCCAGTACAGGGATCTGGGCCTAAATCCATTGTTATTTTGCACTCCACACCACCCCAGTTCAGACATGGCCATATACAAATCAGTCTGACCCTGTGCCTCATGGGAACAGTCCAGCCCGAACTGCCAAGCCATGCCTTCCCTGGACCGGAAACAAGCTTCCGAGGACCGGTTTCTGGCATTTCAGCCGTCTTCAGCCTGGCTTGCTAGAATCCAGTGGTGTGGAGAGCATGGGACTCACGTCTGACCTATGGTGGTGTGGAGTGCAAAAAATTGATGGATTTAGGCCCAGATCTTTGTACTGGGGTGAATGTAAGACATTGTTCTACATTCTGTCCATCAACTGTGGTTTTTGCAAGGAAGTAGAAATGGGGCAGAGGCAGCAGGACAGAAGGGGTGCTCCCATGGCAGTTATTATTAAGAACAGGCTCACAAAAAACTAGGTGTTTTATGCGAAAACACAATCAGTAATTCGCTTAAATTACACAGCGGAAAACCCATGAATACCCTGAGAAAGTGCCTATGTAAAAGGAAAAATAGTGGGCAGTCAAAATACGCCATGTGTCCCTCCACCTTTCACCTCTGCAGAGATTTTGCAGAGAGCCTAGTAGCAAGGAGTATGAGATCAGGAAAAATCCATCAGGCACCCCCAAGCAAATCTAGGAAGAGCGCACCCACAAAAGATTCAACTCTCATCCCAAATAAAAAGAAAGAGGAATCCATTTTGCAAAAAGAGAGGCTGGTCACCAGAACCAGCTTTTTCTCAAATTTGGGGGCAAAAACGGAAAACAGAAATGTTACTTTCTAAAGGATCCAATGACTGCAATTTACACCTCCCCAGATGAGGCTTCCGGCCTGCCACGTCCTATAATCCCCAAAAAAATCGGAAGAAGCAAGCCCTCTTTCCTCAAAACCGCAAGTAAAACCATCTCAATTAAGTTAAAGCTCCCCACAAAATAGAAAATTCGGCCAGGAAACAAGCGTATGGGTGGCTGATCATGAAGAGGAACCTATTAAAAGAGGGTTGATAAAAACAACAGCACATGTTCACTTGGGCAAGGCTTCATCAGCTTTAAGTAAGGACAGGGAAAGCAGAAAGAATCAAGATAAAAAAGGAGGCTCTGGTAAAACTGGTACCCAAGACATAATACAAATAGATGAATGGATCAGTTCTTTCTCCATATTAAATGATGCAGACCTCATCCAAGCTTTGGAAATAAATACACAAACCGAAGAGGATACTCATACAAACAAACAAGGAAAAATCCCAGCTGTCGGCTCGCCCCCGGAATGGAAGGTCGGAGAGGAAGAGGGGACTGCCTCCACGCCTATAAAACACTCTGCCAGCAGGAGGGAAAAACTACGACAGAAACGTTCAGCCTCCAGAAAGTCGAAAGTAACTGTCACCCCCAATTAGGATCTCGTCAGTTAGTGGAATAGAATCACTTTCGTGGATTTTGACGCAATCTATTCATACAGCCACATGGAGCAAAACGCTGCTAAGAACACTACAGCAAGCCATAGAGGTATTAAACTTCCAATCCGACAAATTAGAGGTTCAGATCCATTTAATGAACCTGGTTGCGGTACATATCTCAGGAATAAATACAAAACTGGATTTGATAACAGCGCAAATCACAAAAGGAAATAAAAATTATGTTCATGGTAGTGGACATTTGTCAAATCTAAATTGTGGATGTGGTCAGATAATAGATAAACTGGCATCTCGCCCTGAAATACTCACAGAAATCGTATGTGTCGTCAAACCATCTGAAAATATGGAACAATTCACCACAACAGAACAAATGGACGACAACCAAGGTATAGAAGGACCAGTAATGAAGACATGCAACCTTTTGCATGATGGAAACATAAATAACAAGGAAGTTGTGGATATAAATTGAACAGGAAATAAGCAAAATGTCCACATATCAACTTCCATACACAGTTTACCAAGTGCACAAACAAAAAGACAATGAAAACGAGCTCGGAAAGCTAGGCACAATGCTACCAAACAAGCAGCCCAGGAAAAAAAAAATGTACCCATTATTCTTTCAACAGTCAAACCATAATACTAACATCCACAGTAATAACACATCAAAAGCCGATTAGTGTAGCCCAGGGTTAAATTTGCAAGACCTAACGGTCAGCCCCAATACATCTCTTCAAAGCAAATCTATTTTATTCAAACAAGAAAACAGCAAAGCACTGAGACATCCAAGTGAGGAAATAAAACTAACAAAACATGTTAAGGTGAGCACCGAAACTGCGAAATCGAGGTCTGAACTTAAAACCGTAACCACAAGACAAGTGGGTGAAAACAGAAATTTTATGGAATTACAAGTCTCATTTCCAATGTTAGAAACAAAAAACAAAGAGCAAGAAGCCACAAGTTTGCAAATAATAACACAAAATGATCAGACAAGAAACCAGTAAATCAGGGTATCAAGACCAATAGCAAAAACGCCAGGAAACCAAATAAAAACTGACAAAAGAAATAGAAACCAAAAAAGAATTATCTTTGATAAACAGGGTCGGGTCTGTAAACTACCAATTGAAACACATACTACGCAAGAGCTTGCATGCATAGGAACATGCCAAAAAGTAGTAAACCCAGAAGGTGAAAAAATTACTTTCACACAAGAAAGGGTCTTTGATGACCGCATAGACCAAAATGGTAAAACGGATCGTGAATTCTTAACGGAAAAAATTTGCACAAATTAAAATGAAAACCGACAAAGCGACCCAGCAGAGATTTCCCTAAAACTGATCTTCGTGCCAGGATATCCAACAAAGGGCAGACTTGATACCCTAAATAGGGGAAACTTTATTAATTAAGGAATGTCATATCAGCAGATCTTCTGGCGGTAGAATTTCTGCAAATGGAAAAAAGAACTGAAACCGAGGTAACCCATACAACCTGGTCTTCAAATTAAATGGCGGACCTGACATATTCAACAAGAGCTGATTTTGAAGCATGGGGCATATCATTAAGGTATCCAAAACGCTCGAAATATCCGTACCCACTGTTACAAAAAATAGAGGCCAAACAAAAAATAGGGTATGACAAAGGACCAATATCGTTCTTGATTTGGGCCAGAAATACAACTCCCAAATTGCAGCTAAACCAGGTAAAAAATTGGAAAAAACCAAGCTCAAGCCCTCCACGACCAAAACAACAGACAGAAGAAAATCAAGATTGGTCATGGGTTTCCCAATTCCTGAGTCACCAATAACTCTGATGAAAGCAAAAGTTTTCAAAGGGAACAGTTTATAGAGGCACATTCAATCTCACATAAGGAAGATGAAATAAGAATCTGTTTATGGAACACCCATGGTTTCAGAGAAATGGCTCAAGATCAGGAGATTTTATCCTTCTTACAAAGATTCAATATAATTTTACTACAAGAAACATGGAATCTGACATCAAAATCCATTATTGGCTACAAAGAACATCATGTCTTGGCAGAATAAAATCATATTATGGGCATCCTAGGGCAGAGCCTGTCAATAAATGCCACAGTAAAATTGGATTGGAAACCGAAAGAGCTTGAGACGGGAGAAAATTGGCTGCAAGCTTTGAAACTGGAGAGCAAAAGATCTACACATATAATGCCCTGGCAGTTATTGATTTTAAATATATATATCCATCCCGATAAAAAGCAGAAGAAGGATAGATTGTCTTGCCTGATAAATCTGATAAAGGCATTGCAAACCACTCATCAAAACTATGAGATGATAATCTCAGGGAATTTCAACACCAATTTAAAAAGGGGCAATCCGCACAAGAGAATGCGTCAAAATGAGTCCGAGGCCACAGACCTAAAACAAGAACTGGAAACCCCAAGCTTAACCATTCTGAACGGAAACACAAAGGGGATCAACTGGCTGGCATCATATTTTTGTGTGGTAAAAAACAATCGACCATAGATTATACTATTGTCAGTAAGGAACTTTTCTACTTAGTCGACTCCTTTTACACCAATACCAATCCGGAAAGCGACCACCTCCCTCAATATTTGGCACTACGTGTAAACCTGTTTCAGAAAAGGAACACAACAGCTTTAACCAAAATACCAGTAATATACAATCTAAGGAGATTAAAGTGGTGCTGAACAAATATCAAACAAATCATGGAAGCTATGCACAAATATGTAAATAACACTGGGCCGCTGAGCATCCACCTATTACAACAAGATTGGGAGAATCTAGGAAAGATCTTGCTAAACAAAGTTCCAGTAATCCCAGTACGCCAAATGACCCAAAGAACAAGGAACGAACCATGGTATAATACACAGCTACGCGACCTGAAAAGGAAAATTGCAAAGGGGGTGAGAACCAAGGCCGTAGCAGCAAGAACGGGAATAACTATGGATAACAGCAAGATCATAGAAATGAGGAAGGAATACAAGGATAAGTGTAGGGAGGCAAAAAAGGTGCACATTGAAAATCTCTGAGAGGAATTAGTCTGAGGTAGCTAATCCCCAAATAGCAGTGAATTCTGGGGAATAATTAACAATCTAACAAAGGGAATAGGAATGCACCAAAACGCGGTAATAAACGAGGCAACATGGACACAACATATCCACATATTGTACAATAACACACAAACGATAAAAACAAAAGGGTGGAAATTGGCTTGGAAGCACCGGAGGAGTAAAAGCAAATTGTTATTACCATCTGCCCCCTCCACTAGGAAAATGCGCAATCGGAAGGAGACCTACAAGAGTTTAATACCCACGGCTCAAAGACCTTAATTAACATTAAACAACTAAAAGAAGTAATAAACAAACTGAAAACAGAAGGAGCAGCAGGGCCAAATGATCTCCCAAACCCATTTTTTAAGCAACAACCCCATTTCTTGGCCAACTACCTTACGCCGTTTTTTAACCACCTGTATCGCCGAAACAAGACCCCAAATTCCTGGAGAGGGAACTTATTTCACCCAATCTATAAAAAAACGGAAGTCATACTGAGCCTTGAAATTACAGGCTCATCGCCCTGATTGACGTTGAGGCAAAACTTTTTGCATCCTGTATCTTACTACAACTACAAGCATGGATGGAGGAAAAGAGTATAATCCCAAAATATAAAACAGGTTTTAGGCATGGAATGGGCAGAAGCACGAACCTGGCAGCGCTGACAATTTTAACAAAAAAAGCCATAAAAAAAAATCTGGACTATTTGCATGTTACATCGACCTAAAATCTGCCCTCGACAGAGTGCCACGAGATTGCCTCTGGGTAAAATTGAAAGCATTGGGATTACCACAAAAAAAAACAACACCATAGTTGCCCTACATAGTGAAACTTGGGCTAGGGTGAAGCTCGGAGATGGCAGTAGAGTATCATCTAAGATAAACACAAACAACGGATTGAAAGAGGGTTGTGTTCTTTGGCACCAAGCCTATTTGATCTGTACCTCGCCGATCTAAACATCCATCTTTCTAAAGCAAATGACCATCCACCCAAATTGGCAAATGAGCCAATACAGTTCCTGCAATATGCAGACGGCATAGTGGTCATAAGCCAAACTCCACTTGGGTTGCAAAGGGATATTAATAATCTGATAAAGTACTTTGACCAGCAAGGGCTGGAGATAAATAAGAAGATAACAAAGGTGGTGCATCTAGCTGGCTCCAGGCCTGTTATATATAAATGTTACGAAAAGGGTAAACAAATAGAGGACACTAACTCATATAAATATCTGGGCATCAAGTTGGGTCGATGTATGTCTTTCACTGTTCAGAAGAGAGAAATAAAAGCAAAAGCCCAATCACTAATTTTTGCATACAAACAGTTGCAAAAGAAACTGAGTTGCCCTCCTTTTGTCACCTCCTGAAAGTAATGGCAGCGCAATTACTCCCTACACTGGCAAATGGCCTAGAAATATGGCATGGTCAGGAAATTAAAATTTTAAATGAGCTCCAGACTAAGGTGTACAAAGCAGTGTTTAATCTTCCTAAAGCTGCATCAACAGCACAGATCCGTTTGGAATTCGGTCTTCAGAACCAGAAATACCGAAGGAAAAACATTTTCGTGAAACTGTGTTGGAAATTTCGCTCCTCGGAACCCGGATCCCTGAACAATTTATGCTGGGCAGAAATAAAGGCCCAGTTTGATCAGAAATCATTGAACACATGGGGTGAATACTTGAGATCAGCTCTGGCAGAATTAGAAATTCAAGAGGTATGGGACAGCAAGGTGGAAAGGATAGCATTCAATAGAGTATGCAATGCCACCGCAAAGAAACTGTCTTTTTTGGAAGATAAAAAACATTAGTTAAACGTCGACACGCCTGGTCGATAATAAATTCTTACTCACAACTCAAAACGCAAGCTTATGTAGCAGCACACTTTCGACTTGCACTGAAAAAGAGGTTTATGTTGTACCGACTGGGAGAACATGACACCAAGGACTTGCTATCAACTTAGAGAGGCAAACATCAAGACGCAAACTGTTGCTTATGTGGATACCACAAAGAATCAATATGCCACTTGATGTGCGTCTGCCCTATAGTTAAAGATGAAAGAAGGAAGCTCTTAAAATCGATCTTAAAAGAATTAAATATCCGTACCTGCAGGCAGGCTGTAACCTGCCGGATATGGGGTCTCATCAAACATTCTAATCTGCCGAGGGGTGAAGCCCCTCACATTGATTGGCAACCTTCTTCAAAAAGCGGACACTAAATAAGTGAATAAGGTCATGAACAGGACTGTAAATTGTACAAACACTGTAAAATTTAATAAGGAATTACTCTTTTGGAAAACATTGTTTTCAAACTTTTGTAACTGACAGATTGTATATATTTTATGGTGTGCTTTATGGTTGTAAAAAAACAAATAAAGGAATTTTTGACTTACTGACTGAGTGCATTTTTCATTAGTAGTAAGGTTCTAAGGGGTACATGCCTAAAGAAATGCTTTTGCGAGTCCTTAATTGCGATTATTATGAGTCACAATTAGGGAATCTCGCAAGCCGCGCCCTGCCAGACCAAGTGCGTTGATCGACGAGCGGGAGCAGGAGCGTGAGCGTGCAGGAGTACGAACGGACCCGGTAAAGCCCACGACTGAGGACCGAGGACGATGGACGTGGCAAGCGGACACACAGCCACCCTCCCCAGCCTCGGGACACAGCGGAGCCCTCGGGGTGAGACGAGGGGAGTGGGAGCGGCGCGGGCCAGAGGGCCTGCCGGGAGTCGGGCTGAACAGATAGGCTGAGCCCGCTAGAAGGAGGGAACGCCAGAGACCGGCAGCCCTGGGCAGACCCGCGTAGCTACAAAAACGGGGGAAATTGCAACCTCAGAGGATCCCAGAGGAACGTCAGTTGCTAGGGGGGGGCCCCTATATTGCTGACTCGGACATTTAGCTGAAACAGGAATTCAGCAGAGTCAGCTAAGGAAAAGAGCAGTATAAATTTCGGAGGCTCCTGATTGAGCAAGGCACCAAGAAAAAAGAAAAAAGAAGGGCATTTAACTCCCCAGAATTAAGAAGCTTAAGCATCACGGAAAAGTTGGTGAATTAACACGATAGAGATTGGCAGCAGAGTGGCAGGGCAAGCAGGCTGAAGGCAATAAGGCAGAACAGAGGTAGGTGAAAAATTCCTAAATAAGAGTAAAAATTATATTAACTAATAAGAGTTTCCACCTTCAGTAGAACAATAGTTTTTGCACTAAAAACTTAGAAATGGCACCCAAAAGAGAGCTAAAATCACGTACAGTGGATGAACCAGGGAGGAGTAAATCAATGGAGGGCTCAAAATCCCTGGAAGAGAGCCAGGAAAGTCATGTATCATCTATGGATAACAGTAAGGGGAGACGCAAGAAAAGAAAAGTCAAAAGGGCAACGAAGAATGCCCAGAAGGCAAAAAGAGGTTGTAATCAAACAACTATGAAACAGAAAGAGAACATGGCAGCGTCAAAATCCATAAAGGAGTTTGTGGGGAAACACTATAAATCATTAAATCCAGTGATAACATCGGATCTAGACGGAGAAATAGTGGAAATTGATGGGGAGATTGGCGAAAATTCAGGCGTGTCAGTAGAAAATCAAAGACGGACAGACAAGGGAGAATCCCAGGAAGAAGTTAATCTCGATACAGATGAAGAAAGGGAGAACCCCAAATCCATAAACCTGACACTGCAGAGCCAAAACCACCATATTTCTGCGCCCCCACTATCGTCCTCTCCAAAAATGTTCTCATTGCTGTCACCAGGGAATGAAGGACATAGGGGAAAGGAAGGCCAGAACCAGAGTTATGTCTGGGGAGGCGCGCCAGATCAATTCCAGCAGCACGATTCAATGAAAAAATCACCACTACTTCAAGAGAGCATAAGGACTGGTCACCAGGCAAACCCAGTCAGAAACAATACTCAGGATTCGGTGATCTCTGAAACTCCCACATCTTCGTTGATGGATTTAATTTTGTTACTTCAGAAGGCACTACAAGGAATCCTGGAAGTAACTCTCTCAAACAACGGAGTGATGAAAGCACAGAAACAACATTTAAAGAAAATAGAAGAAGAATTAGGGGAGATAAAGAGTCAAATGCCAAGCAGGTTAAGGCTAACTGACACAGCCCCACCCATCGAGAAAAGTGCCATGTTAGTACCTGAAGAAAAAAGCATGGTAATTCTTGAAGGATCTCCACAGCCTACAGAGCAAACGGCAAAGGATGCAGCAGAGAGTGTAGACAATGTCTATATCTCGAAAAGGCCTATGCTGATAAAAAGACGTGGGGGGTATGTCGCACTGGGGGCCAGGAACAGGTCAGAAAAATCCAGGCAACCGAAACCTGCTGGAAAGAGAAAAGGGAAGGAAACATGGCGGGGGGTGCAGTCAGGATTAAATGCCTCAGCATCGACTTTTATAACACATAGACACATGTATATAGAGGCAAAAACACCAAAGACTCTGAGTGAACCAAGGAAAAGCAGATACGCAAGGAGGCAACGGAGAAATCCCCCTCTAACCGCACGGCAAAGCATAAAGTAAGGATAATGGCTGAACGAGCCACTGAACAAAGGTCAGTAAGCCCTCAGGCACAAGAACTACCCAGCAGGAGAAAGAAAGGACGGCAAGAAGGGAGAACAATAGCAAGTCAACAGGTGCCCGAAATAAAGACGAATTTACGTGAGAGTGACAATAACAAATGGTTATTTCTGGATCTGGTACCAGCTGGGAAGAAGGAAAAGTTGGCAGGAAAAACAAGACATGATGATGTTTTGAAGAAAGCAAGAGACAGGATAGAAGTTTACAGTAGGGATAACCTTTTGATGCAGAAACCTAAGAAATCGCAGGACAGACATGTATTTGTATCCAAATTTTCCACTGCATCACAGAAACTAAAAACCATCATACATAAACATTGGGACCTTCTAAAGAATGAAGTTGACTTCAATGGGATCTTCGCCAACAAGCCCATTTTTGCCTACAAGAGATCAAAAAATTTAAAAGAACTGTTGATGACCCCCACAAGAGACACAGAAGTAACTCATAGAGGCATGAAGAAATGTCAAAATTGCGTCCATTGTTCAAATGTGATTGAAGGGAAAGTGCTACATCATCCTCAAACGGGTAAAGAACTGATTTTACACTACAACGGGTATTGTAACTCTAAGAATTTAATCTATTACATAAAGTGTCCCTGCGGGAAAATTTACACAGGAAAAACAGAAAGAAAACTTAAAACAAGGATTTCTGAACATAAGAGTACAATAAGAAACAAAAATGTCAAGAGTAATTTGGCCAAACACTGGAATGAAAACAACCATAGCATAGCCCAAATCAGGTTCTCCATTCTAGAGGTAGTAAGAACACACGAGGGGGTTGATCTATCCAGATCCCTCCTCCAAAGAGAAATTCACTGGATAAAATATCTTGCCACACAAGAACCCAAAGGTCTTAATGAGAAAATCGATTTATCATGTTTTCGATGATTCCTCTTTCGCCTTAATGCTGTACGAGATTGATGTCTGCATCTAACTGTATTTATCTGCATTTTGTTGTTTCATTATTCGATTAAATGGTAACATTTTTCTGTTCACTTTATTTTTCTTTTTCACTTTAAACACGTGCATAGCTATTACCAATGTGATTCTTGGTTTCACCAGGGTTATTTTGCTCTTTAAATATGGCGTTCGTGGTTTGGTTTGTAGCTGTTCGATTTTTAGTCCGTTTTCAATGTTGATCATTGGTTACCACTTTAAGATCTGGGTGTGGTTGATCTATGCTGTCAGCTGTTCCCATAGCGAGAACGTTTGAACGAGAGAGGGAAACGGTTTGCACATTCAGGAGTTACTAGCGAGGTGAGCTCTTGGTACATTGGTGGTTGAGCCGATAGGTGTTTCAGGGTTATGGATCCTGGTGTATAGCTGATGTTTTCTATGTAATTACAGGAGAAGAGGGCCGACTGGGTGTGTTGGAGATTTTGGTTTGAGCACAGTGTATTGAGTGTTCAAGGTAAGAGATTGTGTCAGTGTTTTGTGATTTTTTTTGTCGAGTAGTTGATTTCATAACGACAGAAAAGATGGAGGGTGTATTAGTGTTTCATTTTCTTTTAGGAGAGGAGATTTCTGGTTCATTGCGACTTCAGTGAGTTTGTCTTTTGATTTTTCCACACACACTGTGGTGTTGGTGAAGGGTATTTTATAAGTGAATGTTACCATACATTTTTTGCTTTGTAAAACCATTAAGATTGTGATGCCATGATGAGTTGAATGAATTTACTAACTGAAAATCATATTCAGTTTCACAGGCCCCCGACGAAGAGCTCCATTGAGCTCGAAATGCATTGGGCATAACAAAGAAAAAGTCGCCAGAAATGAAAGATTCGACATCTACTTATGTTTATATTGTATATATTTGTGTTGAAATGTAATAACATACTTTGTGTTTATCAGTGTAAAACAAAAGAGTATATTTGTTGTGGAAATATGTTATAAATACACTTACTTTTGAAATTCTATAAGTGTTGTAGTATTTATAAATGTGTAGCGGTTTTCCGCAAGTAGTAACAGTGCGCAGAGGTTAAGTGCTGTATACACTTAAGATAAGATTTCTATAGTCAGGCACGGAACAGGACAGATGTGCTACCTCAGCTGCACGCTTGGTTTAAACTTGATTAGATTGAAAACTAGTGAGATTAACAGAGTTTAAAAACAGAGTGCTCCTCTCACCCCAATTCAAGAAAAACAAGACACCTGAATAGGGCAATGGTTTTGACCGCATTTGCTAAATGCGGTAGTTTGAGGGGAATTGGTACAAAAGACCTCCAGCATGTAGGCTTTGTAGAGAACAGGAGTGGGAAGGAAATAACAAAAATTACCCTTTACTCAGACCTGGTAAAAAGGGCAATTCAAAAAACCTCAAACGAGATAATTCAACAGGGAATAAGGATTATCCATGAGAGAGAAATAAATACCCCTAAAGACAATACCTTCTTAAAACAGCACGCCGGGCTACAGAAGAGACAAGTGATTCTCTACAGAGAAACAGAAGGCGACCGGAGCTGTTTGAATGTTGTGATAGATAATACAGGGAACGATTCCTCATGGGTCAATTGGTCCCTACACAGTAATCCCGTAGGAGAATCCAACAACAGTATAACGGTGGATACGGAAGAAGAGGGCGGATTGAGTGACGTAGAATAGGATGGGGGGGGGGTCGCAAGAACTAGGTCTCCTAACCTGGAATGTGAATGGGCTAGGCAATGAGCAAAAACGGGAATATATAAAGGAAATCATAAATAAAGTGGACATTGCCTGCCTTCAAGAGACCTGGTTATGCGACGAAACCCCAATGTTTGAAGGTTACTTACAGTTACACCATCCCACCACAAAGAAAAATCTTGGGCGGCCCTCGGGGAGACTGTTGACACTGGTATCAACAAAAGCAATGAGGGAAGTAAAACTGTTGAAAACAAAATGTAAATGGGTCCAATCAAGTAGAATTGAACTTCTGACGGTGGAATTGAATAATAAAATGTTGATTTTAATGAATGTATATATGCAGTGGGATAATGGAGAGGAGTATGAAAGGGAGATGAGGTGTTGTAAAGAGGATGTAGACAGTACTCTAGAAAAATATCCCGCAGATATAATAATAGTAATGGGGGATTTCAATCATAAGTTAAACCCAAAAAAGGCAGACCTTTGGAATAGGGAACAGTTAGAGGTGTACGGAATAAACCCTGCTAGGTTTCCAGCTGGGGGGATTTCGAAACAGGACTCAGAACTAGTACACGCCCTAGGAGGTAGGGGCCTTCACTGTGTAAATGGCAGAATAGAGACAGACGCCCTGCAGGAAAGACGATTAATCTAGGGCAATAGAATTGCCCTATAGACTATATATTCTTGCAAGCCTGGAACTTCCCCCAGATTAGGGGTTTTAAGATAGAACAAAAAGAGGTGAGTGATCACAAACTTCTCCACTTAATAATATCAGGGGGAAGGAAATTGCAGGGAGAAAAGGTGATTACCCAGGAGGTCGAGTACCCCAAACGGGTGACGACACGACTAACTGATGAATATATGGAAAAACTGAAGGCCATGCAAATAAAAACAGCACCTGAAAACTGTGAGAATAAAAACCTGGAATGGTTTATAGGGAAATTAGAAGAAGTGGTTCAATGCCTAAGAATAGAATTAAATAGGGAGAAACTCACAAGGGTAAAACAAATAAACCGAGGTAAAGGGTTTTCTGTGGCGTGCCAAAATAAGAAAAAGGAGATACGAGCAGTACAAAGAAGACAAAAAAAGAACTTCACACAAGAGAGACAGGAACAGCTAATCAAGCAGAAAAAAGAATTCAAATTAAAGGTAAATAATGCAAAAAGGACATATAAAGAGAAATGCTGGTTAGATCTATTAGAAGCCATAGAGGATAAAAATATAAGGCAATTTTGGAAACTAGTAAAAGCTGCAGCCGGAACAGCAGATGGAGAATTAAACTGCGTGGTGAGTAAGGCCGCATGGGAAGAGTACATAAGGGAATTGTACGGGGTAAGAACTCCCAGAGAGGATGTGGAGGCCAAAATATGGCAAGAAATCTCAGAGGACCTATTAGCTAAATTTAACGAAGAACAAGTAGAGCTCACAATAAAAGAACTTAAGCTAACCCGTGCAGCAGGTCCAGATAATCTCCCTGCAATAATTCTGAAGTCGGAGGTTAAATGGTGGGCAAGATTTCTGGCCAGGATGTTCCATGTAGTTCTAAAAGAAGGCGTAATGCCACCTACCTGGAAGGGTGCCATAATTAGGCCAATCCACAAGAAAGGGAGCAAAGAGGCGCCACAAAACTACCGGCTGATCAACCTCCTAGATATTGGAGAGAAAGTATTCTCTAAAATTGTGCTGAAACAATTGAATGCATGGGCTGAAGAGTTCCAAATTGTACCCATAGAACAGGGTGGATTTAGAGCGGGCCACTCCACAATAGATCATGGATTTGCTCTATGGGCTATGGCTAGGAAGTCGACGGAACAAAATGGCAAGTTATGCTGTTGTTTCGTCGACTTCAGAGCAGCCTTTGATTCAGTGGATCGGGCCTGCCTATGGGATACCCTAAAGAGGTTAAATACTCCCAAAGATCTCCTCACAATAATAAAGGAATTACATAGGGAAAATTGGAGGCAAGTTATCAAGGATACCGTGGGATCTCTGACCCCAAAAATACCCATTGCCAATGGATTAAGACAGGGCTGCGTGTTGGCACCTCAGCTTTTCTCTATTTTCCTGTCAGATCTCCCGGCATACCTAGAGGTGGAGGGTAGTGCCAGCCCAAAAATGGATGGAAACAAGGTATCCTGTTTATTGTACGCGGACGATCTGGTAATAGTAGACCAGACCGAGAGGGGTCTCCAAAGAAAGCTTAATGCCTTTAAGACATACTGTGCTAGTAAATTCCTAACTATCAATCTAGATAAAACTAAAACCTTATGCTTCGGGAAAAAGATAAGCAGGTTTTAGTTGGTACATAGGGGATCTCAAATTGGAGACAGTTAATGAGTATCGATACCTGGGTATATGGTTCGATAGGGCTCTAAATTGGAATACCCACCTAGAAACACAAAAAGCAAAGGCACTCTCTTCCATATGTGGTCTAAAAAGGTTTAATGGGGATTATGGAGAGATGTCACGCCGACCAATGCTTAGAGCTTTCGAGGCAATGATCCCCTCCCAAGTCCTGTACGGAGCTGAGATCCTTTATTTGAGCGGTAAGGGATCCTGGGATGTGATAGAGGGGAAATGCATAAAAAGGCTCCTATCCCTTCCTCAATCTTCTATGATACAAGCCATAAGAATAGAAATAGGTACAAAGTCCTGGGTGATACAAACTCAGATGGCTGTGATCAGATTTTGGAAGAGATTGGAAGATCCCGAAAGTCAAAAAGTAGCACACTGGTGTCGTAAAGAAATTCAGAAAAGTGAGCTAAAATGGGCAAAGGTCAGTAGGGAAAAATTGATGGGAATTTGCAAACTATTAAAGATTGATGTGGACCAGGAAACGTACCAAGTCCTTAGTACCAAAGGTGAGCTGAAGCAAAAGGGGAAAGAAGTCTCTAGACTGACTGATATAGAATATTTAGCAAAGAAAAAATCAGTAGCGCATATGCTAAACGCTTGGTCCAACGAAAACTGGTTCCCCTACCTGGATATTTTACCAAACCGTGGGTACAGGCAAGAGATCCTGAGGCTTCGGATTGGGATTAACCCATGGTTAATAAACAGAGACCTTAAAACAAAAATGTTAGACCAGCAAGGTCTCTGCAGGTGTAAGTTGGCAACTAAAGGAGACCTGCTACATATCCTGCTAGATTGTCTGACACTCTTAAATCAGAGAAAACTGTGGCTGCGCCCAGTTTTTCTAAAATATGATATAAAAACAAGGATGCAGGCAGCTAGCCTCTTAACAGAAATCCATTTTATTGATATAGCAATTGCCCTCGGGAAATTTATAAAGGTGGCCCTGAGTGCATTGAGAATCCAGGAATAATTTGTAGTACTGTATGAAATCGCATTTGAATTAAATTTCTTGTAGTGGTAAGAAAATGAATAGGTTTTTAATATGTAATTATAAGTTTTAAGGTAAATTTAAATTTTTATTGGTATTTTTGTAGGATCTTTTTAACGGATTAACTTTTAAAAATAGGTTTATGAATTTACTGTGTATACTCCTTTCTGTGTTATGTTCATTGCATTGTTTAAAGACCAAGGTCATAATAAACATACATTTTGACTTGAGTTGACTTGAATCTCCAAAGCCTAGCATGTAGAAATCGCTATTAAAATAGCGATTTCTAAACTTAACTTAATTGCGACTTGCAAATTGTGAGTCGCAATTAACGAAGGGCCTCCCATTCATTCCTATAGGTCTACAGGCCCATAAGATTGAATGGGAAATTGCATGTGCAATTTGCGAGTACCAATATGTACTTGCAAATTGTGCATGCAATTTCAAGGGTGCAAAGGTGTCAAAAGGACACCTTGTAGGCACCCATGAAATTGTGATGTGCACCCATGTTGCGCACACACATGCCCCAAGGGCATGTGTGTGTGTGTGTATCCCAAAAACCAAAAATAGGGAGTGAAGAGGTAATGCTCAACAGAGCAATGGAGGTGGATACGCCCTCCTGTAGTCAATATATAAGAAACAAAAGGATCCACCCTCAGACAGATGTATGACCGTTTTCTCCCACACTACGCGTGTTTCCTACAGTGGTGGAAAGCAAACAGCTTTGTTTAAATACCCCTCACACACCAAAAGGACCCTTGGTGTCATGCTTCATCATAGGGGTCTTCCCGCCCGCTGTGGGACGGGGCGTGGTACGACCTATGACTAAGCGGGAGCACTGTTTATGAAAAACAAGACTATGTGTAGTGTAGGAATGTGAGTGGAAGGATCAGGAGTGAGTGAAAGAGCGATTATGAATTTTAAAAATGCCAGGCTCTGTGGAAAAAAAGACGTTAATATTTCTTTGAGCTGGTATTGTTAAAAGTGGGAAATAAGTTGGAGGCAGTGCTTAATTTGAGCCAGAGCTTTCCGGTGATGAGCGCCGGCACTTAATTGGTTTCTGGTGCTCGGCACTGGTACCTAATTGTCAACAGCACACTTAGGGAAGTCTGCCACAAGGTGGCACTGCTCACGTAATTTAGAGATGAGCAGTATAACAGTTGTTTAAGAAAACTATATACATAAAAAAATTACTAATACCTGCTTCCCCAGCCATTCCTTTAGATTTGGGGACCTGGAATAATCTGAACTGCCGCATTTACATACGAAAGAGATGGTTAGTAGTTATTTTGGCAGCAATGACAGGGGTGGTGGGTAATGCAAGCTGCAGTGGCCTCCTGGTCAGAGCCCTGGCACTTAATATTTTACAAATTAAGCACTGGTTGGAGGTACATTGCTATGATGAGCAGTCTCTCCTATGTCAACATGTTTCGAAGCCCTCCACTGGCTTCTTCATCAGGACTAAAAGGATCCCTTCTACACTCAAAATATAATACACAGAAATATCAGAGAATGTGTATGTACATGTAGTCACAGGGAGGCAGTATCCAGGAGAGATAGTGACCTTGGTATTTGTGTGACTATAGGCACCCCCTTCTCCCCACCCATTTTAAGGCTCATGGGGTAATATCTCTTCTGAGAACACATTTTCATAAAGTAGTATACCTATTGGGGTATTGTATATTGTGCATGTTTATTTGGCATGCTCACCACGTAGCAGTTACTACATGTACATACACATTATCTGATATTTCTTTGTATTATATTTTGAGTGTAGAAGGGATCCTTTTGCTCAGGGTAGGGCTTTGAAACATGTTGACATAGGAGAGACTGCTCATCATAGCAATGTACCTTCAACTTATTCCCCAATTTTAACAATACCAGCTCAAAGGAATATTAAAGTCTTTTTTACACAGAGCCAGGTATTTTTTTAATTCATGACCACTCTTTCACTCACTCCTGATCCTTCCACTCGCATTTCTTCACTACACATAGTCTTGTTTTTCATTAACAGTGCTCCCGCGTAGTCGTAGTTCGTAGCACGCCCCGTTCCGCAGCGGGACGGAAAGACCCCTATGATGAAGCATGACACCAAGGGTCCTTTTAGTGTGTGAGGGGTATTTAAACAAAGCTGTGTGCTTTCCACCACTGTAGGAAAAACTTGCGTAGTCTGGGAGAATACTGTCATACATCTGTCTGAGGGTGGATCCTTTTGTTTCTTATACATGTGTGTGTGTGTAACCTGAAACTTCGAACAATGCATTTTTCAAAGTTTTTGCAAATTACAAACCAGTTTGATTTCACTGCAATTTGCGGTCCCAAAAAGCGAAATCGCTATTTCAAAGTACTTCTTGTATTGCATTTAAGGAATTGCAAATTGAGGAATTTAGGAACTCACAAAAAATTTTGAGGTCTTAAATTGCACTTGCCAAAAAATGTCATGCATAGCTAAAGCCAATTTGCGATTGCAAATGGCCGATTTTTGCGAATCGCACCTTTTGCGCTTGCAAAAACTTTTGATGCATGTGCCTATAAATCAGTTCACTTACACTGGTGATATTCTCAAAATGTCGGTAACACTCGCACCTGAGGGAGAGGAAATTGCCCTGACGTAAACTGAGGTTAGCACGCAGGTGTCGAGTCTATATGCAGCTGCCTGTTTTAATGTCCACAGGTGTGACGAAGTGGCGACAACCGGTCAGCATGCAGGTGCGATTGCAGAAAGTTTGCCAAATCCAGCCTGGCCCTGCCGAGATTCACAAGTTGAGGAACCTGCTCTTAAAATATCTACCAGTAAGTATCTACCCTGTTCTAATCCTTCACACAAGCGTGATTTCTTTGCTCATTATTAATGAATAGCCGAAGCTGCTAAGGTACAAGGCAGCGTCACTCACACCTCATAAAAAACACGGAGGTGCTTGTAAGAGGAAGTGAGTCAGCGGTTCATTAACAGTTCGCATGCCAGCGTGTGCCAGGCATAGCTGCCATGTGGAATGTTGTAAAGCTCTATTTGTGTACTGCAATTAGCTCACGTCCTCGTGGACAGGGCGGGGCTATGACCTGAGGTATGCCTGCTGTCCCGTTTCACATCTGTGGATGATCTGCCTCTGCTTTCAACGGGTGTTTCGCTGTTTACTCATGGATACTAAGCTCATGTGTGCGAATGCCTCCTCCCCAACCCTACTCACACACTTCTGGTCGTGAAACCTCGGGATCCGAGTTCTAGTCTCCTCTTTCCGTTTTTAAATAAATGTGTGATGTTATTGACATCATCTTACCATCGCTTAAAAGTTTCCAAGGGTTTGCACTTCTGGTCTGGTTGACTTAATTTGATTCTTTTGGAAAGCGCTATGGGTCGCCTTGTGGCCGCTTTATCAGCACTACTCACAACATGAACCTCTGGGTCACATGGGCAACACCGTGACCAGACGTCACGGACTTCTCGGGATTGTCCCTGTGTCTCGATACTCTTATTAAATAACTGTAGATACATGACCCCGTTTTTGGACAAAGGTCAAGTCATCCCGAAAGGAGAATTGAAAGGTATGATCTTGTTAAGTAATTTATCAGCTTCTTTCAGGCAGCGCACTAGAAGGTCAGAGGCATACATGATAGAGTGGGGAGAAGAGGGTGGAGAGAGGGGTGGAGGGGAGGGAAGGGGGAGAGGGGATGGGTGGCCTCTGGGGAGA